>NC_081852.1:50065621-51286692 GCF_963259705.1 Myotis daubentonii | reverse complement strand
CCCTACTTATTCTCCCCAAGACTTACCAATGCTTGAAATTTACTTTTAATTACTTTTTTATTTCTTCCTCTAAGAGTTCCAGATTACCCTCCTTCTGGATGACTTTAGCACTCAAAAACTGGCTAATAATAGACCATTAAGAGGGAGGAGTTGTGTTTCAAGATACTTAATCCTCAGGCAGGATAATCAGTTTCTGTAAAATCAAGAGTGAACACTGCATACAGTGACCCTATAGGGACACCTGGAGTGTGGGATAATCCAAAGTTAGCTTTGGAGTCCAACAGGCCTGGGTTTAAACCCCAGCTTCCCTGCCTTGATCAATCCCTCTCTGTATTTTAATTAGTTTCGTCATAAAATGCATTTGCAGAGTCTTTGGGAACTTGGACTAAAACCATGGATATGAAAGCTCCAGCTCAATACTTTCCATTGTATCAGTGACAGTAACTCAATAAACAGTATTATTCTCGTTGGCTATTCCATAGTAATTTGGCAGCAAAGATGGGTTTAAACTATTCACTCTTTCTTTTTAAAAAATATGCTTTAATTATAGTTTACATTCAATTATATTTTGTATTAATGATTCACTCTTTTTAAAAAGTATCTTTCAATTACAGTTTACATATTATTTTGTATTAGTGTCAGGTATAGAGCATGGTGGTTAGACAATCATATATTTTTTAAATTGCTCCCCCTGATATTTCCAGTACCCCACTGGCACCATACATAGTTATTACATAGGGATATAAACTACTCACTCTTTAACCAATACATCAAAAATATAAACAGATGGCTAAGTGGTATCTCAGCTTCAGAATTTTGTCTCCAAAATCTAACCATGATATATTTTGCCAAATGCTCTCTGTAAAGACTTGCAGAACTTTGATAGTCTCTAGAACATTCATTGAGCTGCCTGAATTGCTAATTACAAAAGGAAAATGTGAAGAACTAGTAACATCTATAAGTATCTGACTCAATTTTGGATCCTTACCAGATGTTCAAAGAAAGCTAACTGTTTTTAGTGCAGGCCACACCTGCGTCATTGGCAAGGAAAAGAATTTTTAGATGACCAAAGAGGAATTAAGTAGCTACAGGTAAATTGAGGCAGGATAGTAAGCATCTGGGAAAATTCCTTGGCAAATGGAATGGGGAAACTGAGACAGATAACTGATTCATCGGGCACCCTGACTCACCTGCCTCCCTCTCCCTTGCATGACCATTCTTCTTAAGCATTAAACCCTCAGGACACTGAGGTTCAAATCAGCATTAAATAATCTTAGGAACAAAGCCTCAAGTCTATTGACCTCAGGCACAGAGTTTTGGTCAGACTAGAAATAACGTTCAGACCTCACTTGTGTTTCAGCTCCAGGCCCAGAAAAGCAGAAAAATAAGATGAAGCAATGCCATAGCTGGCATCAGAACCAGAAGCAATGACTAATGACCCCCTACCCTAGCACTGACCAATCACTAGAGACAATGATTCTGACCCTATGTACTCATTTGGATGAATCAGCATATTAAAGGACACACCTGGAAAGCTGATGCATATTCTATTGAGATCTTCCCCTGAGACTTCTGGTAAAATTCCTGCATTTAGAAAATACATAAAAACTCTTAAGGCAAAGGAACCAGTTCACAGACTCTCTCTAAAGCACTCTTGCACCTTCTTTCTTCAGGTGTGTATCTTTGCTTTCCTTCTCCACAAGGCTTTCAACCATGGGAGTAGCAGGCAGTGGCAGCTCACCTCAAACTAAAACCCTGAATCTGTCTCAATGGCCCTTCTTTTGCCCCGTTACTTGTTTTCTGAGTCCACACAGCCCAGGTGCTCATTTCTTCTGCCTCTATGACTTCCTTCTAAATGGCTAAGGAAGCTCTCTGAGCAATCCGCTCCTATCTTCTGTTAGAGTGTACATTTCTTTGTATGCAAAACAAACTTCCTCTTGTGCTAGAGTTCTTGGCTCTGAATTCTTTCTTTGCTGAACTCAAGAACCTAGACCCGGCATTGCCAGTAACAAAACAACCCAGAAGGGTTTAATGATGATGTTATACCAAACAGAGAGAATACAATCTAATAACATGATTGCAAATAGAACTGCAGGTTAATAACCTTGTATTTTACAACTTAATGGGGCATACACAGTCCCAGATTGGAAGTAAATGAATGATAGTACTTAAATGCCTATCCTGGCATTTCATAAATAACTTATTATAACACTAATTGCAATTAAATTGCTGTTCTTTAATATTACCCTACAATTACACAATACCTTGTTTAATGCCTGGCTCTTTCCTAAGATGGTATCAACAGAAGGACTTGACTTAGCTAAAATGGTCAGGGTAGTAGTTGCTGCACACAGTAACTACATACAAAAGAATTGTCGTTCTTGTTGATGCTGTGTTTGGTTTCTGTATCTATATAGGAGAAAACTAGCACCATAATGAGTTGGGTGAGCCTGAACCCCTCCTGAACTGTAAGGAACACCATCAGTTCTGATTTGGTCCTCTCTCTCGGATGGTGATTGTTGCTAAGGCTTTAAGGAAACTTTTAGGTCACCCAGTTTCACCTTTCTTCTTTTCCTTGATATAGATAGATGTCCTATTGGTCAGAAATGCCACAACTGTGGGCGTGGCTCTGGCTTTGTGTAAACCTCCACCAGGTTCATTTGGGGGGCAGTGTTCTTTGGGCTTCCAGCTTTTCTATGTGAGTTCAGCTCCCTCAGTGTTTTTCTCCACATTTTCTCACACATGTGCTTGCTTATGGGGGTGCCTGAGACCAGGACCATGATCCACTTTGTGTTCCCATACCTGGAATATAGTAGGTACTCTAGAAATATTGTTAAAAAAAGGAAGAGCATCTAACCTGCTGCTGCTTAGGCCAATCACTAAAAGCTAATGTGCATTTATTTAACTTAACCAGCAAATACTTATTTGGTATCTGCCTTGTGCAATAATCTCTATGAAAAAACACACACAAATATTTAAGGTGTGATCGTTCCTTTCACGAAATTAAAGAATCATCTAGTGCCATGGTTGGTAAACTGTGGCTCGCGAGCCACATGCAGCTCTTTGGCCCCTTGAGTGTGGCTCTTCCTAAGCCTTAGGAGTACCCTAATTAAGTTAATAACAATGTACCTACGTATATAGTTTAAGTTTAAAAAATTTGGCTCTCAAAAGAAATTTCAATCGTTGTACTGTTGATATTTGGCTCCGTTGACTAATGAGTTTGCCAACCACTGATCTAGTGGGAAAAAAAAAGGAATGCAATATTAAAACTGACCAACCCACAATAACACTATTTTCTAGGTGTGGCATTGAATTAAGATGTGATTTCTCACCAGAGCCCTAATAAATAATGTACTATTATTTCTTATTTTACTGACGAGGAAACTGAGGCACAGATTAGAAAACATTTCTCTCTGCAGGCAAATGATATACCAGGTTTAAATCCAGGCTATATATCTCCAGAGCATGCACATGTATAGAAAAGTATACATACGGACATATACTATATGACCATGTCAAAGGTTCAGAATTAGCCCAAGTAAAACCAATAAATTGCTGAGGTAGTAATTAGTAAAACTTACTGTCACACACCAAAAAGACAGTTTGTAAATGGGGAACACTTGCCGGGAGCCGGTCCATCCTTGCTGTTTCAAGGGACCTGGCATATATAGCATATGGTTCTTAATATGTTTGCTCACCTTCTTGGCGCTGTGTTTTAACCAAGGTCACCTCTCCGAGACAGGTTGAATCCCCAGGTAGGGATTTTCCCCTGAAGTTAGGGAGGGAATAAAACCCCTCAACTAAGTGCCAGGCGGGTAATTAATCCCTTTAACTACGAACAATCATGCTTAAACTACATAATCTTTACTCCCTGGAATGGAGATAAGAAACGCCCTAACCTTTGTAATAGAGATTGATAGGATTGAATCAACTGGTATAAATACAGATGTAACAAGACAGCAAGAGACAGAACTCAGAACACAGAACTAAGGACACAGGGCTTGGAAGACAGGACCAAGAGAGACAGAGCCTAGGCACAGAACCTACACAGAACGTTCTCTAGGGACAGAAGAACTTCGCTGGCGAGAGGATCCTGGACAGGGACTGGCCTCAGAGCCTGGAGGCGGAGCCTGGCGAGAGAGCATGGCAGGGGATCCTGGACTGAACCTGACTGCGGAGATTGGCAGGAGAGCCTGACTAGAACCTGGTGACCGAACCTGGCTGGAGAACCTGAGCAGAACCTCTCTGGAGATCCAGACCAGAACTTGGCTGGAGATCCTGGCTAGAGATCCTGGCTAGGCTGCTGATCAACTGAACGCTGTCTCCGTGTCATTCCTTCTTCGCCGACTCCGTCCACACCTTTGGGGAACCCCTGGACCTGCTGGGGTTGGACCCTGGCAAACACTCAAACCAAAACATGCAACGAGGCCCAGGCGTGTATTATTACAAAGCAGCTTACACAATGAGAAAACAGTGACTGTTTATTCTTCACAGTGATTGGTAATGATGTTAGAATTTTCAGTGTTACCACACATCGACCTTGGGAAACAGTTCAAGTTCTGCATATGATTTCGAGAGGCACAAGTACGAAATGACCAAGGTCAAGTTAGTCTTGAAAAATAAGCTAAATTAAGCTTTGTTTGTATGACTGCACTGGTTCTGCCTGCTCAGGGGGACTTCAAGGTTAGTCTCCGTTCATTTTTGATTTTACCAACCGTCAAAATATAAATGCGATCAATTCAAAGGAGGGAAAGTCTTTGGTAGTTGAGAATTAGAGAATGTTTCACAGATGGTGAGCGAAGTCTTTAAAGGCAGAGAAGATGGATATGGGCAAAGGGGAGGGGAGCAGAGTGGGAAAAGTCAGATGGATGTGTGAGGGGGCATGGGGAGCAGGAGGAGGGGCCCCAGGTAAACTGCAGGCAAAGATAAGGCTGGAAAGAAAACTGTGAAAGGCTTTGACTGTCAAATTAAAGACCCTCAGAGGGCTTGCCACCCAAGCACCTGACAAAGATTCTCTCCTTGACCAAACTCTAGTCGGGCTCCCCTGAGTCCTTGACTAGGCATCAACTTTGGTCTATAAAGACCTGATCCAACACTAGCAGGTTCCAACAGCTCAAGGCCATGTCCCTAGGATGACTCTAGTGAGCACCCTCTTAGAGTGTATGTCTGCAAAAACTCAAAACTTCAAAGCAATGCACTGTTTGCTTCACTCAACACCAGAGATAGGGCTCTGTTTTTATTTCAAAAATATATAACAAGGATAAAGTGGCTTACTTTATGGTCATAGTATTGGTTTATTTTTTTACCATCCTAAACTGACATATTTCCCAAATTCTCTACCACAGCATATGTTATTTGTATTATTTTAAAAACATGATCCCAATGCAATTAACTTTCACACACTTATTAAACACACACACTGCCTAGTATTGCACTAGAATCTAGATGAGCGATTTTCAACTAGTGTGCTATAAGAATTAAAAAAACAACAACAAAAACACACAATAGCTGACTATTTAGTCAGAGGCACTAAACTCTTTTCCCTTAGATTGTCAAATTAAAAAATGACAACAGGCAATACAACAATAGCTACCTGGTGTGAATGAATCAAAGATTCACCTATTTTTGTTTGTCAGATGGGCAAAGAATGTTTTTTGGTGTGCCACAGAATTTTCGTAATTAGCTTATGTGCACCATGCGATGAAAAAGTTTGAAAATCACTGCTCTAAACTGTACACCGCACAAATAATCATGTGATACCTGCTTTGAATGATCTCACAATTTCATGACAGAAAATAAATAGAAATATTTTTGAAGTTTAGACTTAACATGCTGCTTCTCCTCAGGTTTGTCAGATAGTTCTTAAAATAAAGACTCAATGGCAGGTAAATGCAACACCACTCCTTTTCCAAGCACAACCACCCCCATTAATTTTATGAGGATGGGAGGAGGTAGGTCCCAGCAAGGAATCAGACCTTGAGCGCTGCCCAGCTTTCCCTTTGCAGAGGTTTTATATAGTCTTTGTTTGTTTGTTTGTTTGAGGTATTCGTGATGTTAATATCCAGCTGCTTTGACTAGTGGAGGCCCCAGGCTTTGTTTGGGTGGACATCTCATTTTGTCCCCCAGCCCCATCCTAACTCCCATACCTAAGAAATCAGTTCTCCCTAAATGAAAGATGAAATCAATATCCATGTCAGGTACCACTGTTCTAGTTAATACGGGATTTTGTTAAATTAGGGAGGTGGCTGACAGAGATGCTTTCAGTTCTTAGTAATTTAGACTGATCATCTTTTTGAAGAAAATAAGATAAGCCCTTATTTTCTGGTGTTTGACCAGCCAGGCTGCTGTGTCTGCAGCGAGGAGCTGAGTTAGCAGACAATCGGATCTGGCCTTCTTGACCTAATCCAATTCAATGAACAATCTATTGTGATCAGCCTGACTGATTGAGGAAGGCAGCTCTCGGTCTGCAGGAAGGCCCTGGAAGATCTCAATATCCTGGAAGAAATCAAAGTAGATCGTGGTCATACAGAGATGGCGAAACAGGGGGGCTAACTGGATATCTTGGGTAAACAAATATTTTAACCATTTTTTGTCAAAATTATTGTCACTAATAATAGCAATGGTCATGTGACAATAGCTGTAATTTAGGAGGCCTTTCTGTCCCTATCAATTGTTGCTGCTGAGATTTAAGACTGGATTTGTCTCTTTCAAAAGGTCAGTGGTCTTACCCACCATGATCTATCCCACTGGTACTTGTTCTAATATCCCAGATTCATTGGGTATAGGGGAGCCTGTGCCAGACAACCTGAGGTTCTTTTTGCAGGACCACCCATCACAGACACAAGCAGAATCAGTAGCTATTTATTAGTAAGATGTGGGGTCTATGATCTCTTTTGAAAACCCCTGTGGATATTCAAATTGTTACATGTAAGTGACGGGGTGGAGCATAGTGGGAACTGACTGATGGAACCACTACCAGATTTAAAAACAGCTTCTTGAACTACTTTCAGATATTGCATAGCACCTTGGACAATAAGGCAAACCAGCATATAGGAAGAGTAGGGGCAGATTTCATGGTATTTACTGAGGCCCCAAAGCAAAGCAGTAGGTTTTATTTTGTTTTCTAGAAAATTAAAAGCTTCTTAAAAAAAAAAAAGTCAAGATGCATCTTAGTGCACTAAAAGAAAAAGATAGTTTCTCCATGTCAGTTGCTCTAAGTGAGCAGGTGTAATATTATGCAACAGTATTTTTAGCATTTTGTGATAAAGTACAGAATGGGCCTTATCATTTGCAACTGAGGAAACAGACTAAGAAGGTAAATAGATTGCCCAAGGTCAAGTAGCTGTGGATTTTTAGTAGGGTCCCCGCAAGCTTCCTGTGTCCATGGCTCCATTGCTGAGACCCAGTTAGCTCAGGGGCAAATAGAGAGAAGGAACTGAGGGCAACAAGCTGGAAATCTGTGGCCTTGATCCCATTTTGTTTGGGTTGTTTCCAGCATGTACCCAGATCCTATGACTTGGCATAGAAGAAATTCACATACATGTGTGTTTATGTGTGTGTAGCAAGTGGGTGTATAGTTCATCCTAATGGCCTCTCCCTTGCTAATGAGACAGACCAGAGTTTGACACTTAGCATTTGTCTCCAAATCATTCTTATTTTCCCACTGTGTAAATGGAACAGGGTGATCTGAACGTTTTCCGGTTCACCTTGTTGGGAGGGAATGGGACTGAAGAGAGAGAATGAAGGGTGCTCCCGTAGCCATTGATGATAAAGAGCTGTCTTAAAGCCTGCCTTTAACAGAGACAATACGATAAACTAGGCTTTGTATGTGGAAATGAAAGACCCAGATTTTCACATTATCCAGTGTTCTCTGTGGGTGGAGGAGGGTGGGGGAGAATAGAGAGATGCCAGCGGGGAGGGATCTTTTTTTTTTCTTCCTGCTTATCAAAATCACCATAAGTGATGCAAATTACCAGAACAAACGAATGGCCATATAATGAACGGTTTCTGCTTCTGACAGTGGCAGTCGCTTTGGAATAAACTTGTTATAGAGATAATGGCTCTAATCATTGCCAGTTGATCAGAAAAACAACTCTGAAGCTTTTATCTGTGGAGGGCCAGCTTCCAGTGAGGAAAAGGAAACAATATAGCTGAAGATTGTCTTTGATGGGGCTGAAGGCGGAAATCAATCACAGCTCTGGCTAGCCTACAAGTACTTGAGAGTTTCTGGTGGGCTAGTTTTATACAAGATTCATGGGTAGTGGTTTCTGCATGTAACAGCCTTACTGTCTAGAAGAGAAGGTTTGTAACCTTAACAGACCGGTGGTTTGTCAGGAAACACAGTCAACTGTTAGATGGTGAAGGTCTGTCCTTTGCCACTAACAAGTATATGATCATGTATAAGTGTCTACATTCCAGAGTCAAGTGGGAGTGGGTTTGCATGCTATGGAGGCCATTTATTAGTTGTTCTTCTTTGTGTAAATTATTTAACCCTCTGAAGCTTAATTTAATCATCTGTAAAATGAAGACATATCAGTTAATATACAGGACTTTGGTGAGGATGATGTTAGATAACGCAGGCAATTTTTAGGTTGTCATTTTGGATGATTTATGTCCAAGTTTAATTCTAGATTACAACTTTGATACGCATAAGAAAATTGTAATTCATAGATTTTCCTTGGAGATTATTTCAAAACTCATAGGATAGTTGGGATAGGAAAAAAAGAAAGTATGTTAGAGGTTTTCAGTTGATGAAAAAAAATCAATGAAATCCAGAATATTGTCCATAGGACCAATTATAACTCAATGGGCATAATGGAAAATGGCTTGCACTTACTCTAACAGCTCATCTTTCAGCGTGATGCCTGCCAAAACATCACCCTAACTACTGAATCAGAAGCAGATTGAGATAGAAATATAATTCATCCTTGTCTTCCAAAGATTGGCTAACAAATGAGAAATAGTGGATATATCTCTATCGCAGAGTTTATAATTCAGAATATAAATATATATCTCTATTGTAGGGTATATAATTCAAAATATCATTCATAATATAAAAACCTTGCCTGATGTCATCTACATGGAGAGTACAGTTTACTGACAAATTTATGTTTCAACCTGTTAAACACTCCTCTGCTGAGATGATTTTTTAATACGCGTTTCCCTTAGAACACGGTTAATCTTTAGGCTTGTCAGATGGCCTTCCCCCCGCTCCTGATGGGCATTAAATCTAACTCGGTGTCCAAATGGTAGCAGTCTGAGGTTGAGTCACAGTGAAAATAAAGGCAGCACACTACCCCTCATGTGGCACTTTACCCTAGAGGCCCTCAGAGCTGTACAGTCCCAAGCATCCCAATTAGAAATGGTGAGATGGCATTTGCAGTACCAGGTCCAATTTAAGGATCCATCTTCTAAAACAGGCCAGTGACACAAAGTGCAGGTCACATTGACAGAGAAAGACACAGGCTCACCTATTCCATTTTTCTTTCTTTATCTTTAAACCTCACTTTCAGTCAAGGAGGAAATAAAAGGATTCAGTCATGTGGTTGCACATCTCCAGGGCAAGGGGACACTCACTGTGACAGCTACAAAAAGTGCCCTGAGAAATTGTTGGAAATTGGTTTAAAAACTATCATCCAAGAAACGAGGCAGAGGAATGTTTGTTCCCTGAGTTGGCCGTTTCCATCTGGGGGCACTACAGAGCACCACAGCATTCAAATTCAGGATCACGTTCCTCAATCACCCTCTGTTGTGTGATTAAGGTCATAAAAACTTCTGAAACAACTGTATAGGGCTTTTTGTCCATCCACCTCTCCCCTAAATAGTGAGTAGACATCAAACCGTACTCAAGGCACAAAAGGATTGTGCTTTCTGAGAAGTATACTTGACTGAAAGTTCCTACCATGGTGCTTGGCATTAAACAGATGTTCTTTGGAAGGACCATCCTATTTTCTTCCATCCTTAGGTGTCCCTACTGTAGGCAAAGAAAGAGAGGACACTAAATATGTTTAAGGAGAAATGGACCCGAAGATTCTCCGAGTCACTGATAGAAACTGCCTTTCTCAGCAGGTGTCAAGGTTCAGGCAGCACCCTAACCTTCTGCGTAATAGTCAGTTAAATCCCCACCTGGAATAGGAAGGGGGACTGTTTTATAACCTCAGTAAAGCTGGGGAATCTTGGCTAACTTTCAATCAACCTTCAGTGTGCGCAGAGTGGTGGCTCCTGAGGCTGACCAGCATGCATAAGGCTCTCCTTCTCCATCAGCAGGTTTACTTGGACTGAGTGCAGTGTCTAAGCAAGTGAATAGCATTGTCCTGTTCACCAGCTCTGGAATATACAGCAGTCCAGTTAGTCTTTCTGAGCTAGGGTGGTTTTGTTTTTTATTTTCAAAGTGAAACTGGCATCAACATGTTTGCTTGGTAAGGCTGAGGTGAGGATTAAATGTTGGTATGTAATAAATGCTAAAAAAGTGTTAATACTTAGACTTAAAAGACTATGGTGGCTAATTGTATGTATCAAGTTGACTGGGCCACGGGGTGCCCAGATATTTGGTGAAATGTTATTTCTGGATGTGTATCTGAATGAGATTAGGAGTTGTAGACTGAGTGTAGTACTTTGCTCTTTCCAACCTGGGTGGGCCTCATCCAGCCTATGGAAGGCCTGAATAGAATAAAAATATGAGTACGAAATACATTTTTTTTCTCTCTGCAGGGCTGTCCTGGAGTTGGAGCAGCAGTCTTCTCCTGCCTTGTTCATGAACTTGGACTAAAAGTGACACCATCAGTTCTCCAGGGTCTAGACTTTTTAGCTTCCATAATTATGATTGTGTTTACATATGTAACTAATATCTATTACTTCTTTTCTTTTTCAAGGAAACTCTAATGAATACAAATATTATCACTTGAAATGCCTTACTTTTAAATCCAAACATGCCTGAGAATATGCTATAATAATATATTAATTTATCATTATAAATCATTATAGATTGCAAAATGAAAGGAGTGTTCAAGGAACCTTAGGAGGCCACTGGTAAGAAGTCAGAGGAAGAATTTACTGTGTTTTTGTTGTTGTTGTTGTTGTTGCAAGTAATATTTTGAAATATCCTATAAAAAGCTTTTCTAAATGTTGCAGAATTTGGCAAGTCTTGAAATTTTTCAATTCTTTAAGGAGAAAAAAGGCCCATGTGTTGACTGCTGCTTTATTATCATAATCTTGTGCTAAAATAAAAATATATCTAGTTTATACTGTGCTAATAAAAATAAAATAGTATAAACTGAACAGAAAAGAAAACAATCACAAAAACTGAGATACTAGTCATCATCTCAAAATGAAGAGATAGAAAAAGAAAGATGAATGGAAAAATAGACATGCCCTGTCTTTTAGCTTTGGTTATCAAGACAATTTGAGTATTCTGAGGTTTCCCAAATGGTCCATTAAAAGACAATAACAACAAATGAACAAAACAAACAAAAAACCCCACCAATTATAACATTTTCCTAGACTGGAGTTTCAAGAGATTTTAGTTGAATGAGAATAAGCATATGGCTAGAAGTACGTGCTCAGAATCAATTGCCTGGTTTTGAGTACTTGATTCAGAACTAACTATATGGGTAACATTTCTTTTACTTGTTAAGCCTGCTTTTTCATCTGTAAAATTTGAATAAAAATAATAGTAATAACTTTGTAGGATTACATGAGAGAATGCAAATAAATATATTTGTTTCAATTTTGATGTATAAATACTCAATAAATGTTACCTAATAAATAGTATCAATATGATTTAATTGCCTCAAATAGTAAATTGATATGTCAGACGTGGTTTTATAATAGAGATTGGTAAAAAACCAAACAAACTAGAATCCACTTCAATCAGATTCTACTGTCATTATTCTAGATCAGTGATGGCGAACCTATGACACGCGTGTCAGAGGTGACACGTGAACTCATTTTTTTGGTTGATTTTTCTTTGTTAAATGGCACATAAATATGTAAAATGAGTATCAAAAATATAAATTTTGTTTTATTATGGTTGCAAATATCAAAAAATTTCTATTTGTGACACGGCACCAGCGTTAACCTAGGGTTTTTCAAAATGCTGACATGCCGAGCTCAAAAGGTTTGCCATCACTGTTCTAGATTAACCTGCAGCCAAGATTTGGGCAAAAGGGCTCAAATGCTTGAACTAAAAAAGATTAACCAGAAGCATTGAAAGACTATGAAAAGAGAGCCAAAGGAAAAACTAATAGAGCCAGAAAGACGGGCCTCCCAAGGGGAAAAACTGCCCAAGTAGAAGCCCCGTCAATGAGCCAAAGAATACTCAGGGATTAATTAAACTCTCCAATAACGGAAGAATACACTATTCTAGCAATCTTGAACCCAAAAGCCCATCTAGACCACTGGCACTTGTCTCAGCAGGAGAGGCAAATGCTTCATGAATATACAGAGCACCAGACCCACACAAAGGAGGCATATTTTTGGGCATTGATTCTGCCCATACAAGCAAAATATATACATAAGGCAAATAGAAGTACACACAGTGTCCATTAGGATTGGGATATGTGCCTGAATCAACACTCAGAACTCTCAAAGTATGCAAAATACTGTAAAAATGCTAAATAACCCTTATAACTAATAATGCCATGTTGTAGAAACCCTTTCTTAGTCTTCTATGTTCTCTATTGGCATATCATTAATCCCATTAACAGTTAATGGGTACAATTAGTATCAGAGGACAATCATTAGAATTAAAGGTAAAGGTATTTATTTATTTATTTAAAGTAGCTAATCTCCAAACATGACCTCTCAAGGAACCTTGCCTTTCAATGTCCACTCTGTGATTCTCTTCACTTGAAACCTGACCAGTCCTACAACTTGCTTATAACCAATGCTAATATGGTACAAG
The DNA here is from genome assembly GCF_963259705.1 of Myotis daubentonii. Taxonomy (NCBI): domain Eukaryota; kingdom Metazoa; phylum Chordata; class Mammalia; order Chiroptera; family Vespertilionidae; genus Myotis; species Myotis daubentonii. Next base: position 51,273,791 of record NC_081852.1, on the reverse strand, counting down.
TTGTATTTTATGGGTCTCAAGGCTAGGTCATAATTTTTTTTTTCATATGGTGTCTTGGTTTTTATAAATTGCTTCTTCTATAACCTCTAGGAAAGAAATATGAATATCCTGAGATCAACACACTGTGAATAAGCTAAAGCCAGTTACACAGAGAAGCTGTATGAAGAGAGAGATGCCCAACCAGTCAACAGCTCTCCCACCCACTCCACATGAGACTCCAGGTCTGTGAGATAAGAAGTTTGGTCTTCACACCAGTAGTCTTCAGATAACTGCAGCTGCTTCATTGGACACCCCAAGTATGAACCACCTTGCTGACCCCAGTTGACCCATCTTTGATAAATTACATAACATCTTCCTGCCAAAGTTTTCTATTCTCTAAAGTGGATTTAATGGTAGTCCCTACTCTTAGCAATATAGAGAAGATAATTTGATAATAATGAATACTGTTTTATAAAAGGAAATACAGATCTATAGAATAAGTGAAAGAAAAGATATATAAGACTCTAAAATTACTTCCTCACTCAAAGGCCCTAAGACAAATTGGAATAAATAATTCCTGTGGTTAAAGGCATTTACTAAAGGAGCTATTTCTTATTTTCTGAACTTCACTGAAAATATTATAAGCAAGAAACATGTAATTTAAAAAAACACCAACAGCATCTTTCAGGAACCTATGCCCCTGAGACCATCAGTAGAATAACAATTCTTTTTGGTAAATTGTGTGTGTATGCGTGTACATGTGTGCATGTGTGTGGTTGTGTACATGTGTTTAAAGATAACTAATTCTTCCAAGAGGTTTTTTGTTTATGCCATAGGACAGTGTCTTAAATTGTCATCAGAATGGTCTCAAATGAATCCAGATCTCCTAATTCTACCCACATTCTCCTGTTCCTAAACCAGAGATTATTTAAAACATCAGGATTGAAGGACTGCACAATCTCACAGGCAGGGTCCTTGCGAACTGGGCTTCACAGTGAGGTGATCTTCAGAAAAATCCCTATGTCAGCAGCACGCCCTGTTCTCTGACACCTCCAGTTAAACTTGAGCTAGTCCAGTTTGGGGCAGGCTTAGGTAAATTTCCTCATGATTACAACTGGCATTAAACATTCCAACTGTTATTAAAAAGGGGAGAGGGTTGATATGGAAAATCAGAAGGTTTCAACTGAGACAGGGATCAGGGGACCCTCAAGTCATCAGCACCACTTGCATCTGAGTTCCCTGAGACAGATGGCAGAGTTAACTTATCACACAATTCCCAGATGGTAGAACACTACCTGATATATAAATGTCTAGTAAATACTGATTAAAGGAATGAATAAATACATTTAGACTTAATTATTTCTGTCTTATATTCTGGGTTCATTTTTACACCTAGATGAGCCTTCTTACATATCTGATTTCCCATCCATAATGTAAACCCATGAGGACAGAAAATAACAAATGTAATATGAGCAGTTGTCACTTATTAAATCCTTACTCCTGGTAACAGGCCTCATGGGAGACACAGATCACATATGAATAGGGTCCTCTCTGTAAATTCATACTAAGCTGGCCTACATTCAGGCCCGTGCTCTCTGTCTCTGGTCCTCTTTTACTATTTATCTCAAATACCATCAAAATAAAACTCATTAAAATTGAGTTTATCCTTCAAGGCCCTACTCAAATGCCACCTCCTTCATGAAGTGTTCCAGTATCTCTATCCTCTTTACTCTTTACTGTTAGCTCTTAATGGAACCTCATCCATTCCACTTTTTGGTCCTTAATCCTGTTGCAAGGTTGTGTATCTACATGTTGTCTCTTCCTCCAGGCTATAAGGTTTTCTGGAGTGGATGCCATGTCTTATCTTTCTGATTCTTCCAATAAAACTAGCAAAAAGCCTTGCACACAATCAGTGCTTATAAGGTTTGTGGTGACTTTCATCAACTCCCTAAAGCTCTTAGCTGTAATTTGTCTGCTCTTTGCTCTGAGAAGCTGTGGCAGCAGCTCTTTTCATAATTTCCTGTGACTGCCTCTGTTGATTTCTGACTGGTTTTCACTCCCTATATATAGCTCTTTCAAAAAAATTAGTCTCCTCCAAAGCTAGACAGAGACACTAAATTGTCTTCCTTCTTGAAAGCACCTCACAGGAGAGCCTAGTGAGATTCCTATAATGGATATTGTGTTATGCAGTTTAGATAGCAGCTGGGGAAGACATCGTGCTGCAAGTGTCAGAAACTCAAATCACATTGTCTTGAGCAAAAATGGGAATGCAACTACTTCCATATAAGGTCATATCAAGAGTAGAACTCTAGTTTGAGGTGTGATCCATGGAATCAAGGGATTTCATCAGATTCCTGATGTCCTGTTCCTCTAGTTTCTGCTTTCCTGTGTATAGATTCACATAGGTGGGTCTCTCCACATGAAAGCTCTAGGAGCTCAAACTATAGGACCAATGGGCTCCTATAAATCAGAGCTTCCTACGGCTCCCTCCTTGAGTTTGATTCATTTGCTAGGAGGGCTCATAAAACTCAGGAAACTTGTTTCCTCATTAGCTTATAACTCAGGAATAGCCAGATGGAAGAGATACATAGAGCAAAGCATGGGGAAAGGGTATGGAGTTCCCAGGCCTTCTCAAATCAGACCCCTCTTGTTGAATCTCAAGTTCACCAACCCTGAAACTTGGTACACCTGGTCCTTTTGGATTTTTATGGAGGAAATCAGTAGCCATTGGCACTTGACTTACCCTCCAGCCCCTCACTTATTTCTTCGAGTAAAGTTTCAACCCTCTAATCACAAATTTGGCTCCAGTATCAAACTAACTCACACCCATAGGTGCTTTTTGAAAGTCATCTCATTCACATAACAAAAGCACATTTATGGTTCTCATTACTTAGAAAATTCCAAGGGTTTTATGAATTATATATTTTTTAGTATAAATCAGAACATGACAGAAACATTGACACATTTGGGGACACATTTGGGATAGATTTCATGTTTCCTATCTTGTTTACAGATGGTTCTGGGCATGTACATTTAGCAAAGCATTTCTATTGCACATATTGAACACAGGTATTTATTGTACGTCATTAGTATCTAAATAAAACTGATAAAAATGAAGGCAGAATAAAGAACTTTTCAGAAATACAAATGCTAAAAGAATTCACCAATAGCAGAACTATACTGTAAGAAGTATAGCAAGATGAATCTAATCTATGTAGGATGATGATTCTAGGACTTAGAATTGTCATTGATAGTTAGATTTTATGGCACAGGAAAAAAAGAGACTAAAAGAAAAAGGTATTTTTAAAAGTTAAGTTTTATAGATGCTATCATTCAACTCATTCCAACACAGCCTTAAAACAGCCTTTGAGAAGCAAAGGAAAATTTAATTTCCTTTATTTATTTAATGACTACATGTTATTACTATAAGTTAACTGAAAAGAAAACAATGGTATTAATATTCTGATCCACAGCAAGTGGGAAAGTGCCTTGTCTGGGCCTAGAAAAGGACCCCTAAAGAATACCCTGGCAACTAGCTAGCATTCCATAACATAAGTCCCAAGCATAGTAAACAGAAGTGTTTCAGACATACTCCAATAATCATGGCAATCTATTCTAGATATGCCAGCAGAATCCTAGGAGGAAGAACATCGTCTTTCATGTAGATGCATAGAATTACTATGGCTCTGGGTAATTGGTCCATTTTCTACCAGAATTCAGACCATGGCTGATGATGTAAGGAGAAAATTCATCTTTGCAGGAGAAGTCCATATAAAAACCAGGTTGATAGAACATCAAGGACCTTGTGAACTAGGCCAGGAATCAGAAACTACATCTGGAAAATCAAGTCTAGTATGAAGAAACTAACAGGAAAATGCTCATAGATGAACAAAACCAAGGGGATAGGAAGATGAGGTTGAGAAGGTTGTCAAATCCTGGATACAGTTATATCCAGACCACACAATAGACACAACTAATGCCAGATGGTGAGTCATTACAGACCCCATGAACTAGCACTCTAGAAGTGCCAATTAAATTCCTGCTGCTGCTCTGGAATGTCTCAAAAATTAGGGCCAACCAGAAGGTAGAAAACCTTAGTCAATTTTAGCTGAAAGGGGGTGAGTGAAGTAGAGGCTGTTTCAATGTTCTTTATTTTTGTTAGTACTTATTTATTTATTTATTTATTTATTTATTTAAATTTTATATTTATTGTTGAAAGTATTACAGATGTCACTTTTTGTCCCTTTGACCACCTCCAACAAACTTATTTGCACATATGCTCCAATGTTCTTTATGACCAAGTTGATAGAGCTACTTAATTGGTGGGTCTCTCCTCAGTCCCTCCTAGTTGAGTGCCAAATGATGGATCAGGCACATTATTCTGTGATTTAATTATTCCATTAATTCTAAGCCACAGACACCATTATGATCTATATTGCAAAAGAAAAAAACCCCAAAGAAGTAAACTATCCAAGGTCACACAACTAAGACAAGGGCAGAGTCATATTACAAAGCTGAAGTGCCCAATTCTAGAGCCTGCACTTTTAGCCACTATGTCATAGTGACCCCTGTACTTGTTGGCACTTCTTTGGTTGGGTTCAGGGACACACATCAGCTCACCAGCCCTAAGGGCATAGTAAATCCTCTAATGACCCATTATTTAAAACCACAACAAGGTTTTTTGTTTGTTTGTTTGTTTTTTATTTCTTCTCCGAATCTAGAGAGTCCTTAGGGTTTTGTAAACAAAAGTACTGTCTTTTCCTTTAATACACAAGAGCACTTTATTGATGGACTGGACACATTTCCTCAAGAACTGAAGTTCAATTAATATCCCCCCAAAAACCAAAACTTTTTTGTCTTCAGCACATGAGATTAATATTGTTTTCTCCTCATCCCATGAACTAAAACAGGCATGAGGTGAATAGTAAACTGGAAAAGTTGGAAGAAGTGAAGAATATCAGCCATTTAGAAGTCAAGAGTAATTTGTAAAGTTATATTAGATTGAATTTATTGTGTCTACTTTGAAATGCACCAAAAACCTCTTAAACACTGAAATCAGCATAATGGTGTTGTGATATTGTGATGAGCTGTACATTTCATCCAATAAACGATTTCCAGGTACAGAAACATTTGTTTAATTTTATTACGGATTTTTTATTATATTTCAAAAACATCAGAGTTGGATAAATTATTTAGTGAAAGAGATATGAATTCACCACCCCCTGCATGCAAACTAAATTTGATTCAAGTAAATGTATTTTTGATAAATGACTTGTGCCTGCATGATTTATCAAGGTAATGTGGAATGGCCCTAAAACAGCATGAAATTGGGCCTGTTTTACATTTGGTCCTTCTGTTGCAGACTAAGAATAGAGTAGCAGAAAATGTAATTCATTTCCATGAGGAAGATAAGAAAAAATAACTGGTATTGTTAAACTGTGTCTCAACAGAGAACAAAACAAAAGCAATAAACATAAAATTTATTTGAATCTACAATCATGGAAATAATCTTTGATTGCCAAAGAAAGAAGATATGTAAATAGAGCTAACTGAGCTTAGTAAGCCATAACACAAAGTGCTTTCTTACTTGATATACTTGAAGAAGCTAAAGTCAGCTTAGAGTTAGAGGCCACCACCACCACTATGGGACTTGGAATCATAGGAACTTACTACATCTCAGAAGACTACGATTATTTTCCTGAGCCACACAGTCAAGAGATAATTAGAATCAGGAATTGATGATGAATTAGATAAAGGTGGGAAGGGGTGGTACAAAGGTATCAAGGATGTCTCTAAGTTTGTTCAGCATCACAAAGATTTAGAGCTCCAAAACTACCACTGAAAACAAACCAGTTTTCAGGAATACTGACCAAGCTTGTACTTCTGAATTTGTTGCAGTTAAATCATGCAATACCTTGGCTTCTTTCACTTAGCACAATATTTTCAGTGTCTATTCATATTGTAGTCTGTATCAGTACTTTTCTGGCAGAATAATATTCCACTGTATAGATATATCACATTTTGTTTATCCATTTATCAGCTGATAAGCATTTGGGTTGTTTCAGCTTCATGGTGATTTGAATAATGCTGTCATGAACATTTGTTTATAGGAGTTTGTGTAAGTTCTCAAATATCTTTGAGTTCTAAATAGGAGTGGAATGGTTGGGTCCTATAATAAGTTTATTTTTAACTTTTTGCCTTTTATGCATGTCTTAGCATGTGCCAGTCCTTTAGAAAAGAGCTTTCTTCTGACAATGAAAAATCCAAGGGAAAATTGTAACCCTGAAACTTAGTCCTTTCATAGCCCATGATGTCTACAGCTACAAATATGCTTTTTAAAAATAGCCCCAAAAGCCCTAAAGAAGGATTAGAGCAACATTTATTAGAAATTAAATTTCTTTGTATGGAAGTCACCTCTGCACGAGAAACTGAGGGGAATAGAGAATTAGTACTGTAACATCTACTATCAAACAATGACAGCCTAACATTAATAAAAGGACACATATTGGGCACAGTAGATGGCTCCTCTTCAGTTTAATTTTTAATAAAATAGACCAGATTGATGCCTTCCACATGTAATATAGGCAAGAGCAGATTAAAGTTTGTAGTGATGATTGTCTAGAGTTCAAGAGAGAAAGTAAATTATTGGGACTTAAATTGCACAAAGCCTTTCTGGTAAAAGACATCATCTTTAATTTCAACTTATAGCATGAGTCAAGTGATCCAAAATAGTTTTAAATAGAGTTGGCATTTTTTATGCCTCATCTTTAATAAATTTTTTTTGTATAGCTGACAGATTTTTGCTCTCTTTTTTAAAATCAAGTTTTACATTTTAGGCCCCCCTCTGTTTAAAACAAGAAACAGCCTGGCTGGTGTTGCTCAGTGGTTGAGTGTCCACCCATGAACCAGGAGGTCACAGTTCAATTCCAGGTCGGGGCACATGCCCAGGTTGCAGGCTCAATTCCCAGTAGGGAGCATGCAGGAGGCAGCCAATTGATGATTCTCCCTCAACATTGATGTATATCCCTCTCTAAAATCAATAAAAATACTTCAATATTTTAAAAAATGAGTAAAAGAGGAAAGAAAAGTATAAATATTTCTTCCCCTAAATAATTTCATAGAGATTAGGCTAAAGCTAATCAAATATGGACTGGTGAATTATGGAAAGCTGAGGAGTGACTCAACAACACTAGCAGCCCAGCTAAGGGACTGAGAGATCAGAGTTACCAGGGCCCACTCATTCTGACCCGAGTGTCCTCACAGCACTGCCCAAGGGCTCTCTTTGAGACGAATGTCACAGCCTCCAGGCTGGTCTCCCTGCTTCCACCCATAGCATCTTCAGTAAGGCTTCCACACAATGTTCCATGGCATAAGCTCTGACCAGTTCATGAGTACATGTCAGAGACACATCTGAGACACCAAAAATGTCTTTAAAAATATTCTCAACAAATCAAAGTCTTGTTTCGCAACTGGGGATAAGAGCCAGTCACAGTTGTTACATTTGGGTCTGTCCTTGACCCCATTCATATACGCAATCAGGTCCAGTTTAGAAGAATTTGTGCTCCATGTGGTTTAGGGGATTAGAAAAGGTCAGTGGTTCTCAGCTCTGACTGTGCCTCAGAAACTTTGAAAAATTGTGGAGAAATGCCAATAATCCAGGCTCCAACCCAAAATTTTCAGATTCAGTAGATACAGAGTGGGGTCCTTAGTACCACTCTTTTGAACAAGAGCCACAGGTAATTCCAAATACGATGACTCTCCCTACTTGTAAACCCTGGGCCAAATGGTCACAAAAGCCCTAGCAGAATCTATTGGTAAAGATAATGGACTTCATTTTTCCCTCTCTAAAAGTCCTTTGTGTTTATTTTTATTTATTTGTAGACTTGTTTTACATGTTTTTTTCTTTGGCTACACATGTAAGACCTTCCAGGGCTGACTTATACTAGTACCATTCTTACTCATAAGTCAGTGTCTCTATGATGCAAAAGCCTGATGTAGATGGTCTGTAGACCTGTCACATCCCTAAATATGACTCTCTCCTCCCATCTCAAAAAATGCCGCCAAAAGCAGGCCCATGGAGTTCCTTCTTGTCTACTTGCCTTTTATAACTTTCCTCCCTTTTTCTTCCCACATATCCTCTGTCTGCTGTTTCCAGAGATCTTATCTCCCACCTTACACCACATTTCTCATCTCTGCCCATGGAATCAGTTCTGCAGATCTGAATGGAAAACATTATGACATTGTAAAACAATAAATGGTATTGTAAAACAATGTGAATGGCAAAACAAGAAAGCTTTAGATGAAAATATAGATAAGTTATCTTCAAAATTATAGGGTAGATTGGTGATTTTAAAAGGGACAAAAAGTTATTAACTGTAAAGAAAAAGTTTAATAATTTGGACTGGAGTAAAATTAAGAAACTTTGTTTATGTAAGGATACTACTAGGAGCATGAAATCTATACCCCTATGTGGGAAATGGTACTTTATAAACTTATAACCAGCAAAGGACTATTAACATAATATATAAGCATCAGCGTTATCCTTGAAGATTAGCCTGTCATCTGAACAAGCATTGTTGAACTTCTGGAAAACAAGTCTTAACTGTCAGAAATGCTCCCCTAATGTATTCTTTCCTTATGTAATATTTTTGAATTACACTGAGTTTGTTACTTTATCTACATGTGGTTAGATCAAGAATTGGTAAGTAGAATGAAAACAACCAAATAAAGGTTGAATGTGAGAAGATTCAACTATCTCTGAGTTAACTCAGTGGTGAAATTTTGCTCCATAGGAGTACTTTAGAGAAAAAGATAAGGGCTTTCACAGTTATAGGCAGGAGAGGGTTAAAAAGTCAGTAAAATTAAAATAGTCATTGTTACTTAAGAATCTGTATTTTAACAAACGAATTCTTTTATAACATCTAAGAAGTGCTTACCTAGTGTCAGGAATTTTTCTGAGATTTTTATGTCTTACTTCTTTAGTCCCAACAGCCAGTTATATTACCCTCATTTTACGATTATACAAATTGAATCACAGGAAGATTAATTGTAATTTCTAGAGTAACACATCTAGTAAAAGGCCATGACCTCTTTTAAAAACCTTTCTTCTCTTCCATTAACCAACTCCTTCTCCAAGTTTCTAGATCCCTCCTAGGCTTTGGATAAATTTTTAAAGCAAATTGAATTTCTATAAACAAAAATATAACTATGGTGCTATAAAAATAGGCAAAACCAGGATGTGAGCCACACAGTTGAACTCCAGAGCCTCTGCTTTACTCAATACCCTATGCTGTCTATCAGATCTGAATTGATAATAGACTTTTCATAGAGGTTTATGCTAAGACTTCATTGAGGAGGTAACAATGATACAAAGTTTGACAGATGACTAGAAGTCATCAGGCATGCTAAGAACGTAGCTAATACTCAAGAAAGAGTTGCCGGTTGTTTCATTAATTAATTGTTTAATGAAGTCTTTTTTAGCCAGCAAGCAGATATGGGCAAAGGCTTTCGATTTAATGATGACTCTTTATTGCATGAGGCAGAATCCCAACTCAATCTGACTTAAAGCAACAATAAAATGATTGGAACAATTTTTTAGCACACAGGCATGCAGATCTAAAGACTCAAACATTTAGCCCTTGCCGGGTGGTTCAGTTGGTTGGAGTGTCTTCCCATACACTAAAAGATTGTAGGTTTGATTCCTGTCAGGACACTTACCTAGGTTTCCGGTTTGATACCTGGTGTGTGTGTGTGTGTGTGTGTGTGTGTGTGTGTGTGTGTGTGTGTGTTGGGGGCAGGGAGGACATGTGGGAGGGGCGGGATCCATGTTTCCCTTTCATGTTGATGTTTCATTCTTCCTCTCCCTCTCCCTTCCTCTCTCTCTAAAAATCAATAAAATATTTTTTAAAAGTATAGAAGCCATGTAATCAGTAGGCAAGTAAAACACAGTCAAAATAAAAAGCTGGCAGAGGAAGAAATATAGGCTTTCCAAGACAACAAAAGGCAGCTCCATGTTATCTGACATTGACTCAAGCAAGTACATGAGGGGTTATTTTATGAGAATAAAGGGGCCAGAAGTGAGACTGGAGGGTGAAGAAGAGTAGGAAGTGTTTGTAAAAATCATCACTGAAATATTTAAGGGGAAATGAAGAAAGAATTATATTGGTAGTAAAAGACCCACTATGATGCAAAAACAAACTTTTAAGTAGATGTTAAAAAGAGATTTGTGGATTCACCCAGCAATATAAGAACACTTTGATGCTTTGCAGCCTGGGGGTAGATGTACATCATGATTCTTCAGTTCATTTATTTATTTAATAACACAACACATTTAGCAGTCCTGTATTAAGAATGTACTATGCATTTTTAGAAGATATGGCATGCATGGAGCGATAAGAATGTGCAGGACACAGTTCCAAACATCAAAGAGTTGGAAGTTTTGAGAATAGGAGATAAAAGTGGTAACAGATGGATATGCAAAAATCAGATGATAAAAAATATGGTTTGACATATTAAGGATATTATCATGAAGAAAAGGGGATTTATCAGATAATTTAAGCAAGTGTGCAACATGACCTTTAATATTTTAGCAAGTCTACTCTTCTAGGCTAGATAATGGATGAGAGTGGTAATACTGAAGTTTTTGCAATAATCCAACTGAAAAATGATGAGACTACACTAAGTCAGTGTCAGCAGGGATAAAGAAGAAGAGACATTTTAGATATGAGAGCTAGTAGGGAGGCAGATTTAATAGGGGTGTGTGATTGATTAGATGAGAAAAGGGGAGACAAGAGAGGAGTCTAAGATCATTCTGTTGGTAGCAAGGACTACTCTTAACTGAAAATAGTTCAAGAGAAGTGAAGAGCATGTTTTAGAGTGCGGAAATAAAGATATTGGAAAAGCAAAGAGCAGGGCTTATAGCAGTGATGGCGAACCTTTTGAGCTTGGCGTGTCAGCATTTTGAAAAACCCTAACTTAACTCTGGTGCCGTGTCACATATAGAAACTTTTTGATATTTGCAACCATAGTAAAACAAAGATTTATATTTTTGATATTTATTTTATATATTTAAATGCCATTTAACAAAGAAAAATCAACCAAAAAAATGAGTTCGCATGTCACCTCTGACACGCGTGTCATAGGTTCGCCATCACTGGCTTATAGCAACTGCAAACAGATATGTTACTATTAGAAATTATCTGCCAGTTTATCAGGAGGACACATTTCAGCCTACATTGCTATTTGCTGGGTGGTAATAGGAAGGGTTTTATCTCCCTACCCTCTGACTTGAACATTCCCTTTAGCATCTGGTGAGGTCCTAGGACTAGAATTTAGTTGATGAATTTCAGATCCACACAGTTGAGAAGTTCAGAGAATAAAAGGTGAAGACTTGCACGGGAACTCATGCTCCCTGTGTGTCCTGGATCTGTAGACCTTACTAGCAACTAATGAGATTTAATGGCTCCAATTTCCGTGTACTAACATCCTGCTTCAGGGACAATTTAGACAATTAGAAAGAACCACAATGTAGAATATTTTCTCTCCTCAACAGCTTTTGTATCATCAAGGAAATTCAGCCTCATCATTAGGAAGAGTCTTGAGATAATACAATCTCAGAGGATCCTACATACAAAAATCTCACAGATCTTTTTTTCTTATCTTCCTGTCAGGAGAACATAAATTGATTGCCAAGTCCAAATTATCTAGGCAACACGCTTAATCATTTCCCTATGTGTATCTAGTGTTATATAAGCCATTTATAAACATGATAAAGACATCAAATTTTTAAACCCAGCTCCCAATCTCCCCATAACAGCTTTGCTTGTACTATTAGATACATCTCATACAGAGCAGAAAATACTGAAATGCTGTGGGGGTTTTTTGGTTTGTTTGTTTTTTGTTTTGTTTTTAAAGAATGGTCAGTACAAATACTTGGATGTAATGCAAAAACTACCTTTGGTCTCAAGCATCATCTGGCAATTTATTCACTCTGCATCATTTATTAGGCTTAATAACAATTTGATGGATTTTTGCATAACTGGAATTTAGCAAAACTATGTGGAAATAGCATGGATACCAGTCTCTGAAATGCATTGCTTACTCAGCCCTCCCCACTTCCAAAAAATTACCAGTATAGGCTATTCTGAACTTATACAGAAAACCACCATGAGCTGTTGGTAAGATGGACAAATGAATCATCCTATTGCTTCCTTTCTACTGGCTTTTATTCTGTTCTATCACTTTAGACTCTACACGAACCTCATCTATTATTTCTATATACTTTATGTCAGCTGACTTTCTACATTTATTCTGCACTTACTAGTACATCTGGCCTTGGGTTAGTGAAGAAGCCAGCTTTGCCCTTGTATTAAGTTCAGGACACTTTTCAGACACTGAGACAGCAGAAGATTTCCTTCAAAGAGCTCACAACATGGTTGTGGGCTAGACACATGCACATTAAACAACAGAAGGATGATTACAAAGCCACTGTCAATAAGAAACAAGGCACTCTAAATTGCATAAATAAGTGGGTCAATTAATTACTTCTTATGGCTACCCTTGTAGCTTTTTTTTCTAACATATTATTCTATTTAGAGTGTAAATTTCTTCAAGCAGAGGGGATAAAACAACCTGCAGAGACACATGTGACTTAGCTCAAGAAGAATCATTTCATTGTTTCTTTTATTTGTTCAGTAAGTGATTACTGGAATAAATCCTTAATGAATTGAAAAGATGCAGGGTAATTCATCTGAGGATGCATCTCATGTACAGCCTCAGAGACTCACGAATAGTGATAGGCTAATGTTTCGCCATGCCTAGTGATTCCATGGGTAGAGGGTGTTATTTTCATGTAAGACCACAATCATAAATTTGAACTGTGGGTATCAACAGACATCCACAGACTAATAGGCACAGGTAATGAGGAGCTGTTATCATAATGAATATTCTGTATTAGGGTTCAATTACTGAGGCAGGAACCTGGGCTTTGATGGTTTTTTAATAGAGGCTAGAATGTTTTTCTAATTTAGCATTTTTCATTTTAAAAGCCCAGTAGCCACAACATTCCATGGAATAAAAGATCAACCAAGTGAATTTAGATGTGGAGATACGTAAACTATATTTTCAATAGAAGCCCCTGTCAGAATTTGCTACACTTTCCCTTGATGCCAATATTTCTCTTATCCAATGGATGGTGCCTGGTACCGATTTGCCCTGCCCTCACCTCGCAGTAGTGTATTAGTCTGCAGTGCTTCTCCAAAATACAGAACTCTGTATTACCTGGGACTAGGACTATTTTGGTTGCTGCCAACACTAACATCAAATTTAACTGCAGAAGAGCTCAAGTTAAGCCTACTGCCTAATGACCCAGAGAATTTACTACTTGGCTTACAAGTCTCTAGGACCTTGGGTGATGACTCAAAGCAAAATGATCTGGAACTCACCAAATTAAGAGTTCCAAACCCAGTTCTATTGCAAGCAAGAGCATATAAAATATATTACTATGAATACATATAAATATATATTTACATATAAGCTATATAATATATATATGTATATATTACACATATAAAGTTGTAGCACTTCCAATTTTGTAAAAAAAAAAAATCAATATATTGAAGAGAGGAAACATGGGTTATTGTTAAAGCAACATAAATAAAGGAAAAGAAAGGGGGAGCAAAGGAGGAAGAGAAGGAAGAGGAGAAGGATAGGAGAAATGAGGAGGCGAAAATACTTACCAAGGGCAGAGAATAGTCACTAAAGTCTCAGTAAAAGTACTGAAAATATCTTTGCTACATGAATTCTTATTCGCTCTTCAGATAAAATTTAGAGGAAATATTAGGTTTTAGAATTTCATTAAAAATGGATTTTCATTCTTTCTAGTTCATATTTTCATTGGTTCTATTAAAGTTATTGAAAAGAAAATATATTTCTACCATATTAGAGTTGTTTAATGTTCTTAAACATATTATTTCAATATTTGATTGTAAGAAATAAGTGCTGTCTAGAGAGATTTCCCTCAAAATGAAGAAAAAGGCAGGAGTATATTTATAATTATGAAACAAGCACAATATATCTTAAATGCCTAAGAGAGGTATAATTTAATAATTTTGTGTGCTAAAGAGTTATTGGGAATAATTATTCCTTTATTATTAATAATCACCAGTTCTTTAATAGAGATGAATTGCAAAATTTATCTGGAGGTTATACTTTTATGTGGCCAGATTCAAAGAAGCTCTAAAATGATTGGAGACTAGAGCAATTGGAACTCATTCAACCAGTCCATTTCCATCATAATGGTATTTTCTCAGGGAATAAGGGGGAAAAAGGACTTGTTACATCACTGATCCAGCAATTGATGATGCAGAATTATTTTCTACAGTAATGCCTACATGGTTTTGGTAAAACTGGTTTAAGTATCTAAGGAGACATACTGATTTCATTGCTCCTTCTGCCTATGTAATCTTATATTTAGCTTAAATCTCTGTTTTATCTCAGAAGTAATGGCCATTCTGCCCACCCAGTCATCCCCCATAAAAAAGTCTAAAGAAAGGAGTTTGTGGAGTGAAATAGATTTGTCTCATAGATTCTAGGCAATATCAAGGGGGTAGTTGAGGGTACACAATGCTTTTGGGCTTCCACTCTGATGAAATAGGCATTATTCTCTAGAGGAGCTGACAGAATAAGATGCAGCCTGAGAGAAATGAAAGTGCTTCACAAGGGGTCGATGAGTCTCATCGATGGAGAAGACCACTTTTCCTTCTGCAATGGGCATGCCTTTCTGATGTTGTTCAATTCAATATTAGTGCTCACTGTCATAAAAAAAACACACACACATGACTTCATTGGAAATTATATAGTGGGGGAAATAAAAAGTCTAGAGAGTACTATAACAAATATCATGACCTAAATCAATGTCTTGAATTAAGATTTCCTAAATGCTAACCAGGACCAAAATAACTATCTTCTATGCTATTGATCCCCTTTTTCTCACAATACTACCTTTCACAGCATCTATAGAAAATGAGAGATCCCTGCCCAGTGTGGCACTGTAGCATACACACAAGGAAGGTAACAATGAAGGGGGAAGGAGAGATGTCAGAAAGACTCTGTGAATCCACATTATAAGCATTTTCAACAGCATCTATGATGAGCAAGCCTTTCTATTTAAAGTATTTATTTTCTGACATTTAAGTGTAAATTTTTTTTGGATAAAATTAAATCCTGTTTGAACAAGAGCCACAGTTCAGTGAAGAGAATGCGTAGAAGTGTCGGGAAGCAAGTTTAATGGATGCTACTGAGAAATTTGCAGAAATGACTAAGTCACATTTTAACGTAAGGGAGGGCTAATGTGTAGCGAAAAAGCTGATGGGTACTGGCAGCCATGTGAGTTCAACAATAAAATATTAATAGGATCTCATTTGCCCCCCAAACTCCTTAAGAACAGGGATTGCCCCCTTTATCACAGCATACAAACACTAGTATAGAAAGTAATGGCGAGAAGGCACAGATAAATATCTGTTCATGAACTAATGCCTGTACGTTGAATTAATAACATATATTTATATTTATAGTATTCCAGAATATCAAATCTCTCACTTCATCATTTTTTATAGATAATAAATGTCACCACTCAAATCATGTCTTCATTCTCTTTTTGCAAATTTTTATTTAGGTAGAAATAACCTCCTTCTAATATTCCATGAATTTGGGCAAGAATGTGGCAGAAATCTAAGAATAAAATAGGTAAACTATTTATATATAAAAAAAAGTGAAGCTGAATCAATGAAATTATGTTGGGGTTGAATTTCCCATGTTAGAAACAAACTCAGCCATATCCCTGGTTACCTATCGAAAGGGACCTTACATAAAACCCCTGGTTGCTATCACATGTTTGGGATTGTAAAGGAGTTGACAAAATTTCTTTAAAGAGAAGAACTCAGTATGATTGGAAGAACTATCTAGAGAAACTATAAGGTAAGACCTGAGACTTCCAGAAGGTTAAGCCTCAGCTCATAACATAAACTCATCAAATTGCCTTCTATAGCAGGGAACTCTGGACACTGTGGGCCATTGGTTTTGTTTAGAAGAGTATGAAAACTTCTGGCCAAGCTAAACTTCTCAGGAGAGGAAAGAAGTATCTAATCCATGCTTCAGGCTCTAATTTCTGTCTTTCCTGATATGGCATTCAAATGTTTTCCCTTAAATATTAATTTGAAGAATGTATATGATCCACATATCTGTTTGATCTTACTCAGCACATACAGTACAGAGTCCAGAGTAGTTAGTAAGTGAACAAGATCTAAGTTACTTGACGGCCAATGGTGACAAATTTTATAGATTTATGTCAAATGAATGAGTCAGTGAGGCCTTGTTCCAGTTTCTGATTTGAAACTTTGTAAGGAGTATGTTCAAACCTGCCTCATGTTGCCCTTCCCTTTCTCCTCATGTGGAAACCTAAAATTGAGGTAGTACTTGGCTCCCTCTGCCTCTGCTCCCAGACACCAAGCATTGAACCTTGTTTAATCCAGAAACACATTCATCACTTTTCTTTCTTAATCATCAGTTTACAAAAAGGAGAAATTAGGGTCAAAGTGTATCTATGAGTGGCAGATGGAGAAGGTTCCATTAGAGCAGCAGGGGAGAATGTGGTTATGAATGAAAATAGCTACTTGAAGTTGTAATGTAGAATACGCTACTGAATCACAAAAGAATGCAGTTATTTTTAAAAACATAAAGCCTGGCTAAAGGAAATGAATCATCCAGATGGTGAAGTGGCAGCTGCACCTTGTTTATAGTGAGTTAAAGAGAGCTTTAAAAGTTTCCCTCATGGTAATTAGCATTGGTGATTTAGTCGTAGGTACTCAATATACTTATTTTTATGATTTCACTGAGACACAAGCAGCAATGAGAGTAAAAATATTTTGAAGTTGGAATGGCTTGAATACTGACAATTCAGAAGAGGTGCCAGCCCATAGTTCTGGAATTAGGTGCTGGTGGCTTTTAGGCACTGGGCTACGGAGAGGTTCTGGAGACTTTGAGGGAGGAGGAAAAGCAGCCAGGGGCTCATGTAGATAGAAGAGTAGGGATTGGGGCTCATGGCTTGACTATTTACTAAATGATGTAGATATATTTTACTATTTTAAACACAAATGGCCATGATGATGTATTCCAGCTAAGCATCAGTCCTTTGAAATCATAATACACATTGTTCTTTGATAGCAACATTTAATCCAAGAATCAATGAAATCAAGGGACCTGATAAGGCTTGTCAGGCATTTCATAACTAATGAAGAGAAAAAAAAACACAATATATAGTTCTTACTTGACAAAGGTGTTTAAATTATATGTCATGGAAAAAGAGAAAAACCTAAAGAATGACTCAAAGATTGATGGCCTGAGAACTTGAAAAAATGAAATTAATTGAACAAGCTTTTAGAAGGCAGGTTTGTAAGGAAAAGATATGAGGTGATGGTAAGCATTTGCTTTCTGACATCATTTCAGATGCTATTAGACGTATACTAGATGTGTTGAAGATAAGAGTAGGTATAAGTGTCTGAAGGTGTGGGGAGGAGTCTTGATTACAGGTAGAAATTTGGGAGTTCCCATCATGCATAAAGTCACAAAATTAAATGTGCTTATCCAGTATGAAAGAATATATAGAAAAGAGGAGTTCCAATGAGCTACAGTTATTTGAATGTGGGATTTTGAATGATGGATTTAAAAAGCGACCTCAGTCTCTCTTATCAAAGAACAAATAGATTCTAATTTCCAGTTACAATTCAAGGTTGCTTAGATAACATCGGGAGAACAGTGTAATATAAGTGGTGTTGGAATCAGAAAATGTGCAGGGAATCCTGGCTCTGGTCCCAGTTGTGGGACTTGGAGTAAGATACTTAACTGCTTTAAGTTTTAGTTTCCTGTTCAGAAATATGAGATAGTAGTATACACTCTGCAGTGTTATTGGGAAGATTATATGGCAGAGTTCATGGGTAGGGGTATAATTCTTTGATGTCAAATTATAGGTTCTTATTTTCTATTTATTTATTCATACTTACATACATACATACATACCTCTCTATGTTCAGGGTACACACAAAACACAAAGAATCAGGATTCAGATCTCAACTTTTAAACTGTTAGTGACAGTTGAGTAAATCTGTAGTCATTTTTTTATAAGAGGTGCTTAGGAAGAAAAAAATGTTATCCTTTCTTCTCTGCACCCCAATTTTACTTACTTAATTTTAATTTCAAAATTTGGTTTTAAATATCAAGAACTGGATGCCTGCAAAACATAGAGATTATATGACAGATTACTATGTGAGAAGTACTGGATAATTTTGAGAAATTAGAGGGAAATAAAGAATCAGAAGAAAATGACCAGGGTTTAGAAGTAGTAGACCATTACCCACTCTCACACTTCCCAAGATGAAAGAAACCAAATAGAAATATTATTGAGGTTTAGAGTATCATAAAACAGATTTTCAAGAACTAGTCCCTTATAGAGAATCTTTAAGTACTACGTTGTCTGAGTAGCAGAACATCAATGTCCTCAAGGACTCTCTAGGCAGCGAGATGAGAGCTTCCCATACAGTCCTGCTCCAGTTCTGTATCTGTAGGCACAGAGGTTTGGTACCAGGATGGGCAGTATGATGAATCTGAGTGCATGAATTTGAATGTACCCTATGACATGAACTGGAATGGGCTTCATAGTCATGGAATCATTGATTTTCAGAAATTGTAGAATACACACTCAAAAGTTTAATTCCGGAGTCAGAACCCCAAATTCTCCAACTTTCATGAAAATAATAATGGTACTTAGAAGGTTGTGTAAGAACATATAATACATTAAAAATGTAGAATACAGGCAAAACCAACAGCCCTTTTTCTTAAATAGAGAGTAAGAACTATTTCCCTGTAATTTTCTTAAGTAGACCCAAAACAGAGTGGGCTTTCCACTAACTGTGGTTTTGATCTTCTGCCAGTGATAAATGTGGTTAAATTGATTGTGTTTAACATCAATTTCTCAAACTACACTGTGAAGGAACCAGGTTGAATTTTATGTTGGTAAGTAAAGATGAATCCTTCAGCAGGCCTCTCAGGAGTATATATTATTCATTTTATCACAAAATCTATACCAATCTATATTCAAGGTTTTCCAATGAGTTTAGGTGGTTTATTCCAAGGACACATCCATTAGTTTATGATGGTATTGCACTCTTTAAATACCTGGCAGGGTTAGTCCTCTTTATTTTCCATCTTTCCTATATTTTGCCTGTACCATCATATTTATTTTTTCATTAAAATTTGTTGTCATTTTTTTCCAAAATAAATTCTACTCATATTCTGACTGTTAGGGAGCAGGGGGTACATTGAATTTATGGATTCTTTTGGGACCCTAGGTCTCTCAGAAGCATTCAGTGGGACAATCCCACTAAGTGAGGGAACAAGTAGTTGATGCTCACTCTTAACACATGAGACTTCACTCCTAGGAATATATTTCTACTCATCTATGTACTCCAGAATGAAATGCTGCCTTTGGAAAAGTGGGTATGATTCATACTAAGTAAGTATTCCCTGGCAATATTCGGCTAACGTAAACAGTGTTACCAACCACAAACTAATTGAATCATGTGACAGAATATTAAACAACATTTATTATACTCCTACTATACACATATCGGGCTCTTTGCAACAGAGTAAAGATTTATAGAAGGATAAAAATTTGTTCTTGCTCTTAAAATAGAGAGCTAAACAGTTCAACATGTCAGAAATAAACTTTCATGGGGCCCTTAAATCCTTACTAGACTATGAGGAAACTATGGGATCTCTCACTAGAAAATATAATTACTTATATTTGCCCTGGAATTTGAATACATTTCAGGAAATTTCTTGCTCAAGCAATCAGAATATATTGTGGATGTTTGACCACAGTGTGTGCTTGAAAATAATGAAAAGGTGTCCCTAATATTACTTGGGAATAAGCAAATGTTTCCTAGAAATGTCACCTAAACTAAGTCTTAAAATATAGCTAAGAGTGAGCCCGACAAAGAAGGGCATGAAGAATATACCTAGTAGACAGGACCGCAAAGCAAAGACACAGAATGGAACAATGGCATGACAGGTCAATTAAGCTGAAGAAATAAATATAGGCCAGGGCTGGGGGGCTGGGGACGAAGCCAAGTCACAGTGAACTTGCTGATTATGATAAAAATATAGTTAAAATTATTTTTGTCAGGTGATAAAAATTTTGTCACGTGAGTATTTTGACCTAGTAAAATTTAAACAGAATTCTAGTTTATAAAACAGATTTTTAAAAAGTTTCTCATGTTGAATTGGTGTGTGGTGTAGGGAAACACAATGTTCATCACACAAGAAATGTTATCTGTGGAATGAGTGATCACACTATTTACCCATGTGGAATGGATTTGAAGGAAATACAATTGCAAGTAGAGAAAACACTAGGAGATGCTAGCTGTAGTTCAGGCAAGAGGTGATAAGGTCCATGGGTATGTTATATCCTTTACACATTTTTTAATGAATACTTAAATCAAATAGATAGCACCTCTTTCCTTCAATATTTAAAATGAAATTTTCCTGGAAAAAGACTATCTTCAGGTATTTCATAAGCAAAGCCTGTAGAAGTCTAAATATGAATATATGAATTCTCATATTATTTGTGAATAGCCTTGGCTATTTTCCCTAACAGGATACACTATTTTGAAAATCTGTTAACTTCAATTTTAGTGCAAAATAATATCAATATTAAGTAAGATCGAGAGAAGAAAATAAATTTTATAATCACTTATTTAGTGGCTAGAACTAAGTTTAGTAACACTTCTAATCAACTAATGAGAACTTAATCATGTAACAAATCTTTGAGTTATACTTTCCTGATAATAAAGTTTTACTCTTTCAAAAGTCTGATATATTTGCCTGCTCTATTACTTGTCTGAGAAAGAAACCCAAGCTCACATGCCCATCTCATCGTATCTTTAGCTACATTCAAGCACATTTAAATTCAGGAGTGAACACAACACAGACAAACACTGCAGTCTCCCCTGCCTCATGCCTCCTACCCTCACACTGGTCCTGATGTGATGTAGCTCTTCCACAATATATTATATTCAATGAGATTTTGTTGAATTCAGAAGTTGGCCCCTTAAATACTTGATTAATGAATCAATCATACTAAGATTCCCATCTCAAATCACATTAATGATTACTGAAATACTTCATTTCATATAATGAATGTACAGCATATTCTTAAAATTTACACATAAATTAATTTTTTTGAATACACAATATTTTTAATGAACTCTGAAGAAGATTGTGGTACTTCCTGTGGGGAAATAAATGATCTCCCCCCAACTTATGTAATTTATAAATTGTTTGTATAGACTTTCTCTTTTCAATGGAGCTACCCATTGAGGCCATTTGTTCAAGAGAACAGGATGTCATTCACCCACAGATTCCCATTTACAGTGGAGAGAAGATAGAAATGTGGGACTGTAAAAAGTGGGGTCCCCTGGGTTGAGGGCTTGACCCATAGTAGGGGGCCTGCAGGAGGTAGCCAATCAATAATTCTCTCTCATCACTGATGTTTCCATCTCTCTCTCCCTCTTCCTTCCTCTCTGAAATCAATAAAAAAGATATTTAAAATATTTTTTAAAAGTGGGGTTCCAAATAGACCTTGCTTGAACTCATTTTACAAGTCACTTTTTCACTCTCAATAGTGTGCACAATGATTTCTTCAAAGTTAAAACAGTTCCCGTAGTTCTGCTATAACCTACTATTATTTCTATCATTTTATAAGTTAACTGGAAAGAGAAGTTAATTGGAATGTATCCAGAGACTGTGACAAGGCTGACATACTAAAACAAGTTTTTTAAGCTAAGGAGAAATAAAATCAAAAGGGTATATGTATTTAAAAGAAGGAATAAGATAACAAAATAATAAACACATGGGTAAATATAATATACTTCTATTTTGTCTTGTTTTACTTTTTAAAAGACAATTGACTTTTTAAAGCAAACATTAAAAGGAAAAAAATTAATGACAAGCCATGGAAGATGGAGGGAAATTGTAACAGAAATTGCTGTATACTGTTTTAAAGGGTTTTTCATAATATGTGAAGTGGTAAAATATTAATTTAAAATACACTGGATAAATTAAGAATTCATGTTGTAACCAGAAAAGTAACAACATGTAGAGAGGTATATAAAAAAATGCTAATAAAGTAGGTAAAATTAAATAGCTGGGAATAAATGGAAAGACTGTAATAAAAAAAGGAGTATCAAAGAATAAAGGAAATTGGGGACAGATAGAAAACAAATAGCAAGATGATGTGTTAACCCCAAATATAACAACAATATAGTAAATATAAATGGAGTTTTTACTAAAATCAAATGGAGAGATTTTATAAATAAATTGAAAAGAATCCCCAACTACAAGCTGTATATAAAATATGTACTTTTCATATAAAAGCACAGCAAAATTTAAAGTAAGATGATGGAGAAATATAGCAAACGTTGAGGAGTATTTTGAGATATAAAGTGTGACATTTAAATGTGATAAAGTGAAAAACTCATCAAGAAGACATAATGTTAAATGCTTACTCATTCAATCACAGCAAAAGTAAAATAAATAAAACAAGTGTAGAAAGAACTAAATGAAGAGAGAAAGACACATTCACAATCACAGTTGGAAAATAAAATGCTAACCCCCTTGGAAAACCATTGGCAATTTTCTTATAAAGTTAAATAAATCCACCCTTACCATATGACCCAATGATTCCACTCCTAGAGATTTAAACATAGGAATGTAAACTTCTGTTTGCAACAAATGGTGCACATATTCATTGCAGCTTTTATAGATAACATAATAGCCAAGAGTTTGACCCAACTCAAATGTCCATCAGCAGGAGAATAGACAAAGGCAAAGTGGTGTATCTTATAGGGGAATGCATTCGCTGACAAAGGGAATGTAAAAGGAATGAACTACTGCTCTACCTGCAGCAACAAATCTCAAAATCATTATGCTAAATGAAAAAGGTGTACATATTGTACGATTTAATTGAGATGAAGTCCAAATACAAGGAAATTAATCTGCATTTATAGTACAAATTGACAAAGGAACTTTCTGCGGTAATAGGAAAAAATGCTTTACATACTAATTGGGTTGGCAGTTGCAGTTGAAATTAAATGTGCATTATATTTAAATTATACCTCCATTTAAAAAATAACAGATGGTTAACCACTGCATTGTGTGATCTGCCTCTAAAGACTGTGATGGTTCGGTCACTGGTAACACAGTGGATAGTTCAGTTCTGTAACATGACTAATAGATCTGAGTGTTTCCTGTTTCTGGAAAAGGCACACAACATTTTTAAGACTAGAAACAGTGTTTTGTTAGTTTTCCCCCCAATCTGTTGTGAGTACATCTCAATTCCAGTGATTGTCACAAAAGAGAAAGAAGGCAGGGGAGAAGCTCTCTAGTATATATATAATGTTCATTGTCTATATTCATAACATCATTAAATCCTCAAACTCTATGAGAGACTTATTACCCACTTTATAGGGTTTAGGAAATTGAGGCTTTAATTAGCATGCATGAGACCTAAGATTACACAACTATTTAATTTAAAGATAGGATTCAAACTCAAATCTACATTACTCCTAAATTCCTTATCTTAATTACAATGCGATCCTCTTAAAAGCAAAACAATCTTTCCAGTTCTCGTTGGTATGACTATCTGAATCCTCCCTGCAACACCTACACTTACCAACCTGTAAAAGTATGTTACGTAATGCTGTTTTCAGCAATTTGCTGCCCATGACCACGTAATGATTAGCCATGACTATTAAATACATCACATCCTCTGTGCCAGAAATGGGATTCCATTTAAACAAGCAATTGAGCTTTATTGCTATTTTAATTCTGTCTACCCCATTCTCCCTCCACCCACCCATTTCTCTATAGCACTAAAGCAAATATCACATAAGCTGGCTTTAGAATATACAGAAATATCTCAGTTGTCAGGAAAATTTAACTACAGGGAACAGACACACAGATGGTTTCTGCTATGAAATATCCCCCCTTGTTGGCCAAATCTCTTCCTGGAAAGGGCTTGAGTGCCATATCCATTTTAGGATTTGAATATGTAGGGAGAATGCAAAGATCTGTTGGTTATAAATCCAGTGGCCATGAAACATCCCATTCAACTGCAGAGTTTTGCCTAGTGAACTGCCCAGGGCATCTGGACACAAGTGTATAGTGAGAATTGTTCTTGAGAGAATTTACCTAGTTGTATGTGTTGCTTCATCTACTGGGAAATGTGAAATTTTTTAGACATATTGTAACATTCTTGGACTAATCCTACTACACTGAAGACTTATCTTGCCACTGTCAGTTATTCAGTTACAACCCAGTGATATACTAAATTCCTCAAAAGGAAATGCTGCTTTTTCTAAATAGAAGACAAATGAAATGCTGGGTGTTTGGGTCCTAGTTGAGAGGAATTTAACATGTCCTTGCAGGTGACTCAAACCATTCTCTTCCTGCATGAGGGAGAATAATCAATAAGATTATATTCAACTCATAACATGACTTGAATTGCTAGGTTGTGCAAAGTCTACGAGATTCCAAAGACAGCAGAGTGTTCTGCTCTTTTATTAACTGAATGTGAGCTTTATGCTCCTTCCCTCTGAAACTGAACACCTCAATATATTTTATACACTAGCCACCAATAACAAAGTTTTTATTTATGCTTCTCCATTATACTTATATGTGCATTTTTGAAAATATAGAGTTCTTGACCTTACATACCACACTTCATTTTTATCTACAAGTAAAAAAATTCACTTATGTTTTATGTGTATGTAAGTCCTATGAATTCCTTAAAAACAAGGAACACACTTTATTGCTGACTTATGTATCTCCAATATGGGTATTAAAATGCATTTGTGTATATAATTGAATAAATAAGCTCATTATTTGTTGAAAATTAATGCTGAATAATCAAGATGGGCATCTAATAACCATTTTCAGCAAATCCACACCCATAATCCTCTTATCCCCATTCTAGTATCTCCCAAGTTCTTTTTATGGGGAACAAAAAGTTCATATTTGAAATGCCTAAATATATTGCATGTGCTTAAGAACTCAACCATATCGACCTTTGTCATCTTTGGAGGCCCAGATGGGTGGATCTATTTGTTTTATGGAAACACATGAACAGCTGTCGGCAATAATTTCTAATGATTTCATTTGATTCTGCTACATGATGCCCTGACCTCATCACCCCGGTGCATCTGTGAGAATGGCAGGGAGCCCTCAAGTACGGTGGCAGACTATAGGGCACTGGCAGTCTGGCACAGGTAGGAGGAGGAAGATGGGTGGAGCAAAGCTGGCCAGAATGCTGCTGCTACCAAGCCAAGTCACTCAGCGTGGCAGCTTGGTCAACTCTCAAATCTGCTCTTTCTTACTCATGCTCATGGCTATTGACAGTCTGGGACAATTAAACAGTGTAAAATGAAACCTAGTAAAAGCCATGAAATCAAAGGAAATAAACATGACAGAAAGATAAAATGGGTTGGGAACTGAAGGGGGGAAAAAGTATTAAAAAAAAGAATTCTCATGGTCATAGAATGCTAGAACTAAATGATAACAGAGTAAAATATTCTAATTCTATAATTGACAAAACTGGGGCCCAGAAATAAGGGATATATTTATGTATTACTCATAAAGTCCATTAAAACCTCTTATCTTTTTACTGTTTCTATATAGGGAACACCAAGAAAATAAGAGATTATCTGTTTTGTTCAAGGATGTAACCCCAGAACCTAGAATGATGCCTTAAGCACAGTAGCCATTTATTAACTGTGTGTAAAAAACTTCAGAAGTTTATGTTGCTGAAGCTAGTGTAACATTTTTTAACAGCTTGAAGTCAGAGTCAAAAATGATTCTGAAGGCTGATTATACCTACTAGACATGTAATGCTGAGCTGGTTAGGGTTGTGAGCAGATGGGGAAGGAACGAAAGCCTTTGGTATATAAAGTCAATATGGGGTAGAAAGAGAAAGATACAGGGGAGCAAGACAGGGAGGGAAGATTGAAAGGGGAGAAGAGAAACAAGAGAATGAGAGAGAAAAAATAAGAGAAGAGGCCAATGGGCACATGAAAAGATGCTGTGCATCAGTAGCCATTAGAGAAATTTAAATTAAAACAACAAGTGCAATCATATGGTTCTTCATGATTTCACTCTAAATAAAGTGAGTTTTCTTTTTTTTTTTAACCTAAGGATCAACCCAGATTGATCTTCTAGAATAGATTGTAGTCTCAACAAAACAACTCAATGGACAAATGATAGGAAGTCCCTTTCTTGAAAATATTAATTAAGATGGTGCCTGGATGATCTCTCGAAACATGTGCAATGTTAAAATAAACAGACTCAGCTGCCTTCCTTAACAAAGTGATAGAATGAAAAGCCAAAGCTGGCATGAAGCTACTTTGGTTATGGGCATCTCTTATTTTTGGTTTCTAATCAACATATGATATTTTTATGTCCCAATTTACAAGGCATAAAAAATACTACTTAAATATATACATGCATATTTCATCCATACATACAATGCGTACATACATCAATCTCCCCTCTTTCAAATTTATTCCAAGGGGTAGAATTTTCGAGTAAGAGCTTAGATGGAAGAGAAGTCTAGATGGTCATAACACAACTTGTGCATCTGGAGGGATCCTTGGGAGGCACTAAAGTTTTTATTCCCAAGAGAAGATCCTCCCTTATAGGAAGATTCCCCTAAATGTAAGTCTCCCAATTGTTCTACCACGAAAATAAACAATGCTGTCCTTACACATAATGTAGAATAGGTACTTCCCCACTTGAGGCCTCTTCAAAGGCACAGGAAAATTCTGTTGCATGAAAACCCTCACAATATAAACAGAAAACTATGAGAGAAAGACAGCCATAACATTACTAAAATGCACAGTTTAGGAAAATGTTTGGAGCCAGGCTATTTCCTAAGACTATGTTATTGTGGGGGCCTTAGTAAAAGAGGGCATTGTATAGACACAACAATATCACCTTTTCATTCAGGCTCAATTAAGATCTCAAGTTTGCCTCTTCTGAGCTCGTGACCTTGGAAGTCATTTAATCTTCCTGAGCCCTGAGGGTTGCTGTCAGGACTGGATAACATTTAAAACACTTAGCAGAGACCATGGCATCCAAGAGTCAATAATTATTTAGATAGAACAGCAGGGCTTGGAAGGACCAAAAAAAAAAAAAAAAAGGAAGGAAGGGGAAAGGACACAGAGGATAGGAGAGGATAGGAGAGGATAGGGATGTGCAGAAGAAGAACAAACGCATTCATGTTAAGTACCATTTATTTCCTATTGGTTGCCAAGACCAGCCCTGAAGGAAGCATGAGAGCCTGCAGTGAGCATGCCAGATCTTGCCAGCCTTGCACTCTTTAGCTCACTTAATCGGTTTCACTGGTCACACTACGATAATGACCTTCCTTTTCATTTTTAATTGCCAACATTGGGAATTTGCTCTGTTGGACTCTGCCAGGTGTTAGAGCAAATGACATTCAGTGAAAGCAATGGGCCTGTGAGTTTCCATTGCGAAAACAGAAAGAAGTGGGAGAATCAATTTGCCATGAAACAGAAGAGTTTGTTATTTAAGAGTTGATCAGAATGTGTTTTAGGAGACTGCCAATGGCTAAATATAAAGCAGAGAGCACACGCACCAATTCTTTACCAAAGTCATTCGAAGTCAGGCAGGTGCTAATGCCTCTAAACAATGTTTAAAAAATAAAATTAGCCCTAACCAGTTTGGCTCAGTGGATAGAGCATCGGCCTGTGGACTCAAGGGTTCCAGATTCGACTCCAATCAAAGGCATGTACCTTGATGTGGGCACATCCCCAGTGGGGGGTGTGAAGGAGGCAGCTGATCTATGTTTCTCTCTCATTGATGTTTCTGACTCTCTATCCCCCTCCCTTCCTCACTGTAGAAAATCAATAAAATATATAATTAAAAAAATAAAATTAAATTAATAAAGCAAAAAAACAAAAAATAAAAGCCAGTGGGTTCTAAAACCATTATTTGGAAACATTTAATGGTCCAGTGATTAAGAGTTTGGATGCTGCAGCCAAGTAAATGGGAATCAAAGTATAATATCCACCACTTGCTATGTTTTCAATCTAGAGAAAGTAGTTGAACTCTTTAACTTTCAATGAACTCATCTGCATAATGGAGATAACTACAGATAAAATCATGTAGGATTATCCTGGAAATAAATTTAAAAAATGGAAGGAAATAAAGTAGTGCACACACTTACATTGATACTAAATACTCAGTAACTGTTAGCTACTTTTACTCACTTGTGTATCAAGGATAAATACTGAAAATAAGCCTAAGTATAAAGAAATTTACTAATTCCAGTCTAGGAACAAAAAAAAACCCAAAAAAACAAAACAAAAAAACACCTCTCTAAGCCCAGAGTCTTATCCATGCAATAATGAATGAAAGCTTAGTTCAGTTTCATAAGTTGTCATTTTCAAGATTAATTTAAAGCAAATATTTGAATGCTTTCTTCCTTCATATTAATTCTGAGAAATGAAACGTTCTCCCAAAGTTGGCATTTTATTTATAAAGATACACAAAGGAAATATGTTTAAAATTAGCATTCTAAGACCTCATTTTACTGGCTGAATAGCCTGACAATTACCATTGTTTCCTGAGAAGCATGATTACTCCCCAGTTGTTCATACATTTAAGCAGATAACATTGCCATAAAATCAGAGAACATTCTCAGTCAAGGGTATGAAGATAAAATACCTCTCTTGGGAGAGGCAATTATTGAGTAGGCTCCTGGCTGTATAATGGTGTGCTGTAACTTTAAGAAAATGATTCTGAAGAGGTATGTTTACTAACCACAATAAAATATAAAAAACTCCAGAGCTCCATTTACTTAGAAAGATATAAAACCATTGAATGGAAAAAAAGAAGTTGTCTGAGCAGGATTGTAAAAAATTGCATATGGAGTAAAAATAAAAGGACAGCTAGAGAAATTAGCAAACACCAGTTTAAATAGTTAAAGAAAACACATGAAATCAGAATTACTGTCTTGTTTTAAATAATGTTATTTTTTTATACAATTGATAATAATTATTTGAAAATACAAAAGGAGTTAAAGAAGTGAAAGTAGCATTCATAATCATGCCTGAATAACTGTATACTCTATTTCAACATTATTCTAGAAATTTCTCTGTACTCAATCCCATTGGAGATACATGTATATAATTTTAAATAGAGGATTATATATACTGTTCTGTGACCAGGCTTTTTAAATAACAGTCATCATGACCATGTATTTAGATCAACAAAAAGAATTTTATGTCATAATTTTAAATGACAGTATCATACTCTTTTCTATTTATACCACAGGCCTGACGCACAAAATTTGTACATGGGTAGGGTCCCTAGGCCTGGCCTGTGATCAGGGGCAATCTTCTCTGGCTGCTGGCAGCCAGACCCACACCCCGACACTGATGCCAGTTGTCCTCTGTGTGTGGGGTGACTGGCAGGGTGATTGGGGCCCCGCTCGCTCGCACCCACCTTGGCCTGGCATTGCCCACGTCTGCCACAACCCAACCTCTGTTCCCTTTTCCCCTTCAGGCGATGAGAGCCTGCAGGCTGGGGGCAGCTCCTGCATTGAACATTTGCCCCTTGGTGGTCGGCGCGCACCATAGCAACCGGTCATTCCACTGTCTGGTCAATTTGCATATTATGCTTTTATATATATAGATTACCCAATTTATTTGTAAATCTCCCAATAAGGTAACATGGGCCATCCTAAGTTTCCTGATATTAGAAGCTATACTAGTTGAACCTGCACTTGTATAATTATTTCCTTGAGTCAAAGAGCAGCCATTATTTTGTTTTAAGGTGAATAGAGGCAGAGCAGAAGCATTAGGTTACCTAGGTCCTAAGCACAGATTCAGTTTCATTTATTCCCCACATGGCTATTTTAGTTTATAAACTAACAGATGCAAAAGTTGAGAATGATTCCTCAAGCCTTCAGCACATTCAGACTTCCATGTATATAAATAGAGGAGGGTTGAAGCAGAATAACTTGAAAGTGATCAATATATAAACAATGAAGCTATGCAAATTCACCTTCACAGTCATCTCTGAGGCCTTAGAGGAGCTGAGTCATAATCTCATTTAATATGATATTGCAATAAAATATTTTGGATGAAGTCTTATATACTTTTTATAAAATGGGAAACCAATGCACAGAAATTAAAAGACATTACCCTAGCCCTAACGGTTTGGCTCAGTGGATAGAGCGTCGGCCTGTGGACTGAAAGGTCCCAGGTTAGATTCTGGTCAAGGGCATGTACCCAGGGCACATCCCCAGTAGGAGGTGTGCAGGAAGCAGCTGATCGATGTTTCTCTCTCATCAATGTTTCTAACTCTCTATTCCCCTCCCTTTCTCTCTGTAAAAAATCAATAAACTATATTTTTAAAAAAAGACATTACCCTAAATTATATAGCCAGATGGTGTCAAAGATTTAGCTGAAGCTAGGCTTTAACTCTGGTCTAGGACAGTGATGGCGAACCTATGACACGCGTGTCAGAGGTGGCATGCGAACTCATTTTTTTTGGTTGATTTTTCTTTGTTAAATGGCATTTAAATATATATAAAATAAATATCAAAAATATAAGTCTTTGTTTTACTATGGTTGCAAATATCAAAAAATTTCTATATGTGACACGGCACTAGAGTTAAGTTAGGGTTTTCAAAATGCTGACACGCCGAGCTCAAAAGGTTCGCCATCACTGGTCTAGGACATTAGGTGCCAGAAATACTGGTACTGCTTAAGAAAAGTATAGGTTCTATAGTAAAGTCAAGTTGCATTATGGTTCACAGGGGTATAGACAAGATATTTGGAAAATAATGAAATCCAGGGAGAACTGGATAAAAGAGTATAAAGAACATATATACATAACCCATTGACACAGACAATAGTTTGGTGATGGCCAAAGGGAAGGTGATGCAGGGGCTGGGTGAAGATGGGCAAAAAGGTGGAAAACGAAGACAGCTGTAATGGTGTCAACAATAAACATAAAGTAAAAAAAGAAAAGAAAATGATGAAATTCAAATGGAAAGCATATAAATAGTTATCTAAGAAAGATAGTTATAAAAACCAAATGTGTGTGTGCCTGTGTATATGTGGGATTCAAAAAAAGTGTCAAACACTAATCCCAGCCCATTTAAAAAAAAATAGATATGTCCTGACTGGTTTGGCTCAGTGAATAGAGCATCAGCCTGCGGACTGAAGGGTCCCAGGTTCGATTCTGGTCAAGGGCAGATGCCCAGGTTGTGGGCTTGATCCCCAGTGGGGGGTATGCAAGAGGCAGCCGCTCAATGATTCTCTCTCATCATTGATATTTCTATCTCTCTCTCCCTCTCCCTTCCTCTCTGAAATCAATAAAAAATATATTAAAAAATATGTATGGTACTCTGGTCATTAGGCAAGGGGATATGTACTCATCAGTACATTCCAAATATGGAAATTATCTTAAAGAAATACTTATATAGGCACTTAAATGTTTACAAAAATGATTATACTGAAAAATAAACAATAAATTCCTGTAATAGATCTTTGATTAAACAAAGTGTAGATGACAAAAATATGCCTCATTAAAAATCAAGTTTAGAAAAATATTTAACATTAGTTAGCTTTTGATAGTGTGGTGGAGATTTTTAAAGATCCATAGGGGTATGGCTCCAATTTCACAAAATATATCTATATCCAAATCAAGTAAACATTTTCACATAGCAATGATGGTCATTTTTTCTTTAAAAGCTTTTTTCTCTATTGTCCAAATTTCTATAATGTATATTTTTGCAGGTGTAATCACAAAAATAACAAATATTTTTTCTAGCTCCATTGTCAGTAGTCGAGGTTAGAGAGCAAAATTATTGCTGTACTAATGTAGACCATCTGCAGTAGATTTAACAGTCAGTCACTTTATCTCAGTTAACAAATCTAAACCCAAGTGTTTCCAACTCTGTGTCAAAATCAAATAAGTTGCTTATGTTAGTGGATTCCTCTAGCCCTAGATACTAAGTATTTCAAAGGATCTTCCCCTCTGATTTTCTTTTATGTAGCAATGACATAAAACAGATAGATATAGATATAGATATAGATATAGATATAGATATAGATATAGATATAGATATAGATATAGATATAGATATAGATATATAGATATATAGATACTTGATTTCAGAGAGAAAGGGAGAGGGAGAGATAGAAACCTCAATGATAAGAGAATCATTGCTCTGCTGTCTCTTGCACGCCCCCTACAGAGGATTGAGCCCAGAACCTGGTAATATGCCCTTCACTGGAATTAAACCTGGAACCCTTCAGGGGCATGAAACAGATTTTTAAAATGTGAAGTGGATGCCCTAGCCAGTGGTAGGCAAACTGCAGCTCGCGAGCCACATGTGGCTCTTTGGCCCCTTAAGTGTGGCTCTTCCACAAAATACCACGTGCGGGCGCGCACGTACAGTTCGATTGAAACTTCGTGGCCTGTGCGCAGAAGTCGGTACTTTGTGGCAGAGCCACACTCAAGGGGCCAAAGAGCTGCATGTGGCTTTCGAGGCGCAGTTTGCCAACCACCGCCCTAGACCTTAAGGATATTGCCTCCAATAAACTCAACCAAAGCTCATGGGAAGTGAAAGAGGTCTACCCTATTGAAGAAGTTCCCTGACCCAGAGAACTCCCCAAACACAATTGTTTCGTAGTGATCTTATCCTTCTCCTGCTGCCTGAAACCTTACCAATAATTTTCTCAGAACATTCCTCTAAGTGTTGCTGGGTCATATTTGAGGTATATCTTTTCTAATTATCATCAATGGTAGCTTATCTCTGAAAACTGTGGCTACAACAGATATCACGCTGTGTCACTTCCAAGGCAAAGTCAGAAAATGTGACATACCCTACCTGCCTTCCCACCTATGAGAGAGAGAGAGAGAGAGAGAGAGAGAGAGAGAGAGAGAGAGAGAGAGAGAGAGGTTGTCTGTCTGTTTTTTGGGTTCTGAAATGCCATGTAATGAAACTCACTACCTTTAAGCTACGATGCTAGAAAGATCATTCAGAGATGTACAAAGAACCCCAGCTGTTCTAGCACCTAGCAGTCCAAGTCCTCCTTGCCCAGGCACCAGACATGCGAGTGACTGAATAAACATTGATTAGAGCTACTAGCTTCTGAGACACCCTGCTGAAGCTGCGTGGAACAAAAGTCTGAATTCTGCAGAAAGTGCAAATGGGCAGGCAAACAATGTTGTTTTCACTAACTTTGGGTTTGTTAAAACTAAAACTAGACTAGAGAGATTTGTACAATGGGTTGAATATTGAGTTTTTGGTCCCAAGAACCATCCCAAATTGTAGAATTGGGACTATTTTTGTGAAAAATTGCTTCCTGTTTTCTTTTGTGAATAAAGGATGCTAGAGTCTATCATTGGTTCTCAAGAAATTCACAAATTCTGCTTTCCTAAGCAAGACAGAGCTATAGGAAGGAGATGCAAAATCTAGTTCATGCAATTGATGCTTCATCTCAGTTGTCACTTGTGACCTAGGAGAAACAACATATTACTAGGAAACAGGAAAAAAAAAAGACTAAATTATATTAATAGAGACCGGTCACTGTCTTCAATGAATTGCTCTATATCCATGAGTAGATAGACACATAACAAATCTTTACTTTCGCCCCCTTTAATATGGAAATAATTGTATCTGCCTGTATTTCCTCCCAAGATTATTTTCAAAATAATTTCAAATCTATATCTTCATATAAAATTCAAAATTATAATTCCCCAAGATTTTTTTTTTGGTTTTAATTAGTTCAGAGAAAGGTGATTCTTACCTATTAAAATCATTTTCATAGCTCCAATCACCCAAGAAGTATAGGAGCAATTCCCAATTACAAATAATTGAGAACACATTTCCAAATATCTGAGAAATCTTGGACTCATAGGTCATAGTACCTGCTGTTGAAAACAGAAATTTGTTTTCATTTAGTCAACCATCCTCTGAAAAAGCCCATTTTCATTACTTGCTGAATTTTGCTGTTGACTTACATCCTGAAGTTACCTATCAACATCTGCAAAAGTAATTATGGAAGCCATCTGGAAAAGAGCAGAGAGGAACAACTGGCACCATAATAAATGGCATGTCGGAGACACAGTGATATTAACAAACCCCCTCTCATTAAGAGAGGGAGGAAAAAGACTTCGCTAAAGGAAATCGCAATTGCTCCTGATCAGGCACTGGAGTCATGTGAGAATCCAGGGCTACCACAGGAAAAGCTTCATCTCTTTTGCTTTACTGAGCCACAGGCACCGGACCCTCAGGTCATTCATCATGGAAAGCAGTTCTATCTAATGGACTGAGAAGGGCTGTGCTGGCTGATAACCCACTTAGTCAGCTTAGACAAATGACTCAGGTCTTCATGACACTGGGATTACTCATAAAATATGTAATTTCCCTACCAGCTGACCTCAGCAGGTCACAGTTTTATTGGTGAAAGACAATGAAATATTAATAGGCTAACCTTTACCATTCACTGTGGTTGGAAAATAAAGAAAAACAAAAAATACAATATTCACAACTTTTTTCTTCCCGTAAATCAGTCATGTTCTAGCCATCAAACCCCAGGGAGGACATGCCCATGCAGTCACCAATTTCAAAGTGACCTTCCATATTTGTTTACCTTCGTATTTGACCTATTGCTTCACGAAAGATTTTGGTTCTCCCCCCTCAACCGCCCCCTCCCCCCACAAGTGTTTAAGTCATCTCAAAACTGGGGTTCCCTCTACCTTCTAGAGAAGAGAGTTTTGGCTCAGGCAGACAGTGTCCCTATTCTGGATCACATCACACACTCAAATGACTGGGGTATTATTATTTTAATATGTTTTTATTGATGAGAGAGAGAGAGAGAGAGAGAGAGAGAGATATTGATTTTTATGTGAGAGAGAAATATTGATTGGCTGCCTCCTGCAAGCCCCCTACTGGTAATCCAGCCTGCAACCTGGTCATGTGCCTTGAACAGAAATTGAATTGGTGACTTTTTGGTGCATGGGACAATGCACAACCAACTGAACCACACTGGCCAGGGCAAATTACTGGGTTTTTAATTTGATTTATTATCTTTAAAGATTTTGTGGTCTTCATCTTCATATCATTTGATTTGGGATTGCCCCCCAAACCTAGTTTTGCTTTCCTGACTTTGAATACCTTCTTCTTTTACTTCTTACAACTAGATGCTCTTACACAATTTCCTCATTCCCCAAACCCAATGTGCATCCAGGACACGCAATAATTCAGGATAAGACCTAAATTTTGTTCTTTTCTTAGTCCAACTGCCCATTTTACATGGTGGGAAGGAAATTACACAGCAGCATAGGACTGAATTATACAATGTTTAGTGACAGATAAAAAGTAGCTAATTTAAGGACAGCCCAAGGAGATTTATGAACATGTCTTTACTCAACAATTTGTAAGCTTAAATACCCACAGAGACCAGAAAGATAGCACAAAAGAGTTGACTTTGCAAAGATGCTAGAGATAAGATTAAGAGTAGCATCTAATATAAGTGTCTTTTAAAACACAACTTCAGCTAAATAAGAGAGTCATACAAAACATGACTGTGAGTCAACCACCTGCTTTAAATCCTGCCTGTGCCCACCTCAGTGTGGGTAAGCAACAGGAAGTTCATAAAGCGATGTAGCATGTTTGGTTCAAATGGGATGCCAGTCTCAGTCTATGGCTTAAGCTGAAAATGGTGGGTATTTTCAGAAGACAGTGCTCAAGAAGTGGCAATTTCCAGCAGGTGGGCTGGATTGAGACAATTTGCTTATCAAATCAGTTTTGCCATCTACAAAAACTTAACTTTTACTCAAACTGCTTCAAGGTCACAAAACTATTTCTACCCTTCATCAGATTCTGTTTTATGAAAGAAAGGCAACTGTAATAGATAAGAGTCTATGACCCATTTCAGCTTACTACAGGTTTTTATATATATAACTAGGGGCCCGGTGCACGAAATTCGTGCACTGGGTGTGGGGCAGGGGGGAGTGTCCCTCAGCCCAGCCTGCCCCCTCTCACATACTGGGAGCCCTCAGGCGTTGACCCCCATCACCCTCCAATCGCAGGATTGGCCCCTTGCCCAGGCCTGATGCCTCTAACAGAGGCGTCAGGCCTGGGCAGGGGACCCTCATTTTTCCCCATCACTGGTTCTGCCCCCAGCCCAGGCCTGATGCCTCTGGCCTAGGCGTCTGGCCCGGACAGCGGGGACCTGTAGTGGCAGCGGGGGGCACCGCGATCACTCAGGCTCCGCCCCTGCCCCTGCAGGATGCCTCTGGCTGAGGCATTTGGCCCGGGCAGCGGGGACCCACAGCTGCAGCGGCCCCGCGATCGTGGTCTCTGCTTTAGGCCCAGGCAAGGGGCCCCTAGCTCCTGGGACTGCCAGCTTCGACTGTGCCCAGCTCGCATCGCTGGCTCCACCCCTACTTCCTGCTATCACTGGCCAGGGTGGAAAAGGCGCCTGGTTCTCCGATCATGGCTGGGGGGCAGGGCAAAGGCCGCCCCAGGGCCGCCTTTGCCCTGCCCCCCAGTTCTTAGCTCCCCCCTGGGTTTCCAATCACTGTCAGTGGCAGGGGGCTTCTTCCTGCTTTCCCTTTCGCCTCCCTGCATTGTGCCTACATATGCAAATTAGCTGCCATCTTGTTGGCAGTTAACTGCCAATCTTAGTTGGCAGTTAACTGCCAATCTTAGTTGGCAGTTAATTTGCATATAGCCCTGATTAGCCAATGAAAAGGGTATCGTCGTACGCCAATTACCATTTTTCTCTTTTATTAGTGTAGATGTCTTATTTGAGCATTACAGAACCTGAAGATAAGAATGGGGTGGGGTACAGAGAAGGCATTTCATTTATCAATGAAAAAACAAAGGCTTAGAGTGATTACATAACTTACTGAAGGTCACACAATTAGCCAGTGATACAACTCAGTACTAATTTCATTATACAACTCTGGCTTGGTAGTGTCGTAGCATCATAACTGTGAGTCAGACACTGAGTCTCAGCAAATTAATGTGTTTGATCAATAATTCAAGGAGCTACTTATTGAACAGAGCAAAGGGGAGTATGGAATTCATTTAAATTAATCCTTTCTCTAAGAAACACTATAAAAGCTCATATAATAGATGCAGCTCAACCACTTCTCTTAAGTAGTCCTCCAAGTGAGTTATTTAAATTAGAACACCTATGACCATTAGTTTTTGGTGAAATGCAGATAAACACATTTCTTCCCAAGCGACTTGTTCAGAGTATTAATATGTTTCCCACATGTAATGTAGTCCTTTTACACTTTAAGCCCTGCCTACATGGAGCCATTAGGAAAGTTCATTTCAGCAAAGGGAAAGCATCAAATTAGCTTTGTGCTTTCCACAAAACTACATACTTTTTGGACTACGTTTTCAACATGTCTCTGGAATTAAGAAAAAATTGAAGGAAAAAAAAAAAGAAATGACGAGATGTGCTTCACAGATGTTACAGAGCAGAGAGAAGAGCTGAAATAAGTACCTGATGGTGTTATCAACAGAGAGCAGATGTTTGCAGGAGAGCTGGGACCTGAGGTTTTAATTATCAGAGTAACATGATCTCCTGCAGGGGAGAGAAGACTGCTGTTATCAGTCACTCCTTCAGAACCACTGAGCACCGCAGAACTGATTGGACATAAGAATCAGCTCCTATCTGTTAGGAGAAACCGAGAAGAAACCAGAAAATCCTTATTCTTGGCTTACTGTTAAAAATTTAACATTTCTTGGAAATCTGGAAAATAGGAAGTCTGGTACTAGAGCTATTTTTTTAAATCTTCCCAAAGGGGAAATGAATATATTGGTAATTAAGAAGTGGAGGAGAAAAAGATTTCCATTTTGGAGTCAGACTAATCTCCAAATGTTCTTAGATCCACTCTTTCCACGTGGTCTGTCATTCTCAATAGGCTGGTCAGGGTTTCTTCACAAGGCAATCTCAGGACCACAGAGGGTGCAAGGCCTTGAGAAGCCCAGCCTCA
The DNA here is from genome assembly GCF_963259705.1 of Myotis daubentonii. Classification (NCBI taxonomy): domain Eukaryota; kingdom Metazoa; phylum Chordata; class Mammalia; order Chiroptera; family Vespertilionidae; genus Myotis; species Myotis daubentonii. The sequence goes on along the minus strand of NC_081852.1, from coordinate 51,235,649 downwards.
CAGAATGTCACTCCTGATTCATTTTTCTTGGTCAAAGCAAGCTACGGCTCCACTTCTTAATGAGAAGTCATATTGAAAAAGGGAGCACGCAGGGAAATGTCTTCTCTATCATTAAAATCCACCATACCTCCATCAGGTGATAGATAAAGTGTTCCCTTCTTCCCTTACTGCTCCATTTCCTCCCTTTCTAAAGGTACTTGGCTACTTATAGAAGACAGCTCTGTTAAATTGAAAAGGATCGCTTGCACCAGTAACTAAAATTATCCCCAAAAGGTCAGATGATTCCCTTAATGTACTGAACAAGATCTAAACAAGATAATTGCAAAATAATTCAGAAAAGGCAGCTACAAAATAACAGCATGAGGATTCACAGCTTCATAGCGGCACAGATGAAAATTACTAAATAAATTATGAGATTTCCTTTTTTTTTTAATCAGTCAGGGCTTAATCATGGAAGTAGAGCCACTTTGATTATTATAGGGGTAAGAGATATATAATGGCCGTTAGAGAGTATGTATATTAATAGAGGAAGAGGTAGAGAAGTGAAGTTCAAAAGAGGGATTCAGTGAGTCAGTAAAAGAATCACTAAGCACTCTACCTAAAACCCTAATGTGGATAGATGGAGCCTTTAGGGAAATCTTAGAAGCTGAGCATGTCTCAGAAGGGGAATGAGATGGTGGTGAAAGTCATGGAGCTGAGCACAGAAGAATGACTCATGTGGCTTATGCTCTATGAATCTTCCAGCTACCCATTGGCTGATGGGCTGGAGGCCACTGCTGGTCAGCAGGTGGGGAGACAGAATGGACGTGGAGAGTAGGGAAAGAAGAGGAAGCTTGTACTTACAGAGCCTCTCAACATTTTCTTGTCGCACATCTAACTGGGGTGACCCCTCGAGAGCACTGACTTACTTTACAATTGCCTTTTAAATCTCATATAACTTCCCGTTTTGCCCAACCTGAACACAAAACTATACAGAAAAGGGAATTTAGAAAAATGCAACTTCCAGCCTTAACCAAGTTGGCACAGCACAAGCCTGCACTTATTTTTCCGAGACATATTTCTGTAATAGCTTTCTTTATAATAAATATGAATTAAATTTGTAACCAGGAAAAAAAAGGATCAAAATGAAGAGATTAAGCCTCTTGCAGAACAACATACAGCAATGTAGGTGGCTCTTTATCCCATGTTTGCTCATCTCACATTGTCTCCAATACTTCAATGTCTTCTCTTTCCTCCACAGATGACCAAGTTTTTCCTCGTTATAGTGGCTGTGATGGTTAATTTTATGTCAACTTAACTAGGCCACAATGCCCCGATATTTGGTCTAACATTATTCTGGATGTTTCTGTGAAGGTTATTTTTGGATAAGATTAACATTTAAATATGTGGACTTTGACTAAAAGCAAATTAACCTCCATTTTTGTCTGTGAGCTGCTTCCAATCAGATAAGGCCTCAATCAAACAATGACTGAAGGAATTCTTCCAGCAGACTGCCTTTGGAATTGAACTACAACTTTTCCTCCAGCCTCCCAACATACAGATATACAGATGCAGCATCCCAGAGGATTCTGAACTTTCAAGCAACCATAATTGTCTGAGTCAATTCCTTAAAATCTCTCTCTCTCTCTCTCTCTCTCTCTCTCTCTCTCTCTCTCTCTCTCTCTCTCCCTCCCTCCCTCCCTCTCTCTCATCATGTTAGATCTGTTTCTCTAGAGAATCCTGACTAAAGCAGTAGCCCTTTTGGTGCCTTATTCTAAACACCTTACGAATCATTGTTACTCATTTCATACTTCTTTGAAAACCAACCTTCAGCCCTCAGTGTGAACATAAGAATCTAGATATGAGTTGTCCAATATGGTATTATAATGAGATATAGCAGTAATGCCAGGGAACACATCTATACTCTCTTCTGGAACATAAAACAATTTTATTTACTTGGAAAATAAATATGTAATATTCTGATCCATGAAACAGGTGTGTGTTTTCCCCAATATAAATTTGAACAAGTTAAAATTGATAAAATTATAAATTCACACATCCACTCACTAGCTACATTTGAAGTGACCAAAAGGCATTTGTAACTAGTAGTTACCACACTGGGCAGTACACATGCTACATAGCACACTTCCATTATTGCTGACTGTTCTGTTGGACATCACTGTCATTCTGGAGTTAACTTCAATTTCCACCCAGAAATCTCAGCTAGAAAGACAATTTCTTTTCTCCAGAAAAGATTAAAAGTGGCCAGGGCCTAGTATAGCAAACTTTGAGAAATTGGCCGCATGAAGCTCAGATAATAGATTAGCAATGTCATGCAGTTACCACACTCCGAGTGAGTAGGAACTTCTGGCAGCCTCTCAGTACTCAGAAGAGATCAGGGACACACTCAGCGTTATGTGCCTTCTAAGTCTGCATTGTTTGTGATCTCTATTCTGTGTAGCTATCATCCATCTCCAAAACAGTGTCACCTTCTATGATGTATGAGACATGGTAACAAGCAGTCCTTACTTCAACATGAGGAACAGAGATCAGATAATGAGATATAATGCCAGGGAACACATCTATACTCTCTTCTGGAACATAAAACAATTTTATTTACTTGGAAAAAGGGTAGTGTGACTTATAGCACATGTTTTGCCAATGAGAAGGCATTCTTTGAAAGAGGCAATCTCCAATTGAAGAGAAAAACTAATTTTAATTTTTATAATTGCCTCTCCCTGCCTTGGAGAAAATTCTTTTCGTCTTTTGTTCCAAGTATCTTTCCATCATTTCAATGGCAGACACTGAGTTAGGGGAAATATAAGGTTAAGTAAAGGACAAAAACCCACAAATAGATCAGCACATTACAAATATATTTAATGACATTTATAATAAAGGGTTGAGCAAAAGTAGGTTTTTAGTTTTTCATATGGAAAATAATACAATAATTACTAAATTATACTACGAGAATAAACAGTGGTTCATGTACTCACAACTACTTTTGCTCCACCCTGTATTTTCTTCTTCTTTATTCCACTCTCCACCCTCATTTTATTGGTGTTCTAGAATTGGTGTTTTTCATCAGCCAGCACTGACTCAATGTAAATGAAGCAAAACTTTTTAAATGTCCCAGTTCTGATTTGGTAATCATGTGTGTGTAAACTTGGAGTCCATGTCAGTTCTTTCCTTTGATTAATTATATGCCCCTGCAACCATTTAGTTGTAATTGTTGCAGAAAAATCCTGAAATATATTGCATAGCAATGGATAGTGTTAGGGGAAAAGTATTACAATCAGGTTTGCATTTTACAAATATTATACTAGCTGCTAAGTTAGAGAATGGAATGAAAAATCAGAGCTGCTCTCTAAAACCCCCCTCTAAGTTTTTCTACAAAGACACAGCAGCCCAGCTGCATGGCTCAGTGCTTGACCGCGGACCTATGAACCAGGAGTTTGTGGTTTAATTCCTGGCCAGGGCACATGCCCCGGTCGCAGGCTCCATCCCCAGTGTGGGACATGCAGGAGGCAGCCTATCAATGATGCTCTCTCATCATTGATGTTTTTATCTGTCTCTCCCTCTTGCATCCTCTCTGAAATCATAAAAGCATATTTAATAATAAAAAAGACACAGAGCTGCACCACTGACCTGAAAAATAATCATCTTGTCCCACAGGGTACAGATTCCAAGATGTGATAACATAGTAGTCACAATATTATTGATGATGCCTAATATGCATTGTATGTATTGACTAATAATCCTACCAACAACCTCTGAAGTAAGTAATATGAGATCTCATTTCCTGGGGAGGAGATACATTATAAAGTAATTATCATTATACCTACTTTCTAGATGGAGATTTCGAGCCAAAAGAGATTACATAGGTCACCCAGCTTCATACAACTAGTCAGTAATTCAAACCCAGGCAGCCTCTCACTAGACTGCCTCACCAATGACAAAATAAAATGCAATGTAATTGCATACATTTACCAGAAATTGTTATATACTAAGTTAAACTAAAGATCAGGCATTATTTGTTAAATGACAATAAGTGTAACAAAACCTATATATCATATTTTGTATTTGATTTGTTGTGCAAGTTTAATAATGTGTTAACCTATTATTATCAAAAAATATTCAAAATGTAACATAGGAGCAATTCTTAAGGGACCCAAGGGTTAACATACCACTATTATGTTATTTAGGGAAAATCTCTCGCTCTGTTTTAACAAACATTTTCCCAAATCCTTTTGATTTAATACAAAATATGCATTAATAACTCATGAGTCCCTAATGACCTTGTTTCTCTGTTTTAAGTGCCCTTCCATAGCCCAGGCAAGGAGTTAGATTTCTTCCATCTTTAGCTCCTCCCTCTTTTAGAATCCTCTATATTTGACCAACATAAAGAGTGAGGGAGGGAAGGAAAGCCAGAGTGGACTACATCACTTCTGCCTACTTGCCATTGACCAGAACTCAGTCCTGCATCCACGCCCATACCTAATGGCAAGCATCTAAGGAATGTAGACTAGCTATGTGCCCAAAGGCAAAGACGTGGGTGCTGATGACTCCATTTCCTCAAAAAATTAAATATGGAACTGCCATTTGACTCAGTGATCCCACTTCTAGGAATGTATCCTAAGAATCCTGAAATACCAATCAGAAAGAATACATGCACCCCTATGTTCATAGCAGCACTATCTATAATAGCTAAGATCTGAAAACAACCCAAGTGCCCATCAGTAGACAAGTGGATAAAAAAGCTGTGGTACATTTACACAATAGAATACTATGCAGCTGTAAAAAAAGAATAATCTCTTACCCTTTGAGACAGCATGGAAGAACCTGGGTTGTATTATACTAAGTGAAATAAGCCAGTTAGAGAAAGACAGGTATCACACGATATCACTTATATGTGGAATCTAATGAACAAAATGAACTAACAAACACAATAGATCCAGAGACATGGAAACATGGAAGAGACTAACTAACCTTAGAAGGCAGAGGGCTGGGGAGCAGGGGTTCGGAGGAGATTAACAAAAAAACTTACAGGCATATATGCATAACCCAAAGATACAGAAAATAGTGTGGTGAAGGCCTACAGAGTGGTGGGAACAGGATGGAGAGGGTCAATGGGGGAATAAAGTGGGAAATCTGTAATACTTTCAACAATAAAGATACATTTAAAAAAATAAAATGAATGCCATGTCACCCCTCATTTGGATACTGCTTCTGTATTCTCTAGAACAGCCACTAAATCTAAAGTCCAAACTATGGCTAAAGTTCACAGTGAAGAAATGACAGTTAAGAATTTGTCCTTAATTATTCTGCTATCAAAGCTAATTTATTCTTTGATATCAATAGTGTTTCTGCTTTGCTTAAAATCCTTACCTCATAATTGTTGAGTAGACTCCTGGATCTGCAACTCAAATACACTTGCATGTTTCAAATCTAGGGTTCAGAAGTTAACCTCAATATTATCACTGATAAGGTGAACGTAGGTGAAGACCATGATAATAACTAGTAATCATAATCATGATTAGTAAGCCTAGGATGATATATACTTCTCCAAAATTGTTTTCAAACCCTGCTAACACAGTTGTTTTTTTCATCTGTGTATCATTTTAATAAGGCTTACAGACATTGACTGTATTGTTGCTTTTTTATTCTCTCCCAAATATCCTCCACTCTGAACTACCTTTGGAGTCCCCTTTCTCAAGACAGCCGCATGAAATGCTTGAGCGTGACCAGCATGACCCAGGACTTTAAATTCAGTACAGGACAACCAGTTGCAGCCGGTATCACACAGTCATAGTGTCCATGAGATAACACATGCCTTGCTCCTCCAAATAGAAATACATGGAGCAGAGATTGAACTATTTTTTCAAGCCTGGGCCTGAGCTGAGGTTTCAATCTGAGTTAACGATGATAAAAAGGAAAGAAAATGAAAGTGATAGAAAGTAGCAGGTGGTTAGATCTGACAACAGAAACCCATTATTCACCCATGTCATTCAAAGTTCTCTTCCAGGCCTAGTTCTTTCACTCTGGGTCTTTTGGACAGAACGGAGTGAGCACCCACTATTTACATGGTGCTGTACAGAAACCTTTCCAGGAATGGAAAATAAAGAGAAGGCATCACATCATTATCATCACTATCACTTTCACCGAGCAAATATTTATTGTATAATTACTGTGTGCCAGGCAATGTACTAAATCTTTACATGTTTTAATTCAATGCTCATTGTAACCCTACAACTCTACAAGGTGTTACATTAGTCAAGCTCTTGGAATTTCTATGAGAAAATACCAACTCAATGTAGCTTCAAATAAAATGAAGGATAGTTAGCAGTAACAAAAAATCAAGGTCCTGGGAAGGCAACATTTAATCTATTATACTCAGAACACTAATTCATCAATTATCATTCACCACTACTCCCCCCTTAAATCTGGCATCATTCTCTTCTTTCAACAACATGACACCTCTACTATGTGATAAAGATAAGGAATGGCACTCATCTATATACCCATGAGAGGTAGGTAACTTTTTAATCTATAGCCAAGCACTGTCAAGGAGAAACACTAATTGGCTTGTCATAGATCACATGCCCATTATTTAACCAACTAGAGGCCCAGTGCATGAAATTCATGCTCAGGTAGAGTTCCTAGGCCTGGCTGGTGATCAGGGCCAATCTGTGGGGCAACTGATGGGGTGATGGGGGGGGAGGCGCTGGCACTCACATTAATTGGCCTGGTGCCACCTGCTAGCTGGCCCCACCACCCGCCGCTGCTGCCGGTTGCCTCCCTCCGTGGGACTATTGGCGGGGCCCCACTGGCACCCGCCATGGCTGTCCTGGGTTAAGCATCTGCTCCCTGGTGGTCAGTGCGCATCATAGCTACTGGTCGTTCCACCAGTCATTCTGCCATTTGGTCGATTTGCATATTAGGCTTTTATTATATAGGATACCACAGTTAGTTTGGGGGAAGAAATTTTCTAGTTGGCCTATTCTAGTTCCCATGGTCAAACTTGAGGTCCAGGGAGTGAGGTCCAGGGAGTTAAGAACCCTTTATTTTTAACCATATAAGAATCATCTGGGAAAATATTACAGGTGGCAGACCAAAATTCCTATGTTCATTACAGCTAGGCTTTATTATTTCACTATATTACATTCAAAGAAATGAAGCTTAGAGAAATTATATATGAAATATCATTCATATATAAGTTTTAAAACATATTTTTTTCCTCATTTGATTTATTTTAAAACCAATGCTCTAAATTGCTGGGCTAAACTATATATTTCCAAATTCTGACTTGGAGATATGTATACTGGGAAAACTATCAGGCAGTGTGTGTGTGTGTGGGGGGGGTGTATTCTATACTCTTCACTTTAGTTCCTGGAGTATACACAATAGAATAGTATAAGACACATTTTTTTTGAGAAAAGAAACCTAAGGGAAGTAAAGAAGGGCTCAGAATTGGCTAATGAGAAAGAAGAAAGCACTACTTTTAAAACAGCAGTCATTTCAAAGACAGAGTTTTTGTTGTTTCATTCATTTTAACTTAAATTTAGTTGAGAGAGCTTGAAGAGAAAGGAGCTCCAGTCCAGGCTCCGTACAAGCCATTTACAGTCTGTGGGTATCTTTTTTCCTCAACCAAACCTCATACTCTCAACTATTTCATTCAGTCATTTCAATGGTAAAAGTATGAAACAAATCACAATGTGTTTATAAAAAAACTAAAAATACCCACAAAGCCCCCCTCCAGAAGATAGTATTATTATTTTGTGAGATTATGTGTCTCCTATGTATAAAGTGTGTGATGGTAGTCTATTAAAACTTTTCTAAAAATTAGAGGTAAAGTCCATATTATTTGAGCTTTTATAAACAGATACATTTTACTCCTCGTTGTCACTGTCATCTTTCTCCTCCTGTCCTTTTCTCCTACTTCTATTCTTCTTGTCAATAAAATATCACAAAATATTCTTTGCCAACTATTCTCTGGGAAAGACTTATACAGTAGATTTTATGCTTATTAAAAGGTATGGTTTACATCCAAAATAAAAACATTTGTTTTTGATTAGACCTCTTCTTCTGACAAGGGTATTCGATTGGCTTTCTTTACAGTAGTCATTACTGTGTATTCTTCTGTTACTGTCTCTACTGAGTCTTTTTCTCTATGACTTAAACAGCCCTTTTCACTTTTTCTCATAAGAAACCTCTCTTTTGCCCTAATATCTCCAATTGACTACGGGATGACTACAGATGGAATTTGGGCACTGATTTACAGTAGATATTCATCTATTGCCCTAAGGAGGCAAGGCAATACTATATTTTTAAATACAATTGACTTCGAATATCAACTCCAAGTGCAGCAGAAGAGAACAATGGGATTTATGCTGCACTTCATTTATTTTGACAGATGTAAAATTCAGGTCTGATGGTATGTGTTGATGCTATTAAGATACAGACGAGGGTAGAAAAAAGGAAAGATGTGTTACTGTCAAAGCAACTCTTAAAGCATCTCAAAGACTGTTACTGTAAATGTTCCCTGAGATTGCTGGCCATGCAGGGGATTCCGAATAGTTTTCCATGTCTTTCCTTACAATGGAATAAAATTTATTCAATAAATGAATAAAAGCAGTGACACGTGGAACCCTGCACTTCCACTGGCCCCCATCCTGAGATCACTGTATGACTATTGGTCTTGGATCAGTTTTCTTTGGGTACACACTGACCATTAGGTGATCAGGGCACTGGAGTGAGGGGTGGGGGGGTGGGTCAAAGGGATCTCCATTTCCTCATTGCCTCTCATAAAGTTTCTCTCTTTGGGCTCAATATCAAGGTTAAAACAACAACAACAGATATAACAAGAAGGAGAGATGAACACTGGCTGGTGTGGCTCAATTGGTTGAGCATCATCGCATGCACTAAGAAGTCACAGGTTCAATTCCTGGTCAGGGCACATGCCTCATTTACAGGCTTGATTCCCAGTAGTGGGTGTGCAGGAGGCAGCCAATTGATGGTTCTTGCTCATCAATGTTTCTCTCTTTCCCCCTCTTCTCTCTCTCTCTCTCTCATCGATAAAAACATATTTTTAAAATAGAAAAATGAGAGATGGGGAAAATATATAAAACAAAGACAATTCATCAGTAGATAAAACAAGAAATAGAGATAGGAGAATATCCTAAAAAATTATGAGTTCACTACCAAAGCACTAGAGTCAGAAATGGTTAATGGTGATTACATTTATGGTTGAGATTCCAGGTGGGAAGCAGTGGTATAAAAGCCATTGTTTTAATTATGAATACATATACATTCACATGAATATATTTACTTAGCTATGTATGGTAAAGATAAAAACTATATTGATGAGTCTTTAAAATATGGCTGTAGAGAAGTGAGACTAAACTTGACATGGAACATAAACTAAGTCTAAAAAAATAACAAAGCCACCTCTCACAAGCACACCATGTTAACACCTCTTGTGTGTGGGAAGATGGGGTTGATGAGTAGGGCAAGACATTGTAAAATTTTCCAACAAGTATCTGTCTGATATAGAGAAAAAGAGTGATTATTCCCTGGGAACAGACAGAGCTCGAGAGGTGGACAGAGATGCAGAGGAGTAGAGCAAAAAGCTGGCAGACAAGGCAAACACACAGGAAGAAGTAAATGCCAATAAACACCCCAAACAAACCCTCCCCCAAACCCAAGATTGTTTAGCTATCTGACGCTCTAATAAAAAATAAAGACAACAAATGTATAAGAAATGAAAGTAATTATTTTATGGAACCAAGAATCAAATAAATCACAGTCCCAAATTTTGACTCTCTGCCATGATTTGTCAGCTCGTGTGTGTGTGTGTGTGTGTGTGTGTGTGTGTGTGTGTGTGTGTGTGTGTGAAAATATCTGTGGAGACACATATAGTATGATGCTGGAAGTGGCTGAGGTGAGCTAATTCACAGCCCTCTAGATCTCTGCATGCCCTGTGCAGGAGGGTAGTTATCAAGAAATGACTTTTTCGCTTTTTTGTTTTGCAAAAAGATTTTATGCCTGGTTTAAGAGGGTTTAGAACACATTTATGGGCTTTCCTGTTACACATTTCTTAAATGGAAAAATAAAAATCAATAACGCAGGGCCGGTCACTTAACTCCTGGAGCGAAAGAGAAACACATCTCACAGGTGCTGGAGCACATCTGAAAGTGGGAGTGTTTAATCAGGCACTTCAGTTTGCTGCGGCTTGGAACTAATAAGATTATACATCTCCCAGGAGAAAGTCTGCATTTCGCACCTGTTTTGCAGAGCTGGTGCTACCCCAGACGGGGCTTGTGAGTAGGACTTCATATTTGTGAATTTCCTGATGCCTGTGGAGCTGAGCAAACAAGGTGTGGCTGCCTTTCTGATGCATTTACTTTTAAGATACACCCAGCTGATTTATGGTGGGTTAAGGAGCACTTGCACGTGTACCATCGCCACAGCCTGGTTCCATTCATCCCACCCCAGGGTAGCTCTGGTTTTGGGGGTAGATGGTATGGGTATGAGTGTGAGTAAAGGTTGTCAGTTACTCCTTCAAAACTAAAACTTTATTAAGGTTAAAAACTGATTTTTCCCTATTTCTATCGCCTTTAAAATGCCTACAGTGATAGGCACAAAGTAGGCTAGAGTTAAGATATTATGAGCCCCAGAAGCAAGGTTTAGCAAAGCTCAGTAGAATTTCTAAAGAAAGCAAAATTTCTCAACAAAACTTAACTGGTTTTGATTCAATGGAATGAAACTGAGGAATCTCAAGGTTTTACTATCATCTGAGTTGAATTTGGTAGCTGAAAGCCACTTTTCAAGAAATAACTATCTTTAACAATACTCTTGGGATTGATTTTTTAATACCCTCTGAGCTCATTTATTGGTTAATCTCTGCTCTTTAAGTCCACACACTATAGCTCCCCACCCAGCACCTTTATAAAATCCTCTCTTGGTCTTTTGTTTGAGAATAAACAGGCCTCAGATGAAAACTAGCAGCATCTATCCATAGGCCCTGGCCGGGTTGCTCAGTTGGTTAGAGTGTCATCCCTATATGCCAAGGTTGTCTGTTTGATCCCAGGTCAGGGCACATACAAGAACCAACCAATGATGCATGACTCCCCACTAAATAGCCTGCAACCAAAACTCAGCCTCAGAATCTGTTTTCTCAATCAACCCAAGCTTTGATATTTCCTTTACTTTTTATTCTTTTTACATAACTTTTTGTTTAAAAAAGTTTCCACCTTCTGCTCAGTTTTGATAGTTTAACACCTCAAAATCATACTCCACACCTCCTCTCCCTTAATCTTGGCCATCCTCACCCAACCTATGAATAAGCCTTATCCATTTATTTACACATCCTCTCAAAATGATCTGTTCTCCACCTGAGCTGCCAATATCCTGGTTGGAGCTATCCTGCTTTCTCTTCCAGGTCTGTGAACCCTTTCTTCTTTTTTATCCATTTAAATAATTTTTTTTTCACATTTTAGTGAGAGTGAACTTTGTAATACACGATTGATGAGTCACCAAACCCTTAACTTCTTCCTAGAGATTCTATACATGGCAGGCTTGTCTTTGAAATGGGCCTTAACTCAGCTGCCCCTTCCCTTCCTCTCCTTTGCCAGGTTCCTTTCAGCTTTGGACCTTTGCACATGCTGTTTTCCACCACACCAGCACCGAACTCTCCCTCCAACCAACACATGGGAACACTAAGTCTCCGTCTCCTCATCTATGAGAAGGGTCTGACTTCCCATCGGGCAGGGCTGTCTAAAGGTGAAATAAACTAAGACATATAGCTAACATGTTAGTTTCAAATCATTTATCCTAGCATTTTACATTTTTCCTTTAATCTTTTCCTTGTGATATCTCAGAGCCTCAATGGTAAGAACAAACGTTAAATGATCGATGTGTACCAGTTAAGAAATCCATAATGCATCTGACTGTGAAGCACCTTCACTGCAATTATCAATTGCTGCCAGGTGAATAATATCCCCTAGAATTGTGTGCCTTTGTGCAATGAAGATACTGGCCTGCTGTAATTTTCAAAATGACCAGTTTGTTCTGAAGCCTGCTTAAAGAGAAGGTAAAAGCCATTAATGAAATTTATGCACTTTCAGGGATCCTGACATAAAGAAAAAGGAAGATTCCAAATAAATGAGCAAGTAAAAGAACATTAATTAGCATCTAATTGGTGCCAGCAGAGTGCAGTGGTCAATAATTTTAAAATAAATGGAATCTTTTGTAAATGTGTAAGGTGAGAGCATAGCCAAGTTCTCCTTGAGGTGAGATTAATGTCACTCTAATATATAAACTAAAAAGAAATCTGTCTTGTTAAGAAAAAGTTTATTTTAAAAGGAGCATCAATATCAGGTTATAACCAACTTGTTACAGCAAGAAGGAAGGACATTTAAATGACTATGTATGCCTGTGGAAGTGTAGGGTTGTTCAAAGATTAAATACATATATGTTTAAGCTATAAGCAAAAATGTCATTTAAATTAAATCTAGAATTATTAGAAAAGTCTACCAAGATACTATCATTGCTAAATTCAAAAGAAATGTTTGATTTTGAGAAGTAGAAATCATGGGTATGTAACAGCTGTTTTTAAAGCATCTTTAGCATCTTTAAAAATGAATAAACATTTACATTTAATGTTCAGTAGCATATCAAATTCTCGAGGACACTCCTTATAATTTTAAGCGATGTACAATAAGAATTGTTATAGCAAACAGCACTCTGCTTTTATAAGGAAAGATACATCAAAATAAATGAAAGTTACAAAGATGAAAGAATATGAGCCAACAGATCTGAGCACTGTCATTGCCGTCCCTTCTTTTAAGGGCCTGGCCTTTGCACTCAATAAGATCTGGGCCAAACCCATTTTTCCTTGCCAGCTGTGCAATTTAGACTGGTTACTTGACATTTATACACCTGGGTTTCCTCATCTGTTAAATGGGATAATAATTCATGCACATGGGGAGTTGTTGTGAGGATGCAATAAGGTAAGCATATAAAATGAAGAGCCAGATTTAAACTGAAGCAGTGTGACCTCACTGGTATACACCAAGATATACACCAAGATATACAACATGGTGACTTGTAAGATCTTCTCTATTAGCAATTTTCAAATATACTAGTAACTTGGTTACTGTTCACTCTAGTAACCAAGAAGTACTAGATTCCCAGGACCTATTCATCTTATAACTGTGAATTTGTACTCTTTGACCAACATCTCTCCATTTCTCCCATGTCCCACCCCCTGGCAACCACCAATGTACTCTCTGTTTCTATAAATGTAACAGATTTCACATATCAATGATACCATGAAGTATTTGTCTTCCTGGTTTATTTCACTTAACATAATGCTCTCCAGGTTCATCCACATCTTTGTAAAAGGGAGGGTTTACTTCATTTCTTATGGCTGAATAACATTCCATATATACACCACATTTTCTTTATCCATCTGCTCCTGGGCAGTTAGATTGTTGTCTTATTTTGGCTGTTCTGAATAATGCTGTAATGAGCATGGGAGTGCAGATATCTTTCAATATACTAATTTCATTTCCATTGGATATATACCCAAAGTGGAATGGCTGGATCATACAGTAGTTCTATTTGCAATTTTCTGAGGAATCTCTCTAGTTTTCCACGATGGCTGCACCAGTTTACATTCACACCAACAGTGCACAAGGGTTCCCTTTCCCCCACATTCTCTCCAACACTTGTTCTCTTTGATGATGGCCATTCTAACAAGTGTGAGCGGATATCTCATTGTGGTTTTGATTTGAATTTCTCTAGGCCCATACTCTCGACTCTTGTGGAGTCCTGCTACACAGAAAGTGTGCCTAATATGGAGGAACTTCTGGATAGAGGTGGATGTTATTTAAAATATCATTGTTTGTATCACATACTTAAATATGTGTCCAAAATTAAGTTGCATTGGTGGTATAGTGGTGAGCATAGCTGCCTTCTAAATATGTGTCCAAAATTGGTCAAAATAATAAATGGTTAAATTTGGCCATAATGTATCAGATTCAGAGACTGAAAATAGTCTAGGAGAGAATCAAGAAATCCAGGGAGTGAGAAATTAGAGATAGGGGATAAGAAGATAAGATAGAATAAGAAACACACTTGCTGGAGACATTGATAAAGTCCATATGCTACAAGCCTGTGCTATACTTATAAAATTGAAATAATCATACAATAAATTGTAGAGATCTGGAAGCTCATTCAATGAGGAAGTGACTGAAATGGGGCATGAGGGAAATTCCTGAGAGATGGAAATGTCCTATACCTCATTCTGCATAACGGTACCTGGGTGTATACAACAGGTACAATTCATTAAAATGAGAGTAGATAAGAATACCAAGTACTGCATATGTTTTCTGTGAATATGCTAATACATGTAAACCATTTACAACAGCAGCTGAGATATGGTGACCACTGAGTCACATTTTTTTATGTTTATTCATAGGCCAGGATGGGTAGCCCACTGAGTATACAGAGGTGAGAAATTAGGCTGACGAGAGGAACAAGGGGTCAGATCATGGAGGGACACAAGGTCACACCAAGAAATATACATCCTGGCTGAGCACTAGCAAGAACACATTAGTCAGGGCATGACACAGTCATATTTTGTATCATGTGGTATCACTTGAGCAGTTTTGGAGGATAGTTTGAGAGACAAAGACAGGGTAAGCCATTTAGGAACACTCGGGCTTCCTCTTCATCATCTGTACAATGAAGAGAAAAACAAGTGCCTAACATGACTCAGAGAAATGACAGAGAAAATGATGTACTGCCTAAGAAAGGCTGCTGACAGATACAATGTTCTCTGGAGAATAAGGGCCAATATGTCAGATGTATGATGATATTGGCTGTATTAGATTTTATTTAGAGATCATGAACAAGTAGCCCTTATCCAGAGTAAAATATTCAGTAGTAGACCAGCCCATCCCTTCCCATTTCCACTTGCCTACTGGTCTCACCTGTGGAACGTGATAGAGAAGAATTCTTACGCAGCTGTGACTCTATGGGCATAGTCTACACACAAAAGGAGTTAGAAATGGAAAAGTCTTTCCTGCGTGTCACTAACAGTCAAGTGCAGATCATTCTAGAACTTTGCAAAGCTATGTAAATAAATGACTAAATGATATAAAGGATCACTGGAGAAGGGGAACTTGCCCCAGGAGAGCCTCTGAAAATGCCCTGCTGGCCCCTTGCCATTGGCTTGTGGTAGGGGTGGAGGGGGGCAGGCTGGTGGAAGGCACAGGGAGGTGGTTATTTTTTTCTAAACAAGTTCTTAGCTCTGATGTTTATGTGTCAGAGAGGTGAACTGAAGGCTCTGATAGTTACAGTCTGAAATAACTCAAAGTTATGAGTAATTTTAATCTCCGTCTTAATTTAATTAAACAAATGGAAAACTGCCCCCTTGCCAAATATATTATCCCTTGCCAATTAAGTCATTAACAGGCCTCCTTTAAGATAAACAATTTTCTGATAACTCACTTTTGGATTGAGTACCAATTAGCCTTTCACCTAAATTTAAACTGCACAAAGCTGAGTAGTTTAAAAATAAAATCTAAAAAGCAAGAGTACTGGGCATAGTTCTGTGCCCCACACCCCACTCCCCCCTTATCCCTCTTCCCCCCTGACCCCCGGCAGTGGGCAGTAGCCACGTGTGTGTACTGGGTGCTTGAAATATGGGTTAGTCCAAGTTAAATGTGCTATCAGTGTAAATACAAAGTGAGTTCTGAAACTCAATACCAAAAGCAGGATGTAAAATATCTCATAGATAATTTCAATATTGATTTTTACGTTAAAATAATATTTTGGATATATTGAGTTACATATTGTTAAACTAAATGTACTTGTTTGTTATTTTTTTTTTTTACCCGATAAAGTAGCCACATGCCTTAAAATTTCTTTAAATCTCTCATATATAAGTTTTACACTCACTGTGGCATACCTTCAGTATGTTTTATTTTCCTTTATTTCAAGTTAATCTGAAAAAAAATACTCTTTTAACTCAGCACAAGACACGGTTCTTATGTTTCCTGCCTATTTCTTCCATGTCTGGCTCAATCACTTGTCATTTCGCATCATTTATGCTCATGGCTTTATTTCAGTTTCTTTTAACTCTTAGATTCTACACTCTAATGATCCATGACCTGACACAAGAATCAAAAATTGCTCCTTCGAAGAAGAAAACAGAAAGGGGGAGGATTTCAAACACCCAAATTAATAAGAGAAAGTATGAAATGGTACAAAGGGCTACATATGCTGAGAATTATGAAAAAAGGCCTGCATGCTGAGGCTGTTGGAGGCAGCAGGCACTCTGAGTGTGGCGTGTGGGTGGATGAGGCAGGCGAGGGGGGTCAAGCATCTGTACCACCCACACAGGAAATGAAGAGGCTTTGGGGTCGCCTTCCCTTCTGGGAAGGCCTTGCTTCCTAGTTACAAAGTAAACCACATCTGGACTGACAAAAAGGAGGCACCGGCAACTGTCCATAAATTAACAGGGAGCCTCAGAGAGAGGCGCACCGCTGCATCCTGCCCATACACTTCCCCGGAGCGGCATTAATACTCATCCCTCTGTGCCCTGGGGACAGATTGCTTCCAGAAATATGATGGAAACACTGAGCCTGTGTGGGATAAATGGGTTTCGCAGGAATGTAATGCAGAACGGGGCTGAAGTTATGGCTCTGCAGGAGCCACGGAAGGCTTGGGTGGTACGGACTGTGTGTGTACAGCCTTGCCAAGACTTGAGATGCTCCTTTTGCACGGTGGGGCAGAGCAGGAGAGCGTGTATGGCACACTCTAATAATGCCTCTATCCACAGATGGGGTGTTCCTATGCCACACGCATTTGTAAAAGACAAAGGGGATTCTTGTTAGCTGAGAACCCGCCCCTTCCCTTGGGGTATGGCTGTTCCCCCACTCCAGCCAAGTGACTGTTTATGGAGCTGCCATTCATTTCACATGGGAGGGCATGTGACTCGGATGACCAAGCCCGAGTTCTTGTCCCCTCACTGCCCTGCTCCCAGGCACAGCCAGGCCATGCAGAAGAGTCCTTCCCTGGGATTTTCTCCCTTGAGGTGGAAGGGGAAAAGTTCTCTCTTACATTCTAAAGTCCTAAATACAGAACTACCTGCAACCCTAGTTTCAGGTTTGTAGGGAAAAACAACTGGAAAGAGGAAAGCAATACACATACAGGAGAGAAGAGGGAAACAGAGGAACAAGTGCCATTTCACTGTTAGAGCAACAGGGAAATAGGTCTTTCCCTGAAGTGAGCCCCACATAAATTCTGTTTCTATTAACCCAAACCAACAGATCTGACCCTTATGTTTGTTTACCTGAATTCCAAATAGACTTTGGTTGCTTATAATGAGGATAGTCCCTTTACCCAAACAAAAGATGGCAGTGTTAATACTAAAGCATTTAAAGATAGAGGATTTGGTTGAGAATATCAGGTAAGGCTTCTTAGAGGAGGTGGCATTTTAAGCAAGGTGGGGTTTTTACAGGAGATGTGAGACAATACATTCCTGGCATAGGAAGTGGTATGAACCTAGGCAGGATAGCTGGAAAAACAGAATGTATTCAGCCCAGCAGGCATGGCTCAGTGGTTGAGCATCAACCTATGAACCAGGAGGTCACAGTTCAATTCCTGGTCAGGGAACATGCCTGGGTTGTGGGCTCAATCTCCAGTATGGGGCATACAGAAGGCAGCTGATCAATGATGCTCTCTCATCATTGATATTTCTCTCACTCTCTCCCTCTCCCTTCCTTGCTGAAATCAATAAAGATCTATTTAAAACGACAAGAAACAGAATGTCTTCAGAGCAGAGACAAAGTTGGTTGATGCAGGAAGCCACCCATTGTCTTTACTAGAAGGGAAGTGCAAACAAGGATCCCAGAATGCTGGTGAACCTTGAACCCATGGCAAGGGCCAGAGTTAAGCACCTATTGCAGGGGTGGGCAAACTTTTTGACTCGAGGGCCACAATGGGTTCTTAAACTGGACCGGAGGGCTGGAATAAAAGCATGGATGGAGTGTTTGTGTGAACTAATATAAATTCAAAGTAAACATCATTACATAAAAGGGTACGGTCTTTTTTTTTTTTTTTTTTTTTTTTTTTAGTTTTATTCATTTCAAACAGGCCGGATCCGGCCCGCGGGCCGTAGTTTGCCCACGGCTGACCTATTGTCTACTCCAGACAATGGGAGCTCAAGCTATTTCCTAATCAAATAGTCTCAAAGTAAATCCTTCTAATATTTCCAGACCTTTAAGATTGTCTGTTCCTGCAATTACCTGCCTGAGAGCTAGATGTGTATCCAATATTGAATAAAAGGCTGGCGAGGCCTGGGCACCAGTGGAAGTCCTTCCCCTTGAGTTGGGCTTGCCCGCCTGGCCCCCCAATATTTCTAAATTATCTCTTGTCTCGTCTCTTTCATTTGTGTGTGGCCCCTCCTCCAGATCCTGAACCCTGAGCCACACGGGACGTGGGGGAACATACATAGTCAGAGGCTAGGAGAAAAGGTGGAACTATCTTCCCATAGATGTTTCCATAGCAGATCCTTTCTCATCTCTCTGATCTCAACTCAAAAGCCACTCCCTCAAAGGAGCCTTCCCTGACCACACTCTGGAACTTTCTTAGCTACTCACGGTCACATATTTGTTCTGTTGAATTTGTGGCATTTATGTCAGGGGTAATTACCCAAATGGTTGGGTCATTGCTTGGTCGTTTGTTTCCTCCCCTGGACTGTGAAGTCTTCAGAAAAAGATGCCTTGCTCATCTTGCACGCCTGTGGCTCTGACGCCTACCCAGGATCTGCGAAGTGGGCTCTCAGGAAACATCCGTTGAGAAAGCAAGTGAATATGAATATGAGAGAAATGTGGGCTAGAAGGTGGGAGCTGTAGAAGTCAACATTTATGCAGAAGAGAATAAAGAATGAGGGGTAAATTGTCAGGACTATGCTTTGGAAGACTGACTCATTTGGAGTGTGGGAGGCAGAGTGTGGGTGAGGACGAGAGGAGTGGAACATGAGGTCACTGGAAACGCCCACGAAAAGGTAATGTTTGTTGGTTGAGTGCATTATCTGAGACATACCAGGTACCCTTGCACTATGATTCATTCTATTCTCTTCATAAAAGTGGGAAGGAAAAAAAAAAAAACAATGAAACAAAATGTTTTCATATCTAGGGATGTCAAACAATTTAAATAATGAAACTTTGATGTTTCATGCAATAGGTGTGCCTTTAAATCATGTTATCACTGCATCAACGGAAAGTAAACTATGAAGTTGCCCCAGCTCTTCAGGAGGTCCAGCAGCCTTTTATCTGACTGATATTTTTAGTTATCTGCTGCACACCACATTTCCCACCATACTTATCTCCACGTATTGATACCTGTCTTCTAAAAGGCAACTTACTGGCAGAAATTCAGCTTTGTGAAGTAACAATTCACACACTAGAGAGGAAGGAAAGTAAATGCCCAGTTATAAGTTGGCTGAGCTTAAAAGAGCTAATCAGTATGTGACCACTGGAGAAATGTTATTCTCTGAATGTTATGACATCCCCTAGGAAGCAGTAAAATAGAAAAGAAGAGAAAATTAGCACATAAGGGGAAAAGCCTTGAAGGGGAAAAAAGACAACTTAAAGTTTCTCCAACTCTGAATTTAGCACTTTCAGACACAGGCTGATTTTTTGCACCCTTTCTGCTCAATTAAGTAGGTGGGTGCTGGGTGCAAGTGAGCAAAGGGGGTGGGGTGGGGACATCTGTTAATAGTGTCAACAATAAAAAAAGAATGGATGAATTCGCAAAATTGAAAATGACTCCAAGACTACTTATTCCCACTTCTCTTGAATCCCCTTCCTACCACATCCCCACAAACAGATGCCCAGCCTCCATTTAAAGAATCCATATGTTGAACATGTCAAATTGCTCAGCAGCTCATGGCTTTCTTAGATGTCTGCTCCATTACAAATTCTTGCTCCGTGAACAGAAAATCAGAATCCTCAAGTAGCAAACAAATATATGGCAATGCTATTCTTCCTCATATTCAGATGTGTAAACTAAAGCCCTTTTTGCTACAGTATATTAGCAAATATATCTTGTATGTCCTAGTCAGCTTGTGCTGCGATCACAAATTGCCGTAGGCTGACTCCTTTTCTGAAATCTCCTTCTCTGGACCCCCGAGTCTTTGGCCCTTGCTCTCTGGGCCTTGGAAGGGGAATTACCCTTGGGGTCATTTTCCCACCTTAGATCATAAATCCTGGCTTCTGTTTAGATGACTGTCTGATTTCTTTAGCAACTTTGGTTACACCCTTCATGTTTTCTTCAGAGGCAGCTCTCATTTTCTTAAAGATGGATAGACCGAGAATTTTCTAACTATTTTAGTTCTGGTTCTCTTTTGATGAACAATTCCGTCCTTAAGTCAGTTCTCTCTCCTCACATTTTACTAAATCAGGAGGAAGTAGGCTGCTCCTTCAACACTTTGCTTGGAAATTTCTTCAGCCAAATATCCAGTTTCATTGGTCAAACCCAAGGAGAAACATACCTACCACAATGGACCTCTGATTAACTGAGCTCAAGTTCATAATTAGTGGCCATTGCTGGCAGAGGCCTCTCACACACACACTGCATTTGGGGAAAGCCACAGACTGGACTTTCAGCTTCCTGCACTATGCCCCTGCCTGTTTACTCCATCTGAGTCCACCTCTGTAGGGAAGCCCTGGTTCTATCTTTCCACCAATGGGCTTCGACCAGCCCCATCCAATCACAGGAGGAGCTGCCACATCTGGAGCAGCTGCCCCAGCACTTCTGTTCCCCAGGCCTGGAAACAGCTCACTTGACACCCAGAGACAGCTGGTGGGAAACGGACTTGACTGGGAAGGCGCACAGCTTTAGGATTGTTACTCACCAGTCATAAATATATTTGCAAGACAATAAAAATGTCTTGAATACTAGACTCCCAATCACGTGAGACCCTGACTGCTTTGCCATCATTGAAGAACCGTGGTTCTGGTGGGAGGAAAATCCCTGCCTGAGTTTTCAGTTCCATGAAATGCATGCCTCTGGTGCAGAAACCTTAGTTTTAGATTATTTTATAACAATTAAAATAATAAGATCCAAGTGGTGCAAGAAACAGGTTGTTTTTAGAGTCTGAAAACAAGGACAGTAACGAGGGCAAAACGGAAGGTGTAGGAGAAGCGGAGGAGGAAAGATAGAAGATTTCAGGATGCCAGCTTGTATCTCTTTTTCCCCAGAACACATTAAAAAAATGGGAGGTTTCAGCGATCAGTTTGGTCCCTCTAATGAGGTGCCAGAGCCTCCTGGTGGCCCTGTTTCTGCAGTTCCTCCCTGTGCATGTCTCTACAGGACAGACCCCAATTGCTGGTCACTGGCCTGACCGGGCCCAGTATACACTGTCACATCTTTATTGAAAAGTCACTGCAGGAGACACCCTGAGAACAACATCCTGGCACTGAAATGACAAGCATCAAGGCGCTAAACTTCCTGACCTTGTTCTGGTCCCATCAGGGCGCTGGGTCAGCTGGAAGAGTTTCCAGCGGAGGGATCCATGCCCTCTGCTGTAGGAGAGAGCCAGTGGAAGGCTCATTACTCCTAGTTTCTTAGGACATTTTATTACCACTCAAAGGGCCCAATCAGGCCCCCATTAAGGATAAACCCTTAAGAGGTACATACATACGCCTGGAATGAAGCAGCAAGTGGCTTTCTTGTGTAAACAAAGCTTTTATTCCCTTTTTCCAGGAGTAGCTATTTATTGGGTTTTGCTCCTTTAGTTCCTGCCTGACATTTGAGCTTTTCTGGAAATTTTAACTACCTGCCTTGCTGTCATTGGGAATGAATGTCTATATGAACCCCATCTGTATAATTTGGGCCTTAGCTTGTCTTCCCCACACTGTGTGCGTCTCTCCCAATCATGACCCATGGCTCTGATCTAAGCTGGAGCAAGCACCTTCATCATCCTTCGAGCCTGCACCGGGTCCCTGCCTGCACCCCCCCCCCGCCCCCCCGCCCCCCCCCCGCCCCCCCGCCCCCCCCCCCCCCCCCGCCAATCTGGCACTCTGGATTCTTACACTCATGCCACCATAACAGAGATCCAGGCTTAGCTTCCTAGCCCCTGGCTTTTGTTTGGAAGGTCTTGCTGTCCCTTGTGTGGCCACTGTAGCTATCAGAGAGTTCCATCTCTCTCCTGTCAGTGGGAGAACCAGCCCACTAGGTAGGACTCTATTCAGTTCCTAAATGCTTCACAGAACACAGAAAGATGAAGACACTTTCATATATACTAGTATAGTGTCAGCAGGCCCAAATGTCCATTTATCTTTTTGTACAATGTCATAGATTGTTCTTTTTGCTACCTACAACTCAGTGGAGCAGCCCACAGATGTCTGCTCTTCTGCACCGAGGCACTTACCACTCCCAGTGGCAAAATTTAAAGGCTGGAGGTGAGAGAGCTCTCCAGATGATGACCTAGCAAATAAGAGCTACTCTTATCCTCATGTGACCTAACCTTTAATTGATTAACTGGATCCTCTAAATTTTAAAAATGAGAATGATGCCTCACTGTCCACCACAGCCCTGCTTCCTCCTACCTATCCTCTAACCTCTTTTTAAATAATATATATTTTTATTACTTTCTGAGAGAAAGGGAAAGAGAATCATTGATGGGCTGCCCTCTGCACACCCCATACTGTGGATTGAGCCCACAACCAGAACATGTGCCCTGACTGGAACCATGTCCTCCTGATTCATAGGTTGATGCTCAACCACTGAGCCATGCTGCAATTCTCGGGTGATGCACCTGGAAACAGAGAGGAGGGAGCCCGATTCTGGGGTGCGTCACCCGAGAACCACCCTCTCGCAATCCAGGACCCCTCGGGGGATATTGGAGAGTCGGTTTCAGCCTGATCCCCACAGGCCAGGCCGAGGGATCCCACTGGTGCATGAATCCATGCATCAGGCCTCTAGTATTTTAATATTTTAATATAATTTATGTATGAACAAAAGTTCATACAATTACCTAAATGACCCTACTATTTTACTATTAATGGCTGGGTTAACCTCTTTCTCTATTGAGAATCCACCTCTACCATTGTGTTCTCTACTGGAACCAAAGTTGGAGATTCAAACATCAGAAATTTCTGGTTTTTGAAAATATATAAAGGATTAAGAAGCAGCAGTTCATATGGCTCTTACCCCAAGTAACTGCCAAAACCCCCAGTTCACCAGAGAAGAACTTCCTTCGGTATTAATACACAGAGAACAGTTGTAAATAAAAACACAGAGGGTGTTTCACCTATTAGAGGGCACATGTGGCATGTGATTAACAGAATTAATTACATTATCAATAGATGCTGCTCCTATGTCCCCAGAGAAGCATGAGCAACAAAATGAATACCTGCCTGTGCTGAAGAGAAAGCACAGGTCAGACACAGCAGTGGCTGAGCACTTGGGGGACCCCTGTTATTGGTTCCTGAGAGTTATTAGGGGTTATGCCTCCAGAAGCTCTGCTTTTATGATAATCGCAGTGCCCCAAGTATAGGATCAGCTACCACACCACGATCTCCCTTTCTTGGGTCCCTGGAATACCTTCCTT
This sequence comes from Myotis daubentonii, assembly GCF_963259705.1. Classification (NCBI taxonomy): domain Eukaryota; kingdom Metazoa; phylum Chordata; class Mammalia; order Chiroptera; family Vespertilionidae; genus Myotis; species Myotis daubentonii. The sequence goes on along the minus strand of NC_081852.1, from coordinate 51,212,044 downwards.
GAGATCCCATGGAAGAACACGATTTACAAAGTCAAGAGTTCTTCCAGTATCAAGACAAAAGCTAAGGCTGTTTAAACCTGGATCTTCACCACCTTGACCTTAACAAAATGCTTTACAATACTCCCTGTAAATGTCTTACCCTTTAATAATTAATTATACAGGTTCCATAAACTGGATTAGCTTGACTCCACACAATTAAGCTGCTTTACTGCCCTTCATATAATTTTATTGATTTCTAAAAACTTGTTTTGTAATAGTTAACATTCTGCATGAAATAGGGTAAGCTCTGAGGTTTTGTCTTCACCTTGCCTAATGTAGGATAGGGTTTGGGGCCTCTAAAATCCACATGCCAACGCTTTAAAAAAAAAAGGGATAAAAATTATTATACGTCAAAATAAGTCTCTGTTGAAGAAAGAGAAAGTGAAATTAAGTGTAAAGTATACTGAGTGACCCTATGTTTTTTGAAATAAACTCAGCCAGCCTCCGACTCCCACTCTTTGGCTTTAATAGTTAATTTGTTTCCTGAGAGATGCTGTCCTTAAAACCATCTGGTAGGTACTTGTAGTTTCTAAACAAAGTAAAAAACCAACCAAACTTGACAATGTTTTGGACACAAGGGGACTAAATTTCTGGTCTCATGGAGGGGAGAAATTTAGGAGAAAGAGACCCCGAGGACACTGTATCCTATGCCATCACTTATAACATCTGCACCCAAGCTCCCTGCAACAGAAAATATGTATATATGTATATATAAAAGCCTAAGCGACAATCTGACCATCCAACCGGTAGCTATGATGCACACTGACCACCCAGGGGTCAATGCAGGAGCTGCCCAGCTGCCGTGACTTGGCAGCTGCAATACTTGGGTGATGCACCAGGAAACAGAGAGGAGGGAGCCAATTCCGGGGTGCGTCACCCGAGAACCACCCTCTTGCAATCCAGGACCCCTTGGGGGATGTTGGAGAGTCGGTTTCAGCCCGATCCCCACAGGCCAGGCCGAGGGATCCCACTGGTGCATGAATCCATGCACCAGGCCTCTAGTATTTTAATATTTTGATGTAATTTATGTATGAACAAAAGTTCATACAATTACCTAAATGACCCTACTATTTTACTATTAATGGAAGTCCACTCATTGATTCAGTGACAAAGCAATAGTTTCTACACAATCAGTTACACTAAGCTCTTAATTAGGTACTCCATTAGCCACAGGGCTAACTCAACGTTAAAAGCCATAGCTTTGGGCCATCTGTCAAAGCAATCCCAATGTCACACATGCTGTTTTCCCTCCTTATTATACACCTATTCTTTCTGTCTCTCACTGGCTTTCATATCCAGACCCATTTCCAACCCCAGATTCTTTCCCATGATTCTAGCATGAAAGATAGCAGTGAAAAAGCAAGGTGTGAGAGAAAATAAAGCAGTTAAAGAGTAGTCATCCTTTTTTCAGTTTTTAAATGATTTTTTAGTTGTAAGGGTATAGATTTAAATAGTTATCCATGCTTGTTCTCTCATATATTTAATCAAACTTGATTAAGTTTATTGCCCCCTTCACAAGGATGGACAATCACAGGAATAAGAAGCAGACAAACAATTGATAGACTGAAGCACAGCCTTTAAAATGATTCCTATAAAACTGCTTTACTTAACATGAAACAATTTCTTGCTGGGAGTAAACATTTATGTCAAACAATCATTTGCAGGAACAGAAACACATCTGTGATGTATTTCAACAAGATGGTTGGAATTTATGGCAGGCCCAGTTCACTTTCTAGTATTGAACCATTGAATTGATAAGCTCCACCTCATATCAATTCAAAGAGCCTCAGAGATTAGTGCAAGAAATATAATTAAACTTAATTAACTCAACATGCATACTCTCCTACTGTACAAAGAACCAGACACCGTATCTCTCTAACCAGATGGGGAGCTCAAGGGAAAGTGTGATAACATGTATTTCTTTATATCTTCATAACTATATGCCTAAATCAAATCAAGGACACTAAGAATTATAGGACCGATTTTTTAAAAACAAAAAACTGAGCTAGTTTGTTATGGGAACTGGGGACAAAGAAATCTGAATAGTAAGTCTGTGTCCACATATTTCTGCTATTTCTAGGCTTAAGCCAAAGCCTCTAGCTCAGTCCTTTAGCTCTGGCCCCATCAGATGTATCTAATTTTGTTTTCCAAGAAACAAGATAGAAAATATTTTTCCACATAGACAATTAGAGTAATAGAATGATTTTATTCTGATGAAAAGCAAGTCAGTTACAGTTACCTTCATGTTAGAATGCATTTTTCAAAGTTTAAAAAACATTTTTAAAAGTGGACCTCTTTTCCCATCCTATTTCCCATACCATGTCACTGAGGAGGTATAGGTAGCACCATAAAAGACAAAAGAAACAGAAAAAAGAGATACTGTGCAAATATTAACTCACAAGTACACATTAAAAGGAGCTTAATGCAATTAAAATAGGACATTAAACTATAATATTGTACCATCTGGAATCATCTCACACACCATAGAAGTACATTTAGCACTCTTGAAGAACACCAAGTTTTGTGATTTTCTAAAGGCCTTTTGGCTCTGAATTCTCAGTCTCTCTCACCTCTCAGTGAGAATTCAGATTAATACTCATTCAGATAAAATGGTGACTTGGATCTGAAAAGTATTTCTGCGAATTTGGCTAATCAGACACTATGTTCCAGGTTTGAAAGACAAGGTCTGACAGAAAGCACAAGGAAGTACTCTCAGCTACATAGGAGGGTGGGAGTACATCGGTGGACAGGGAGGAAATAACAAATCTGAGGATGCCCTCACTCCTGGCTTACCTGGCCTTTTTCTCTTTTCCTTTAGGAAAAATCAGTGAGTCATATTTTAGAATCACTCAAGAAAGGACTTATAAAGACTACTCGAATTTTGTAATGGCCTTCAGACAAAGTCGATCCCTAGGGAGGAATATGTAACTGTACTATTCAATATGTTAACCACTGACTACATAGGCCTATCAATTAAATTTAAATTAAGTAAGTAAAACTAAAAATTCACTTTTTCATTAGCTACATTTCAAATGACCACCAGTTACATATGGCAAGGAGCTACTGTGGAGAACAAAGCAGAGGCCTATTCCCATCACTGCAGAAAGTCCTATTGGAAAGGACTGCTCCACGGTCTCTTCTGATGAACAGTCTGCAGAGGAGCTATGTGCTGGGAGAGTATGAAGTCATGGGAGAAGGTGCAGTGCAGCTGAAATGACATGCAAGCTCATGGATGTGTGCATGTGCACACACACATACGCTCTGTAGTCCAAGATCTCTATCTTTATGATAAAGTAAATCTAAAGTAAAAGTGATTAATCATTTTCTTCCTCCCCATGCCCGTCTTGAAGTCTTTTTAAAAATATATATTTTTATTGATTTCAGAGGGGAAGGGAGAGGGAGAGAGATATGGAAACATCAATGATGAGAGAGAATCATTGATCCGCTGTTCCCTTCATATCCCAAACTGTGCATTGAGCCAGCAACCCAGGCATATGCCCTGACTGGGAATCAAACCGTGACCTCCTGATTCATAGGTCAATGATCAACCACTAAGCCGCACCAGCTGGGCCCTTTCTGAAGTCTTGGTTCCTTACTTGGGTTTCCATGATCCAAAGCCTGTTGTCAATAGGGTCAGATAGGCTGCAAGTAAGGAGCTGAGAGCAACAAACATATTGATTGTTTGGGAAGTGTTAATAAAATGTCTCCTTGCCGACAATTAATCATGTTAATAAGTCTGAGAGTTAACACTGGGCAGATCAACAACTCCATCCAAAAGTGTAAAAAATGGAAGGGACAGCCAACCAGAATTAAATGGAATATTTGCATTGAGTATTTGGATTATCGTAAATATACATGGGTTCCTGATACCAGCTTCTTTGGCCTCAGGACACCTGGGGCCTTTAGAGTGGAAGCCACTATTCAGGAGGATCCCAAGTTCTCTCTGCTTTACAGATGCGGAAACTCAGGCAAACTGGGCTCTTGGTGTTATACTAGAAATCTTAACATGATTTACGGTAATGGATTCTGTCAGGAAATAAAAGATGTTCTATGTACTTTACTAAGGACGGCTGCACAGTGAATTGGATCTTTTGCTTCCCACCAAGGGAGTTTTTAACCAATGAATGAAATAAATTGCCATCAACTGAACCCAGCAACTCAGACTTCCTGCCCAGACAGACAATATTAAGGCAGCAGGACTGGTTTCAGTAGACGGTAAGTGCACTGTGTATAGCCTGCCACGGAAAGCATTTAATCATTGGAGCTCCATTGACAATGAGGTTTTCTACACCTGAGACACAGGGGATACTGAATGCTTTAGGGGAATACTGCAGTTTGATCTCCCCATGTTTTATGTATGTATGTATTTACTTCCTCCCAGGAATAAACTATGTGCCACTAAGTAGCTATTGCACACTGAGTATCACAATAAAATTTTAAAGTGGGTTATTAACCAAAAGTGCTAACTTTTATTGACTTCTTACTATATTCTAGGTATTGTGCTAAATTCATTATCTGGATGTTAACTACCCTGGATGCAGATACTATTTTTACCCCATTTTACAGCCTTGGGAACTGAAGCTTCGAAATACTAAGGTATTTGTCCAGAATCATATTGTTTTTAAGAGGTAAAGCCAAGCTTTCCAGCCAGGTTGTCTTATTCCTGAGGCTGCAGGTTTATATACTGATCCATCAAGTTATACTTGTTGATAATGGACAAGCGTAAATGGATATTTTTTGTCTAACCTATTCACTGTAGAGAGGAATGAAGTTAGTAATTTGATAGTAAGAAATGCTACTTTCCTTTAACATATTAACCAAAGGAAAATGACTATGAGGAGAAAATGTAGGATGCTGAAACAGTGTTGTTTTTTGTCTCATCAACAACATGCTGAAGAGGGACAGTGATTCTGATTATATGTGACCTCAAATTCCCTGACCCACCATGCTAGGAGGTCAGCCCAAACTGCCTGTAAAGCTTAACTCAGATTTTCAGTGTTTCTCCCTGAGTAGCTTCAACCTATCATTTTTATTTCCCTCAAGTTACTGAAATAATAGCTATTAATTTTTATGTAAAGATGTGTGAAGATTAAATATTGAGAAATATCAATTGATTTCATTTGTATTACCACTGTCTTTTATTTGCATGTATAAATGTAGTTGATTAAAGAGAATACTGCTCACAAAACAAGTAACGTAATAAAAGTGGTGACCAACCAATTTGGCATGAGGCCCACCATCATTCATGTTCTTTGATTTCGGCTGCTTGACCAAAAAGATAATTAAAACACTCATGTTCCCCTTCTTGAAAAGCAAAAACATATTGAATAATTGTAGAAAACTCCCACTGCAGCCTAAATAATCAAATGCTGCTAAAAATAAATCAACATTACTTAAAACTATGTATATTTAATATTTATATATAGATTGTATATGTATATGTGTGTGTGTGTGTGTGTGTGTGTCTATATAAAGAAAATGCTCAAGATGAGCTGGATTGATGTTTATTATTAATTTGGCAGCAGAAAACCAGACCAGATGATGGAAATAGTAGCCTCAACCATGATATTTTCTCCTATTACCGAGGTGATGCTGGAGGACCTGGCTCCAAATTAAAGACTCTCAGAGACCTTCTAAGCCAGCGGTTCTCAACCTGTGGGTTGCGACCCCTTTGGGGGTCGAATGACCCTTTCACAGGGGTAGCCTAAGACCATCGGAAAACACATATATAATTACATATTTTTTGTGACTAATCACTATGCTTTAATTATGTTCAATTTGTAACAATGAAATTGGGGGTCACCACAACATGAGGAACTGTATTAAAGGGTCGCTGCATTAGGAAGGTTGAGAACCACTGTTCAAAGCTTAGTTCCAGTTAAACACAACAATTGAGAATTTATTACAGGCTGAGCTGTGTACTTCACAAGATTATGATTGAATGACTAAGGACAGTTCCTACAATTTACTGGAATGAGAGGTTGTCCTGGAAGTCAAGATATGATAAGTTTGAAAAGAAATAAAAGATTTGAAGGAGTCATAGGAAAAAAAACAAACACAAAACATGTTGCAATCATTTGGGAGATAGTAATCAGGAAATGCCCAATGGGATAGGTATTATTAGAAAGATAAATATCAATGAGTGCATTTCTTTCAATTAATTCTAAGAGGTGATGACAGAAAGCTAATATGCTGTATTTCTGTTCAATAGCATGGAATATCTGGCCAAAAATGAAACAATTTCTTCAGTTTAATTTGGTATATATGAAATAAGAGTACAGTAATAAATTCAGAGACTTATTAGAATGCTTTGGGTATTTAGAGGGTTTCTGTAAATGAATGGGTAGTTGAAACATTATTCTTATAATCCGTGCAATGATGATTATACTTAAGCATATAAGATTATTATATACTAGAGGCCTGATGCACAAAATTCGTGCAAGGGGTTCAACTCTTGTTGCTCTGACTGTCTCGACTCTCGTGACCCTGGCTTCATCCGGTAGGTCATTCAGATGGTCATTCTGCTGTTTGGTCTGATTAGCATATTAGCTCTTTATTTTATAGGATGAAGTAGCCTCTTTTATATCAGATGAGTCTATAGTACAAATTATGAGTTCAGTGCTCTAGTGATGTATCAGCTTCATTAAAAAACCTACAGAGGAAATAATAGGCTTTTATTTATTTATTTTTTTAAAATATATTTTATTGATTTTTTTACAGAGAGGAAGGGAGAGAGATAGAGAGTTAGAAACATCGATGAGAGAGAAACATTGATCAGCTGCCTCCTGCACATCTCCCACTGGGGATGCGCCCGCAACCCAGGTACATGCCCTTGACCGGAATCGAACCCGGGACCCCTCAGTCCGCAGGCCGACGCTCCATCCACTGAGCCAAACTGGCCTCGGCTAGGCTTTTATTACTTTACAAAAATAATGCTGTTGGCCTACAACCAATAAATTGCTTGTTCAAGTATCTGCAGGAGTGATAGAAGTTCTATCATGGTCATCTGAATCTAAAACCAATTGAAAACTACAGAGAGTGTGAAACTGGTAAATCCAGAGAGCAATGGAACTGACCACCGGTTCTAAGATTCACAATCGACCTGAACATGTGAACTAACCACAAAGATACACAATGAACACTCAACTGTCTGGTCACTTAGAAAAATTATTTTCTCCATCTTTTTCTCATTATTTATATAGCAAAGGTAATACCCTTGAGGGCCTGAAGATCAATACAGAGGTCGGGCTGCAGAGTATCTATTTGGAGCCAATTTTCAGGACACTTCCTTAAGAATAGTTGTGTCAATTTTGCAGTGATTGGCATAAAATGACCAGAAAATGAGAACTTAAAATTACCCTCTCCTCACTCTTTTTCTCCTCTTCTTGGCGATCACACTGACTTTTTTCACTTACAGTGAAGGGTCAGCAAACTACAACCATGGGCTAATGTGACCTGATGCCTGTTTTTGTAAATTAAATAAAAACAAATCTCTTTTTAAAAAATAAAAACAAAAAACATGTCCATGTTCATTGACCCATGTACTGCTTATAGCTGCTTTCATGCTACAATGGTGGAGTTAAGTAGCTGTGACAGACTACAGTCTGCAAATCCTAATACATTTACTACCTAGCGTTTTACAGAAAGTTTGCTGGCCTCTACTTTATATCTTAGTGTTCTATAATGTCTGATTGGTTTTGCTTGATGATATGACTGAGTTTTCATGCTCACAATACTGTCAACTGCATGGTGGCACAAGCCATTTTCTCTCTTTTTAAAAAATAACCCTCATTTTATCTCTAGTTCCTAACATATGACCTGAAATACACTGAGAAAGTTTCATACAACACTTTCAGTAAACAAATATGTATTAAATATCTATAAATAATTTGGATACTGTGAGAAAGAAAATCAGCAAACTATTTTTAGAATAAGAAGAAAAAAGCAGCAGAGAACATATGGTTGAAAGAGAAAATGAGTAAAACATAAAAGTAAGTAAATGCAGTCTCAGTAATCTACAAAGGAAAGTCCTCTGACATGTTCCAATGTAAACACTGGTATTGCCTACAACTCAGTACTTATTTCCCAAGAACTAAGAATTCATTGATGCAGCTTGCTCTTTCATTGAGACACCAAAATAGTGAGTGTCTCAAAACGATGTGAAATTCACCTTAAAATATTACAATAATTTAGCAAATAGGTTTTTAAGAAATGCCTTTTTATGAGGTATCCATATTCTGTAAGAAACAGCAGGAATCTAGAGAAATGATACAGCCTAGAGATAGCATATGCTTAGATTGCTGTCAAAAAGTATTACAGCCCAGATTTATTTCTGAGTTCTAAAAGGGGTGCAGAACACAACATCTTTCGGAATAAAAATGGAAATCTCCACGTAAAGGACCATTGCCAAGGAAAGGTTTGCACTGAAATAACCACTTGAAAGCATCAATTTGAGTTTCTGTATCCATATTTTACTCAACTGTTGAGTAGCATACTATTTGTCATGTGTCTTCGACATGGCATTATAAATACAGTTGACCCTTGAAAAACAGGTGTTTGAACTGCGTGGGTCCACTTACACAAGGATTTTTTTCAACAAATATACAGTTGGCCCTCTACACCCCAAATTTTATTAACTGTGGATCCAAAACAGTATTTTACATTTGTGTTTGGGATCTGTATACATGGAGAGCTGACTTAGGTCCTACACAGATTTTCACCTGTGCAGGGGCTTGAGCCCCTAACCCCCGAGTTGTTCAAGGGTCAACCATATTTTGTGAGTTTAAGATTTTACTGTGATTACAACTATATGTGTTCACATACAGCTTGATAATATTTTAAGGCAGAACAGTAAAAATGTTTACTTCAGCAAATAGTTAATTCTGTATCTCATACAACAGGATCAACACTAAGCTCTTCTCCTGACACCACAATAGCCTGAGTCTTGTTCCTGAGATACCAGTGCAAAAAAAAGAAAGAAAAAGAAAAAGAAAGAAAGAAAGAAAGAAAGAAAGAAAGAAAGAAAGAAAGAAAGAAAGAAAGAAAGAAAGAAAGAAAGAAAGAAAAGGGGGAGGGGCACAAAATTTTCAGCTCATGGGACAAGTTACTTTTCATGTAAGATAAGTAATACTACTCAGTCAGTATTTTAAATAGGTTAATAAGTTGTGGAAGCTTTGGACACATAGCCAAACAATCACATTTAACAAATCTGTTGTGTTCTCTTTTTCTCCTAATATTTTATATGTTTTTATTGATTTCAGAGAGAGGAAAAGAGAGGGAGAGAAACAGAAACATCAATAATGAGAGAATCATTGATCAACTTCTTCTGCAGGCCCCCTCCTGGAGATAAACCAGCAACCCAGGCATGAGCCCTGACCTGGAATCGAAACATGACTTTCTAGTTCATGAGTTAACCCTAATCTCCTAAATGACACTGGCCAGGCTGTATTCTTACTCTCTAATAGCCTCGTTAGCTTCCAAACATACCTAATTCTTTAGAATGGCATTTGGGGTTCCCTGGCCTTATGGCTATCCAGGTGCAACTGCAGTATGTGTTATATGAAGAGGAGTGTTGAGGATTAGTTTGGAAAGGTTAGAGAAGGCGAGATGATTGATTGCCCTGAAAGCCAAGATCAAGATCTGCCTTTTATTCTGTGTTCCAAAGATAAATTACCCCAATATATACTGTAACAAAGTCTCTTCCTTATCCCCAGACACCAAAGTTAACATGAGCACTTGATTCTGAGAAGGAGCTTGAAGGAAGATAAAATCCAGGGGATTCCAAAGCTCCTTCACACATCCTTCTGTCTATATAAACCAAGTTAAGTTTGTTCCCCATAGGAGAGCAGAACCAGTAACTGAGTAAAAGTAAGGAGTTACACACATATTTCAGGCTGTGTGATAAGAACATCTTTTCTTTTCTTTTCTTTTCTTTTTTTGTAGAAATGATTATGTGTGAGAGATAAACATGTGAAAAAAGGAAAATAGTAGTACCTCCTTGATTGGGTTGGTATGGGAAATAATTGGGTAGATGTGCTAATGCTCATATTATAATACTAGCCATAGAAAACAATAAAATTATGTGTTGTTTTTAGGATGTATTGCTCTGTTATTCCTCTTACAACTAAAACGGAATGATTAAAATCAATCATAAACACTCATTATCTAAGCTCATTCTAGAATATATAAAGATGTTACCTGCTGGATTGTTCTGTCCTACCCTCTGACCTGATCTGGAATGTGTGTCCATTGGTCTGTTTGTATTTTAATAGAATGGTAACTCTTTTCTCAGAAAGTCATGAGATCTGAATGAACATTTTAAAAACAGTGGAAAAATAAAATATTTTTTTTAATTTTTATTTTTTAATTTTTATTTTTAGTTTTATTTATTATTAGTTAAGGTATTACAAATGTGTCCTCATCCCCCCACATTAACCCCCAACCTCCCCCCCCCCCCCGCCCCGCACACTCTATCAATCCCCAGAAGGAAAGTAGGGGAGGGCGGGGGTAAGGGGAAGAGATCAACCGAAGGACTTGTATACATTTATATAAGCCAAACCAATGGACATGGACAGCAGGGGGATGGGAGCATGAATAAAATCTTTTTAAATGATTTTTACTTCCAAGTAGAACTTTGTTAACTGGGTGGGACCTGAAATTCAGGTGGGCCCACCAGTGTGTAGCTGAAGAGATTCGCAAAGTAAACCAGAAACACACATCCTACTGACAAATGAAGACTTTGGGGGTGACAAAGAGAAAATCTGGTCTGTCAGAATAACATGAGGGAGGAGAAAACCTTAGGCTACTCAGACCAATCAATTGTAATATTTTTCAAAAGCACCTGTTTTCTCCTGTGCTGTTATTCATATAACTCAGAGCAATAATTCTGTTCACTAATTTTCATCTGTTATCACTTTAATTATTCCTCATTGATCTTAATGCTTTGTGATCTTGGCGATTCCTTGGCTTTGATACAGTCTTGCTTTCCTTTCTTTTTATAACTAATAAATAATTAGTTGTTTTCTATCTCCATATTCTGCTTTTTCACAGCACATTAATATTCTTGGGTGCACTGGTCGGCAAAGGAAGGTTAAAAAAAGCTGATTAGAGCTGTTGTCAAAAGGCCCTGCAAAGTGATAAGCAGATTGAATAAGATCCTTGATTGATCAAGTGCAGGGTTAATTCCTTCAACCCAGAGGCATAAGGTCCAAGTGAATTTCCAGGATGATTTTCCTGTGAATGATAAACTTGCCTAAAACTAGATGATGGCATTGTGTGTCATCTCTTTAAGGTCATTTGGCCTGGCACATACAGAGGAAGACAGGGTGTAAGCACTCAGGGAGCATTTACCATATAAAATTCACCATCTGGAGGCCCTAAAAACAGTTTGGTGAGAGCAGGGTAGTAGAATAGGGGGCTGTGGGATCGACAAATCTAGTTCTGAATTATAGTCTCTTACTTGCCAAATTTGTTAAAAGGAGCCAATTTATTTCTTCATTCTGAGCTACAGTTTCCATATTAGTAAAATGCAGTTATTATTAATATTTAAATTAAAGATATTAAAGAAGGTATTTGTGAGTGTGGCGCATAAACTATAAGTATTACAGCACATTTTGTTCACAAAAGAACAGGTGGTGTTGTTACTAAAATTTTAGAGCTTTATCTCTGATGATGACAGCAAAAGAGGACTTAATGCAAGCATGTCAAACTCGTGGTCCGTGGGCTGCATGCAGCCCACAACGAATATTTTTGCGGCCCAGCCAATATAACAGTACGTAAGAAATGTTTTAATAAAAATTTTGTAACTTAATTTTTACAATATCCTGTTACACATAATTACTAATAACAAATACAACATTCGCTAATGACTGATTACTATAATCGTGATGCATTCATTTCCCTTATGCGCAGGCACACCATTTCTCTGCACTAATACTAGCAGCGAATATTTTAGCAGCCAGTTGCCATATCATTAGTCTTGTACTTACTTGTTTGGAGTGAGCAACAGGAAATATTTTGCGTTCCGAGAACAAGAAAAATAGGTTTATTTGCGTTATGCTTATTAATTTGTGCAGTGATTCAGTGTCTGGTAAGTTAATGTTCAAGAAAAAATATTAGTTTTTATTAAAATATTCTATAATTTTCTGTTAACGATTACTCATTTATTTCAGCCCTTTGTATTCAGCATGTCTCTATTGAAATAAACCTACGTTTCTATGAAAATGGAAGCTTTTGTTTTTTTTCAGCCCACATAAACTTAAACCTTGTTTATTTGGCCCGTAATAGCCTTTGAGTTTGACATGCTTGACTTAATGCCTTCCCTTAGACCTTACTGTCCTACATCAATGTGGCAATGTTCATCTTTCACATTTTCTTAGGCAATGCAAGTATTTTGTAATGTTTTACAAGGTTGGTATATAAACAAACACACAAAAACAAGGAAAGCAATGTTAGAAAAATTGCCTTGAACTTATAATGGGAAGAAGAAAATTTACGGAGATAGAAGCTTTGCTGTTTGGCCAACAAAAATCATACTCAGACACTTTAGGATTTGATGTGTGAATGGGTAATTTCACCATGAAATGTTAGCAAGAACTACTGTCCTATTTCAGACAACAAATTTTTCTATTGTTCACAGAATAAGGGGCAAACCAAAAAGTAAGACCACAGGATTACCACACTGAATTCTGACTTTTCTCCATGGAACTAAGTTGTGTGTGTGTGTGTGTGTGTTTTAAGGTCTTTCCTAGTATCCCCTCCAAGGAAGAGATTCTCAATCATGGGAACACCATTAGCATCAATGAAGTTTATAATTAAGAATAAATGTTATAAAGCAGTAGGGAGTGAAGGTTTCTCTGAGAGAGGGTCATTATTGAGATCCCAGAGATAATCAGTGGATGGGGAGAGAAGCAGGCACTCGGTAACACAGCCCAGGGAGAGACGGTAAAGCAGCCGCTTTGGGGAGAATTAGAGAATAATATCCTTGTCGCCGAAACCGGTTTGGCTCAGTGGATAGAGCGTCGGCCTGCGGACTGAAAGGTCCCAGGTTCGATTCCGGTCAAGGGCATGTACCTGGGTTGCGGGCACATCCCCGGTGGGGGATGTGCAGGAGGCGGCTGGTCGATGTTTCTCTCTCATCGATGTTTCTGACTCTCTATCTCTCTCCCTTCCTCTCTGTAAAAAATCAATAAAATATATTTTTTTTTAAAAAAAGAGAGAATAATATCCTTGTTGCTCCTAGTAAACAGTCTCTCTCTGATCCAAAGGTAAAAACAAAAAAACAAAAAACTGGTCATCAGACCTATGGGCCAGGCAAGGTGGGACCAGAAAGCTGTCTGCAAGATCAGAACAATCAGAGGACAAAATGGAATGACTGTCAAGCTGCCATGAAGTCTGGAATTTTTGCATTTCCACAAATTAGAGGAGACAGAACAAATGCATTTTTGATGTCTCCCAAACAAATTAACAATGAGAATGAAATGAAATTTCATTCAAGATAGTGGAGAACTAGCAAATACAGAAAGAGCATGATTTCAGATTTTAATTCTGTAGTTGTGTGTGTGTGCATGTATGTGTGTACATCAACTAGTCTTACTTTCAATAATGATAACAATAATATAATGATAATAGTAATAACAAAATAAATATAGAGGTTTGATAGTCAAAGGCTTCTTAAATGTTCCAAAGAATCCTGGATGTCCATCAACTTCAATGTTCAAAACTCATTAACTTACATTTAGAGCTTCTCTTTCTAAGCCTTATGCCATGAAATATGAACCTCTTCTCCCTTACATCACCTACACACACCCTCATATACACATAATTATCTGCTTTCTTGAACTTCATATTTTAGGGCCTCTGAGCCATGGAACTCCAGGTGTCCTTGGATCATTCACTTTACCAGGAGTGGCTGGGCAAGAGGCCAATGGCTCACTTTAATAGGAAGAATGTATTTTCTAGTGATTCATCACTTCCTCTATACATTGAGAAACACATTCCTGCAGAGGATAATGATTTATTAAAAAGCCTTTTAAATAGTAAATCCCCTCTTTTTCCATTCTCTGGGCAGTAATGGCAATGTTTAGGTCTCAACGAAGTAGAAGGCTGCCATCTACAGAGGCGACATGTTTCTAAAAAGCAATCATATTGGCTAAATCTTCATTGGGAGGCCTTGGGAAGGGCCAATGACCTGTTTCATTTTGAAGGTATGACTCTGATGGCTCTAACGGAGCAGAATGTACTCGATGCATGGCTGGGATCCAGTAACAGAGCAACATCTCTTTAAGGTGACAGGGTCAGTTATTAATTCTTTACCTGTCAGCTCCCAAACCATCCTTCTTTCTCCTATTGTGTGACAACAAAGCTGAATTCTGCCAACATCATTTTTATTTATTTTTTCAAACAAAGAAGACCTGTTTTACCCTTCAACAAGCTTCCCCAAATGTTTCACCTCTAATCCAATCAAAAATAAATCACCGAAGCCAACAGATTAACATCGTACAATCCTAGTAAGCAATCTGCATATCTTATTTGCATTTTGCAGCAAGGCAAAGGTCTGAAAGTGGAGCAGGAGACTCTGAAGGTCACTTTTTCTCTACTTCAATCTCCCCTCCCCCTTCTGCAGTCAACTCTCATGTGAAAAGTAGACAAGAAAGATCACATATATGATTAAGAGTAACACCTCCAGCTGCTATGATTGTATTCATTTCTCACAGCAGCAATCAACATTTAGTTACTACTGTGTATGGAGACCAACACATCTGTCATGCAGGGCAATGTGCATTTATTTTGATCATTAGCAATTCTTAGGCCATTCATCATAGTAGCGCTAATGTATTTGGCTCCTTTGAGCCAAGGTACCCAGGCGTAATATGTCACTCCCTGGAATTCCACTGCTATATTTTGTGTCAATAGAAATTTATTCCTAAGCTTAAAAATAAAATATTACCTAAGCTTGTTTATTGTGTTAAATATTACTAAATTAGGACAGGGGAATTGTTTTGACTGCAGATGATTGGCCTTCAGGATACTGAAATTCTCTTTACTGAGATTCTGTGATATTTTTTCAAATGGCAAAATATTTAGCCACTCAACACTTACTGTGTAACAGATGGTGCACAAATTTTTCCAGTAGGCATTTACTGTTTCATAAAATTATGTGCAGGTAAGGTCAACTCACACCATATTTTAGTATGAACTTGACTGTTTCTCAAACACATGAACATGTGTATTTTGACTGACTGGCAAGAAAACTGGCTTCAAATAGCTATATGGTTTGACTTATGTGACCTACAAACAAATTATATCACAGTGATTACAAGATAACCCACACTCAATAGCAGCTTTTCTTTGCTTTACCAGAATCTTATGTAATTGGTATAAATATATATATATAATATATAAATTATATATATTATACATGTATATAATATATATATATATATATATATATATATATATATATATATATATATTTTAGCATCACTGGGTCACTCACTGACTTACTAGTAATATGGAGGAGAGATAAAAGAATTTTCCAGCTATTTCTCTAATACTAAATACAGAAAAAGTATAATGCAAAAGACATAAGAACAATCTTTGCCAAGGCATAATTTGAAAAGTATTTTTACATACATGGTTTGAACCCAAACCATTGCTTCTTGAACATGCTAAATTCTTTCCCACCTCATGACCTCTAAATGTGCCTTTTATTTAATCTGGGAAGTTATCTCTTTAGGACTTAGCCATCTCATTTCACTTTATTAAAGTTTCTGTTCTAATATCACCTCTTCAGATACCACCATCTTTTTCTTAAAGCATATCCTTTATATTCTATTATCTTACTATTTTATTTTCTTTACTTTTTTTCTTTATAGATTACCCCCAATGGAATTAGAGTGGTACCCTTATCTTTCTAGTTCAGTCTTTCCTTATAACCTAGAAAGGTGCCTGGTATGTGACAAGAGTTAAAAAAAAAATTGTTGCCCTAGCTGGTTTGGTTCAGTGGATAGAGTGTTTACCTGTGGACCAAAAAGTTCCTGGTTCAATTCCAGTCAAGGGCACATGTTCAGGTTGTGGGTTTGGTCCCCAGTAGGGGGTGTGTAGGAGGCAGCCAATCAATGATTCTCTCATCATTGATGTTTCTAACTCTCCCTCCCTCTCCCTTCCTCTCTGAAGTCAATATATTTTTTTAAAAAATAGTTGAATAAATGTAAAACTAATAAATAAGTAAATCTGAGTTTCAAAGAAACAAACATCAGCAGGTATTTCATTAAAAATGACATACCCAAGGCTCAGAGAGGTTTCTGTGAGAGGACACATCACACAGTTAATATGCAATAGTACGAGGACTGAAATAGAATAAAATAATGACATATTACTTTTCATTTATATACTAATTATCACAAAAATTGTATTACTGATGTATCACAAGAACTCTGGAAAGAAGCCATAAGGTAGAGTGGTTAGAATAAGATCTTTACAGTTGAAGAAACCTGGGTTTAAATGCCACCTCCATCATCTTGTGACCATATAGTATCGACTTTATCTGAGCCTCACTGTCTTCTCCTATAAAATTAGAATTCAAAAATTCACCTATAAATTTTTTATGAGCACAAAGAGCACTAAAGAATGTTAAGCAATTACCTTCGAGAGGGTATCATGGCAAACACTGGGGAAGTTTAGCTACTATCATTCATCTATTACTCACATGACAGAAGCCATGTCCATCTTCTTCTCAGGAGCCATGGACAGGTCTAACAGACCGTGGTGAAAACTGAAGCCAAAACTTAGCCTCAGAGACCTAGCACCAGGCCCCTAGTTTATTAATAAACTGTGTACTCTCCAAATGCCCTAGACAACATTACATTAAGTGAATATTATTTAACACCATCCTTCACCTTGGCTTCTAAAGTTTTCTCTTTAATGCAGTTTGGCAGAGCACAGGAAGTATAAATTGAATAAAATGAAACATCACACACTGAATATTAATTACTACAATATTAAGAGAGCCTGCAGCTTAGCCTTCTGAGCTGAACAATGGCAAACTGAAGAAGAGAAAATCTAAAGATTGCTTACTAATCTTTTCTCTAAATATGAGTTATGTATGTGTTCCTTAGCTTTTACGTTGCACTTGAATTCTACTAATTAGAGCAACTGTTGGCTAGGATCAGGCAAAAACTTGACCAGGAGACAATATACGGTAGATCAGATTATTCTAGGACAGAATCTGTGTGTGATGTGTGTGATGAAGATATGAATTCCTACAGAAACCAAAGAATTCAGGGAGCTAGAGATGTCACTCATACTCCAAACAGGGGTCCTCAAACTTTTTAAACAGGGGGCCAGTTCACTGTCCCTCAGAGCGTTGGAGGGCCGGACTATAATTTAAAAAAAAAACTATGAACAAATTCCTATGCACACTGCACATATCTTATTTTGAAGTAAAAAAACAAAACGGGAACAAATACAATATTTATATTTGCATGTGGCCCGCGGGCCGTAGTTTGAGGACCTCTGCTCCAAACAAACATTGGAAAGCTTCCTGAAAGCCACTGAGCTGGGAAATTTCTACAAGTTAAATTTCACATAAGAGAAAGAAGAGGACCCCAGGATATTTAAAGCAGTGTAAAAAGATGGGTGACACTGGGTGAGGACTTGTTTTGGGGGAGGTATACTTTGGTAGAGCCTGGGAGGGCCCGAGCAAGGTCTAAGAAGCAAATCAATTGTGTCTTGGGCATTCATTTATTTAGGAACAAATTCTGAACTCAGTCGTGAGGTCTTTGCACTGAGTGTACATCATTTTGAAGGGAATACCCTCCTCTTAAGAGTGTCTATATGGTACAAAGAATTGGTGATTTCATTGCAGAGAAAATGAATCATGGGTCTACCAATGGTGAAGAGGTTCATGGCACAGTCACAGGGTGGATAGTGAAAAATGAGAAAGAATATAAGAAAAAAAGTTGAATATTAGAAACATAGATTCCTATTTTCAGGCACACACCAATATTGAGGACCACCACTTTGCACTGAAATTTAAGGTCTCTGAGATAAAGAAGGATGGCTTATTAATTCTCGTGTTTCTTTCTCAGGCCCTAAATTGGTAGAATCACCCAAAGTAGAAGCTACACAACTTTTTTTCCCCTTAAAAATGTTTCTGACATACAGAAAGGCACAGTGACTAATACAATGAGTAACTAAACCCACCACAAGACTCATTGAATACCTGCGCCCCTCCCTTGCTCAGAAGTAGTTGCTATAATGAGTCCGATGTTTATCATTTCCATTGATCTCTACCTTTCCCACTCATGTATGGATTCCTAAGCTATGCAACAATAATTTACAACATTATCCTTGCATGATTTTTAACTTTATATTTTATTCATAGTCTCTGCAACCTGCTTTTTCACCCATAAGTGTTTGTGAGATAAATTCATGTTGATTTATGTCTATTTATTTCCACTATTTTTTAGTATCCCTTTTTATTAATGCATAATAATTTGTTTTTTTATTCTTATGTTAATACAATTTATGTTATTTCCAATTTTTACTATTACTACAGGGCTGTGATGAACGTCTGTACAGGGCTGATGTCTGATAAGCATATTGCTCTGGGGCATGTCTGGGAGTGGAAATTCTGAGTCACCGCCTAAGCATCACGTCAATTTTATTAAGGTTTTCCAGATAGCTCTCCACAATGGTTGTATAATTTACATTCTTATGAATCCTTTTATAAAACTCTACTTTTCTAACACTAACTCTGAGCCCTTCGGGCACTGACATTTATAAGATGATACTATTTTCTGTCAATCTTACTCAAGAGGCTGTATCTCAAAGTCCCTAATCCTGGTGCCTGTTCAGGAGCCGGATCTCATTTTAAATGGGTCCTTATCTCTCTGTTGTTTCATGGTCTGAAGTTACCTCAGTTCAGTATACAAGGTATAGGAGTTCCTATCTTCATAACCCTGAACTATTTAGACCCTTTCATCTTAAATGCAGCTTCCATTGTAATTGAACGTTTGGTTTAATAGCAAATAAAGGGGTGCATTTATCTAAATGTGATCTGTTTTAACAAGATGGATTGCAATCTGATTCATATGCTCTAGTCTCCCTGTGTCTTGACAAGCTTAATATCCTGTTTCATTGTGGGGTGGAGTGATAACACCACCGGGCAATGATATGGCTGCTAAAGAGTGTCAGGTTTGGATCACTACAGGCTGCAGCTAATGCCCCATCACTGATTTATTAAATATGCATTGCCTCAGAAGCAGTTTAACCTAAGGGTGATCATCCAAATAAGGATGAACTACCTAAAACAGCCCATTCTGATGAAAAGCCAAGGTTGCTACTGGTATTATTTTCCTCTAAAAGTACTTTCCACCTCTGGTTTCCTTTGGAAACTGGTAAACCTCTACAAATACGATCATGAAGCAGGGCAGAAACATATTTCCTCTTGGCCTTTTGTTCAATAAGGGTTTGAGATGGCTACTGGAAATTTTGCAATGTGATTTTTAAAAAATTATGTGCAGCATATGTGTAGGAAAGTAAACAGATAAATATACAACTTGATGGATTTCCCATCAAAGTGAATACACCCAGATAATTGACATTTACATCAAGACAGTGAATATTACCAACCCCTAGAAGCCTTCTTGAGCTCTCATTGAAACTTCCCACCCAACCAAGATAACTACTACAAAGTCATCTTTTCGTGCATTTTAAATAATAATCAAATACTTGTTTAAATATTAGACCAGGTATTCCTTATGTAATCAAACACAGCAAGGATTAACCTAGGGTCACAAAAGAAGGCAACATAAGAATTAAGCACAATTAGACCTCCTGAGGCCTTCCCAGTGTCCATTCTATTGCATTACACGGGCACTCAGCTCACTTTCACTCCACTTAAACGTGGTTAAGAAATTCTGTAACAAGTTAGATGATGTCATGTGACCTTCCCATTATGGAAAATTAGATTCTCTACTCTTATTGGGACTCTTCTACCTCAGGACACTATTTGTTACTTGAACATTTTGTCCCTTGGACACATACATTTTTAAAGACCCTGTGAGACTAATCTATGTGTCTAGGGACCAGTGGGATGTGGGGGAAGAGGAGTGCAACTCAGCTAACAGCACCAGCCATGTTCTAGGAATTTGCAGTTTTGTCCCTAAGCCAGGCCCATCGCTCTAGGGCCCGGACCAGACTTGGGGGGCTTGGGGCTCTGTCTGGAGTGGCTGAGACAGCTTCTGTCCCACATCCGAGCTTTAGACAAGGAGCAAGGCTTGCAGACAGGTCATACCGAAGGCTTAAAAGGAACAGCCACTTTTTTCGCACCCATTTCCACAGACCCCTCTATCAGCCCAGGCCCTCTGGCCCTCTGGTTTGTTATATTTCACTGTGAAAAAATGTGACAGTCACCTTGGAGGCCACTTGCCTGGTACCATTGTTCCCCCATACACATCATCCCTTCTCCCGAGTACCATTTGATTTCTTCTTTCTGAGAACAGCACACCAGCTCATCTAGTGTAGATATAACCCCTTACCTCCATGTTACCTTAGTGCCATGTCATTTTTTTACTATTTTGAACAATCAAGACTTTTTTTTTAATCCTCACCCAATATCTATTGATATTTAGAGAGTGGAAGAGAGAGGGAAAGACAGAGAGAAATATCGATGTGAGAAAAACATACTGGTTGGTTGCCTCCTGGCCCTGACCAGGCCTGGGCCAGGGAGAAGCCTGCAACCGAGGTACTTGCCCTTGACTGAATTGAACCTGGGTCCACAGGCCGATGCTCTATCCCCTGAGCCAAGCCAGCTAGGGCAAGACATTTTTGACACGACTAAAGATAATCTCTCACAGTGATGCTCCACGTAATTATGGGAGGTTATTGTAATGTGCATTATTTTATATTTTATCTGAAGAAAAATGTAAATCAGGTTTACCTCAATTTATTATCCTAAACAGAACAACACTCCTGTATATGGTAGCATCACACCACATCTGAGGCCAACATGGAGACATACCATTCAAATTCCTCTTCCAGCAGGGGACAAGACAGGTAACAGCAAGGAGTGTGGTACCTGGAGCCTCTCTCTAGTCATTAACCTTCTCTTTCATGGTGAATTGCACACTAAATAAACATACCCTATTAAGCACTTTACCACTCTGTAGGAAACCAGCATCCTAGCCAGATATCCTAATCAATCCTATCACTTCCCCATCGGCTGAACAATTCTGCCTGATCTGTGCCAGGGAGACCAAGTCTAAAGTTACAAACTAGAGGTTCATCTTAGTTTTTGAGTTGAAGTTATGCTGTTTGTGAGTAACAAAGGGTAGGTCTTACATGGGTGGCCCTCGCCAATGACCAAGCAAAGTGACTACAATGATCCAGCCAATTTCACTCATTGTGGAATTCCTCTAACAGGTCATCTTTGCTCTGTGGTACCCCATCAGGCTGGCAGACCCTTGGTGAGACTTACACCATGGTTTTTCAGCTCCCCCTGCCAAATCCTGAACTCCACTTGTGTTACTTAGATGATACTGCTCAATAAAAATTTAGAACTCTTGACTCTACTCAACATATACTTCTTTAAAAACTTAACCTGTAAACACATCCTGTGTATTCAGACTGCCCAACTTCTAGTCCAAAGCTATTTCCATGATGCTGGTCTCTAAATACTCCGGGTAACTGAGTTTCAGTGTAGTGTGGTTCAGTGCAAAGAGCTTGAAATTTCTGGTTCTGATATCTAATTGTTTTATTACTAGTTTCACCAATAGTACCTTGGGCAAGTCCCCTCCATGTTCTTCGCACTAATCATAGGTAGAAGCCATAGTTTTGTATTTTCAGCAGGTAATATTATCTTTTGTGACAACATTATCAATCCAAACTCAGATATTTTTCAAATTATCCTATGTTAAGGAAACTTTTTCATCTCTAGAAGAAGATTCAAATGACAAAAGGACATTGGTATTTAGCATAAATTAGATGTCATAAATGTTTGGCTGCTTCTGGAACTAGAGATTCTCATGAGATTTGCTAACGTAATCTATGCTCTGCTCACAGACTTCAGAACAAAGTACTAATTTCCATAATGTCTGTTACTTAGCTTAACTCCTGGCCAGTGAGAATAGGCATGAGGCCATCAGCTGGTGAAGGACATTTCCTCTTCCATGGTGAATTGCACTCTAAACAAACATACACAGTACAGGCACATAACCACTCTACAGGAAGTCAGCATCCCTGTCGGACACCCTAATCAATCCTCTCTCTTCCACACTGACTGATCAACACTGTCTGGTCTGTGCCATGCCAAGGTGATCAAGACTAAAGATACCAAATAGAGCTTATTAGCCCAATTCAATTACCTTCTTCACTCCTAAGACATTACAGTATACAGTGGGGCCTTGACTTATGAGTTTAATCCATTCCGTGATGGAGCTCGTAACTCAAATTACTCATATTGTATGTCAAATCAAAAAGTGAATGAGTGAGACATGTGATGCTGGGCTGATGTTGTGGCATTCACTGTGACGTTCGCTGCGCCAACTAGCGGTGGGGTATCTGAAGCTGGCTCGTAACCCGAATTTTAGCTCGCAACTCAAAGCAAAAAATCGGCCGAGAGACGGCTCGTATCTCGAAAAACTCGTTAGTTGGGACACTCGTAAGTCAAGGCCCCACTGTACATGAAATAACGCCTTTCACAGATAAGTCTCAGAGCTTGATCATTTTGAGCTGATTCTATTTAATCAACTATGGAAAGAATACATATGTCACTAGTCCATGATTATTATACTTAAAACGTAAAAAACACTTTTAAAGAGGGATAGAGAAAGAGGTTATCAAAGAACATTACTTGGTCAAATAAAAGATTCAAATGTTATAAGAGAAAAGCAAACATTGCTGACTAGATTATGGCAGATTATGATTTTAAATAACTGGCAACATTTGGGAGAAAGTCCAGTCTGGATTCTCACTAAGGCCACTGCCAAACCATGAAGCTTGGTTTTGACCCCCGCCCCCATTCTTTCAAATCACTCATAACAAGTGTTTCTTGAGTTCTACCTACGAACCAGACACTGTGCTCAGTTTCATGTTTCACCCATTTTTTGTCTGTTATCAATAATTTGCTTCTACCCATTCTGTCACTACCCAAGCCCACCTTGGATCTTGCCCGGACTAGTCTTCTAGGTGGTCTCTCACTGATATTCTTGCACATCTTAACCACTCTTCACAGGATAGCAAGAGCTTTCTTTCCAAATCTCAAGTATGATCATGTTAATGACTTCTCAGAGCCCAGCTATGGAGTGCCTGTTTTGTGCTGGATTCTAGGGCCAGGATGGTGCACAGGTTATATAAGGTCTGTCCTAGACTTTAGGTAGACTAACATTTACCACTCTGATGAATGGTGTCAACTCAAGTGGTTAAGGGGCCTGGGGAAGCAAGATAAATAATTTGAGGCATCTAAATTGGAAAGAAAAAAAAAAGATCTTTATTTGCAGATGAGTTGATAGTTTACATTACAAACCTTATGAGATATACCATAAGGGGTGATTGATGGGGGGGATGAGGGGGGCTCCGCAATCACCCAAAAGTAGGAGGCCCAGGCCAGCCAAGCAATCGCACCCCACGCCTGTCACCCACAGAGGAAGGTGACTGGCGGCGGGGGAGGGGAGGGCAGCACCACACAGATGGCAAGCAGTGGCAGTGGCGGGGGCAGGGCCAGCTGCTGGCAGCTGGGGGAAGGAAAGCCCCAATAGGCCCTGACCACTGGCCAGGCCTAGGGACCCTACCCAAGAGGTCCCAGATTGTGATAGGATGGAGGTCAGGCTGGGGACTCCCTCAACCCCCCGTGCACCAATTTCATGCACTGGACCTCTAGTTATAATATAAAATTAGGGGGAAATATGATAAAAATATCCAAGACCTGTATAGTAAAACCTATAATACATTGCTGAGAAGACCTAACTAGTTAGACCATGCCCATGGATAAAATGACAATATTATTGATACAAGATCAATTCTCCTCAAGTTGGATTATAGATTCAAGCATTACTGTAACAAAAATTCATGCAGTTTTCCTTGTAGAAATTGACAAGATAAGCCTAAAATGCAGTAAGCCTGGAAGAGCCAAAACAACTTTAAAAAATGAAATGCAAAGTTGGAAAACTTATTATATTACCTACCTTTAAAATTTGTTTCAAAGCTAGAGTTATAAAAATGTAGAATTGGTATATAGACAAGTAGGTCAGTAGAGTGTTCAGAAAGAGACCCCACACATTTGTCTTCAATAAATTATATTTGAAAAAAATTGATAAAGAATAGTTTTTTCTATACTAGTGCTAAAAATATCTGATATATATGCAAAGAATAGAAATCTATTCCTTATAACCTTTACAGAAATTTAACTCAAAGTAGATTCTAGACCTAAATGCCAACCTCAAAATTAAGTCTTCTACAGGAAAACCTAGAAAAAAATTATAGATTATATATGAAACAAAAAATTTAGATATGATACTAATATATGGTGCATTAAAGGAAAGATGTAATAAATTATCAAAATAACATAACTTCTGTTCCTCAGACATTAGGAGAACAAAAAAAAAAACCAATCCACAGACTACGGGAAAATGTTTGCAAATCATATCTATCTATCTATCTATCTATCTATCTAT
This sequence comes from Myotis daubentonii, assembly GCF_963259705.1. Classification (NCBI taxonomy): domain Eukaryota; kingdom Metazoa; phylum Chordata; class Mammalia; order Chiroptera; family Vespertilionidae; genus Myotis; species Myotis daubentonii. The sequence continues at coordinate 51,187,331 of NC_081852.1, read as the reverse complement.
CTATCTATCTATCTATCTAAAAGATATTTCTAGAATATATAGAGATAAAGGGCTCTCAAAATTATTTAAGAAAGTAAACAATTAAAAATTGGGCAAAAGATTCAACTGATGCTTCAAAGGACATATATTGACAGCAAATAAACATATGATGTTAGTTTCATAGGTGCAGACATATCAAAATTAAATTTCATATTTAAATATAGGCCATATGTGTGGCATACCTCAAAGTTGTTAATAGTCTATCTATCATAAAGTGAATAGGAGTATTGGTGGAAAAGAAATTCTCTTTGGAAAATTACACTGCTCTTAACCATTTCTCTTGTGCTGTTGGCTTTGTGACTTGTGAGCCTTGCTAAGTGTCATAGTATTAGCCATGTCTTCTATTTTCTATAGTCTGATGCTCTGACATCTGGGGCTTCCTGACCCAGGAGGAACTGCACCACCCACAGCCAGCAAAATTCCAGGAGACAGTAAACCATTTACCCAAGAGCATTCTTTTCAAATGCAAAGGTGCCACTTGAGAGCCCACACCCCCCAACCACCTGCTTTATCAGACTGTCACACTCTGAGCTGGACTCCTCCTGCCCTAATCACCCCAGGGCCAAGTGGCAGACCAGTAGGGGCAGCACCTATGCTCCACAGCCCTCTGAAAATACTCAGACTAGCCAACAGTAAGCAGGCGTACCCTTTCTCACCACTTTTTCCTCAATGAAACTACAGTGAAGGCATTTGTCCACAGCCCCCTGTCCACTCTGCCGCCTGAGATACTGAAGTGCCCTCCCACATAACCCCAGGTCAGGACATGCCCCCTTCTTAGTAACTGTCTTTTCAATGGCAGTAATCTCCTGGCCTGTGGGCCCTACCAACCTAGACAATAATATCTAATATGCAGTCATCTTATGGAGTTTCCCTTTCCTAATGCCCCAGGTTGTGACAGAAATATTTATACCTGCTTACAGTATGAGTGTACTATAAACTGTGTGGTTATGGCATCTCATTAAGTAGTTAAATTAGACATTTAAAAAATATAAGAGTTTCTAATTGTTAACTAATAAATAAAATGATATATTTGATGGTAAAGGCGATAGATGAAATATTAAGTGATATTTTGGAAATGGTTAAAAATTTGACAGTATAGTAATTATGCTGTCAGAGAGAACATACATTTTCTCTCAGAGCCCTTGACATCCCTTGGTTTTGAATTCACAGCCTGTCATCAAGATGGTAAGATTCACTTCTCCTTTAAATACACATGGAAGTCAGTTTTATGGAAAACATACCAAGGCAACCACTTTTCAGAAGTATGTAAAATCTACACCATTACTCATTAGGCAATTAAGTACACAATTATTGGAACAGCTAAGAGGGCAGGCAGAGAAAAAGACAACTCTTTTAACCCCTAAGGTTATGGTCAGCAGTTGGAAAATATATTACTGATGATTTATTTACTCGTGAGATGGTAGAAAGTGTGTTCCTTGCAAAATAATTTCTTCCTTACTTAAGTTCAAAGGAACTATTCCAAAAATGTGGAATTTGACCCTTTTTTGTATGCAAATTTCTAGGGTTTGCATCCTCATGAATTAAATATAGAGCATACATTATTCAACCTTAATGGCTGTTTAAACAGTTGTGACTGGCCTCTTCTTACCCAGGGGTATTTCACACATAAATCATTAGAGACACATATGATCTAGTGGTAGGGCTGGGACTTCAACTCCTTGCTGAATTATCCCTTTGACTCTATTATTTGTGTCACTATAGGACGATCTACCTTTTCTCCTTCCTCAAATGTTCACTTCTGTTCAATATTGCTCATAAAATGGGATTTGAGAGCACATACAGAATTTGTTTTGTGCTAGATCCTGAGGGAATGTGCAGGGAAATAGGAAGTGTCCCAAGTGTCAGAGTGCTTAGCTAACACTGGAGAACTAAGCTTGTGGTCCCCAACAGAGAACAAAATACAACTTTACATAATTAGATGCTAACTGGAGTACAATTACACGAGTTAGTGAATGCTTCACTAAAGCACAGAATCGAAGCTCAGTGTTGAGAAGTTGCTTCCTGCATTTGAATTCTGGATTCATCACTAACCAGCTCTGTGGTCTTGGGTAGTTAAACTGTTTCCCTCTCTGTCAAATTTGGATTTCACTATCAAATACATAGGCTGTTGTGAAGATGCAATGCAAAAATCTATGTGAAGTGCTCAGCACAGTGCCTGGCTGATAAATATTTAAGTCTTGCTCAAAAGCAGCAACCCCCCACCCCCACCCCAAATAGCCTCCCCTTTTCAATGACAACTGTGTCATGAAAGGATGTCATTCTATATGAAATGAGATTAGCGCGGAGAAGCTGGAAGCCAGATAGCAGAGAGAAGATTCAAATCATAGTAAGGGGAAAATTGTTGTCATAGTTACAGTAAAAGTACTGAAACTTCTATTCCTAGGAAGAAAAATGAACCAAAGATTTAAAATCCATAAATCCTTGAAAAATTTGGAGGTAGAACAAATTTAATTTAATTTAATTTAATTTAATCAGAATAGGAAGGCAGAACAAAGGTTGTAAACCATGTTGGAATGTAGATGGATAGGTTTATGTGGAAATGGCTCCGTGGCACAGGAGTGAGCTGTCAAGTTAGCAAGCCATGCAGAGTTAAGTAGCTTTAAGACATGATTTTGGTTCAGGGAAGTAAAACCTCCATTGTTGTGTGTATTGTTTAGATAATACTTATTGGGCCAGTTCTAGGTTTTACATTCTAAGAAAGAATAACTAGAGTATACACACAGAATGCTAGTGGAAGTTTTAGAAACCTGGCTATGTTAGAAACAATTGAGAAAACTAGAGATATTATGCAGACCATTTACAGGAAATAAAGGAGGCCTCCTTATTATATAATACTTATAATCATTCTTTAAAATAGTAATATTAACAGCAGCTAATTCATATATTCCATTGACTATATTCCAGGCTTCATAATGGATGCTTTCCATATATTTACTAATTTAATTAAGCATTAAGCTAGAACATATTATAAGTAGCAAAGAGTTACTGCTATTCCCTATTCTGAGTATGCAACAATAACCAGCAATGGTTATAGTTGCAAGGGGAATTCAAAGGAAAAGAGGCCAAAGTGCTGAATTTGAGTAAACAGATGGAAGGTCTTGAACTGTATTCTAAGGTACTTAGTAACATCACCATCAACCACTCATCTCTTCCTCTCTCTTTCTTTGCAGACATTACCGATTATCCATGGCATATTTTTCACCCAGTGAACCTAGGCAAAGCTTCAGATTACTCTCAACACACAGGTTCATGTACCATAGGAGCTGACAAGTGGCTAATAACCACTAACATCACTGATCTAATTGGAGTGACAAGGAAGCAAATAATCATAATACAGTGAATAAGCATTAAAATATTTAATATATGTTGGGAAAAAGCTAAAGAGGTCATGAATGGCCTCTCAAATGTGTTGCTATGACAGGAGATATAAGATCATATTATTAAAATAAAGGAAATTCTCTGTGTTTACATGAGTAAACTGTACATAGGTAATAGAGATAAAATAGGAAAGGAGAAACCAGATAATAAATATCTTTATAAATTGTGACAAAGAATTTGAACTTTGTGCCACAGAGGATTTTAAGCAAGGGAACTGATCAACTTTGTGTTTCAAAAACATGTCTAAATGTTTAGAATGAATTGGCTAGGGGAAGGTTTGACACAGTTAAGACCATTTCAGAGCTATTGTAGGAATATAAATAAGAGATGAATGATGACTTCTGCAGTGGGCATAAGGAGAACTGAGAAAATTATTAGTAGGAATGTCAAGAAGTAGGCTGTGTTTAGAAACACTAAAGAGTATTTCTAAATATTTTCTTATCTATATTCCCAGCTATTTATTCCACCCTATCATAAGATTCTTAAAGCACATCACAGACATTATATATTTTATCTATAAATATTTAAGTATGTATCTCTAATATATATATATTGATTTCAGAGAGGAAGGGAAAAGGAGAGAGAGAGACAAACATCAATGATGAGAGAAAATCATTGACTGGCTGCTTCCTGCATGCCCCACACTTGGGATCCAGCCCACAACCCAAGTATGTGCCTTGACCTGGAATTGAACCATGACCTCCTGATTTATAGGTTGACATTCAACCACTAAGCCACACCATCCAGGCTATATTGTGTTAATTTTTTAATATTTAGTTTCTTCAAACTAGGAGCCAGACAGGATCCCTCATTGCATATGGGTAATATGGCTCTTAAGACTTTTTGATAGGTTACACGTTCCTGTTTTTAAAAAAAAAAAAGAAAGAAAGAAAGAAAGAAAGAAAGAAAGAAAGAAAGAAAGAAAGAAAGAAAGAAAGAAAGAAAGAAAGAAAGAAAGAAAGAAAAGAAAAATGTTGGAAGAGGTAATCGAAAGGAACTGATGCAGGTTGATCCAAGAGCTGGAACTAGGCAATTGGAGGTTCCTCACCCACCCCATCCCCATTGGAATGAACTAGCCCAATAGTGGAAGACATTTCAATGATATAGCCTTGAGGCTGTAAGGTTGAGTTGAGACCATACGGATGGTACAAGGTCAGGTAAGGCCTCCACATAAACTTAAGATTCTGGCAGGTTGGTGCAGAGATCTACTTATCTTGTAGCCACCTAAGACGAGCCTTGCTTATACAACCTGCTACCTACCATGCTGGAGTGGCCTACCTCTTTCTTTCATCTCAGTTTTCACCTTGGAAACTCCTGAGGCTGAGACTCAACAGTGGCTTACTAGCTTTGGATGACAGAGGAAGGAAAAAGTAGATGGATTTTTATCATCAGGATAGAGCAGTGATGGCAAACCTTTTGAGCTCGGCATGTCAGCATTTTGAAAAACCCTAACTTAACTCTGGTGCCATGTCACATATAGAAATTTTTTGATATTTGCAACCATAGTAAAACAAAGACTTATATTTTTGATATTTATTTTATATATTTAAATGCCATTTAACAAAGAAAAATCAACCAAAAAAATGAGTTCGCGTGTCACCTCTGACACATGTGTCATAGGTTCGCCTTCACTGGGATAGAGGATAATGCCATGTGCTGAAACAAATCACTACAGAAATAAAAAAGTTTGTTGGAATAGATAAATACTGTTCATATTCTTTTCTGAAGCCGCCTGTGTGATTTTTTCTGATGAGTATACCCCATAGTCAGGTAGTATCACCAGTCTGTAATTCAGAGGGAATGGATACCAGTTTTTATTTTGGAATTCTCCATCCATAGGTTATGATTATAATGTGTGTTTATGAACTTATTGTAAATGTCTAAAGAGAAAGATGAAAGACTGAAGGTGCAATGTTGAAAATAGCCATAGAGTTATTAAAACCTGGCTTGAAATATTTTAAGAAAGAAAAAGAAATATGGAGCTATGGGAGTCAATCACACAAATAATATACTGTGAGAAGAAAATAGAAATAATTGATTTTTATTAAAGCGACATGAAAAATCCTTGTGAGATTAGTTGGAAGCTGTACCATAAAGAATAGTCAATGAACTGACCGGTGGACAGAGACATAAAGAATAGTCAATGAACTGACCGGTGGACAGAGAGTAAAAGGGGAAGACATCCAGGCAAATGGAAGTATTTGAGCAAAAACAAGGAAAGAAAAGACTAGAATTTGTTTGATGGCTCCCAAACAATTAGCAATAATAGGAACTTAAGTGACTGACTTCTTGATGTATGATTGCTTGAAATTCATTTACATTTCAAAATGGGAATATTCTCAATATAAATAATATAGTCAACATCTGCTACCATATGCAAAATATTTATTGTTTCATACTGACCTAGTACCATCATCTAAAAAAGAGTTCTTTAGACATGTGACCTACAAAGACCATTCTGTAAGTGTGCCTTCCTTCAGTCTTAACCCAAACTTGTCAAATGTGCCCTAGAGAATAGCAGTGACTTGTTACAAATAGCTTCAACACCATCCATTTGTCTAAAACTTGATGTTAGTATTTTAAAGTCTACACTTGGAAGGAAATGTAAATTATATTCAAGTGATTGTAAAGTAGTATTAAGAGTATCCTTCTAATTCTAAATTCTTAAAATTTCTCAACAGGGACTCTTGTAATGTTTTACTTTCCTAAATTGTAACAGAAATAGGGAGCACTTATTTAGCAATATATCTTTTTAAAATCATGATTATGTTATCAATTGCTTCTATTAATAACTGAGTCTTTCCTCTTGATTAGAGGGTCTTTTTCTTCCTCTTTTGCTGCAACCACAATTACCATGTAGTACTATGCATTCAGAGAAGGCTGCCAGTCAAGGTTCTGAATTCTCTAAAATAAAAGTTGTCAACAAATGCTCAGTGGACCAAATTTGGTTCACAGGAGAACTTTGCATGTCCAGCATCAAGGCGGTCTACACAGTACAGTATTTAATTTAAAAAAATAGTAGCCAATATTTACAGATTGGGAGATTCAAATAGGAATCTTCAGGGTATTTTTTTTCGTATAAGGAGGCAAAAATAAACAATCCAGAAATACCAACCCTATATTTCGCCATATTAACATTGAGCTATAGCTGATAAAAAGCCTACCGATTGTGAAAGTAAACTACAAATGGAGATGAAACTTGAAAATTTCCTGAGCAAATTCATTTAAGTCATATAAGCAAAACTATATCCCTGATAGTCATAAAATAAACTTAATTCATCTTCCTAAAATTGTATAAGATAAATCATTTTTAACCAATCCTCCCCCACTGCAATAACCAATCATTGTAAAGTTAAAAGACTTCATCTTCACTTTATAAGCCATCCTATCACATCAGGCCTCTGAGCTTTAAATTAGTTTTGGATTTGAAGACTTCCAGTCCACAAACTAATTTTCTATGCATAATGAATGATTTTACTGATCTGGTTTTAATTTTTGCTGTTTCTGGATTTGACACCTAGAGTACACTTCCCAGTTTGCACAATCACTCCTCCATCTAATTACTTCTCAAACTTGAAGCCAAAAAATGCTTTTCCTCTTACATGGTAGTTACACTTACATTTGCAGTAGTTTCAAAGCAAAGGAAAATATTTATTAGATCCACATCTCTGGCAAAAGTGTGACCATTAAGCTAGAACCAAAGAATAAAATGTTTATAATGATTAATTAATGAACAAGAGACCATTCTTTTCTGCAGAAGTAAAGACATGCCTGTGTTGTGTTAAATATGCCAACTGAATGTGAATTTGGGGTGGGGACCAATCCTGGTTCACAATTGACTCTATCAGTTAGGATCCAAGAAACAGAAAAAAATACATGTCATTTAAATAAAAGTATTATTTAGATATTGAAGCTTTGAAAAGTCAGAAAGAACATTATATATAGCATGAGGCTAACAAGATTGGAGACACTACAGAAAGCAGCTACCAACCCAACAGCTAAGGAACAATGGTAAGGTTGGAATCGTTTAAACTTGGAAACGCAGAGCCCCCTGAGAAGAAATTCATACCTGTGAGAAGAAGGGGGTCACTGCTTGGTGGTGCTGGTGTCTCTGAGATGAGATGAATTGCCCCATTTGGCTGAAATCTGGAACTCTGAAGAAGTGGGTCTGGCAGGCTGAGACACGATGAAGATAGATCCGCAGCTGTTGGGAAAACTACAAGTTAGCATCCATTGGTGGTACTGGAATAACCTGCTCTGCTGGGGTGATGGAGCTTTGCTAGGGTGTCCCTAACAGGTCAGAAAATCAAAAAGGACAAGAAGCAAATATAATAACTCCTGTTATTATAATAACTCCTGTTATACTTTCTACTTTTCTCCAGTTTCCCAGTCTCCCATTCCCTGCTATCAGTAGAATTTAACAGGAAACAGCTGCCAACTGTGGAATGTGGTGTATGTAAGTCCCAGCACCAGCTGGGAGTCGATACTTGAATAATGAGCAGCTACCTCACTAGTAATTTAATAACTTGCGTGTTCTGGTCTACATAGTTCTTTCTGAACTCATTTGGTGTATTTGATCTCCACATAACAGACACGATGACATCCATGTTCCACGTGAAGGAATGGGGCTAAACCATAGAACATTTACACACCCAACATCACTCGGGTTGTAGAGCCAGCCTTAGAGCCTAGAAACTTGTTTACTCTTCCATTGTCCCAAGAACCCAATCTATCAGGCACTGAACTATTAAGACTAATTGACTCCATGAATTCCACTCTCCTGGAGCAATAGAGATCCCAATGCTTGGAACACTATTTATTGCCCCAAGTCACAGATGATAGTCATTTGCTGATTTTTTTTAAAATATATTTCATTGATTTTTCACAGAGAGGAAGGGAGAGAGATGGAAAGTTAGAAACATCTATGAGAGAGAAACATCAACCAGCTGCCTCCTGCACATCTCCCACTGGGGATGGACCCGCAACCCAGGTACATGCCCTTGACCGGAATTGAACCTGGGACCTTTCAGTCTGCAGGCCGACGCTCTATCCACTGAGCCAAACCGGTTTCGGCATTTTGCTGATTTTTTAAATTAAACTCAGAAGAAAAAAATATCTCCAGATGAACATAAGAGATATCCAAGAGCAACTGACTTTAACCTTCACTGAAACAGCTCTATACATTTTAAAAATGCTCGAAGAATACAATTCGGTTTAGCAACTTAAAATCAGTATCTGTAGGAGAGGCAAAGACCCATTCAACTAAGTGGACTTTGGTTTAAAATAGTATTTTCCTCACCCTGCTACTACCCTACAAGATGAATTACTGTGACTTACAGAAAAAAAGAAAACACATCCAATTCCTCAAATGATGGCATTCCCTTTAGCCACTGCCAAAAACAAAGGAAGGTTTAAAAGCTACACGATGGCAGGGGAGGGTGGGTGGGAAGAGATCAACTAAGGAACTTGTATGCATATATGCATAACCAATGGATACAGACAATAGGGGGGGAGCAAGGATGTCAAACTCGTGGCCCACCGGCCGCAAGTTTGACATGCTTGCGGGGTGTGGGGGGAGACCTGGACTGGGTGGCAGATAGCCTGTGAGAGGTCAATGGGGGGGGGGGGCATATGTAATACTTTCAACAATAAAGGATTTTTTAAAAAGCTACACATATTTGTGATGAGTATAAGTTGAATGGCAACTGAGCATTTTTTAGTTTTGTAGTGTACAACTTAAATTATTCAAAATGGTAGCCAGTTTTTCACAGAATGCTAGTTGTATAGGCCCACGATAAATGCTTTTATTTGTGTGTGCGTGTGTGTGCATTTTTTATAATTAAGTTTACCAAACATACATTTCATTTTAACTGCTAGACTTACCAGTCTCTTTACTATTTTAATGTGCACTATGGAGCTTATATATTTATTCTCCAAGCTTTTAAGGCCAAAATACAAACAAAAACTGTTTCTAGGAGCATTTGCAGAGAATTAGGCTAATAGCCCATGGAACAAATTTGGGTAAACACTTATTTAAGTCAGTAACTCCACTGGCCCTACCACTAACATCTTATCCAACTCTTAATGAAGATTTGCCTGGAAAGAAAAATTTCACTTATTCTTAAGTTTTGTGTTTTTTAAACTCCCATTTTATATCCTCACATGCACATGCATGCATGCACACACAGTCACTTAGGTTGCTTTTATTTAGTACACAACTTCAGTTCTCTTACAAAAGACACAAAAGATTAGAGACAGACAATACCCCAAAGAGCACTCCCCAAATCTTTTCCCACAAGGTTGGTTCAGAGTGAAGAGGTGACCTTAAAATTCCATAATAGAGGGTCTCAGCTCTTCAAACATTTGTTTTTCTTCCTACAAACCCAGTCCATCCCCTCCACTCTCTAAAAAAGTGCCTTGTCACTTGTGACATAAATGTAGATTCTTGCATCTTTCACTTGCTTCCCCTTCCTGGTTTCAGGCACTTAAAGTCAGGGTGACATTCTGTGGCCGAGGGTTTTATTTTTGGAGTGGCAAAGAAGATGAAACCAGGGAGGGTGGCCTAAAATTGGCCCAAATACTTATATCTTCTCATTTCAAACTGCCTCTCCTACCCCAGGATATGAGAACTAGAAAGGTCATGTGAACCTTACCTTTTCTGATGAAGAAACAAAGCAACGAGGTGACCTCTTCCACAGCCCACAATAAGTTAGCATCTGAGCTAAGAGTAAGGCAGAAATCTACTACCCCCCTCTCCTGCTCATGGCTATTTATTCACTTCGCAGCTTTCTTCACGCAGGCTGGGTGAGGCTGGAATGATTTGCACCTGACTCAAATCAAGCCATCCACGTCTGGTTAATCATCAGATTCACTTGGGTTTCTCTTACAATTATCGATTTACAGGTCCTGTCCCACACCATGTGTATCTAAGTCATGGAGTTAATACTTCTCTAATGTAAAGTCTGTCCCAAGAAGTCTGAGACCATAAAGGTTGGGTAATTCTGGAGGACCATGAGATATGACTCCACGTGTCCTAGACTTGCCTTTATTCTGTGAGAATGAAACAAGGACTTTCCTAGTGAAATGAGTCAAAGGTATAGTTGCTACTTTGATCATGCCTCCCTAGACCTTGCCATGTGAACTACGGGAAGTTAATGTTTTTCATTCAAGTCACATACATTATGAAATCTGGGTCTTTAACCTTCCCATAAAAAGTCTCAAAAGTGTTTAATCTGTCCTAGCTCGTTTGGCTCAGTGAATAGAGCATCAGCCTGCTAGCTGAAGGGTCCCAGGCTCCATTCCAGTCAAGGACACATGCCTGGGTTGTGGGCTCAAAGCCCCAGTGGGGGGCGTGCAGGAGGCAGCCCATCAATGATTCTCATCATTGATGTTTCTAACTCTCTCTCCCTCTCCCTTCCACTCTGAAATCAATAAAAATATATCTTTTTAGCCCTAATCGGTTTGGCTCGGTGGATAGAGCGTCGGCCTGCAGACTGAAGGGTCCCAGGTTTGATTCCAGTCAAGGTTATGTACCTTGGTTACAGGCACATCCTCAGTAGGGGGTGTGCAGGAGGCAGCTGATTGATATTTCTCTCTCATCCATGTTTCTAACTCTCTATCCCTCCCCCTTCCTCTCTGTAAAAAATCAATGAAATATATTTTTTAAAAATATATATTTTTAAAAAAGTTTTTAATCTATTTCTGTTTCTTTTCTCAACAGCACTTTGAATCCCAACTATGCCAAGATGATAGAAAAAATTCCAAGTGATTAGAAATAAACAACACAAAATAAAAAGCCTGATCTACACATGGGCAGGTCTAATTGAAATATGTGTTTGGAGGAAGAACTGGTGTTAGGCATTCTAAAAGCATATTTCCCCTTAACTAGAATAGTCTCTCTCATTTTTGTCATTCTCTTTCACTCTCTCCTTAAATGAGAATAAAAGGACAAGTGGTATTTTCATTACAGATAAGAAATACATGTCTTAGGCATAGTCTGGGGACATTTACCAGCTGGCCAATTATGATGATTAGAAGGAAACTGCCATGGAAAATGAAATTCCACTGAGGTCCCTGCAGTATTTGAATGTTTGTAAGGAGCAAGTGTTTATACCAGTAGAAAAGTGCCTTCTAGTCTCTGAGCCTCAGGTTTTTAATCTGATAAGAAGGGATATAAAATCTACTGTTCTTAGCAGGGCTCTTAAGATAAAAATGTGAAAATTGCTTAAAATTAAACTATATATTCTAATATATGCCATGACTGACTAGTTAGCAATGAATATACACTAATATTTTGTAATTTAAACACACACATATATTATGACTTGTCAAATGGACTCCCTGTGAGGGGGTTCCTTTGGAAGGCTGATAAGTAACCCTGTGTAAAACACAAATAACCCATCTTAAGGGGTGATGGGTAGGTTGGAGAAGACACTGCAGCTTAGGATGTAAAACCACCTTTTAGTGATGGAAGGGTTCACAGGTTTAAAGAATGGAAATTATGAATGACACAGTAGGATCTGAGCAAGGGCTGGGCCAGCTCCTGCTGTTTCCTTGGCAGTGAATACTAGGTCTGCTTTCATCAGTTAGGACCTCTTCACCCTTTGAAGAGCAGCCATAGCAGCTTCTTGCTGTGAGAAGCCCAGGTAATCAAATTCCTGGAGTAAGATCAAGGCTTTCTTACAATCAATGTTGCCCTCTCCTTTAATATTTAGCTGAGCCTGGGGCTTATTCAATGTGTGACTTGGAGGCCTTTATATTATGAGGAATGGAGTGAAGATGACTGCTACATGCCAGCAGTTTCCTGTAACTCCATACTCCCCACAAATGATGAGGAAAGCTGTGGGGTTTTTTTAAAAACATATTTTATCAATTTTAGAGAGAAAGGGAGGGGGAGAAAGAGATAATAACATCAATGATGAGAGAGAATAATTGATTGGATGCCTCCTGCAAACCCCACATTGGGGATTGAGCCTGCAACCCAGGCATGTGCCCTGACTGGGAATTGAACCACGACCTCCTGGTTTATAGGTCAATGCTCAACCACTGAGCCACGCCAGCCGAGAAAGCAGTGTGTTCTTAAAGGGAAGATGTATCCTTAGAGAAAGTGTGGTCTCCCCTTAAGAAAGCTCTGGCTTATAGGTCTTATGTGGGCTTGGAGGTCAGCCCCATCATTGTCTAGCTTTGTTTCTTCAAGGTGTTACATAACCTCACTAGGTTTCAGATTCTCCATCTGTTCCAAGAGGAAAATAATGCCAACCTCTCTTAGTTGTCCTGAGAATTTATTGAGTTAATGAATAAAGAAATTGGCATGGCAATGAACTCATGTTAAGTATTCAAATACAGTTGCTTTTACCATTGTTTCTTTCCATTTGCAGATCATGGGCATACAAGGGGATTTTCAGAAAGCTTTGTTGGTTTGTGTCAATCTGAAGAGTTTCCTTTAGTACTGATCACAGGCAAGAGGATTTTCTAGACGATGTGGGGAATACAAGATGTTTACATTGTGGCCCTGTACTTAGCTTCAAAGCCAGCTGGTGTGATGGAGCATTTGCAGAGAATAACAGAAGGAGATGCACATGGGTGCCTAATGAGTGGCCCAGGTGGCAAGTGGTATAGGAATGGAGAGTCTGGAAAGGTCACCAACTGTGGGATGGGTTTGTTGAAGTTTCTTTCAGGAATTCACTCTTCCAGTCAGTCAAGCAGTTCCTATTATTAAATGTCCATCTTGTTCCATGAACTATACTTGAGGTTATGTGTGAATTGGGCCTTGGAGAATAAGTAGGAGCTTAACTTCTACACATTATCTTCATTTCTTTGGCTGCAATAACTCATGACTCATATTCATCTCTCTACTCCCCAGTCCCTCATACTATCCCTGAGCATGTACAATTATCACTGTGTTCACAGGAACTTCAAATTCAATACACTCCAAGATGAGAATATGATCTTCCTTTTAAATAGGTCATGACCTAGAATTTCTATTTCAATTGCCATCACTGTACCTCCAATGCCCCAAATTACGGACCTTAAAATAAGCTCTAATTCTTTTCTCACACTGTATTCTGCAAACCACAGCTCAGAAGATGGGTCTATCAACACTCTAAGACAAGGGAGATGTATTCTACATTTTGTCTCTTCTCCATTATGCCACATTCATTCTCTTAGTTCAGACATCATTCATGTGGCGAGACAAGAGTATGCAATGATTAACTTTGAAGTCAGACAAAGTTCAAATCCCAGGAACACTATTTGCTAGTTGTTTGGCCTTAAATAATTAGCACTTGATATCTTGCTGCCTTAACGTCCTCTAAAAATGGGCAAGTGATTGTTACTAGCTTAGGAAGTTGTGGCGACACGTAGGAATTTAAAATATGAAAAACTCTTATCACAGTACCCAGACTCAGCAATTGCTCAAAAAGTCTCATAGCTAACATTGTTGTTATCTGTATCCTAAATTCTTCCACATGACTACGCTGCACCATGCAGTCTTCAGAAATGTTTTCTTAGAAGGTAAATCAGATCATATTATTCTGAATTTGACAACATCCCTGCTGATTCACACTTGAGTGAAAAATAAGATAACCAAATCTTACATTCTTTGCTTTTCAAGATCTGGATCCAACCACCCTCTCCTTCAAATATCTCCCTCTACCCCATCTTCACCTAACTTCGAAGCCAAAATAAAAAGTAAACCTTTTCCTTTCATTCTCAAGTGTCAGATGATTTCCTGACCCTTTCAAAGAGGAGGCCCCTAGTTCTTCCTCCTTGTCACCCAGCATTCTTTATCTACTTCTGTCCTGGCTGTAATTTGTATGGGGCACTGAGGCTGGTATGCAATTAAGTGCTCAGGACATATTTACTAGGGTAATGGATAAATGAATGAATTAATTAACATATTTAATAACTGAATAGTTTCTTGAAGAATACCACTATGTTGGCTGTTTTTCCATTATTATAGATTTTAAGAGCCCAATATCTTAAGTTTATGAATTATTTTGATGCCCAGGGGAAAAAAACCCACAAAATTTGGTGACCTTTTCTATACACTTTTATTTTATGAAGAACAGAAGTAAATTCATCTTTCCTAGAACTTGAACAAATTGATTTAGATATCATGTTGTCACCACATCTTATTATAAGTAGGATTAAGTCATATCCTGGCTTCCCAGGAGAGTTCCAATTTATGTAGGTTATTCTGTATTAATTTTAAAAAGCAACTCTATCTCTTTCAAAAATATCCTGATTTGGGTGATCAATTATATACATAATTATAAAGAAGGTTTTTTCTCAGATTCTAGAAAAATTAAAGGATTGCATATTAATATAGTCCTAAGGTAAATGACCCTGTCTACAGACAAAATTCCAAGGGTAGGTTAACATCGTTTACAGGTTATCTTTCAGAAATGTTTATTAGACACTCTGTGAACTTCAGTATTTTAAATTTTTATACACAATTCTCTGCCTATTTCTTACCACATACATGTTTTTTACTCCCTTCTTTCTATAACTTGGGCAATGAACACAACCTACAGGCATGTGTTCTGCAAGCTTTAAGGAGCACCTGTTAAAAATTCAAATTCAGAACAATTCTTCAGGATTTAAGTGACAGACAATCAAATCATATTTTCTATGGTAAGCTGAATATTACATCCCCTCCAGGGTACCCATTTCCTAACTCCAAGAAGCTATGCATGCCTTATCTCACATGGCAAAAGGGATTTTGAAAATATAATTAAGTTAAGGATTGGAGATGAAGAGATTGTTCTGGGTTACCTGGGCCTGATAAGAGAGAGACAGGAGGGTCAGAGTCAAGGAGATATTAGAATGGAAACAGAGGTTAGAGAGGAGAGATGTTCAAGTGTTCAAACAATGTCACCAAAACGCGTTCTCTATATCTCAATTCTGGTTTTTCTGCCTGGCATTTCCTAAGAGTCTTTTCTACTTGCCGCATTTTATCTTAACTCCATTTCTGAACTGACCACATTAGCTCTCAATCTTGTTTGCCATGGAAATACTTGGTTTTGTGGCTGGCATTATTACACTTGGATTGTTCTACTTTTAATTATTCTTATGATATTTCCTTCCCTGCTTTAGTTAAAAGTCTTTCAACTCCACCAGAATAATCCTGATGTATCACTGAGCTGTAAGTATTTTCTCCGGGCAACGTTAAGCCTGCATAATCTGAGTTATGAAGTGCTTTTATTTTTACTCCATTTCCAAATAAAAATTGTGAAACTAAGAAGGTGGGTGAGAAAGAGAGGAAATGGAAAAGAGAATGCAGGTGAGAGGGATTAGAAAAGGAGAAGGGAGAGGTGGAGACCTTTTATCCAAGCCATCCATGGAGCTTCCTCAAAGGGGGAGAAGAAAGGGGAGTGGGAAAACACAGATAAAAAATGAGAAAGAAAAAATGGAGGGGAGGAAGAGTGAGAGACAGATGAAAGGCAAACATGATTTCAGATGTTCACAAACTTCTGCACCTGAACCCACCATGGTGGTCTCAGAAAGCCTAGTACTGCCCCATAGTTGAGCCCTTGTTACTGTGCGTCTCTATTGGGTTGCCGGATGGATTGAGGGCAGAGAGTCCATGTGATCTGTGGTTGTGATACTTTGAATCATAGTTCAGAGTGCTATAGAAGATATTTTTTAATCCTAAAGTAAAATGAGAGAATTGAAATAGGAATATGTAAATATATTCAGTTATGTGTGGGAGAGTTTCTATATCATGTTAAATTTCTTTTAAATGTTTTACTAATGATATAAATAGGAAAGGGTTTGTTTTGATTTTTTTGCATACTGGTTACTAATGCATTAATAAATTATCACTATTGAGATTCAATTATGTGGTCTCAATTATCAACATTTCTTTGGGTAAAAACACACAAGACAGAACAAAAACCATATCTATCATATGTATCCTTCACAATATCCAGACACTTTAACATGACCTCCTTGGTAGCTCTGCCCTGTGTCAATTTAGCTACAATTTAGCTAAGATTTCACTTCCTGTGGTCACTCTATTAGGATTATTCACAAAATAAATTGGAATAAGATTTGAAAGGCAGATATGAAGCTGCAATGATAATTACACTTGGATAGTGGGTGTAGGGCCAGATGCTGTTGTAGTTCACTTACATTGTTGCAGACCGGCTGGTTCAATAAGGTGGGAAAGACTGGCAAATGATATAGGGATTAGGAATTATAGCCCTAGGGTACTGAAACATGCAGTATAGTTCATTTATTCATTTATATATTATCTCATTGAGTACCTACTCAATGACAGATACTGCGTTAGCTTCTGGTGGACAAAAGGGGAAAAATACTAACGAGTCATTGACACAGTGCCTGGCTTCATGAGGGTTAGTACACAAGAAGAGAGAAGGAAAATATAGCTCAGGATCAAAAAAAAATGTAAGGTAAGAGTCTTATGAGATATACACACTATGAAGTAAAAGATTTGTTCATTGGTTCCTTCTTTCAATTAATTTGTATTAAGAACCCTCCTATGCCTGTTGCTATGATGGCACTAAAATCTACCCTACCCATCCAGGGAAGGCAGGACAGTGTCTTCTCATCGTAGAGACAGCATGAGGTGATCAAACAAAGCTTCTTTCCAAGCAAAGCTTCTTGATGTTTGTACTGAAAAAAGGCTTTGACAGGCAAAAGGGAGGGCAGATCACCCCAAGTAGAAGGAAAGGCTGAAGATGGAAATGCAAGAGAGGGCAACGCACGGCATAATCTGGATGCGGACCATTGAGGAGACAGTAGCAAGAAATCTGACCTTGGCTTCCATTCTGTCCAGGAGGATTTGTCAACCCTTCAAGGCTCATTTTCAGAAAATATACTTTAGCATTCACACAACTTTGCATCTAGCCTTTCCTTTTTAAAAAAATAAAACAACTTTTAATATTTTTATTGATTTCAGCGAAGAAGGGAGAGGGAGACAGGGATAGAAGCATCAATGATGAGAGAGAATCATTGATCGCCTGCCGCCTGCCTGCTGCATCCCCCCGCCCACCCCCGCACTGGGGATCAAGCCTTCAACCCGGGCATATGCCCTTGACTGGAATCGAAACCGGGACCCTCCAGTCCGCCACTCTATCCACTGAGCCAAACCAGCTAGGGTGCATCTAGCCTTTCTGATGGCTCAGAAGCAACCTGGTGAAAACTGGTGCATTTATTTGAGGACACAGAAGCTTGAGAGACCCAGTATGTGATCATGATCATTTGCAGTTTGGGCTCTAAAATCTTAGCTCGGTATCACTTTACATTTTATTCATTCTCCTTAAACCCTTTCCTGAACCATCCTGTTTTGACTCAGTCTTAATTCCCGAGGACATGGTGATATATAATCCTTAATTCTTGCAAAACTGCATCTAACATTTTCTACTTCTGTAATGGATACTTTTACAATTTTTTAAATGTAGCAGTGTATCACCAGTAGCATTTTTTGATGGAACTTTTCACTAAACACAATAAGGTTGTCAAGTGAGAAATCAAAATGGCTTTACTCTATCCTTCATATATGCCCAAATCAGATAGCTTATTGGATGTGAGTAACAATACACCATTATGTTATAAAAAAAGAAATGCTTTTAGAAAGAAAAGGCTGTGCCGGAGGCTAATTCCAGCATGTTATAAATGCAAGAAGTTTCATCAAAAGGTTGATGGAACCTTGAGGCTTCTATATTTTGCAGGGCTGAATACATGTTATTACCTACTGGAATGGCTGAAGGGCATTTTCCCACACCTGAAGATTTGCATATATTATTGCTTGTTACCAGACAGATGAGGGCATTTTTTTTATTTTTTTTAATATATTTTATTGATTTTTTTACAGAGAGGAAGGGAGAAGGAAAATATAGCCCAGGATAAAAAAAAAAAATGTAAGGTAAGAGTCTACCTACTGGGGATGTGCCCAAAACCAAGATACAGGCCCTTGACTGGAATTGAACCTGGGACCCTTCAGTCCGCAGGCTGATGCTCTACCCACTGAGCAAAACCAGTCAGGGTTGAGGGCATTTTAATCTACATGTTATTGCCTCCTGTTGGCTAAACACTTGAATAGCCCAAGGCAGTTCCTCCAATCCAACAATGAATTCTGTATACCAAACCTTAACCTTTGATATGTATATCTGCCTTGCCTTAGGGCAATTTGTGTTAATAAAGAGCAAGGGGCCCAGAGATTCACAGAAGTTGGTTCCTACAGCTAAGCTCCTCTGGCTTCCCTATGGATTACAAATTCATATTATATTTCTAGTCTCTTTATCAATTTACGCTGCAGTCTCTTCTCCAGATTCCTGAACCCTTCCAGATGCCTGGAAAGACCCCCGGCATTAGGCTATTACAAGGTAATCTTTTTAAGTTCTTACTACCTCACAATTTTATAATTAGGTTATGGTTTGATGACTTTTGGTGTAATGATTTATTATATTGCATTGTCTTATGTTTCTATACTTGCAGTAATTTTATAAAAATTGAAAATCAATTTGACATAGAGAAAAAGTGTATGCAAGTTTAATTTTTTGTTTAAGTAAATATATTGCTATGCAGAAATAGGAATCTAAAGCACACATATAGGATTGGTTTTCAACTGTCATAGAAGACAACAATTTTCTGAAACGTGCCCCCCCCCCCCCCCCCGGCCCCATTTCCCTACTCCTTGTTTATAACTATAGCGTATAGAATACTTAGATTATTCCATCTCTGTTTCTAAACTTCACTGTTGGTGATTCCTTAGGTGCTTTCCTGTGCTTGCCCTTACATGTTCCTTCCAAATTTGTGGACAAATATGGTTAAAAGACTCATTGCTCCTTTAAAAAAAAAACAAAAAAAAAAGATACTGACGTCAAAAGAGCATCAAATGTCAATAGTTAAGTTACTCTCATTCATTTACAAATACATGCTACATTCTGACTATAATTTGATTTTAAAACTATGATCATATGAAATATGGATTTAGGGACTGTAGCATTAAATATAAGATGCTGGGAATCATTTGGTAATAGACTTGGCTATGTATACAGTGATGAGCTTCTTTTCAATAGGAAATTGAATACCAAAAATCAAAATCATGCAATAGAATCACAATTAATTTAATAATCACTTTTAATTAATTGTGATGAAGTGCCTACCTAAATAAGAGAATAGAAAAAGCAAGTGCCTACTGCACATGATCATTAAGCATGTATGTGTGTGTGTGCATGTGCGTGTGTGTGTGTGTGTGCGCGCGTGTAGGCTAACAATAAATGTGTCTGGTATATTATAATAATAAATAATTGGAGAGACATATCATGTTCATGATTTGAAAGACTCAGCATAGAAAACATATTAATTCTAAAAACTGATTTCTAGGCTTGATGTGATTCCTATCAAAATCCTAGCATGTTTTAGTAGATATAGACAAGCTTATTCTATAGATATATGGAAAGTTGAATGTATGAAGAAGGAGAAAATATTCTGCCCACTATCATAGTCTACTAGATCGTTATAATATGCAAAAGAGTGCCATACTGGGTGAGGTTTAGACACGTAAGATCAAGGGAATAGAAGGAAGAAACCAGACATAGACTCACACAAATATGTCCAACTGGACTTAAAGGTGCAAAGCAATTCAATAGAAAAAGGATAGTCTCCTCAACAAATGGTACATGAGCAAACTAAAAATATGAACCTGACTGAAAGCTCACACCTTGTACAAAAACAACTCCAATAAATCACAGATTTAAACGAAATACTATAACACATAAAAAACAACACAGGAGCAAATCTGCAGAATCCAGGCTTGCAAGAGCATCGTAAACTTGACATAAAACTACAATCCATAAAAGGAAAAGTGGTACATTGAACCCCATCAAAATATTAAAACCTCTCAAATCTCTTCTGCACATGACTTCTGATTAATTTATGTAGATGCTGTGCCCTCAGGGAGGTTGTGCATAACTCCCCACCCCTTAAGATACTTCTTTGGGCGAGAAGTTAACTTTACAGCAGAGAGCTAAAGAACAGATGAAAAACATTCGCATCACATGTGATAAGTCATGTCAACAGTATTTTCTCTTGATATGATGTCATGAAAATGGCATATTACCTCTGTTGTCTTCCTCCCCAAAACACATAAATCCAAGTGCACACAAATGTTCAAAGGAAATTGGGTGTAGCTACAGTAGAGCAACATCAGGGATTCTAACCGTGATGTAGCTGCTCTCTACAGAAATGACATCACTATCAATATTCTGCTTGTGCTATATTACTGTAATCTTACAAGATATTACCTTCCAAAAATGGTACATGTGACCTTTGTATCATTTCTTATGACTGCTGTGAATCTATAATGATCTCAAAATAATAGGTTTAATCTTAAAGAAGTATTTAAATGGTAGCCCTAAAACAATCTCTTAATTCTTCTGCACTCACAGATGTAGTCAGAGCAAATCACACTGAATGTACAATAGTGCTCATTGCAGTACTAATAAATGCATTTACAGCTTCACCTACTTCCATTTGATTCTTCTATCCTAAATAATACATTCATGCAAGTTTCAGAATTAACTTTTCCCTCATCCAATTAGTTGCCTAACTCTGCTATTTATTAAACATTTAATTCGTTCCTACTATGTTCCTAATGGAGGTCAACCCCAAACACTGTTTCCCAAGCATGCTTCACTGTTGCATTTTTTCCTCCTCCACTTTCATTGTCCCTTAATTGTTATACTATTGACTTTCTTCCCTTTAACAGACTATATTTCTTAACAGAAGTCCATCCAACCTCTCTAGAGAGTCTATACATTTGGGGATATAAAAAGGGTACTACAGCATGTCACAGAGGAACAAAGCCTCCCAGTAAACAGAATTGTACAACACAATTGCCTCATTGTTTTCTGTGGAAAAGCAATTATCTCTGGAGTTAATAGGGTGGTATATTTACAGTGCCGTTATGCATATAAAATAAATATGCTCACCTAAATAATAATTGTTTCTTGCCTCTGCTATTGATAATTCTGGATATATATTCTATGCTGTACTAGCCCATAATGATGGCAGCTTCAAGCCTCTTGATTTAATAAAAGTGCCAGAAGCAAAGACAGCTAGGTGTCGATTTACTATTGATGAAGAAAGTGTCAAGGCTGACCTGACCTTTACTTACCCAGATTCCTTTTAATTTTAGAAAAATTTCATCAGCTTGAAACGGGGGGAAAATAAAGGAAACATGATTTTCTTATTTCCCTTTTCCTATCCTGGGGGAAGGAATGAAGACGTAAACAGAGCTGCCTATTATTACACACGGCCTTCCTTTGATGTGAGGACACGGGAAATTGAAATGTACGGCACCGAGGGCACTGCTCCCTCCTCTGGAAGACAGCATCCTGATAGTATTTGTGTTTGGGGATTGCTTTACATGTTCATCGCATTTCTGCCCATCCTGCTCATTTGGAGAAAGCTCTGTATTCCATTGAGAGCAGAGTTGCATTACAGATAGGCAGGCATTCCGGGGCAGTAACTACATAAACGTTGTTCCCTTTGAAAATAAAATGTTCTCAGATTTATTTTACCTCCTCACTCTTGCCCCTTGTCCCATTGCCTTGAGTTAATTTTATTCCTCAACTCACAGAAGCCGGTTGAGATCACAGACGCAGGCTCAGAGCCTGGCCATCTCCAGTGCTCCCTCTGAGTGTTCTGCTTATAAACCGGGAAGCACACGTTTCATCCAGGATTCAAGAGCACCCTGTGTTTTCCAGGCACGAAAAGGACACGGTACGCAGGGTGTGCACTGATGGTGAGGCTTTGAAGTCAAAATGGTCTAAAATAAAATTACTGCTCCGTCACGCACTAGCTATATAACCTCTCAAAGCCCCACTTTTCTCTGCTTTAAATGCCTATACACCCCAGAGACATGGGCTAAAGATAAGATAATGAAATGAACGTAAAGAAAAATATCACAACATCTAGAGCAGAGTATATACTAAATAGAACATTTTAATAGAGACTATCTGGGCTAACATGGGCTTTTAGAAGAACCTTCTTACTGTATTATTCCCATGGGAACCCAGGCTTACATTGGAGACATCCCAATAGACTAGAAAAAGACAAGTATCTTCAACCTCTCATCTCTCATTTCCTGTTTCTCCCTCACTCTGCCTAACCATGACCTGGCTGTGAGATGTGGTCATTGATCATGGGAACACTTGAGTTTCCATTCAGGAATTGCTGCACAGAGCAAATATTTCCTCATCTCAGTTTCATCTTAACCCATAAAATACACGTAAGTTTACTTGTTCCCAGTGATAGTAGAAATTGAGTAAAATAATGAAAACTAAATTATACTGCACATTCTTAGATGACATCTTATTTGAGTCCAAAAACCTTGGGGCTGTTACAGTTTATTCTCTTGAGCCATTCCAATCTGTACCTGAGGGCTTCGAGAAGCCTTTCATGTTGGCAAAGCCTCATTAAAAGAAAGAGCTGCCTGGAGACCTTGGAGAAGAATCCTATCAGGAGGCCAATTAGCTTTCAGGGGTGGGCAAACTTTTTGACTGAGGGCCACAATGGGTTCTTAAACTGGACCAGAGGGCGGAACTAAAGCATGGATGGAGTGTTTGTGTGAACTAATATAAATTCAAAGTAAACATCATTACATAAAAGGGTACAGTCTTTTTTTTTTAGTTTTATTCATTTCAAACGGGCCGGATTCGGCCCGCGGGCCGTAGTTTGCCCACAGCTGGCTTAGGTCCACCCCTGACTCCGCTCAGTAGTTCCTCCAAGGCTTCTTCCTGTCCCCTATTTATTTTTGTAACCTGTAATTAGTTACTCTGACATGATTTTCATGACCATAGGAAGCACTTAAACTGCATCACCAGGGTACCTGGGAGAAAGGTCAATTCTAGGGTGAGTATATGTTGGGTGATTAGAGCACCTCAGAACAGAACACCCCAATTGTCTGAGACACATCCCCTAATTGGAGAATCCAAGAAAGACTCTCTGCTCCTGTCCCAAATGCCCTCCACCATGACTGTGGGGTCCAGCTGAGAACAGCATGGGCTCCTGAGAGAAGTGTCATTGTCACATCTGGTTTCTAGGTTGTAACCGGATGCCAGTTTGGGTTCGGAAAGGAATACAACCCTCTTCCCTCTACCAAACAACTGCAGAAGGCAGTTTGGACTCTCATTTCAAACTAAGATAGAACTAGAGGCCCGATGCACGAAATTCGTGCAAGAGTAGGCCTTCCTTCCCCCCCGGCTGCCGGCCCCGACTTCCCTCTGGCACCCAGACTCCTGCTTTCCTTGCAGCCCTGGCTTCGTCTGAAAGGACAGAGGGTGTCCAGGAGGACGTCAGGTCTAATTAGCATATTAAACTTTTATGATTATAGAGTGTACTTTGGTAAAACAGTGAAGGTTGGTTTAATGTGACATCTTAGTCTTTTCACCCATTATGTGTGTGCGTGTGTGTACACACACACACACACACACACAGTGATGTTCTCTTGTAACCCCCCCACCTACTTTCAGTCTTCTACATATTTTAAAATGTCAATAGCTAAGTTACTGCTCCCAGGAGTATATTCCTTGCTATTTATCCTCACTTATTATTGAATCCTCACTATTTGCTTAGCACTCAGCCAGGTGATTTGAAAGATATTTAGATCAAAACACAAAAGGCTACTGCCTTCCAGGAATATTCAGATTAGTAGGAGGAAAAAAAAAAGCCAGTGTTTGTGTCTCACAGAGGACAAGGCAGTTTATGTACGTACAAAATTATCAACTTACAAATTAGCCTGCTATATTTGGTCCAACATTTAATTAACTCACCTCTAATGCCTTGGCAGGGCCAGACCAAATGATGTTATAAATATCCAAATGGTACTTGTCAGAAAAAAAGGTTTCCTACCCCTGCTTTATGTAAAGGAATGGAGACACGATAGAAGATAACTTCTTTCTCCTCTCCAACACTGTTTTACTTTCCATTGCAGGTTCATGTAAATCATATGATTTATATGAACGTGGCTGAAGGAAATGAGATACATAGGAAAGTATAAAAACAAGTGAGATTTAGGAAACAGTCACCTGCATTGAACTTGTGTTTGAAATGATCTTACAATAAAGACAACTATACCATCCCACTACTTCCGGATCTTCTCTATAGTCACACTTACAGCACAACTTTATTGAATGATTCCATTATAGAGAATGAACACAGCCCCCCACACTGTCTTGCCCACTTGTTTTTCTGTTCTCAAAAAGGCAATCTTCTAAATGTAGCCATTAAAGATAATCTGGACTACACTTGTTCCTTATTGTGTATCAATTCAGTTTTAACTATTTGTTATTGACCGAGCCAGTCACTGTTTAGGGATATTCCATGAACCATTAGAATCATTGTAGAATCATTGTGGGGATTCTGTGAGACAATGCATGTGAAATGCCTACCCAGGATTCCAATGAGTTAGTCCTGAGGCTGGTATGAACGAGCAATTTATGAGCTGGAGACTGTTTCTTCCCAAGAATCCTGCATCTTTATCTCAATTAGTGCTATGACCTAATAGAAATGTAGTTAATCATGTTTTGTAACCAAGAATAATTACTTCACTTTCCCAAGTCTGTTTTTTTTTTCTTTTTTTAAGAATCCTTCTCAACACGGACAATAATTAATTAGAGTAGAGAGGTAACCTATTTGATTTTACTTTCATGGAAACTCAGTCTGATGTCATTATTCTGAATCACTGCTGAAGGAGGGAGTTACATTAGAGAGATCTAATGAAGGTGAACAGAAAAATAACAAAAAAGGACTAATATTCCTTTGGGCATCTTCTAAGTCCTTTCCCTATAATGAAAATAGATATGTTCAGATTTAAAAAGAAAACTGCCTCTCTCAGAATGGCAGAGAGTTCTTTGTGCTTCTGGGGAGGGGAGAAGGAATAATGTAGAGAATGCCAGCTGGCATTTTTCTTTAATGTGCAGGTAACAGGCTCTTTCTTACTCTCCTGCCCTTTAGACCGCCGGTCTCTCCTTTATCTTATAATCATCTTTCACAAGGAGTCATCACTCTCATGCCCACTTGCCTTTAGATTTCTTGGCTCAAAGTCTAAAGCTTTTTCTCATGAGCTGGTTTGCTCCTGTTTTCATAGTTGACAGTTCCCTTCACACCTGATCTACGTGGGTGAGGATACTTGAGGGAAGAGCTGCCCCTTAAATGGAACGCCAAGATTGTTCTAGTTTCCTCCCCAAGAGACTAATGTCCATAAGAGTCCTGGGAAGAGAAACCTACATGGGCATTCTGGGCTTCCTCACAGCATAGTTATAATAAAGTTGTTACCAGGCAGCTTATTTATGTTTTTATGAGTCTTGAGGCTCTTATTTCATTACTGCCTACTCAGAGCACAGGATCTGTCTGGAATGATAAAGGATCATCCTCATTATAAACTTAAATGTACCTCCCTTCCACTCTTTACACCCACCTTTATTAGAATACAATATCACCATCAGAAACCAGAGCTGCTCAGCAAAGTTTACTTCCCTTTAAGCAGATCACTGCTTGCTTTCGGTGTGTACTGGGATGAAGAGTGGAAAGTGTACCGTGTAGTAGATATATAACAGCAAAAATAGAATGATATTCCCTTAAGAATATAATGTGCAGACTACCTATCAGAGATCCACCCAATTCACAGTAATTATACTAATATTCTTTCTCTCTCAGAGAAATGAGAGCGAAGGGACAAGAAATGAAGGAATGCAGGCAGCAGGTAGTGTGTGAAAGGACTAATAAAAGAAATAATATTGCAGCTATTGTGAGATAAATAAATGATTCTTGGTTATTGAAAAGTGCATTTCTTCCCAGTATCTGCCAAACTTTAATATTTTCTTAGATAAAATAAAGCAATACTGGTCTTGGGAGTTAATAAATAATTCCTTTTGTCTGCTTTATCTTTTACCTGAAGATCTCAATATTTTCTCCACTAAGCTAAACTTTTATAGGGTCTCATTGACAGATATAAATAGAAATATTAACTGAGTGGGTATTTAAAATCGAATGAGATTCTTCTCTATAAATGTGAGAAAATGAGGGGTATTCCCTCTCAATAATTTTCCTAGTCTCTATGCTGGAGGGCCTTACCCACCAATCAATATTTATTCCTTTCATTGTTATGTATTATCTTAGCCCATCTTCATTAATCTAAGTCAAACTACTTTAAAAGAAAAATTAAAGAAGGACATATAAAGAAAGCAGAAACTATTCAAAACCATCATTGGATCTCTCTGCCTATTTATGACTCTTATTGCTCTTGTGATATGAAGCTAATACCAAGGAGCTTTGACCTTGAATGGTCCTTAAAAATCTATGACCACAAAAAGAAAAGGTCATTTCAATCTCCAAAGAGACTCTACATTTCCCCCACAATAACCGATTTAGTTCTAAATCTCTCCTCCTAGCATCAATCTATCCCAAAGCTCTCATTGGAAAAGTTACCATGTGGTTGGATACCTTTCCCACATTAGTGGCCTTTCTTATGCTATTGTTTTGCCTGTAGACCTACCTGTATCCTACTAGGCTTCCCCTAACAGACCTCTGTCTCTGTTTAACCTCACACAACAGTCTATATGCAATTGTATGCTTAATACTAGCGTATTTTATGTCATTAACATTTTACATGAATTCTCCTTTGTTTCTCAACCAGACTGTAAATTCATGCCCTGTTTCCAGTCCCACTCAGTTTTTAATGCAAGTCAGAAATAATCAGATGATCAGGTGAAGAAGAGAGTCATGCCTCGATGGAAGAAGAGTAAGAGGGAATGCAAGAGATCTGAGATAGAATCATGCCAGATGTTTTCAAGAAATAGGTAGATGTGTCTAGAGAAGAAAGAGCAGAATGTCTAAGCTAAACATTGTTTTCCCATCTCAGATCCCTTCAATAAAATGACAGGTATTTGATTTTTCTCTATTTTTTCACTAGCCTATCACATATTTGACTTATTTATACTTATAATTTTTGTCTACTTATCCCCAGAAGCTAAACACTGTGATGACAGGACACTTGGTCTATTCTCTTCACCAGTTTTGAATGTCTTCTATATTTCAGCATTGTGTTTTATGCCACAGACCCAGCCTGCCTGGAAGTTTCAGTCTCCTAGACAGTATGGGCCTTCTCTCAGCCCAGAAGGGAATTCTTAAGGAGGAAATATGACTTTAGCAACTTCTTTGTGTTGGCCATAAGAGATAGCATAAGTCTCCCAAGGAGGGCATATCCAGGTTTCAAAGCAGACATTCCATCATTCTCCTTCCTGACTGATATGCTAAATTTCGATATTTTCGAAATTTCAGAAATTAAAATATAGTCACACTATTAAAAGTTCATTACTATAGAATAACTCTTTTTTTCTAGAAGTATTTGCATAGGGATGGTGCATTCATCCTGATAGTTATTTTTTTTAAAAAATGATATTTATAAGGAAGCTTGCTGGAAGATAGGGAAACAAAACAAGATCCAGTGTTAAGATATCAGAAATCTATCTTCTTGATACATGATGAGATGAAGAGCCCTGGTCAATTCTCTATGGTGGGGTAAGGTTGACCACCCACTCATGTATGATTCTTGCTCTAGATGCTAGAGGTGCTTTATATTTGAAATTATGCTCCTGACTCATCATCAATGACTCATGCATTCAGAGGGCTCTTTCCACAAGAAAAATCCCTTTGTTCTGATTCAATATGCTTCTACTCCACACCCCCTCATGGCATAATCACCCTAACTTAAAAATGACTAATGAGGCAGCACTAAGCAAGGGACAATGTTAACTGATTCTCATAGGAACTGAACCCATCAGTGTTTTAAAATTTTATTTAATGATTTTAGAGAGAGGTAGGGAGAGGGAGGAAGAGAGGAAAACACTGATTTGTTGCTTCACTTATTTATGTACTCATGGTTGCTTCTTGTGTGTGCCCTGACCAGGGATCAAGTCCCCCACCTTGGCTTATTGATGCAGTGCTATAATCAACTGAGCCACTGAACAGTGTGAACCTCTCATTGTTGACCCAGCACTGCAACACCTTCAATCTCTAATAATACTTTTGAGGACAGAACTGTGCAGTTCAAATATCATGAGTCAATGCCGAAGTGCCTGTCCCAGTTAAGGATCTGGAAAAGGATCCCTTGCACAACTGGTTGGCTGCAGGGTGGACACCAGAAGCTGTGTTTACCTAAGACCCACACTAGATGGCAGACATTCCTGTATAGGCCAGTTCCAAAGACTGTATATTCCCCCACTTGGATAAAAATTAAGAGACTCTAATAGATATAGTCAATAAGGCATCCTTCTCTCTTGCCTCAGTAAAACCATTGTCACTTATTACTTCTTTCCTGTTAGTCCCATGATAAACTGGGCAATCAGAAGGTTATTGCCTGTCCCTCTTTTCATTATAAAGACTTCCTAGTACTTGACACAACTCATCGGCAAGAGTCTGATGACTTCCATCAGTCTACCTCACTGCTTGAATGCACATACACAGAATGTCAAGCGGTGTTAACAAATATTGATGAAGCCAGAAGTATCCCAAGAGTGATGAGCCTGAGGAAAATGGGAAAAGCCCACAAGAGCACTCAGCAAAGATGGCAGCAAAGCTTAAAAAAAAAAAACCCTTCAAACTCAGTAGAGATCTGAGGCAAACATCAAAACTAATGAAGTGTTTGTAAAGAGATGTGTATTTGTCAAAAGAGCAGGGTAAATTAGATCTGAGACCAACTAAGAGGTATCTACACATGCTTTTGAGGCAAAGGGCTGGGAGGAAAAAAGCAATTTCACAATTTTTCATGCTGGCAAAGCTTCTGGCAAATCATGTCAGGAGAATGAAAGCATAGATTAAACAAATGTTTTGGTCAGCCTATTATTTAACCCATCTACATTTTCTCTTGTTAACAACCCATCTGCCCCTCTCAAATCATGTCATTGGTATAGAGTAGTTTGTCTCATCTTCAGCTCCAGGAATTGGCATGTGATTCAGAAATGGCCAATTGGAACATCACATCTGATTGGTTGAGGAAAAGACATGTGACCCAAGCTTAGAATCACAGACAGAACATTTGCTGGTTTGATGCTAATAGGATGTTTACCTTGAATTGCAGGGGTCACCATAAAAGGGCTTTATAATGAAGCCAAAACAGAATGCATAACAGAGAGATGTAGAGAAGCCATTTTAATCAAGACATCACTTGAACTTTATCCTAAACTTTTTAATTTGATGAGCCCATGCATTTACCTTTTTCTTAAACCAGTTTGTATTGGATTTCTGCCATGTTCAACGCAATGAGTCTATACTTCTAACAACTATTTATGAACTTATTTACCACTGATGCCTGAATCCCAAAGAAAATGCTTTTCCCTTCCTATCTTTACTAGGTAAATGTGCAGCATCAGTTTTAAAAATACAAAGAGTCCAGTATACAATGAAGTTAGAAAACTCCTTTCTTTATCTAAGCTGCCTGAAATTGTTGACTTCATTTGCCAGAATATCCAACTCTATATCCTTATCAACTTCTCCCAGAATCCCTAAGGGCCTCTGGCCTCCAGCAGCTTCCTTTCAGGATTAAATTTCCTGCCCCCACATTTTGATGCCTTGACTTAATGAATATACTTGATCTGTACTGAGACTTGACTCTCTCTCTAAAACAAACCTGATAACCTACAGTCTGGAAACTAATCTCTGCTAAATTCAAGTTCCTCGATCTCTGATATCTCAGCTCAAAAAAGACACTACTATCCTTCAGATCTTGGGTAAGAACCTTTCTTGGTGGAAGAAATAACTCACACTTCCCAGCACACAGGCCTGGGTCAGAACTTCATGCCATAGCAATGGATACTAAATACACACTTGTTTATAGTCCCCAGGAATGTAATCTCAGGAGTGAGGTGACAAGGGAGTTAAGGAGAGAAAGCCAATATAAAGAGGCCACACTGAGTTTTCTACTGCTATGGGTTACTTGTGTTGGATCCTAAAGAACCTTCTGAGGGGCCTAAGAGATTCATCACAGGTATTTTCACCTGAGGAATGAAAAGGGGAAGCATTTGCTGAATTTCTCTCACTTCCATTGGTCAAAGGTGATCCAGTTGTTGAGTGGAAGATGAAGTGAGGCTCTGTCAATTTTCACCCACACACAACAAGTCCAAGATTATAAGAAACATTATTGCTACGGTTACTTGTATAAAATGTGGAGCCTGTATGATATGAAATTGTACCAAAAGAAATGATCTGATATAGATTTTTACCCATTTTTAGAGTTAAATCTCTATTATAGCAGGTGCCAATTTTTTCTTTAATACTTCATCAAGTCTCACCATTTAAAGAAACTGTGTACAACTACTCTGAGTTTCTCAGGAATTACATTCCTTGGATCCACAATCTAATAACTTAGTTCAAATTCAAATTGAATTTCTGGGCCTAGTAAATCCATGCCTTTTAAGCTTAAGACAAAGCTACAGCACAGGAAACAATATCAATGACTTAAAATTAATAATGCAGTATACTAATATTAGGATAAAAACAACACCCCATATAAAATTGTTAGCCTGGTATATTCTTCTTTTCTAGAAGAGTGTGATTTCCATAAGATTTTGCGGGACTCATATGATAATAATAAAGAAAAACATAATATATGTTGAAATATAAAGGTATTTTATAATGGGTTATACATTTGTACCTTTGTTGTATATACATTTTTTTAAACACCTAAAGTTACTGAACTTTTACAACATAGAATAGATTTATTTATTTTATCCTTAGTAGAGACTTTTAAAATCTATTATTAGAATGGTTTAATACTTTTATGAACCCAGGCATCAGAAAGCAGGAAACAATTTTTATATGTATTTTCATCTGTCATTCTACCTGTTTCAGAAAGCAGAATGATTCTTTTCTGATGATTCCAAAGAAAGAATTAAGGCCAAAGTGTACATGAGCCATTGCAGGAAAACGGCAGGATTTATAGGTAGAACTGCTATTGCTATCCTCTCTTCTTTGGCTTGATTAGGATTGTTGCTATAGATATTAGAAAGCTTATAGATTCACTGGAGACCTTTGACTTTGCAGCGGGATAAAGAAGCCTGATATCTGAAGCCACTGATGCTTCCACTAAGGCATGCTGAGTTCCTCATTAAGCCCATGGAGAACTTAGGTTCTCATGTCTTTGGACCAGGGGTGGGCAAACTTTTTGACTCGAGGGCCACAATGGGTTCTTAAACTGGACCAGAGGGCCAGAACAAAAGCATGGATGGAGTGTTTGTGTGAACTAATATAAATTCAAAGTAAACATCATTACATAAAAGAGTACGGTCTTTTTTTTTTTTTTTTTTTTTTTTTAGTTTTATTCATTTCAAACGGGCCCGATCCAGCCCACGGGCCGTAGTTTGCCCACGGCTGCTTTGGACCTATCCTAATTCTATGTCTACCAAGAGGATTGAATTGGGACCAATGGATAGAAGTTGCAACAAGCTTGATATCAGTTCTATAAAAGAAAGAGATTTCCTGTGATTAAATTGAATGTCAATAGAGGTCTGAGCATTCTGTCTCTATGTTACTCAAGAAGAACAAAAAATTCTCAGTTCTCACTCAGTACAACATTAGGGCTCTTTTAGCCACTAAGTAATTTAAAGATTCTTGGATTGACTTGAGATTCAGTTCTAGAATGTTAGAGTTGTAAAGGACTTCCAACACCATTCTGTTAAGCGCCTCCATTTTACAGATGATGAAACTAAGGGCCAGAAGCATTGAATGGACTCAAACAAGTCACATGACAAATGAAGATGGAACAATATATTAACTCTCCTTTAACACAGTCCTATACCCTTTTTCCTCCTACTTATTGCTGCTTTGAATCTGAGAGAGAGAGAGAGAGAGAGAGAGAGAGAGAGAGAGGGGGAAACGAAGATGCAGATGACAAAACTATATCATAAAATAATAAGCATGGAGATTAAATTTGTGATAAGGGGCCAGTACTTAAGGAGGACACAAAACAGAAGTATGGCTCTGAAATTAACACTTTATCTCTGAATTTCTATGAATAGAAAGACTATTAGTGAGCCTAGTCCAGTGATTGGCAAACTTTTTCGTAATGGGGTAAATAGTATATAAGTTATGCTTTCAGTCGACGCTTGCTCTCTAGCCCATATTTCTTGCGTTATGTGTTTGTGTATAACTACTTAAAATATAAAAATCAATTTTAGCTCAAAGGCTATATAAGAATAGGCCACAGACAAATTTCCTGACCACTGACCTAGGCTATTAGTAACAGAGTATAGGGTAAAATGTCTTTTCTAGGATTGTTGAGATAATCAAGGTGTAATTCTGTATTATTTTTCACAGACCCTTTAACTCCGCTTAGGTAATAAAGTGCTGGACAAAACTGGGCGTGTTAAAAAAAAAGTCTTTTGAGAGACTGAGGTTGTGGATAAGACAGTGTAAATAGATGATCTTATTGTGAGCAAACAATAATTTGAAAACATCTAAGCTATTAAAAAGTCATTTGAAATCTGCTAGAAAGGAAAAAAAAAGTAACAGCCTGAGAAGAGAGACAGGTAACCATTGACCAACTATGGGTTATGTTTGATCACTGAGAGTTTATGAGTTTTATGCAGAATAACATTGTTATTGGCTTGATGTAACATCAATGAATGCCATAATATGGTGATTAAAGAGTAATTATAATTAAGTAGAACAATGAACTTCATGGGCAAACAGGAGATGAAGGAAATAAGATGCATAATTTAGTAATGAAAATGTTGTTTACTGAATAATTAATCAAAATTGCAAAAATGATGGGTCTTAGAAAATCTCTAGTGTCCCCTTTCACAGCAGGGAGGGCGATAGACTCCAGTGGGTAGCCATTAAGTTGTTGATTTTCCTTCTCAGTGCAAACTGAAAAACTAGTAAACAGAAATTAAAACCACACCTGTATTTCTGCTAAGTATTTTTGTAATGCTCCTTAATACTGAACTCCCTGTGGGCACAGTCTGGAGATAGATGATTAGATAGACAGACAGAAAGACAGGAAGGTGATGGATGGATGGAGAGCTATAGAGACACAAATATAGTTTTATACCATGTATTCCACCACTTCATCTACATTAATTAATCCTCACAAAGAAAGTTACAGAATAGGCATTATATTTCTCATTTCAGAGGTGGACAATGGAAGCTCACAGAAGTTAGTTAATTGTCCAAGTCTCATAGGCTAGAAGTGGTGGTGTTGGGATTTGAATATTGGTTGCTATGATTCCAAAGCTTTTGTTTTTCACCATATCCTGTTGCTTCTCTTGTAGCCACCTTCCACTTCTGATAGTTGCAATAATTTTCCAGACTCTTTCTAACACAAACATAGAAGACAGCCTAAAGCTTTCAATTAACTTCATGGTAGAGCCACAAACAGGGCCTCTAGCTCACTGCCTCTTGGCAGACAAAGCCTTGGAGAAAGGAGATGCCCTGGAGATTTGGCTGGAGACATGGAGTTGGGAGGAAATGTGACAATGGGAGAGGCTGGAAGGAACCAGCTGACCTAGCCTATACCTGGATTTTCAGAATCAGCTTTAATGTTTTCTACAGGTGTAACTGCCTCTTGCTCCAGCTCTCAACCTCTGATCCTGTCCACTAATATTACTACCACCAACAATAATTGCTTTCAACAACACTCTTTTTACTAACAGCTTTTAGTTATTAAAATCATCAAAAAGTTATTCTATGGCCCTTCCTACAATCAGTATTGTCTTTTATGGATTTTAATTTTGTATGAAAATAGCCAGATGATTTTCCCTTTGTGTCTTGTACATAAGAGAAGCCTAAAGCACCAAAAGATTCAAGCAGGTGGGAAAAATAAAACATATGTATGCTACTTTCTGGGGACCATCACATGCTTATTTATATTTAAATTTAAGACCAGAGAATGGCAGCATTAGGAATGCATTTTCATCAAAACCCAGACACACCAGCAGAGAACACAGGAAAAGAAGCTGGAATGGGGTACAGGTACATAGGGAAAGAGACCAAAACTAGAATGTAAAAGTAGCAAGAACAGCAGGAGCACATTGCAGTCAAGAGTGAATCCTCACATGTGCCAAAACGAGAAGCATGGCTGGTAACTACCAACATCCTACAGCTTTAGTACTGAGAATGAACTTTCTCAAGAAGATAGTCTCATGAACAGAAGCAAACCCCCCTCCCTTCATGATCCAATTAACCTCAGTTCATTGAAGGAGTGCGTGTGTGTGTCTCTGTTTCCTAATCAGGTGGGACATACATATGATGCTTAGAAACAAACAACTGAACATTAGAGCTAGAGCAGAGAGAAGATAGTCTACCAGTTAAATGGATAGACTGCATAACTGCAAACCATTAATTGTATTTCTCCCTCTCCAATTTCCAGAGTTCACCTTTGAACTTGGCATCATAAAAACAACCAGTTTGAGAACAAAGGAGACTTTGACAGAACCTAGGATTTTTTTTAATACTTTCACATGAAGGAGGTCATAAGTGAGAGATGGCAGAAGCTTTGGCAAGTAAGTATCATTTTTTCAGGAGAGTTGAGTTTGTTAATAAAAACCTTCCAGGTTTTCTTAGAAAGATGGAAACAAGAAAAGAGAGGAAATCCATGGCCCAGGGCATCATTGAGCAGTTGCATCATCCCAAGATCAGGTATTCAAAACGAACTTCTCAGGTCAATGTGATTGACCCTTGCTCTTAAAAAAAAAAAAAAAAAAAAAAAAAAAAAGTGTGTGTGTGTGTCTGTGTGTGTATTTTTCCCAAATACTGATCAGGTGTTTCCTCTTTTCCTTGCTCTACATATTTTCTCATGGACTGACTTGTGTTGTATTATTCCCTCATATAAAAAATACAACGAAGTATAATAATCCTGCCATCTCCCTCATAATCAATCTGTAATCCTTAAAGGCTGGTAAATCTAGGGGCATCCTCACAGGGTGGGATTTATAAAATCATGGAAACCACCCAAGAAAAGATAGAAATTTGGGGGCAGGGATCTAATTAAACTATTGAATCCTCTCCACATTGCTTATCTTTGTTTCAGTTAGAAAATCAGGTAGGCTCCTTCCACAGTAAGAAATCTTTGGATTGACTATGGAGTCGATTCATCTTAATAATAAACACAATTGCTAGCATTTTTCATCTTTGTGGTTCAGTTTATGTGGCCCCTATTTTCTTAATGTCTCCTTACTTATTCATGAGAATGGCTGGGATCTTATATGCTTTTTACTTTTTAATGTTTAATTGGTACTTTAAGGGTATTTATCCTTTCTTCTATTATATTCTCATTCTTATATTTGCTCACATTTAGAAGCCACAGAAATATGGTCATTTCATCTGGATTAACACCTAAACTTTCATGTAAGTGTCTGCAGAGACAAAAGCCAAGATTTTCTTCCAAGAGTAAACACTGATTACATGAATGGAGCCCAAGATGCCTAAATAAAGTTATAAGAGAAGTTCTAAAATATGCAACAGCAAGCAGCAGCATATTTACTCTGGTTTAAAAAGAACTGGGGTGAGGGCTCTTGAGTGAAGACTGTAAGGGCCCACACCCACCCAATGGATAATCCTCGCTGCCACAAAGCAGAGGTCAAGGGCTCCAACATGGATCTTAGACTCACTTCATGGAACTGCTATTCATCTGTTGCCACAGATATTCCTTTTTCCTGACTAGGTTACATGCCCCTCATGGACAGGTTTTCTATGTATCTTCAATTTCTAGCCTGCATAATGCCTTGGATGTCATTGAGACTCAATACATCTGTTTAAAATTTATGCAAATGAAATAGATAGCAGCTTCTGCAACTTATGTTAACTCACCTAGAAAAAATTTCAGTTATTTGAGAATGGTAAAAAAAAAATAGGAAAAGATGTTGAATTTCTAAAATATGTTTATATAGTTCATATAAAATATTAAAGCGTAAATGAGAAGTAAAATCTATTTGCAATACAAGCAACATAAGCAAACAAATCATATTCTGAGGAAAGGTAATTTCATTCTCCAACCAGGCTGCTGACTACAGAAGTCAGCCTATGATGCCCTGTTTCCTGCCACAGATATTAACAATTTTGTAAACAGGAAGTAGATTAATAATATAGCAAGTCTGAGCTGAATGTTTTCTTCTATTTTGCCAAATAGGCAGCATTGCTGTCCTACTTTAGAAACAGGTTTAACTTTATTTTCTATTATGAACTTACTGTTGATCTAAATCAAGATAAATTTATTTTCTGCAAGCCACTGAGCAGTCACCATTAAATAAGATTGATTCTGAATTTCTCTAAAGCAACTCTCCTTTTATTTTATTTTTCATCACTGCTAACAAAACCATAGTATCTTGGTAAAATTGAATTTGATATTTATTTCCACATGGACTGTTTTTTTTTTTTTAGATACTTAAAAATCTCAGTCATTTCTGAAACATAAGACTTAAAAGAATCATTTTTTCCATAGTATTATTTTTAAATAATATTAGAAGAGGAACTTAAGGAGAAGGAAAATATTCTCAAATAAATCTTCTATGCAGAAATGAACAATATTGACTCTTTTTGAGAGCTTATGGCTATTTTTGCATAAAACAATATAAAGTGGAACATGTATTTAAGATAAATTCAGTACTATTTGCTAAAAATAAGTATTTACTGATAATTCAAATGTAAGATTTGCTGTACTCAGTGTGCTTACAAAATGAAACATCTTTAGACATTACATTAAAAATATGTCACTACCAGATGGGTGGGGGTTTGGGGAACTGGATGGAAAAGCTGAAGGGATTAACAAGGGATGTAAAATACAGCATGGGAAACATAATCAACTAGAGGTCCAGTGCACAAATTCATGCACAGCTGGCGATTGGGCAATTGGGGCCAGATGGCCTGGGGGGAAAGACTGTGGGAAGTTGGCTGGCAGCAGGATGTTCACAGTGGGAGCGCACTGACCACCACGGGGCAGCTCCTGCATTGAGCATCTGCCCCCTGGTGGTCTATGTGCATCATAGCTACCGGCCAGTAATCCAGTTGTCCAGTAGTCCAGTTATAACAGTCGCTTAGGCATATATATATATATATATATATATATATATATATATCCTGTCTAATAATAGAGAAACATGGTAATTAACTGTAACTTCATTACCCTTCCCATTGGCTAATCAGTGAGATATGCAAATTAACTGCCAACCAAGATGGTGGCCGGCAGCCAGACAGCTGAAGCGAATAGGAGACTTGCTTGCTCCAGTGATGGAGGAAGCCAAGGTTCCCTGCCTGCCACTGCCAGCCTCTGAGCTGCAGTCTAAGAAACAATGTTGCAATTATAGAAGCTAAACAATCCCTAGAAACCTGCTTTCAGCCAGCCGGCCTCAGAGCTGGAGCTGAAACAGTGTTTCAATTAGAGAAGCCAAACAAATCAAGGTCTTAGAGCTGGAGCTGAGCCTCAGAGCTAAAGCCAGCTCTCAGCTCCAGTGACAGCCATAGAAGGTAAATGAATCCCAGAATAACAAACAAAAAAAAAAAGAAAGAAAAAAGGAGAGGCTGGGAGCTTCAATCACCTGCCAGCCTGAAAACGGCCCTCAGCCCCTCACCCAGGCTGGCCAGGCATCCAAGCGGGACCCCCACCCTGATCCGGGACACCCTTCAGGGAAAACCAGCCGGCCCCCACCCATGCACCAGGCCTCTATTCTATATAGTAACAGGGTAATATGCAAACTGACCCTAACAGCAGAATGACTGGGAATGACTGGTCACTGTGACACACACTGACCACCAGGGGGCAGACACTCAATGCAGAAGCTGCCCTCTGGTGGTCAGGGCGCTCTCACATGGGAGGAGCTCTGCTCAGCCACAAGCCAGGCTGATGGCTGCCAGTACAGCGGTGGTGGTGGGAGCCTTTCCTGCCTCCTCAGCAGTGCTAAGGATGTCCGACTGCAGTTTAGGCCTGCTCCCCGCTGGCAAGTGGACATCCCCCAAGGGCTGCCGGGCTGCCAGAGGGATGTCTGATTGCCATCTTAGGCCCAATCCCCCAGGGAGCGGGCCTAAGCCAGCAGGTGGTCATCCCCTGAGGGGTCCCAGACTGCGAGAGGGCACAGGCGGGCTGAGGGACCCCCCTCACCCTCCCGAGTGTACAAATTTTTGTGCACCAGGCCTCTAGTATATATATAATTGTAATAACTTTGTATTGCTTGATTTGGGTACTGGAAATATCAGGGCAACACTTTGCAGAGTATATGATTGGCTATCCACTACTGTTACCCTAAAACTAATACAAAATAATATTTGATGTAAACTCTAATAGAAAAAAAAAATAATAACTTTTAAAAACTCACTGTATATTTTGTCTTACATAATGAACTTTTAATCTTAGTAATTTTTCCACTTGTTACAGAATAATAGGAAATGTATTATTATAATTTAATCAAGCTTTCACCAATAACTTATTAAGTACTGACTAGATACCAGAAAAAATGATAGGTTCTCTTTATTATTATTTTTGTTATTACTTTTAAAAATACATTTTTATTGATTTGAGAGAGAGGACGATAAAGGGAGAGAGAGAAACATCAATAAGAGAGAAACATCTGTGGGCTGCTTCCTGCACGCCCCCTGCTGGGGATCAAGCCTGCAACCCAGGCATGTGCATTGATGGAAAATCAAATCAGCGACCGCTTGGTGCATGGGACAAAGCTCAATCAACTAAGCCACACCGGCCGTTAGGGAAGACTGCAAACATTTTGATGGTAGAAGAAACAGAGTTGGTTTGTTTCATCTTTATATCCCCAGCAAGTAGAACTTATTAACTATAAAGCTTAATATATACACATATTTTATATTTCAGTCATACACATTTACAGAGCATCTGTAGAGCCCAATCCTTATTTTGACATAAAGATGAAAATAGAGGCATAAAACATATTAAAGGACTGTGGAAATATCTAGACTCATTATCTTTGAGTTATTGCAGGCTGTGTAATATTGGTCCTAGTCTCTTCATTTTTCATACAGAATCATCAAGACATCCAAGACATCCTACCACACAAAATGTTTTAAAATACAAATAAAACTGTAGCTGTGAAAGTCTAAGATTTTTGTAATTTTCTAAGGCATGGCTCTTTGATTTTATGGGATTCTTAAGACATTATATTTATTTGGGGTTTACAATGCCTATAACCAAGAGGAATGCAATCATTTCCATAACATGATAATAATATAAAACACAATAGGATGTGTCCAAAGAATGGAGCCATTAGTTTGTTTTCTAACAAATCAGACCAGAATTGCAACTGTTAGTTAAAGCATGAGGGGAGTCTACATAGAGGAAATATAACAAGAGGAATAGGTAAGACTCAAGCATTGGGATGTAAGCAAATTTTGTATTTGTGGAGCTCCAGGTACTGAAGCGCAATGTGAAGTTGCAATCCATCCAGCATACAGTTTCAATAAATGTTTGCTGGTGTAATTTGTGTGAAATGATGGGAAACAAAAGACAGCTACAGGTGCAAAATAACAGCAGTTCCCTCTTCGTAACATGATAGTTGACAAATGCCATTATGTGACCTGAAATGTGGTTAGAAAATGGCGTGGATGAGAACGTGGAGATCACGAGAGGTGGTGGCTGCTGACACAGAGACCTGGCATGGACTCGAGAGTGGTCACAGAAGCCTAGCTCTTCAGATGCACAATGAAAAGACTCCCCCCCACCTACCCTTTTACTTAAGGCAGATTCTGACTGGATTATGTTGAGTTGGGGGGGAGGGGCAGTCATTGATTCTGTTCTCCCCTTTTCCTTCAGGAGAGCTCCTACTCATTCTGAATACTGATGGGTTTGCTGAATAATTTAGCCAGGCATTTGCATTCGCATCCCAAGACAACAGAATAGTGTTAAATCAGGGTTTACCACCAAATGTAAGAAAAATAGGAATCAGAAGCAGGCACTATCACCAGTCATGAAGTAAAGATTTTATTGCTGGTTTTGATGAAAATTAAGGCTTTCTCCAACTTTCCTTCCCCAGCCACTGATTTATACACAACATCCTTCTAAGCCCCTTCAGTATACTGTTGTCCAATTACCAACTTGAAAGTTGTCTTTACATTTCCTTTTTAATGGCATGACATTGAATTTTTTGTGTAGGTAGCACACAAGCGGTAAACGTAACAAACACGCAGAAATTATCAGGTCTTGTTTTAACTCACAGTAATGTTTTACACAGACATTGCACTTGGCAATCACCCATCCAGAGACCTGAATACAATGAATAAATATTTACTTTAAAGAGACAATAATGTCCAAAAGAAAAATTGTCAAATAAAACCCTATTTGGAAAGAATTATGATAACTTATCACAGCTTTATGTAGTATTTATCTTCTTGACTCAATGCACTGAAATTGGAATTTAACAATCTTTGGTTCTCAAACAGCCAAAGATTTCAGATATAACTATTTAGAAATAGCTCATTTTAAAAATATTTTCTTGTTGACAATATTAGAGATGTCCCCCAGTTCTCCCCTTTACTCCCCTGCTCCCAGCTCTTACCTCACCCCAGGCCCTTCACCACACTATTGTCTGTGTCCATTGTTATGCATATATGTATGAGTTCTTTAGTTCATCTCCTCCAACCCCCATCCCCCTCATTTTTTTTATATTAAGGCACAGCTCTTACTTTTACCTTCTTTAAACCAACCCACTTTTATGGGAGATACATTGGTATTTGTCAGACTTTTGTAAAAAGATGCTATATATTTAGTTCCAAGGTGGAAATAATAGTTTTGTCACTTACTGGCTATGAGATGTTTGAGCAATTCACCTCTCTGACCCTCAGTTTGGTCACCTGTAAGATGAAGACAGTAACAGAATCTGTGTTCACACTTTTAGGCTTTCATTCAATCAATGTATATTGAGTGCCGACTACATGCGTGGTGTTACACATACATCACTTCATGTAGACTTCACATCAGATGCCCCAGGGCTCGGGGGGTATCCATTTTATAGAGCAGAGACACTGAAGCTCAGAAAGCTGAAGTAATTTGCCCAAAATCACAGTTTAAAAGGTGGATGATTCTTCTTGCTCATAATGTGTTCTCTCAGAAACCACTTTTCTAAAAAGGTACTATTAAGCTGAACGCTGTGCTCCCATAGCAGCAAATTCTGTATCCCTATTTCAGCCTAAATGTAACATTATACTGGAATTATATGTAATGTAAATATATAACACAATCACACTTCCTATATGCCAAGAACCTTGCAAAGTGCTTTACAGTAATTATTTAATGTAATTTTACTATCCTTTGAGACAGATACAATTAGTATTTTCGTATTTTTTGATGAGGAAACTAAGGAAAATAGTAATTTAAGTAAGTACCCCAAGGTCATATATGTGATGTGAAGTGGAAGAGCCAGGGTTTTAACCTATATCTGTCTGACTCCAACTTTAAGGCCTTAATAGCGGCTAAAATTCAGTTTATCAAGAACTTTTCATGGACGAAAATCATAGGCAAGAGGAGGTCTATGTGAATAATTAATCAAGGCTCAATAGTCAAGGGATAGAATAAATGGGCAGAATGTCAACATAGTGATAGTTTTGAATAATATCATTAAATAATCAGGAAATATGTTTTCCAAATTGTACTACTACCTATGTAAATCCCTGTCAACATGGACACAAGTAGATCAGATGACTCTCCAACAGGGTGCTAGAGAGACTGCGGGTGCTCAATAAGCATGTGGGACTTGATCGATTCACCCAAGATCTATCCTTGTAGGGCATCTCTGAGAAAATAAAACCACCTAGCTATTCATTGCTATGAAGCAGCCCCTTCTCCTAATACAATGAATGAAGCTATAAAACATCAAGTTGCTGTGGTTATTCCCTTCCTGGCTGTTAGACACTGTTTTAGTTGTGAGGGTAATTTAAAATGGAAGCAGTAACTTATCTATCTCTACCCTGGATGGTAGTTTGCAGCACTCACTTGCTGCCAGAAAACATACACATAGATTTGTAAGCTTGTTTGTATCCTTAGAATGACCATGAGAGAAGTACATCTCTAATACTAATAACCTCTGTCCAAAGTGTGAAATGTTATCTTTTCATTAGCCTGGAGTTTGCTGCCCTCATCTTCAACCACACACAGGCCTTATTTTTTGGTTGGGTATACATTCTCCGTCATTAGTATTCCATTTGGGGTATTTGTGTCATGTGAGAATGTGACTGTTTTGTTACCAGAAATTTTCATTGCTGCTCTAATAAGAGGATATAATGTATTTATTTATTACAACAATAAACACAGCTGTAAAGTGGACTATAAAAATAAATGATATGAAAATTTCTG
Source organism: Myotis daubentonii (assembly GCF_963259705.1). Taxonomy (NCBI): domain Eukaryota; kingdom Metazoa; phylum Chordata; class Mammalia; order Chiroptera; family Vespertilionidae; genus Myotis; species Myotis daubentonii. Next base: position 51,144,562 of record NC_081852.1, on the reverse strand, counting down.
TAACTAATGTGTCAGCTCTAACTGAGAAAATAAATGATCCATCTGCTTCCCCCCCATTGAACCCTCTATTTTCTTCAGTATTTAGGATATTTAAAATGAAGTCAGCATTATTTATACGAATTATTCACTAACAAAAATGCCACATTGGTATTGATTGGCTCGGTAATATAATTTTGCCAACCTCTAACATACTGCTGCTCTTTCCAATACCCTCAAATCTAATGAGCATATAAACTCCCTGTGTCATGAATATTGTTTTCTTTTTAACTCGTACTATTAAGTTTTATCTGTGTGGGTGACTTACAGGCTTTTGTGTGATAAGGTTGGAACAATAATTTATTACTAGAATAATGACTTTAAAGGAGAGGAAAAATAAATATGTAAGTAAATGAATAATTATATGGACATTTCATGCATATGAAATCATAAGATATCACCTTTCTGCTAATCTGGTTTCATGATGAGAGTCAAAACAGCCAATAGTCCTTGGAATGAATTAACCATATCACATAATTCCCATCAATATTTTTAAGCATCTCACAATGAGATAGTATATGTCTGCTCAGGGAAATCAGCAAGGACTTATTTTTATTTTATCAATTTAAATCCATCTCTAAATACTAGTCTGCTAATTCCTGAGATCAAACCTTCTGGGAATTTGAAGCAAAATAATGTTTTTTATAACATAAAGAAAGTTGGATCACACTGTTTAAACAGATTTCTCCCAGCTTCCCTTTCTCCTCTTCTGTTTTTGGAGACATATTTCCTGGATGCCCATTGGCCTGACAGTTATAACCTGTATGCTGAGTGTGTGCCTACCATGTACCTGGTAATGCTGAGATAAGAAACAGAGTAACTTTCTGGGATACACCTTATCAGGCTTGGCAGGCCAGTCCTAAAGTCTTTGGGGGAGACTATGAGCGCCTTACAACTAGGGTCTAAGTTTGCAATCTTCCTCTATTACTTTAAGGGCATCAAAAGAGGCCCATGTACCATCTGCAAGCTTTGAATATATGAAATGCCTGACCAGGTGACAATGTTTCCTGTCAATGTAAGCCAGACAAAAACTTCTTCTATGTTCCAGACAAAGGTTTTGTTTTTCCACAGGTGAACTGATCTCTTGGGAAAAGTCCTGACTCCTGTTGGTACCCATGAGTATGCTTTTGGCTACAAAGAACAGGAATGCTATCATAGCGGGCTTAAATGATGAACACACACCCATGTGTTGCATCATAAGAAGAACTGCAGGGGCAGACAATTTCCAGGTCATTAAGTACACATGTCAATGGCAGCATCATGGCCCAGGTTGCCCCTAACGTTCAGCTCTGCCAGGTCTGGTGTGTCGGCCCTTCCCACGGCCATGTAATATGTGCAGCACCGCCTTCCATCTGGCACGTGTTGATAAGCATCACTGTTCAAAAAATAAGGCTGTCTCTTCTCATGGGTCTCTGCCCATCAGTACAAGGGTCTCTGTAAAAGGTAAAAAGAAATTAAAACAAAAACAAAACACCTCCGTTTCTCCAGAGCACAGCCCTGGCAGACCTCGCCTCAGTTTTCATTGGCGAGCACATTCATTGGTCGTGGGAATGGGACTACTTTGTGCTGAAGGCAAACAATGTTCCTTACACTCTGCCACAAACCAGCTGTACCATTTTAGATACATGTACTTTCCCTCTGGGACTCAACTTTCTTTTCCCTACTGAGGCATAATACAATCCTTAAACATACCTGTTTGGGAAATCTAAGTATAAGTATTTGCTGAGTGTTGGATTCTATGCTAGACTGCAAGGTGTTCAAACATGACTGAGTGACAGTCCTTGCCTTTGAGAATCTTAAATGAGGAGGAAAGAAGTTCCAGCGTGCCATGAGATTCCACCTGAGAAGGCACAGATCCAGAGCTGCAGGCAAGGACTTCACACCTGTGGATCCCAAGACTAAACCTCATGTGAGATTGGAGTCCGAGGTAGGCAGGCATAATTTAGACCTTAGATCACACCTCCCCTCAAAACTAAAATGTTCTAGAATTTTCCATAAAATGGAACAGTAACATATACTTTAATTTAAAGGGTCAAGCTGATAAATATAGCAAATGCATGAAGCTGGAAAAGCTGAGTGTTTCAGAAATAGCCAAGGAAAACAATAGTCACTTGAAAAGAAAAAAAAATAAGTGAAGAAAAATATTCCACAATGTAAGGCTTCATTGTCTGCCAATTGCCAACACATTGAGGGGTTGGCATTTTCCTCCAATGTCAGCCCACATCATATATTTCCATGAAAACCAATCTGAAAGGAAATAGAAAGTGGGGTGAAGGTGATGAAATGTCATTTTCTCCATCTGCCTGAATTCCTTTGACTCCCTTCAAGTTGCTTCCCTGGTGTGTCACACGTAGGAGAATTGACACAGATTGTTTTCATTAGATGTGGCATTTCCTGCATACACAGCTGGGTTGGATGATAGAGATGGCTCTAAACTAGGCTGAGATGAGATGTGATTATAATAATGAAAATGATAAGATTATGTAAAAAATGTGTAACATATAAAGTGTATTTAGTGTTTTCCATATTGTAAATACTGTGCTAAGGATATTTATTATACACACTAGAGGCTTGGTACACGAGTTTGTGCACAGGTGGGGTCCGGCCGGCCTGCCCCAATTTGGTGCCACGGGAGGTTGGCCGGCCGGCCCTGCCCCCTGGTTGACTTCCCAGTCAAACTCGTGGTTGAGGGGACAATTTGCATATTAGCCTTTTATTATATAGGATAATTTCATTATCCTGTTGCATCCACCCTGTGAAGGGTTGCTGAAACTAAAATTGAAGTTACTTGCTTATGAAACTATAGCTGGTGATAGAGCCAAAATCAAATGAAAATCTTACTCCAAGCCACGGCCTTTAATCTAATATGTTGAAATTACTCCACATCTTGTTTTAAGGGTAACCCTTGGATTTACAGTGTGCTGAATCCATGGTGTATGCACCTAATAAATATGATAATCATAATAATGGAAAGCTGCCCACTCTTCTCTTCCTGGCAGAAAGATTAACACCTGTTTACTTGGAGAGAGTCTAAGAGGTTGGCTGGATGCCCAGCTCAGTCTAGATTAGTGCTTTTCAACCTCAGCATTATTGACATTTGAAGCCAAACTATTATTTGTTGGGGGCTCAGGGAGGGAACTTCCCTGTGCACTGTAAAATGTTCAGCAGCATCCCTCGCCTCTATTATCCTCTAGATGCCAGTAGCACCCATCCTCCGGGTGGGACAACCAAAGATGTCCAGACATTGCCAAGGGTTGATTGTGAGGCAAAAATCACATCTGGTTGAGGACCACTGGTCTAGCTCCTTGTAAAACAAGTTCTTGAAAAGGCAGAGAGATCAAACTTTGCTGTCTGTGATGGGGATTATCAACTAACACATTGCTCTGAAATATATCATGTTCCTATGGATTAGAAATGTAATTCTTATTCATTAAAGAGAAAGACAAAGGCCATACAAGATGATCTTGTCTGGTAATTGGACTAAGTTAAGGTAAGGACTGAGCCATTCTAGTCTGGCCTTTGGATAGATGTCTACTTCTTAAGGAAAGTTTAGATCTGGGCCATACTTCAGAAAAAGCAGGTAAAGTTGAGACTTGGCAGACCCCTGGGCTGGCCACCAGCTCTCATCATCACAACTGTGATGGAGAGTGAACCAGGGCAGCTTCCATTAGGGAAATGAAGCAGAGCTAGGTGCTAGGTGTGTCTATACTTTGCTTCATTTAATAGACTAGTAAAAAAGAGAGAGCATACAATACCTCCTTGAAATAGTCAATATTCTCATTTTGGCAAATATAGACTTGAGATACAGAGAAGTTAATGCCTCCCCCCAAATTGCCAAACTTTGTAGTAATGTAGTAATGGGAGCAACAGAGATTAAAACCCTCCCATGTCTCAATTCCCACTGATGGGACCCACACCCAATAACTAGCAACTGAGTTAACAGGTAAAACAATAAGGGAGTTGTTATCTTTTTCAAATACATATTAAAACATTGTAATTTTTCCTTAGGGAATATAAATAAGTCTGAAATGAGTGGAGATAGCCCAAAGGAAACAGGAAAACCAATTTATGACCCTAGTTCTTGAGTGTACTGAGTATTCTAAGTAGTATAAATAAATGTAAATACATGTGTACATCCTTGCAGCAATTGCTAACCCTTGGATTAGTCTGCTCAGGTTGCTATAACAACATACAGCAGGCTGAGTGGCTTAAATAAAGGAAGTTTATTTTTCTCATAGTTCTAGATGTTAGAAGTCCAAGTTCAAGGTGCCAGCCTGGTCTGTTTCTAGTGACGGTTCTCTTCCTGTCTTGCAGATGACTGCCTTCCTGCTATATCTCCACTTGGCCTTTCTTGGTGTGTGGGCATGGGAGGAAAGGGGGTGAATACAGAACATTCTGGTGTCTCTTTTTATACACCAATCCTCTGGGATCAGGGACCTACCCTTAGGTCTGCATTTAACCTTAATTATTATTTTAGAGACCCATGCTCCAAATACAGCCACATTGGGGGTTAGAGCACCAACACATAATTTTAGGGGTAGATAAACATAATGGTCCACAGTTTTCATAACCCTCCATCAAAGTACACCTATAAGAAGACTAAGAATTAAAAGCCAGACCAGTTATCCTGACCATGCCTTTGGGAACATCGTGACTCTCACTTGATTTTTGCTTTTATTTTGTTTTGTTTCCTGTCCCCCACCCCCCACTCCCATCTTTTATTGGGGGGGAAAATGAAGGGAAAGATACTAGTATCTTCCTTTCTGAAGAAAAGCTTTTCTTTCAAATAAACTTGAAGGAAAAAGTCATCTAGCGTTTCACCCTTGCCGCCTTGCGGTGAGTGGGGCTGAACAGAGACTATCCATCCTTTGTAAAGGCTTCAGCTAGAGACTCTATCAAAGGTGTTACATATGCAAATGCTAACCAGAGGCAGGCAGGAAGTGTAAATGAGCGATGAGGCTCGATTGGAATATGATAGACAGTGGTGAGGTCTATTACAGAGTGGAAAGTGCATAGTGTTTAGTGAATACCTGAAAGGCAGTTCTGCTAACTCCTTACAGACACTAGGGTTGAATGCTGACCCCATTTACTGTGTAGTTTTGGGCAATTGGTTAATGTATTTGTACTTCACTCTATAAAGTGAGAATGATAGTAACACCAACCTCACAGGTTGCTGGGGAGAATAAATGGTAGCCACATGTGCTCAATACTACCCTGCTTTAACAATAAATAAATTGCAGAAACGCATTTCTTTTTTCATTAGAGGGATAATTAACTAGACTGCTGAACTCTGAAAAACTGTAACTCTCAATTTATAGTGCACGTGTGTGTGTGTGTGTGTGTGTGTGTGTGTGTGTGTGTTGGGGGGCGGGGGGTGGGCACACAAATATTACATTTTTTAAAAATCCTCAAATACTATTTAATGAGCCGGCCCAATGGTTGCGCATCAACCTATGAGCCAGGAGTTCACATTCCCATTCCTATTAGGGCACATGCCTGGATTGTGGGCTAGATCCCCAGTAGGGGGAGTGCAGGAGGCAGCAGATCAATGTTCTCTCTCATCATTGGTGTTTCTAGCTCTCTCTCCCTCTCCCTTCCTCTTTCTGAAATCAAACATATAAAAAAGTACTATTTAATGAGCCATTTCTAAGTGTCTAACACTGTGATAGGTGTTCTGGGGATACAAAGGAGAGCAAGAAAACTGAATAAAGGCAGAGAAGAATTTTAAAATTAGAAACAACCAAAAACACCTGCAAAGGTTTTACTATGAAAAAAACAAAACAAAACAAAACAAAACTCCATTTTCATCTATTTGTAAGGGAAGAAAACAGAGAAAACCTGAGCAATAAATATGTCACAGAATTATATTTTTCTTACCCATGGTTCCGACCTAGAGGAGCTTGTAATCTAATTAAAGTCACATAGAAATAAATAAAATGTTAAAGATATATTAAAGATAAAAGCATGCCACCTTTGAGAAAATAGCAGTGGGGCAAATAAGAATAAATAATATCAGAAGATTAACAATTTTATTTTAACTCATTTTTATTTTTAAGGTATAAAACAAACAACAGTTTATTGTAGGAAAAATAACAAATAAGAAGGAAAATGAAGCATATAAAAATTATCTGTAATCCTTTAGACAGATATAATTAAAATGTCATGGTAGTTTCCTTCTAATATATTAAATTATTATTTTAACTCCAGTAGACACAGGTTTGGGTTAGGACATATAAGAATTAGAAAAGAACTACTCGATATTCATGGGAGAAACAATAAAAGGAATTTTTAAATAATGCAATTGCTGACATCATGTCAGTAAAATTGAAGAGATTATCCGGTGATTTTTGGGGGGGAAAGGAAAATAGATGAATATATATTCATAGAGATAAAATCATCAAAGTTAGGGAAAGACTGAGGGCATTATCTCTCATAGCGCTACCCTTTAATTAGACAATTGAAAAAAAGAATTCAAGTCGGGGGGGGGGGGGACATTGATTGCACACAATCCAAATCAGAGCCCCTGTTTGAGCCAGCGTTAGAGCTCAGACCACATGACTTTCCTGAGGGTGAGATCTGTGCCACAAAATTTCTATGTTGACTCTTCTTAATAAGATACTACTATTATTTATCCTCAATTTACAGATAAGGAAATTGAGAATCATAGTTTCTCATTAATGCATCTCAGGTTGTACAATTTGGGATTTAAAAGGAACAATTTGAATAAATTAACCTGTCCTTGATCATGGTGAATGTTTACATTTCATAGGAGAATGCCCCTGGTGAAATCATCATCACAAGGTGAGAAGGAGATACTTTCATAAAATAGAACATCCAAAAAATTGGCTTTACAGAAAACAAATGTGTTGTTCCAAGATTTATCACTGGTGAAAGCTTTCTCTAAATCTGGAGCTGGCCCGCAGACCTGCATGCAGGAACACTGACCCTGATAAATAGCAGTTCTCCCTTCTCCACACTTTCCACAAGTTCTCAAACAAGGGCATAATCATGTTAGATGTTTTCAGAACACCATTCACAGTTCTTCAAACACATATACAAAACATTCAATCCCCCCTGACTCCATCATTTTTAAAATTATTTTTCTTATACTATTTGTTTATGTACCACTATTTTTAAAAAATATTTTTAATTGATTTCAGAGAGGAAGGGAGAGGGAGGGAGAGATAGAAACATCAGTGATGACAGAATCATTGATCAGCTGCCTCCTGCATGCTCCACACTGGGGATCGAGCCTGCAACCCATACATGTGCCCTGACCAGGAATCCAACCATGACCTACCAGTTCATAGGTTAACATTCAACAACTGAGTTGTGCCAGCTGGGCCTACACTATACTTTTAATATTGCATTGATTGGACCAAGAAACTACAAACCTTCAACACGTTGAACTCAGAAATGACCCTCATGCAAGAAAAGGTTTCTAATAAGGAGTCAAAGGATAAGCTCCATGGATCTGAAAATTCCTAGAAGCTAATAGCAAAATTTTACCAGAGTGAACATAACTGTTATGGCTTTAGAACTCAAAGAGCTTAAAGATCATTACTCTAGTTAATGGGTGACTCTGGGAATGTCACTTGACTGTTATGCTAAATAAAATTATATAATACCTGGAGGATGCACCTTTAAAGTTATGACTACAAATAAAGTGGGGTGTAAAACCAAGCAACTATCGTTTCTTTGTCTCATTTCCCTAAAGAGAGAGCTTATAACATTGTGTGTATGGTTTCATGGGGGTCCTTTTGGGCAAGTTCCCTACTTTGGGCAAGTTCTCTACTTTGACACTTTACCTACTTTACTCATCTTTTAGTATTCTGCACTCATTGCTTTATGAAATTTATTTTATCTTTGGTGTGTTCCAAAATCCAACATAATTGGGCTAAATATAAATAAAAATAGTTAATATTGCATTTCTGCTTGTTAATGTATGGTTGGGAGGTCAGATGAAGTCAGCTAGCTGCAGTTGTCTGGGTGATACACAGCCATTTCCTGGCAGATTAAGGAATCTCAGTAGATATTGTTTTTAAATCATGGACTCTCTTCTGAGTAGAAAGGGAGAGCTATGTGCTTGCTCTGGGGATGTCTTCCAATTTCAAATTATTTCCACCCAGGGAAATAAAATCCAATTAGTGTGATTTCTTCCCATCAATAAAAAGCTCTCCTGAAAGGATGACAGACACCAAGGACACAGCCATTATTGCTCTCTGTCAGTCGGATTTGTCCACAAGGACGATACACACGCACACATACTTTACAGACATCGAGTGACACTTAGCTTACAGCTGTCATTCAAGAGCAATACTTCAGGGACATTTAATAATATGAATTCTATTGGTTATGAGGGGAAGCAGAGTTTGCCACCCCAAAATATGGCTTTGGGGATATTGACTATTTTAAGCCGGTTATTTTAAAGAAAGAATCATGAAAAACATTTGATCCCCCCCGCCCCCTGCCACCACCACCTTCCAATCATCTAAAAGAATTTAGATAGAGGACCTGCTCCAGGGAGGGAGATATCATCATAGATAAGTATAGTTTAATATGAGATATCATCATAGATAAGTAGGTATTTTAGACAGGAAAGAACCCAGCAAGGCCTCTTCCATCAAAGTCCTCTCTATGTCCAATTGTTAAAGATGGCCCAGCAAACATTAATTTACCAAACATTTACTTTTCCATCTCTATGTGAATTGTCTTCTTGCTATTTAATGCCCCAAATTACAACCCCCACCCTTTCCCTTAGCTCAAAATGGCATATAAATTTTAACTGCCCAATCTGCCCTCCATATTCCTATGGGACCCCCCATTTGTGCATATGTAATAAATTTGGTCATTTTTCTTCTTTAACCTGTCTCATGTTAATTTGATTGTTAGTTTGGCCAGAAGAAGTTAGAAAGGTAGGAAGAAAATTATTTTTACACCTCCTACAATTATAGCCCTAATTCTGTCGTGAGTTTTCTACAGTAGCCTTTCTGGCATTATTTAGGAATAAGTTCTTATTAAGTTATGCTCTTAAATGAGGCTTTGACTATTGGCCTGAACAACCTGAATCTTCTAAAATCTAGGTAACAAGGTTGCAGTCAAGATGGATGATCTCCTAGAAGGAAGGAACCTGTAGATTAAGTCCCAATATAAAATACATTCCTCCCAACTTAGCTGCAGTCAAAATCACATAGCTTTCTCTCTCTACCATTGATCAAGATATTGTGACTCTGGAAAAAGACTTTGGAGGTAGGCGGGGCAGAGTTTCTTACCTAAAACTGGATAAATAAAAGTAGTTCACATGCAGAAAAACACCTGTTCTGATTAAATAGAATTCCAGGAGATCAAAATTAGCTAGAGATATAGACATTGTGTGTTCTCTAATCCAACCTCTATGCTTTAATGTTTGCTGCATACCCATGCTGTATAGAAGACCTACAATGATAGGAAGATCACCATTCCTACATGGCTGGGCAGATTTAATAATTATTTATATATTAATTCATGAAACGTTTATTAAAATGGTAGCTTTTGACAGACATTCAACTATATAGTGAACTAGAATACACATAAGATATATTCAGGGAGCTCATATACTAGCAGGAGATGCCATGAATCCCTCAATTACAATAGAGTATTCTTTGTTATATTGAACTGAATTCTTTGCCTAAAACTCAATCACTATTCCTGGATTAACCTCTTAAGGGCACATAATATATCCAAGAATCTTCCACAGGTCAAACTCTTCAACTACCATAGTTTTCTTAGGCTTCTGTTTGCATGTTAATGATCTCCATTTCCATTAATTTATTTCTAGATCCATCAATTCACTCAACAAGTATGTTTTAATTACTATTATGTGCCAATTACTATTGGAGACATAATAAGGAAAAATGTAGACATTGTATCTGTCTTGATGAAATAGATGACCTACTGTTTTGCATATTATTACTTTTTGGGGAAAAATTCCCCTGTAAATATCTCTCTACTTACTACTTGAAATAACATTTAGTATTTTTAAAAGTATAGGATATAGCTTCTGCCTTCACAGACTGTAAGGTCATGTAGAACCAAGGGTATCTTCTGTATCCTTGTTTGTATTTTGAATTCCCAAGGAAATTAATTATATGCCAATATTTCTGATTAATGAATTTTTCTATAACAGCACTTTTGCAGATATAGAAAATATAGAAAATATGTGATTATAATTGCAAAAGAGCAGTTAACTTAAATTTTTAATAGAACACAAATCAAATATTTTATATTGATTTCAGAGACTCTATATAAATCCTGAAAATTTCCCCTGTAATCGATAAATTAGCACAGTTCATTTACTAAACACACAAAATATGATGCTTTATTCCTTTTCCTGGGATATTTTTGGAGAACTTGTGACCTCTGTTTTCCATAGGTCACAATAGAATTGGGATAACTTTTTTCCAACCACATCTCTAATAAAATGTTGACATCTAAAATATGCAAGGAAATCATACAACTCAATAGTAAAAGACAAATAACTCAATTTAAAAATGGGCAAAGGGCTTGAATAGACATTTTTCCTGAGAAAACATACAAATGGTCAATAATTACATGAAAAGATACTCAACATTACTAATCATCGGGAAATGCAAATCAAAACCACAATGAGATAACATCTCACACCTCCTAGTATATCAATTATCAAAAAGATACACTAAAGATATGCTGGTAAGAATGTGAAGAAAAGTGACCTCTTTTATATTGTTGGTGGGAATGCAAACTGGTGCAGCCCTATGGAAAAGAGTATGGGGATTACTCAAAACTTAAAAATAGAATTACCATATTATGCAACAATCACACTTCTGGTTGTATATCCAAAAAATCCATAATCACTGTCTAGAAGAGATTATCTGTACTTCTATATTTATTGTTGCATTATTCACAATAGCCAAGCTATAAAAAAACATCTAAGTGCCTGTCAGTAGATGAATGAATAAAGGAAATGTCACACACACACACACACACACACACACACACACACACACACACAATGGAATATTGCTCAACCTTATAAAAGAAGGAACGCCTGCCATTTGCAACAAAATAGATAAACCTGGAGCGCGTTATGCTAAATGAAATTGGCAAGGCAGGGAAAGAAAATACTGCATGGTATTCATTATTATATGTGTGGAATCTTTAAAAAACAATGAAACAACAACAAATAAGTTGAATTCACAGAAACAGAGAATAAATTAGTGGTTTCCAGGAGCTGGGTGTGGAAACAACAAGGAGATATTGGTAGAAGGGCACAACCTTTCAGTGATAAGAACAAAGCCTGAGGCTCTACTTGATAGCCTTAGTGGATAATACTGTACACTATGATTGAAATTTTCTGAGAGAGCAGAAGTTAAGTGTTTCACACACACACACAAAAGTAAATATGTAAAGTGATGATTGTTTTAATTAACATGGTAGAAATCCTTCATAGTGTGTTCATATATCAAATCATGTTGTCCTCTTTTTAGTACAATGTTGTCACTCATAACTCTGCAAATAAAAAAAATAGATGTCTGCAAAATCACTAAATTTAAGCTATTTTCTACTTTCAGATTTATACTTTGTATTTATGTATACTACCTTATTTTGGTTAATTATATATTTGACACATGGGGTAAGGGTAGGCAGATAATATTTAAACCACATGTAATCTCTGTTTCACCATTCCAGACTTCAAAAGAAATTTTAAATTATATTTCTATCAGTTCTCTCAGTAGTTTTTTGTTGTTGTTAATCCTCACCAGAGGATATATATATTTTTCCATTTATTTTTACAGAGAGTGGAAGGGAGGAAGGGAGGAGGAGAGAGAAAGAAACACTGATGTGAAAGACACACATCGATTAGTTGCCTCCTGAATGTACCTGATTGGGGCTTGGGAGCAAACCTGCGATCCAGGTAAGTGCCCATGACCAGTAACGGAACCTGCAACCCTTTGGTGCATGGGCCACTGCTCTAACCACTGATCAACACCAGCCATGGCATCTCTCAGTAATTTTTAACTTTAAAAAACATCATTTATCATTTAGTTTAATAAAACATTTTTTTAAAATATATCTTATTGATTTTTTACAGAGAGGAAGGGAGAGAGAGATAGAGAGCTAGAAACATCGATGGGAGACAAACATCGATCAGCCGCCTCCTGCACATCTCCTACTGGGGATGTGCCCACAACCGAGGTACATGCCCTTGACCGGAATCAAACCTGGGACCTTTCAGTCCACAGGCCGACGCTCTATCCACTGAGCCAAACCAGTTTCGGCAATAAAACATTTTTTAAAAGGCTGTAGTAACCAGTTCTGGTTCAGATGCTAATTTTATTCTAATAGACTTAAAAAAATATTATCTTCCCATGATCAAAAGTAATCTGATCAAAACTGGGGAAAAATGGGCTACATTCTATAGGTTTAGATGATATTCAAAAATGGAGTGTGAGTGACAGCTATTTAGTAATATTTTACAAACATATGAAGAGAATTACATTTTGTCAAGGCACATTTGACATAATCATGTCAAAATATATTGCTTTTCCATTAAATAACATGACATTAAAATATTTTTTAAATACTTTTATTGATTTCAGAGAGTAAGGGAGAGAGAGAGAGAAACATCAATGATGAGAGAGAATCATTGATCAGCCGCCTCCTGCACATTCCCTAACGGGGATAGAGTCCACGACCAGGGCATGTGCCCTGACTGTGAATCGAACCATGACCTCCTGGTTCATAGGTTGACACTCAACCACTGAACCACTTAAGATTTAAGTGTCAATCTGGGCATGACACTTAAATCTTAATGCACAAGAAGCAACCAATAATTTGAGCTAGTATTCGAGTTTATCATTTCTTTCACTAAAAATGTTTTTAGGTAATTATGCCTCAGCCATGGTATTTTACCATTTGAGGGCAGTGAGTAGTCAAAGAGGACACTGACTGGTTTAGGTTAGGTTATCGTATTAATTCATAACCTTTTCAGTGTATCATTGCTTATTGGTAGGTATTGTTAGGGTTACTGTGGCTGATGGTAGCATTTTTTTGTTACAAGTTTCTCTGCTCACAGGGCATATTGCTGCATTAAGACCTCATAACACTGAGAAATAGGTATTTTGGGTCTCCTCTTATAAATCACCAACTTCAGCTAAGAGAGATTAAATAATGTAACCAAAATAACATGGTAAGAGGGAGCCAGAGCCAGAATTGGAACCTCAGTTATATTGGGAACACTAGGACTTTAAAAATGCTACAGCCGAGGCCCATGAGAGAAGATGGTAGGAAAAACTATGCAACTGGTCATTTTTTCCAACTAACTTTGCTGCAGAACAAATGATAACTGGGTTCCCATTTTAAATTGATTCAGCCATGAGTCAATTCAAATTGTTTAAATGAGCTGTGACTCTATAACAGTGATGGCGAACCTTTTGAGCTCGGCGTGTCAGCATTTTGAAAAACCCTAACTTAACTCTGGTGCCGTGTCACATATAGAAATTTTTTTTATATTTGCAACCATAGTAAAACAAAGACTTATATTTTTGATATTTATTTTATATATTTAAATACCATTTAACAAAGAAAAATCAACCAAAATAATGAGTTGGCGTGTCACCTCTGACACGCGTGTCATAGGTTCGCCATCACTGCTCTATAATCTAGAGTTCACTGTCTGTGAATATCCAACTGCATCAACCCAATTGCTCTGCCATCGGAATGTGTAAATCAACACCATCGCTCCCAAGAAACCAGGTTTAGCCATCATTTCATTTCATCAAGTCATTTGTGCACCTACAGATCCTTCTTTAAATATTTGAGTTCCTAGTAAATGTCAGGCACTTGGGCATGCTCTGTCTTGCCCTGGAGGAATGTATCTCACCTGAGCTGGGCAATAGTCCAGAGGACAAGCCCAGACAAACACAGACCTCACACTCCACATGTCCAAGTGGTGTTCAAAGACCTCTTCTGCGCATTAAAGGTCAATTCAACAAAATCCTAATCTTGAAAAATATTTGTCTGTCAAGTGTAAGCTCTTGAGAAAGTCAGCTCTCTTTTCCAGGCGTTGTTACAACCAATGGAATTGTTTGGCCACAATTCCACATAATGCTTTCCTGATAAGTTAAAACAATGCTTTAACCACAAATTAGTCCCTCTAAACCAACAAAGATTTATGGCATTCATTAAAAAGAGAAAAATCTATAGAAAACATTTACAGATTTACCAGCCATTAAAAATACCTTTCAACTTACTAAGTGAGAAATAAAACCAATCACAAAAGAGAAAGGATTGATTTTTTTAAAAATTATGCCATTTTTTGTCTTGTTTTATAATATCATTAAACATTTAGGCTTACCAAAGTTACATAATGTGTTGCCTAACTTCAAAATCTGAACCTGTGAAACCCATTTTCACTATAAACCACAGTCCTGCCTTTTCACTTCTCTTTTGAAGAGAGGAATGAACAAGAATGGGCAAATAAACCCGGGAGTGTTAAACTTTAGAAGATTGTTGTCACAGCCATTTCTCCCAAGGAAAGGTCAACACGTGACAATTATGCAGAACTCCTCAGGGCACGGAGCAGAGTGTAAGCTCTTAAATGTATGCACAGTCAGGAGAATATATATTATATAAGTATAAGCTGGCCAATTGTGTGGTTTCTTTTTGGCCTTCTGAAAATAAACCAAAACTGCATGAAAAAAAGCAAAGGGTAGAAGTGACTTCTTGCATACTGATTTCTTACCTTCCAAAGTCTGGTTTGAAAATCAATTGTTTTCACCTGTGTTCATACCGCCCCTCCACCACTTAGACATTTATTCTATGCTTCTTAAACTTGAAGTTATTCCATAAGAATGAGAAAAGCTAACAAAGAAACCTAAACAAATTAAATAGAACCTATTTTCTGACATGCAAATGTGATTTAGCTTAGCCCCACTGAGCTCTTATGTTTTGTTATTATTAAAAATGTCAAGCAATATTTCCCTGCTGGGACTGGAGGTTTTACTCCCATTTTTCAATCTTACTCAAAACCCTTTACTGCATAATTTATAAAGTGCAGCACAGCCATTGTTGATTTTTAAAACTACAAACCATGAACCCCATGGTGGCATTTTGCTAAATGGTTTTGCACATATTGGCTTTTGCACATTTATAGAATAAAAGTATATAATGAGAAACCAGCACCCTTTTGGATGATTATTCTCTTGTGTGGACACTTCAGAAGTGAAAACAACCTGTCCTCATGAATGGAGCAAGTGAGTCCTCCTCCAATTCAATTCATGAGCTGTTCTTCCCTCTTGGGTGGCACAGTCCTCAAACTACTTTAACAGTCAAACACTCTCACTCCTCACTAGCGCCCTCCCCTTTTATTGAGAAACCCATTGATTAGGGTTTAGGTGGCAAGAACTTGCTGAAAGCTTGAGTGGTGCATTAAATTCTCTGCTTGCCCCCTTACCCTCTGGGGTTCTGTGAGCTTAATAAACTTGCCATGTGTGTTTTCAGTGTGCTAAGGCTTCTGAAAAAACACACACAATTCCCTTTGTAATAGGAAATATTTGGAGGGTACTCATGGGAGAAATGAAACAAGACATTTGGGGAAAACAAGAGAGTTGGGGATATGAGTTTTATAAATATATTTTAAAGCAGTTGTGTTTTCTTCAATAACTTTTCAGAATAATAGATTAACTTGGTCAAGTTGTTCTGTCAGGGTGGACAGGATAGTTATAAGGATCTGAAGAGATAATAAATGGCCCAAGATGAGTGTTCAGTAAATGTCTGTATTATTATTATTATTATTGTTTCCCCTTACATAACGGTCACTATAAATACACGAAGAGGAGTTGGAATTGAATTTCTTTAAGATAAACCTCTATGAATTACCAAATATGTAAAAAAATAGAAATTTAGATTCTAGGATAATAACAAATTAACAGTCAAAATGGGAGATGGTACTTTATATACCTTAAGATTGCTGTAATAAAAAAGACCAAAAAGTAAAGTTTTGTTGAGTATGTGGAGAGGTTAAACCCACATGCATTCCTAGTGGGATTGTAAAATGGTATGACAACTTTAGAAAAGTCTGGTAGTTCCTCACAGTGTTAAACATAGAGTCACCATATGACCAAGCCATTCCACTTCCAGGAATATATTCAAGAGATGTGAAAACATATGTCTATAAAAAACTTGTATATGAATAGTCATAATAGTATTATTTATAATAGCCCCAAAGTGGAAACAGCCCAAATATTCAAATGATGAATGAATAAACAAAATTGGTGTATTCATATGATGGCCTATTATTTGGCCACCAAATCAGAACAGTACTGAGGTACAATTGAACATCTACTGGACTTTGTAGCTATATTTACAGATTCAGAGAAAAGTCACCATCAGCATAAGCCTCTTAAAATGCAAGAGCCCCTGACAAATGAATCACAAGTGTTTGTCACTGCCAAACACCAATGACTAAAATCTGGAACAGAGAAAATTAATGAGTAAATATAAGGTCAATCACTTATTATCAGAGAGCTAGTCTGCTAAATTAAAGTCATAAATGGCCATTGTTAAATTTAAAGGGACTTTGTGTTGCTTCACTTGTATATTAATTTCATACATTTCACAGTGGGAACCCAATTAGTTTCTACTTATATAGTTAATCTAAAAATATTAGATAATTAACTTTAAAAAAATCCAGCCAGATCCTTAATGCATTAATTTATGAAACGCTCTTCCCTCATTTAATTTATTAATTTATTGTATGTTATTTTAATCTATAGACATTAAATAGATCAAAATCGCTTTAACTTCATATTAGTAGGAGGCAGAGAGCAGAGGGTCTCTGCAATCTCTGTAAGCAAAGAAGCTCAATTTTCAGTGTTGTTTTGATTTGTACCAGATAAAAGAGAAATTGTTACACTTGGCCACTGTGATTCACCTATCCTCAAGACAGAAACCTGACATACTAGCTTTCCTCAGGCTGAGAAGCCACAGGCTAATCTTTGGTGCTTCTTTTTTGCTCATAATCATACATCACATTGGACTTCACATTGGTAGGTAGTATAAGAAAAGCTAACGCTGAGAACCAACAGTCTATGTCTGGACCGCACTGTGCTGCATTACTGTTGATGTCATTACGGAGCCGGCCTGGGGCAGATAACAAGGCAGATCTTTTACTGCCCTCATACCCAACTTTTGCGTCCACCTCCTTGCCCACCACGCCATGCACCCGCTGCCTTCTTCTCCTTCTTGGCAGCCCCACTTCTCTTCTCCCACTAGGCTTTTGGTATGTGATCTCACTTTTCTGTATCTTGATGTTATATTAGGTTTCTTGATGCTATATTAGGTTTTCACATCGAAGGGTCAATGACTAATAACAAACATGCTAGAAGGAGAAATGCTTCCGAGTTATTCCAATACACTTTGGTTTTTATCCAGTTTTAGGACCTTGGGGAAGTCCCTTCACCTCTCTAAGCTTTAGTTATACCATCTCCAACATAAATATAATCATCTTTTAGGATTGCCTTGAGAATGAAATATGCTATGCAAAAACCTGACACATAACAAGTGCCATGATAATGCTTTCAATTCCCCCATACTGACATTCTTTTGCAGAAAACAAACAAAAAGGGGTTTGCGTATAAAAAGTCAGTTCCACTCTCTATCAGGTAATCAGAATATTACTGAAGGGCAAAGGAAAAAGTTACTTGAAGTCTGGTGCAGATTCTGAGATCTCTGCTTTAAGGATTTCAGTTACACTTTTTCAGATGAGAGGTGGTATGGTGTGGGGGTAAGACCTCAGGCTTATTTTTTTTTTAAAAGAAAGTAGACAGACAATCCTGGTTGTGGCATTATCACCTGAGCTTCCTTGAGTAAATTACTTAGTTCATCTGTAAAACACAGATAACAAAATACCTACTTCATAGATGCATGTGTGTGTGTGTGTGTGTGTGTGTGTGTGTGTGTGTGAATTAAATGACACATTTAAGTGTGTATCTCATTGCCTGGTGTGTATGAAATACATATTTTTATTTTTTAACTAGAGGCCCAGTGCACGGGATTCATGCACTGGTGGGGGGCGTGGCCCATAGGGATTGCTCGCTGTGGGAGCACAGCTCATCCCAGTCAGCAGAGCGGCACTCCCAGTGTGGGAACGCACTGACCACCAGGGGGCAGCTCCTGCATTGAGTGTCTGCCTCCTGGTGGTCAGTGTATGTCATAGTGACTGGTCGACTGATTGTTCTGGTTGTTTTGCCATTCAGTCGCTAGGCTTTTATTATATAGGATGGGGATGATAAAGATAATAATGATGGTGATGGTAATAATGAGGTTGGCGATGATGATGTCAGGGAGGGAAAATACACCCAGATTTCAAGAAGGCTTAAATGTTCTTATCAAGTTTTCCATGAAGGAGATTATTTCTACCACTGCCATGGACATTGAATAGGACCATAGATACAACACACACCGTGTAAATTTACTCTTTACGGCCGGATAACTGGATGCATCGCCTGTCAACACAACATGAGTTAAATATGAGGAAGGGTTTTCAGAGTCATCCACTGAGGGGAAAGCTAGCTGTACTGCTTGCTCTCATTCAGTGCTGCAGGTACTGATGGCTTCGGCATAAATACAGTCAAGGGGAACTTTAAATATTTACTGTGGTCCCTCGAGACTCCACCTGAAATTAAATCCGAGAAATGACAGTACAGAGGACAAAGCAGTTGGCTGTTCACAGTAGTTCTTTTAAAAGCAGTTCATCTACAGGAAGGGCACGCAGATGTTCAGAGCAGACTAATCATTGCAGAAGGTAAATATTAACTTCAGATACATATTACAGCTATTTCTGTCCATCTTGGGAGCCTGTGTCAGCCCATAAAGCGTCACCTGCTCTTTGAGTCCATGACAGGTCTGTACCAGACCCCATTGGGTCTTGCAGCCCAAACTACCTACCTTGTGGATCTTCAAATTCCAGTAATATAATCGAAAAAGTCTGAGTCTCTAGAATTGGTATGTTGCATTTAATTTCATTCCCTTCCCCTTAAATAGATATGTGTCTTACCTAAATATTACTAAATATATCTCTTAAATAACTTGCATTTGCTCTTTCCTAAGATGATGATATTAAATTAGATTCTTCTTCATGAAAATGTTTACAAATTGAGCAATTGTGTATGTTGGAGATTCTTTTCATGTACCTGGACTCTTTCCAAGCCTCAGAGAAAATCATCTATTGGGTAAATCTTCTAGCCTCTGTAACTGAGAGTTACAACCACCTTGTCCATCACCACCTAATCCCCTGCCTGACATTGAGGTGGGCATCCTGTGATATGTAGGTCTTGGAGCTAGACCAGCCTTGCCCAGGAATAATTTTTTCTGCTGATAGCATTATACTTTCAATATGACTTTATTTACTTCCAGAGGGAATTATACAACCCAATTTCAACTTTTCCAGGGAATGTTATGGTTTCCAAACTTAAATATTATAGAAAACATAATGATAATATGGAAACAAACGTGTTTTGTTTCCTCAGAAGATTAAAAATACTAGACCAAGGCAAACAAGCCACTTGCTCCTCCTCACAGTTTCCCACCAGGCACCTCCTCCCATTGATGAGTTATTAGAGAGGTCAGGGGAAAGGAGGTGATAAAACACCTACTCACCGCCGACCGATACCCTTGATGGTAGCAACCTATGAACCTGGCTAGTATCACAAGAGGATTTGAGTGATTAAAAACAAGGACTTGGTGCTTTGAGAAATGTACATTAAACAAAAGTAAAATTTACCTTAAACAAAAGTGAAATTTAGCACCAAGGCCGAGACCAAGGTTCTCTGCAATGATGGTTTATGTTGATTGCTGTACAAGGAAAACCAGCAGAGAAGGGTGTTAGAGTTAAAATCCAGCCTGCACCCCATGCACTGAGTACTGTGCCCATAGGATAAAATCTGGCCAGAGGAGGTGCCCTTTTAAAAATTAAAGATAATGTAGGAGCTAGTTCAGGATCTGGGTCAATACACTCCATTCCAAAGTCAATTACTAAATTGCTGAATTTTAAATTAATATTCTTGTTTAGAAATGTTTTTATTGATTGGAGAGAGAGAAAGAGAGAAAGAGAGAGAGAGAGAGAGAGAGAGAGAGAGAGAGAGGAAGGGAGAAGGAGAGAGAGATAGAAGCATCAATGAGAGAGAAACATGGATCAGCTGCCTCCTGCACTCCCCTTACTGGGGATCAAGGCTGCAACTTCTTGGCGACACTAGCCAGGCTAAATTAATATTCTTTAATACTGTGGTGTGTATGTGTGTGTGTGTTTGTGTGTGTGTGTGTGTGTGTGTATGTGTGTGTTGCACTGTGGGTGTGAAAAGATTAATCAAACAGAAGGGGTAATTTGATAAATGCAAGGAACACTAAAGCAGAATTTCACATAAAATAGAGCCATTATAGTGTTTGTTCTCTCTCTCTCTCTCTCTCTCTCTCTCTCTCTCTCTCTCTCTCTCTCTCTCTTCCTCCCTTCCTCCCTCCTCCATTTACTTATCTCTAGATATTAGCTTCATGTTTCTCTAATTTCAAATACTTTTCCCACATATTCAAAACTTAGGACTACAGGTGCACTCCAGGTTCACAATGTACAGCTTCCTCCCGGACAGGTGCAGATTTCAATGTCTTTCTTTATTCTACGTCCCCAAATCTCAGGGAAGAGACTCACTGGATAAATTTGAATGCATTAGTTTGCTAAGGCTTCTGTAAGGAAGTACCACAAATTAGGTGGCTTAAAACACAGAAATGAATCGTCTCACAGTTCTGGGAGCTAGAAGTCCACGATCAGTTCTTAGCAGGCTTGGTTCCTTCTGACAGCACTAGGGAAGGATTGGCTCCAGGCTTCTGTCCTCAACTTGTGGATGGCTGTCTTCTCTCTGTGCCTCTTCTATGATCGTCCCTCTATGCATGCCACTCCCATTTCCTAATTTCCCCTTCTTATAAGTAACATCAGTCCTATTGGGTTATGACCTATTCTAATGGCCTCACTTTAACTTGATTAGCTCTGTAAAAATCCTATTTCCAAATGAAGCCACACCTGGAAGTACAGGGAGGTAGGGCTTCAAATCATGAATTTGGGGGCAGGGGTACAAAGCAACTCATAACACATGCTCAGGAGCAAACTTTGCACAACTCCCATGAGTATGATTGGCTAACACCTCACAATAGCTCCCTATCCCTGAGAACTGTTTCAAACAGAAGCTGCCTTGCTTGGAACAGTACTCTTTCTCACCAAAGGACTAGGTCAGTCACAGACAGAGTGGCTGACATGGTGGCACAAAAGCCCAGCCTTCTTGCCTCAAGGTTGGGCCAACAGTGTGTTACAATTTAGGCTCTAGAGCTTCTCATGGATTCTGACTGTGATTTGGTGGCATCTTTAAGAGTTTTGTGCATTTAGTTCATCTTCTTTACTCAATTGCAAACTCCTTTCTTTTATACTAATTATAAACTTACATAATAATCATTAGCAGTAGCACTTTTAAACAATGATTACCCTTTTTATCCATTAGATCTTGCAGCACAAAGCTGAGTGCATTATTGGTAAGTACATATTTGGAAAGAGATCTTGTTAAGATGAAGCTTCAGCATCATTTACACAAGGCACACTGAGCAAGCACAGTGAGAAAAACCACTGAAATCTAGGGCATTGATTTTTATGAGATGTAAATGGATTCCTAAAGACTGAATAACATACTAAGAAATGGTATCAAGTGGAAGGTTAGAAATTTACAGTTGTTGCCCCTCACCCATGGTTTCTCTTTCTGCGGTTTTAGCTCCCTGAGGTCAACCTCTATGCAAAATTATTAAATACAAAATTCCAGAAATAAACAATTCATATGTTTTAAGTTGTGCACTGTCCTGAGTGATGAGATGAAATTTTTCTCTGTCCCACTTCTAGCCTGGAATGTGAGTCCTCCCTTTGTCCAGCATATCTGCACTGTATACGCTCCCCACCCATGAGTCATTTAGCCATCTCAGTTATCAAATTGTCACTATATTGTTGTGCTGTGTTCATGTAACCCTTATTTTACTTAGGAATGACCCCAAAGTGCAAGAGTTGTGATGCTGGCAATTCAAATATACCAAAGTCAAATAATAAAGTACTTCCTTAAATGAAAAGGTCTGCATGTATAGGAATAAAAACATAGTATTTATAGTGTTTGGTGCTATCCTTGGTTTTAGACATCCACTGGGGATCTTGGAATGTATCACCCACAGATAAG
Source organism: Myotis daubentonii (assembly GCF_963259705.1). NCBI lineage: Eukaryota > Metazoa > Chordata > Mammalia > Chiroptera > Vespertilionidae > Myotis > Myotis daubentonii. The sequence continues at coordinate 51,122,252 of NC_081852.1, read as the reverse complement.
GGAGACACAGTTTTTGTAAGAGGAGGGACAGTGCTTTGTCATCATAAAACACTACATTGTGATGAAAATTAGATTAAGAACAAAATTATCCTATCCTCCCTCTTCTCTGATTAGAGGGTATCACACTGGACAAAAACTTTCAGGTGCTAAGGGGAGGTGTTTGCTTTTTTAACAAGATGAAGGAAGAGTTTGCTTCAACACAGAATTTCATCTTTGTCAATTCAGGCATTGAAAATGGCTAGCATAATGGTTCACTAAGTGAAGTGATGCACACTTTGAATTTCTGAAAAGAGTTATGGAACACATTTAAAAGACACAATAATCATAATCTGTATAACAAAATGCTACAAAAAGTCATTCCATGGAGAGAACCTGTTTCAGTGAACTAATTCTGAAAATTTATCATTACCGTATTTATTATTAGGATGGAAATAACACTCCCAGAGAGACTAAAAAGAGCTTATTTTCTGAAATAAGATAATGTCTCTCCTATATTCTTGTCTATATAAATTCCTGAATTTAATCTTGATGGTACTTTCTTACATTTGTGTTGTCCTTTACAATATAAAAAGCTTACTATCGGAGAACTTTTATTTCTGGCCAAGACAGGGTGGCCTTCTTCCTTTACCCCGACTAAAGAGCCCTGGACATAAGATAATGAGCAAGCATAGGGGTTCCCTTTAATATGAAAAGAAGGTGGACTGTCTAGGGAACTCAAGACTTGAGGAACAACAGGGCGATGAGTTTCCTGGGTGTTCCTATTGCTTCCCATATATCCTGGACAGGGTACTGCAGTAGCCTCCAACCCAGTACTGTTGACAGGCACAGAAATATATTTTAAAATTCTCCAAGAAAAGCCTATCTCCCCTATCAAAAGGACCAGAAAATGGGTGGCCTAAAAAATTAGCAATCACCAAACTCCTCCAGCCAAAGACCAACAGAAAAACCATATCCATATACCACGTCAATAGCTTCAATAAGCTGAGTTGGAACTGACCTCCTTCCCATCTCCAGAGAAGCATCCTGTGGAAGTAGGCAGTGGAGCTCCCGGTTCTCTGCCCACTGGTATCTGTGGGACTGAGCAGGGAGATGATTAAATTAAAGTGGTATTTCTAACCCCTTGCCCAAGTAGTGTCAGTAGGGCTGAGGGGAGAGCTGATCTCCATCTCTTGCCTAGTGGTAGTAGGGTGTATTCAAATTTCCCTGCAAGAGTATACCAGCAGAGGCCAGCAGCAAGCTGAGCCTCCACTTCCACCCAGATTTAACAAGGAGCTGAGAAATGAGGTTAGTTGGAACTGTGTTTACTCATCTTCTCCCTCAGTTCAGTAAGGCTCAGGTGGAGCTGAGCTTCTGCCCTCAACCTGCAGCATAGAGTGATATGAGTCACCTTTTGTTTTCCTCTTCTCTGGTGTCAGCTCAGCACAGTAGAGAACTGAATTTGGTCCCACACTTTTACCAGGAAGGTATTAGTGAATAGAGGTGGGAGCAAAACTTCCACTTGATCCATTTGCAATGAAGCAGCACTTCTCTTTTGCCAGTGGGGTTGGGGTGGGCAACAGGAGAAAGTTGAACATGCATGTTCACCTGCCCTCAATAGTGGGAATTCAGGATACAGAATCTCAACGTAATATCCAAACTGTACATAACACAATAAAAAAAGCACTCATTGTAACAGAATCCAGGAAAATAATATCTTGAACAAGAGAAGATCAACAGATGCCAGTAGTGAATGAATTAGATGTTAAAATTATCTGACAAATATTTTAAAGCAGCCATTCTAAGAATGCATCAATGCACAATTACCAATTAACATGAAACTAAGGAATAAATAGAAAATTTCAACCCATAAATATGTTATAAAAAGGAACCAATTAAAATTATAGAAATAAAAAATTCAATTAAAACAAACTAAAACTTGCTGGATGGGCTCATTAGTGGAAATGACAGATAATGGAATCATTGAACTTGAGGACAGAGCAATAAAATTTACCAAATCTGATTAACAAAGAGAAAGACCATAAAATAATTAAGAGTATAAGGGTCCTGTGTTATAGTAACAAAAGAGCTAACATGCATATCATCTGAGTCCCAGTAGTAGAAGAGAAAGAGATAGCAAGACAGAAAATATATTAGAAGAAATAATGACCAAAAACTTTCCAAAATACAGCAAGTCCTCAACTAACATTGTTTTGGTCAATGTTGCTTTGTTGTAAAGTTGATGAGTTGCCATAGAAGCTTAACTATTGTTTATATCAATTAGCCCATGGTAAAATTGGTTTTATTATATTTGTTTATACTTAAAGTTGCAGAACCTACTAACAATATTAAGTGAAGACATGCTGTATAGTGAAAGACAGAAACCTACAGATTCAAGTGAACTCCAAACAGAATAAACTCAAAGAATATACTTAAACTTCTGAAAACGAAAGACAAAGGAAAAAAATTGAAAGTACATTACTTATAGTGAAACATTAATTAGGATGATAGATTTTTTTCATCAGAAAACACACAGGTCAGAAGGAAGTAAAACAACATTTTCCAAGTAGTGAAAAATATTAGCAACCGCGATTTCTATATCTTGCAAAATATACCCTTCAGAAATGAGGGAGATATCAAAACATTCTCAGACAAAAGAAAACTAAGAACTTACAGCTAGCATACCATGGTCAATGAATAGCTAAAATATGTTCTCTAAACAAAAAGAAAATAACAGAGGCATAGCATCTCAGAAAGAAAAGAACATCAGAAAAGGCACAGTAGGAGTTAATATATTATCCTAATCTATTTTTCATGAGTTTCTTAAATGATATATTATTGTTGAAATAAAAATTATAATGCCATATGACATGTTGTTCAATGTATGTAGAGGGAATAATTATATTGAAAAAAATGGGGATAGTAAAGGGACCAAAATGGAAACAAGACTTCTGCATTTCAATCCAAGTGGTAAAAGCATATTCATTCTCACTTAAACCTTATGAAAAAAATAAATAAAGCCAAGATTATTAATCACTTCCACAGATGAGCAAAATTAGGCTTAAATATATTTTATACTTGTCAAAGCCAGTATGTATGTGTATATATATATATATATATACACACACTAGGGGCCCGGTGCACGAAATTCGTGCACTGGGTATGTGTTGGGGGGAGTGTCCCTCAGCCTAGCCTGCCCCCTCTCACGTACTGGGAGCCCTCAGGCGTTGACCCCCATCACCCTCCAATCGCAGGATCGGCCCCTTGCCCAGGCCTGACGCCTCTGGCTGAGGCATCCGGCCCGGGCAGCGGGGACCCACAGCTGCAGCAGCCCCACGATCGTGGGCTTCGCTTTAGGCCCAGGCAAGGGACCCCTAGCTCCTGGGACTGCCAGCTTCGACCATGCCCAGCTCCCATCGCTGGCTCCACCCCTACTTCCTGCTATCACTGGCCAGGGCGGCAAAGGCGCCTGATTCTCCGATCATGGCTGGGGGGCAGGGCAAAGGCGGCCCTGGGGCCGCCTTTGCCCTGCCCCCCAGCTCTTAGCTCCCCCCTGGGTTACCGATCACTGTCAGTGGCAGGGGGCTTCTTCCTGCTTTCCCTTTCGCCTCCCTGCATTGTGCCTACATATGCAAATTAACCGCCATCTTGTTGGCAGTTAACTGCCAATCTTAGTTGGCAGTTAATTTGCATATAGCCCTGATTAGTCAATGAAAAGGGTAGCTCGTACACCAATTACCATTTTTCTCTTTTATTAGTGTTGATATATACACACACACACATACATACAAGGTGCCTATTTTTCTGAATTACCACAATTCTAAGTCAGTGGAATCTGAATGCAAAGAGATTTTTTTTCCTTTTTAAGCTGAGAGTGTAATAAATTCAGTAGTTTATTCAGGCTTTCTACTCAATCCCGATGAAGGAGCAGGTTTACAACTCTGTCACAGAATGATGGAGGAGCAAAGGCTGTGTGGTGGTGTGTGTTCACACACATACACACACAACAAGCATACCATATACACACATATATGATCCCTAGATTTATCTATATAGATGATGTCTTGGAGATCTTTTCATCTTTACACATACATCTGCTTCAAACTTATTAGTTGGCTACAAAATTGCTCTTTGTCTTCACATATTTTAATCTGTTATCTACTTCTCTTTGGTGGAATTGTTAGAAAAAGTCCAATGATTATTGTATAGATGACAAGAAGACAAAAAAACCCCACAGAAATGGTTGAAGATGTAAACAACAGCCTTGATCACTCAGGGCCTCAAAGATCAAGGTAAGGAATTATAATTTTATTGAATATACAATGCAATGATATCTGAGAAAATATGTCCCTATGTTTCACTAATATAATCAACCCTGCAATAAACATCTTTCTATAAATCTTCGTGCACATGTGCAAATGTGTCTTCAAGAACAATTGCTAGAAATGAAGTTATAGAGCCAAACAATTTTCACATTTTTAAAGTTGATAGATATTGACCAATTGTTTTATGAAAATGTTTTGCAGAGATTCAGCTGAAGTGTCTGAGAGCCCCCATCCAAGTTTAGCTACCTCGTTATTATAAAGGGCTTTAATGATTGTGAACTGTTAGGGAGAAAAACAATTACATGCAATTGCTCCTCCTACTAGGGCTAGGCTCTATATTCAGCATGTAATATCAAAATTGCATGTTGTTAAAATTATCCTGGAAACTCTCCTGAGCCACCCATAATACGCCACATACGCAGTTGGAAATGCACAGCCCTGCACAGTAACATATACGCACCCTGAGGTGAAAGAACCACTGAACCAGATAAAAGGAAGGAGCAAAAAAGTCTCCATGCTGATGTTTGGGAACTCAAACTATTTTGCCCAAACAAACAACAACAAAAAAACACACAAACTGTCAAAACTCTGGCATTTTTCCTTGATCAGTGGAAGGATCTCCCACACCCTAATTGTTATGTCCAGGTGAAAAGTGACCCACATTCTACCCCTACATGGGACACCACAGCGCCTTGAAAACACCTGTATAAATGAAAAGTCTCTATGCACGACACCCTTAGTACAGCCTGTGCCTTATAAAATAAGTTATGCATCATGTTAAATTCACCCTGTAGCTCATGGTGATGCAGGGTAATTTTTGCTCTGGGCAACAACTACTGAGATTATAATGAGCTTCACCTCTATTCACTCCAGTGAAGAGAAAAACTTAACATAAGCCCCTCCATGAAAGAGATACAGGTCTGTGGGAAGCTCTTGGTCAACCAGGATAGGAGGGCAATGTGCTGCTGCAGGTGTTCATTAAGCAGAGTCCCGGAAAGGTGGCTGTTAACAAGGCTGCCTTTCAGAGGGACGGGAGTGAGGCTGGAGATACGATTATTCATTCACATAGTCACATGGACTCCTCCTCCTGCCTGCTCCCAGTGATCAATTCAAGCTTCCTCTGTTAGTGATGGATTAATCCAAGGCAAAGATCAAAATATGTGGTTAGAGCCACATAGACCTAGAAAATGTCAGTGTGGATAGGGCCTTGCTACTGAAAACTGTGGCCCAACATAAATGCATGGCCTATTGAAGGTAGTATTACACAGAAGGAAAAATATATCTCCATTATTAATCTTCCTGTTACAGATGTGATGTTGCTAATTCATTTTATTTTACAATGTTCCTAAATGTAAGGAAGAGTGACACCTTACACAAAAGCTACTCTCTCTTCCACACATTAATGCCTTCTTTCATGTGCTTTTATTTAGTTTATTTTTTTATTTTCTTAGTTGTTCTTTAAAATGTTCATGTAAAATCAATTTTATATACTTTGTTCAGATAAAAAAAACCAACCAAACAAAAAACACCAAAAAACCCAAACAGCAGAAAAAGCCAGATGCCCGATAAGAACTTGACATTCACACCACTAATGTGTTCCATTTAAACATTATTTAGTGTGAGTGGAACTGAGTTAATGATCTATTGGGGGCAAGATATGGCATATATTCTTCACCTTGTAGCAATCCTGCAATACCAATTCTCACATTCTTATGACCATTTTATAGGTGAAGCAACTGAATCCCAGGCTGTTTAAGATAATCATTCAAAATTAGCAAGTAAATAATTAAAAGGGATTTAAACTCAAGTCTGTTATTTCTAAAGTGTGCACTCTTTCAACTCCTACATATCACCCCGAACATACAAAGTTAGGAATCATGTCTTCTGCAATGCTTCTGGGTTTGTTTTTGTTTTTGGATCAGAAGTAGGCGTAATCTCGCTAATCTAGCATCTCATAAATAGAATTAGATTTCACTCAATTGTAATATAAGAGGGCAAACCCACCTGTCTATAACATGTTGGCTTTTAAAATTTTCACATAAACTTCATAACAGTTCATAAGGAAAATAGAACAGAATCTTACATCCCATTTTTATAAAAACAGGAAAACATAGCGATCCAATGAACTCCTGAATATTAAAAGGTGAGTTAATGGAAGGGCCAGCTTGGTAACCAGACCTCCTACCTCCAAATGCAGATCTCTTCCCGAGGCATGATGCTGCTCCGACTCCCACAGATACTGACATTTTTGACATTAGGTCCTTTTTTTTTCCTCCTCAAAGAAGCTAAATTTGTCTCCATCACTCAAGATAGAAGGTGGGAGGTCAATGTGTTCTACCACCAGGCTCACAAGCTGGTGATCCATCCTGGGCTCTTCCCCTGCCGCCTCCTTCTCTCAATCCCTCCTGCCCAGAAAAGGGCCCTGGAGGAGTTCTGATGGGCCCATGCTAGGAGCTGGCTCAGGATGCTCAGCTGCTTCCAGCCGCTCTGTGGGGACCAGTAGCAGAGGGAGAGGTTCCCACTGTGCCCTGTTTGAACATTGATCTGTTTACTGTATGCAAGCTTAACCTGAAAGAATTGGTCTCTGGGTCTTGCAAGTCCCAGTGACATATATTTAGATAAATAAGCTAACATTTGTAAAGAGCTTTACAAAGTTCTACCACATCCTTAATTTAATTAAATTCTGAGCCCAACCCAACATGTATATACCTGCATTTTGTGATATGAGGACACTGTGTAGTGATGAAATAACTTGAGTTGACTTAATTTGTGTCATTGAGCCTCTGGGATCCCCTACCCCTTCCCCCATATCACATTTTTCCCTGTTTACTTAATGACTTCACACTATCTGCCTAAGCCTCAGTGGTGGGAATTTCCCCAGGATGAATTCAGAGACCTTACCTCTCAGTATTTCAGGCATCAGGTAGTGAGTAACTCTTGAATGCCACATGAGAGCCCTCCCAGGACGGAGACACCTCACAGGGATGAAGAGGCTGGACCACTCAGACATGGGCCCCCTTCCTACTCTGTGGGAAGTAGTGGGTGGGGGCAAGCTTTGTCTTCATGCTTAGTGAATACCATGTGCACTCTGGAATTTTCAATCTCCTCTCCTCTCCATTTGCTAGCATAGGCCAGCGCTCTCTCATTGCCAAAGCACCAACTGACCTCTTTTATGTTAGTTCATTCTAGAAGCTTTCAGTTCCTAAGTAGTTTTTGAATTTATTTTTGTAGAAAGAGGAACTTGCATGTGAGAAGCAGGATGAAAGGGAGGTGATAGAGCAGTAGATTTGAGCTTATTGCTATGCCCTTTACAATCAGGGGCTCTCCCATGCAACTTAGTCTACTTGTATGAGTCCTGGGACATCCACTATATTACCTCTTCCAAGCAATTGCCAAGGAAGCTGTCTGCCTTGACCTTCTATGTTTTGATCATTTATATTATTCTACAATTTCAGTCACCACTACCTAGATTCCTATAAATTTTCTAGCTCTTTACTTTGTTAAAAAGCCCAACTTCTCTTTCTGGCTTAGTGAATTCATTGCCAATGTCAATTCTTCAGGTTTGCCTCACCTCTGTCTGGGTATTTTCAGTCTCACTACTCTATTCCAACAACTTTATATAAAATATTCCTTTGGTAAAATCTGATTTTAAAACACCTTAACCACAACCACCTCCCGAACAAGAGAGAAACAAACCATAAGACTTTTGGAGAGTTACTCCTCCTCCGTAGAACTTACTTTCATCTAAAAAGTGAGTGAGTTTGATTACATTATTTATTAGGAAGGAAGAAGGGAAGAAAGAAAGGCAAGAATACATAAGATGCATAGTCAGAATCTTAGTGGTGGAATTAAATTTAGGGAAAATAAGACTTATTTTCTTCCATTGTACCTACCAAGAAATGATGTCAATAGAATTTAGATGGTATGGATCATGGACTTCATTAAGAATCATATGAAAGGGATGAACACTTAGAAGAAGGTGCATCCTATATAATAAAAGAGAAACATGGTAATTAGCGTACGTCCGCTACCCTTCCCATTGGCTAATCAGGGCGATATGCAAATTAACTTCCAGCCAAGATGGCGGCCGGCAGCCAGGCAGCTTGAAACTAACATGAGGCTTGCTTGCTTCAGTGACGGAGGAAACCAACGTTCCCCGCCTGCCTTGCCAGCCTCTGAGCCTGCAGTTTGAAACATAGTTACAAATATAGAAGCTAAACAAAACCCCAGAAACCTGCTTTCAGCAAGCTGGGATCTCAGAGCTGGAGTTGATACAGTGTTTCGATTATAGAACACAAACAAACCAGATACCTGCTTTCAGCAGCAGAGGCCTCAGAGCTGGAGTCAGAGCTAAAGCTGGCTCAGAATAAAAAATAAAAGAAAAAAAGGAGCAGTTGGGAGCTTCAGTTACCCGCCAGCCTGAAAACAGCCCTCAGCCCCTCACCCAGACTGGCCAGGCACCCCAGTGGGTATCCCCACCCTGATCCAGGACACCCTTTAGGGGAAACCAGCCGGCTCCCACCCATGCACCAGGCCTCTATCCTATATAGTAAAAGGGTAATATGCCTCCTGGCACCAGGATCAGCTTTACAGGGGGCAGCGCCCAAACCCCCTGATCACCCTGCAGCTCTGTGACAGGGTGCGGCGCCCCAACCCCCCCGCCCCCCACGGGCCCTGCTCTGTGTGTGACAGGGGGCGGCGCCCCAGCGCCCTGATCGGCCCTGCTCCGTGCCTGATAGGGGGGAGCTCCCCAACCCCCTGATCGCCCTGTGGCTCTGTGTGTTACAGGTGGCAGGGACACAACCTCCCTATCCTCCCTGCTCTGTTCATGACAGGGGAAGGCGCCCTAACCCCCTGATCAGCCCTGCTCTGTGCCTGATAGGAGGGAGCTCCCCAACCCCCTGATCGCCCTGCGGCTCTGTGTGTGACAGCGTGCGGCGCCCCAACCCCCTGATTGGCCCTGCTCTGTGTGTGACAGGGGGCGGTGCCCCAACTCCCCTATTGGCCCTACTCTGTGACAGGGGGGAGCTCCCCAACCCCCTGATTGACCGTGCTCTGTACGTGACAGGGTATGGAGCCCCAACCCCGATGGGCCCTGCTCTGTGCGTGACAGGGGGTGGCGCCGCAACCTCCCCATCGACCCTGCCTTGAGTGTGACAGGGGATGGTGCCCTGAGCGTGACTGAGGGTGGCATAGCAACCTCCCAATCCGCCCTGGTCTGTGCATGACAGGGGGCGGCGCCCCAACTCCCCAATCGGCCCTGCTCTGAGCCCGACCAGGGCTGTACCTAGGGATTGGGCCTGCCCTCTGCCACCCGGGAGCAGGCCTAAGCCAGCAGGTCGTTATCTCTTGAGGGGTCCCAGACTGGGAGCGGGCACAGGCCTGGCTGAGGGACCCCCCCCTCCCCCCCTCCCCGAGTGCGCAAATTTTTGTGCACTGGGCCTCTAGTATACATAAAATTGTAAACATATGCATATAATTTCATGAAGCCTTCCTAACCTGCCAGTGGTTCTCAGCTCATGACTCAATGCAATTGTTGTTTGGGCCACACATTTGGTACTTAATTTAGAAAGCATGTTTATATGTCATAGAATCATCTTGAATTGTGTCTAGTTGTTTCCTGAACAGTAAATTAGTGTATTTAACTATGGAATTTGCTGAATAAATTTACATTGGCATATGTAGGAAAAACGACCAGTAAGAAATGTTCAAACATCAAAGCCAAATAAATAATCAACTTTATGGCAAAGCTACAAATTGACATTCAACTCATTCATTTTCATGAAGTTAATAAAACTTTCTATTAAATATATTTACCAATCATCAAACAAAAGTCACTTATCACATGGATAATTCTATTTTTACTGTGGATAATATGATCTCCAAGTTGAGGGTTTTGATGATTGAGTTCAACTTCTCATCCCAAGATATTTGAAGTTGATAAATTATCAGGTTAGGTTTTATATTAAACTAGCAAAGTGCAAACTAGAGAAAAAAAGAGGTACCTCTGTGCATGGGTGATAAATGATTGTGCATCTAAAATATCATTATAATTTCACAGAATCATGAAACATAGTTAATATAATTAATCATAAAAACATACCACATCTTCTGAATAGAGTTAAAGGGAATAAAAGTAAACACAGCAATATTCCAAAACCTAATAAAGGGTGTTTAAAATGTTGCTTTAACATTATTGTTTTCGGGTGACTTTATATTCTTATTTAAAACCAGTCTCATTATACTCCATAATATAATATGCATTATAATTCTCACTAAGGTAGAGAGATTTAGGCCAAAAACTGCAGAGATTATCTGGAGGACAAATAAGTGAGAATATATCCAAATGTCAGAAAACTCTTAGATCCATAAATGTCTTTTTCTTAACATGTTCAATAAGAAAGGCCAGTGGATGCTGAATCCTTAGGCAGTATGTGTAAAGGAGTTGTCCAAATAATTCATCAAAAATTCAGTTATGAAAATTCACAGATGTCTCAGTTCACCCTAGAGTAAGGGGTTCAAATTGGTAATTATACAGAGAAAACTTCTCAAGAACTTTGACTTGAGCATCATTCAGAATTTAAGTGGATGAATAAATAGGGGGAGGTTGGTCAAAGGGGACAGATTTCCAGCTATAAGATGAGTATGGTCTGAGTATTCAATATATAGCTTGATGACTATTGTTGATTATACTGTATAACACTGTTATGCTACCCAAGCATGTCAAACTCGAGGCCTGTGGGCCACATGACTCTTTTATTTAAACGAGGCATGTGACCCGCCTACTGTGAATTTGACATGCGTGTGCTACACTATGCAATCTATCATCTGATAAGTTTTTTCAGGGAGCCAGTAGAATTTATTTGTCTGACCATCAGAGGACCCTTAAAAAGTAAACTAACAAAGATTTCATAAAAATAATACATTTTATATTTTAAACCTCTCTTATTTTGTGCAAAAAACAATATTCTATAATGGAAAACACAAACTTTCAATATCACTTGGGATGCAATATCATTTACCAATATCAGACAACAGCACTAAAACCATCAAGTAAGAAGACACTTTAGTCTTCCACATAAGAAGAGTTAAAAGTTGGGCAGGTTCTTGTGTTCATGGACTCAAACACTCAGTGATATATATTCTCAAAAACCAGGTTATTTCCATTTCTCTATTGTCTATTCCTAAAAATGTCTTCTCTGGAATGGTAGCAAAAGGCCAAATCAGATATTACACAGTAACAGCCTCTTCCTGGGGCTCTTTCATTCTATTCTAACTTTTCCTGATTTCGTTTTACTGATCCAAATTGACTTGTTGTTGTAGAATGGTGTTTCTCAATTTCATCCAGGGTTTCAGATGATCTCCTTTAGTCAGAAGATGTATGCAACTGGACATGTTCCATTTCACTAACTGACTTCTGTAAAGTGTATTCAGAAACCTGTCATGCTTTTAACATTTCCTTCAATCCTCCTATTTCTTTGTCTTTTACTTCTATAGCAAATTGGTATTTTCCTTTTTCTTCTTCCAAGACACAATCTTCATTCACAGCTGCTTTTTAAAAACTGTCATTGCTTCCTTGTTTGCTTTGCTAATGTTTCCTTTTGATGCTGCATAATTTCCTTTTGCCATTTATGATGTTATGTTTCCACAATAATTTTACCCATCTGCTCTTCATATTAAGTTTTGCTTCCTAAGACATAAAGCACCAAATACTGATCATGCTATAGTTGATCATATTACATAACACAGTTATTCTATATAACATTGTGTTGTATCATTGAAAATAGTGAAGAAAGTAAAACTTAAATGTTCTCATGTACCTTTCAATACAGGTGCATATATTTCAACATATATGTATATACCAATATTTGAGGGGATGGATGTGTTAATTAACTAGATGGGAAGAATGCTTTCATAATGTGTATGTTTAACAAATCATCACAATGTATTCTTTAAATATATTACAGTTTTATTTGCAGTTATATCTCAATAAATCTAGGGGTGGAGGGTAGAATTTAAGTGGTTCAAAGACCAGTTTTGATGTAGGGAATTCAAACTCAGAAAAATGCATGTCAATTCCAGACCAGGATATAAAGACATATACATTTATAACTCCAATTGTTATACCATGTCACTGGATGGTCTTGAGAAATCCATAGACTTAGAATATAATAGCTTATATCTATATTTACCAGGATTTTTTATTTAAAAATGAGAAAAAGACAACCCCAAATAGCTTAACAGAAAAACAAAACAAAAAACAAAAGGAAATTTACTTATGCCCAACAAAACTAGGACATTGGAGATAGATCTTTAGTCACAACTGAATTCAGACACTGAAATAATATCAAGGGGGCTTCCTTTTTACTCCTCACTGCTAAGACAGGTATATAATTACATCAACAACAGCAACATACTTACATATATCCTATAACAGGGGTGGGCAACCCCTGGCATGTGTGCCAAACATGGCACACCAGTAACTTTTGCTGGCACGTGAAACCCTCTCTTATAATCTTCCATTTACAATTGTGAATCTTTGTTCTCAGTGATGAATTTTGTTAAGTCTCATAATAGGAGTAGCCTGACGGATGAAAGTAGTAGCTCGAGCATATCTCTGAAGGTCACGAAATATAAACCTGATGTAAAATCTCTGCCATCAGTGATGCAGCAGCAAAAGTCCCACTGATAATACCAAATGGAGTCATAAAGTATTCTGTCGGACTATCAGTGTACCTGTATACATTAAACAATAAATGTATTTTTCATCATCATATACTATGTTTTTGTCGCTCGAATGAATTTTATTATTTCTTCAAGGTTCTTCACATACGTACACCTTAAGAGATATCAAGTAGGCGTAACATGTTCTCAAAAAATTAGGGTTGGCACGCAGAAGAATTTTGAGTCAGAGATTTTGCTGGTTTTGGCACGCACTCACAAAAAGGTTGCTCACCCCTGTCCTAGAATCTAATAGAAGCAAGACAGCAATTGATTCAATGGTCTTCATAACATGCTTCATCTTTAGATTCAGATTCTACTAGTAGAGATTCTAAACTCACTAAAATCCAGCATGCAACATATTTCATAGTCACAATATTTTGAGTTAATTCTTTTACATTGATGTTTTAACTATCATTGAGTCTGGCACACTGTCTCAGTTTTATACTGTGCCCTAAAGACTCAGCTAGAAATTTAGGTTGAAATCAGTACAAGAATATTTTAGGGACACATTGAGATGTAGACCCACATAATCCTGGTGGCTCTAAAGGAAGTATCATAAGCAGATGCTTCCTTACCAATTCACTTACTAGTAGCTTTTCTGAGCCTTAATTTCATCATCTGAAAAAAGGGATAATGAGGTTAGCACCTGCTTCACGGGTGAAGGATATAATGTATGTAAACTACTTAGGGCAGTGCCAAGCACAGAGAAAAAAAAATACTCTAATTCCATTCCTTTCCCGAAGCCTCACCCTAACCCTGAAGTGCCTAGTTATTCAAAAATATTTACTGAGTGCCTACCATGGACCAGATACTATGGCAGACACCAGGAATTTAAAGATGAGTAATACATCTTCTATATTGTTCAAGCTCATAAAATCTAGTGAGATGAAAGGAGAAAAAAAATTATTAGGACTCTGATGGGAGCATGCTCTAAACCAGTGATGGCGAACTTTTTGAGCTCGGCGTGTCAGCATTTTGAAAAACCCTAACTTAACTCTGGTGCTGTGTCACATATAGAAATTTTTGATATTTGCAACCATAGTAAAAAAAGACTTATATTTTTGATATTTATTTTATATATTTAAATGCCATTTAACAAAGAAAAATCAACCAAAAAAAAATGAGTTCGCGTGTCACCTCTGACATGCGTGTCATAGGTTCGCCATCACTACTCTAAACGTTCCATGCTGTCCTGATAATCAAACCTCTCTCCCATGATAACTTTATAAGAAAAACTCTCTGAGAACGAGTTCTCTCTCAGGATGCAACTTGGTCTTTTATACAGATAATTAATTGACAAGCTGCCTCTAACATATACAGGGTGTGGTAAAAATAGGTTTACAGTTGTGAGTACACAAAACACAGAATTTCTTCTTATATTATTACCAGAGGCCCGGTGCACGACATTCATGCACTGGGGGGGGGGGGAGGTTGGTCCCTTAGCCTGGCCTGTGCCTTCTTGCAGTCCGGGACCCCTTGGGAGATGTCCGCCTGCCGGCTTAGGCCTGCTCCCCGGCAGGCGGTCATCCCCGAGGGGTCCTTAGTGCTGCTGCAGAGGCAGGAGGGCTCCCACCACTGCTGCTATGCTTGCCAGCCATGAGCCTGGCTTCTGGCTGAGCAGTGCTCCCCCTGTGGGAGTGCACTGACCACCAGGGGGAAGCTCCTGAATTGAGCATCTGCCCCTGGTGGTCAGTGCGCCTCATAGTGACAGGTCATTCCACCATTCAGTTGATTTGCATATTAGGGTTTTATTATATAGGATTTATTAATTATTGTATTATTTTCCATAGGAACAGCTGTAAACCTACTTTTGCCCCACCCTATATAAAAGCCAATGGTAAGACAGAGCATAAAAATCAAAATGCTGGTCCCATTCTAAAATAGGAATTCAGAGGATGATCAAATGTTGAGCTGACCCAGCTCTTTAAATATACCCTGGTGTCATATATGTGTTGGGGCCAATTATTTACTCACTTGCTAAGAGGCAGTCAGCAGAATTGTCTGATGGACCCAGAAAAAGAGAACCCATGTGATGTGTAGTCAACTTGAATTGCATCCATTTCTCCCAAACATAAAGTCCTGAAGTTGACAGCAAATTCAGGTCCCGAGGGAATTTGATATGTCACTATCATGAAGCCAAAGCATGTATTCAGCCTCCTTGAATATGAACTGGTGGACACTGTATTTGAACCCTCAGCAGCTGGGCTGAAATGGTTGTTGTGGTATTGAGTTTCTGTGGACATTGCTAAAGAAACTTTCAGCCCCTTAACTTGAAATGTTCTGCCAATCACAAGGGGCAGTGGAGAGAAGTATTCAATAATAGGGAATAGGAAGTGATTTTCTCAATTCACAATTTATTTATTAGCTTTAATTAGGCACCTGTTTTATAGTAAAAGAGACGACTAGATTATAATAATAAGAGAATATGGATCATGTATATTATTTCCACCACTGTATTCCTGAAACCCAGTGCAGCCCCTGGGATATTACTGATGCCCCATAATAAACTCCCAATATACATCATGACACTTACAGAAGAGTTTTCTCTAAATAGCTGTTCACTCTGTGACCTGCTTCTCTCTTCACAATCTGGACAGCTATCCTATATAATAAAGGGCTAATATGCAAATTGTCCCCTCAATCGGGAGCTCAACTGGGACTTCGATCAGGGGGTGGGGCCAGCCTGCCAACCGCCCATAGCCCCTCCCCTGACTGGCCCAGCCCGATCGGCCCTGATTGGGGTGGGCTGGCCAGATCCCACCTGTGCATGAATTTGTGTACCGGGCCTCTAGTCTCTCTATAAAGTACTACTTAGTACCACCATCTTACTGTTCTAATCATCTCAGTGGCAAAGCTGGGCTCTGGGGTTGAAATTGACATTGCTCCAGAGTCTATGGAAGCCTGTTGAGCTAATCAATGCTGAAAAAATATGATAGGAATACATGGCAGGCTGCGTGCTCAGAGATAAGAAAAAGCTTCATCACAAGTCAATTAAGATAGGAAGTAGTTGACAAAGAAGAAAAGAAAAGTTTAGACCAAAACTAGTATTTCATTTATGCAAAAGTAAATGCTCTTATTTTTAAAAAGCAAATGTCATGCTTCAAAAGCAGGAGTGCTTTGCTTCCACAGTCTATCCATGGTGTACTTGGTCATGTGCCAAGTGCTCTCTTTAAAGTCTCCCAAACCCTGATGATCCTGAACATGAAAACATGTACTGAGCTGCCATAATCACTAATGACCAAAGGCAAATAGGAGGCAAATGAGAGCACTAATAAGACCTGATCCAATTCTGGATCCTAGCCAGATGTTCATGGAGGGCCACCTGTTTTCGGCACAGGTCACACCTGCTTAATTAGCAGTGATAAGAGCTTTTGGAAAATCACAGGGAAATTAAATAGTTACAGATAAATGATCTGGCAATTGTATTTCAACCAGAGAAGGGACTGGATGCTACTTAATAGCACGATCACAAGTGGAATAGAAGGTTAATGACTTTGTAGTTTATAGTTTAATGGGGCACACACAGTACCAGACTGAAGGTAAGTGGTTGTCAAATACAAATGCATACACTGGCATTTTATAAATAAATTATTATAGCACTAATTGCAATGAAATTGCTATATTTTAATATGACCTTCTAATTAAGCCATGAGTGGTGTGCTGCCTAGTTCTTGCCTGAACTAGCATCAGACAAAATTATTTGAATCAGATGATATAGTTCTGAATATATCTGTAAACTTTTGTACAAGAGGAGAGATACATAGGAATCTCAATTATACGTAAAAAAGAACTGTTTCTTCTTCCCCTTGCATTTTCGGTAACTGAAAAAGAGACCACCATCACAGTCAAATGGGTAAACTCGAATCCCTCTTGCATCTCAAGAAACACTAATTCTGATTCCATCTTATCCTAAAATGAGAAGCCCAAAGACTCTCAAGTCATGTAGTTTCACCATCCAGCTATCCTTTTGGCACTGGATGGATGGACACCCTGGTCAGAAATGCCACAGCAGTTGTCAGCTCTGCCTGTAGTGTGCCATGGCATCACCATCCCTCCTCTGTGTCTCATCGCTCCTGTGTTAGCCATGTCATGGCACCATTCTCTCCACATTCCAATCACCCACTCATGGGTCTGTTCACATGCTTTCCTAAGGGCAGGACCATGACTCTCTGTATTTCCCCAGGTCCTGAAATATACCACATGCTCAAGAATATTGATTAGTTACAGAAAGAAAGGGAGAAAAAGAAGCTACCTCAAAGCTCTTACAATCACTGAGAGCCCATCTGTAATAATTAAATACGTTAATTTATATTTATTTTAGTGTCCACCAACTGAAATGGTTTCTGTAGATACAGTGACATATATGTTAAATCCCCATTCTCACATATATTAGTCCCCTGTGTTCTTTTTACAAGTTTCAAGAAAGTTAGAAATAAAATAACTCAGAAACATATGATTCTCATTCCCAAAACAAGGGAACATGACAGGTAAAAGAAGTAAGCACTGAAAATTGCTTAAATATCATCTAAAAGGCAAGTCAGATGGCAGCTCCCAAGTCTGTGTTTAAAAGTTTAAAAGTTATAGAGTTTAGGAAAAAACAACAACTTCAATTTAGTAACAACAGTCATAAAATGAATTTTTAAATTTCACCAAATTGAGTTACCTTAGTTTCCCCTCTTTTTCTACTTTCTCTATTTCAACCTCTAGAAAGTGTTCAGGCATATAAAGGGATGTAGGAATAACATTTTTGTGAGATAAGACTGGAAAAACAAGAATTTTTAAAGTTCCACTAAACTGAGTTATCTTAGTTTCCTATTTTTTTGTTTTCCTATCTCCTTTTTCTACTTCAACCTCTAGAAAGTGTTCAGGCACAATGAAGGGACATAGAAATAACATTCTTGTAAGATAAGTCTGGAAAAGTCTAACAATTGCTTGACACAGACTAAGTTATCAAGAAAAATCCCCTCACTTCTTGCTGACATAGGACACCTCATTCCTCTCTTTGAGGGGTTCCTATTGAGTCTTGTAGAAGTGAAGTGGCTAATTCTGCCCAAAGAAGAATTGAGCCTGAGGATTCTCTGAGTCTCTGACTGAAATCTCTACCCTCACTAGGAGTCAAGATTTAGATGTCCCTCTCATCTTTTGTGCACACCCAATACTCATAAATACCCAACCTAAACTCATAAATACCCAACCTAAATGGAAGGGAGTGAGGGGAGATCTTGACTCACTGGCTGTCAGGACCAGTCTTGTACATAGGCAGTGGTAGTACCTCCAGCCAATGATCACTCGTGTCCTCTACAAAAGGGAAAGGGTTATCTAGAACTAATCAGACCTGATTTTAAATCCCATGTGAAATGTCCTAATTTTCTCTGGGAACAACCCTATTGAAGGACACTGGTGTGTGTTTTTTTCAGTTTGCTAATCTATATATATAAAAGCCTAAGCAACCATTACAACTGAGGACTGAAGGACCAGTTGACCAGTTGCTATGACACGAACTGACCACCAGGGGCAGACGCTCAACACAGGAGCTGCTCCTTGGTGGTCAGTGTGCTCCCACAGCCAACCTCCCACAGTCCCTCCCCTGCATCGCTGACCAGCCCCGATTGCCCCAATAGGGATTGGGCTAGACTGCCCAGATCGGCCCCAATTGCTGGCCATGGAGCACCCCACCCGTGCACGAATTCGTGCACTGAGCCTCTAATATTATAAATAATGCTGTATGGACATTCATGTACAAGACTTTGTGTAAACACATGTTTTCATTTTTCTTGGATAAATACCTACGAGTGTAGTAATTGGGTCATACGGTAGATATTTGTTTCACTTTTTAAGAAACTCATTATTTTTGACCACAGATTCTTCCTGACACCTTTTTAATGATACACAATACAGGTGATGATAAAGGGAAACATTATGCTTCATTATAGTAAGGCAAGGTAGTTACCTAATATTTATAGCCAGTCACATAGACAGATGAGTAATTAAATATCCTTGCTTCAGTATAAAAAAATTCCCTGGAGAATAAGAAGAGCATTTTTTCCCCGTGAGATATTATTGTGTCACTTTTTGCCACCGTGAGATACTATTTATGGCAGACTTGTTGGATTAGACAAGGCAGCTCTCAGTTGCAAAAAGGACCCAAGTATGACCTCAGGAAAACTAGGAAGACCCTTTCTCGATGCAGCCAAAGAATTCTTAGATGCTCGGAGTAGACATTAATAATTTACTCTCAAACTTTATTTTAGCAGCTTGTCTTTTTTAAAAAAATTAACCTTGAGCATGTTCTCATATATACAAAAGCAGCTGCTTTGTTAATTTCTTTTGTTCACTGGTTTGTTATTTTTGCTTTTTAAATCTTAGATTAGTAATAATGATACTTGTCTTGTTTTACCTTATGTGGTCGTTGGAAGGATCACAAAAGGTAATATTTATGAAGCAATTGTGTAAATTTTAAAACCTTATATGCAAGTGTTAATACATGGTAAAGTAACAAATAGATACTAGCTATTCTAAAAGTAGTGACAGGGAAGGCCAAGTGCTTGATGAAAATGCCACTTTTTAAAAGTTATGTTTGCTCTAAACAGACACATTATATGAAGGGTCAGGGTATGAAATACACTGCATATGGTCAGAGATCAGAAATTACACATAGATTTTCATTTGAAAGGCTAGGAATGTTTGCTTGGAGGTTTTTGTTACAACAGGTCGTGAGATATTCATGAACGAGTTTTTTGGTAGATTGATGATATCTTATACAGTGGGAGAAGGGAGTGCTGTATATTTACCATTAAAATCGTATTTATGGTTATATTTACTACTTTGATGATTTATCTCCTTTCCTCATGATTAAATTATCAATCCTGTATTCTTGGTATTATGTCTCATAGTGTTTCATGAGACAGTTAACATCCATAATTCCCAAAATTGTTGATGGGACTAAATTATCAGAATTTCTCTTAGCACAGTATCTTCTGAGTCTCCCAGTTTTTAAATTATGGCTAGTGGCCAATCTACCAGCTCATCAGTGGCCTTTTATTTATAGTACATGTTATTCGTCATACCACAGCAATTTTAGAAAATCACCCAAAATTACAAGTTCCATTGAGGCCCATGTCTTACGGACTGAAGGGGTTATTATTATAGCATTATAAATGACTCTTCCCTCTCTCCAATACATTCTGAATACAAATCAAAGCAGTGCTCTGTACAGAGGAAAGAGAGAGCCTTTAGAAGAGATATTCAGCAAATTAAAGACTAAGATAATACTGGGGCTCCTCTGAGGGCAATGACTCAATCTTCAGCTCTGTTTTGAGCTGCTACTTTCAAACCCAGCCCCATGTACTTTGTTCATGAGAGGTTTTACCACTGGGCAAAGGGGGAAGGGATAAAGGGAGCACCCCACAGGTCTCCATGGATTTGGAGAGGAAACCAGCTCCCTGCTCCCAAGACTCATCATGGCTGATTTCCACTGTTACACATCCAATATTGGAATGTGCATTTCTGATTTGTTCCAAAGCCTAACAATGTAATCAGGGCTATAAAGAAATAGTGGCAATAGAAGCCCCATCTCTTTAATCTTCCCTTTCTAATTGGTTGGATCCTGAAGATCCTGGGCTTTAGTCTGATTTTGGAACCAACTGATAACAGTGCTTTCTTTTTGTGAACAGGGGCAATGAGTAATTGGAGGAGGTACAAAATTCACTCTCTGCTTTATGATGTGTGGATTAGTGAAGGTATTAAGCCATTCTAATGATGGATAAGAAAATTATATCTGCTGTTGCTGAAAGAAATAGAATTGTCTCATCATAAAGTAAAGAGTTGTAAAATGCTGCAAGCTCACCAATAGCGCACGGGCAACAAAGAGGTACCATTTTTCTAACCCATTAGGAGCTATCTTCATTTCTTAACATGCATCATTTCTTTCTGCTTCATATCTATTGGTTTTAGTCTCAAAAACTTATGGAAAACACCAATTTCTACAGAGAATAAGACTACATATGGGTCAGGCTGTTATCATTTTGAAGAGAAATGCTGGGATTTCCTTATTTTATTAGAATGTTGCACAGCTAAATTTTATTTCATTGACATTCTTGTCTAGATAGCAGCTGCACCCTAAGTTTGAGTGACATGATTTATTCCTCAGAATCTCCTTGATACGTTTCACCTACTAGGGAGTCTTCATGGTAAACAGAACAGCAGGATATGGCATCCTGACAATTAAGTTCATTAAGAAACTAACTAGCTAGATAAGGTGGAATAATGGCAGAGACATTGTGGTGAGGGGGGAAAACACTTTTTAATAGGCTGAGTTTACTCTCTTCCTCATCATCTCTATGAAAAAAACATCAACTGTTGAGGAACTTGTATTGTTATTTTAGACTGGATTTCAAGTTTAAAAAGTACATAATACATAAATACATCATCCATGATCCAGTGGGCAGCTATGCATCTATATAAGGGGTATACTGTCATAGAGTCTTTATATATATATATATATATATATATATATATATATATATATATATATATATATATATATATATATATTTTTATTGATTTTTGCAGAGAGGAAGGGAGAGAGATAGAGAGTTAGAAACATCGATGAGAGAGAAACATCAATCAGCCGCCTCCTGCACATCTCCTACTGGGGATGTGCCCGCAACCCAGGTACATGCCCTTGACCGGAATCGAACCTGGGACCTTTCAGTCTGCAGGCCGACGCTCTATCCATTGAGCCACACCGGTTTCGGCAATAGAGTCTTGATTGTTTCAGACAATTCTCTACTGGCTGTAGTCAAAGGAATTGCAAAATTTGTGCCAAATGCTGTTAAAAATACTTTGACCATTGGTAGTACATAGTATGAGGTCCATGGGGATGGATTCAATTCTTACTTGCTTCTATAGGGGCATTATAATGGTCATAATAACTGGGATGTAAGTATTCAAAATGTTTCCCCTAGATGTTCAAATGCTTTAAACTTTTCTCATTAAAAAGCTACTAACTCCTTCTCTTTTGTACTATTCAATTCCAATGAATAATCCAGCACCCTGAAGACTCCATGGCCTCTTAAAACCACTAAAATACTTAGCCCCAGTAATCCATATGTAGAAAGCAAAAATAGTACAAAAAAATAAGTTGATGTCCATAATTTAAAACCAAATAATAAAAGTATATAAAATCATTTTTTATTTGAGAAAAATATAATTAATAATGAACCAAACATGATCCTTATTTGCATTTCTTTATCAAAAGGCAAAGCTGGTCATTTTTCAATGAGCAGCACTTAGAGACAGGGAATCAACCTTCATACAGTTGCCTACCTACTGATTTTATTCTACCTAACACCTTCCTTTATACTAACTCACACATTTTCAGAGAGTAGAACCATAGGCAAAACACCTGGAACTTATTTCCATACACTCTATTGCTTACATATATTTATTTAATGGGCTTGCAAACATTTCTCTCTGACCTTCAGTTTACACATTTGAAAATCAAAACAGAAACCTTTACGTTTCTATTCATTGTGAGGAAATAAGTGTTGAAAGGATGCATTTTTAATGGAGGTTGTTCTAATTCTTGTGGCACAAAATGGAAATGACAGTGAGAGCAGACCTGGAGTACCTAAATCAATTAGACTGTCAGATAAACATATGCAGTGCTTGCTGTATGCCAGCTTGGGCTCTACAGACCTTATAGCAGCGATAACAAAGAAAGGATAAATGTAGGCTCTCTCCTGAAGAAAAATGTCATCTAAGGGTGTGTACACACATATGTGTGCACACATGAGCATACACACAAATACGACATTATGCATTGCATACCTATTCTGTGTTTTCTACTTTTTATTGATTTCAGAGAGGAAGAAAGAGAGAGAGAGAGAGAGAGACAGACAGAGAGAGAGAGAGAGAGAGAGAGAGACAGAGAGAGAGAGAGAGAGAGAGACAGAGATCAATGATGAAAGGATATCATCCATTAGCTGCCTCCTGCACACCTCCTACTGGGGATTGAGCCTGCAACCCAGTAATGTGCTCTGACTGGGAATCATGACCTCTAACCATGACCTCCTGGTTCATAGGCTAACCTTAAACTACTGAACCATGACAGCTGGGCTGTGTTTTCTGCTTTTTAATGTTATTACTTCTTTTTAGCTTAAGCTATTTTTCTACTTTCTGGAACCTATGAATGTTACCTTAATTGACAAATGTTACCTTATATGTGGATGGAATTAAATTAAGGGTTTTGAGCCTAAACCGGTTTGGCTTGGTGGATAGAGCGTCGGCCTGCAGACCGAAAGGTCCCGGGTTCGATTCCGGTCAAGGGCATGTACCTGGGTTGCGGGCACATCCCCAGTGGGAGATGTGCAGGAGGCAGCTGATCGATGTTTCTCTCTCATCGATGTTTCTGACTATCTATCTCTCTCCCTTCCTCTCTGTAAAAAAATCAATAAAATATATTTAAATTAAGGGTTTTGAGATGGAGAGATTATCCTGTATTATCTAGGTGGACCTACATACAGGAGTGGGCAACATAGGTTAATAATAATAATAAATTATACAATAACAAATAAATAATAATAAAACAAGAATAAATTCTGGGTTTCACATACTCACAACTGTAAATTTAATTTTGCCCACTCTTGTATAATCACAACTTTTCTTGTAAGAGGGATAGAGGCAGCTTTGACTTCAGAGGGAGAGGAGATAAGACAATAGAAGCAAGATGGAGTAATGTGGCCACAGGCCGGGGAAGCCAGCAGCCACTCGAAGCTGGAAGAGGCAAGGAATAGATTCTCCTATGGAGCCTCCAGAGGTATCAACTCTGCTGACACCTTATAATTTGAACTTCTTACCACCAGAACTATGAAATAATAAATTTCTGTTATTGGAAGGCATCAAATTTGTGGTAATATGCCACAGCAGCAGCAGTAAACAAATTCAGATTTATGTTAAGAAGGATCCTAAGGACTTTCCACAACTCATAAATAATTTTGAGATTTATTGAACTTGGTTATATGAGTTAGAAAAAAGTGTAACAGCATTTGTGCCATTTCTGTTTAATTTCTGCATACTTTGGAAGATACTTTAGGACAGGCAATAGTTTAAAACCAACTAACCAACTACAGAGACGAGATGTCATGAAATCTGGAGCCGATTGCCACCATGCTGGCATTTACCACAGCAATAGTTGACTCTTTGCATCCTGGAGAGGTATATCCAAGCACCCCTGCAAATCACTGGTCTTGGTATTATTACCCCAAATTTACTAAGCACTTTTCATGTGCCATTCACTATTCTGAACACTTTGTACATACTCTTTCCGTCTCCCTCTATCTCTAATCTTCACAGCAGCCCCATGGACTAAGTGCAATTATCATGGCCCTGTGAACCTGCGAGAAAATTGAGGTTTAAAAAAGTTAAATAATGTGTTGATGATTATGCACAGCTAGTGAATGATGGAGCTGGGATGAAAGCCCAGGCATTCTGACTATAAAAGTCTTATCTCCTCTCCTGTACAGTCTCCAGTGTGTAGGGAACGAAAAGTAATTTAGAAAGGAAGGTGGGGTCATGGAGTAGGCTCATTTTTTAGCTACTTAACTTGCTCCTTCACACCAGTCTCACAGTTGCCCTTATTCAACTATGACTGGGTACTCCACATACTCTGTTTTATTTAATCTTAACAGTAATCTTATAGCATAGCTATGATTTTTCCTAAGTGTTCACTTTCAGGGTCTCTAGAAAATATTAAAAACTCCAAAATTGTAAAAACCAAACGTGGACAATTGTAGCACAAAGTGTTTTTCACCATTCTATTTAAAGATTAGAAGATTAGCCCTTGATAGCAGAACAGTGACAACTAGTAGGCAAGGTCATTATTATTTCCAATGATAAAAAATGTCAGTATAAATGGGGGGAGGGGATCGGCCAAGGTACACAGACTATGGATGTATGAGGTAGGGCTCTATTTATCTTTCTTTATTTTCACATAGCAACATGTTCCACTTTACTATACACAAAGCATTTGTGTTTACTATATGGTATGTGCCTCACTTGTCTTTTGTAAGTTATTTATTAGTTACTAGAAGCCCGTTGCACAAAGATTCATGCAATAGGCCTTCTGTCCCCTGGCTGCTGGCACCAGTTTTCCTCTGGCACCCGGGACCCAGGCCTTTGGTCTGGCTGCAGTGGAGAAGCCAAGCCTCTTCAGTCTTCAGTCTTCACTCCGGCCAGAGCCTTCAGTCTTCTGCAAATTAACCACCATCTTTGTTGGGTTAATTTGCATAGTTGCTCTGATTGGCTGGTGGGTGTAGTGGAGTGACACCAATTTGCATGTTCCTCTTTTATTAGTGTAGATTTTAAAGGGTCAAATATCAAACAGAAAATAACAATAATAAAAATTAAAAAAAAAAAAACATGAGTAGTGGGTCTCAGTCTTTCCTGGGCCAGGGAATGTACAGAGCTAGACTCAGAAGTTGGCACCAAGGTAGGAGTTACATCACTCTCAATGTAGAAAATACTGATATGTTTATGGAATATCTAATTGCCCCTCTGCCTGCAATGTGGACTGATGCAGAGAAAACAAGGGAAGAGTATTTCCTAAGGGAAATTAATATTTAACTTTAAGGTATAAAATGTCTCTACATTAATAGAGTTATCTGATTCATAATTCAAATATTGAACTCGGTCAGCATTGAATTTGTAATTGAATGTGGGCCCAGGGTAATGTGTTCATTGCTGTAGTTGAAGATATTCAAACATGAGCATTTTTTCTGCTTATACTATTTTTTCTTCTTTTTACATTTTCTCATTTTGGAGAGAGAAGATGCAATAATAAACTCATGACCAGGGGATATGTTTTTAATCCTGCTTCATTATCTTTGAGTTTTATGATCTGGGGTGATTTATTTAACTTCTCTGCCTCAACAATAACAAAAAAGACTGGTGATCAGATGACATACTGGCCTTGTTCATGTGAGGTAGATATACATGTATAAAGATGTATGGAAAATATATTTATATTTATGTGCAATATAAACATATATTAGGACACTTCCAAGCATTTTATGAGATGGTTGCTCCCTGTTTTGAACTCACACAAAGCATACTTTTCCTTCACCTTTTTGTCACAGACACAGTCTGTTTTGTCCCTTCTTATCCCTATAAGATTGCATGTTCCTTGAGGGAAGGGCAGAGTCTCTTTGTTGTATTCTCAGCAATGTTTGTCACAAGGTGGGTGACTGATAGACGTGCTTGGAAAGGAGAAGAAAAGGAATGGAGAAAAAGATAATGTACTAATCTATTTCCTCATTCAGTTATTCATGAAAACATTTTATACATTTTCATATGTATGTTTGTATATATACATACATACATATATATGTACACCATACATATATTATATATCAATGTGTGTCTATAGTGAAATATGTTTGTACACACATGTGAAAATGTCATGTCATGTAAGAGCCAGTACCTTATGATTTTTAGATGCTGTATTAACATGATTTAGACTTCATTCTTTTCCATAGTAAGCATTTGGGTTTCACGACTGAACCTCTAATTTTGCACTTAGGTGAGAAGCTTCCATTAATGGCTTACATAGGGTGGAGCTACGAAACATTTAGGAATAGAGCCCACCTAATTGTCAAACAATAAGAAAAAGCAGTATTGGAGGTGATAAGTCCTTTCCACAGAGGCTCTCTGGGAATTTTATTTCTGCTCAAAAATGGAGGGTGTGGTAGGCAGAATAATTGCCCACTCTCCAAAAATACACATGTATTAATCCAGAATTTGTCAATATTTGAACTTACATGGCAAAAAGAATTTGCAGATGTGATTAAAGTAAGGGTTTTGATATGGGAGATTATTTTGAATTACAGAAGCTGGATCCAATGTAATCACAAGGGCTCTTATAAGAGGGAGTGTAGAGGATTAGAGTCCAAGAAGGAGAGGTGACAATGAAAACTGAGACCTGAGGGATGGGGCAAAAAGCCAAAGACTGTGGGCAGCCTCTAAAAGCTGAAGAGAAAAAAGTTCTTTAGAGCCTCTAGACAGGACACAGCTCTCTGACACCTTGATTTTAAACTATAAGGACCGGAGGACTTCCTTACCTCTAGACATGTAAGATCATACATTTGTGGTGTTTCAAAGCACTAACTCTGTGGTAATTTGTTACAGCAGTGATATAGGAAGCTAATCCATAGAGTAAACTACTAGTTAGAGGAACTAAGGTATGCAGGAGAGAGTAAACATCTATGAAAAGTGGCATCCTGGAAGATAATGATTCTTTCTCCTCAATGACTGACAGATGATATTTTGGATAATGTTTCCCTGAAGTTGGCCCTTAGAGCAAAATCTCCTGGAGCAGGGAGTACCACTCAAAAGGTTTTTTTTAAACCTTGACATTCTGGTCCTGATTTTGTGGTCCTGATTTCAAGTAACTCCCTATCCTATATAATAAAGAGCTAATATGCTAATTAGACCGAACAGAACGACTATCCGGATGAAGACAGGGCTGTGAGGGCTGAGCCCTTTGCATGAATTTTGTGCATTGGGCCTCTAGTATTTTTATATGAATTTAAATTTCTCTAAAATTGCAAAATGAATGTTTATGTTGTCTTATTGCCTATGTTATTCCCCCCTAAGGTTGTGGTATAGCAACAATTAAATACCTAATAAAATTACTGTTAAAATGATGCAGTTGTGCTCTATACTAGTTTGCCCCAAAATATGTTAAGCCACAGGATTAATAAGATCTATCTTGTTAGATGATGTGATTTATCACTATTCTGGGGATGTGTTATTACATTAAAACATACATGAATATATGAATTAGATGTTCTGATAATAATATATGACAAAACACAAAATCCTTTGTGTTTTTAAGAAAAATTACAAGGCATCAGAGGAATAGTACACTTTCCAGACCAATTCAGATGACACCTCTCCTTCCACCAAGAAACTCCCAAGGTTGCTGTGGAAGGATTTCACAGAATAATTTTATTTGGAATAAAGTCTTCTGGCAACAAAATAATTATTTCCCTATGCTTGCACATACAGGCAAATGTATAATACTCTATCATCAGATTTTTGTGTCTCTGTAAGGCAAGGGTTTTATTTACATTACCCCTTTGTACACCTTTTATTCAGACTTGATTATACACTGGGTATTCAAACTCAATCTAAAATTGCACATCTCAGTGTCTTTATTCATTATGGTCCATATTCCATGAAATCTATTTTCTTAGTTTCTGAAATGTGTCAATCCATTCTTTCAAAGCAAACTCCAATTCCATTTCTTTCCCAAGGCTTTTGTAAACCCTCTCTCTCCTTCTGTTACAATAAACAGGAACATTCACTCAACAGTCTGTCAATTTCCAGCTTTATGCCAGGCATTGCATACACAAATCTGAACAAGGGAAATGTTAGAGTAATTTCTCTTCTGACCTTTTTAATCTCATATAATGGATTGCTTTTCTGCCTTGCATTATATTAATTTGTAAATATATGATATGGTTGAAAGAACATGGAATTTGGAATCATGCAGACCTGAATAATAATCAGAGGTCTGTGAGTTATAAACCTGTGATCTTGAAAAACTGTGTAACTTCTCAAAACCTAACTCTCATCATCACAGTTACTTCGTGGTGGATTTGAAATAATGTCTATCATTAATCTTGCCTTCTCAATAGTCAATGACCCAAAAATATTGGTCTCCCTTGCATCCTACTAGCCTGCGTGTCTGTTGAGGCAGCATTTTTATGTGGTTCATCAATATATCCTTCATAGCACTCAGTATAGTTATAAGTAAAAAGTGAGGACTCAATAGTGAAAGAATAAATATCAATAAATTTACCCTCCAGGAGAAGTTATACAGAAATAAAGGGATAGTTTCAAGTAAATGGAAGCTCTGAGAACAGGTTGGAGGATGGAGAGAATATTACCAAGTATGGGTTTGAAGAGGCTGGCAATGAATCCTTGCAATTAGTTAATGGCATACAATAATAACAGCTCAGAGTGAACCCTAAAAATACCATGTGCATGTTCTTTAGAAAATATAATGTTTAAGAAATCCATTATGAAGGATCTGGCTAGTCGGGGCACCGGTTCATAATAAAAAAAGGAGAAATTCTTTCTAATAATAGTTGGAGAAAGCTGAGGTAACATTTACTGAACCCTTTATGAGACATTTAAGTACAATTAGGGTAAACGCTAATTGGAGAGTGAAATTACATGCTAAGAAAGTGAAATAATTTGAGGAAGATCTTCACTTGAAGAATTCATCTGGGAGTTCTAATACCACTTATAGAATTAAGCAACAGCTACAGGTTTCTTCACAGTCCATATCCCTAGAAATGTTGGGAGGGCCTTCAATGAATTAGAAACTGTCACCTGAAAAGGTAAAAAGCAAAAGGGAGTAATAGAGAAAACCCAACCCCAACTGTGGATTGAGGAGCTTAATGAAGAGTTCTCCTCCATGTCTGGAGGTGGCAGACTTTGATGGAAGGAGGGGGTTTAGAAACTCTGACTTCTTCAGACATTTTAAGGCTACTATGTCTCCATTATCACCATGACCTTCTCTTTATTGGCCTTCTGACCTCCTTGCCTCCTGCTTTTCTCCTGAGCCTGTTCAATTCAACCTTCTTGTTCCGGACATATGCCCTCCATCCCAACTTGCAGCCTCCTCTGGCCATTAGACCAACACTTGGGATAAAGTTAATAGTACCTCTTCACTGCCAAAAGAAATGAGGCCTTGCTATAAGAAGTGGGCTGTGTGTAGGTACCAGAAGTCTCTCTCATATGACAAATGCTTCCATTTGTCAATAAGTATCCAAGGAATTTCCTCAGCAGATAAACGTGTGTGTGTGTGTGTGTCCACGCACCAGTGCCTCAAATACCATCTCACTACTGACTTCAGTTCCAGAATCACGTGAATGGGTGGTACTAACCTAATTAGGAAATGGAAAGAGAAGGGGCAAAAATTTTATTTCTCTGATTTTATATGGGAAAAAGCATGTGTTGGTCTTGTGTGAATTTTTCAAGCTATCTAGGATTTATTAAGATAATTATTAAATGTAACTCAAAATCCTAAGAGAAAAATGTAAATGTGATTCTATATTTTAGATTTCACTAAAATGACCAAGGTTTCCAGTTCCCAAACTAGAGAGAGAAGAAAGATAACTGAAAATTTAATGTCTGGCTGCAAAGTCTGGCTGCCCCAGACATGGGGTTGAGTACTCCAGAATCGGGACACAGGTAAATTTTTTCACAATATTGATTTAACAGTGCCCACTAGGTGGCAAATGAATTGTACAAGTCTCTTAGCAACATTTGAAAAGATCAGTTGTACTTCCACAGCCATTGACATATCATCAAAGCATGAAATTTTATTATCCTCTTTTTTATTCTTTAACAAACATGGTTATTTGGACTTAAACCATTTAGTCCTATTCAGGATTAAACTAAATAAATGACTCAGTGAGCCCTGCCCACACAGGACAGTCATGAAATTCCCCATTTAAAAATCTTTGAGGGTGGATTTAGTGAGCACGGAATGTTGAAAATGTCCAGTTGCTTATTGAGTGCTTAGATATAAGACATTTCAGAATCTCCTCACTTCATGCATGGAGTTCCTATTTTACAAAGCAGCAGAGAATGGGAACTAGGGATGAGCCTACAAAATGATAGGTGTGAAAGGAAGGCACAAGAGAAAAATTTCTGCATTAGAAGTTAGGAGACCTTGGTTTTGGTTCCCAGCCTGCAATAAATCTCAGTAATGAACATTTATTAAGCACTTTGCTAAATTGCCCATTTTTTCTTTAGTCTTCCAAAAATGCTGTCATATTTGCTTTGCAAGTAAAGAAATCCCATCTCAGTAAATTTAAATGACTTTCCCAATGTTACATGGCTACCAAGTGGTAAAATGTGGATTTGAATCAGAATTTTTAACTGCAGAGACCTCTAAGCCACTGTGTTTCTCTGCCACTACTTGAATCATGGGAAAACCTTAGAGAACTTAATCGATACACATGTATTCATCTATATAGTTACGCATATATTCTTTTATGTATGTTTATTCAAGTTCTGTATTGCCTTAGTTAGATACTAAAATGTTAATAAAAGTATATAATACTGTCAAAGTTTGGCTTGCAAACATAATGACTACAGGAGTCAAACAGGATGCATGGAGAGAGTTTTCTGGACATGAAGCATGTTGGGTACCACTTATTGTTGACAAAAACCATAATGATTTATCATACATGGGACACAGGCCTAAGATTTACAGGATATCTCAATTGTTTCTACATAGTTTATTTGTCATCTTCTGATTTTAAAATATTGTGTTATACAAGAAAAGAAGATGATGGTCAACGGAAAGACAAGCTCCTAGCTTGAGATGTCTATACTTCAAAATGCCATAGTCATATTCTCAGAAAGAGCCCTCGTATTAGGTGACAAGGAAATATTATTTGTATAAACTTAGAAAATATCATCTAATTTCCCAGGATCTCAGTTGCCTTATGTACAAAATGGGTCTGGCAGTTGCTCTAGTTGCTTTTAACTGTTCTTCAAATCTAACATTTTAGATTCTCATAATAAAAATAATGATCTTAAACTTGATTTCCTTACATTATGTCTGAGGAGATAGAAAAGGCATAGATAAAAATGACTTGAAGAACGTTTTATGGAAGCTTATAGACAAGAGTATCTTCAGCCCTCAACACTCAAGGAAAGGAGTGAGTACACTAAAGTAATGCAAAAATTCAAAAGGTGGGTCAGGTATCAGAATGTGAACAGGCACTCTAACACTGGGAAAATAGTTGACAAGCATTAGGTAAACAAGAGATTGGCACTTCAGTGTGTGGTAAATAATCCTATGAAGAGAAGACTCAAGTGAAACTGTTAAGTGTTTTCAAATAACTACAAGGCTTTCAAATGTGAATAGAAGTTAAATTTGCTGCTTGTGCCCTAAGGAACATCGCTGAGTGAAAAACACAAGAGGTAGCATGGTTGGGTCGAATTAAGGTATTACATATAAAGAAGGTTGCTCCAAAAGGGAGTGAGTTCACTATGAAGGAGGCATTTAGGCTACTTTTGTAATTATCTTTATCTGTGCTCTTTAATTTACTTGTGTAAACACATGTTACCCTTTAGTTTGCTTTAATCTCTGCCTTAAGAACTCCCTTTAGTATTACTTGAAGGGCATATTTATTAGCAGTAAATTCTTTCAGTTTTGTGTATCTGGGAATGTCTAATTTCACTTCCATTTTGATAATGTTTTCTCCGTATAGAATTCTCTGTTGAGAGCCTTTTCCTTTCATCACTTTGATGATGTGATGTTATTGCCTTTGGGCCTACATGAATTCCGATATCTGCTGATGACAGTGTAAGACAAATCTAGGTGAGAATCTATTTGATTTCATCCCACTTGGAGTTTGTTGAATTGCTTGGTTGTATATATTAATATTTTTCATCAATCTTGGAAGCTTTTGCCATTAGATCTTCAAATACTCTCTTTGGTCCTTTCTTTCTCATCTCCTCCCTGGAGATTGCATTTTCTAGGTGCTGATATTCTTGATGATGTCCTGCAGGTCTCTGTGGTCCTTTACGTTTCCCTTCATTCTTTTTATCTGTTTGTTCATTGGACTGGATGATCTCAACAGAATTCTATTCAAGTTCACTGATTTTTGTTTCCCTGCCTGTTCAAATCTTCCTTCAAGCCCCTCTATTGAATTTATTTTCATTATTGACTTTTCATCTCCAGAATTTCTATTTGGTTCATTTCTAAAAGTTGTGTCTATTTAGTGAAAGTATTTGCCAAGATATAGTCTCATACTTTTTTTAGTTCTTTCGCTGTGATTTTCTTTAGTCCTCTAAACTTATTTAAAATAGCTGATTTGTCGAATAAATCCATTGTCTGTGTTTCTTCAGAGATTGTTTATATTGGTTGTATTTGTTTTCCTGTGTATGGCCCATACTTTATAGTTTCTTTGCATGTCTCATAATTGTTGAAAACTGGATATTTTCTATAATATGATATGGCACCTTCAGATTCTCTCCCTTCTCCAGAGTTTGCAGTTGCTATTTATTATTATAGTTGCTGTTTATTTAGTGACTTGTCTATTCTAAATATGAAAAGTACTTATTATTTGTTGCCTGTGGCCAATGAAGCCTCTGTTATGTTAGCTTAGCTTTAGTGGTCAGCTAATGTCTTAACAAATATTCCCTTAAATGTCTGAAACATTAAGTTTCCAAAATAAAACAAGTTCTATTGGGTGTTGGACATTTCAATCTCTCAGGAAGCTCAGCTCTGTTCACCAATTTTGTTTATTTACTTCTTCAAGGTAGGAAAATAGAAGTATTTTTTGTAATATTAAGGACATCAAACTTTTCTAAATGAAAATGGACTCTGGATATGTGAAGGGCAGCCTGGCACTTTTACTTCATTATTAGCAAATCAACACATACCTACTATTGCGTTCAGTTGTTTTACCAAACAGAGAAGCTTGGAAATGGCATTGGAAAGGACCAGTGAGGCAAATTTTCTGTTACAGAGTTGTATATTTGTGAGGCAAAAGCCCATTATAAATAACACATACACATAGGTAGATAAATAGAAATATATAGACATTCAGGGTTTCCCAAAAATGTATGCACATTGTAACAGCTGGTAGCTCAATTTTGAAAAGAAAATGCATTTTAATAAACACTGACTTTATAATTATTCAAAGTCTGAATATACATTTTTGGGACACCCTATATCTTTCATGATGGCATAGTAGATATACTTAGTTAAATATCATTATCTCTGATATAATACTTTTGTTACATTGACATTGAATTGACCTCAGAGATTAAAAACTCAAGCTTACTTCAGAAAGTGCTCCAGTGCAGCAAGCATTGGCTATCTTACTCATTGCCCTATTGTCTTCATTGTTACTATACAATCAAACGAAGTTTCCACTTAGTGCCCAAACCATTCACTCCAGTAAGATCTTTATCACAATCAGCCACAGGTGGTATTTTACTTAATTATGATGAAACGGTATGCCATGGATTGCCAATTTTCCATTTTCTTTTAGTAAGTTTCTCAGCATTATGTTAATTACCAAGTAACCACCAGACCATTTCCAGAAACCATACTCAGATATTTCTACTGCCTTTAAAGAGGTACAGGAAGGATATTTTGGGGGATAACAAAAGAAACTGGAGCCTGGAACACTGCTGATGCTAGGGAGAAAGACACTGCTGCTACAAACAGCAATAATAATAGGAAGGAGCAATTCCTTCTCCCCTCCTCCTGTCTTCCTTTGTGTCTTTTCTTATGGGACCTACCAGGAAGCCATCTAATGAAGGAGCAGTGTAGTTTGTAGTCTCGGCTCCAGCATTATAAAGCAGAGAACAGAAGGAGACATGATGAGGGGAGATAAATAGTTTAATGGTAAGTAGAGCTTTGATGTCAACAATAAATCATTCTTCAAAGTAAGCTTTTCTACAAATTTTGACAATATTTTGTATAAAACAGGGATTGAATGTCTAAGTTTAAGTTCAAGAATATTTATATATGTTTAATTACATATACAATTATATGTATATATACACACATACCCTAATTATTTATATATGAAGTTATATATAAATGTATGAAACTTGGAGTTTTCCATAAAGATATTAAAGCCTAATGAATGTGTTTTTGTGTGTATGGTCCGGAGTTCTTACCTTTCTAAGTAGTTCTTGAGCATAAATATCATATTAAACTTGCATACATATCTATTCTAAGTCAATCCTACCTATGGTTTTGAAAATCAAATTGTTTTTATAGAGTTAAGTATGGTGCACTGCAGCACAGCAAGTCATACATAAAATATCAGATGGAAAAAATAAAACTGAGGATATTGGAGTTTATTTAAATTTATACCACATTTTTATTTTCTAGAAGCATTCATTATTTGCAATAAAACAGTGTCATGGAACTAGAATGCAATATGCCATCTTATTTGACTGTTTGTGAATAAACGAATAAGCCATTTTATACCTTTCATGTGGGTTTTTCATTAAATTTTTTGTCCTGGGCCATCAAAAATAATCGGCTGGCCATCATATATATATATATTTGTATAAACAGTTCTATTTTATCTCCACAGGAAGTGAATGGAATCAGATGTGTTTTTTCCATCTTTTTTTATAATATGCTTTTAAAAATTTATTATAGAGAGA
This sequence comes from Myotis daubentonii, assembly GCF_963259705.1. Lineage (NCBI taxonomy): Eukaryota > Metazoa > Chordata > Mammalia > Chiroptera > Vespertilionidae > Myotis > Myotis daubentonii. The sequence goes on along the minus strand of NC_081852.1, from coordinate 51,087,003 downwards.
GAGGAAGGGAGAAGGATAGAAAGATATAAGCATCAATGAGAGAAAAATATCCATCAGCTGTCTCCTGCACACCCCCCCCCACCACAGATTTAGCCCACAACCTGCACATGTGCTCTGACCAGGAATGGGACCAGTGACCTTTTGGTTCATGGGTGGACACTCAACTACTTAACCACACTGGTTGGGCAGATATGTTTTGCCCATCTTAAGGATTATACAGAACCCATGTCTTTTAGAGTCTAGGAGGTCTTTGGGGAAATGTTTAAAGAGTGAGACAGAGGTAGATTTTGAAATCCAAACCATATACCGGCAGGTACAAAATTCTGTTATATTCAAGCATTTGTTCCCACAAATAATTTCCCCAATAACTGTCAGGTAAATTGGAGCAACAAAAGCAAAGAAGGCTTCTGGAGTTGTCTGGTTGGTAGAGCAAGACTTTCAGAGAGTCTTGGTGTGCTGAGAAATTTCCCTGGAAAGCTTGAAAGCCAAATATATTTTTAATGATTTGGTCCCTCAATTGCATTCCAAGATTGATAAGCAAGTTAAGGGTATTCCAGGAAGAAATACGAGAGGAAAAATAATATCCTTTATAACAGGGAGATTTAAAACTCAAGGTAATAATTTGAGTTTAAAGAGTACATTTGTAACACTGAAAATAATGATGTTTCTAGAAAGAGCAGTGTGTTCACGGCAGTGGGGGATGGTGTGAATTTCTAGATGGAAATATACAAAAACAGTTCTTGGTTTTATATTTGCAGGTTTGGAATCAGTAGGAGGAAAAAGTTCATTTCAATAAAAGTGGGGCTTTTACATTGTTATCCTCATTTTGATGAGGGAGGCCTCTGATACTGTCCAGAATATCAAATTCTTTATTACAAAAATTATCATAATTAATTAGTCTTTGGCACTTTTTTCCCATGAAGGATTCCTTGAGCTCAGTGGATTTGGAACACACACCAAAAAAAATTGGCTAGAAACAAATTTATTGGTTGACAACAGTTGAGGCTTGGCTGGACCCCTTGTTTGGATTCATAGTTGTCATGGGATGACTAAGGTACCAGCTCTTCATGGTCAGAACTTCACTGGCAGGATTATATATCCAACTCACTATTTGTAGGTTAAGTGAAAAAAGCACCACTTAGTCATGGATGTCAGTGCTCTAGGTAGATATACCTGAGTCTCATTTTACTTAACAATAATGATGGCACATAATGGAGTTAGACAAAGTTAACCATGGCCACCCTATAAATTTATTTTGTATTCAGATGGAAAATCACTGCCAAAAAATAGAGCTGTGCAAATCCTCATTTATTTTTAAATACATGTGCAATTTGCAAACAGGCACATGCAATTTTTGAACAATGTTATGCAAATAAATATTTATGTATTTCATGATTGCATAGTGAGGGGATTTGACTCCCATAGAGGAATAATGTAGTTATTGGTTTCACAAAGTGTTGAGTAAAAGCAAACAAATTTCTGGAACCAGAAGTTCTTGTCATTTAGAACAAATGACAGCTTTGCAGAACATTGGAGGTGACTGTTTTAGGTTAGGGAAAGGCAATTTTGCTCATTTTCCCCCCTCGGTGCCTTTTTCTACTTTTACTGGGTGACATCCTTTTTTTGTTTTTAATTGCTTTTCCATTAGTGAGCATCTCGCTATGAAAAGTACAACAAAAATATTCATGAAAACGGATACAAAATTCTTCTCTGTCTCTGCACTCCAGCCTCATCACCATCTCCCTCCATCTCCCCAAGTAAGGTTCATGACCAAAGAGGCTACATTAATCACCTAGGAATTCAGTTATCCAAGAATCAGAAAAAACAGTACCTCAAATTCCAGCTCCTGAGCAGCACCCATGACCTTGGTTCAGAAGTATATTTTCCAAATCTTATGGACAGAAAAGATGGGAAGCGATTGGCCTCGGTGAACATTTTGTACTCAGACTTTTCAAACCCAGAGCAGGTATTAGATCCCAATTCCTGTGGTGGTGATGGGGAAGGGGGCGGGTTAGAGGAAGGTATTAGACAAATCCAAAACCTAGGCTTTAGGCAAAGGACCTATTCATCAGGCAAGGGTTAGAACTTTTGAGCTGAACTGGACCTTAAATATCCCTGCCATCCTGGTACCAGTCTTAGACTCTAGGTATCCTTTGGCCCAGACAGCTGATGTTTATTTCCTGAAATAACATAATTGTTATCCCTCAGGAGGCTGCCTCTGACACAACTGCAGCCTCTAATTTCAGAGTTCCTGAATAAAGACTTGGGGTTGACCTTCTATTTTGCTCTGCACCCCTGCTGTTGGTTGGGCTCCTAGAATCCAGACGCCCTTTTGAATTATTGCCTCTTCCTAGTACCTACCTTCACAGTTCCAGGACTGTGGTAGACAGAGTCCTAAAATGACTCCCAATGTTTTCTACATCTTGATATTTATAGCTGTTTGTAACCTTCTCTCCATATGTAGCTTGGTTCTAACCAAAGATTATGATGATATTGAGATTGCCATGTCTGGAATTAAACAACATTGTGACATTTATCTCGCTACCATAGTTTGTTTATTTCCCTATGGCTGGTATGCTTTGATGAAGCCAGTTGCCATTTTGAAGGGGGCTAAAGGGACCCTGCAGCCAACAGCCAGTTAGAACGGAGGACCTTAATCCCTGGAGGGACTGATTCATCAAACAACCACAGGAGCTGGAAGTGGATTCTTCCCCGGTCAGTTCTTCAGATGAGACCCAAGCCCTGGCTGCCACTTTCATTGCAACTTTGTGAGAAACCTTAAACAGGGAACTTACAGGACTCTGGGCCACAGAAACTGAGGTGATAAATATGTGTGTGTGTTGTGGTAAATCTATATAGCATAAAATTTACCATTTTAACTATTCTTAAGAGTGGAGTTCCATGGTATAAAGTACATTCATATTGTTATGTAACAATCACTGCCATGCTAACATTATGTATAAATATAGACATATCACTAACAATATATGTATATATAGGGGTGGGCAAAAGTAGGTTTACAGTTGTTTATATGGAAAATAATACATTATAAATAAAATATAAGAATAAACTGTTTCACATACTCAGAACTATAAACTTACTTTTGTCCACCCTTATATGTATATATCATATTTATTTTATCCATTCACCCATTGAAGGACCCATGGATTTCTACTTTTTAGCTATTGTGAATACTGCTGCTATGAACATAGGTAAACAATATCTGTTCAAATTCTTGCTTTCAATTGTTTTGGATATATGCCCGGAAGTAGTAATTCCAGGTTTAATTTTATTTTGAGTCATTGCCATACTGGATTCCACTGTCTGCATCATTTTACCAGGTATGTGTGTTGTTTTAAATCGCGGGTCTGTGGTCATTTTATGCACACCAATAGATAACTAAGAGGAAGAGCTGTTAGGATACAAAAAAAAGTGAAGAAAAAAAAGCATGGTGCCGAAACCGGTTTGGCTCAGTGGATAGAGCGTCGGCCTGCGGACTGAAGGGTCCCAGGTTCGATCCCGGTCAAGGGCATGTACCTGGGTTGAGGGCATATCCCCAGTGGGAGATGTGCAGGAGGCAGCTGATCGATGTTTCTCTCTCATCGATGTTTCTAACTCTCTATCTCTCTCCCTTCCTCTCTGTAAAAAATCAATAAAATATATTTAAAAAAAAAAAAAAAAGCATGGTGCTCACACTCACGGTGCTTATAGCCTAGTGGAAGAGACAGAAATAATCAAATCCTCTTGGCATTGACTGTACACTCACAACACTTATGTGTATTAAAAAGAGAAGTGTATGGTATAATAGGATTTTATAGAAATTGATTTCACCCAGGCTAGGGAGTCAGGATTACTATCAATGCACACAGTAGGAGTGCCTTCAAATGAGCTAGCTGGTTAACAGCCTGCAGCCCAGATTCAACAAAAGAAAGATCCTTGCTTTGAGATTTCATCTTTCCCTTGCAGCAAAGAATGCAAACCAGGCAAGAAGAGAGGAAAACACATCACCAAAGCCTCATCTGTAACCAAATCTAATGTCAACTGTCTGATCGTCTCTTCCATTTGCAGCTGTTAGAGTGGAAGAAATGTATTGTATATTCATAGCAGAGATGTTTCTGAGCCAAGTATTACTGTTATATTTGCTTTCTGTTATTTTGTTTTTAAAATAGACAGTATTATCTGCTTTATTTATTCTTAAAAACTAAAAATCATAGTATCTCTCAAAACAAAGTTCTAGAAGATTCAGTATTATGAGTTGAATGTGGGCATGTAACTAAGCAGGCATCATTAGAATATCTTGCTATTAAGACACCTTAATTTTTTTTCATTTTGGACCCTTAATTTCCCTCAAGTGAGCTTGCAGAAATTCTGACCTATTTTTATTGAAATCCTAGATTATAGCAGCTAAGCTCCAAAGTAAAAAAAAAAAGAAACTAAAATATCTTATCTCTCTCTGGATGTGTGTTCTACAACTCTTTTGATTCTAGACTTAAGCACAGCAATTCAGAAATGACAGTTCTTCTGAAAGCCTTGATATTTATATTTTTCCACCCTGAATCAGTAGTGAGTAAAATTTCCTAAGAAAAATAAAATTTGGAATTCGTTTTGTACAGTGAATTGTGATTCTCTACTCTATAGTTTCTGTCTTCCCCCACCCATATGAGCAACATTTCTTCTTATCACAGCTGGGACAGGGTGGGGTATGACAAATGACATGGTAAGGACAGTTTTGACTCTTTTTTCTTTTCTTCTTCCTTCTGTCAGGCTGTCAGAACTCTAGTGCTAATTAGCTACATGATTTGGAACAGTGCAATCTATCTATTCATTCTCCCAACATAGACTATCTACCTATCTTCCACCTACCTACATATAAAGGGGGGGGGGATATAATATACACTATACCTATACACAAGGGAACTATTAGGGGGAAACATTTTTAAATAAATGTGGTGGTTTCATTATATAAAAAGCTATGTTTAAAACCAGGCCTACTGGAGGGGTGACATTAATTCTCAATTTCTTAATCTGAAAAATGGAAACAAAGACTATGCTTACATCCCAATTTTCTCTATTCAAATTTCAAGGGACTGAGAACACTTCTTAAAGGGTTTATTCCCAAATGTATGGATGCCATAAAGGTGGAATTTGAGAAGAGGAAAGCAGGCACACACACACGCACACACACACACACATATTACCAAACATATAATACACATGCACAGTAAAATTATACCTTCAGAGAAATCTTGAGCTAGGAGGCCATGAACTAGAACAGATTGACTTTGGGAGGTGTGAGAATAGCTGAAGAAGTGAAAAGTGAGCTGGAACATTAAGGATGAGTTGGAATTTCTAGGTTGGGTAGGAGGAAGATGAATGAAGGAGGAAGTGTGACAAACATAAAATAGCTGGGTGTGGTTCGCATGGTAGAGTAAAACAGAGGAAGGAGAGTATGAAGCATGAGATGAGGCTGGAGAGATAGGCAGTGGCCATGCAGGCTCTTATACAGTCATGCACCATATAATGATGTCTGATCAATACAAGGGTGGTTCCTTAACGTTTTAATGGTGCTGAAAAATTCCTATCAATGGAATGAGGGTAGTGGAGCTGGAGGAAGACCAGGCTTGGGGAGAAAGATTATCTATTTATTTTGGATGAGATTTTTTTGAGATAGCTAAATGCCAATACCCATGTGACGGTTCCACAAGAACAAGAGCATCCCAGACTCAGGAGAGTTGTATAGGTCAATGTGCTACTTATCAATGTATTGCTTTCCCATCCAAAACTACTCTTTACTGTCTATGCTGCAATAATAGAGATGGACCCTGTAATGATTTCTCTTGAGCCAGCTGGATCAATGTCAAGTTTGTCAGGTGAGGGTGCTGCAGGGACACTTCCTATCTCTGGCCTTCACTTTCTACAGGTTCCTACAAGACACAACCCTCGCCGCACAAGGGAGCTAGCACATCCCCAGTAACTTCTCCTGCAAGCCTCTAAGGCAGCTGTTCAATGATTTCTGATGAGAGCACTTCCTGAGGACTGTTCTCCTGGGACCCCAGAGGATGGGCTCCTGGCAGGTTTCTGGGGTCCAATATCTCACAAAACTGCTGCTCCACAAGGAAGCTGCTGTGCCTTCTCCAAACAGGCTTGAACTTAGCCTTGGAGCTAAATAAAATAATGGCAAGTAAGACAAGGGCTAAAGGTATCTGTTGTATTTAGTTATAGGGAGATTGCTCATGATCTCAAGGAGAGCTCTTTGGGTAGAGAAGTGAGCAGAGAGAGACTGCGCAGAAAGGGACAGGGGAGGCTGAGTAAATTCTGAGTATCAGTTTGTCGAAGAAAAAAAGAGACAGTGAAGACTTAAAATCCTTGTCCCACCAGGTTTACTTCTGGCTCTGCAATTCTAGGTCTTCTACCCCTAGATTCCTCCCTCTGCTGTAAAATCTCCCAAGGTCTCCAGATGTCACGGAGGCAGCCCAGCACCACACCTCAGGGCGTTTTCTGAGATGCAAGTGACGCTACTGTAGGAGGCAAGTCATCAACAGGGCATGAGGGTCCAGCATTCCCTGGTCCCAAAGTCAGGAGACTTGAAAAGGTTCCAAACATAGAAAAATAACATTTGGCAGTGCCACAAGGGTTTTATCTTCATTACCAGAAGTGTAGCTCTGGGAAGTATTTCAATAGGAACAAATAATACTTCTGTTGATGGAGCCAGCAATCAACAATAACAAATCCATTCATTTATGTGCCAAGCAACAGTGGCATTTTGTTTTCTTAGATAACCTTATTTCATTAACCGAAGTTGTCTCCTTCCTTGGCATCAACTCACTTGATCCTCCGACTTGATTAAACACAAATTATTTAATACAGCACGCACACACACACACACACACACACACACACACACTCACTCACATACCTTGTGATCTTCAAAGCCTGTTTTTCTATGTTGTTGTTTTTTGTTTTATAGAATAAGTTTTATGATAGTAAATGTTTGCAAACCGTAACTTGCCACTTCCTCATGGCAGTGAAATAGCATCTAATGAGCAAAATCATGAGCACAGGGTAAGGCAGAAGCTCTCAGCTGGCAATGGGGTACAAATGGGAGTGACTTCAAGAAGGGAGTGAACTGCAGCTCAGAAATGAGAATCATGCTGATTGGCGTTTCGGGATTCTTAGGATATATTTCTAGAAGTGGGATCACTGAGTCAAGTGGCAGTTCCCTTTTTAATTTGGGGGGAAAAGTCCATACTGTTTTTCACAGTGGCTGTACCAGTCTAGGGATTAATTTCTAAAATATATATAAGGGACTGGTGCAACTTAATAAAAGGAAGACAAACAATCCAATTTAAAAATGGACTAAGGACCTAAATTGACACTTCTCCAAAGGGGATATACAGAAGGCCAAGACATAGGAAACAATGCTCCAAGTCACTAGTCATCAGAGAGATGCAAATTAAAACGACAATGAGATTTCACCTCACACCTGTCAGAATGGCTATCATCAACAAATGACAAGTGCCGGGGAGGATGTGGGGAAAAGGAAACCCTGGTACACTGCTGGTGGGAATATAATCCATTTTCAACTCACAACACCTGCCAACACGTAAACTCTGTTATTCCCCAGGCAAATGGTTGCTGCATGAATATGAAAGGCAGTGTGGGTGCAACTCTGGGAATCCGCTAGGGCTGATTTATTTAGAGTAGCCTGTACCCAGGATTAGGGAGAAATAACTGAAGACATTTTCAAACTTACATACTTGGATTTACATATTTATAGAAAACCTTACACCCCTTTCCATTTTCTACCCAGCTTCTCTCTGAAGCCAATCTGTACCACCACCTGGGTAAACCCCTCAGCGCTGTACATAAGTTTCAACAAATTAGGCCTGTCCTTCCAACTCCTTATATTCATTCCTATGTAATTAAAATATGAGAGTGGTTTGGGGTCATGCTGATCCCTATCCTTCTCTGATTATAACCTTAATGCCCCTTGGTTTTCTTTTAAATGTATGCAAATCAAATTGACTTTTGAGATACTAATGAACAGGCTTTCCATTTTGTTTTAAGTCACCACCTGCTGTGAAACCCAGAATCTTGACTCGCTGCCTTTCCGCTTTTGATTTTGTTTTCTTTTCTTTCCCTTTTATTTTTGACTGTTTTCTTCTTTTGCTAGTCTCTTTTCGATTTGTAAAGTTTGCTAATTCCAACAACTTATTTTGAGAAACTTTGAATTTTATTTCAATCCGAGTTAAAGAATGCTTACACAGGCAGTGCATGTATTGCTGATGCCATACAGAATGACTACTAAGCTTTACTTTGTAGCCAAAACACCATGTATCTTTCCCTCCAGCCTTTTAATGTGTGTTAAATATTTAACAATAAAATTAAAGTTCCCTTTCTTTAAGTAACTCACATGCAGTTTAGCTAAGCCCATGCAGCTTGCTCTTTTTCATTCTATTTTAATAGCTTGTTAGAAAGGAGACACAAATACCTAGATTTGTTTTTGTTTTCACTTCTAAGAAAGAGCTTAGTGCCACTTGCCCATTTGCTAGAGAGTCTGGGACTTAGGAAGGAGTGAGCCAAGTTCTCAGTTCCGCATTTTGGTTTAATTCATCGATTTTGTACAAGTATGCAACACTGTCACCTTCCCTTGGGCAGTGGACCTCAGGCAGGCCCCGGGAAAGTTCCCAGTTCTGTGGAGGCCTTCTCATCCACTGCCGTTCACTAGCCCGTGCCTGGTAATTGCTCACTCTGGGACAGGCTGCTATACAGTTGTCCTGGGCAGTAAACTGGCTCATTCTCACAAACCCATTTAGCTCTGCTCTTTCTCCTCGCCAACTCCCACCCACAGCACACACCCACCATACAGTCTTTCTAAACGTGCACCTTTTCAACCTTCAACAGAGGTGCCATCAGGTTACAGTGGCCCTGTCTGGATCTGAAACTACATGGAATGGGAGGATATATTCAGGCATTGGGTTGGTGAAAGGATATTTTCTTTACTTTCCTCCAGTAAGGATTTGGGAATTTCATAAGCAAGGTCCTGACTGACAAAGATTTGGGGAATTCCTGAAAAGCCAGCTGTGGATTGAGTAAGTCTTCCCCATCTGCTCCTTTTCAGAGATTAAGTGACTTGAAAGGATGATGCAACCTGTCTGCCATTACGTCTTAATAGAGAACGATCTATAAAAAGCTGAGGCTTAAAGTGTTAAAGTATCTAAACTTTGAGGCTTTGAGAAGTTAAAATAATCAACTATCCAAGATCAGCTGTTCGTAGGTGATGACCCCAAGATCTAAGATTAGAGTCCTTTCCTAACCCCCTCTTCCCCCAGAGATTGGTTGAAAAATAAATTAAAAATGGTAAATAGCGCATGTACGGATGCATGAATATATGGTGTGAGTACACGAGTGAGCGTGTGCTCCATCCAGTGCTCAGGGACTATTTCCAAAGCCCACACCTGTGACTGTACAGGAGCAATCCACCTTACCTGGTCTGTGGGGCCTGCACAGCCAATGCCAAATTATAAGATTCATCAGCAGTTTTGGAGATCTTCTGTTTTGTGAAACTTCCTCTGCACTGTTGACCTTAAACAAATAAACAGCTAGCTATTTCTACAGCAAAAATGGCTTTCTTCAGGATCAACAAAAAATTGCAATTAGGGACACATGGTCTAATGACAAAGCGCAAGCAAGTCCAGAGAGCAAAGGAGAAAAACTTATTTTTGTGGAGGAACCTGGAGCTCAGAAGGGCTGTTGTAAACAAAGAATCTATTGGAGGAAACTGAGAGTTGGAAGTATAGTGGCTTTTCATTGGATGAGTTGTTTCCAGGCAGAGAAGATCTTCCTTCTTCCTGCTGATAGGAGGGACCTATAACCTGATAGATAGAGCACCTGAATTAATATGAAAAGTAATCATATTTTTTAAAAATCTTAGAACACATATACTTATGTGACTAGGGGGTTAAGTTTCTTATATGTGAATAGGGGGTTAAGTTTTTCTTAAAATCTTTTTTCAAGGCCTGTGGGAAGTGATTGAGGAGATGACTCAGCTGTGACTCCAGCAAGCAGAACCGAAAAGCAGGGTCAGACTGACCCACCAGGAGTCAAAACATCATCTCATCGCCTGATGGCTAGTTACAATAGCTGACGTCTGCGGACCCCCAGGCCTGCATGTAGCTGCATTCCTCACCCTCCTTCCCCTTTATAATCCTGTCCCCTACACCTTGCTGGGGACAGGATTTGATGTTTGTAAGCGCCCTGTCTTCTTGGTTGGCTAGCCTTCTCAATAAACGTCTAATATGATCCAACCATGCCTGCGTTATTGGACACAGCGACTGGCAGCCAGGGCCCAACTGCGGGTTTCCGGGTAACACTGTTGCAGTATAGAGTAGAAAAACATTTTTCTGTTGGAGATGGAAAATATCTCTCTTCCTGTTTGGGGTAATAGAAGATAAGAGGTAGGTGTGAGGTCTCCCTCAACAGACCCTCCTGATTCCAATTTTAAGGAGGTTTCTCTTTAATAACCTTTATGGTTCTTAGTCCAGCCACTCTAAGGAATAGAAGTGCTCAATAAACTTTTTGGTTTTTTTCATCTTTATTGTTCAAAGTATTAGACATGTCTCCTTTTTTCCCTCATTGACCTCTTCCAGCCCACCTCTTTCCCCTGCCCCAGGCCCTCACCACCCTATTGTCTATGTTCATGGGTCATGCATATATGCCCATAAGTTCTTTGGTTGATCTCTTCCCAACCACCTAACCACCCTCCCCCACCTTCCCTCTGAGATTTGACAGTCTGTTCCATGCTTCTCTGTCTCTGGATCTGTTTTGTTCATCAGTTTATTTTGTCCATGTGAGTGAGATCATGTGATACTTGTCTTTCTCTGACTGACTAATTTCACTTAGCATAATACTTGTTTTGTTTTGTTTTTTAAAATATATTTTTACTAGAGGCCTGGTGCATGAAATTCCTGCATGGGTAGGTTCCCTAGGCCTAGCAGGTGATCCGGGCCAATTGGGCCCTTCAGGCTGCCGGCCAGGACCTTCCTTCATTCCGCGCCACCCCCTGGTGGTCAGTACATGTCATAGCGAGCAAGGGATAGCATTCCTGTCTCTGGGTAGACCTCAGAGGGGACATTTTGCATATTAGTGAGAGAGGAAGGAAGAGGAAGAGAGAGATGAAAACATCAATGATTGGCTGCCTCCTACTGGGGATCAAGCCTGAAATCTTGGCATGTGCTCTTACCAGGAATCGAATCATGACCTCCTGATTCATAGATGCACTCTCAATCACTTAGCCACACCAGCGTGGCTCAATAAATGTGTTTTTTAATTCAGTAATTCAATGAAGATGGGGGGAAATGACAGAACAGAGCACTCTGATAAATTCCCCCTTTCTGAAAGCTTTCCTATTTCCTTCATTTTTTTAAATCTTTTTTCTCCTCTCTCATTTATTTTTCTTTCTTGGCCCTCCATTTGGTCTTTTTCACAGTCAGTCTCTCCTATGTGCTCTCTCTCTCCTCTTCCTTGTCCTTGTCCTTGTCCTGTTTTATTCCATCTCTGAGGCTCTCTAGAAAACTCCTACCTTTCTCCTTATTTTTCCCCTATTTCTTTCTCAGACTTTTTCTTTCATGCTTTCTTTCTTAATTGCCCATTCTCTGAGTTAAAGTCTTCTTTAGAAAGTGAATACAAATATAATTGCTTCAAAGTTCAGACAATGTGGGTAAGCTTTGTCTGCAGAAAACTATCAGAGCTGAAAAACCTGGGCATGTGCCCTGACCGGGGATTGAACCCTGACCTCCTGATTCATAGGTTGATGCTCAACCACTGAGCCATGCCGGCTGGGCACTGAAGTTTTAAATATAAAGTTTCTCACAAACATATGTTTTAATTTTCTAATGTGGTTATAAGGATTCTGAGGAATGGGCCACAGCATATGCTGACTGCTTCCTGCTCTCAGGCCCTTGCAGAAAGTGGGACCTCAGACTTGTACTTTCTGAATTCCTTTCAATGCACAATTGAACAGAAATGGACTTGGAGGAGCTGGAATAAATGCAGACAAATTAGACTGACAGATAATGACACAAATCACTGATCTAAGAGGGTACGCCACCGTTAACTTCACCCTCTAATCCTCAGCTCCGGACTGCTGTCTGCCTCTTTATGATTTATGTGCGAAATTTCTGTGGTTAAAGGGAAGACTGCTCACAAGCCTTGAACTAGCCATAGAACTAACATAGGCAGTTGCTTGAACTTCAGGGGAACGCTCTTTTGGAAACGTGTTTTCTGGCCTCCCCACTATTTTTTTTTATAGTATATGTTATCATTATTATTATATATGTTAACCATATGTGACCAGCACAGGAGGACTTGGATTGGGATGCAAGCCAGCATCTTAATTGTGCACATGAGTGACTCTATAAGCAATGCTGTGGATTTGGCACCTTCTGGAAAGCAAGAACTGCATATACATTTTCCATAAAATGGCTGCCACGGTGCAATTGAAGGAGAAATAAATCTTCCCATCTTAATGACAGCCTGTGAAACCAAAACCATGCGATGCGGATTTCTCCGAGGAAATGGAAACTTGTGTTCTTTGACAGTGTAATTATTACACCCTGTCAAATTACTTGGCCCTCTTTCATAAAAATCACTTAATACTTCATGCACCTATTACTTTTGCCATCAAATATCACTTTGGGGAAAGTTAATAATTTAGAAACTTTTATATTTAAAAATGGCCAATCCAGTTGATGAATGAGTGCCGTACCCAGAGAGCTCTCCCACCCTGGGAGTTTTGTGATTGCTTCAGCCTTAACGGAAGGCTCGGGAGAGAACAAGGGGATTGGTCCCTAAAGAGACTCTGCTTAGGAGATTAGGAAACCCCAGCGTCAACAACAGTATTGGAAACAGTTTTAAAAGGTGTGTGACTTTTATACAAAAGAAAGACATTTCTCTCTAGCAATAGTCTCTTATTTTGTGACATTTTAACTTACAGCAAAGGTCTCATTTTTGCAAAGTCTATATATAGTCTCTGAGCCAATGTTTGCTGTAAGTGAAATACATTTTCACTCTTATGACAGCAACTATAGTAATAATGATAATTTTTACCGGCTTTTACTGATTAATAGGTGCCTGACACTCTTTTAGATTCTTTATACACCCTATCTTGTTTAACTTCCTTAACAGTGTGGGATAGGTTATACCATTAACCCATTTTCCAGAAATGGAAATGGGAACTTTGCAATGTTAAATAACTTTTGCCAGGCCCCATAAATAATAAGTGTTCTTTTATGAATCTGAACCTTGACAATCTGAGTTAGAGCCAATCATGGCAACGACCATACTTTCTTACTTTCCTGCTTTCCTGTAACAGCTCTTGTACTTGCTCTTGAGTACATGGCATTTTTTTCATTTGAAAGTCACAGCAAACTAGATATATTTTTCAACTCTCATTTTATAGATAGTGAACTTGTAAATACAATTCAATATCAATTATCACTCAAGAGACTCTATCTTTTTCTAAGGATAAAGGTTTATGATCACTATAGAATTGGAAGCTTCCACCTATCTCAGAGAAATGGATAAAGGGAGCATTTGGTTGATTTTTCAAGCGTATTTGTGTAATGATGGGTTTGGCTCCTATGTTTTCCATAAAATGCCTTGAAACACTCTAATTATTTTACTTAATCCTCGCTGTACGCAGGACACCAATATTAGATCAATTTTATTGAAGCACAAAATGTGGAAAGCAAATGTCAGTCATTAGGTTCAGACCCATGACCTGGTAGGAATTATTTGTGAATTCACCATAGTAGAAGTGGGTCTGTGAGAAGACAAACTAGGAAATAACACCCAAGAAAATAACCAACTCAAGGGGACAGAGACAAAACTTATGAAGTAACCCAAAGGGCACGAGTATAATGTTCTTCACATGCTGAAAAAGACAAAGTATGGTTGGAGCACAGAGAGTAGACTGTGAGATGAGGCTAAAGGATCTGTCAAAGGAGATCCCAGATAGAATTTGAAGATTATGTTAAGTATCCAAGGAACAAAGGAATTCACTAGAGAATTTTAATTAAAAGACAATTTTCTCTGCCATGCTCAGATGGTTGGGAAGTATAGGAGTGAAAGCGGGAGTCCAGCTAACCAGCTAGTTCAGATGAAAGATGAATGGAGGCCCTGACCGGTTTGGCTCAATGGATAGAGCGTTGGCCTGTGGACTGAGGGGTCCTGGGTTCAATTCCGGTCAAGGGCATGGCCCTTGGTTGCGGGCACATCCCCAGTGCGGGGTGTGCAGGGGGCAGCTGATCAATGTTTCTCTCTCATCAATGTTTCTAACTCTCTATCCCTTCCCCTTCATCTCTGTAAAAAATCAATAAAATATATTAAAAAAAAAAGAAAGATGAATGCAGGCTTTGACATGGGTGGTGGTGGAGTTCAGGAGATGCAAACTTTTGATGACAAAAAAAAGGAGCATGTTATGAAAGGAGGAGGGGATGTAGAAGGGCAAATGCCAGCTTTGTCTAGTCCAATGTAATAACTCTGTGTTGCACAAGGATGTTAGTGAGAATGCATCCACATTCCATCCCCCCCCAATTCATCATGTGCCTGTTGTAAGCTAGCACGTAAACCCACAAATCAATTCTAGTTCATCTTTTTATTCTTTGCCAATAAAACTTGAAACTTGTATTTAATCCCAGAACATTCTTACTATTTTTTATTTTTCTCATTTAAACGCTATTTTGTATGTTCAAAGTAAAATAAATATTAACTGGCAAAATGTATTCGTAATTCTATAATTACCTTATTAAAATTTACCAGTTTAAAAATTCTTAAAGCTTGAGATTTGTCTAGGAAATAAATTACCTAATTCAGTGTGTATTGTAATTTACTCTCAAATAATTACTTAAAGGTTGTGGGTAAAGGGAGATGGGCTGTGAAGCTCCAGTGTATAATTTTATATTTTATCTCTCTGGCGGAAATCAGGCAGCATTAATTGCTATGAAATAAGGTTAAGATGCTGGTGTAAATGGTCATATATCTCTGTATTTACATGGGTGCACATATGTGTATGTATAATTATGGTTTGTCATCAACAGGGAGGTGTCTTTCACCAACAAGAAGCTCACTTTAGGTCTTAGTGATTAAAAATTGAAATAGATGTCTATGTGGCAAACCCCCTCTCACTCCACCACTGAAATATTCCTCTCCATATCTCTATTACGACCCCTGACATGCACGTTTAAAAGCTAATACTTTCTAGACAGGTGGCATAGAATACATGTATCACCCATTAAGGACCCAAAGGGAGTGTAATTACCAAATTATCTGTATTCTCCAACAAGCGAAAATAAATGCCAGGGTTAATGGGAACTTTGATGGAGGGCATGTTGAAATCATAAATTGGGACCTGGGCACTTCTGAGCACTTGAGCAATTAGAGTCCTGAGCACTACTAGGCTGTGATCTGGGAAACAGATAACCAAACACCAACTTCATCAAGTGATGAATTATACAAATTTCTGGGTACCATTTCTGTCTCCTAAACAAATCATACATTAAAGTAGGATATGTTTGCTCATGTAAAGTCTTCTCCAAGGCTTAGCTCGACTCATCTCACTTTGCAAACTATGACTGTCTTACAGCTGAGGCATGGGCCCAAATTCTGGGCACTATCTATATAGTAGCATAGGATGCTTTAGAAATTCCCAAATAATTCTCATGCAAATCTTCACTTAGGTTTAGTGAAATTTTCTGGGGATATTGCACTACCCACTTCAGACACCTTAGGCTACACCAGAGGGGCCTGCACTGTAGACTTTATTTATGCACGGCTTCCCTTTATCTTCATTTTCTCTCTCTCTCCAAATCATGACCTCCTTTCTCTCTCTTTCAAATCCCCTCCTGCCTTCTGTATGTGAGAATCTACACACGTCAAAATCTTACCCATTTTTACTCTGCTTACTCCTCATCCTTCAGACCTCAGCATAGATGTCCTTTTCTCAGCAAAGTTCACCTCCCCTCAGCAACCCACCCCGCCAGCGTCCCATTACTCAGACTGTGTTATTCCCTGCTTTGCCCTGCTTTTATGTCATCTCAATTAATGCTGGTATGTAGTCTGCACTTACTTGCTGATTTGCTTATATAACATCAATGTTATTCAGGGGCCTTCTTGCCTTTTGAAATCCAGCCATGGCCTAAGAAAGTTCACCCCTCTCATAGTTGGCTGCTATTAAAAAAGTTGAGGTGAGAGGGGCTATGAATCTGCATTTATTCTCCTGGACAACCCTGGCATAGGGTTGTTATGAAAGTTGATATGTAACTGCCTGCACTACCTGAGCCCTAAGTTGAAACGCATGCCAGCCCTGGCCTGATAGCTATGTTGGTTAGAATATTCCTGATGCACCAAGGTTGTGCATTTAATCCCTGGTCAGGGCACATACAACAATCAACCAATGGATGCATAAATAAGTGGAACAACTAGGAGTTAGTGTCGAAAAATTGAAGTTTTATAAAACAAGGATTCATGGGAGTATAAATCGAATAACTATTTTGAAGAAATGTCTAGTAATCCCTAGTAACGTTGACTATATGTACATCCTATGGTTTAACAACGATTTCACTCCTAGGGCTATTCCATAAAGAAAACTGCTTCTTTGTGCAATCTAAGGCATGTAAAAGAATGTACATAACAGCATTTTATAATAAGTAAAAAAACTATGGGGGGCAAAGCCAAATTACTATCAATAGAAATGAAATAAGCTAGACTTGTACAATAGAACCCTATTGAGCAGTTAAAAGAAATGTATCAGAATCTCTTAAGTGAGTAAAAGTAAACTGCAGAGGGAAGAAAACCATAATAATATTAAAAACATAAACCATAATGCTGTGTATTCTTTAGGGACTGATTTATCAGTAGTAAATATGAGACGCTCATGAATGATAGTGTGAAGTTCAATAAGTGCTTACCTCTGAAAAAGTGTGTAATTTAAAAAATAAAATTATAATCCATTTTACCTACCCATATGCCAATTTCTTCATATATGTAATATATATTTTCAGAACTTCTTTCTTGTCCTACTCTTGTTCTAAGGGCTAGCAGACCTGCAAAAGAAGAATGTAATATATCCCTCGTCCCCCAAAGACAGCCTAATCAAAAGTTACACAGGGGAATTTAGACCAGCATTTAACAGCGGAAAAAACTGTCAGAAATGCAGATACAGCTTGAAGCAAAAGCTTGCGCAAAGCCTGACTCCCAGAGCGTGACGAAGGATGGGGAATAATGTGTGGGACAAAACCAGCTCTGCGAGCACAGAGTTTCAATCCCCCCTTGGCTTCTTCATTTTTCTTTCCCAGATGCAGTGAAATCCATTGATTTGAAAAATGACCTCATTCAAGCCCAGGTATTTCAAACACTTCTCACAATAGCCTGAAGTTCTGCACAGGGGTGATTTTTACACTATGGGTATGTATCTTGGCTTTTTAAAAAATGTGGATGACTCTCCTCATGAAGTCAGATCCGTCACAGGCGCTACTAATTAGTCATTTTGTATTTGGAAAGCACACAGTTTTCAACACCATCCTTTATTAAAGAACATAGTAGGACACATAAGCAGATTCTTCCCCTCCAGAAAACAAGGGATATATCACGGGGAGATCCACTGTCATTCTTGACTACATTTGTGTGGGGGACACAAAGGGACAGCTTAGGTTAAGTCACTTGGGAGGACCTTTTTCAGATCTGATACTCAGCTTCTGCTTTCAAAAGTAAGAAACAGCCCAGCCAGCATGGCTCAGAGGTTGAGCATTGACCTTTGAACAAGGAGGTCACGGTTCAATTCCTGGCTGGGGCACTTGCCCAGGCTGTGGGTTTGATCCCCAGAGTGGGGCGGGTAAGAGGCAGACAATCAATGATTCTCTTGCATCGTTAATGTTTCTGTCTCTCTCTCCCTATCCCTTCCTCTCTGAAATCAATCTTTAAAAAGTGAGAAATGTCTTTGAAAATTGCCATATATCTTTAAGAAGCTACTGTGGAGTCATCCTTCAATACCTGCAATCCCTTGTTTAAGCTGTGTTATCACCAGTAATTTTAGTTTTGTTACTGCTTGGGTGATCTTGAAAATAACAAGCTTAGTGCAATTACTTCATTTATGTCTGTCCTAAAATTATCTCTTTTGAAATTCAAAGGACTCCATATGTCCTGTGTTTCAGAAATTTAAAAAAAAGACAGTTCTCATATGAATTTTTCATAATTTTTACAGCTTTATGCTCAGCTCCTCATTCTGCTTTCATTTCTCTAGGATGAAAAGCTATCTAATTTTAAGCTCAATTTTACACATTTTATTTTTAACAATTTATAAGCATGACAGGGCAGCTACTATTGAATCCATATTTTAAATAAGAAAACTAACCCAGGGAAAGGTCAATTTGTCTACAGTATCAAGATGACCGCCACAATCTGAGAAAATTTGTTTCCAACCTCATGTTCTTCTCTGCTACCTGGCCTTAAAGTGTAGGAAAGTTTCACACACACACACACACACACACACACACACACACACACACACACACACACCTCTGAGAGTAGGTAGAGAGAAAGAGGATATATACACATTATTAAACCTATTTTTCCTCTACAATAAGGAAAAAATGGGCACAGAAGGCTAGTTCACAATGAAAAGTTATAAATCCTTTTACATAATTGGGCAGTCTCACATTGCACCGATGCCATAGTTTTTAATAATAATAATAAAAAACCTTGACTTTTTTAGAACAGTTCCAAGTTATCAGCAAAATTGAAAGATACAAGATTTTTCCATATACCTTCTGCCCCCACACATGCATAGCCTCCCCATTATCAACATCCCCCACCAGAGTGATATGTTTATTATAAATAATGGACCTGATGTATCAAATAATTGATACATCTTATCACCCAAAGTTCAGTCTGTTCCAGATCATGTAGAAACCAGTGTAGTTATTCTGGGCCTGATGACTGGCAATGTCAGTGCCACTAAACATGGTGACCTTGCTCATCTTTAACATCTTTACAACCTCTCAATGGAGCAGTCAGGACAAGTACCACTTCTACCTGGTTAATGAGGTTATCTAACCAGTAATGTATCCGAAAAGAAGCCAATCCCCAGATTGTCTGATTTCTCCCCATAAACTCTGATTACATTATTACAAACTGGGTCTTTTCTGTATCCCTACTCCCCCAAACCTATGAGTCATCTGATCAAAAGTACTGAGATAGACCTAACCAGTTTGGCTCAGTGGATAGGGCACTGGCCTGCAGACTCAAGGGACCCAGGTTCGATTCCGGTCAAGGGCATGTGCCTTGGTTGTGGGCACATACCTAGTAGGGAGTGTGCAGGAGGCAGTTGATGGGTGTTTCTCTCTCATCGATGTTTCTAACTCTCTATCCCTCTCCCTTCCTCTCTGTAAAAAATCAATAAAATATATTTTTTTAAAAAAGTACTGAGATAAACTGTAACTGCTTTCGCTGATCCTAAGTCAGTCCTGAACAAAGCCATTCTGTAGGGCAGCAAACATGCTCAACACAGTGTGAGAGGACATGGGGGGGGGATGTGCAGACACAATAAAGACCCTCTCTAACTACAGGCACCTGCCTGTTTCATTGGAGAGACAAGCCACTCATGAAGGTTATGAGTAGAAGTTGTGTTGGAAGCAGCATAAGAACAGATACAAATTTGCATCTACTATAAGAAGAAGGGGATATTAAAAGAACCTGGCTCTTATAGTGGTTCTCAACCTGTGGGTCGTGACCCCTGAAAATACATCCTGCATATCAGATATTTACCTTATGATTCATAGCAGCAGCAAAATTACAGTTATGAAGTAGCAATGAAAATAATTTTATGGTTGGGGGTCACCACAACATGAGGAACTGTATTAAAGGGTCGCGGCATCAGGAAGGTTGAGAACCACTGCTAGTACCTAGTTCAGCATGGGCTACTGGTAGATGCCCGACTTTGCATAATTACGATTTCCTTCTTCAGTTTCAAATTTCTCAGTGGCTTTGGCATATTCCTTAGTCCTAAAAGTATAACATGCAAGTGCAGCTAAATGGCTTTTCCTGCTTAGATCTTGTCCCAATTTAGGGGAAAAGAGCTTTATCTTAAAATAAATAAACAAAAACATACAAATGAACAGAGTGAATCTCTTACATAAATAAATAAATACAACTTGGAGTAAAAGTGCCAGAATCAAAAGCAAACCATTTTTTTAAGTAAAAGCAATAGAAAGCTTGTAATACCATTTAGAACTGAGATGCCTGATTTATTTCCTGTTAGAAATCCCAGGATTTGATGTTTGGCTTGTTAAGGTGCCTTTGTTTTCCAGTGCGGGTCTATATATCTGTGAAATATTGAAGAGTACAGTGAACTAAACCTCTGAGAAAATGCCTGTAATATATTTGAAAGATGACATCCCATCAAGGAAAGCCAACCTATATTAAGGCTTTTGTAGGTTAAATTGTATTTCTTTCCCCCTCCCCCCGCTCCCCCCTCCCCCTACAAAACACACACACACACACACACACACACACACACGATGTCCTAGTCCCAGTACTTCAGAATGTGATCATATTTGTCAATAGGGTTGTTGCAGACATAATTAGCTAACATGGGATCATAGCGGAGGAAACTCCTAGGGCCTGTGCTCCAGTGTGACTGCTCTCCTATGTAAAGGGGGATTTTAGACAGAGATGCACACAGTCAGAATGCCATGTAAAGATGAAGGGGCAATGCTTTCACAAGCCAAGGGATATCAGAGATGGCTAGCAACTCACCAGAAGCTAGAATTGCATGGCACAGCTTCTTCTCCAAACACTCAGAGAGAGTCAACCCTGCCGACACCTTCATCTTAGACTCTTCTAGGCCTCAGAACTGTGAGATAATGCATTTTGGTATTGTTGAAGCCATGACGTTTATTGTACTTTGTTATGTCAATTCTAGAAAACTAATGCAAAGGGAAACAGCACTTGTCAGGAATTGTTAAGAGCCACTTATATCATTAGATTCCTTTACAAAGTAAATTGTGTGCATAAGAAGTGTTTCAAACCAAAACTTCTCAAAAACTGGGGAGTGCTAAGTATATTCATAGCTAGCTCACCCTTGGGGTTTAGATTTTGCTTGAGAGAAAGTTTCAGAATTTTATTTCAATTGAAAGCCTTTTCCTGACTTGTGATGTATTAAAATTCCAATAGGTAGAACTCATTGAGGAAAATTACTTTCTTCAAAGATGTATGATTCATTCACCCAATATCTCAGCTATTTAGAGGAAATTATCTACGGGATTGTATGATCAATTTAAAAGCTGCTGCCATTGTTTTTTTGTCAGTATGATTTTAAGCCAAGAAAGAGCATTAGTTAAAAAAGAGTGACTCGTTTCATTTTGTTAAAAATGTGATTCAAACATTATTTGGCCCTGGCCGAAGTAACTCAGTTGGTTGGAGCATCATCCCATGCACCAGAAGGTTGTGGTTCAATTCCCAATCAAGGCACATGCCCAGGTTGTGGGTTGGATCCCATGTCAGGGCAAGTATGGGAGGCAACCAATTGATGTTTCTCTCTTCTCTTCTCTTCTCTCTCTTCTCTTCTCTTCTCTTCTCTTCTCTTCTCTTCTCTTCTCTTCTCTTCTCCCTCCCTCCCTCTCTAAAAACTAATAATAATAATAAAAAAACATCATTTGACTCTTTATTTGTAACTGGTCCCATAGATGAAGTTGAAAATATAACCTCTCTTCTGATATTTTAAAAGACTATACTAGTAAGTCAGCCTTAATCCTCCATTAGAGATTGGCTCCTAGTCAAATACAAATGTCAGCCCCAGCTATGAGTGGCTTAGATATTCTGAGAGAAAAAGAGCTTTAAGCTCCTTTGCTGTTAACTGCTCTGAAACCCTGATTATGGCAGCTGAGTCTCTGTGTTCCACATGGATCTTAAGGTATTTCTTCAAATTCCATATAACTCAAGTAATTTCTCTAAGTTGTATAAGAAACTATTTTTCTTCTTGCTACAATTTAGGCAATAAAAGTTGATAGCTAAGAGGTTTTCTATTAAAACCAGAAGAGTACTAAACATATTTAAATTCATATCTATCTATGTCTATCTACTTACCTACCCATCTATATTTATCTTAGTTATCATAATTTTTTTAAATATATTGTTATTAATTTCAGAGAGGAAGTGAGAGGGAGAGAGAGAGATAGAAACATCAATGATGAGAGAGTCATTGATTGGCTGCCCCCTGCACACCCCCTACTGGAGATCAAGCCTGCAACCTGGGCATGTGCCCTGATCAGGGAATTTAATCCATGACCTCTTGGTTCATAGATTGATGCTCAACCACTGAGCAATGCTGGCTGGGAAGTTATCATAAATTTTAAATGTCCAGGATAATCATTAGGCAAAGGGCAAATCAAAAGTAAAGGCAAACTTTCATGGAACAAATTCAGTACTAGACTGACACTTAAGCCAGTGAAAGCAAGGGAAAAAGACACCTTCATATATTTAAAATTTGCTAAGAGAGTGTATCTTAAGTGTTATGACTACACATACAAAAAAGGGTAACTATGTGAGGGAATGGATGTGTTGATTAATTTGAATGTGGTAATTATTTCACAATGTATATTATATCAAAACATCACATTGCACACCTTAAATTTGTACATTTTTTATTTGTCCACTGTACTTCAACAAAGCTAGGGAGAAAATTCCAAAGTTTTATTCAAAGTTCTGGGAACTAACCATTGTGCTATTGTGCCCCCCTCATCCATAGCACATAATACCAAGAAATGGAGAGGGCGTTTGCAGAAAGATGATGCAGAGGGAAAATGACAATGGTGAACTGAAAAAGCCACTTAGTGTCTAACTTTCATGCCAAAATCTAAAAGAGTGTCTGCCAAGGACTAAATCAGATACGCAAGTGATGGTGGGATTTGATGGTACAACCCCTTGAATGATCCTAGAATTATCATGATTCTCTGGCAGAAGGTTACCAGTTCCCCTCCAAAACAATAGCTGCCCTCTTAACAAAACAAATTACATTTATAACTTGCATTCTAAATGAAGAAAAATTGGCAAAGTTATATTTTTAAATCCCATTTATTTACATTTGCCATCTCTGAGAGCCGAGATAATATTTCTTCACTCTGTGGTAATTAATATATGATGTGTAATGTCTTAGTTTATTCAATGTATAATATGAAACTCCTGCCAAGATGCAATAAAAGAAAATTAAAATGACCAGAGAGGCAAAATATATGGCATTGTCCCCCCTGAAGCATGCTTCTAAATAACATTCAGTCAGCGCAGTGTCATCGAGGCCATTTGGGGATTACACATTGTATTATTAATAAGTTGTTTGTCTGAGATGAATTGAACTAGCAGAGGCTATGCCAGTTAGATGTGTCTTGCAAAGACTGTGAAGAAACTAATGCATCTGGAAGGATGTGGGATTCACATTCTGTGAGGCCAATTTATCCCATGGTATGTGTCAAAAATTGGGGCGAGGTCTACTCCCAACTGACCACCTCTATCTTCCCAACCCTTTATAAATACAAACAGCCTTCTTCAAAGTGCATTTCCTGAATATTGAACCCAAAAAGGGTGGGTACAGGGTCTAGATTACAGAGTAGTACTAGGGCCATAGGCTTCTGCCTCTACCAACATCTAGAAGAATAATTATCTCAAAGATGTATGGTGATTAAGTCTTTGTTCCTATCAACACCCCTTGCTCCTACACATTTCCTTATAAATATCATAAAAATCTGGATAGAGTCACGATTTTCTGTGATTGCCACTGTTGTATCCCAGATCAGGGCAGTCTCTTCATGAGCAAAGGAATGACCTGCAAACATTAAGCAGGCTGAAACTCTTCTCCATGATGCCATACTTTTAAATTTAATGATTGAAAGAAGAAAAAAAGATGATTACATTTTTTGCTTTGCGCTTTGAAGATCAGAATTCATTTTTTATTTGAAGCTCTCTCTAGAGCACCAAGCCATGTCATGAACACAATTAAACAGTGAGTCATCTGGTCTTTTCTTATAACAGTCTCTTTCCTAGAAGCGTGAAACTTTACCATGCTGTTTGCTGCCCTATCTATTTGAGCCTCATAGAAGCAGGAATCATGCAAGTTGATGATGGTCACAATGCAAGGCTGCCAGGGATTGCAATCCAGTTTGAAGCAAAGAGTGTTCATGTTCAGGGGGCAGAACACATGGGATAAACTTTGAATAGAAGCCATGTCTTATAAGAATTTGTGAGTGATCTCTTATGTGTAGCCTCTTTGCCAATGGCGTTTTGGAGTTACTAACTTTTAATTGTATATAAGGTTTAAAAATTTGAATCATTTAATATCTGTGCAAGTGATTTAAGTCTATTCTGCATGCCTCTATTTAAGCCTATTCAGATATGCATCTCTAGACTATATGCATATCAGGCTTCTGTAGAACCACATCTTCAATTTTTCTAAACCTCAGCTAGATATATTTGTCTAGCTAAAGAGATCTACCAGATGTCACCTTAATACTTGCAGAGATTTCAGCAAAAGAATGACGGCTGCATCCTTTATTGTGTTTTTGTCCTGATTCTTGGTTTTAACAGCAGTGCCCTCGGTTTTATATTTTTAGCAGCTTAAAAGAACACACACAAACTTATTTGCTACACTTTCTGGGTGTCAAGTGGCTAGGCATGGCTTAGGTGGACCTTCTGCTCCAGAGTCTCTCTCAAGGTTTCAGCGAAGGTGTTAGTCAAGGCTGGTATCTCATCTGAAAACATGACTCGAGCATGATCTGCTTCAAAGCTCAGTACCTGGAGTGTTTCTGGAATGGAGACCTCAGTTCCCAGCTGACTGTTGACTAGAAAGTCCTTTGTCTCATAGACTTCTGCAACATAGAAGCTTGTTTCATCAAAATATATAAACCTGATAGGCAATAGAGAGATTCTTATAGCATAAAAGGGATCACAATATTACATAAGCTAAGCCCAGAAATGACATCCTATTAACTTTGCCATATTCTGTGGTTACCGGTATGTCATTAGCCTACATTGCAGGGGAGAATATTATACAAGAATATAAATACCAGGGAATGGCAGCAATCGAGGTGAATTATATCAAAGTCTGTCTGCCACAACAATTATGCACTTACTATTTTAATTTTATGGCTAAATTAACGTTGTAAACTACTGATTTAAGAGCACAAAAAGAAAGTTATTGTCATTAAAATGACTTCATACTTGGTAAAAAAACATGATAAAGACAAAGGTTTTGAATTATGAATGACCTAGACCAGTGGTCGGCAAACTGCGGCTCTCGAGCCACATGCGGCTCTTTGGCCCCTTGAGTGTGGCTCTTCCTAAGCCTTAGGAGTACCCTAATTAAGTTAATAACAATGTACCTACCTATATAGTTTAAGTTTAAAAAATTTGGCTCTCAAAATAAATTTTAATCATTGTACTGTTGATATTTGGCTCTGTTGACTAAGGAGTTTGCCGACCACTGACCTAGACAATTGGAAACACTAATAGTAACCTATGATTATACCTGCAGATTTTTCCACAAGACTCCAATTTTTTATTGTACTTTAAAAAAATGGGAATTAGAATTACAGATGATCCATTATGGATGGGACTTATGCAATAATGATGATATAGAAATCCTAATAGCCATATGAAAAAAGGTCATATAACTGCATGGAAAACAAGAGAAGCACCAAATGATTTAAACAAATCGACAAGTTAGGGAAAAATTATAGGGTCTACATATTAAGTGCTAACTAGGAGAAATTACCTACTGAGGTAAATGCTCTTTAGAGATTTGAAGAAGAGTCAAAGGCATTTGTCAAGAGAAAAAATACAATAAAGAGTAATTTTACAAAATATCAGAGGTGACTCTAAATAAATATATATTATAGTTGCCTGCAAGAACAGTGTCATAAAATCAGAACAAGTAGCATCTATGTTCATATATCCAAGTAATAAATCAAATGAATTTGTTCCTTAAGTCCATAATGTTTAAATATCTACAGCTTTTAAATATTTTAAAATAAAAATTTTATTTTATAACATTGTAATTCTGATATTTCTGACCTCTCTCTATTTTTTTCAATTCTGTTTGTAAACCATGGATACTTTTGTGGACTCACCTCTTCCTTGGAAAGCTTATTAAATTCAGCTGTTAACACCTTACCTTTTCAATATTCTCCCTTGAAAATCCTTCCTGTAATGCTTGATGTTCCTAAGATACATTTTCTTCCTCCACATTGTCACAAATATGTTGATATTTTTCTACATCCTATAATACTTTCTTTACCTTCTACTGTCTTTTCTCAGTGCCAATGCAAGGTATGTTGTTTTGTTAGGGAATAATGCAACTTTCAGTACTGATTTCTGTTTCTGTCAATTATTATGTGAATACTATTGTATAACAATCTACCTTAAAATGTAAAACACTATTATTCTTATGCCCATGTAACAGCAAGTTGACTGGTTCTCCTAATGAAAAGAGTAAGGAATGAACAGCTGATCTAGACTGGCCTCAGCTTCAGGTGGTTGTTTCACTTCATGTCTGCTCCCATGTGTTGGTTCAAAACCCCCAACTGAAAGTACAATAGCTACATGGAACTGTTCTTCTTGTGGTGGATCACAAGAGAGATCACAAGAGAGAAAGCCCACATATGCAAACACATTTCAATCCTCTACCTGTGTCATAACTGCTAGTATTCCATTAGCTAAACCAAGTCATATGGCAAAGCCCAAACTCTGTAGGGGAAGGATGTATATTCTGCCAACCCTGTGACCATGGCAACAGGATGAAAGTGTGAATCTGCAACTAGGAGTAATAAAAAGGAGAGTAAATAATTAACTTACCATTGTATTAGACCAAGCTGGGTTAGTCAGAGTCCTTTCCTTGAGAAAGAAGACTCGATAAACTGGCCTTGTCAATATGATCTATAGAACTCATTCTACAATAAGATTTGGACATAGAGAGCCAATCTGGAGAGAAGATTGAAGCTGCTTTTATTTGTCTCTAAAGTACACATTTATCTTGATCATAAATTACAATTTTTTAATCTTAAACCACCTCAAGTGGTTCAGTATAACTTGGAACCAAATATGCCCATCTATATCTTTATCATATATTATAATTTTTAAATCTTAAGATAGTTCAAGTGATTTAGTATAACTTGAAAGCAAATGTGCCTGACTAATGTTACTGAGGCTAAAGTCATGGATCAGATCCCAAAGAGAGCAGCTTTCCAGCCCCAACACTCTGAGTCCAGACGACATTGTCTCTCTGGTCTCCTGGATTTCAAAAACTCTAGGGAGGGAGCCTCTGAGTGACTCACTGTCAAGGGGAATCAATGTCTTCCACACAATAACAAGTGAAGACCACTCAAGAATGAATGAATGCCCTAGCTGCTTTGGCTCAGTGGATAGAGTGTCAGACTACGGACTGAAGGGTCCCAGGTTCAGTTCTGGTCAAGGGCACATGCCTGGGTGTGGGCTCGATCCCCAAGGCAGCCGATCAATGATTCTCTCTCATCATTGATGTTTCTTTCTCTCTCTCTCTCCCTCTCCCTTCCTCTCTGAAATCAATTAAAATATATATTTTTTAAAAGAATGAATGAATAACTAAATATACCACCACTCCATTATTAGTAAAAAAAAAAAACAAAACACCACAAAAAACTCAAAGTGCAAACTCAACAGTTAGCACAAGTGATTAGTTAAGAATTCACTGGGTATATTCCTTCTGGGTCCAGTCCCAACCCATTGACTTTGAGGTTATTAAATTTTTCTTGTTCATGTATGTGAAACAAAGAGTAATGAATGAATGGGGAACAAAACCCACTTACTTTCTAGATTTAAGTGGGCTTTTCAGATAGCAATGACTCTATCTATAAAAACACTGCCACCGGAGGTGGGGGTTGACTACTCTTTTTATGATATATATCTTTATGTGAAAGCTTGTGCAATTCTGTGCTAGGTAGGTAAGGGAGTTACTCATATTGGGTATCTATCACATTAAACCCAATACTTTGATACAATAGGGACATACCCCTAAAGTTGATCTTTCTTAAGTGACAGTAGTTCTATTTCATCTTGGATTGGGATAAGTATATTGTGCGTTTCCTGAAAACTCCAGCCCCAGTGAAAAGCCATGAAGTCAGTGCCAGCTTAAGCGTAATTACTAACAATAAACCTGCCTTGTGTGTATATGTGTGTATGATGGGGGAAAGTTGAGTCTATGCTATCTACAGAATCCCACAGCCAGATTTCAGAATGTCTTTTGACATTCATTTATAGAGTTTTATTCCTACAAGAGACACTTCGCTATTCTCAGAAAATTCTTTGTTCTCGGTTTGAATGTCAGAAGGCTAGTCCTATTATGTTTGCCCATGCAGGGGAGACAGGGAGTTTCATATAATATCATAGACCCTACTGACTGTGGGATGGTTAGCTTTTCTTATCATAACAGATTGAATGATGTTGATAATGCCATAACAACAATGAAATAAAAGGAACACGGAGTTTTTCCTATTGAAAAAAAGTTAATATTTCACTGTTCTTATGCCTTATTTCTTCTAGTATTTGCAGAACCTCCTGAATTAATATTTGTTGAAAACACAAGTGCTTTGTTTCATTCATTCCAGATAGGGTATAGAAACAGTGGCTTTAAAATGATACTTTGAATACAAGAACACAACTTACTAGCCATGTCACTTTATTTTCTATGGCCTTTGTTTTCTTATCTGTTAAACTGAAGGTAATATGGTTTCCTTTACAGAACTGTTGTAAGGATATATAATAATAATAATAATAATACACTATGGGAAAAATTTTTAGCACAGTGTAGCTGTAATAAGTACTTCTTTTTATGGTTACTGCTTTACTTTTTAAACTTGATTTGTAAAGTAACATTGCATATGAGTATCCCACTGGTGAAAATTAATTTTATAGCTAAAAATGAAGGACATTAGCTAATGGCATTCCATACCCTATTAATCTTTATTTCACTCATATACAAATATTTCATTAGATGAAGGCACATCTATTTCCCTTCCGGCTTTGAGGTTTTTGAGCCCCGTGTTTATAAAATTTTAAGTTAGGAAAGATGTCAGAACTGGTTTATTTGGTCTCAAATTTCACTTTATAAATGAAGAAACAAAGACCTCAAAAGATAGATTGATATTTTTCAGGAGAATTAAGCCGGGTAGTGACAGTTGAAAGTAGAATCTTTAATAGATGGCTGCAGCAATCATATTCAATTTGTTGATGCTTCCCTATGCCCATGTCCATGCCCTTGGATATCTCCTACCACAGTGACTCTGGGCTTAGCGGTGGTAGCTTGCTTTCGCCAATGAGACATTAGAAATCTGACACATACAGAGGCTTCAAAGAGTACTGTGCATTGTAAGTGAAGTGCCATGAAGTGATCCCTACTACAAAAATTAAGATGGCATTTCACTGCTCTCATCCATCATTTCTTGATGTGCCTTGGAATCTTGCCACTAAGATATATAAAGGCCCATCTACTAGGAGATAAGAGACTATTTGTGGAGAGACAACAGTCATCTCAGTTCTCTCAGACATTTCAGTCATCCTAGCCAAACCAGAACCTCATAAGTAGATGGCCAGCTGAGTTCAGCCCAAATGTGTAATCCACACCAATTTAAGGAGCTAATGTTTAAAGCCACTCTGTTCTGGGGAAGATAGTTCCAAAGGAAAATCCAATGGATGTAGAGAATTGATTCCACTGATCCTTGTACTCAGCCATCTAACTTAAGGGATGAAATATAAGATGTTATGATTTTCTCTTGGGTGACTTCCTATTAATTATTCAGCTAACATAAGCGGAGTAGGCATCTGATTTATTTCTCTTTTTATCTTAGCTCCAGATTATGCACGTAAGCATTAAATTTCAAGTCTCAGAAACAGGAGGCAGGATCAGGGATAGTCATGAGTTTATTTTCAGATACCAGTGCAAAGTAAACAAATTCATCAGTCATACAACTTCTAAAAGTAATTGTTTTAAAAAGTTCCAATGTGAAGTGAAAGAGTCTTCTCATATAACCTACTATTCAGGAACACCTCGTAGGCAACCAAAGGCATAACTTACAAACAGGCCTAATTAAGTAAACAACAGTAAACAAATCTGGACTTCCTGCACTGTCAAAAAGTTACAACTTTTCTAATTGGCCTAAGTTGGAATATAAAGTTCAGCTATAGCTATAACACATACTAGTACACTACAATCTTAAATGCCAAGGCCAAATGGGCAAACGAATAGTTCAACAAGGGGTTCCAATGAGAAGGGGCTAACTAAATCTGGTCCAGAAAGACCCCCTTCATTCCTCCAATGCACAGTGGTCTATTTTCACCTCAATTCCTCTTGCACTCACTGTCTATTTTACAAATATGATAATGAGGTTTGCATATTTCAGGTGATGATTATCTTTAGCGCATTGGCTGCTGCTTCTATCCCTGTGGAAGCTACAACTCCCTGGTAGTAATAGTTATGCTCCTACTTGTGTACATTCTAAGCCCTCAGGTTTTCCTCTCAGAGACTTTATCACTATCTCTTCACTCCCACTTCACATTTTATACCAATAATTCCCATGGAACAGCCATGTTCCCCCCAAACTAGCATTGTTTATTTGCACATGAACCACTGGAATTTCTATTTGTCTTTTCCTTTTACGCATATCTTTGAATGAAACAGCTTATGAATGATACATGATTTTTACCTGTCTATGAAAGACCAGAGAATCTCTTCACTCCTGTAATGCACTTGTCAACTTGGATTTAAATATCACAGTTTTATCTATCACATAAGACCAAAGTACACTGAGAGCCTCTTACATTTCCTGAGATATATACTGTGGTTGTTATCTTTAAGTAGTATTGTAAATGACATTTAATAATGTGCTGACTGCTGTGAGGGGAAGAAGTACAGTCGTTTCTCCACAGGTTTACAAGTTAAACTAGGACATGTATATATGAATTAAATGAGGAAAGCACAGAGTATAAATAGAAAGAATGTTAAGGAACGTGAAATCATTACATAGGGCTGTTTTACCTGTGTGGAGGGAAGCATGCATGTGTCCTTTAGAGCATTGCTTTGACAACTCAAGCAGTCACCAAACTAGTTGACATTTGGAAAAAAATGTTTACTTATTTTTATGACAGGTAGTTGGTAAGGGTTCTAGACAGTTATTCCAAAATATGTCACACCTTCCTATAAATAGACATATTTGTATTAGAAGCTGTAACTTATGGTTATTCATTCCACAAGAGCCTGCAG
Source organism: Myotis daubentonii (assembly GCF_963259705.1). Lineage (NCBI taxonomy): Eukaryota > Metazoa > Chordata > Mammalia > Chiroptera > Vespertilionidae > Myotis > Myotis daubentonii. The sequence goes on along the minus strand of NC_081852.1, from coordinate 51,055,670 downwards.
GGGTTCATAATGCAATGATCATGGAACAGGCACTAGAGGTATGGTAATGAACAAAAGAGACAAAGTCTGTGTTCTCATGGAGCTTAAAACTCAATGAGAGACATATTTTGTTTATTTCATAGTGTAAATGTATATTTAATTATGCCTACTTTAGAGGAAACGTTCTGGGTCAGATGGGAACTTACAAAAAATTAAATGACCCAATCTAAGGGTGACGTTAATTAAGGAAGGATTTCCCAAGAATGTGACAAATAAGCAATGCTGCCAAAAGTAAGTAGGAGAGAAGGAGGATGAAGTGGGGCAGAGAAGGAGTCAGTAAAATCCAAAAAAAATTGTAGAATGTTGCGACGCCTGAGGCATGAGATGGTATGACACATTTGAAGAGGCCAGAAAGCAGGTAAGACTGGCCAGAGGTGAGGCTGGAGAAACAGCCATGGCCCGGATCATGCCTATCCATTATATTTTCATTCTTCAGTTTTGTCTCAAAAGCAATGTGACCCATTGGATTTGAATTCTCTGGAATCTGGAAACCATTTCATTCATGAATGAAATAATACTGTGAATTTCTTTTCTTTTTTGATCTTTCCCAAAAGTACCCTAAGAATTTTATGTAACATTTGTATCTTTATAACATTCATCAAGAGAAACTGTCATGACTACCTCAGTATCAAGGCAGTTTAGGGAAGAAACTAGCTCCATAAGAGCTATCTTGTGTCCTGTATGTCTGCTGTGTCATTACTTCCTAAAACCCTCTGCTTTGAGAACTCAAGGTTCAAAGAAGATAGTCATGGAAATTTGACAAGAAAGTGAAGATGTGCTAGTATCTGTGAGAAAGTAATTATTGTATTAAAACCTTATTATTGTTTTTACTCACTGCCACCCCAAATACCCCCATGGCTGGTATTTCCCCATGTTATGCCTGTTAAACTGGATATAAATAGGTTTTACATATTTTTCTTTCTTAAAATATGTCTTATTGATTTTTAGAGAGAGAGGAAGGCAGAGGGAGAAAGAGAGAGAGAGAGAGAGAGAGAGAGAGAGAGAGAGAGAGAGAGAGAGAGAGAGAGAAACATTAATCAGCTGCCTCCTGCACTCACCCCGACCTGGGACCAAGCCTGCCTGAAAGCTGGGTATGTTCCCTGACAGGGAATGGAACCGGTGACCTTTTCATGCATGGGATGATGCTCAACCAACTGAGCCACACCTGCCAGGGCAAATAGGTCTTTATATGTTAATTTTACATTAACAACCTGAGAGTAAACAAGCCTTTAGAGCAGTGGTTCTCAACCTGTGGGTCGTGATCCCTTTGGGGATCTAACGACCCTTTCACAGGGGTTGCCTAAGACCATCAGAAAACACATATATAATTACATATTGTTTCGTGATTAATCACTATGCTTTAATTATGTTCAATTTGTAACAAGGAAAATACATCCTGCATATCAGATATTTACATTACGATTCATAACAGTAGCAAAATTACAGTTATGAAGTAGCAATGAAAATAATTTTATGGTTGGGGGTCACCACAACATGAAGAACTGTATTAAAGGGTCGCGGCATTAGGAAAGTTGAGAACCACTGCTCTAGATGTTGTTAAAATCAGTGTCTTTAGGAGTATTTTGGCTCAGAGAGTGCCTGGAATTTGGGAGAGAATTTTCCATTGATTCCATTGATGGTGCTGCTTTCTAAGATTCATCTGGAGGAGGTATTTTTCTCTCCAGTCCGCCTTTGCTGTGGGAGTGACCTGGCTCTGCCCACCTCCTTTCTTTCCTGGCAAGAGCTCTGTGAACACAGCTCCCCAGAACCCTCACACCACCACTCCCTCACCCCATCCATCTGCAAAGTGCTTTCCTTTCTGTTTTTGATTCCCATTGATTTTTTATGGAGGTGAAATTGTGCAGAGGGGATTTTCTCAAGAATTGAGCCCAGGAGTCTTATATCAAGAAGAACCTACTAATAATTAGTTTTATTATATGACAGAACAAGTTCCCGGGAGCAATAGTAAGAGGCCAATCACCAGAGTTATTTAAAACAGAACTGGACAAAGTCATGGTGGCTGTACTGGCAGGAATTCCCCAGGATTAGTCACAAAAGAATTAAAAAGACTGAAAAAATCATAAAAAAAGAAGTTTTTCTCTTCAACCCAGTTTTCCTCTAAGCTGAATTCTGTAATTTCTGCTGAAATCATTTAAACTAATAGACAGCAAGAGGCTTTGCTTTTCTGATGCCAAATTAATCAAAAACTGGTGCAAAAGAATGGGGGTAATCAAGGAAAATTATTAACTATAAAGAAGTAGCCTGATCTTATGAACAAAAATCTGAACTTGGTGTTTGGGAACTTGAATTCTCATCATGCAAGAACAGGTCTATTCTGTCCGCTTATTCTTCAGGACTCTCTGATCTCTCATCTTCTTGATCAATTCTACCCACCCAGTGCAGTTTATATGTCTATTAGGAGAAAGGGCACAGACTCTGGAATGCCTTTTTTATTTATGTTCTGTACAATGTCCTATAGCAAATGCAAGACATATATTAAGCAACTAAGTGATTAAATTTCTGTTTTAGAAAGACCACCTGTTGAATCTCTGGAGGACTGTTTGGAAGAGTAGAGAAGCTGGAGTCGGGTGCCTACTCCAGAGGCTATTTAAATAGGCCACGGGGGATTTGATGAGAGCAGAGAAAGACGGAGAGAAGGCAATGACTACCAAGGATGTTGAATCCGTATTACCGAAGGAGTATTTGTTTGTGGAAAACGATGGTAAAATAAAAGTTCAGGGTTATTTTAAAGTAATTTGTGATTATTTTAACTGAGATAAAATTTAAACTAGATGATACAATACAATAACTCATTACATTTAAGGATGAGCTAATTGTCTTCCTCCTATTTGTTTTTTTTTTGGGGGGGGGGGATGTACAAAGAATTATAGAAGTCTGATTCACCAGGGAGATGTCTTGGTTGGTGAGGTAAGCTTATGAGTCATTAGCATAAACAAATTCTAAGGCATTATCATGTTAAAGATTGTCTGGGATGTTGGTTAGTCAGAGGAAGAGTGCTAGGAATGAGAATATTAAAAAATTAATAAAGGGTGAGCAGAGAAGTAGGAAGTAGAAAGCAAAACAAAGATGAACAATTATAAAATCAGAAGAAGATCCAGATGGTCACAGAAGGTCACATATTAAGGGTTTACAGATGATCTCTAATTGTGACACACTTAGTTACTTTACTTTAAACAAAACACAAACAAACAATTTTGGAAAGACATTATTTTGAATTTATGTCAGTAATTGTTAGCTTGGGATGCTAATAAAAACATAATTCATCAAGTGGCAATAATGCACAATGCCATGATCTTTACTGAGATTTTCTTTTAATCATCATATTAATTCTGAGAAACAAATGCTATTATTTTCCATTTCACAGATGAGGAAACTGAGAAGAGAATGATGCAAGTTTGAACAGCTATGATACAGAAAAACCAAGATTTCAACACAGACCATCTCTCTCTGGAACCCACATTCCTAAGTACTATGATATCTTGCTTTTAGAAATTATCATATCAAATCATATTTTTAATTAAATAAAACAGGAGAGAAAGAAATTTTAAACAAATTTAGTATTTGGTCAGAGGGATATGCCTCCACAGTTGAAAGTCATTTGTTATTGCAAATAAGTCTTTTAATGATGTTACTATGAAACAACACAGTAAGTTATTTCTGTGACGTTAGGATGCAGAGATCATAAATATAAATTTCAAGGCTGGTTAAAAATATCACTTTAATATTATGTAAATTGATACTTGTGGCTTAGGATAAAAACTTTACTATTCATATTAGATACTGATTTAAAATGTGGTGCGTCTCAAACAACTTCACTTTAGAAAACACAGTATCCCTCCTTTTTATGTGTGTGTTATGTGACTTTAAAAGTGGTTCTAGTGAGAAGTCCGTAAGACTAAATAAAGCTGGCTGTGAAGAGATTCCGTGTCTACCTATATCTGCTGTTGATTTGCAATAGTCCTCTGTAGTAACAACTGCTTTCTTGCACTGGTTCATTTTGTTTAAAGATTCCGTATGTATTTTTTCATTGTGAAATGAGATATCTTTTCATATTCAAGGCATACACAGTTTTATATTTCTCACAAAAAATTTTCATTGTGTCACTTTGCAACTAAGATATGGAGCATCCTTCTGTTAGCAGAAATTGAGGCCACACCACCTGAGAGACAGTTGGCCTTGCTCTGCTCTGATCATACATGGTTCACTTTAGCCCTGATGCCATCATCTGTGACCATGTTAAAGGGCTTGATTTCTCTTAGGATGAACTGAGACATGAGACTGTGGGTATGACAAGCACATGAGACATCATGGACACCTCCACAGTCTGATCACAAATTCCCACATCTATCAAACAGAGGTAGTACCACTATTTAATCTCTTTCCCAGAGAGGAGATAACAGAGGTTTCTCATTTCTTTCACCCAAATATTAATATTAGGAAGTACTCAGTACTTAGTGGAATAGCTAGAAAGTCTATCCCAGAAATCCTTACAGACCAGTTCTAACAATGTGAGGTGTTTAGGAATACAACCCCATAGGCGTTTTTGCTTGCTCTAAATGTTGTCAGAACCTAGCCTGACATTCATTGACATTTCACTATTTACTGATTTGCTTCAAGAAGAAGGGAAAGGGAAACCAATAATCTGTCCATCCAGTGTCCAATGCTAATGATATTTGCCGCTAGTTCCCCTATATCCTCCAAACTCCAGGCTCTAGCTGCATAACCTTTATATTCCTAATATTTATTTTTCCCCAGAGTAAAGTCATGGAAGTCAGACAATGCCATTCAGAACTGCTTGTCCTCTCATTGTCTCTGTATTCTCTAGCTGGTTAATAGCACAATTGTTGAATAGCAAAAAAAGAACCAATATTATAATTGGTCATCTTGAGATTTATTCTTCTTACTTGCTTTGTGACTTTGGGTAAGGCACTTCACCCATGGATATAATTTTTTATCCTCTGTAAAAGGAAGAGATTGTATTACAAGATCTGAGTTATCATCAACGTTAAAAATATCTAAGTGTATGATTGCATAGATATCAATACACTTAGGCACCTTAAATGTAGCCGGGTCATTCGTGAGGGTGTGCTCTATTTCAGTGTCACTCCTATTGTGACATGACAGCTACTTAGTAACCCTATTAAAGTGTCATCAATTTATTTGTGTACAGAAAGTCAGCAAATCTCAGGCACCCGAGATTAATGACAGAGCATGGCTTTATGTGTCAGAAAGTCAAAGGATGAAATCTAAACTGTGTTTCAGATCAGGTTCTTATGGCCTCTAACCTCTCTATTCCTCAGTTTTTACATCCACAAAATTAGGATAGTTAAACCTACTACCAAGGTTGTCATGAGGATTACATGAGGTAATATAAATGAAGACTATAACGCAGTGCCTGGGCCATATTGAGGAGACATGACAACCTAATTTTCTTTGCTCCCAAGTCTACTAGATCAATACTTATTCAGTCCTCAAATAAAATTCTTGTCAAAACTTAGACTGAAGTCCTCCTGACTTCTCTGCCTTGGGATTCAGAGATATCAAATCATTAAAAAATACTAATTACTTACATAGACAGTAAAATAAATGACTTTTAATGCTTGCCACAAATTTCTATACAAGAAATTATCTTTGAGGAATATATGTTTAGGATGATATAATCCAGAATAGAAATAGGCATAGGTGATCCCAGATATCAGACTCACCCACTGGGTGATTTAAACGAAAGCAGTTATGTAGTGATGTAGGTCAAGGAGAACAGCATAAATCAATGTCATTGTTTCTCTATTGCTATTGTTGCTTTCTTTGGAGAGTTGCATTGACTAGGTTGCTGTGTGAGATATTGAATCCCCCAAATCCCCATTTGATAGAAGCCCAAGCTCTATCAAATTAATGTGTCATCAAAGTAATAAGAAGGGTAACACAATGCCACTTTCAAAGAAGTCCTGAGTGGTACAGGTTTGAGGTGATTCTGTGGCTGGGTGAATTACTTTATTGACAAGTTCACTGATGGGAAGATTTCTCATTTTCCAACTGTTTGCATATGGGATACAGTTCACAGGTCTCTCCCCTCCTGTCTCTGCAACAATGAGGTCATCTCTGGACCTGAAATAATTTTGAGCTTTATAATTAGAGAATTTCTAGACAGGAAGAAAGAAAAATGCTTTTCCCCACTTCTGATGTGATCAGAGTAAATTTGTATTGATGGCTTGGACTCCAATATCCTGGGTCTCATCTGAAGATGGAAATCTTAAATTAAGGACACTGAAACCACCAGGGTGATTTTAAATTCAAATAAAGCTTCTTAGACAAAAAAAATGGGACATGTTGGTACAGCCATCAGAAGAAATAAAGACTGACAGTTTAATTTCTCTGAATACTGTAAGCCAAAGGATATCAGCTCCATTGACTGGTGGGGCTGCCTGGTTTTAATGTAATAGACTATGGTGGAGAAATATAATATCAAAACATATCTTTATAATATTTTACACAGGAAATAGGAAGCACTCTTCTGGGTATTTCAGGCTGTACGTTGCTTCTTACCCTGGTCACAATCTGTACAGTAGACTGAAATGGGTTGGTTTATTTATGAATACCTACAACACTAAAATGATCCTTTCTGTTTATCAAAGTAGTTCTTCTGCTCTGCACATCAGCACATCAGGTACCTGTCACTTGCTGAGGCAAAACTCATTCTGAAGGACTGTATTGTCTAAATGAATTTCTATGCCCAGGAATGGGTGCCCTCTCCTGCCAGATGGCATGCATGTTAACAAACTAAAACTTGGATAAGTTCCATGTGTCTATAAATGCTTTGCACTGACCCTCACCTATACGTGTTAGCTGTTCAATGAGGCTTGTTCTCTTTCTCTCTCTCTCTCTCTCTCTCTCTCTCTCTCTCTCTCTCTCTCTCTCTCTCTCTCTCCTCTCAGTTTGTACCATTAGTCTCTTCAAAGAAAGATACATTTTCTCTGATCACTCCAAATGAAGAACTTGAAAGAGTTCCAGAAAAAAGCAAGTTCCCAAGGGATAAATTGTATTCCAGGTTTTATGGGTTACATTGGGTTTTAAAACATCTAGTATAAAGAAAATACTTGCAATTTTGCCATCTGGAATGGCAGAGGTGTGAAACAATGACCATAGACCTCCTGTGTGTGTAGGTATTGGGGTAATGCTTCAGAGGGGCTGTTTTCTGCCTCAGCTACAGTGAGAGAAAGTAGAAAGAGTTGCTTCAACCCTTTATTCTGTAACTGGATGCTATTTATTCACTGTTTCTACTAAGCTTAGCGTTAATGAAACCAGGACTCCACAGAAGATTTCGTCAGCCACAAATCTGTGGCTAGTAGAGCCAGGGACTTTGAGGAAGACAAGGGATTCTTTTGTAAGACTGCACATCTTAGAAAAATTGGGACACTTTTTATCCTATAAATATATTTCTCATAACATGAAACTTCTGCCTTTGTTTCTGACTTGGAGAAAGAGAAGAGAGAGAGAGAGAGAGAGAGAGAGAGAGAGAGAGAGAGAGAGAGAGAGAGAGAGAGAGAGAGAGAGAACAACTGCTGGGAAGGAAAAGAACTGCAATATATAGAAATTATTTTCCATCCCATGTTAATCTTGCCTTCTTTGGAGCCTGAATATAAATTCTAGTTATCCTCTCTTGTAATCTTTTTGTAATCTTGAAGCAGGCATTCCAAGGGTCCAGGAGCCACTGTCAGTTCTTGGGTTTATGCAGGAAAGAATTCAAATTAGAGTCAGCATAGAGTTTAAAGTGAAAGAGAGTTTATTAGTGAAGCAGTGAGACAGAGAGTGGCTATTCCACAGGCAGAGCAGCCCCTCCTTAGGGGGTTTACTTGTTTTATTGAGCCTAATTTATCAAGAGATAGGATATTCAATAAGGGGAAAGAATATTCAGGATTTTTCCAGAAAAGGGGTGGTAATACACCATAGGCTATTTTGTGTCTTTATATGCGCTTTCTGTTTCAAATCAGGATGGCACAGACTGTAAAGTTTAGTATGCTAATGTATTACAATGAATGTGTAATGAGGCTAGGGGTTACCACAAGGCAAAGTTAGTCATCATGTTGGATTGAACTGGTCTTCTGCTGGTTCTAAACCATAAATCTGTTGGGGATTGGTCTTACTATCTCCATAATAGTTCTTATAGCCCTTATTGGTTACAGACCTTTCACCACATACCCTAACTTAATCTAAATCTACTTCTTTATCATTAGCAAACAGATAACCCTATTCTGAGAAGATCAGGGAGTTATTTCTAGTTTTTTTAACAGATAAATTAGTTCCCAATGAAAATCTTTTCTCATGTGTATGAGGGGCGTGGAGTGGACATGTTTGACTCAGCCTCCCCTATTACTTGCTATGCTGTTTAGCATGTAGTGGTTTTCCAAAAACTATTTATTAAATGAGTGCATTGACTACTGATTTAATTTCCCACGCATTCTATTGCTTGGTAACAAATTATCACAAACTTAGTGATTTCAACAACACTCATTTATTATCTTATAATTCCTTTGGATTGGGAGTCCAGCCATAGGTTTTCTGGGTACCCTGCTCAGGATATCACCAGCCTGAATTCAAGATGGCCAGGGATTTAATTCCCATCTGAGGCTCAGGACACTTTCCCAACTTCACAGATTGTTGGTAAAATTCAGTGTCTTGACTTACTGGGATCCTGTTTCCTTGCTAGCTGTTGGCTAGGGATAGCTCTCTGCTTGTAGAAGCTGATCTCAATTCCTTGACTCACGGCTTCATAGGCAGTTTGCAGAAAGGCTTTTTTTCCAGTAGCAGGATTGCATCTCTCTAGCTTCTTAATTCCTCTCCAGTGGGCTGTGAGGAGGTCTTATATAATATAAAATACTCGTGGGAGTGACTATCCCATCACCATTTGCACAACCTAAGCAACATAATCAAGGCAGTGACTATCCCACTGTATTTACAGGTTCTGTTTCAGAAAGGAAGAGGACCATACAAAGGATTGGGAAACTTGGGGCCATGTAATAATTGTGCCTACTACAAGTAGGAGATAGTCGCCCTCTCTCATGATGAAGAATACATATATTTGATTTATACATAAATCCTCATGTGTCTTGTTTAAGACATGTCCAGATTTAAATTAGCCATCATGGTTAGTCTATTTCCTATATTTTAAAAACAGTCTCTTTGTCATTAGTATGGCAGGTAAAAATGATCATCTATCTCTAAAACTATGCAGGCAGACTTACCTAAATGTGGTTTGGTTTCTCAGGTAGCTCCATACTTGGTCAGAAGAAAGACCACTTCACTCTAACAGTCCTTTTATTATTACCTGCTGAATTTTGGTAATCCTTTGATAGAGAAATAAACTGTTCACATAACACACACAATAAAACATTTTTTGACATGTCATCTGTTGTCTTCCTGTGTGACCTCAAACCCTTATCAATATTTATGGACGATGAGTAGTCACCGGAACCAAGATGAGCCAACAAGATTCTTTTGAGAATGGAACATAATAAGTTTACTCTATGGAAAGGTTGCCATGTGCTCAGGGCATATACTGGCCACCCTGAGAAACATGTGCATAGATAAAAATAGCCCTTTTGACAGAGACAGGCACAAACTACATCAATTACTAAGGAGAGCAACACTGGCCTTCAATAGAAGTAACATCGAATTGCCACACTCAGAACCTTTTTCAGCATAGCTCTGGATTATAACTAGAGAATCACTGCTCTATAACATAAAGTATGGGACACTAGAAAATACAAAATGGGCCTGAAAAGCATTTTCAGCCACAATATCATACTACATCACCCAAACTTCCAAAGATGTGATTTCCTGCAAGTGCTAAGGCTGGGCCAGGCTCATCTTTCAGGTTTTTTTTGTGAGTGTGTGTTGTTGGTTTTTTAAATTTTATTGATTTATTTTAGAGAGAGAGGAAGGGAAAGGGATAGAGAGATAGAAACATTGATGAGATGAAAGAGAAACATCAATTGGCTGCCTCCTGCACACCCCCACTGGGGATTGAGCCTGCAACCCAGACATGTGCCCTGATTGGGAATCTAACTGGTGACCTCTTGGTTCCTGGGTCCATGCTCAACCACTGACCCATGCTGGCCAGGCCATCTTTCAGTTTTTTCACACTGACCTGGGCATCATTTGGGAACTTTCAAGATCATCATTTTACGTTTGTCTGTTAGTGACAGTATAGTCTAACATTCCCAGGGTCACTTTGTGGGACTGTTCGCTCATGTAGAGAGATCAGGTTAGCCCACATCCTGCCCACCATGTCTTACTTTGTTCTGCTCAAATCTGGTTATTCCAGTGAAAATCTCTTACTCCTCAGATGTACACTTGGTAGTGTCTTTTTTCTAGCAACGTGTGAGGTGTCAGAACATCTATTATCATAGCCTCCAACCTATTAACACTAGAGAATGTCTTTATCGAGTGTCCTTCAGCTTCCCCTTAATGAGTTGACAAACTATTCAACCATAGGATAATGCCTACTTGCACTGTGAAGGGCACAAAAGAAGTCCAAACCATTATCTTTTCCATAAAGAGTTTTCTATTTATCCACTATCAGTACTAATTATTATATATTAAAAAGTAGAAAAGGCAGTGTTTACCAAATGTTGAGTAGAGAAAACTACCCCAAACCTCACTACAACTGTGACTGGATCACAGGAATAGGCACTGGCACAAAGCTAGGACCATATGAGTCTCTTTCCCACAACATTTGAATTATGTGAGTCTATACTGGACATTTGAACTGGAAGGACATATATGACTTAGGGAGTCCAGGCCATATCATATCTATGATGTCGCACAGAGAAACTGTGTGTGAGGAAAGAATAAAGATAAGAAACAAAGGGAGAAGGAGAGTAAGAGAGAGAGAAAGAAAAAAGCAGCTTTGGTTGATTCCTCAAGGTGCTCTGCTCTTGGTTTAACTCCTTCATGAGGTCCACATACATAGTCTGCCTTTTGGCTACAGAAGACACCCTTTTGCTTTTCTAATTCTTTTCTCTTACTTGTTTAAGCTAGTTTGGCTGTTACTTTTAAGTAAAGGGTATGTCACAGGGAGAGACAGGGGTCTTTATGGTTCCAACCATGCTTGGGATAGGAATTCAGATACAGGTGAGGTTTAGATAGACTGAAACAGTCAAGGTAGGATAAGTTGGTCCTGAAAGAATGAGGGATATTTAAAAGGCACAGGAGGACAACTGGCATTACAGGTAAACAATATGACTAAAGACAAAGAGAAGACAATGGGCATATTGTATATAGAGACCATATACAACCTGGCTTCGTATCATATGCTTTGTGACACATTCAGGTTCGGATATCAGAAATGCTTGCTTTTTAAAAGATCATGGTATTTTCCTCTTTTATTATTAACTTCAAACTGTCAAGTTTGCAACAATGAGAGTGCTCATTTGTAATCAGTAGTCAGTTACATATTTAATCTAATCTGTTTTATAAAACATTATAACGAAAATGAGGAAATCTTATACGGTCAAAAACCACATGTACTTTGGAGGACAGTCAGACCAGGGCTCAAATCAAGCTCCATCCCTTGCCAGCCGTATGACTCTGAGCAACTTACTTTGACTTTCTGAGTTTCAATTTTCTCATCCATAAACTTGGGACAAGAATACCTAAGTCACAAGGCTAATATGAAAATGAAATACAACTATCCATATATAATGATGATAGAGTCACTTAGGATGCATGATGTATGATTTCCTTCCCTTACTCCATCTATTGTACATCTGCATTTTTGCCAATTCAGCACTCATCCAAGATGATGGTGATAGTTATTGCCATGACTAATTGAGACAAACTATGATCCGAGGGCTTTGTTAAATGTCTTATGTGCCTTATCTCATTTAATTCTCACAACAACCTCAAAAAAGAAGAAAAAAAACCAGTACTGGATTATCATTATAAAGATTTTCTCTTGTGCTTACCTCTGGAATTACTTCCAGCTTGCTATTGATTCTGGATAAGTTAAGTGCGTCTCTGAGCTCTGAAATGGAGTTCGATTCTGTCATGAAAACAAATGTTGTCCCTCAAACCTAGGCCATTAGGGTGGGTTTAATGAAAGTCAAGCATCACTTTCAGAGCGACGTGTGCTTATTCTCAGGGGAAATGGTGTGTGTGTGTGTGTGTGTGTGTGTGTGTGTGTGTGTGTGTGTGTGTAGGAGGGGTAGGGGGCATTCCGAAAGCATGCCTTAGTTTCCTGAGAAGAAACTAAGGGCTAGCCTTCAGGTATAGCTTTATCACAGTAAGATTCTTTCTGTAACTCTTGGGCAAGTAACTTGACCTCTCTGAGTTAGGCTCTCTTCACTTGTAATTAATGAATTTCATAATATGCAATATAATGAAGTTCCGTGTTTTTAATCAATGGCTTCAGTGTCCAGACCCTATCTCAGACCAATTAAATCAGGATTTCTACAGGGCAAAGCCCGGATACAGATATTTTAAAAGAGTGTGCAAGTGATTTAAATGTTCAACCAGGTTTGAGATCAAGATAATGGATGATTTTAATATCTAGTCCATGTGTAAGATTCCAGGTAGCAGGTAGCAGTTACCAAAAATAATGAGTAGGGATATTATTGTTTAAAACTGAAAGGGGGTGCCCTGACTGGTTTGGCTCAGTGGATAGAGCGTCAGCCTACGGACTCAAGGGTCCCAGGTTCGATTCTGGTCAAGGGCATGTACCTTGGTTGTGGGCACATCCCCAGTAGGGAGGCGTGCAGGAGGCAGCTGATTGATGTTTCTAACTCTCTATCCGTCTCTCTTCCTCTCTGTAAAAAAGTCAACAAAATATATTAAAAAAAAAACTGAAAGGGGTTAATGAAAATGGTGTGTGTCAAAGAGAGGTCATAGGACCCTAGTTAATTTGGGGAACTATTTATAAGATTTAGTCCAACTTAGTGAAAAAAATTTTGAGACAGAGCAGGTATTGATAATGAACTTAGAGGTGGTTCTTCTGACAGATTATTTTAATTCATTTAGTCAAGTGTTTTTGACCATCTACTATGTGCAAACCTCTATTGGGTATTATAGTAAGAATAGAGATAAATTATATATGGATCCTACCTACGAAGCACTAAATATTTGGTGGTGATTTGTAACGAGCTTAAGAGAGGTGTTAACGTTTCTTTATGCAGGCATCTGAAAGTACTGCATGAAGAGAGAAAGTGGGATTTGAGTAGAACCTGTAAGAACAGATGGAGACACAGGTATATGTGGGGTTGGGGAAATGGGTAGAAGTGTGTAATTACAGGGAGTCCCTCTTTTTACTCAGCAGTGTTGAATTTTGCATGTTACCTAATTGTTTTATAATTATATACTATTAATCAAGCTACTTAACCCTATCTCTAGTGCCCTTCACCTCTTTTTTGAATCTCAAGAGTGAGCTGAGGCTGCCTCCTCCAGGAGACCTACTTATTATCCCTAGTCTGGTCTCTATGCTCATCTCCACCATGGCATTTACAAAGTAATATCCCATCTAGGTTTTTACTTCTTCAAAATAGGAAATTTTCAGTTGCAGGGCTGTGCCTATTATATGATCAGGTTCAAAATAGGCTACAAATAAAGGTTGAATTAAACTGTAAAAATAAGTAATTTTTAAAAATATGATAAATTGCAATGATTCCATCCCTGATTTTTCTAATGAGATTTTTGGGGGGTTACACTGAGAGTAAAACTCACCTTCACATTTTAAGTTCTTTACAGGTAGAATTTGTGTCTTCAGCTTAGCCTACAAAGACTCATGCATTTTGTCTCTGAATTTTTTCTAGTATTGTCTCACGCTCCTCCCTGTTTTTCACTCTGTGCCATTCACACTGTTAGCCTTTCTCCTTCTCTAAGATGTGAAACTTGCTCCCTTCTTAGGATTTCCGTACTTGCTGTTTCCACCTCCTGAAACGCTCTTTTCTGACACATGGCTGACTTTCTGTGCTTCTTTTTAAATTATTTATGCATGGTTTTAGCTTTCAAGTAAATTGACGAATAAAAATTGTATATATTTAGGTTGTACACTGTCATTTTTTGAAAGATGCACAATGAGATGATAATAAAATATACATGTACAGTGTGAAATGATTACCATATTCAACTTAGCTAACATATTCGTCACCTCACATAGTGATCAGTTCTTTTGTGTGTGGAAATAACACAAGATCTATTGTAGCAAATTTCAGAGATCACAAAACATTTGTCTTTTTCCCCTCTGCCTTATTTTACTTAATATTGCTCTAGTGTAAGCTTAAAGGACATCTCCTCATAGAAACCTCCCCTGGCCACCATGTCTCCTTTCGCTTATTCAAGCCCTCTCTTTGATCAAATGTGTTATCTTGATTAACCATTAGTTTGCTCATTTACTATTTGACACTTCCTGACAAGAATGTAAGCTATGTGACAGCAGAAATAGTATCTCTTTTACCTACTCATGTGTCCCTAATTCTAAATGGGACAAGACATACAGTTGGTTTTTAATATTTATTCTATTTTAATACTTGAAAATAATTACATGGGAATGAATAATTTGCCCAATTTGCCAATTCATCAGGTTTGGAAAGGAAAATAATGGAAGGCAGGGCTATAAAGTTTGATTCATGATCACCATGTTCAATCTTAGATGCCAAATATCTCCATTTGTTACAGGTCCATGGACTTTTTGTTGGCAAAAATAGTAGCCCAATATAAAAAGTGGGATGGATTCCTAAAAAGACAGGTGCAGTCATATTTCACAAAAAAAGGCAAGTCTTCCTTTCAACCTCTGAATTTTTTCTTCACAAGAGAAATGAATAGTGTCCATGCATTTAGCTGCCCAAACCCCAATGCATAATGAATCCAGGTGACATTTAAACGATGGTGACATTTACACTGTACACTCAGATTCTTTCTTCAAAAAAGAAAATGTATGTTTAAACTAAGTAGTAAGTATAATCTTTACTTGGCATTAAATCCATAAAAAAGTAAGAACAATGTTACCCAAAAATTATGTCTTAAATATATCTACCTTTTAATTATTATTGTTAGTTCATTATTATTTCATTGTAATATTTTTTCAAAAGCGTCCAACCCTAACATTCCTAAAATTAAAGGGATAGCGAGATGTAGAAAAGTTATGTTTTTTTCCCTGTTTTATGTCATTGCTAGCAATTTTTATTTGCTATCCCTCTGCCCTGTTATACTCTAAAAACAGCCTTTGATTCATTAAATATGACATAGATAGGAGTAAAATTAAGACATTTCCAAATTATATTCACCAGCCAGCTGCACTGGAAAATCCTGACTTACCTGCTCCCCTAGAGAATTAAACTCAAAAAGGTTAAAAAAAGAACTGTGGACTGAAATAAATCTAAGTTCAACCATTTCAATGAATGAAAAGAGGTGCATTCCCCCACCCCTCACTCCCAGTAAGGACAGAAGACAATTCGGTTGGCTCTAAATAGGTAGGCTAGTTGTATTATAGTAATAAGAGCTCAAGCCTAAGAATCAGTCTGAATTTTATTCCTGGTTTTGTCCCTAAATAGCCATGTGAGCTGGGCCAAGTCATTCAGCCTTTTTAATCAATATGTTCTCATCCCTGAATGACTGCATTGGCTCAGGTGACCTCAAAGTCCTTTCTAGATTAAAAATTCAAAGACAAGATACCTGCCTATACCAGAAATCCCAAGTATTTGTGGAATACTTTATACCACTTCTCTTTACTCCCACAAATTTGAAAGGAATGAAGTGACCCATACCCCTAATTTTATTGTATTCCAAAGTTACTGCCCATACCCTCAACATTCATTTTGAAGTTAAACAAATGGAAGTTAAGTTCAAAGACACATGCTTGCTAAGCAAGGGACAGCTCTTGTCTGAGGTCTAGCTCACTTATCTTTTGAATTATGGATGTAATAAGTAAAATGGACTTGGAAGACATTTAGGGAGTACTACTAGCAGAGAAATCTTTGAAGAAGACCCTTGGGTGTGCTCTAGTCCAATCTATGCCTCTGTGCTGAAATCTCTTCCATTTATTACTGACAGACTGCCATGCTACCTGTCCCCTCACAATCTTCCAGATAAGGTGCTCCTTGCAGTACCTGGCTCAGCCTTTTACAATTTATGGACATCTCTGTTCTGGCCCGTTAAAATCTGAAAGGCAGTATAGAATTCAAAGAGATAAAACTACTCCTGTCCATGTCGGACTAGGAAGTATCTTTCTTTAGTGATGATATATGTCTAATGTCTTTTTAGGTAAAAATCATAGAATAATGTAATATGACAAAAAATACAGGCCTCAAAGCAATGCACTTGGGAAGCATATATTCACTCATCTTTTTACAAGGGTAGACCAAAAATAAACAGGAATCCTTCTCATCTGAAAAATGACCGAGCTAGAAGATGACCCTTGGAGGTTACTTAGAGCAGTTTACTTTGCAATGATTGCCATTAGTATTGATCATTTCCATATCATTCATCCCTTTACTTTGGGCTGATAATGATCCTCCATTGCGAGAGTAGGAAAACAGTTATGTTGTCATTAGTTATGTTGAAGTAAAGAAATGTCAATTTGGAACATGGATACATTTCTATTTTGGCTCCTTTTAGGAAACAAAGAGATTACTAATTAAATCTCTATTTTTATAGAAAATGTTTGTCACACTGCCTTTGCTCGCAATTGTTCCTAAACAGCTAAACACTAAACAGCTTTAGACATAAGTGATCCAAATATATGTTGAATGTTGATTATTAATTAATGTATGTGCTATTATTTGAGGCCACTCTGTATTGGATTGCTCTTTTCTAATATCCAAACAAATTTGTAGAATAGCTAAGAAATTTCTATCTATATTTTATGACATTTTCTCCTAGAAAAATAAAATAAAAGAGCAGAAAGTCTTTGTAGTATATAACCCCTTCTTTCATCAGGAGGATTTGTGCTTGGTTCTAACACGTATGAGGGATAGGTTAATGGTGTGATATACTTTAAAACATCTGAAATATGTTGGTCTGAAAGGAAACACTTTTATTTTGATTCTTTAAAACATTTTTCAGGTGATGGCACACAAGGCAATATACTTCAGCTAATGACAATACAGCTGTTTTCTTACTCTAGCCATGAAGGATCATTATCAACCAGTTAGGATACTCTTGTTTATGGAAGCGCTGCAATTTAATGGCTGAAATGGCTGTTCTTGCTCTTCTTTTAGTCTAAAGAATAACGAAAAATTCTTTAAAATCACATCTTATGGAAGAACTTATGTAAGAGAACTTTTTCTTTAGCAAATTAGAAAAGGTTTATTAATGAGTAACAGTTACTCTGTTATCTTCCAAGGGGTCCCATCACAAGTCCAGAAGTTATTTTTTCAGTGCAATTAGCATGAAGGAAACAAACTATCTATTTAGAAGTTATAATTTTTACAATTTATTGCTATAGCTATTATCTTTCTGACACTCATTTGTTGAATATTAAATAATTGCATGTACATACAGGGCTGTTATTAGCTTTGTGAAGACTGCAAAGGAATCTGTAGACATTTCAACTCTTCTAGAGGTAAACTGATTACTTGAAAAGGTTTGGATTTTAAGAAGCACTTTGCAAATTTCAAAGTTCTTTTTCACCCCTAAAATCTCCATTTGAATTTTTATAACAGCAGCAGCAGGAAAGCTGTGTTGACAGATACTGTAGTTGTAAGATCAAATGATTTTAGGCTCAGAAGATGTATTTTTTGTTTTTTGTTTTGTTTTTTACTTTAAAAGGGTGAATTTTATAGTTTGTGGATTCCATCTCAATAAAAATTGAAATAATGTTGCTCTAATTCTTACAATGAAATACTTAGAAAAATAAGAAAATTAAATCAAAAAGTAAGAAACAAATAGACACCAATACACAGGGTCCCTGTTCCTGAGACACATCAAATTCTTCACATGGTCTCCCTGAAGTGCCCCCCACCCCCACCACCCAAACTAGGCTTGAGGGAAGGAGGAGTATAGTGCAAGTGAGCTCCCTAGTCTGGAGAACCTATCAGGAGAGACCCTAGAACAGTGTTTATGGAGAAGTGGGAGAGACTCTCAATTAAATAATCATAAATGTGATCAGCGTGATGAATAAATGGTACAGGTAGCTATATTTCTGATAGTCTGAAATGTCAGTGGTTGGTGGTGGTTGCCTTGGGGACATTTAAAATAAGACCTAAAGTATGAGAGAGGATTAGGTGGGTGAACAGTGGCTGCTAGGGTGGGCTAGGATGATTGAATGTGGGAAATACATAAATGCACAGACCCTGTGATGGGAGGTACTATCAACAGTACAAGGAATGGACAGAGGGTGTGTGTGGCTACAGAGAAGAGGTCCATTGAGAGAATAAACCAAACAGATCACCAAGGTTTGGACTATGTGGGGTTTTCAGCCATGGTCCAGTGAGTCACTCCCTCCCAAGGGAAACAGATGAATATAGAGAGATTTACACCAGACAATGGCAAAAGCTGAACACTGTAATTCTCTAGGATGCTATATCTCAGAAGAGCATAGGACAGGAATTCTTGTTCTAACCAGAGTCTGGGTCTCACTTTGCGGGAAAGTACCCAATAGCTATGAGAAGAAAGAAAGTACACAGGTGACACAATAACTTAGCTATGTGACTCTGAGCAAGTCATGTCCCCCTTTTGAACCCCACCTCCTCCTCTAGCCACCAAGAATTTGGGCCCAATACTTCATAAAAATTTGTTGAATCTTTGGAGATAAATAGATTCACTTTCCAGTCATGAGCTTTGTCTAGAGTGGAGCTATTATTTTTCCCCTTTAAAAGGTCTCTTGAAATACAAGAACATCATTTAAAAGTGAGATCTTGCTGTAGATGGATATGTTCCAGTATTAGATGAGAAGGGGGATAAAACCACATCCATTTAGAATCTGACAGAGGACCAGGGAGAATAAAACCCTCTTGGTGTAATGACAGGACTAAATTGGGTTCTGTTTCCAGTTGCCATTGAGTTTCTGAGTTCTTTAGAAGGAAGATAAAAAACCTAAAAAAGAATGATATATATAATGGATTAATTTCCAGAGCATTCACAGATGCCATTTATGTTGCAAGTCTTCCTTTCTTAATTGTTTTCAATTTTCAATTAAGGGGTTATTTTAAAGCAAATAGATGAACCTGGTGAAAGGGAGAAAGAGAGTGAGGAGGGAGTGTGGGAAAGAGAGGCTTTGTAATGACTTTCATGTAAGGACAGCCTGGGAGCCCATTCTCCAATGTCATCTCTTTGCATCTTTTCTTTCCTTTTATGTTTAGAACACATCATCATTCCCCAACTTGTACACTATTTCAAGCCTAGGGGGTCTTACTTGGACTGCTCTGTGTCCAAGTAGAGAAGTAGCGTTCTTTATCCCTCCTTTTGGTACGGATTCAAAACCCTCTGCCTTATGCCGAGAGAGAGAGAGAGAGAGAGAGAGAGAGAGAGAGAGAGAGAGAGAGAGAGAGAGAGAGAGAGAGAGAGAGAGAGAGAGAGAGAGAGAGAGAGTGTCTGCCTCAGTGGGTAGAGCGTTGGCCTGCAGATTGAAGGGCCAGTGGTTCGATTCTAGCTGAGGACGAGAGAGATTTGGAGCAGGAGCAGGCTTTTGGAGGCTCAGAAAGTTTTAAAAGTCATTTTAATTGGATTCTTTTGTTATATTTTTATCATGCCATTCTTTTGTTATATTTTTATCATACCATTTTAATTTCTATATAGTGTCAGAATAAAAAAAATTGCTAAATGCTTATATATCATTTATTCAGCTTCTATAAATATAAACACCTTACACAACCATAGGACAATTTCAAAACTAGAAAGTAAATGTGATAAGATGCTGTCAACTGATCTGTACACATTATTCACATTTTGCCAACTGATCCACCAATGTCCTTTTCCTGGTCTAGGATCCAATCCAGTATCACACAATGTATTTTCTTGCCTCCTAGCTTTCCTTTCATCTGTGACAGTTCCTTAGTTTCTTTCTCCTCCTACATGATGCTGACAATTTTTAAGGATACCTGTCCCTCATTTTGTAGAATGCTCCTCACTTACTACCCATTCATTTTCAAGCTTGGGCAGCCAAGAGTGATTATTCCCTGAGCTCTCCCAGCATAAAGTATTGGCAGAGTACCTTGTACACAGTAGAAGCCTGCTAACTGCAGGGAAGTTCAGCTCAAGATTTCAGAAGGCATGCTTCCTGCTAGAAAGGTGAGGGCCCAAGTAAGTCGGTGAATTTATTCAATAAACAATTATGTAATAGATGCAATCCACCGATGTCTCTAATAGATTACTGATGTCCTATGGGGTCTTGGGTTTTCTGTTAGGCCCTAGGGCTATAATAGTGTGCAAAGAGCAAAATGGTCCAAAGCCCCAAATTTGAACTCCTTTTTATTTCAGTATCCACACCCCACTGTCCCCACCCCAGGATTTTGTATTGTTTTGGAGAACTCCACATTGTATGTATGCCAACAAAATATTTAGAACGTCCAAAAATTCTCTTTCCCATGGAATTATGCAGAAGACTGGTTTTACACAGAATGAGTGTCCTAGAAAGTCAGGGGAAAGGAGCAAAGCATGGCGACTGATGGGAAAACACCCAAACATACTATCACCATCATTGGAAAGATGATATAGATAGATGATAGATAGATGATAGATAGATAGACAGATAGATAGATAGATGAATAGATAGATCTGTCTTAGATATATCTAGATATCAACATAGACTAGTATGGATATTTAGACTATGTATAAATCTATGTGTACCTATCTATAGATATCTATATATTGATCTATCTATATCTACCACAACCCACACCATCCCATCTCCTGCCCTTCCCGGGTCTCTCCCAGGCCAGGACACATGGCCTGTGCTGTGGGTTAGATCAAGGTGTCAATTCACAGGCTGAGAGGGAAAGAGTAGGAATCCCTCAGCCCCTCTCCTCCCAAGGACACTGGCCAGAGTCCTGGCAGCAGGGGCAATGTGGGCTGCGGAGAGGACAGAAGTAGAACGGAGCCAGAGGCAGAGAGCAGCACAAGAGGGTCCGCGCGGGCTGCAGTCCGATCTGAGCCCCCAGCCATGCAGTGGGGGGAGCAGGATGAGGAACTCTAGCCCCCAGTCCCCAGCCCCCAGTCCCCAGCCGCGCCCGGGTCCCAAGCCTCCAGCTCCAGCCCACGTGGCATCTCCTCCCTCCGCACCACCTGCCCCGCGCCGCCTCCACCCGCCCCTCCGCGGCCCAGCGTGGATGGAGTCAGGGTCCCCACCGCTGGTCAAGCAAGTCCTGCGCCGCCACCTCCCGTCCGGTCCCCTCTCCGCTGGTCTCCCCGTGGGAAAATAGAGAAAAGTTGGCGCTGGAGCCTCCCTAGCTGGGCTGAGCGTGCTCCTTGCCTCTGCCCCACCCCCCCACCCCCCCCAGGCTCCGGCTGCAGTGGCTCCTGCTGGGTCCCATGTCCCAGGGCCCCACCTCTTGCTACTCCTTTCCCTTCCCAGAGCGCCGCCAGCACCGAGCAGCGCAGCCAGGCGGACAGGAGTGGGAGCCCTGGGGACTTCGGGCAGCGGCAGCCTAGAACTCCCAGCAAGAGTAAGAAAAAGCCGAGGCTTCCGGGATGGGAGCTGAGAGTGACAAGGACCTCCGCCCACAAAGACGGCTCCGTGGGTCTGAGCACAGCAGCGCGGTGAGTAGAGAAGTGGAGCAGGGGAGGGGTGGCAAATGGTGAAGTGGGCTGGAGGGGCCCTGGGAGGAGGGCATCTGGGGCCTCTGATTTAGCCAGTGTGCACCAGGAAGCCTCTGCCCCTTTCCCCAGGAATTCTGTCTCCTCTGAGAGGTGCCCCCAGCCTTCTGGGACCTCAGTCTTCTTCTCCAAGCCCCGCCCCTGAAAAAAACTTCCAGTTAGCAGGTCATTCAGACTGCCTGTCAGAAAGGTGGATGGGGTTGAAAACTAGGCAAAGAGTAGGCTGTTGTTAAAAATCTGGATGTGGGGGTGAGAGGGTTAATTTGGAGAGCAGTCTGGAGTTCCTGGAGTGATTCCCCCTTTACTTGCTCCAAGCTTACCCTCTAGTAAGCCCACCATGACACGAAGATGACATGTTTATAGGGCAAAGTGCATGAGAACTGCAGTGGGCAATCATTGCCCTTTAGTGTGGTCCCTGCTTCTGGGCCCTCAGGGGACACAAGTTAGAGAGAGAGCCTGCCTCGTCTTCTAAAGGTCTGAGTGTGTGTGTGTGTGTGTGTGTGTGTGTGAGAGAGAGAGAGAGAGAGAGAGAGAGAGAGAGAGAGAGAGAGAGAATATGTGCATGTGTTTAGACCTGGGCCTTTGCAGTTTGTGAACTATTGACTGTTCTCCAGTGTGATCCAGGCCTAGAAACATCAATATCCCAGTGACAACAACCCTCTGATCTCCCTGATTAAAAAAAAAGCTGAGCCCTCCCTTCTGTGGTGATGGGTTGATGGATCACAGGAGGCTGACACCAGGGAGAGGGGGTGCCGTGGCTTTTCCTGGTCACAGAGAGGTGGGTAGAAGCAAAAGTTGGTGATTTGGGGCCATGCCAGGAGAGGTTTTAGATTTGGGGGAACAAATCTGTCTGTCCAGGACAACCTTCAGTCTGTCCAGGCTGTCCATTCAAAATGAACCTGGAAACTCTACCGGCTGAAATAATAAAACAACAACGTTGGTGGCAATTATTAAAAACTATTTTAAAAGTGTATGAAAATTTTCCAGGCTACCAGAAAGGCATTAAGGATATTATGACCAAGAATAGGCAAAAAATAAACACATAAATATATAAGTAGGATTCGCTCAGGAAATTGAGAGTTTATGCTTTGAAATATGCACAGATCATCTAGCCCGACACCTCCCACCGTAGCTTCACTTGTGATATAACTCCCAGAAACCTTCCCAAAGACATGGCACTGCAGTTATGTTCACTGTTAGCTTTTGCAAGAAAAGTTTTGAACATTTTAAAATAAATATCTGCTCATTGGGAATTATTGATGCAAATCATAGTAGCCGGATTCAGTATTCCCAGCCCTGGCCTAAGGGTATCCACACTGCCTCCTACCCACCCTGAGGACACAGGTCTGCTTCGTATGTAGTTCATATAAGATTACTGAAATATCAAGGCTAAAGTCGTTCACCCCATAGATATGTGAATTTTTAACACTTTTCAATTCTTTGAGAACTCAAAATTTCCAGCTTTGAAGGGAAGTTTCAAACACATAAAATAGGTAGGTACTGGAAGCAAAGGCCTTGGACTACAAATATATATTGTTATTCAAGCTGCAAATTATCCCTTGAAAGATATCGGACAAAATGATAAAAGCAAAGAATACATCTTTGGCAAACCAGATGCTCTTTTATTTAAGAAATGACTAAAATGTATTGCCAGGTTATGTGTATGGGTGTATGTGTGTGTGTGCGCGCATATGTGTGCATGTGCATCTGTGTGCATGTGGATGGATGCTTACTCTAGTAAGCAATAGAGGGGGTGACTTAATGTTGAGCACTCAAAGTTTGCTAACAAGTAAACTTCTTCATCTGAAGTCTCCTATTTCTTAATGCCAACCATACACACACATACACACACACTCTCACGCATACACACAGAGTACTTTTTCAGTATATATGTGCATTTCCTCAAAAACAGAGCTAATCAATTATCTATGCAGATTTATCTGAGCATCATGGAGACGGTCAAGCTTAAAGTTATTATTTTTGTAAAAACTACAGTGTGGAGAAACAAGACACTTCTAAATGGAGACAACTTGATTAAATGAAAAGCAGAGTGAAGATTGGAGTTCTATTTGTCATGTGCCTTTGGCAAGTTGATATAATAATCTGAGTTTGAATTTCTTGATCTGTAATGGGATCAATGCCATTTAGGATTAATTGGCAGAATTAATATCTTGATACACATAAAAGGGCATTGTTGTCCTAGTGTCCTATCCACATCTGTCACGGCCCTTCACCACACTTTGCTTCTTTCAGATCATTAAAGGGAACAGTTCATCAACCCCAGATCTGAAGACAAAATTAGAAACTCATGATCTACCACTTAGATTTCCTTTCACAGAAAGAAGTGGGCACAGGCATCACGCAGCCTTTGGGCCTGTCAGATCTGTAATTAAACCAAGGCTAAGACAGACTCATGATTATAATAACACCTGAATCAAAGGCATGGGTTTATGGTAATTATGGGCTGCCCATCTAACTTCTCAAGAATTCTGGATGGTTTCACTGCCTTCTTGCCCTCTCCTCCCTTTCACTTTCCTGTGCCTTTTGGTGATGCTCTCGGGGCAGCATTTGAAGATGTAACTTCTGCCTTATAGCTGGTTAGATCTCCCCCTGTCGTGTGAGTGTGTGTCCGTGTATTCAGAGGAATCCCAGACATTTGGGAGTCATTACTTGAATTCAGGCAGCCTTATCATACAGGGCAGCCTTTCTTGATAGGAATCTTTGCAATAAGGGGTTCCTTTGGCATGAAGGGTGCTGAATACAGATAATATGTGAGGAGCAAGAATATGTTGCTTCTGTACCACTCATTTTATATATGATCTAATTTTATTTAATGACATTTAGTTTCTTGTATTGTGTGTGTCTGTCTGTGTGTGTGTGTCTGTGTGTGTGTGTATTGTCCTCTTTTTCCATTAAGTTTGAAAGTGCTAACCATCCTTAGCTCATAGATCCCTATGAAATTTGTATTAGGTAGGTGGTAAGCATTTACATCTCTTCCTTACATTTGTATGCTGAATATGATTTAAATGTTTGATTTCTCACAACCAGTCTCTTCCTCACTGGCAATGTGGCTCACAGACATCATCTGCAGTATATTACTTAATGTCAATATAGCAGTATCAGTGTTGCATTTATAAGATTGGGTGCCTGTCTGCTTGTTTGACATGCATTTCTTCCCCTTCATTTATTTTTAGACCTTAGATGCATCAACACAATCTTGGTAATTAATCTGAACTAGTTTTATTAAATGCCTATATTTATCATCTTTTACATTTTCACAATAACCTTGTGAAGGTCAAATTATCACTCCTATTACACAAAACAGGGAACTGAGCCTCAGAAAGGATAAGTTACTTGGCCAGACTGCCAAGCTGTTAGGGGGGTAGGGGTCAGGGAAAGAGCCCAATTTGAACTTGCTTTGATGTGACTCCAAAATCTGCCCTTGCTTTGTAAATTTTAGTGTAGAGCTTAGAAATCAGAGCCTTTTAAGATCTGTTTATAAAATTATTCATCTTGAATGGTTTTCAGAGGAGTATGGGAGGTGGCAAATCCTGTTTGTGGAAGCCCCATCTTTTTGTGAAAAATAAACGTTTTTAAATTGTGCCTGTCATATTTCATTTCTTAGCTCCAATAGTGATTGCATTATTCTCATGTTCTCCTCTTCATCCTCACAGAGTCCTGAAATCAGCACCTTGGTGATTCATTAGAGCAAAAGGTCATCTGCAAATTTTGAGATCTGGTCTTGATTAATATATTTATGAGTTAACAACACAATCTGAATATATTTCAACATTGGCTGTGATAACCAAATTTGGTGATCATTGTGTAAGATTATTTTTCACCTGACTTTTTAAGTTTTAATAGAATTGGCTTTCTTTAACAAATTTTTCTGATCAGGGCTCTGGTCCTAATCAAGAATGCAATGCAACATGGCAGGAAGACAAGAAGCTGGAGAGAGAGAGAAAAACACACAGACACACACACATAAGATTTGGAGGCAGATGCACCTACTTTTGAATCTCAGGTCTCCTTACTAGCTGTCCTAAAAGCAGGGAGACTATATGCTCCTTGCTTTCTTTTTTAAAAAATTAGTTTCAGAGAGAGTGGAAGGGAATGTGGGGTGAGAGAAAAACATCAATGTGAGAGCATAACTTCAGTCTTCTGCCTCCTGCATGCCTTCTACTAGAGATCATGCAATCTGGGTAAGTGCCCTGACAGGGAATTGAACCAGTGACCTTACAGTGTAAGGGACAATGCCCAACCAACTGAGCCACATCAGCCAGGACTGCTCTTTGATTTCTGATGACACATTGTCAGTAGCTTCTCTGAAATCCCATCCAGGTCTGACCACTTGTATTAGTGCCTTCAACTTGAGAGTGCTGAGCAATTGGTACTTTTGTATAAGGTCCGGGAGAAACAAGGGTGACTCAGTGATCTATAGTATTGACTTGGAAGTGAGATAACGCATCTGCAGTAAGATATAAAGGCATATCAGCTTGTTTTATGCCATCTTTGTGTTGGCAAACATGCAGTCTTTGGCTACAAAATGCATAATCTGAAAACAGAAATTGAACCTCTTCTTGAAATTTGATGGTACTTTCTAGAAAAGATAATTAAATATTGACTCAGAGAATGATTCACATGTTGTTTTGAAAGGGGTGTGAATAGAATAGAATTGAGTTCAAAACCATAGAATTAGGCACAAAAAATACATGGACTGTTTTTAATTATTATATTAATAATTGGTAACATTCAAGGAGTACTATTTGTCTTCCAGGGGCAATACAAATAATCTTATACAAATTATCGTATTACTTTTAAATTTTACAGGTATTTGCTGAGCACCCAGTATGTTCCAGGCGCCTACCACAGTGTGTGTGTGTGTGTGTGTGTGTGTGTGTGTGTGTGTGTGTGTGAGTGGAACAAAAGGTTGTGAACATTTGAGGCAAGAGAAGACGCATGTCATTGGGATGGCTAACCTGCTAGAGAAGTAAAGGTGAGATGGGACGCTTCAGCTGGAATGGATATAAAGGCTTTTGGTGTCAACCTAGAAAAACAGAAACCCTGTTCAAGAGGTAAAGCATTTATTTGGGATCAAAGAATTGCAATTTAGGAGCACAGATTAGGTCAGAAATCTGAATCGTGTCCCGATTACAGGATGAAAGCGAGATGTTTTTATGTGGAAAAAAAAAAGAATAATTACATGAAAAGAAGAAAAAAAAATCCCTATTGGTGCTGACAAACTGAGCTCCTCTTGGCTATACATGGTTGGTTACTTATTCTGTCCTCGTATAGATAGATCACAAGATGTTCACTTTCCTGCTGATGTCATAAACCATTGGAAAACAATTGAGGGTTAGGCCAGTCTAAAGGTTTGGCCCAGTCAAAGGTTTGAGAAACATGACTAGCAATGCAATTCCTCTGGAATGGCTGCTCTGCCTTCATTTTAAACTGGCTCCACTCATGTCAACTTTCACAGTGGTGAGAGTGATGTGTAAATTAGACCATGAATAGTAGAGAGGATGTGAAAAATGGAGTTTTGAAATGATTGTAAGTACCTGGCAGGCAAAAGAACTATACAAGCAAATGCGGGGAGATTAAAATTCCCTCACCTATGACTTCAGTTTTGGATAATTATATCATCTACCTGATGAGAAATTGAAAAATCTATGTTGAAAAAAACAATCTATGCCATCCCTTGAAGAGATAATTGCCCTTATTTGCACATTTAAATCTCATCTTGGTTGTTGTTGCTTCTTTTTATCCTGACATTTCTCTCACACAGTTTTTTTTTAAAGGGACTCTTTTATTTAGTAAATGGTCAGAGATGCCCTCAGCCAGACTGCCACTTTGGTTTATGCCTCTAAGCTCAAGTGCAGATTTTGTGACCTGTTTTTATGTCTGTCTTAATACTACTGTTATAACTCTAGAAAGTGTGAACAACACACCTATGTCTTTGGAGGGGAAACTGGCCAAAGCAGCATCCCTGCAGTGGCCAACATTGATAACCGGGAAGAGCTGTGGCCAGTGTGAGGAGGAACCAGAGTCCTGGGAATGTCATGTCTGTCCAGAGCACAGCCCTGCTCAGATCAGAAGGAAGCAATAGTGAAAGCTTGGCAAGAAACAAGGTACAACTTTACTATGAAGGGTTTACCAGGAAAGCACAGAGTTTATTCTCAAATGTAGATAGGGATAAAAGGATGAGAAAGCTCTTGTAGGAAACCCTGCTTTTACATGTACATAAAAGGTACCATGTCTCCATTTCTGCTAAGATCTGCTGAATGCCTTTTGTACTACCTGAGGTCAGCAATGTGCCTTTTCACTTTTCTTTTTTAAATATATATATATATATAAAATCAGAGAGGAAGGGAGAGAGAGAGAGAGAAACATCAATGACAGGAGAGAATTATTGATCGGCTGCCTCCTGCACGTCCCACACTGGGAATCCTACCCGCAACCTGGCCATCTGTCCTAACTGGGAATCAATCCATGACCTCCTGGTTCATGGGTAAATGCTCAACCACTGAGCCACGCTGGCTGGGTCCTTTTCACTTTTCAAAATGCTTCCCTTGCCCAGCCAGTGTGGGACAGTGGTTGAGCATGGACCCATGAACCAAGAGGTCACTGGTTCAATTCCTGGTCAGTGCACATGCCATGTATGTGGATATCTTTTATAATACATCTATTAAATCATTTTAAATGATTGTTCTACATGCTAAGATGTCGCCTTTGTCCTTGAGGTTGCATATACTGAAGGGAATAGGTAGCTATACAAACAGAAAAGTTGCAATTTAGAATGATAAATGCACCAATTCCCAAGTTTGTTGTGAGGAATCCATAAGCTATGATAGTGGTTGACACAGTAGCTATTCAGTGAACAATTGGTTTAATATGTGTCACTTTTCAAAGAGAGCTTATTCAGGAAGTTTCTGTAAGCCAGGAGAATATTGGTCCAGAATATTCTTTTCGGCTCAGGGAAGATCATCAGACATGCTCTAGCACATTAGATTTTTAGTTCTGATCTGTCCATTAATTGTGTAAGTTTGGGGAAAGTCACATAACCTTTATTGAGCATTTAATTTCCTGGTCAGGCTATAAGCATCATGCTGCAATCCAGTGTCATGTCGGTGCTGAGTGAGACTGCTTGAATCTCAATCTCAGCTCTACTACTCACTAAATAAAAACCTTAGGCAGGTGACTGAAACTTCTCTGTGTACATTTCCTTATCTATAAAGTAAGCATAAAGATAATAGCCAGTTCATAAGTTCTTCAAGAGGCTGACATGAATCACCACATGGGATATAGCTAGCTGAGTGCCTCCTTTATAATATGTGCTCAATAAATGCTCACTGGAATGATTTTTATTTCTTCCTCTGCCTCATTTGAATGAAATCACCCATCACTAGAATGCTGAGTGCACTGTTCATTCAGGGTTAATGCCACAGCAGTTCTCTGAAGGGAAAGTAAACCTGCCTTATGCTCCCAGTTTTATTTTACCTGAAGATTTTCTCTCTTTTTTTCTTTCCCCTGATTTCTCTTTGTGGCAGAGCAGCAGCAAGGACAATAACAACAGCTACAGAGTCTGGGGCTAACCTGCTAGAAATCAAGGATGAGAAAGAGCACCCCCTCACCAGTCCTCCACTGTGCCTGGGTTTTCTTGGGCAGGAATGCTCACACGTTTCTTCAGGAACCACACAGCTGTGAGCACAACAGTTTTCCTGGCACCAAGCAGGAGGTTCCTGCTTCCCTATGCTCATGTTGTCATTCAGGATTCAAGCCTGTCTTCATCCAAGAAGAGGCACCTGGCCTGTCCCTTCCCGTTTCAGCAGGTCCCACCCCCAGCCTCAGCCACAAAAAGGAGGGCTGCTACCTGAGGAGCCTCCCTGAGCCCCCTGATGAGCGCAGAATGCCTCCCAGATAACAAGGCTTTGGATTGGACAGAGGCTTCAGCTCTGACCCTTTCCTAGCAAACTGTGGTGTTGGATAAAACCAGGAGGTGCTCCAGGCACCAAGGCCAAGGTTGAGGGGAAGTTGTCCTTTTCCTTCCTGCCTACCATTTAAGGGTCTGACTCCCTGAACCCTTTGTACATGTATCCTGGTGTCTGAGTGCATATACCAGTGCTCACAGCATTGGTTTGAATTAGCGGCTCTACCTCTCTCTAGCTCCAAGACTTTGGGCAATTAGTTCACTTCTCTGAGCCCCGCATGTCTCATCTTCCTTCAATGTCAGGAAGAAAACATATAATGCCCTTGAGCCCATAGCTAAAAATTAAAATTTGCCATGAATGTCTTTTAATAACATAATTTAGGGTTGGTTTCTTTATTTGGCAGTGCATGGCTCTGACAGTATGAAAGCTCCATTCCCTCATAACCAGATCAATGACTGGGGCAATTGTTAAGGAGGCAGTATCCCCACTCTCTGAAGACTTATAAAACCAAGCATCAAGTTAGGGGAATAAGAATCTATATTTTTTACAAACTCCTCAAATGAATTGTGTCAGATAAATTTAAGAAATGGATCATGACCTATGTATAAGAAGAGATTTCTAGTCCCTCAACTTAGCCTGAATGACAATTGTTTTACCTGGTCCCCATATCAGTATCTCCAAGGAGTTTTACTTGAACAACTGTTTCATCTTTGGTGATTATGAAAATCACACAGTTGGAAAGGAGTAGCTTCATAAACCTGCAGCAAGGCTGATGAAAGGAATTTTTCCAATCATTTTGGAGAAAGAAACATCCCCAAAGACACTGTCATAGATAAAGAACCAGCTGCATTCCTCCATCACGGGCCAATACCACCCTTGTGGAATGGATAAAAATTCTGTTATCACCATTGGGGACTGGCTGAGTTGAGGCAGTAGCATATGGTTGACTTTTAAAACAAATCAAAACAAAACCAAACAGAAACTTCTGGTTGTTTAGCCCCAGTGGAATTCTCAAAAGTCAATACAAAAGGCTAAGCCCAAGCACCACCTCACTCCATCTGTGCTTCATCTCCAGCCCAGAGAAGCATTACTTTATTGGGCCTGGCGTGATGGCATGCTTCCAACTCATGTTTGTTCATACTTCCTTGACGGCACAGGTTTCTGTTTGAGCGGTTGAGACACTGCTAATCACATATCTCATGTTCCTATTAAGAAGGAAGAAAATTCACCTACCAAGATTGAGGGTGCCCATATCTGGGGGCAGGTTCTCATGGTGGAGGGCTATGGTAAAGAGGAGTCAAAGTTCTATGCTCTCCCCCTTTCCACGGTATAATCTTAACAATTTCAAAAACCAGATTTCTTAAAGTTGCACAAAAATGTTCATAACCGAATGATCTACAATAGGAAAACGTGAAAACAACCCAAATGACTATCCATAGAGGAATCAATGAACAGAATGTATCCCCATACAATGGAATATTACTTGTCAACAAAAGAGAATGAAGTACTGATATGTGTCACAACACTATGCCAAGTGAAAAAAGTCAGTCAAAAGAAAAGCCAGACCTTTAAACCTCCAACTTGGGTCCTCACACAGACAAAAACAATAAATAACAAATATTTTATGAAAAAGCAGGCAAGGAAGAAGGTATGGGAAGTAGGAGTGGGTGACAGGTATGATCAGTCTTGTCTACTCTTCACTTTTTAAAAAATTCAGTTATGGTCTGAAAGTTGTGGACTGCTTGAAAATAACCATAGCTTCTCTTTTTTTCTGTTGGTTCATCTGCAAGAGGCATTCATGTTCCCTGTTCTCTAAATATGGTGGGGCCGTGGGATTTTGTGAGTGGGAGTTGGAGGTACCTGACCTCCAGTAGAGTAGGGGCCACAGCAAAGTGAGGGCATCCCTCCACTGAAATTTTGTCCCTACATAAAATGCAGGATCTCAGGGCCATTTGCCTACTTGGTATGTTTTCTGGAAAATTAAAGAAATGAGAAGCAGATTTCTTAAGCATGAGTCCAGTTCTTTTATGGAGGATGAGAGAGGCAGAAATGGCTCCTTTAAGTCAGTTCTGATTGTGCTGGATCCCTGAAACC
The DNA here is from genome assembly GCF_963259705.1 of Myotis daubentonii. NCBI lineage: Eukaryota > Metazoa > Chordata > Mammalia > Chiroptera > Vespertilionidae > Myotis > Myotis daubentonii. Next base: position 51,023,847 of record NC_081852.1, on the reverse strand, counting down.
CTTCACAAAAACAGCTGGCCACTCCAAGAGTCTATGAGTGTCAGTCAAACACAGAGGGTTGTAGGTCTTGAAAACCATTTGAGTAAAGGATGTAAATACCAGAGCAGGGCCTGAAGGGACAGGTACATGTTCTAAGTAGGAGCAGAGCCATTCATCACAACCAGTCGCAGGCACAGCCAGCACTAACTGGCCCAAACAAGAAGGAGCCAGAGGAGCACAAATTCTAGTTGCAGAGCAAAGTAGGTGGGCATAAGTCTTACAAAGAGTAAATGACTGTCAGAAGTCAAAGGGCAGGCCTAGCAGGCCTTCTTCCTAAAAAGGGGGTCAGGAAGAAGAAGTCTCTTTCAACCTCAATAGCCACATGTTTCATCCCAGAAGCCTTTGTTTCTCATAAGGCAAGAGTACTGCTTTGATCCTAAGGCCTGTTGCCTTTCGTGCGGTATTAATTGAAAGTATCCATGAGGGAAGTGGGCTGATGGGGGCTTCCTGTCTCCCCTCTCTTAAAGAAAGAAGAATAGCTTGGGATTGTCCCTGATGGAAGTCCCATGGATGGTGGCAGAGCAAAGACTCAGAGCTTAGCTTCTTTTATTTGTGACCACAGTGACCCAGTGCCCCTCACACATGGGAGCCTTCATTGAAGTTCTGCTCAGGGGTTGCTGGGTCTGTTCCACTGAGTTCTTGGAAAGAAACTTAAGGGACAGGGGCATTGGGATGCTCTCAACAGGGAGACCAGACCCATCTGTGAAGGGCACTGATGCATTAAAATGTATCTACATATTTGTCTATCTATCATCAATCATCTATCATCTATCAATCTTCTACTTTTTATTTCATTCTCTTTCTTCTTCCCAATACAGTTGACATTCAATAGTATATTAGTATCAGGTTTACAGCATAGTGTTTAGACATTTATATAACTTACAAAATGATCCCCTATAAATCTAGTCCCCCATGACAATATATACAGTTATTACAACATTCTCTATTCCTTTTCCTGACCTTCCCAATGTTGGGGAGGGTGGTAGCCTCTAAAAATGGCAAGATAATTAAAATACTTTTTTTATATTGTCAACTTTTCATTCTTTTTTTTTTCTTTTGTGACTGTTGAATATGAGCCAAGAATAAAATCATTACACCGATCACACTCAAAGCTGGACATTTGGATGGGACAGCCCCTTGGAAGCCGTATAACTCTGTCCAGTGATGGTAAAACTGTGAGGACTTCAATGTGATTACCTTCCAGGTGAGAGTGCATCGCTCATGAAAGTCTCGTGGCCTTGTATGTCTCATCAATTCAATAGAGAAGCTGTGCTTCCTCTCAGCCCCTGTCCTTGCACACCGTGCTATCTATCTCCCCGCTTGCCAGACGAGCTGGTTTCAGAGCTGGTGGCTGTGCATGTGGGAGCATTTGCTATTGTGGGGCCTCTGTGGCAGAAGCTTTGCAGATCAAACCCCTTCCTGTCCTGACCCAACTTGAGGGCAGAACTCTAATGTCTCTCTCTCTGCCTCGCTTAACTGACTATAAACCTTATTTATTTTTCCTATAAAAACATTTTTTCATCATTCTACTTTTTCTGATTATAAAAGCAAGGAATTCATGATGTAATAAATATCAAGCAATATAAGTTATAAAATCTATAATGCCAATGATCCATTGTTAAGTTGCCAGCTATAGATAACTGCCATTAATGAGTATATATTCTTCCAGTTTTCTTTTGGTGTTTTCATTACATAAAGGATGGTTGAGTGTGCATTTATAAAGTAATATTTACACACATATGCCAAAGCTCAGTTGATGGCATTTATGTGGGTCTATTTCTGGACCTTCTATTCTTTTCCATTGATTGGCATATCTATTCTTTTGCCAATACTACACTACCTTGATTACAGTATCTTTATAGTAAATTTTGAAATCAAGTAGTGTCAATTCTCTGACTTTGTTCTTCCCTTCAATATTAAGTTGTTTATTCTGGGTCTCTTGTCTCCCCATATAAACTAAAGAAAGAATTTATGGATATCCACAAAATAACTTGCTGGGATTTTTTTTACTAGGATTGCATTGCATCTATGGATTGAATTGAGAAGAACTGACATCTTAACCTATGGAGTTTTCCTATCAATAAACATGGAATATCTATCATTTTATTAATTCTTCTGTGATCTATTTATTCAGACTTTTGTGGTTTTACTCTTATACATTTTTTTTAGATTTATATCAAAAGTGTTTCATCTTTTGACACTAATGTTACCTCAGTCTTTTTAATGGCTACAAATTATTCTATTATATGGATGTATTTTAAAACCCTCATTAATTCTAAAATGCATCTTTAATTTGGATGACTTCAGTAAGTGAACAAGCAAAAGCATATCCTTGGCCATCCATCAAACCAGAGATGGTGATATATTACTTAAACTACCACCGTAAATGAACGAAACCTATCTGTATTTATCACCTAAGACCACAGTTATCAAATACATCAGCATAGTAGCAGCAAACTAGATTGTACAAATAGGATAAGCTTACTCAAAAATAAGCATCAAAAATAAAAGTTAGCTATGTAGACAGAGATTTTTTTTTTCTTTTTTGTATTCAAGGGCTACTGATTCAGAATATCAGTCTGGAACCTCAGAACTCTGCAGGTTTTCCTATTATATGTGTAACTAAGCCAGGGAAGCCTAAAGTGTTGTTTCACAGTAGCAGTCTGAACTTTGATTCATTAGAGATCTTTTGGGGAATAGCTTTGATTTATACTTGCTCACATCTCTGACTTACTCCATAAGATTAGATTTCAAAAGAGGCTTCTTACTGGACATTTAGGAAAAGTTTCAATTTATTATTGGTTTGTCACCCCCTTCTCTTTAGGACTTAGGCAATTGTCTATGCTCTCCTGAAGTTTTTTCCGTGCCAACTGCTCAGGAAATGTGACCCTTGAATTGTATTTCATATGAAGTTTAAACAGACTGTAACTCAAGTATGACAGCAACTCCACTGCCATTTCCAAGGCAACTTACAGAGCAAAGTTTTATTTAATTGTTCAAATACAAGGAGTAAAAAATATCCAGGTGCTCTTGTTTGTTTGAAATCATTTGTCTGGATCTGGCCATAAGTTGGCATTTAAGTCAAAGAGAAACAAACTAGGTGAGATGGCTCCATGAAGAATGAAAGATACAATAAAATCATAATATACAAGATCTCAAAAGGATGATTTGGAGATAAAAATGTGGCATAAAAGACTTTCTCAATCACCCCTTGTGGTTCCCTGGGAAGGGCAAAAATACTGACCAGATAGGGTGTAGAGAGCATGGATTTAATGGTCAAAAAGACCTTGACCCAAATTCCAGATTTACCACATACTGTCTTGTATGACCTCGGCTAAGTTCTCTGTGTCAAGTGTCCAATGGCAGTGAGGGAACTAAATCCCCACAGTCAAGACTCTGGACACCAGTGGGTGAAATATATCCTGGACATAAAGGGAAAGACAGGTCCCCAGGCTCTTGTCTCTCTTGGACTCCATCCTCTGCCCTATGGCATATGGAATTAGAAGTGTATCTGAGCCAGATCTGATGCTAATTAGAAGAAATTTTCTCTCATTGCTATGTAAAACAATGTTCACTAATTAAAAGGGAATTCTCACAGTGACTGTAAAAATTAAAATAAGGGCATCAGGAGTAGTATATCCTGAAACAGAAACACAGCCTATTTATTTCTATTCTTGCACTTTAATATCAAAAGATATTATTTGAAACCATACCCACTCTAGGAGATTTTAAGATGCTTCTCTTTGCCTCTCATTAGGAAACTCCATAGCTATGAATCTTTGGGCCGTGAGGTCACCTAAGAGTTTTCTTTGCCTTTTGGCAATGTTGGGAAGTGAAAAATAACTGGTTTGTCAAATACATGACTTACTCCATTGGTACAAGGAGGACATAGTAAAGAAAATGTATTCTTTACCTTTGAAAATGTCTTAGTGTGGTTACCAGTTCTGGCCTCAGAAACTGTTCTTGTTTGGAAGCCAAAGAGAAATAAACTCTACTTATCTTTGTCAAAAATGAAAATAAAATGCCTAAGAAAGAAATATTTTTAAAAGGTGGGAGAGACATTTACTGGAAAACTATGATTAACCCTGGGAATATGGCAGCAGGAACCGCAATTAAGATTCTGCCAAAGACACACTATATACCTCTGAGCTTCAAACATTTCCTTATTTTTGTTCAAGAGTCAAAGTATCAGTTGATCAAGTGCTAAAATTCTTATAAAGAGGATATAATTGATCAAGACCTAGTCACCATCCCACATCTGGGCTTTTTCAGAAGGTGGAAGAGGATCAATGTGTCCTCCTTGGCTCTTATCAGGAGGAGGTGACAGCAGGAAGTTGGACTTAACCTTTTGCCAAGATCTCACATTTTGGAGAATTCACCCAGATAGGAGATGGTGATGTTACAGAACAGAGGTTGAGAAGTGTTGCATGCTAACCAGACAGAAACAAAATTTTTCTTCTTGAAAAAAATGGAAAGACTACATATATTATACGTGTTTGTGTATGTGTCTATCTTGCTTTGTATAATGTATAAGTTTCTGAAAAGCTGTATTTGTAATGCCTCTTATTTAAGTTGTAGAAGAGTAACCACTTATTTGCAATAACTTGGGTGATGCATCTTTTCACAAATAGTAATGAAAAACAGAGCCTCAAATTGTCCCATAATGACTTTCTTTAAGGGGAAGAGGCTGAATATGTAATTGAGCTGCCTTGGGGAAGGGGATTATGAATTCTGCCAGCAGGGAGCTCCTCTCTTACTCTCTTGAGTAAATCTTGATGTAAATTTAATCACAGATCCCATTATTTTAACCAGACAGTTATCCCTTAGAAAATGAAATGTGCTGGAATACTTTCTCCTTCTCTCTCTCTCTCTCTCTCTCTCTCTCTCTCTCTCTCTCTCTTCTCTCTTCTCTCTTCTCTCTTCTCCTCTCTCTCTCTCATTCACCTGTACATGTACTAGTATGTGGTTTTTCTTTGCAATGATGCATGCTATTTCAATTCAGATTAGAATAATTGATTTTATCTTCTTTTCCAATGGATCATTTTTCTTAGCTGAGTGCCTGCTAGGAGCCTCTACATCTTCTATAAAGTCTGCTTCTGGTGATGAGGCTCTCCTTGAAGACCTCCAGGGCACATTTTCCCTCTTCCAGAAATCTACTGGTGGAACGAACATCTCATGCCTGATATCTCTGTTCTAGTCTCCTTTCCTACATGTGGATCACACATCCCCTCCTAGTCCATGCTTTCTGGCCATTCTAAAGGGCTTCTGATAAGACTCAATCTGACCTGATACTCAGGGAAATTGATACTATTTGTTGTTTATGCCTATGGATTATAAAAATAATAAAACCATTTTCCTCCCTTTATCTTTTTCAAGAAACATAAATATTAGGGAACTGTGGTTTTTGTGGGACCCTCTTAAAATTATCTAGATGGATTGACCACCATAGGCAGCTATAACCAAAGCCCAGAGCCTCCAGCTGGCCTGTAAGACACAGAGCCAAGAAATGTAAGGGTAAGGGGCTTCTAGCCCCATGGAACCAAAGCCTGAGAATTTCAAGGCCTAATCAATTTTTTAGATGATAAATTTGATGTTGAATTAGTTAACTTAGCACATTAAAATGAAAATAAAACCAAAAATTAAGAATACCAAACTTCCTGCATTGTGAGCCCATCGTCCCAAACAAAGTCTCTTTCTGTCCTCATTCCCCTCTCTTTGCCCACCTCCACCAGTGTGCACTTGATGTTTCATTGAGTTGTACATTTGAAAACCATATGGTTTTGTGAACCAATGTCACTCCAATAAATTCAATAAATTCAATAAAGTGATAATAATAATAACAACAACAGTAATTAAAAAAATCCAAAACCTTACAACTGTTAACAATGGATTTCAAAAAAGAAATAATAAAAATACTTTTTATCACCAAAATCATGGGAGCACATAATCTCAAATGAAAGAACAATCCTTTATTTTGGATAAATTTAGCTTTAGGAAATATATACTTTATTTTCTCATTTTTTAATATTTAAAACATGTATTATTGAACCCTTCGAAACTACTCTCTACAATAAGGGTAAATCTCACAAACTTAAGAGTAAGTGAAAGAGGTCAGGCACAAAATAGTTCATATTGTGTGGTTCCATTTAAAGAAATCCTATGAACAGGTGAAGCTATCTCTGCAGATAGCTGGCAAGGTGTTGGGTCATCATTAAGAGATAGATGGGAGTGTCTGAAAGGGAGTGCAGGAGGGTGCATTCCTATCAGCACTGGTTGAGTATACCATCATCCAACAATCTTGTCTAATTTTGTAAATAATTTAAAGTTTTTTGTTTGTTTGTTGCAACCTTGTAATTATTTTAATACTAGAGGCCCAGTGCACAAATTCATGCACCAGTGGGGTCCCTCTGCCTGGGCTGCAGGATTGGGCCAAAACCACTCTCTGACATCCCCTGAGGGGTCCTTGATTGTGAGAGGGCACAGGCCAGGCCAAGGGACCCCACCGGTGTACGACTGGGGCTGGGGAGGGAATGCGGGAGGGCTCCAGGTTGTGTCCAGCCCATCTCACTCAGTCCCAATCAGCTAGACCCCAGCAGGAAGCTAACCTACCAGTTGGAGTGTCTGCCCCCCTGGTGGTCAGTGCACATCATAGCAACTGGTCAATTGTCTGCCCCCTGGTGGTCAGTGCACGTCATAGGGACTGGTTGACTGGTCGACTGTCTTCCCCCTGGTGGTTAGTGAAAGTCATAGCGAGTGGTTTAGCGGCCTTAGCATATCATTAGCATATTATACTTGATTGGTTGAACATCCGACCAGATGATTGGACACTTAGCATATTAGGCTTTTATTATATCGGCTAATTTGCATGTATTTAATTACTCTTTGTTCCTTCCTAATTTTATCAAGCTTATCAATTTCCCTGTGAGTCTGTTTCCCTGGCTTCCTCTTCCTTTTCCTCAAGGATCACACACACACACACACACACACACACACACACACACACACACAGATATATACACCTACACACAAAACAAAAAGACTGGAGAGATAAAGTCTAATCCACAGGGAGCCTATGTCAGCTTTCACATTAATAACTAAGGAGACCTTTCTTCCCTTGGGGATTTTAGATCCTTCCCTTGCCCTCTGCTTCCCTCTTGCCTAAGGGGAAATAATGCTGCCAAGCATATTCTTAGAGCTGCTTAAAAAACACATACCCAGCAACATGTGCTGGCAGAAATAAAGGCAAGAATATGGATAGGCTATTTCTACACACAAATACAAGAAACATATGCACAGAAGATAAATGAAAATAAGTGGAGCTCAAATGAACTTCCTGCTTGTCCCACTGTCCTAGGAAGGCAAGAAGACCAATATTTTTTTTTCTGTTAGTTTTAATTATGGAATATTTTAAACATATCCAGAAGAGAAAAGTATGATGTACCTTACCTCATCCTCAACAATTATTAACATATTCTATTTTATCTGTACTCTTTACTCATACCCACCCCAATACATATAGTGGATATGGACTGTGGACTATTTTTTATGCCTTGCCAAGAAAATATATCATTAGCCTAAAGGTGTGCATATATGTATTTACATGCATGTACCCACATACACTTTCCAATGACATTTCTTATTTTCTTGGCTGAATGCATAGGTACTCAGGTAATACAAGTTTGCATAGACCTTCTGTTTATTAAGCACTATCTTTTTTCTCTTGTTGTTAATCCCCATCAGAGGGACATTTTTTTCCACTGATTTTTAGAGAGAGTGAAAGGGAGGTGGAGAGACAGAGAAACCTGGAGGTGAGAGAGATACATCTATTAGTTGCCTCCCACATGTGCCCTGATCAGAGCTGATCATGCCTGCAACCAAGGTTCGTGCCCTTGACTGGGAATTGAACCCACAACCCTTTAGTTAGCAGACCGATGTTCTAACCATTGACCCAAACCAGCAGAGGCTATTAAGCATTATCTTATGGAATCCTCACAACAATGCCGTGAACACAGTACTATTATTATTAAGTCCATTTCACAACTGTAGGAACTGGCCTAGTGAAACGAAGTCATTGCTCAAGGTCACACAGCTGGTAACTGGCCGGCCCAAGAATTGAAGGGACATGTATCAGAAAACTGATATCCATTAACCAATACTTATACGGTTTCCTCAAAAGAGTTCAATTTCCCTCTTTCCTAACATTGGTTTGTTGTTTGTTTGCCATGCAAGAAGAAGCAAGACGAGCCCTCATTTTTTGCTGTTTGCTGAAGTAGAAAAGTGAGATGCCCCAGGGGTTGGCAGTGACTGTGCTGAAGGGATTTTGTAACCACCAGCCATAGGTCAGCTCAGGATATCCATCTGAGATGATGGAGGAGAAAAAGAGAGAAGGAGAACAGTTTATTTCAGCCCCGCTCAGAATAAGAGCAAATGGATCAATGTTTACCAAATGAAACTTGTCTAGAATAGCACTTACTTCCTAAGTCCCATAGGCATTACAGACTGAAACAGGAAATGAAAAGCTATTGAAATAAATGATCCAAAAGTGTTCTTTAAACAACTATCAGCACTTTGATCAAAAGGAAACCCGTACTCACCCCTTTCTTCTTCTTTTATATCCCCTAAGCTCAAACTCATATATCTTTCTTGGTAGGTCAGCACCAAACTTGGATAATTACTGCTAAGTGTTAGACATTACTACTTAAGTTAAAAAAATAAAAGAAAGGATTTTCAATATATGTGAGTGTTCTTCTTGAAGTCATTTTGCAATTACTTATGTCTGTATATCTGGATTATATCTCTTTAGTGGTTCCTTTAAAGTGTTTCAGGCCTGAACCACACATCACAACTTTTAGAAGCAATGCATCCAGTCTGTAGGAAGAGATAAGCTACATGTTTCCTCTGCATTCTTTCTTCCTACACGGACTTGCGCTGGCAGAAGAGAGTGTTGATTTGAATGCCAGTTCAGTGAAATGGGAAAGTCCTGGTTATGCTCAAAGTAAAATCTTGGTAAATTGAATGCCTAAAGGAAGGCTAATGGTTTTACAGTGGTTCTCAACCTTCTGGCCCTTTAAATACAGTTCCTCATGCTGTGACCCAACCATAACACTATTTCCGTTGCTACTTCATAACAGTAATGTTGCAACTGTTATGAATCACAATGTAAATATCTTATGTGCAGGGTGGTCTTAGGCGACCCCTGTGAAAAGGTCGTTCGACTGCCAAAGTGGTTGCGACCCACAGGTTGAGAACCACTGGTTTAGAAGGACACTGGCTTCAGTTTTTGAAGTTGTGCATGTAATTTCTCCAATTAAGTTCCCAAATTAAAGTCCCCTTTCATTCTTTCAAACGTTTGTCTTCCCAAGGATGCTCCAAGCAGGCTTCTCCCTCAATGTCTTGTAGAGAAGCTCTTCACAGGGACTGGGGTTTACTGAAGAAGTGACAGGGGGTGTGTTTGCAGAGTATTTGACATCCAACCTTTTGTTTTGGGCAGAGATGTTAGTAACCTTGGGAGAAGTTCAGCAGACGTGGCTGTGACTGAGGAAGAAGGCGGGGACTGCTGCTGAACATCAGCAACAGTGACTGGGAGCAGAGCCCTGCTTTCTCCCGGCCTCACAAGGTGTCTGCCAACACATCACCTTTATTATATGCATATTAGTACACACTGTACCTTCATGCCAGATTGAATACAATTCTCATCATGAATTTTGCACCCCTACATATTCTTTTGAGAATGAGGTGGGCTTAAGAATTAACGTTGGCTGTTAAGTATGAGCCATTTATCCAAACATGATCATAAGGTAGTGTAGAAGTAGATATAACAGAGGCAGGACTCAGAAAGGCTGTTTCCAAAATCAAAAACAAAATGGTTGCCCAAAACCTGTATCTAACTGACCTGGAAACTCCTATTTAAGGACTTCATTCTAAATAATTATTGATCCTTCTCTTACTCTTTCATTTTGTAAAATTTGCTATAAATCTGAATAAGCTCAAACAGTAAAACTTCCCCACTTACAAAAAATAATACCCAAAGTAGGTTGCTTTGATAAGATGTATCCATCATATTTCTGTGTGGTAACTGTGAGTATTACTCAGCTTTCAAACAATTAGACTGCACATTTTGAGGTTCTCATATTTGTAAGGAGTTTCAGCTTGCTGAAGCCAATTTCTATGCAAAGGCTTTTAAAGATTTTTAAGGCTGTAAACAGAGTAGGCACACGACAGTGCCCAAAGCAGAATCTTAGTTGAAACAGTACATGGATTGGCTCTAATCCTTATGCTGCCCTTGTGTATTAAAAAATATAATAAAGCTCATGTTTTCCTCAAGATAATTTACTTCTCTTTGACAGACTATGGTAATAATAAACGGATTTGTTAGAGAAAACAGACATCTTACTGCTGGCTATGTGAATGTTTTTCTTAATAAATACACAACAACCGGATGTTGAGAATTTGCCGGTACCCTTAGTGTGTGATTATTCTGCAACACGTGACTTGCACAGGCATGTGCAATGGACCTGCAATTGGGTCATTTGAAGAGCTAATGAGAAGGCCTTTCTGTTTTCATTTTCTTTAAGTCCTGTTTGTTGAGAGTTGAGTGATGCTGGATATGTGAGGTGCATTGGCTGATGCCCAGATATCTTTATCTGGCAGAGGTTGAGTGCCTGGAAGTTACAGTAGTTTTTACAGGATACCTTGAAATATTGATGCAAATATAACACATTTCAGGCTGCATCAGGTGTCATCTTAAATTAGATTCTACAAGTTGAACCAAGCATTGTGGATTTAATACTTATGAAAAAAAGCTTAATTAAACTTAAGAAAATTTCAACCTAGTAATTTATTCTTTTATGACTTTTAGATACAGTGCCCCTTTAAAATGTTATCAGCAGAATTGCTCCATTAAGTTTGTTCATGCATGAAGGTTGGTAACCTCTTCCCTCCTTTAAAGCAAGGTCAAAACAATGTTGCTTTGCCCGGCTGGTGCTGCTCAAGTGGTTGAGCATCCACCTATGAACCATGAAGTTATGGTTTGATTCCCAGTCAGGGCATATGTCTGGGTTGCAGGGCTCAATCCCCAGAGGGGGGTGTGCCGGAGGCAGCCTATCAATGATTCTCTCTCTCTCACCATTAATGTTTTTATCTCTCTCTCCCTCTCCCTTCCTCTCTGAAATCAATAAAAATATATATTGTTTTAATAAAGGAGTGTTGCTTTTATTTTCCTATCTACTTAATGATTTGGACTGTTTAGGTTTTGTTTGATCACCTAAAGGATGCTGGCTATTCCAGTACTGAGTTTGAACATATTCTCATTTTGTAAGAATATATTAAATTACTTATATTTTCACATAATTAGGCTCTTTTTAGACATGGTGCAGGCCACAGAGATGAATACATTCCAGTCTGTGTTCATGGAATTTAGAATCTGTTAGAGTTAAGTATCTCTAAAGCAAAGCAAACTATAAATGTCATAGAGCAGGAATAAACAAAGGATGATGGGAGTCTAGAGAAGGAAGGGATTCCTCCCAGACAATGGAAGAGAACCTGTGAATTGGTCTATAACGAGCAAGGGGTCTTTGGAGAAAAGTAGGAAGTAAAAAGTACAATTGGAATACTGTGCTACAGTTTACACTGGGGAAATTGGTTTGATCCACACATTTTTTAAAAAATATCTTGGGACACTAATTATTCTAAAGGTTAATTAATAGACACATTGATGGTTATGGTAAGGATTAGTGGAGGTGGTGCTGGAGGACTGATGGGGATTATGTAAATAGTATTATGTGAATTTTCTGCTAAGTCATTTTCCCACAAGACAGCTAAATCCGATGGTAGTGACATTACCAAGTTCCAAGTGATATTGCTAAGTAAATTGTTAAAATCCTCAATTTAGTTGTTGTTTTTTTAATTTGAAAAATATAATAGCAAACAACCCTAGAATGTCCACACAGATGAAAATAATGTGTGTAGATTATGATTTAAAAAGTGTTTTGATACTGGGTTTGGCCCAAGGGAGAAAGTTAGTCCCTCTAAACAGGAAAGGAATTGGAATTTTTCTTAAGAAGGATATTCTAGCATCTTGTGACTTCTACAAAAATAGCTGGCACTTGTTAAAAAGCTAACATTTGCCAGAAATAAATAAAGCTCTTCTCGTGGTGCTTTTTTGTGTTTCACACAAACATGCCACAGCCAAGTCAATGTATAAGCCACCTCATAAATCCAAATTGGGTCCTGAATCTATTGTTAACCTAATCGCTTGGAACATATCCAGAATGTTGGTTTGAAGCTGCCAATAAAACAACTAGCTGACCATCTATAGAGACGTTACTGTGTGGTACCCAGGTTTTTATTTTTCAAACCTTCCCATTATTCCTGCCTTTGTATCAACAACATTTAGGTGAACCTGTGCCGGCAAGTGGGGACTACGTATCAGTAGGTGGATTTTACTAACCAGAGTCTGACCACCAATCCCAGCATGCTCTCTGTGGCTCCAGAAATAAAGTCATGAAGGGTCTGGCTTCTGCATCTAGATCATTTGGATTAGGATTCACAACTCCACCTCCTCTGAGGGGAGAGTCAGAGCATTATTCCTGTTTGAGGAAATTAGGAGCATGGGTGGATGTTGGAGTCAGACAGTCAGAGAGAACTTTGTTCAACTTTGGGCCCTATTACTTGATGTTAGGGCGTCCTTGTGTAAGTCCCTTATCTTCCTGGAAGCGAGGACTGGGAAGGCCAGGAAGGCTTTGTGGAAAATATGAATGTAGGAGACCTGGAATATGGGTTCCAAGAAAATATTGAGACTCCAAGGCTGCATTTGATAATATAAGATTAGAAGTATCCACTGGATTTGTGTGGAGACCGAATTGGGCAAAAAGTTGGCCACTTTCAAAAAAAGAATTGCATTAAATTCTCTGCAGGAGTTCCTTTTCTGACTGTGTTCACTGATGTCTCCTAGGCACCAATATTTCATACCTGTGTGTTCTCTACACTTAGCTTAGAGCATCCAAGGTGAGGTTGAGGGTGACACCTTATTATAGAAGAGGAAAAGCAAGAATAGCATTTGTGTGCATCTGCGTGTGCGTGTGCATGTGCGTGTGCATGTGTGTGTGTTTTAATGTAGACTTTGAACTCTAAAACTCAAATACATTTCTTTTTTTCAGTCATAATTCATGGTAAAATACTGCTAGATCTTAAGACTGACTCTTCCTTACAGCCAGTGGGTTTGGGGTTAATAATTATAGGGAGAAGGTTATCAGGCATGGTAAAGAGTTCTGGTTATTTTAGTGCTTTTGCGGAACATGGATGGATTTATATAAATATGACACAGAAATAAGTAATTATATATCTGTGTTGGTCAGTATCCATTCATATTTATTTCATAAATCCAGCAGGACCATGTTCCTGCCAGGGTCTCTCTGGAAGAATCCATTCCTTTCCCTTTCCAATTTCTGTGGCTATCCTGGCATTTCTAGCCTTGTAGCAACATGTCTACCTGCGTCTTCACATCAACCTATTCTCTGTATGTTATTCTCTTCTGTGTGTCTATGTTATAAGAATATTTGTATCTAGGGCCCACCTAGATAATATAAGCACCACCTCCCAACATCTTTAATTTAATCACATAGTTTGCCATATAAGGTAATATTCACAGGGTTCAGGGATTAGGACATAAACACATATTTGTACCTGGAGAGGGGATAAGGTGCCATTCAACACACTACATCTTCTAACTCAGATAAAGGCATTTGTTCAGTAGAAGAGATAGAGTCTTAAAATCTGTAATCTTTGTACAAGCACACTGTTTGGATTTCTACTGAAAACCTAGAGGGTTCTGACTCCTCTAATTTTAGTCATTCCCAGGAACTTTAAACTTTCTCACCCATCACACTGCTCTTGCACCAATTTTCCAACCAGATTCTTATTACCAGTATTCAATTTATCTATGTGTGTGTATTTTTGTTTTTTTCCCACTGGTTAGTTGCTTTGCAATCCCAGCTCTCCAATCCAATCAAGAAAAGTTGTGTGTCTGCCTGGCGTGTCATCACTGAGAAATGTATCTTGCCAATTTACTTGTTATAAAATAACATCTTGCTGTTTTAATTTGCAAATACATGATTACTAGTGAAAATGACAATGTCTCATGTTTGTTTAAATGTTTGAGAATCCCACTTAGATTTTGAATATGAAGAACATCCTGAGACCATTTAAAGAAGGGCTAAATTGGCAAGCAAAGCCATACATTTAACATCCCATGAACTATTTAAACATGAGCTGAGCAACTACTTGGTAGGAAAGTGTTCAAGATAATTAAAGAGTAACATTTGGAATAAAAGACCTTAAAGTCTCTGAATCTTGACAGTGTAGTTGGGGATAAAAGATTACATAGAAATGAGCTGTATCCCAAAGTGCTAACTTTGAATAATAATTTTTTAAAAATATATTTTATTGATTTTTTACAGAGAGGAAGGGAGAGAGATAGAGAGTTAGAAACATCAATGAGAGAGAAACATCGACCAGCTGCCTCCTGCACATCTCCTACTGGGGATGTGTCCACAACCAAGGTACATGCCCTTGACCGGAATCGAACCTGGGACCTTTCAGTCCGCAGGCCAACGCTCTATCCACTGAGCCAAACCGGTTTCGGCTGAATAATAATTTTTGAGGAGTCCCCCCGCCCCCCGTTTGATGTTATCTCACTTCCACTCTACTCATTTTTCAATGAGCTGTTGATATCATTTATCTAATGGCCACTTCTAGATTATTGCCTTCTTAAACTGCCAAGTTTTAACCTAGAATTGGCTGTCTCTCATCTTAATTATCCTAAGATTTTTTTTCTTTGCAAAGGAGATTTCTCATCTATAAGTTGAAGTTCATTCTATTTTAAAGTGAAGTAGCTGCCAGTGGTATTAAGTTGGGGAGGGGGGGAACTGTTGTGTGAGAGATAACCACATGATGGTCAGATAAAAGGTGGTTGTCTAATTGAAAGTAGGATCAGCCCTAGTTGGTTTGGCTCACTGGATAGAGCGTCGGCCTGGGGACTGAAGGGTCCCAGGTTCGATTCTGGTCAAGAGCATGTACCTTGGTTGCAGGCACATCCCCAGTGGGGGTGTGCAGGAGGCAGCTGATCGATGATGCTTCTCTCTCATCGATGTTTCTAACTCTCTATCCCTCTCCCTTCCTCGCTGTAAAAAATCAATAATATATATATTTTTTTAAAAAAAGAAAGTAGGATCAATTTAGCAAATTGCTGTACTAATTTCTAATGATGGCCTTATTTAAATGAGTGCATAATGTTGCATGAAATCCTAAAATTGTAGCTGTTACAGGAAATCACAACTAGAAGGAAAACATTTCATTCATTTTTTTATTTTGACTTTTCTTCTGGACTGTGATGCAGTGATTTGATGTTGTTAGATAAGGGTAAACACCCTTCTCAAACTCCAGGAGTCTAGCCCTCTAAGTCAGAGGTAGAAATAATGGTGAGGGTGATCCAAATGGATTTATCCTAAGGAATAACATTACATAAATGCTTGTCTCTACTTCCCCCATAATATAGGTGCCAAGCACTGGAGGAGAGGAAAGGGTCCTTCTTGGTTCCCATTTGATAAAAAATGTAATATTTCTATTAAGAATTCATTTTGTAACACTGGATAGAAACCTCATGGGGCTGTTTTTGTCTAGTCAGTGATCAGTGAGGTCAACACACCTGTTTCCAACTTCTGAAATATTTCAAAAAGAAGATTAAACCTTTAATATCATCCAAAGATCTGTAGCTAGCAAATTGGAAGAATTGAATCCTTAGCCTCGTTTTATCACTGACTAGTTTTGTTATGAGAAAATTTTCTCCATGTGTATGGGTTCCGGTACCTCAACTATGATATGACAGAAGTAGAAATAGGATCCAAGTATACCTATAAAATTATGTGGGACAATCTACCATTTTTCTTCTTAAAAATTGTCAAGAAAAGTAGTTTCATACCTTTCATAGTAAGATATTCCCAAACTTACAGAGACAGTGTATACCTTGTGATGTATCTATGTTTCTTATAATATTTAAGGAACATGGATCATATACATTTGAAGTAGTTACAATCCAAGCTTTTATCCATATTCAGTAATTGTTTTGGCATTCAAGACCTTGGTGGATGTGAGGATGGTTGGTACCTGGTACTTCTGTGGTCAAGAAAAGTCATATAAAATAGTGTAGTGATTAATCATATGGGTTCTATAGTCAATTCATCTGCTTTAGAATTCTAGCTTTCCTCCCACTTAGTCATGTGACTTTCCTCCTACTAGTCATGAGCCTTATTTTTCTTACCTGTAAAATTATGGTATCCTAAACCAACCTATTGAACATGAAATGAGGCCTTGCATGTATATCATGGTGCTAGTACATAATGGAGATTCAATAATTTTAGCTATTATTTTTATCCATCCAAATCCTTTTAACTGAGTTAGAAGCCATAAAGTACTGTTTAAAATATGATTGAACTGTTGTATGTATTGTGGTGCTAAGGTCTTTTCCTCACTTTATTTTCCTTTTATAAGCATGACTATTAAATTATGCTAATAAACATTGGCTCATATTCCCAACTTCTACTTCTGTCCCATTAGGTTTGGGGGGTTTTAGGGATGCTTTTTGAAAATTATTGTTTTCTGGTAAAAATAGTTTAGGGACCTAAAAGAGTTTTCTAATTATTTGGTTTTCATTCTGTTGACAAGAGAGACCTCTAGTTTACTTATTCAGGTCTACCAGGCCTATCATTTATGTATTCTACAAATATTTATTGAGCACTTACTGTGAGTCATGTAAACTTCTAGTTGCAGTAGTGGATAGTGAGGATATTAGGGAATCTAACTTTTCTCTGGCCTCAAGGAATGAAAGTTGCCTACCCACCAGAACTCATTGGTACTATGAGTGTCAGAATTCAGATTCTCGGGACCTGAGACAGCTCTCCATGGATATAGGTGGGGGTGGGTTAAAGAGGATAGCTTCGGAAAGAGTCACCACTTACTATCTCACTGCAAAGACCCCTCCCATCGTTACTGCACCTGGGGTCTGTAACCTGAAGGACAGGCTTATTTTTTTATTCTAGTTTTCACATAGTTATTGTATAGTCTATGGACATCCCTCTCTCAGCGTTTAAGTATCTGAGATTTTATTTTTTTCCCTTCCTTCTTCTTGGATTCTCCCTCTTTATATCTCTACTCTGCACCACTCTGCATTTTATCTTTTCTGACTCTCGTATAGAAGGGATGTTGCAAATCATGCAGTTTTTGAAAAGGGAAATGCTTGTTTATTACACTAATAAATTATCTTTGGGCTTGTCATATATCCACAGTGGGTCTGAAGAATTTATATGGAAATTAAGGCAGTGCCACATTTGCCTAATTAGACAAATATACTCGGGAAAGGAGGCAAGTGTCTACTGGAATGGAAGAAAGGCTGGGCTGGGAGGGGGATTCCTCCTCAACTGTTTTCTTAGGTTAATTTAGGGCCTGTTATCTCACAGGCTCCCCCTGCCCCCCCCCTCCCCACCGCCCACCTCTTGGGACACTTCCGGGCTCCACAGAAAAATTCTTTTCACATCCAATAAAGCATTCAGATTAACCTCCCTGCCCACTTGTAATATAATTAATGTCACATTTAAAGAAACAGGTGGCAGGTTTTCAGAAGAATGGCAGAGACTTGGCCACTTTACCAGTACAGACTCTACACTCTGGTTGCACTTTAGAATTTCCTGGGGAGCTTTGTAAGTTCTCATGACAAGGGCCACCTAAGACCAATCACTGTTCATTCAGAACCCTTTCAGAATCAACTCCATGTGTAGGATATGGGCCTCGATGTATCAAAAATCAGACTTTAAAATCATTGGCCTGTGCTTTCCATCATTCCTGTTTGAACAATTTAGAACATTGCTCAACCTTGCCTTTTATTACAAAAAATTGCATACAAGTGCGCAGAACTGATATGGACCCACATAGCACAAAACATAGACCAGGCACAGAAAGACAAATAATAACATGTTTAGAAACCTACACCAGACAGATACAGACACAATTTCAGGTACACTGATTCATTTCTAGAACCTCCCAAAACAGGCTCATAGACTTAAACACACTCAGACACAGAAGCCTCATAGGAAAGGGAGACACAGACACAGGTTCCCACAGACTTAGGTATTGGTACACAGAGACAAACTCAAACGCACACATGATTGGATGCCTTCAGAAGGGGATGCCTATAAACCTAGCCCCATACTCCTGGAAGATCAACAGAGATAGTAAGAAAGTGATCAAGAACAATCACAAAATGAAACTCATTCATGATAAATTATATCTCAATAGAACTGTTGAAAATTTAAGAGAAAGAGTCACTGAGATTCAATTATACAACCAGGAAAAAAAAAGACATAAGAGGAGAGATCCACACTCAGGACTTCTTCTTTCATAGTTTTTTGAGTCTTCCTTATTGGTGCGTGTGTGTGTACAGGTTGTCAGAGAGTCAGTGTGCTGTACTTTGCTGTCTCTTGGTGGATGTGATTTCCCAAACTCACTTGCAGGCCTTCTGGTCCCTTGTCCAGGTGGGTCATGTGGAAGGCGGAATTGGAATTAGAGCCACCAATGACAATAACATACACATTTTCTGCAAAGGAGATTGTACTGAAAATGAGGCCTTCATGAAAACCTAAAAAATGTGAGGAGCAAGCAAAGACTGTTTCACTGTGATCTGGATGCTGACAGAGACTCAGACAGCAGAAAAAATAAATCCTGTAGTAGTAATTAAGAAGTGATATCACTGAGGCCTTTCCTAGTACAATAAGTTGTCTTGTGCCTATTCACTCAGTTAATCATATCAAGAGCTATTCAGTGTGATCTTATTTGATCTTCAAAGCAACCAAGTAAATAGAACTATTATAATAAAAATTTTACATTTCCTGAAATGACTACCAAGAGAGGCTTTGTAACGTTCCCCAGCCACCAAGTTAAATGTTTGGAAGTCAAATTCATGTCTGATGGACTTAGAGTCAGTGCTCTCGGTAGCTGTATGGCATAGCCTCAGCAAACACTAACCTTAAAGTTGATCTTGTGTCTAGTTTTATGTTGCATATGAAAAGACTAAAGATCAACGTGGTTAAGTACTTTACCCCAAGTTCTGAGGCGCAGACCCAAAACCTGACTCTAATATTCTAATTCCTGTTCCAGGGCTGATTTTACCAGAGAAATGGGCCTTTGGACCCTTTCATGGACTCTCTTTGAACTGGACTTGGGGAAGAGACTGAAACTTAATGAATCAAAAAACTGATGTAAAATGCAATGGCTGTGCCTTGAACATCTTCATAAGGAAACTGGATTTCCCTAGAAGACACTGGGTCCTGTCTAGTTCTTCCTGTGTTGCTTGTCTTGGTCCAGTGACATGTCAAATAGGATTGTATTTCAGCCACAAGAAGAGAAGTTTGGTCTTGACATCAGGAAGATGTTTTGTGTGCTTGCCACTTTCTTAAGGTTTGAGAATGAAAATGCTCAATAAATGGAAAACTATCTTGATCATATTGTAAAATTTTCTTTAAATTCTCTGCTCAGAACCTGAGTGTGATTATGAAATTTCTTGTATGAACGATTAGAAACAATTAGACTATTCTGAAAAAGGTAAGAGTTGGTTCTTAGGGGGCATAAAATTATTGATATTACAATGACTTGTGACCCTTCCCCCAAATCACAATCGTATCTGATAAAATCATATTCTTTAGCATTTAATTCCATAGATTAGTGAATAGAAATAAAAATATTTGTCACCTTAGGCAGGTGATAGTGACAGAAAGATTGAGAAACAATGAACTAGATTACATATCACAGAACCTCATATTAATATTTTAAACATTCCAAATTGTAGAAAACTTTAAAAATTAGATTGTATGTAATAGAAAAAATTTACTTCCTGGTTTCTTTTCTTTTCTTTCTTTCTTTTTTTTTTTTGTTAATCCTCACACAAGGATATTCCATTATTTTTTAGAGAGAGTGAAAGGTGAAAGGGAGGGGAGAGACAGAGAGAGAGAAACATCTATGTGAGAGAGACATGGATTGGTTGCCTCCCACAACACCCCAACCAGGGCTGGGGATCATGCCTGCAATCAAGGTATGTGTCCTTGACTGGAATTAAACCTAGGACCCTTCACTCCCTGGGTTGAAGCTCTATCCACTGAGCCAAACTGGCCAGGGCTAAATTCCTGGTTTCTTTTTCTTTTCTTTTCTTTTTTTTTTTTTTTTTTAAATTAGAAGACCTGACAACTATGGGCCCATGATTCCCGTGGCAATAACTGACCAGACCTTTGCAGCAGATTCTCCTGTTAGGTAGGATATGTGATCTTTGTCCATCACAGCCTCCAACATTCCCCATTAATGATGCTCATTCTGACCCATTTCACTTATTGAGGTTATCTGTATGGAAACTGCAGCTATTTATTTACATTTCCAGTAGTCAGGTAAAAATAATTACTAAGTCAGAGACAGATGATTTTGCAGTCCAGGGAGGAAGAAGTAAGCAAAGGCTTGCGAGCTCAGAGATGGCTCTATAAGGTGTCTTACTACAGAATTACCATATAGTGAGGGAATAAAGGAAGGAACTTTGGTGGAGAGTCCACAAGAAGGGAACAAGAGATACTTCAAAATTAAATGTTGGTGGACCAAAGACCAACTGTGCAAAGTAAAACTTTTAAACACTTAAAATAAGATGTAAAACATTATATTTACAATCTTAGGTTTGCAAAGATTTTCCTTTTTAGATGACATAAAAAAGGGCAAACCACAAAGAAAAAATGAATATGTTTGAATCTATTCAAATGAGAAACAGCTGTTCATCCAATAGCATCATAAACAAGGTAAGAAGACAAGAAACAGGTTTTGAGAAGATATTTGCAATGCATAAAACTGACAGAAAATAAGTATTTTGAATTTATAGAGAGCTTCTATGAATCAAAATAAACCCAATGAAAAAAAACATTATATGAAAATGTCATTCATGACAGATAAAAGACAAATGGTTAATAAGTACATGAGAACATGCTCAATCTGACATATTATCAAAGAAAGACAAACTCAAATGATAGTAAGACATTATTTCATACCAATGATACTTACATAAATCTAAAGTCCAACAAGCCCAAAGAGCTGGGCCTGGATGTGGCAAATTTCAAAATCTCATACAGTATGGGAGTGGCAGTTGGTACATTCTTTTTTTGGGGGGGGGGCAATTGATAATACTAAATAAATTGCATTATTTACATGCTTTTTAGTGCTATGTATATATGTACCTTGAAGAAATTTTTACATATGCACAAAAGGATGTATACTTCACTGCCCATTTGTTATTGTAGGTGGTTGGGAAAAAAGGAAAGCATCTTAAATGACCCTCAACAGAAAAAAAGTGGTATATAAATTGTGATATAGTCACAAAATAAAAAGCTATAATTTAGTGAAAATATTTGTATTAATACAATACATATCCACTTAGCTAAATCTCCAAAACCTTTCAAAAAGCAAAATTCAGAGAAATATACAGCATTATAATTTTTACCAAATATAAAATCATAAGAAACAAAGGAGTGAATAACATGATTGGTTAGGAATCTGCCAGAATATTGTCTTTGGTGAGATATCTGTTAAGATATTTTGCCAATTTTCGTTTGTTATTTTTTACTGTTCAGTTTTAAGAATTTTTTAAATATCTCCGATTCCAGTCCTTTATCAGATATATTTTGCCAATACTTTCTCCTACGAAGGAGAAAATGGCTTGTGTTCTCATTTCCTTTACATTTTCTTTTGTAGAACAGACATTTTTAATTATAATGAAGTCCAGCTTGCTGACTATTTCTTTAATGGATCCCACTTCTGGATGTTGTAAAGCCTCTGATTTTTGACTCCATCTTTACTGTCTACCCTTTCTCACCTATTCACCTCTTATATCTACTGGTGTTTACTGTGAACTTTGTTATTAACACATAGAAATGAGAGAGAACAAGACCTTGTTCTCAGAGAGTTCATTGACCAGAGTAGAGACACACCATGACACACTGACAAAAAAGAGAATTTCAGAGAGTATTAGTGCTATGAAATCTATGGTAGAAAATATGGTAGATTTTACTGGGAACGTTATAAGCAGGGTGACCAGGCAAAGTCATGTTGGGGAGATGAAATCTGAGCTGACACCAGTAGGGTATAGAGTCAGTGAGTGATGAAAACATCTGTGGGAGAGATGGGTCAGTCTTATTGCCTGTTCTCTGGACCAACTGGTCTACCTACCCTGAATATATGATATTCTTTCAGGTTAATGTGCCTTTTGTCTTGTCTTTTTCTTCCTAGAGCACTTTGCCACCTTCTCTAGGATATTTTACCTGATTCACCTAATTCAGTGATATCTTGCTGCTGCAGATCCCTTTAGTAAGGTCAGCAAATGCTTTCTGTTAGTCTGGGCTATTTTTATTACAAGTGAATAAGAGAAGGGTAGGAAGAGGGTATATATTGGGATAGTGAGAATGCCATTAAGAACTGATGACTAGAGCCCAGCCAACATGGCTCAGTGGATGAGCATCGACCTATATGATTTTCAGAGAGGAAGAAGAGGCAGAGAGAGATAGAAACATCAGTGATGACAGAGAATCATTGATCGGTTGCCTTCTGCATGCCCCCTATTGGGGATCAAGCCTGCAACCGGGGCATGTGCCCTTCTTGGGAAATATCAAAATAAGACCTAGTCCTGGACATTAAGAAGTGCTTAATCTTGAGATCCTTTCATAGCTCACATCTTCTCTTGCTGCTGTGAGATGTGACCGTGTTTCGTTCTATACCAGACTGACACATAGGAAACACTTCTACTCAAGAGTTTTTAAGTACTCAGCCTTGCAAGGTCACAATTTAAGTGAAAGGCTAACAATACTCAACCTAAAGGTGAACTGTTAAAAGATAGAATATTCAGCTATTAAACTTCCACCAAGGAATTAATTACAAGGTGCTGATAGATTGGGAAAGGGCAGTTGTGTGTTAGTTTAATTTTAAAAATGAGATTGAAGTACTGCTTTGTTTGTGTATGTCAGGTGGTAAGTACCATGTTCATTGATTTATACAAAACAGCAGAGTTCAATGGGTCTTGGATGTCAAGAACTAACAGGATGTTCTCAAGAATCCTGTCCCTCGCAGTGGTTCTCAACCTTCCTAATGCCGCGACCCTTTAATACAGTTCCTCATGTTGTGGTGACCCCCAACCATAAAATTATTTTTGTTGCTACTTCATAACTGTAATTTTGCTACTGTTATGAATCGTAATGTAAATATCTGATATGCAGGATGTATTGTCATTGTTCGTGACCCTCAGGTTGAGAACCACTGCTAGGGCCATTTCCTTCATCCACCAATTCCTTCAAACACTTGAGTCCACCTAAGAGCAGGTAACTAGTTGGCCCCACACTCACTGCCAGTTAGGTTCCAGGGCAGACTTTTTCACATCTCACTGGTTCTGTGGGAGAAAAATGCCATTTTGACAAGGAGATATCATTCTTTGTCCACATCACCTTTCAGCGATGTGTCTATTACCAAGGAGGAGAAATACCCAGGAGGGAAATTCTCCTTAGGAAACAAGTGGGTGATTTGCCATTGCTAAGGTTTTCCTCTGGATCAGAGTGGCTTAATTGTGATTAATATTCTCAGCAATTCTAATAAATAAAAGATTTTCTAAGTATTTATTTATTGTGCTTTATGTGCCTTAATTCTTCATATTCCTATATTTTTATCACTTCTCTTATACATTGACATTTTTTCTTTTTCATGTAGAATGATGAGGGTTATTTATCAGGTACTACTTTTATTTTATAGATGAGGAAACTAGAGCTCAGAAGGGTTAAGTGCCTTGCCCTGCTTTAGTCACTCACTCCTCCCATTTTTCAGTGGGCAGAATAGTATTAGTTTCCTAGAGCTGCTCTAAAAAATACCATTAACTGCGTGGCTTAATGCATAGAAATGTATGGTTTTGTAGTTTTGGAGGCTAGAGTCTGAAATCAAGCTGTTGGCAGAGCTGGTTCCATCTGAGGGCTGTAAGAACCTGTTCCATCCAAATTTCTCCCCTAGGCCTGTAGATGGCCCTCTTCATGTTCTCCCTGCCTAGTGATTGATTAAGACTTCAATGCCTGAATTTTAGGGGAAATAATTCAACCCATAACAGGGAAATTCATGGAAACAAATCTGCCTAAACCACTCCTCACTGGCTATAGAATAAAGTATAAGTTTCCTATTAAGAACCATGAGTCCCTCTGTGACGTAGCCCTTGTCCCTGCCGCAGCCTAGTGCCTTACCACAGCAGGAGCTCTCACCATACAGAACCACTTGGTAAAAACAACTCATATTTATCAAGCACTTCAGGCACTGTGCTGAGTGCCTCCCATGTGTGCATAGTGTAAACATATGATGCATATTTTCTTATTACCACCATGTCCTTCGCTTATCCATTCATTCTTTCAAAATGTTTTTGAATGCCCGTTATTTGAAGTTTTGTTCAATGGGCTGGGGCCATGGCTGCCCACAAAATGGGGAAAATATCCCTAGTCTCCCAATCGTACACTCTAGTGGGGAAATATAAAGACTAATATATTAAAGTCTTATTTAGTATGTTAAACAATATGGAGTGCTGCAGAGAGAAATGGGACAGGAATGAAGATGCTCTAGGGGCAAGATGCAATTTTTTAAAAATTATATGAAATACTTTACCCTTATGGAAAGGTTGAAAGTATAGTCTACATCCAGATTCTTCAGAATTAATTTATTTTTAAATAATTTCAATTGTATAAATAAGCTACAGGAATACAAATGTCATGTATTCCGCTAAACCAGAATTCCTTATTGTTCATTTGCCAACATTTGCGCACAATTCCCCTCTCTCTCTCTCTCTCTCTCTCTCTCTCTCTCTCTCTATTTAGATATTTCACACATGTATGATTCTAAAACATCTTTCTTACTCAATTACACTACTGATAATCCTTATGTAATATACATTTTCTACTTCAACAAATTAGCATTCTTGAGAGGTTTTATTAGGGTAATATTAATCTTATCATAACAACAAGAACTTGGGTTTGCTTTTATCTTATACATCAACATAAAAGTTCAATTAATTTTCAAATTATTGAGCACTGCACTCTGCTATTATAAATTAGATGTTAATTAATGCTCCTTTACTTGCTCATTTATTTGGAATATTTTTTCCTGTCAGACTCCATGAAAGTATGTAAATTCATTAATTGTTTTTACTAACTCATTAAGTGCGTTGTTGAACAGTCTTAATTTTCAAAATTATAGCTATCCAACACCTACATTTGAAAAAGATTCAATATTCTAAAGGACATTGTTAACCAGACAGTAATTAAAAATTGCAGGGAGAGGATGTCACAGCCAGATTTGTGATAATTTTAATGAACTTCTGAAATGAGATAAGCAGATTCTTCAAAAGACATGTCTAATCTTGAATCTCCATGAAATTACAACCAGTGAGATGGTAGAAAAGAATATATAATTTAATATGTTTTAACATGAAGATTATTAGAAGCTATCTAACCATGTTGAACATATTTACAGAAATTAAAATGTATAGAATATATAGTACTCGTATTTCACAGTTACCAACAATGATCTAAAGTTATTTTATTCCCATTTTATAAATGAGACAACTGAGGCCTGGAGTTAGTTATTCAGTAATTTATGTTCCTCTAACAGGAGCATGATAGGCCAGAGAACACGTGGAAATGTGAAGCCAGAGGGACATGAGAAGACAGAGGAAATAGAGGAAGGTTGGCAAGCTTGGGGTGTAAGAGTTGGGAGAGTGGTCTGAGCTGAGGCCTACGAGGAGGAAGGCTGGCTTATGGAAGGTTTTCCAGGAAATGTTAAGGATCTGAAGTTTCAGCCATCATATTTCGAAAAGGTCACTGTTGCCACAGTGTGAAGAATGGCTTGGCAGGGAAAAATGGGGGAAAAGATGCAAAGTGATTAGTAAAAGTCCTGGGGAGATTGATGATGATGATGATGATGATGATGATGATAGCATGGACTGCAGAGGGGAAAGCTGAGTTGGTAAGAGTTTTAATGGAATCACTCATTGATTGCAGGAAGGTCAATGATTAGGGAAAGAGAGATGGGGGATGATGATAGGGTTTTCAGACCTGCTCAACTATGTGGTAGGTGGCATAGAGCACTGGAGAAAGAAATTAGCAGAGAATTTTCTAAATTTGATCTACATGAACATTTGAAAGAAGACATGTAGAAAAGCTATTTTAATGTACAGATATGGAGTTCAGAAGAGATTTTTTTGACTGGGGGTGTAAGTTTAAAAACAAAAGTAAGGAGCATTTAACAATTTGTTTCAGTGTTTTTAGACTACTTATTTCAGAAGCCCTTGTTTTTCCAACTCATTAACTCAATGGTTTTCAGGCCTTAATATACATCAGAACCACCTACTTACAGTGTAGTGAGGAAGATGAAAGCTCTAGAGCAGTGGTTCTCAACCTTGGCTGCACATTAGAATCACCTGGGAATCTTTGTAAAATCCTGATTTCTGGGCCTCATCCTCCAGAAATTCTGTTTCTTTGTTATGGGGTGAGGCCACAACATTAGTAACAAAGAAACAGACTTTCTAGAGGATGAGGCCCAGAAATCAGGATTTTAAAAAGATTCCCAGGTGATTCTAATGTGCAGCCAAGGTTGAGAACCACTGCTCTAGAATCTACTTGCTTTGGTTTGAACAAGTTCAATTTCTAGAATAAATCTGAACAACT
Source organism: Myotis daubentonii (assembly GCF_963259705.1). Lineage (NCBI taxonomy): Eukaryota > Metazoa > Chordata > Mammalia > Chiroptera > Vespertilionidae > Myotis > Myotis daubentonii. The sequence goes on along the minus strand of NC_081852.1, from coordinate 50,997,001 downwards.
TAATTAGCTTCTGTACATCATTTTTCCCCTCTCTAAAATAAAGAAAATTCTTACTTCACTGGGTTTCTTGAAGATTAAATAAGAAAATAATTGAATAAGCCAAATAACTTGTTTGTATAAAGCCTTTAGAACACTTAGTGGCACTTAGCAGCCCAAGGGGACTGGGCTAGCCATTATTATTTTCTGATAATTGGTTAAAATTACAGATTCATGAACCCCAAACTCAGAATTTTGAAGTGTCAAATTACAGGAAAAAAGTGGGCATTTCAGTGTTGATTTGGTTGTGTTTCTGACCAGAGATAAAGGATAAAATAGAATTCAGTGGCTCTGCTCTAGGTGATCCTGTACCCTACTACACTTATTAAGTCACAGTTTCTTGGTACAGAAGTCTATGAATCTGTATTTTTAAATAAACTCACCAAGTCTTGGTGGTGCTAATCGACAGCCATGCTGGAAAGGGATTCCATTAGCAAAAATCTGGTGATTCTTAGAATGTCATGGCTGGATGTCTACCAACATTTGCAGCTCCCTTTTCATAGTAGACATTGTTTTGCTGGGAAGTGATTGGCCAGTCAGTGAGCACACTGATGCCCAGTACGAAATGAATACCTGACTAGTACTGACCAATAGAATGTAGATGGAAGTAATGTTTGTCACTCATCGGCCAAGGCTTCTAAGAAGCTGTCATGTCCTTTTCACTTGTTTTTTCCGCTTTGGCTCAGCAGTGCAGAGAACAGCAAGCTCTGGGTGATGCGACAGCCCTAAGATGGAAGGATCGAGGGCATTGAATTGATGACAGTCGGTTGGTCTGTTGTTATATGAATAAGAAAGAGATTACACAAATGAGGGGAAAAAAACCTTCTGATATATAACATTAGGGAAATGTTGGGAAGTTCTTCTCATAGCAATTGGTGTTATCCTAATGACTGCTCTTAAACCTGAGATTACTCGACAAGGCAACATTTATCAAAAGCTTCTTGATAACTAGTATCACTCCATTACAGCCTCGTATGACACAAAGAATAAAAAGAGCTCTTGTTTGGTTCCTGGAATATCACTCTCTATGTCTGAACAAACTTAATGTTTCAGTTGTCACTGTTTGTTTTGTTGTTGTTGTTGTTGTTGATTTAGGGGGAAAGAGTGCATTTAAAGGAAACTTTTACATTTTTCTTAATAAAATGTTAGTATAAATTACTGAAAATTGTTAGCTTTCTATTTAGTATCACCACTCTTCTTTGTTAACTAAGGAAACATCGCTCTGGTCTTGTTTCTCTGAAAGTAGGAAATGGGTCTTAGATATCTCTTCAGACAACCAAGCACGTGTTTTTTTATAAAATGAAAGAATGTTGTTTGTATTTGAGTCATTACTTAAAGCAATAAAGAAAACTGCTGCCAAGCAGTGTAAACATCAATACTCATGAATTATTACTCTTTTAAGAATGTTGACTGAATTTACATATAGATTAAAGTTAGAATTTATGAAATGTGATTTTCTTTCAATTTGATGGCTTAATGTCACTAGTGTTTTATGGATAAGGAATGCTCTGTGCTTTCCATCTGACTGAGGACATGGAAGACCCCATCACTCCATGGCATTACATTGTGAATTGAACTTGAGCTAGCAGAGAAAGGATGTGTTGGAGAGTGACTGAAATTTGGAAGTTAAAACCACATGGGAAACTCAAAAGAAGCTCCCTCCTCTTGAGACAGGGTTTACCGAGGGCAGGTTTGACACTAGCTTTTGAGCAGCCCCAATCAACTTGTTCTCTTAAAGGAGAACACATCCATCTTCTTTCATGGAGGTTTATCTCACACACACACACACACACACACACACACACACACCCGTAGGCCGGGTCCTCTCTCTCACATTGCCTGACTGTGGGTAGAAATGAAACCACATGCTCACTCTTCACCTTGGTTTTTAGTGCTCTACACACTAATGACTTTTACCTGCAACTTGGGTGACAGGGTGTGACTTCTTTGGTGGCCTCTACAATGTTAAATTGCTAATTGATTTTGAGAAGCAGCAAAGGATGTGGCGGAAAGTGACTAAACACTAGAAATTAGAGTGACATGGAGTTACTATGTGTAACCTGAGAAACCCTTAATAATCCCTCCCGCTTTCTAATGAGTGTTTACAAACAGCAGGTCTAATCCTGGGGCCCTATGTTAGATACCCATCCTTGATCAGCACTGACTCAGCTTGTCCCCTGCATGGAGAAGACTCTAATCTCCTTTCCTGGTAGTCTATTACACACACCAGGCACATCGCACACAAATACACACATATGCACACACCACACACACACACACACACACACACGCCACACATATACCACACAAACACATACAGACCACACACATATACACAGCACACATACACACCACATGCATATACACACATACACACACCAGACACAGACACACCACACGCATATACACCCATACATACATGCCACACACACACACACACGCACACACACATCTCCCACACAGCCTTACTGTGGGTACAAAAGAAAACAGATCCTTATGTTTTCACCTTGATTCTTTCATGCTTTACATCTCATGGCTTTCCCATTGTGACTTTGGTAACTTCTTGCTTTTTTATTATGTCATTTTTTCCAAAGATCGTGTGATTTAACACAGTTTCCTAGTGATGATTCACCTCAAAAAACAACCATTATAAGAAGACCCACACATGTTGTTTCCTCCCCGCACCTCCCAGTTCTCCTGACCTTGGCTCAGTTTATTGACCTCTCCAAATAGTTGTGTCCTCAACTGTTAATTTGTAATGAATTGTAACATGGATCTTCTCATATCACTGGGATAATTAACCAATATCATGATATTTCTTTTTCTAAGTTTGTGTTATTTTTAAAACTATCACTTAATTGCTGAAAGAAGTGGGAACAGATGTTTTTAGGAAGTTTTATAGGTAAACTTTTTCCCCCACTGACCACCTTAAACTCTCCAAAATTTGGTGGGAATAGGACTTAGGGTCAATGGGAGAAAGGAACAGGAATTGACCAACAAGCCGTGCACAGAATGTTAACAAATCAACTAGCCGAGTTTAATTACTACACAATTTCTCAAAACATGGTGTCCAGCCCAGAGACTGGCCTTGGTGCTGGTTAAATACTGATATTCCCACACCTGACTCCAGACTCAGAGAAAGAGGCCAGGAGGAGCTGGGGCCAGGAAGCTGCTTTAAAACCAGGCAACCTGGCAATCAGGGAAGTGTGAGCACCCCTGGCCCAGCGTGTACTTATTTCAGCAGGAATTTGAGATTGGATGCACATAAATGCAATTCTCAAAATAAACGGTTTCCTTCCCTCACCGCAATCATATCCAAGCTGTTCTTTGCTGAAACGCCACGGAACCAGCCCTGACTCCTCCCCAGGGCAGGGACAGCCATAAAGCACAGCCCTAACGGGAATAGAAGCATGATTGCTTTAAACCATGGCAAATTCCTCTTGTAAGTAGAAAGGTATAACTTATGAATCAATAAATTAGAAAATCCACAACAACTCAGTGAGCTCTAAAAGGGGCCCCTGGGCCTCTATTCCTCAGATCCAAGAGCAGCTATGAAATTAGCAAAGTCAGTCACAGTTGGTTCTTGCAACTTACGTCAGAATTATCGCCAGTTGCACAAGGAGGTGTGAAATGGGTGCCTTTCCGTCTGGGAGAGTATTACCTTCTACCAGTTCCAAACCAAAAGCTACAGTTAAGACACTTATTCATTATTCCCACTTTTATGTGTTTTAACACTTGCTGGATTTGATTCTTAATCTCAGGGTCCATGGTGATCAGTGTTGTATTATTGATGTTTATCTATTTTTTAGTTTTTTTAAATTGATTATTTAGAGAGGGAGGAAGGAAGGAGAAAAAGAGAGAAACATCAATGTGAGAGCAAAACATCAATCAGCTGCCTCCTGCAGGCTGCACACCTGGGATTGAGCCGCAACCCTGGGCATGTGCCCTGACTGGGAATCGAACCAGCAACCCTTCGGTGCACGGGTGGATGCCCAACCAACTGAGCCACACCAGTCAGGGCTTGTTTTTATTTTTATAATTTTATTTTCAATAGAAAGAAAAGACATTGTAATCATTTATGAACTTTTAGTTCTCACTTTCTCCCACTCCCCAGTTATCACATAACTAAGTTCAAAGACTTGTTTGAGCCTTAGAAGATTGCTGGCTTTTCCTTCCTGAGGTTTTTTAGAAAAGGTAGAATTATCCAAAGAGCACAAGGAGGTACACACTGTGAGTCCTTCTTCCACACCCACCAGATGGAGCAGACTCTCAGACACAACCAGGCCGTGTACATGGATTTCACCAAAATGAATGATAACACAGGGCTTTTATTTTATAACAAGGATTATTTTACTCTTTAAACTAAAGTCACGGAGTCCAGCTCACCAGCAAACATCTGCTGTTCATTGATAGCACCATCAGGCACTCCTCACTCTACTTCGAAAGTGTCTGTGTCCCCACCTCCCAGGTGTTTATTCCGGAAGGACAGGCTGGGAGTGCAGGCCAAGTAGTCTAAGTTTGCCGAAACCTGTGAACGAATGTGCTCTTTCCCTATTCTCAAATGGACTCTCCCAATGCCTTCACCTGTTCCTAGTGGAATTAGATTGGTTTAATATTTGAGAAAATACATATTAATAAGCTTAGTGAGTAACTCAAAAATAAATGTGCTTACCAACATTTTACCTAAAGCTAATGTGCATGTAATTCCACGTCTGAATAATGTATTTAGAATGATGATTATGATGAGGTGGGTTGAGCTGCCTCTGTCACATGACCTTTGGTTGTGCTTCTTAGAGAACTGATATCTTTTAATGCATCCATAAACGTTGCCACAGTTCAATTAGTAGCTCCTTGAATTATTGATCAAACACTTAAGCTTCTGAAGTGTCTTGACATCTCAGTCATGTTAGAGGAGCCAAATTAGTATGGTGTAATCAGAAGAGGCCTGGATAGAATATTTAACTAGCTGTGTGACCTTCAATAAGTCACTTGACCACACCGAGCCTCACTTTTTTGGTTGTTGTTGATAAATAACATACTGTCCCATCCTCACTCTAGAAATGGTGATGCTTAAATTAGATAAACTATATAAAAACATATGATGAGAAGCATGAGTATGTGTATCTAATATTATTCACTGTCTCTTTTATTTTAATATCAGATTTTGATGAAAAGAGTGAGGCCCATTTTGTGAATTTGTAGCAGGTTGATTATATATTTGTAGTAGACATTACTACATTTTTACAGATATCTTATATCTATAGGGATGCAGATATTTATAGATATTGAGTATCTATTGTGTGCACAAATTGTCTCATTCCACTTGCTTTCAGTAAATTCCCACAGAAAGGGCACTGTGTCATGTAAAACTGTAAACCCTTATCATTTGAACTACATCAATGCCATACATTTCCACTGAGTAAGAACCATTACTTGGGGGGTATTGGTCTTGAGTCCCACACTGATTTATTATCTCAAGGGTAGAGACTATGGTATGTTTTTCTTCTGCACTCCAAGCAAAGAAATGGAACCTTGTATGTGGAGGCATAACACCTCTTTTAATTGATTTGTTGTCAGGGGAAAAAGAAAATTTCAAATTATTTTTAGTTTTGTTGAATGTATTTAAAACTACAAAAGTTGCAGTTGTAGACTCATGTCCGATTTATGTGGATACTGAGGACATTGCTCATTTGCTTCTAGGCCACACTGACATTTTTTCTTCTTTTTTTAAAAAAAAATAAGCAGTGTGTGGAGCCAAACAACTTAGATTTCTCATTTGAAGGATGAACATGTTAGAAACAGAGGCATTTCGTTTTATTCAGGACCAAGAATAAAGTTGTGCTTACTAGTAGATACTTAAGAGTGCCTGGGCCTCATTTCTGAAAAGATGAATGAAAAACCTCAAGACAAGATAATGGCACTTCATTAGAATGCAGAGATGGGGTAGAGCTCTGCATGGATCTCTGAGCAAAATACAAACATCACAGAGATTGGCCTGGAACACGTTGGATGGTGTGAGGCATCAGAGATCATTAATGTCAGGGTCAAAGAGCAGGGATGAGTGACTATGAGGAGAGCAGAAGTTCAAAGTTTACCACTGGGACCACGTCCATGATCAGCTCCACAGGGAAATAACTTCACCTGAAGATTCATTTATTAGATGACTATGGTAGAGGAAAAGCTGGGTCGTTTCAATACTTTCCTCCCCACCCCAATTTGGATATTGAAAAGAAGGGTAGGACTGGACTTTATTTGTGGGGAACAGTGGGCCTGAAACTGGTGAACAGGAGAGAGCTAAGTCAAGGGAAGTAAAGGGAGAAGGATGCCATTGTCACACCGTTTCACTGAGTGAGCTTCCGTAGGAGTAGACTGCCAGGCATGCTTAAGAGCAGACTAGTGTTTTATTGGATAAAAGAAACAGGTTTAGAGTTCAGACTACTGAGAAGCTGGGCAAATTAATAGAGAAGAGAAAGCTGTGAAGAATGAGGGACAAAAGACATGAGCCCCTGAAAGTCCTTGGCTTGTAAAGGGGCTGCAGGTGTGCAGGCCAAGACACCAAGCTGCAGTGTAGACAGCTGTTTCTGTGCAATTCAGACTTGAGAAACTTCCCAGAGATTGGAGAAATGTTGGAAGACACTGAACCAAAGTGAAGAGACCTCACTAAACACTGTTGGCATTTAGTTGAGACCATGGAAAGGCCAAATGAGGAGTAGAGAACATGCTCAGAATAAAGATGTAAGGAGGGGAGAGATTTAGGACTAAGAACAAAATAAAATAAAACCACAATAACCAAGATTTTTTTAAAAAGTCTAACAATGACAACAGATCCACCGTTTTTGTTGTTGTTGTTTTTTTGGTTAATCCTCACTTGAGGATACTTTTTCCATTGCTTTTCAGAGAGAGGGGGAAGGAAGGAGGGAGCTGGAAAGAGAGAAACATCTATGTGAGAAACACATTGACTGGTTGCTTCCTGCACTCACCCCAGTGAAGTGCGGAAAGAGATATGCACCCTTGACCCTTGACTGGGAATTGAACCTGAGACCCTTCAGTGCCAAGGTCGGCGCTCTAACCACTGAACCACCAGCCAAGGAACAGGTCCACTATTAATTGCAGTACTTGATAAAACAAAATTTAAAACCCTGTAACAGAAGACATGTTTCAGATTCCCTGTAACATACATATAATGTGTGATATGTAAAAAATACTATATATAGAAAGAAGCCAGAATATATGGCCTTTACTTAAAGAAAAAAATAGCAACCCATTAGAAAAATAACCCAAGATAAACCTCATGTTGGAATTAGAATACAGGGCCTCTAAAGCAACTACTGAAATTAGGTTCAAAGACTTAGAAAAATTTTGGTAATAATGAATGAACTAATAGGAAATGCCAGGAAAACTGAATGCTATATTTCTATTTTGGAAATAAAAGGCACAGTTTTTCTTAGGGAAAAAATAAAATCATTGGATGGACTGAACAACATATTTAAGACTGCAATGGAAAGGGTCTACTAATATGAAAATCAACAGAAATTATGCAATCTGCAGAACAAAGAGAATAGTACTTTAAAAAATAGAGACTTAGACAATTATTCAACTATGTTAAGCTGTCTGGATAACTTGGTTCCTAATAAGTTTGGAAAGGAAGAACAGGTCATTGAAACTATTTGAGGACAATAAACAAAATGTTCAAATTTGGTGAAAAACATTAAACTGCATATCCAAATCTTGGAGTCAAAAGGATCAAAAAGTATAAATAAAATAATAATTTAATATAAACACATTATAGTCAAACTGATGAAAATCAAAGAGAAAAAGAAAATCTTAAAAGCAATCAGATGATATATTACAGAGAAGGAAAAACAAAATGAATGAGAGTAAACATTTCATTAGAAAAAACATATATAAAGGTGGATTCAATCAAATTTTTAAGGAAGGAATCATACCCATGTTACAAAAAAACTTTTGGAAAATAGATAAGGGAGCACTTCCATATTTGTTTTATTGGGCAGAACAGACTATTTACAAACCCTGACAAAAGTTGTTATAGTAAAGAAAATAACAATAAACTATATAAATATAGTTATAAAAATACTTTATAAAATATTAGAAAGACAAATCCAGCAACATAAAAAATAATGTATTATTATCAGGAAGGGTTTTACCAGGAATACAAAAATCAATCAGTATAATTCACCATACTAAGAAAATTTAAAAAAGAAAACAAAACTATATGATTATATCAATAGGTACATCAAAAACTAAAATGTATCTATGACTGGATAAGTTAATGGATAAATAGATATGTGATAGAAGTCACACATTAAACATTAAAAGCAGAAATTATTTAGCAGTTATATAAGTATTCACTATAAAATTTTAGGTTTTCTGTGGCTTTAAAAATGTTCACAATATATTGTTGAGAAAAGATGTCACTGGAATAAGTAGATCATAACCCAGATGCTATCTTGGCCTTGGCTACCCATGAAAACTGAATTTACCATATTCATGTCATCATTCTATAAGAGTATCATCATGACATTTACTTTTATGCATTAAAATTAAGACCTTCACAGTGCTCAGCAACATTACCTGTAGCTCCCAAGTTACCAGGAAGGAAATGGTTTTAGAAGTTATTAAACACCTATTCTGTACCGGGTAATATGATAATGACTTCACACGCATCACATTTAATCTAGCTAGAAACCTTACATGGCAGATACTATAATCACCCTTGTATGTTACATGAGGAATTGAGGCTAAGAGCATTTTAAATACCTGCCCAAGAACATTATAGTTAATATTTCAGGTGGGAGTTAATGCCTGAAAGTCTGAATAAAACTATTGTGTGATATCTGCTTTGTGAGTCTTGGAATGAAAGCATGACTTGAATTAAATGTAAAGTTGCCTTACACACACACACACACACACACACACACACACACAGTAAAATTAATGGCAGGTTAATCTCTTTCTGACACCCAACATATACCTAGGTCATCATTCTCCACTTTCAGTAAGTAAGTACTCAAGTAAGTTCTCAGAATACATAAAATAAATTTACTGTTAGCCCAAACCAACTGTAATTAGCTGAGTAAATCAATGACTGAAAGAAATAAAATAACCAAAATGCAGTTCCCAGAAAATGCATTATAGTGACCAGATGTCAACAAGATGGTGAACTAGAAAATCACAGCCCTTCTTCCTAACAGAGGCACAGGGTTGACAATAGGTAGACCAGAAAACCCCTGTGAGAACTCTGCAGTGGTTCTCAACTTTCCTAATGCTGTGACCCTTTAATACAGTTCCTCATGTTGTGGTGACCCCCAATTTCATTGTTACAAATTGAACATAATTAAAACATAGTCATTAATCACAAAAACAATATGTAATTATATATGTGTTTTCCAGTGGTCTTAGGCGACCCCTGTGAAAGGGTCGTTCGACCCCCAAAGGGGCTGTGACCCACAGGTTGAGAACAGCTGACTTAAGGCCATATCTTTTTTATTCTCAGGATTTTTTAGCCACTCACCTTCAAACTGAAAGCTGGCAGCCTTCATCCTTTAAAAGCTTAATAACCTGAAAACCCACGGGGCACCTAGAACACCTGTTGAGAACCGCTGCTCTAGAGGCAAGTTGAGAAACTACAAGCAACCAGGCCTACTTGGTAGTCCCAGTGGGAGCAGGCATAACCATGGATTATGTGCTATTGGGCAGCAGAGGGGATCTGAGTCCACACCTTATGATGGTGATTTCAAAGTGAGCAAAACACTGGAGTCAGATGTTGCATGTGTCAATGGTAGCAATTTGGTATTTTTCTCATTAACTTTCAACTCTGCATATTTGCTTCTTATAGTACTCCATGCCTCTCTACTCTCTCCTCCAGTGTATTTCCTTCCAAATATAGCTTTCTGGAAAACATTTCCTGTTTGCAATGAATTTTTTTAAAGCTCCCCCCATCCACTACTTTCTATTCTTTTTATATTTGTCTGCAGACAAGCATTCAGCTTTACTTTCCTCTGGTTTTTGACTGTACTTACAAAAATTAGTCATCTAAATGTTAACTAGTGATTATTCTGCAGTTAGACACTTGGCTATTTGCCTTTCTTGGCCCATGGGATATCCTAGTCAGAACTCAGAATCAATCTGTATAATTTGCCTTTTTATACATTCATTTAATCGCACTGAGTTATTAAAATATAGTTATAGAATAACATAAGCAGACATTTCTTCATGTGGAGCCCAGCGTCCAGCTTCAGGTTTAATGTTGCAAAGAAATGTAGGAGGGAAGGGTCTGAGGAAGTTCATATTCATTTACTGGAGAAATCCATATTTATTTACAGATGAACTCACTGCCTCACGAAATTATGGGAATCTGGACACATCACTCATTTCTGAAGATCAGTTTTGTAATCCATCATATTGCTCCGACTCATTTTTAAAGGTTTTGTTAGCCATATAACTACTATTGACATAATGCAATCTATGTTGATGAGGCAATATGGGAGGAGGATGCACATTGCTCCGGTTGGATATTTACTGAATGCTGCCCATGTGCCAGGCTGCAGAAGATATTCTGCATCCATGATCTCACTTCACTTTGCATTGGAACTTGGAGATGTTTCCTTACTCAAAGTCACAGCTATGTTTAACTGAGAAAAGCAGGTAAAAATTTTTGCCTTGATAGAGCACATTGTCTAAATAAAGATGAAAAATACGTATTTTTACATGTTTTGGTCACCTGGATTTATGAAATCAAATGAGAAATGGATGAATTCATTCCACTCTCTGAGTCCCAGTTTATCTGTAGAAGGAAAGGTCATACTGGAAGGACTCTATAAGATAAAGTGATCTACATCAATAAAGCACCAAAATATTTGATGCCAATTCTTAGTTGCTGCCACTAACTCTTGTTTTGCTCTTGTTTTGGCTTTTCTTTTGCATTTTTTTTTACCATGGCCATGAATGGCTGCTGAGAGCTTGACAAGGAGGCCAAGCTGCTATGGGCTATGACATGACCTGAAGGTTTCCAGCAGAGTTCTATCATCTCCACTCATCTAACCTTTCTTCCCCTACCTGTGCCAGACTGCAGATGACCTGCCACCTTGCCTGTGGGCTACCTGCCATTCTCACAGATGGGCTATAGATGATAGAGCCAAGAAACCACATAAGGAGACTAAATGTGGTTATTAGAAGTTACTACTGACAGCTGTTCAGTACACATCACAAAATTAATTGAGCCCCTCATCTGGGGCCCAGAAGAAATGGTAGGTCTGTGTGGTTGAGTCTTTATGTATAGTATGCTATCATTTAGACATTTCACAAATAATTTTTTCAGCCACTTGAAAAGAATTTAGGGAGGTATATGGACTAGACTGGAAATACCTTCCCATGTGATATTCCTGCAAAAACATGTCCCTCCAAATAACTCAAGCCACTCTAAATTTGGTAATGCCTCTATTGCCACATCCTTCATCAATACCCAGAATACATGCATACATACACACATACATATGTTCCCCTCTGTACTAGGCTTCCTGGTGATTTCTGAGAATATAGAAAGTATGGTTAAAAGAAGACCATTTTCTCCCCAAAAGCTCACATGATTTTTAGACATACTGGTTTATAGGGGTTTAGTGTTACCCACTTAACATAATTGTTGCCATTAATATGCAGAATGCCAGAAAATCTAGAATTTCCAGGACAGTATATAGAGAAAAAAAATGGAAGTATAATCTTGAGCTATGTCTTTTAGTAACTATTTTGGGTTAAGATCCTAATTTCAAAGTGTGTGAGGGAAGAAGTTTCCCCCACACTCCCAAACTATTCTTCGGACACTAGCTGGGTGTCCTATAATTCAACTCAATTTTGATACTATCTACCTGGAGATAGTATCAGGTTTGATATAGTGTCAGATTCCACAGGTGAAGGGTCCTGTCATATAAGACACCCCCTCCCACACACACACCTGCACACATTCACACATTTCAGATGCCAATTGCAAGCCCAGGTTGTTACCTGTGTTTCTGACCAACCAACTAAAGACCAGAAGTTCCCATGACACCCTCCTTAAGTTCTATGAATTTGTTAGCACAACTCACAGAACTCAGAGAAACATCGTACTTACTGGATGGCCAGTTTACTATAAAAGGATCTAATTCATGCCAGGTCAAGGTATGTGGGAAGAAGCACAGAGCTTCTTGATCATGCAAATTTTCTCTTCTTTCTATGGAGGATGGAGAGGGCTCATGTAAGAGATTACTTTACTGGTGCTTGAACAGAAAATTCCATTCTGGTTTATTAACGTTACTAGAGGCCCGATGCATGAAAACTCATGCACTGGAGGGGGTCCCTCAGTCTGGCCTGCCCCCTCTCACAGTCGGGGAGCCCTCAGGGGTGGGAGGTGACCCAGCCATCAGGGGAAGGCGATGCCCCCATAACACCTCTGCTGCTGCCACTGCTGGCAGCACAAGCCTTGGCCGGCCCTGTTTACCTGAGCCTCGGGCGGCCCTGGGCGGCTGGGCAGCCACCATCAGGGGCTTGCCTGTGCCTTGGGTGTTGGCTGGGCAGCCACCATCAGAGGCTTGCCTGTGCCTCAGGCCGGCCCTGGGCAGCTAGAGGGCTGAGGGGACTGGGGCACGCAGAACAGCTAGGCCTGCCTGGGGGTGGGCCCAGCCTTGCCGCATGCCTGCCGCCCCGGTAGGGCTGAGGGGACTGGGTGCCACCATCTTGTGGCTGTGGACACTGCCATCTTTGAGGGCAGGGTGGACAATTAGCATAATCCCTCCTTATTGGCTGTGGGCGCCACCATCGTTGAGGGTGGGGAATTCAATTAGCATATTCCCTCATTATTAGATAGGATGTTTCTGGGAGAGGTTGTGGTAAGGGTCCAAAGTGCGTGTGCCTGAGGCTTCTAAAGGCCAGAACTCAAAATGTCAGCATTTGGAGTAAGGAAACGTTAATTGATGAGAAGGCACCAACTGAGAAGATGGGAGACCTAGTGGTTCCTCAAACCCCACTAACCAAAGTACAAGAGTTCAGGCTCCTTTATGTCTGAGAAAAAGGGAAAGGGGAGGGCTGTTTTTTGTAAAACTCAAGCCTTAAGCAGAATTCCTCTAATAATTAGCCTGTCTATATGCAGAAGCTATTAGCCTGAAGGCCATGGGGATGAAGCAAGCTTGAGCAAGATGGAGTCAGAGAAACTGAATGTTACACTCTGTTACAGTTGAAACTACAATTAAATCAGGACTTAAATCTGGATTTTATCATGGGCTCCTAGCCTAAGTGATGCCATTTGAACTCGTGGTTTGCTCTTTAACAATACAAAAGTGCCTAATTTGGAAAGAAATGTGAATAATGTTCACTTATATGGGTGAAGACGGAAGGAAGAGTATTGCTGACTCTGTTTAATAAATCTTGTTAAACCCTATTAGAGCAGAATAATGTAGAAGTAGAGAAGATAATGATACAGATAATCTGTCTTCTGTGAAACACAGTCATACATGGAACATCTGTGGTGAATGTATTTATTTTCTTACTCAAATAGAACTGACTCCCAGTGTCAAGTTAGCTCTCACTTTAAACACACTGGCTTTTTTCAGTGAACCATTATCTCCATGAATTACACATACTAGTAAGTAGCTGATGGAAGATGAGTTCTAGCCTTTCCCAAGACATCTCCAAGAATTTGAAATTGTTCAAATTCCTTAACACTTCCTTGGGGGTTTTGATGGTTAATTTATTTAAGTTGACTGTGCTAAGAATATGCTGAAGTAGCTGGTGAAACATTATTTCTGGGAGTGTCAGGAAGAGATTAGCATTTGAGTCAGACTGAGTAAAAATCCCCTGTGCCAATCCTGATGGGCATCATCCAATACCCTGAGGACCCGAATAGAAGAAAAAGGTGGAGGGAGGGTGAATTCATGCTCTCAGCTTGGCCTGAGGCACCTGTCTTCTGCTCTTCTGCCCTAGGACATCAGTCTTCTTGGTTTTCTGGCTTTTATACACAACGTGGAACTTATACCATTGCCCCCCCCCCCCCATTCTTAGGCCTTTGGACTCAAGCTGATTTATATTTCCAGCTTTCCTGGTTCTCTAGCTTGCAGAGGGATGATTGAGGGATTTCTTGGCCTCCATAATCAAATAAAACAATTTCTATAATATATCTTTTTATCTATCTATCTATCTATCTATCTATCTATCATCTATCTATCTATCATCTATCATCTATTTTTCCTGTCTACTATCATCTGTATGTCTTATTAATTCTGTTTCTCTGAAGAATCCTAATATAAGGGTAAATCTACAAATATAAAGAATCACCAAAAGCCCTAGTTCACCCAGAACAATCCCTAATTATTTCACTTGTCCCAATATCCTTACTGATTTGGATCCCTTATTCTCTTTCAAAAGTATCCTTGTCTGGAAATAAATTATGCAGTTACGCAATTACCTTACCCATGACCAACCTTCTCTGCACTCCTCCACAAATCAAAAGGGACTAAAGAAAGCATGGTGCTCCAAGACATTCCAGGAAGAGATTTAGCTAATAAAGAGGACTGAATCATAAGGAAAAAAAAAAAGTCTCCATTCCTGTTCACTATAATTAGATTCATCTGCTCACAGAGATATTATCATATACTTTTAAGCCTAATATGATATTTGCCTGAATGCTATCCAAGTGCATACAGGTGGATATGATAGCCAATAATAAAATAAAAATAAAGCACAATCAGGTATTTAAATGGATCCCGCTGACCCAGGAAAATATGATATGTTTTTAATAGGCCATGGTTAAGGGCCATGTGTCCATAAAGAACAAAGTGGATTAAAAATACTAATAACATACTAAGCCTCTGGTGGAAAGCCAGACTCTCAATGTCATCCTAAGAGCAGGTTCACAGCTGGAGAATTCAGTTGCTAATAAGAATGGATCAGTGATAACAAAACGTGGCTTTCTGTAGAGGAGAGAAGAGTGTTTTAAAAGCACAGGCTTTGAGATAATGCAGATCTGGGTATGAATTCTGGCTAAAGAAATAAATAGCAGGGTAACCATGACCCTGTTACTTAGTACTTTGAAGCTCAATTTATTCATCTTTATAATGAAGATAATAATTATTCTCTGGTAAGTTTCTGATGATTAAGTAATAGAAATTCTGCAGGTACCAAAGAGTGCCTGATACCAAACAAAAACTGGTAAACAGAAGGCACCTCTTTAGACTGGTGCTGAGGCCCTTTATCATCCTGCTCTCTTTCTATTATATTTCTGAGATTGCCTGAGTCCAGATAACCTGGCAAAAGTTAATTATTTCTCTGTGGTGTATAATTCCAAACTATTCTTATCACTTTTGAAAGGAATGTGTGTTTACACTCTATACCAGGACAGTATCTCTACATTTTTTTTCTACATTTAAAAAACACACACATTTTTATTGATGAGAGAGAGAGAGAGGGGGAGGGAGAAGGAGAGAAACATCAACATCCACTGGCTGCTTCCTGCAAGCCCCCTGCTGGGGATTAAGCCCACAACCAGGGCATGTGCCCTGACTGGGAATGGAACTTGTGACATCCTGATGCATGGGTCAATGCTCAACCATTGACCCGCACTGGCCAGGGAAGTACTTCTGCATTCTTGTTCATTTGATGCTTCCTTTAACAGCTCAGCTGAGCTGGGCACTGTACTCAGGAGGTGTTTTAGCTTCATGTTATTCAAACTTTTTTGTTTGTGTGCAGTAAACAGAACAGTGTTTCCCTATTTCCCCAGCTCTCTAGTTGGTCTATTTTTATGCTTCTATTCCAGGAAAGGCTTCAAGCCCCCTGTTTACCTGTCCTTCATTGGGCTTCATGTCAGTCTACCCCTGTGATCTTTACTCTAAGCACAGCAGCCATCAAGAGCATTTTCTGAAGGCTTTGTTTCCTGACTTCAGTCTATGCTGAATTCAGAAACCAGAAGCTTCTTCACCTCACCTTGGGTAGAAACAGGGGTGTCCCTCATCCTTTCATTAGAACACAGACTTGCCTTCATGCATCACAATAGGAGGGAGGAAAGTATCTGAAGACCAACAAAATAATGAATCAGGGATGACTCCTGAGGAAGAAGCCATAGCTTGGGAAAAGGAAGATAAAGACAGAAGAGAAAGAGAAGACTGAGAATATCTGAAGGTGTTGAGGAGTTAAGGGGTATTTCTGGTTTCTAGTCTGACATATAATGAGGGTGGAAGTATCATTCCTACAGTTACCACAAGACAAAAAGCTGAACAAACTAATAATCAACAGCTCTTTCTAGATCCATCAGAAAATTGAGGTCACAAAGCAAACAACTGCCCCCCCCCCAAGTTGGAGAGACAGTCAGATACAGAGCTCATCACTTTAGCCAAGAAATGTGTACAAAAACATAGACTTGAATTCATGAAGTACTGGAGGCTCAGAATGAACAATTTTGAGAGTCAAAACTTTTCGTTTTACGTGGATTTCACACGTTCCCGAGATTAACCTCTAGGAGTCCAGGTTTGCAGAGTGAAAAATCAAAAGAAAAAAATAGCGTTCTGCTTTAGGCATGGGGGGCTGGGGCGGCGGGAAGGGGCTATAACCATTTTGAAATATACCCAAATGCATTGTTTGCTTTAACAAAGGCATGACCTTAAGGGGAAGTGTTTCACTAGAGTCTGAGCACCTTCAGTTTTATCAGTGACTAACTGACCTGTGAAAAAGGAAATGCCCAACTCTAGCCCCTCAAGCCTTTCCATCTCATTTAAGTGTGTGTGTGTGTGAGTTGTGTATGTGTGTGTTGGGGGGGGGTAGGGGGGAGGTCTGGGAAGCACTTGTGAAGCATACAACAACCCAGGGCACAGGCTCGCAAAATGACTAAGATCTAATTATAGGGCCATCAAATAATTTCCTTCTTGCCACATCTTACCGCCATATCAGCGGGGCCCCTACATAAGGGGATTGTAATGGAATAAACTTCATATCTCAGACATTAAGTCTCTACAGAAACACAAATATAACAAACAAGACAAAGATAAAGACAACAGAGAAAACTTTAGCCTCTGAAACCTACAGCTATACTAATAGCAAACAGTAAACACAGCCTAACCCACAGCCAGACAAACATAAGATTTCACACTGAAGGCATGTTTCAATTAATTTTACACAGTACATTAAGTCCAGCTTTCATTCAAAAATTACAAAACATACTGCTAGACAACATCACTTGAAGAGACAAAAAAAGCATCAGAACCAGACATAATTATGACAGAGATTTTGAAAAGAGAGATCAAATATTTAAAATAACTGTAACTGATAAACTAAGGACTCCCAAGGGAAAAGGTGGAAAAACCTAAGTACAGATGGATAATGAAAATGAATATGCAGATAAATAAACAAGTTGGTCAATACTGAATAAAGAGAACTTACATTAAATTTCAGATCCAGCTTATTTCGACATGTATTCATTCTCTCCCCTAGTCTACTAATATATGTCATTCTGCATGCAATTTAAAATAAATATATCTATATTATACATATAGTGACTCAAATTTGTCTGCTTCTAAATTAAAACACCCATTTAGGTTGGAAATGTGAATCAAAACAGGAAGAACAAAATAAGAGATGTTAGGGCTGGATTATTTAAATATGACCATCTTCAAATGCCATATGCAGAATACTAAAATTGAGAAGTATCAACTCTCTAAAAGATTTGATTGGTAAAACATCCAATGTTCAACTCTTTTGCAATCACTCTCACTCTTAACATCGATATTGAAATAAGAAATTTCCCAAGGAGTATCTGGTCCAGTTTCTGCCTTTAGATCAATTTCCATCAAATTCTCACAGAACAATGTCCTGTCCATTCCTTAGGATTGTATCTGCTCAGAGGTGGTTCTCTTCTAATGTAAAGATCAGATCTGGTCCTGAACTCCTTGAGAATATGTATATGATTTTCCATTTTGGATTTCATAATTTAGCACAGTGCCCAGTATATAGAAGATTCTAATTATGTGCTAAATACATATATACAGCTGAACATTTTTGGTCTTACATGAAGTTTTTATCTTTCATTTTTATAATCATAATGATTCTCTCTCTCCGCTCCCCCCCTTCTCTCACTCTCTTTCTCTGTCTTTTTCCTTCTTTCATGTCTACAAAGGCCACTAATATGTTAATTAATGTTAAAGAAAGTCCTCAACTTTTCCTCTGAAATTAGTATCTGTTAACTAACTTGGAGGCTTTATGAAACCCCTTTGGAAAATCATTTCAGTGTCTAGTTACTCCACATGTCACTGCTCTGTCTTTCTTATATCTGGCTTCAATTTACCTGTGTTTCACAATTTTATTACTGTCTTTGGTTCCAGATAGTTTTATTTTCATTGACATATGTTGACAACTTGTTTTATTATAGGATTTCACTTATTCCCTTCTCCTGCTTTCCCAAGATTAGAGATAAATGCAGTATCTTTTCTGAGGCTTGTGCTAAGTAGGCCCACGCCATCTTGGGAGCTTGATTTAAAGGTTAGGGATGGGAAACAACGTTGACCTCTGAACAGCAGGTCAAAATGTACAAGATAGTTGGTTACCCTGGCTTCTGCCACACCTGTGGAATATTTCCCCTGCACATCAAAGATTCTCTCTCCTTATTAAGTATGATTTGCCATTTCTCTTGATTTTGGAAAAAGATATCACATGAGATTATATTTGAGGTTAGAATTGCCTTTGAAAATATAATTGCCTTTGGATGTGTATAAATGAAAATATTAACACCCACATGGAAGTGACTTTGAGATTTTTGTAATGAAGAAATACATAAAAGTTCATCTGAATTGTAAAGATTTACTAAAGCTCATAAATTTCTGCTATGTTTGCCCATTTTTAAAAACATCAGAATATTTTAAGCCGAATAGAAGGAGACAAATGTAAGGATCATGAAAGGCTATGAAGGTGAGTAGACTTTGAGGGAAATGACAAATTTGTTTTGAGTTAATATTCAGGGACAAGCGCATTAATAATATGTAAAGATAACCCTTAATTTCACTCAAAGCTAGACTTTTGATGGTGGGTTATTAAAAAATGCGGGTCATGATTTATAATAAAAACTGCCATAAAGAGATTAGTGTTAGCAGATTGATATTGATTCATTTAATGGGTTATATCAAACTTATTTCTTTTATCAGCTTTGCATTTGCACATTTATCTGTTTCAGAGGCCAATCCAATAAAGCCTCTTATTTAACATTACCTTCCTTTGCCCTACTGTAGTTTATATCACTGGATTAAATTTTGATTGTTGCTACAACTTCCTGAGGGCATGGGTATGCTTGCCTTCAAAGCATGATTTCATTCACAAGACTTTTCTTTCTTTCACCCTTTTGAAACTGTTATCCTCTCCACTTTGAAATGACTTGGGTTTGCAAGCAAGACCATAACTGTGGTATCTGACTGTAGCAGCACCCAATAACACCTGCTATGCTTAAATAACTTTCCAATTATGTGACCTTATTCAATATTATGATGAGGGACCCAAATGGCATTTTCTGTTATCCACTTCCAAGTAGAAGTTCTAATCTTTAAATGAATGGCATAATGAATCTTTTGGTATCATAAACACTAAAGCCCCTAATTTTCAAAGAGAAGATATTGAGCTTTAGAAAGGACAAAGGCTCTCAATTTCCAATTATATGTGATAAATCATTAAAAATGAAATGATTTGGGGTTGGTGAGTTTTTATAAGCTCCCAGGCATTAGCAAATTTGCAGCCATAAATTGGCTTCTTATTCATAAAATGAAGGTTTGCAAACTTTTTTTCCCCATAAGTAGAATGAAATGGAACAAAGAAATAGTTTTAAAAGGTCTTTTATTTTTCCTGCCTCCCTTTTCTGTATTCTGCCTGGTTTACTTCAATATCCTTGAACATCTAGAGAATATTTGAAAGCAGCATAACATAGAGGTTCCTAATGTGAACTCTTGAGACAGGTAATTTGCCTTCAGTTCTTAAATCTGCCTCTCTACGTGCTCTCTGTGCCTTATTAACATTAAATGTAAAAAATAATGACAGTACTTGCTTATAGGATTGTTGTTAGGGTTAAATGCAATAAAAAATAAAGGCTTGCACAGCTGGTGTTGCTCAATGGATGAGGGTCAACCTATGAACCAGGAGGTCATGGTTTGATTCCCAGTGGCAGCACATGCCTGGGTTACAGACTCAGTCCCCAGTGGGGGGCATGCAGGAGGCAGCCGATTGGTGATTCTCTCTCATCATTGATGTTTCTATCTCTCTCTCTCCCTCTCTCCTCCTCTCTGAAATCAATAATATATTTAAGAAATAAAGGCTTACATAAACATAAGTGTCTATTATTATTATTATTGTCCTGCCATTACCATATTTGACAGTCATCTGTTGATTTGCCAGCACAACATCCCTCCTCTGTCCTTGGTAATAATCCTTTTAATTTTCTTGGGAAATTTAATTTTCTTGGGAATCCTTACTGTGATTTTGTGAAACTCTGGGACAAGGTGTTGCAATCTGCCTATGCTAAGGGGTAAGCATGACAACGTCCTTGACCAGTCATAATTTCACTCCAAGTAATTTCATGTTATGCAAAATAAGTCAGACAGAAAAAGTTAAGAACCATATGATTTCATTCATATGTAGCATATAAAATCGAAAGCAACAAATAAAAAACCAAACAAAGACTCATAAATATAGACAACTGTGTGGTAGTTAACAGAGGGAAAGGGGGTGGGGAGGTAGAAAAGGGTAAAGGGGATCAATATGTGGTGAGGGAAGATCTGACTGGGTGGTGGGCACACAATATAATATACAGATGATGTATCATAGAATTGTACACTTGAAACCTATATATAATTTTATTAAATAATGTCACCCAATCAATATAATTAAAATAATAATAAGTGGGGGGGGAAAGAGACATATGTACTACTATTTATAATACCTCAAACAATAAAACATACATAAAAAAGTTTAAAAATAAATAAAAAATAAAATCATAATAATGTTTTTATTGATGTACTACTATTCATATGCAATAGAGTACACAGATATGGAGTGTCCAGACTGATGAATCTTTACACTCATATTAACTCATGGGCTCACCCAAAGAAAAAGATAAAACATATTTCCTATAAGCACAGAACTCTGTTTCATGTCTCCCCAAGTCCTTATGCTTAAGGTAAGCAGAATTTTGACTTTTATTATTATAGGGTAGGTTTGTATATTTTTGAAGTTTCTATGAACATGATCATAAAATATATACTCTTTTATGTAATATTTTTGTATCAATATCTCTGAAATTAATCCCTGTTGTATGTAATTTTTTTCATCGCTGTATATTGTCTGATAGTAGAAATGTACCACACATTATCCATCCGGCCTGCTATCAATGAACATGCAGCATTGCTAATTTTAAATAAAGACTTCTGAGCATTATGGTGCATATTTTTTGATGAGAAAATGTATTTGTTTCTATTAGTATATAATTAGGAGTTGAATTACTGAGGTGTAGACTATCACGTATAGGAAAATTACCTTTAACAGACACTGCCAAAGAGATTTCAAAGAAGTTAAATTATGTTTTACCATCTTTGGATGAGAATTAAAATTGCTCCATATCCCTGCCAATATTTGGTATTTTTAGTATTTTTAATATGAGTTGGAATTAGTGGTATCTCATGATATTACTTTGTTATTTCCCTGAAGATTACTTATCCTGGGTTATTTTATAAATTTTTTGTCATTGGGATATCTTCTTTTGTAAAGTATCTGTTCAAGTATTTTCTGTATTACATTGTCAATTTTTTTCATAATAATTTCTAGGAATTCTTTATATACCCTAAAAATAAGTGTATTCCTGAAACATTCATTGTGACAATCTCTTCCTATCACAGTTATGTTTCACATTTTTCAAATATATATTTTTATTGATTTCAGAGAGGAAGGGAAAGGGAGAGAGTCAGAAACATCAATGATGAGAGAGCATCACTGATTGGCTACCTCCTACAAGCCTCACACTAGGGATCCAGCCCTCAACCTTGGCATGTGCCCTGACTTGGAATCGAACCATGACCTCCTGGTTCATAGATTGATGCTCAACCACTGAGCGTGTTTCACTTTTAATGTCATCTTTTGAAAGACAGAAGTTCTCAATTAATAAAGTCCACTTTATCTTTTTTTTTTACTAAGCTTTTATGTTCTGCTATGAAATCCTTACTTACCCCCAAAGTTATAAAGGTAATTTTTTATGTTTACTTATAGAAAATCTATTGTTTTACCTCTCATATTTCTGTCTGTGATCAACCTCAAATTAAATTTTGTATATACTGTGTAACCCAGCATCATGTATTAATAATTAATACATAATTATTAAATAGATTATGTATTTCCTATTACATTACAGTGGCACCTCTATCACAAGTCAAGTGATATCATATATTGGTTCTGTTAATCGACTTTTAAAAATTATATTCAATTGAGCTACTTTTCTATTTTTAGTTCAACATTTATTCTGTCTTCATTACTGTAACTTTATAATTTATATTATTATTTGGTAGTTTAAAACCCACAGTATTGATTTTTTATTTAGGAATGTCTTTGGCTATTCTAGTCCTTTTGAATTTTTATACAAAATTTAGATTCAGCCTCTCAATTTTAATAAAAATAAAGTACTGGGGCTTTAATTAGAACTTTTTTTTTTTTACTCTACAGATAAATAAAGAGGAATTGACTTAAAAAAAATACTTGACTCCTGCACAAAATATAAACATGTTATATTCCTCTTTTTATTTATATCTTCCTTATTTTCCCTAAATACTTTGTAGTTTTCAGTAAGAAGGCTTGCAGATATTTTAATGGTAGCATTTAAAATGTTTTTTAATATGTAATTTTTATTATTTATTGCTACTATATAAAATATGATTGATTTGTGGATAGTTACTTTATGGCAAACAAACCTTTTGGATTTTTTAATTTGCACATTCATAAGAGTTTTTAAATTATAATCTTTAGTATTACCCACTATGTCATATTATAGTGGCTAGACTACCTAGGAAAATGTTGAATAGAACTCTTAAGAGTAAATATGCCTGATGTGTTCCTAACCTCAATGAGAAAGTAAAAGTTCTTTTCTATTCCTAATTTATTGAGAATTTTTATCATAAAGAGTATTAACTCTTAATAAATGTTTTTCTGCAACTATTTGGTGGTCATTTTTTTTTCTTTTTAACTTTTTCAATTAACTTATATAGCTTACCAAAATTATAAAAAATTCTCAGAATAGGATTGGTTTTTTTTATTGTTTTATTGCTTAAAGTATTACAAAGGGTATTACATATGTGTCCTTTTTTTCCCCCCCGCCCTTGACAATCCCCTGACCTCCCCTACCCCCCAGTATCTTATGTTCATTGGTTATGCTTATATGCATGCATATAAGTCCTTCAGTTGATCTCTTACCCCCCTCCCTCCTGCCCCCCCAACCCTCCCTGCCCTTCCCGCTGCAGTTTGACAATCTGTTTGAGGCAGTTCTGCCTCTGTATCTGTTATTGTTCATAAGTTTGTAATGGTCTTTATTATCCCTGAATGAGTGAGATCATGTGGTATTTTTCCTTCATTGACTGGCTTATTTCACTTAGCATAATGCTCTCCAGTTCCATCCATGCCGTTGCAAATGGTAAGAGTTCCTTCTTTTTTACAGCAGCATAGTATTCCATCGTGTAGATGTACCACAGTTTTCTAATCCATTCATCTACTGATGGGCACTTAGGCTGTTTCCAGATCTTAACTATGGTGAATTGTGCTGCTATGAACATATGGGTGCACATATCCTTTCTGATTGGTGCTTCTGGTTTCTTGGGATATATTCCTAGAAGTGGGATCACAGGGTCAAATGGGAGTTCCATTTTCAGTTTTTTGAGGAAACTCCATACTGTCTTCCATAGTGGCTGCATCAGTCTGCATTCCCACCAGCAGTGCACAAGTGTTCCTTTTTCTCCACATCCTCTCCAGCACTTGTCGTTTGTTGATTTGTTGATGATAGCCAGTCTGACAGGTGTGAGATGGTACCTCATTGCTGTTTTGATTTGCATCTCTCGGATGATTAGTGACTTTGAGCATGTTTTCATATGTCTCTTGGCTTTCTGAATGTCCTCTTTGAAAGGTGTCTATTTAGGTCCTTTGCCCATTTTTTGATTGGATTGTTTATCTTCTTTTTGTTAAGTTGTATGAGTTCCCTATAAATTTAGGAGATTAGGCTCTTATCAGATATGACGTTGGCAAATACATTTTCCCACGCAGTGGGCTTTCTTGTTGTTTTGTTGTTAATAATACTGCTTTATTTTATATTTTGATGTACGTAAAGTTGAGATATATTCTCTTTTCTATTCCTGATATTAATAATCTGTGTTTCTTCCTCTTTTAAATCCATTCTTACCAGGGTTTAATAACAACCCTATCTAATAAAAGAGAAACATGGTAATTAGCATACATCCACTACCCTTCCCATTGGCTAATCAGGGCAATATGCAAATTGCCTGCCAGCCAAGATGGCGGTCGGCAGCCAGGCAGCTTGAAGCTAACATGAGACTTGCTTGCTTCAGTGACGGAGGACTACAATGTTCCCCGCCTGCCTTGCCAGCCTCTGATCGTGCAGTTTTAGAAACATTTTTACAAATATAGAAAGTAAACAAAACTCCAGAAACCTGCTTTCAGCCCGCTGGGATCTCAGAGCTGGAGTTGATACAGGGTTTCGATTATAGAACACAAACAAACCAGATATCTGCTTTCAGCAGCGGAAGCCTCAGAAAAGCTGACCCAGAATAAATTTAAAAAAAAGAAAACAAGGAGCAGTTGGGAGCTTCAGTCACCCGCCAGCCTGAAAACAGCCCTCAGCCGCTCACCCAGACTGGACAGGCACCCCAGTGGGGACCCCCACCCTGAAGGGTGTGTGACCAGCTGCAAACAGCCATCATCCCCTCACCCAACTGGACAGGCACCCCAGTGGGGGCCCCCACCCTGAAGGGTGTGTGACCAACTGCAAACAGCCATCATCCCCTCACACAGGCTGGCCAGGCACCCCAGTGGGGACCCCCACCCTGATCCAGGACACCCTTCAGGGCAAACCAGCTGGCCCCCACCCATGCACCAGGCCTCTATCCTATATAGTAAAAGGGAAATATGCCTCCCAGCACCGGGATCAGCAGAGCCGGGAGGCCTCCCAGCACCAGGATCAGCGGAGCTGAGAGGCCTCCAGGCACCGGGATCAGTGTGACAGGGGGCAGCGCCCAAACCCCCTGATCGCCCTGTGGCTCTGTGTGTGACAGGGGGTGGGGCCACAACCTCCCTATCCGCCCTGCTCTGTTCATGACAGGGGAAGGTGCCCCAACCCCCTGATCAGCCCTGCTCTGTGCCTGATAAGGGGGAGTTCCCCCCCCCCCGATCACCCTGTGGCTCTGTGACAGGGTGCGGCGCGCCAAACCCCCCCACTGGCCCTGCTCTGAGTGTGATGGGGGCGGTGCCCCAACCCCCTGATTGGCCCTGCTCTGTGTGTGACAGGGGGCGATGCCCCAACTCCTCTATCGGCCCTACTCTGTGAGTGACAGGGGGGAGCTCCCCAACCCCCTGATTGACCGTGCTCTGTGCGTGACAGGGTATGGAGCCCCAACCCCGATGGGCCCTGCTCTGTGCGTTACAGGGGGTGGCGCCGCAACCTCCCCATCGACCCTGCCTTGAGTGTGACAGGGGGCGGTGCCCCAACCCCCCAATCAGCCCTACCCTGAGCGTGACTGAGGGTGGCATAGCAACCTCCCAATCCGCCCTGCTCTGTGCATGACAGGGGGCGGCGCCCCATCTCCCCAATGGGCCCTGCTCTGAGCCTGACCAGGGGCTGCACCTAGGGATTGGGCCTGCCCTCTGCCACCTGGGAGCAGGCCTAAGCCAGCAAGTCTTTATCTCCCGAGGGGTTCCAGACTGCAAGAGGGCACAGGCCAGGCTGAGGGACCCTCCTTCCCCTCAAGTGCACAAATTTTAATGCACAGGGCCTCTAGTAATTTAATAAGAAAAATTAGAACAAAGTTTGGCTTTGTTGATTTATTTATTTCATGTTTGCTCTTTATTTCAATATATTTCTTCCCTCTATTACAATTTAATATCTCTGTCCCCTGAGTTTAACTTTTGTTCTCTTTATAGTTTCTGAACATGAAAACTTTGATAATTTTCAACTTTATATACCTCTGTACATGTCCCTCTAAACACACCTTTAACTGTATCCAGCAGATTTTGATATCATAATTTTATTTTGTTCAGGCTTCTAATTTTTATTGTCCTATTCTCTTTGACCCATGCAATATTTAGAATCACATTTCTTAATTTGTATTTTTTGAGGAATTTTAAATTTGAGAAGATATCTCAGGCAAGTGGTCAAAGGTGATCACACTAAGCGCTGCAGTTGCATTTGAGTCTGTATTTGTATGCCAGGCCCTAGTCCTGTTCCCTTTTAATTTAATGAATTACTCTGTATCCATCCAATTAATTCTTGTTTTTGCTTATGTTACCAGAGTTGCTTTCTGATTCATATAACTAAGAGCCCTAAAGGACACAATCTATTCACAAAATACCCTGCTCTGTAATGCCTCGTTATCCTTCTACTCAAATTTTACCCCATAGCCATGGTCCAGTTTAAGTCATACTGTTTTTTTTTTAAAAAAAAGTCTACAAACTCTTGACTTTATTTTTTAAAAACTAATAACACTTTTTTTCCTGATTCATTAAATTATGTTATATTTAATTAATATGAAGCATTCTTTCAATACACAGACTCTTAGAGCTGGGAAGTAGTTAGTTAGGAAGCTCTGAAATTATGTAGGAGATAAGACCCTGCGTAGGTAGGTAGTGAGATTCTATTTGGACACACTATTCCTAGCACAGTTCCCTTAGCTATTACAATGCCTGCACCCTTTTTCCTCAGAAAAAAATCTGCAGAGATTTGGAAAGTGTTATCCTGTCTGTATAGAATCTTTACTTTGACTTTCTGCTCCATTAATTATTCCTGAGAGGAGATGGCCTCCAGCCTCCTGTCAGCCTGCATATAGACCCCGGATTACATGATACTTACCTTGTCAATGGCTTTCATCTGATAGAACAAAGCATGTCACTCATGATGTGTTCTGATGATTGCAGGTTAGAATAAAACTCCTACATGATAACTATAATCTATTTTAACTTTGCACTCACTCGGCAACAAAATATATTTCTATGTTGCAGTAAGAGAGCCTTTTACTAAAATATGATTAGAAATAACTTTCTATTTAAGGAATTTTAAATAAACCCCCAATGCAACCCCTTAACCACTGAATAATTCTGTGGTATAAGAGTAATTGTCCTTTTGATAAAATGTCTTACAGGTTGGGTTTAATTCTTTTAAAATTATACATTGAAAAAGTAATTTATGAGCTAAGTATGTTTCAAAGAGATTATTTATTTCCCAAAGGGCATGCCACAGTATTCATCAGAGTCATTAAATTATACGTATTAGTATATATGAAAATGTAATTTAAGTATAACTTTCAGGAATATGTCAACCTTTCACTACATGAAGTAAAATTATCCAAAACTCATTGTTTAAAATAGAAAGTCAGTATTTCAAAATGATGAAATAAGTTATCAAATATTAAAGGTACACAATTTTAATCCAACAAAATTTAATAATATTAGTGCATTGTATCTGTGTGTGTGTGTTTGTGTGTGTGTGTGTGCACGCGCGCAAATATTCAAGAAAGGTAGATATATTGTGGTGGATACATCTCATAATATCTTTGTCAAATCCCATAGAATTGATAACACAAATAGTGAACCCTAATGTAAAATATGGGACATTAGTTAATAGTAGTATATCAATAGTGGCTCATCAGTCCTAATACATTGACCACATTTAATGTAAAATGTTAATAATAGAAGTGCCTCTTTGATGATGAAATCGCCTAGCAACACATTTCTCAGAATATTTCCCTGTTCTCAAGCAGTGCGAGCATGACTATTTTCCAAAGTTTGAATTCTAAAGATTTTCTGAAGGTGTCTCAGGGGCTGCCACCTAGAGGGAGCATAATATGAACGGTGGCCCCTCTCTTTCCCTAAAGCACCATTTTCAACAGAGAAATTCCCCTGAGATTTGTTTTGTAAATTTAAATTCTCTCTCGGGTTACTCAAATAAAATATTGCACCTTCAGAAACAGTTCAAAACTGCACACTCTCTTCATAAAAGGTGTTTGCTTATCAGGATGAGTAAGTCTGCAGTGGGTTATTCTATTCTCTCCTCCCCAGCACACCGTTGATCCTCCCTGCCTTGCTTTTCCTTGGAACCACTGAACTACAGTCATGCTGTTGAATCTTTCTCTGCTCATTAGAGTCTTATCGCCAGGGAATGCCTTGCCTTCCTTCTTTTCCTTGGTTAACTTTGACGCACACACTTAGACTCATTTGAAGAGGTGCCTATCTGTATGTAACTTCCCTGACACCCAAACTGCATTCGTTATTCCACCTCATGATTCCTTTTTACACATTGCTTGGAGCACATTTCCACATTTTATTTTATTGTTTCTTCAGTGAGTCAGGTTTGTCCTTTGGGACTCTTTTGGTCTCTTCTCTTTCCTATTTACACCTACTCCCTTGGTGATCTCATCCAGCCCCATGCCTTTTTATATCATCTATATGTGGATGATTCACAAAAGTATCACCAGTTTTGATATCCCCGCTGAAATAAGATTTGTATAATGAGTTTCCTATGTAAATTTTTAATTAGATGTGTAATAGACTAGGTGGCTCAACTTGTTCAAACTGAACTTGTTGACATTTCTATCCCAAACCTAGTCCTTCTGAGATATTCCACTTTTAAGCTAAAGGCAATAGCATAAGCTCAACTGTGAGGCCAAAATTCATGAACTCACTCCTGAATCCTTTCTCTTTAAAAATTACTCTCTAAGCGTGGCCAGTATTGCTCAGCAGTTGAACTCTGACCCATGAACCAGGATGCCTCTGTTCGATCCCTGGTCAGGGCATATGCCTGAGTTGTAGGCTCAATCCCCAGTAGGGGGCATGCGGGAGGCACCTGATCGATAATTCTCTCTCATTATTGATGTTTCTATCTCTCTCTCCCTCTCCTTTCCTCTCTCTAAAATCAATAAAAATATATTTGAAAATTACTATCTGACATTTAATATAGTCCCTTTACTTTTATTATCAAAATATACTCTAGTAGTTCAAGGTCTAGCATTTCAGTGCAATCCCCTTAAAGCCCAGCCCTCCAGCCAATTATAACTCAAAGTGACTACCTAAAAACTAAGTAGAGCAAATAAAATGAGGCAGATTGGTGTGGAGAAGTAATCAGCATGTTAAATTGAATTTACTCTTTCATAGGAATGCTCTTACCCACTATGGCTCCATCACAAACATATTCCTCAATAGTGGAGCAGAGTAGCATGGCTAACACTGTAGAGACCAAGTCATCAGTATGGCCCAGAAAGTGATGTGAACCAGAAGGTGAAGGGAAACTGTGGAGGGGAGCGAGCTAGAGAAGAGGATATCTAATTCTATGAACAGATCTGTAAATTCTTCATCTGAATACTGAAACTCACATGTATAAGATCACTACATATCAGCAGATCAAGGGCTTTGAGAACTGAAGTGAGATGTGTAGCATGCTGCCCAGTCTGAACCTAACTTGACTACTTTTGAAGACAAAACTATAAACATTCCCCAGAGGATTTTAATAGAACCCAGAGCTTGTACAAATAGATTATTTACAATGTCTGACTTATTTTACTTAGCTTAATCCCTTCAAGGTTCATGCATGTTGTCACAAGTGGCAGAATTTTCTTTTTCTTATGACTGAATAATATTCTATTGTGTTTATGTACCCATTCAGATGGACATGCATATTGTCTCCATATCTTGGCTACTGTGAATAATGCTTCAATGAATACGAGAGTGCATTATGCCATGTTGGTTTATACAAGTTTTCATAGGAATGCTCTACTTTCTGGTGGTAAGGAAATACGAACTATGTGTTTTTTTATCTTTCTTCCCTATGACAATTTCAGGTCCATGAGTGTGGATTTTTTGTTCTATTGGAAAAGTTGCTGGCACATAGGAGTCATATAATAAATATTTGTTGTTGACTTACTGTTTTGGGAGGCCGCACTGTCATCTGGTTACCTGAAGATCTTTATGATTCCACTGAAGGCCTATGGGCTGGTATCCTATAGGGACGATGTCCAAACCCTTTGGCTGTTAGATACTGCAACTCTCACTCCTGATTATATTTTCTGGAATGAGAAGAATAACATTTTTAAGATCCTGAAAATAAATCACAAATACTAATTACCATTTGGTACATTTTCTTAGCACTAATTAATGCATTTTGTTATAAAAATGCGGCTACTACTTCATCATCAGAATGATTCATTTTAATGGGCCATGCTTTAAAAATAACCAAAACCTTTCATCACTTGGTAAAATCATCTGCAACCTTTCATCTTCTAATAGCTATTTTCCATTATACCTGCTACCACCTCCACCCTCCACACACACACAAAGAACTCTTCTGAAAAACTCCATCTGTAACTCTTGGTAATGAAACAATAGCTTCTACTACCCTATGCTTCTAGGCTGATTTCTTCAACAAGTACAATAATAACAGATTTACTAATAAATGTGTTTTATGTTTATCATCATTCTTTTAATTGATTGTCTTGGGAATAAAAGCAGAAAATATTAAGATTTAATTCAAAATAGGAGAGAAGGAGGAGACAATGAAGCAGGCCTGAGCTGAGGAGGGTTAGCTTTATTTTTACTTAGTATGCTTCAAATTAGAACCACACAGCACAAATCACCCTTGGTTGTTTTGTGAAGACTGTAAGTCTATTAAAATTTGTGAGTGGGTGCCATCAATTTATTTAACATTAACCATCTAGCTATCATCCACATATCTCTGGCAGAACAGAACTGAAATATATGGATTATCAATTTGTGATATTACATTTCTTCATATATTTGTGTAACTTATTTTATGTAAAGAGATTGAGTGCTGTGCGGGGAAACATGTGGGAGAATGAGCTAACCTCAGGATTGGCGGTCCCTTCATTGTTTGGAACAGTTACGCTCTGTCCCAAATGTGCATTTTCTTCTGAGTAAAAGAAAAAAAAAACACGAAAAAAAACAGTCCTAGAGACATACCCGTTATAGTTGGCAGATGAATGCTCCTCTACTGTGACATGTGTATGCCTCCTGGTACTGTCAGGCCTCACCTTAAAATTAAAAATAAATAAATGTTTACATATAGATTCCATTAAACTATTCCTAGCCTTTTGTCTTGAGCTAATATCAAAGAAACTCGGTTTTATTCATTTTGTTATCTTTTAATGATAATTTTTAATGCCTGGGTATTATGATAAAGACCCTTATACACAGTTATTTTGGGAAACTGGCTTTGCTTTTAGGACTGACTTCAACCCCAAGGTATATTTATAGATAACAAATCACATTTATTGAATTATCCACTTTTCTCCCTTCTGATTTAAAGAGTTTCACCTCTTTTGTTCTTGCAGATGTGTATTTTAGCCTGAATGTAATAAGTATTAATGAGTTGATGGTTTTTGCCGAAATAGCTGTTAGCAGAATCGAAGGAACACACTGTTACAAATGGACACAATTACTCGATGTAGTTTCTATGGATGAGCCTCATTGTAGGGAAGAATGCACATCTTATATACATTTAACATTTAACCTTTCATTCATTCATGAATATACCCAACAGAGAATTCTGACTTTGTACGAATTACTGTGTTTAGTGTAGGGAGACTAGGGAAGATGGCAGAGTCTTGGCTACCAAAGGGCTTATTTTCTAGTAATAGCGATGTGTCTCCGGTATGCTACCAGGGTTCCAGAGTTTGAAGACAAACAATGTCAAATTAATATTCAATCATGGAATCACAATGATGGCCAGCCCCCACCAACTTTCTGGCCATGCCAGAGGCTCTCTTAACTTAATAACCATCCCGAACCATTTTAGAGGCCATTAGTGTTTAGGAGTTCATCAAATACGCCATAAAAACATTTCTATATTTCTATATTCACACTCCACTGAATTCTAGCACAATGCAAACACCTTAAAGGATTTTTCAAGAGATCTTACAGTCAGAATTTCAAAATGCAACTATTGTAACTGGTGATTTCTGCTCGTGGTGGAAGTCCTCTATCATGCTTGTGAGAGGTCAACGATTCCTGATGCCTCTACTCAGGTCTCGCTCATCCCTTTGTGCCTCCCTTCTTCTTGTGTCCCTTACAGCATAGTGGAGCCAGAGAGCTCTCAGCTTACCCAGTGCTGCTCACTGGAGCAGTGAGAAAGTGGGACTTTAAAATCAGTTGAAGTTTATGGACGCAATTGAGCTAAGTTATTCTTTTCTGGAAGTAGCATCAGCAAGTACTAAATGAGGTACGAAAATATTCACAGAAGGTACCTTGGTCATGACTGGCATTTAAAAATGCCTGCCTGAAAACACCGTATTCAGCCTTGATATTCTTCCATATTACTTTCTAGGTTCTTATTCTCCCAATAATTTAATTTCTAATGTAAGATAAGTATGATTAATTTATGACAGTAAGTCTAAGTCCAGTCTTTGTGATGTGTAGAAGGAATGGTAGAGAACGCAATAGCAATTTTACTTTCTGCTCTAAGAGAAGGGGTCTTTTCCATAGGTCAGCCTCACAGACAGGTAAGTATCATCATAATTCATCATCATTATTCCAATATATCTTCAGGACCCTTCACACAGATCATAAAAGCCAGTCTCAGGTTCTTCAGGTTGCCTCTTCTCGTCTCAATTCCACTTTTAAGTAGCACTCAGTTGTCTCAAACTCCACCACACAGCACTAGGTTGGGAGAATAAGACCATCTGTTCTACTTCAGGTATTGCTTTACTGTAGCTAGGACCTCTGTGTCAATTTACCCTCATGCGTAGTTTCCTAAACTACTGTGTTCTTTTCACTGTTTTAATGAGAGAGAAGAGGTTTGGTAGACTATTCATTACTATGATTGGGAAACAGGTTTTTAAGTTAAAAGTAATAAAGCCTTGAGACCTGGTGCCTGACCAGTCTGGACAAAACCTAAGGACATTACCATCCAGAACAATTCCACATTGTGTCAAGGGCTGAATCAGCCCTTTTTCTCCTGTGCTCACATCTAAGATCCTATTATGATGGAAATTGGCTGCAAATGAACTCCAATTGCATCCAAATTTCAAAAGCTATTTTATAGCTGCCTTTTGCCTGACTATTTAAAAGTATAACCTCCAGATAAGATCCTCAATCTATCTCTCTTATAGAAATAGAAATTATTAATAAGAAAAGAGCAGTTATTCCCACATTTCCCTTAGCACATGAATTTATGAAAATATGCTTCTCTTGGGTATTTAACATAGAAGGTTCATGCCACCATAATTAAAAATACACCAAACTGTCTTATTCATAGTGGGGGGAAAAATCAATCCAGAAATTGCCTATTGATGGCTTAGAATCCAATGTGCAAATAATATGCTTAGAGAACGAACGTTAAAACAGGACTAATAGGGTGGCAATTTATTTCCCTTTCAATATATATGAAAAGAAAATTTAATAGTGGCCACCTTTAATGTATTCACCCTGAAGAATGAAAGTCCACACTAATGTAATTTTAAAATCTAGTGTTGCCTGCAAATTTCAGAGGAAGGCTGAGAAAGAGCAAAAGCTTAGAAGCAGAGATCCCGGGCAGTGCTTTTTCCAAATATACTGACTAGATCATCAACTCTTTTTTTTTTTTTTTTTTAAATGTATTTTATTGATTTTTTACAGAGAGGAAGGGAGAGGAATAGAGAGTTAGAAACATCAATGAGAGAGAAACATCAATCACCTGCCTCCTGCACATCCCCTACTGGGGATGTGCTCGCAACCAAGGTACATGCCCTTGACTGGAATTGAACCTGAGACCCTTCAGTCCACGGGCTGACGCTCTATCCACTGAGCCAAATCAGTTAGAGCTAGATCATCAACTCTTGCTAAACATTTCCTTCCCTTGACATTAACCCCTGCTTCTTCTTCTTGGGAGCCAAAAAAAATCATAAAAGTCAATCTGGAAGAGGTCTTGAAAATGTAACTTAAATACCTTCACCTCTGCTTTGTATTTGTTCAGGTCTTGCTGCAGTTTGGAGTAGTGTTGCTATAATGGAATAATGAGCTTTTATTTATTCTTAAAAATATGTCCCGTTTTTTGTTATTTATTTTATTAAAACTTTAAATGAATACTGTATATCTTAAGGTGCAGGAGATGGTGTTTTGATATACATACACATACTAAAATAATTACAATAGCCAAGCTAATGAACAACTATATTTCACATACTTTTATATTTTTGGTGGGCTAGTGAGCTTTTAAATAAAAAATGCTAAATTTGGGAATCATCCTATCTTTCATTAAAAAATCATCAAGACTCAGTCTCCTGTCCTGGTAATTAAAGCCTAATATGGAATATTCACGGTAGTTATAATTCCTTCATTACCTTTGCCAGTGTGCCTGTGAGTGGCTATTGCTATCCAAGGGTTAGTTTCCACTTAATTATTATAGTCTTCCTACATTTTTAATCCCCAAAGCTTGAGCCCTACAACTATTCATTTCTTCTCTATGTGAGATGTAGCCCAAGATGAATTGCTTTGAGTTTTATTTGATCAAGGCTTAATTTTAATGATCACCTGCTGCACAAATAAAATAAGAGAAGCAGTGAAGCTCTCATTATTGATAAAAGTCACAAATTTTGTGACTGTGTTTTTGATGCAAAATTATATTCAGCTTCTCTCCTTGATGTTTTCTGTGAATTTTGAATGAGCCAGCTAGCAAGGGGTGGAAGAAAATCACAAATCTGCACAAAGGAGTAATTAACAGCACACTGATATAGTTTAATTGCAGTGTCTTGCTTTCAATTGTCGACAGTGGTTTTATCATTGCCCTTCTATTTAATGTTCATGAGCCTCGTTGTATAACCAGATAGTAGAATCCTGGAAGGCAGTTTCTAGGATGTCTCAGTATTTTGAATTTCTTTGAGTGTCTAAAGCAGCCGTGGGCAAACTACGGCCCGCGGGCCAGATCCAGCCCATTTGAAATGAATAAAACTAATAAAAAAAAGAGACCGTACCCTTTTATGTAATGATGTTTACTTTGAATTTATATTAGCTCACACAAACACTCCATCCATGCTTTTGTTCCGGCCCTCTGGTCCAGTTTAAGAACCCTTTGTGGCCCTTGAGTCAAAAAGTTTGCCCACCCCTGGTCTAAAGCATAGTATGAACTCTAAACCAACTCCTTTCTAAGTAAGTTTAGGGAAATGGCAGATAAAATGGGTTAAAGGTAGGCTGAGACAAAAGATGTTGCAAGAAAAGAGAATACCCAGGAGTGTTTAAAGGGTTATGTAGGAATTAAACATGAGGACTCATGGGAATATCCACTCTGAAACAATTGTGGGTTTCTGGATAAGCATCAAAGGACCAATTACTTTGTAGCTGAGGAAATAATGCATTTCCAAGTTACATATGTTGTATTTTTCACCCCATGTTTTCTGGCTGCCAGGAGGACCAAAGTCTATAGTAGTGTTGGTAAGTATAATAAATGATGTTTATGGACTAAATTGCCAGATGTTGGTTGGTAGCAAAAAGGGAAGATTTTTCCATTGCACCCAAAAGTAAGGTTGCTTTTTATTCTAACCATTTTTAAAACAAGGTTTTTTGGGGACAGACCCATTGTGCATGATGGGTGAAGGTGATGTTGCAAAAATCTGATTCTGTGTCATATCTTATTTCACAAATATTTTATGACACCTGAAATTCATGGCAGTCAGAATTAAGCATCTTGGTTAAACTTCTTTGAACTGGTGATCTGGCAATGCATATGTCTGTCAGACAGAGAGATAAGAGTACATTAAGGAAAAGAAAGCAAAGACTTTCAGATTCTCTAAGACTGTAGTATCCACCTTACACTGTCTTCCTAGCAGTAGAATTAAATTTCCCTGATGCTGCACAAGATGATGAGAGGAGAGAGTTATGCTGCTTCTGTGGTTCTTTCTAATTGTCTATGATAACCCGGAGGCAGGTAATTAGTACAGAGAAATTGGAGAACATGAAATGCCCCATTAACTACTAATAGAGTGTGTAGATCTAGTTCTAGGACACACAGGGTGGAAGGGGAATGTCTCCTTTCGCTGTTGTTCCAACCTTTTGCCTTGAGCACATCATTCCAGGGCTTGTCTGCTGAGGCACACCAAGGCCAAGGCATCTTACCTGGATTTCAATCCTCCTAAGTAGCTAATGAAAGGGGAGGGGTAAGAGGAGAAAAGCTGTTGTTATTGTGGCACAGGAAAAGGAAACAACTCCAGTTCTGCCATCACCACCTCTCAAACAGTCATGAAGATGGAGCCCTAATTCCCAATGACAGTAGCAGCTGGTTTTCTGATGGTATATGTCTGGCTGTCATTGCTTTCTCTGATCCTCATTATATACTTATTTGGCCAAACTCCAAAAAAATAATATGGAACCTTATTATGTGCCAGGAGTTGAGCTAGGTCCTGGGATTATAGGAGAAAAAACAAATCAGTTTAGTGTTTAAGAAATTTGGAGTCAGACAAATCACTTAAGACATCTCAGTGCCTAACTAGTATTGTGAATATAAGCACATTAATGTTTTTTTCTGTGCCTCACTTTTTAAACTTAAAATGTAAGACTAGTAGCTACCTTAGCAGAATTCAATGAATAGTAAATAATGAGCATAAAGAACATAGAAAAGTGTGATTAATGTTTATATATTGTCAAATGTTGAAATTATTGTTTTAGGGAGTATTCACTCTTTGTCAGGCACTGTACTAAGTGCTGGGTTCTAAAAATGCATGCATTCTGGTCTTTGTGTGCTCGCCTGGAATAGAATCCAGAATCAAACATGCTTCTCTGTAGAATGAGTTTCTTCCTGCTGGGTCTCATCTGTAGGAAATTCTGTAAGGAATTCCTAAAGGGAGCTGGCGAGACCAATACTGGGCATCTTGAGTGGGTAGCTAGGATCCTTCAGTATGTCCGTATTTGTGAATGAAGAATTCTGCCACTTACCCAGCAGCTCCATTGGCCAGATTACAAGGAGGATTACATATCCATTGAGGTTCCTTTCCTCTAAAGATGGGGCATCTTATTTTAGGAAGCTTAAAGCTTATGAAAATTAAAATTTCACAATAAGGAAAGAGAGACAAGCTGGATGAAGAGAAATGTGGAGTATGCAGTCATTTAGCCTCCTTATGAATGTGATTAGTTGGTAAGGGGTAGGGTTTTAAGATCCCCCCCTTTTCTTAGATCCTTGATCTCCCCATTATAAGCTGTTTAAATATGCAATTGATTGCTCTTACACTTCAACTTCCCCATCAGTGCAATGAAAATGATCACAGCACCTCCACCTAAGATTACTAGGAGGTGATGTGCCTAACATAATAGGCTCTAAATAAATAGAAGCAATTTTAGAAAAACCCAATGTGAATGAATAGGTTAGGAACTTTTAAGTGTATGTTTTCCTCTACCCAGAAGGGAGGTTAAAATCACACAACATAATTTTTAAGTGCATGTAGGATGATTCTTATTTTTACCACTTACTGGAGGCATCAAACTTTGTTTTCTTTCTTTCCTTCCCTTCCACTTTGATTCTTAATAGAAACAAATTCTAAATAATTTCAATGATTTTTAACTATTTCTGTCATTCACAGTGCCATCTTAAAATAAAAGAAATTGCAGATAAATAGATAGATAGATGTAACTGTATACTGGGAGGCTATTTAATTCCCCACGCTACATGCCATTTTCATCTATGTGATAAAACAGTGAGTGCACAAATTGAATGAATAACAAGAGAGAAAAATTGTACCATAGTGCTATTAAGGTCAGGATGATATAATACCAGTTATTTATAAGAAAGCCTTATTTATATTGCTTACAAAAATTATAAAATTAAAGATAAAGTTTTAAAAAATCTGTTCCTTCATAGAAAATGTCTTCTTAGTTTTGAAATGTTCAATTCTCTCAAGTCTTATGAACTGACTATTCCATGATAAAGAAGTCAGGGATACACCAGGCTGATTATACTGCTGGTTTCAGTCCAGCCATGACTTATTCTTGCAAGTTATTAGTGAGCTTATTGGACTGCTAAATCAAAATTTTATTAAAATAAACTGTGCTTTTCCTTAGTTCTGCCGAAGCATCGGGGTTATAGAGGAAAGTACATAAAGGCATAAAACATTTTTAAAGAGATCATAAGCCTGAGTTTCTTGTTAAAGTAAAGCTATTTTGATTTAAAATTAGCAAAGCTTTAGTGTCATCCTTAGCAAAATAATGCACTTTATGTGGAAAAGTAACACTTTGATAAGAAAATTTTGTATTAAATTGGGATGGAAAGATGGGGTATGTGTGTGGGGGGGAGCAGGAGGGTGGAATCACCTGCTGCCAAATGACTTAGGGAGAGATGCCCTTCTTTTTTAGAGCCTTGTTTATAAATGGTGGGTAGTTTCAGCATTATTTTCCTGGGAACCATTGTCTTAATTCTCATTGGATTTCCATTTAAAGCTGCTCTTTCTATTATATGAAATTCATCACTGATGACTAGAGCCCACCAATAGAATCTGAATTAATAAAAATTATTTGTAATGTCATTGCCATTTTTTCACTTGGAATGACCACCTGTCCCACTAACCGATGTCTATTAATAGGTTAAGGTTCACCTTTATTGCTTACCCTCTGTGACTTTTTCCATGGCTCTTCTTATTCCCAGTGAATTGCTGGGAATGAGAACAGCCAGACTCTGTGCTAACAAACCCAGCTCTTATTCTACTTGCAGTTCTCGCTTAAAATCTCATGGGTAACAATTCGTCCTCCCCAATAAACGAAAAACTACTCAGTACCAGAGTGGGGGTTGTCACATGAAGATAAAAGTGGTTCCAGTGAAAAATCAGGCACCCCTGGAACTGTCTGAAGGATGCTGTATATTCCGTAAAAGGCATCTGAATACAGAGTGTGACCTAATCTATGGGTCACGATCAGACTAGGCTGAACTCAAGATGTTTGCTTCACTGGTGCCCCTGACTAGTAACCAAATTAACTAACCTTAGATTTAAAAAGTAAGGAAACAACATAAGGGTCTACATAAGGAAACAACAGTAAGAAAAACATAGTGCTCGGTAATTCTGTAATGGGGCTGGAAGGTGGGAAGGGGTAGCAATTGGAGGGGCAAGCAAGTGAGAATTACACCTGAGTGAGAATCATATGCACCTTGGAACCTCTGCAGGGATTTCAACAGCTGCTTCTATGAAGGCTCCCGATTTTCTTAGAGAAAATCTGATCATTCCATGTACCCCACGGGGTCCATCACTGAGCAGTGTTCCTGGACCACCCTCTGCACAGTTGATCTCTAAATGGCATGTGAAACAAAGGTTTTCAAACGAATAACAACAAAAACAAAACTGGAGAAATTATTGTACTTATATCTCTGAAATATTTGGGGGGCATAAGCAGCATTTCTTATGAGCCACTCTCACTTACTGAAATCCAAGAGGAGAGAGGAAATATTTATCTTCTCAGGATATTATACCCTATGGCAGTGATGGCGAACCTTTTGAGCTTGGCGCGTCAGCATTTTGAAAAACCCTAACTTAACTCGGGTGCCGTGTCACATATAGAAATCTTTTGATATTTGCAACCATGGTAAAACGAAGATGTATGTTTTTGATACTTATTTTATTTATTTAAATGCCATTTAACAAAGAAAAATCAACCAAAAAAATGAGTTCGCGTGTCAGGGGTGACATAGGTCACTATCACTGCCCTAGGGCTAAGGGAAGGGAAAGACTTGGGTGTTCTCAGGGGAAACAGTAGCACCTGGTGGGCCAGGGATTACTCATCAGGTCCTACAGGCACTCAGCAATTCTATGGAGCAGTAGCAGTGGGAGCCAGCAGGATATTGTCTTGTTTCTCAGTATGCTATTCATCTCCTTGGGGACCCCAGCTATGTGTGGCTGGGGAGGGGGGAGGACTTTCTAGATGACCAGAGATCAGAGTTGATGAACATTGCTTTATTATTATTACTATAAGTCAGTTAAAGCATAAATAATCTTTGATTTCAGGCAAATCTTTCATATTTTAGGAATAAATCAGAATAAAGGCTACACAACTTCTCTGAAGCATAGTTATTTATACCAGTAACTTTTGAGTATGAAGTCAGTAAGAACTAGGTTGACTCAGGCTCTTATTACAGAAAATAACAATTAATTTTTCCAGAGTGACCAGAAATCATTCAAAGGGATAATGATTCAGTCCCTCAAAGGGATGACTAAACAGACTTCCTGCTGCGGGTGTGGGCGACATGGTGATGGTCACCACAGCTCAGAAAGAAGGGACACGCAGCGGTGGTAATTCGACAGTGCACGTCATACTGGAGGAAAGATGGCTCATTGCTCTATTTTGAAGATAATGCAGCGGTCAGAGTAAACAGTAAAGGCGAGGTGAAAGGTTCTGCCATCACAGGACTGGTCGCAAGGAGTGTGCAGATTTGTGGCTCAGGATTGCAACCACTGCTGGCAGCATAAGTAATCATTATTTTGAGTATTATGGCGTGTGTAATAAATGCAGTGGGACTCTTTTTTTTACATTTAGTAAGACAAGCATATTTTAGACAAGAAATGGGGGTGAAACTAAGGGATGTAAGCACTCCATGGAAAATATTTTTGCTTCTTAAAAGTGACATTTAAGAGCAGATACAGAGATATTTAGGCAATTTTCCTATTAAACTCAGATTGAACTCTTAAGATATTTAGAAGGAAAAAAAATTCTAGGTGCATTTTAAGCAATCACTGAAAAGGCAGAACAGAGATGTGAATGAGCACTCATTGACGTAACTATGATGTGTGCATGGTCTTCCCTCCTTAAAGTATACACGTTTTTCCACAAGCACCTCTGGGCAGAAAACATAGATGGAAAGATCTAGAGGTGTGGCCCCTGGTTAGCCAACCACATTCATAACAAGTATTTTCACCATCATCAGTATCATGAACATGTAATTGAGTATTTAATATATACCTGGTAGTATACCATATTTTTTGAATACTTTGTATAAACTGGCTAAATTATCTACTTATTCATTTATTTGATTCTCTAAACAACCTAATGAATAAAGTATTTTTAATTTCAGTCACATGATAAAAGTACAAATAATTACCACGTACAAGTTCAAGGATATATGGAGCAGAGCGAGATCTGACCACAGAACCTGCCTTATTGAGCACTTAACCCTGTCTCCCATCAGCTCCTGGTTATTTAAATCCAAGCACCATTTTATCTACCTGAGAGAAGTGATGTAATTCTACCTACTTGTTTTATGTTTGTCTAGATAAGGAATTCTGCTCTTGTCTCTCAAGGAGAGTTGTAGCCAAGCTGTTTATGGCTTTGCTTCAAGTGAGAAAAAATAGTGGCTCGCCAAAAACAATTTGTCTCCATTTGCAAAATGATCAGACATGTACTTCCATCTAACTGCAAAGCTAGGATGCCTGCTATTTGGGAGAGAATATTAACTCCTTTCATCCTCACAGTGAAAATTCGTATCCCACTTGGTTAAATGGTCTTTCCCATCCTGTTATTATTTATCAAGTTGAAGAACACGTACTGCCTCATTGACCATCATAATCTTCACTGCCCCCTTTCCCTCTCCCCGCACCCCACATACATTCCCAGCTATCATTGTTTTTGAGAATCTAGCAAACATGTTAGTTTGATTAACTGAACTCACACTTCTACCACAGGAGCAACTTCCTTAGATCTTTCCGTCACAATCTCAAACTCAGCCTCACCCATTTGCAACTTTCTTTCCTTTCTGTCTCCCTCCTCTACATTCTCCCTCTCCCCCTGTCCCCTTGCTTCCTTCTGAAAGGAAAGGCTATGCCAGGCTCTGTGATGAAAACTGAGGTTTCAATAAAAATAAATTTATAATACCTGCATCTGACAGTATAATAGGTGAAGATCAACATAGACACCCGTGAGTGCAGTGCAGCAGAGATGGTGTGTAATGGGGCTCAGAAGGGTAGAAGCAGTGGAATCTTGGTAACCAGCTCTTAGAGAGAAAAACAATAGGCGGTGTTTACCAATTTCCAGGATGTGAAAAATCCCACCCTGAAAGATAACAAGCTACCAAAATCACCACATCACTGAATGTGGAGTTGGAAAGAGATGTGTATGTTTTGCTCTCATAAGCTCCTATAAGCTGCCTCCAGTACTCTTGGCTATAAGTGAGTAGTCATTCATGGGTGTTGGAGTGGGTTGTCACATTGGAGTTGACATTGATTTATTTCCTCATGTCTCCTAAATTCTCAACTCCTTGATATTCCCACCCCACATGTTTATTAAAACCACATCATCAGTTCGCTAGTTTAATATAGGCAGACAGAAAAAATAGATATTACTAGGCTGAACTAGAAAACATGCATATAGATAGAGAGATAAGATTAGACAGACAGTTAATAAAGAAATATATAGATATGGATATGGATATAAATATAGATATACTAGAGGCCTGGTGCACGAATTCTGCCTGGGTGGGGTTCCTCAGCCTGGCAGGTGATTGAGGGCCAATCAGAGTGGCTGACTGGCCGGGGGGGGAGGGGGGCTGTAGGAAGTTGGCTGCCCGTTGGGGGAAGGGACCGCAGGAGGTTGGCCAGCCACAGGAGGTTGGCTGGCCACAGAGGGTTGGCTGTGGGAGCACACTGACCACAAGGGGGCAGCTCCTGCATTGAGCATCTGCCCCCCTGGTGGTCAGTGCACATCATAGCAACTGGTCAAACAGTCTTAATGGTCGCTTAGGCTTTTATATAGATACTAGAGGCCCGGTGCACAAAAATTTGTGCACTCAGGGGTAGGGGGTCCCTCAGCCCGGCCTGTGCCCTCTCGCAGTCTGGGACCCCTCGGGGGTGACCACTTGCTGGCTTAGGCCTGCTCCCCAGGGGATTGGGCCTAAGCTGGCAATCAGGCATCCCTCTGGCAGCCCAGCAGCCCTCGGGGGCTGTCCACTTGCCAGCGGGGAGCAGACCTAGGCTGCAGTCGGACATCCTTTGCGCTGCTGAGGAGGCAGGAGAGGCTCCCACCACCACCACTGTACTGGCAGCCATCAGCCTGGCTTGTGGCTGAGCAGAGCTCCCCACTGTGAGAGCGCACTGACCACCAGAGGGCAGCTCCTGCATTGAGTGTCTGCCCCTTGGTGGTCAGTGTGTGTCATAGTGACCAGTCATTCCCAGTCTTTCTGCTGTTAGGGTCAGTTTGCATATTACCCTTTTACTATATAGGATAGAGGCCTGGTACATGGGTGGGGGCAGGCTGGTTTGCTCTGAAGGGTGATATGGATCAGGGTGGGGGTCCCGCTTGGGTGCCTGGCCAGCCTGCGTGAGGAGATGATGGCTGTTTGCAGCTGGTCACTCCCCCTTCAGGGTGGGGTCCCCACTGGGGTGCCTGGCCAGCCTGGATGAGGGGATGATGG
Organism: Myotis daubentonii; assembly: GCF_963259705.1. Taxonomy (NCBI): domain Eukaryota; kingdom Metazoa; phylum Chordata; class Mammalia; order Chiroptera; family Vespertilionidae; genus Myotis; species Myotis daubentonii. Next base: position 50,953,353 of record NC_081852.1, on the reverse strand, counting down.
CTGTTTGCAGCTGGTCACACCCCCTTCAGGGTGGGGGTCCCCACTGGGGTGCCTGGCCAGTCTGGGTGAGGAGATGATGGCTGTTTGCAGCTGGTCACTCCCCCTTCAGGGTGGGGTCCCCACTGGGGTGCCTGGCCAGCCTGGATGAGGGGATGATGGCTGTTTGCAGCTGGTCACACCCCCTTCAGGGTGGGGGTCCCCACTGGGGTGCCTGGCCAGTCTGGGTGAGGGGCTGAGGGCCATTTTCAGGCTGGCGGGTGACCGAAGCTCCCAGGCTCTGTTTTTTTTTAATTTTTTTTTTATTCTGGGATTTATTTACCTTCTATAGCTGTCATTGGAGCTGAGAGCCAGCTCCAGCTTGAGGCTGGGGCTGGCTGAAAGTGGGTATCTGGGTTTGTTTAGCTTCTATAATTGAAACTTTGTTGCCATCACTGGCGCTCTAAGCTCTGAACCCGCTGGCAGCTGAAAGCAGGTTTCTGGGTTTGTTTAGCTTCTATACTTGCAACATTGTTGCATCTGGAACTCAGAGCTGGGTCGCAGCAGGCAGAGAACCTTGGCTTCCTCCATCACTGGAGCAAGCAAGCCTCATGTTCGCTTCAGCTGTGTGGCTGCCGGCCGCCATCTTTGTTGGCAGTTAATTTGCATATCCTGCTGATTAGCCAATGGGAATTGTAGCAGAGGTATGGTTAATTACCATGTTTGTCTATTATTAGATAAGATAGATATTCCCAAGGAGCAAAATAATTACAAGCACGCCTAAACTATATCACTATATGAAATTAAAAAACTTCTTTTATATCTACTTATGAGTTCATATCAATTCACTCTATTTGGTATATCCTTGCTGCTCTGTCATCTTTTTATTCATCCCTTCTTAACTTCCTGATTCTTTTTAATTGCTATTACAATGATTTACACTGCTTTGCCATCATCAGTTTCACTTGAGAAATTAATTCTTGCAAAATAATCCCACTTCCTTTTCTTCTGAGATCAAGTTTAAAACATATAAAGTTTTCTATTTTGGTGACTCAAAATGTTGCTAATGTGTCTTCAAATACCTGCTAAACTTTTTCATGGGTGCTCCTAATCTTTTTATTTCTGACTTGTCTGAAGCCTTATTCCAGCATTTGTCAATGCACTAGGTCCACAGTTACGTCAGAGATCCGTCCCTACAGTGTGATGTAACGCGATTTTTGCAGTAAGTCGGAACCCACCTACATAAACACCTACGTCACTCACATGGAGCACATACACAGCAGTAATGAAATGAAACAGTAAAAAAATTTAAAAGAAAGATAAAAATTCCTGACCTTTACTTGTGGTAAATACAGTAAGTAATAAAAAACATAAAGAACATATGTACATACGTTGAAATGACAGAACTTTTTTTTTTTTTAATAAATAAATGGGAGATGGCAACGTAACCACCAAATGTCGTAAGTCGAGTCCGACATAACCCGAGGACTGCCTGTATTCTCTCTTACATTTCATAACTACATGTTTATTAGTGATTTTCCCATACCTATAAACAAACTTGACCTTTTTATTCTATGAGAGATTTTCTCTAGATATAGTCTCAAACTACACTTTTAATTTTCTTCTTTCCTGCACTCTATGCTTCTTGGGAGAATTTTCTAAACTATTTTCCTCTCTTCCTCCTTTTAACTTTAGTCTCTTAGTTATAATCTTTTAGGCCCACTGTGATAATTCATTGCTTGAAAGTCCCACTGTGTGCCTAAAGAGGAACTCCTGAGACTGTTAGCAGAGTGTGTCTTGACTGACCTCTTTGAACTCTGTCCTCTTAAATTGTGTTCTATGCTACTATTTATGTTCCTCTCTTTCTCTATTTTTCTGTCTCATTCCCAATCCCAAATCCATAAGCATTTCTTCATTTGGCTCCTTTTTATGGCAATTGCATCTATTCTATAACTCGAGCTAAGATAGTTAGATAAGCTCTGCATCTTCCTGAATAGTTAGCATTAGGCATTTAACTTTAGTCACTGTTTTGGGTGTGCAATGGAATCACATTGTGTTTCCACTGATGACTACTCATGTTGAGTACTTTTTCACACACTTCTTTGCAATTTTATTTAGAAATACATAATATTCTTCTTTGAATTGTCTCTTAAAGTTTGCCCATTTCTATTGCATGTTTGTTCTTTATGGATGTGTAGGAGTACTTGATATATGTTCTAGATGACAGTCTTTTGACAGATGCATATTTTACTTTTTAGTACCTAGCCTATTCACTTTTAATGGTGTCTTTTAAAAAGTTGATGTCTTAATTTTAATGAAGTCCAATTTATTTTATTTAAATCTAGGACAATTTTGCCAGTGTCCTGTAAAATAAACATATCTCAGTGTTATATCTATTCTCAAAGTTAGCTTCGTATTTATTTTATGGAAGATTGAAAATGTTAGCATTTATATTTATATCTTTGATGCACCACATATTAATTTTTGTATATAATGTGAGGTAATGGTTGATGTTTACTTTTCATCCATATGAAAATTGAATTATTCTGGCACCACATGTTCAAAATTTACTTTTATCTTTGAGTTTTGGTGGAGGTCATTGAGAGTTGACCTGTGAGCCAGACCCAAGATATCAGATGCTTCTTACCCCCATCTTTGTCTTTGGAATGTATGTTCTAATTTCTGTTCCCACAGTGGGAACTGTTCCAAGGATGTAGCCTTCAGAAAGTAAGGTGTTGCATACATGACTAAACCCAGTTAAAGCCTATAGATAAATTTTTAACATTCTGGTGGATTAGTGACATGATCTACTTATCTTGAGGCCACCAAAGGCAAGCCTCATATGTAAGTTCCCTTGTTTATTGCACCTGCCAGCTACCGATCTGGAATGGCCTGCCTCCTTCATCAATCTCTCCTTGCCTTCTGTGTACATGAGGCCACTTTTAGAAATAACAGTAGCTTGGTATGTTTTTAAAATAAAATAACAGTGGGTTAATTCCCAGTGTTCCATTGATCTATTTTTCTATTCCTATGTTACTAATAAATTATTTTGACTCCTGAAGCATTACAAGAATCTTGAAATTAGATAGTGTAAATCTTCCAACTATATGCTTCTTTTTCAAGGTTAATTTGGGAATTCTAGGGCCTTGTCATGTCCATATAGATTTTTAAATAAACTTGTCAATTTCTATTAAAAACATCCTGCTGTAATTTTGAAAGAGATTGAGTTAAATCTTGAAATCAAATAGGAGAGAATTGACATCTTAACAATATGGAGTATTCCATTGCATTAACATGGGTTATCTCTCTATTCCTATCTACTTTAGTTTCTTTCAGCAATACTTTCTATTTCTCCAATGTATAATCTCTGTACATATTTTATTATGATTATCCCTAAATAATTTATGTTTTCTATATAATGTTTTAATATAATATTACAATTTTTATTACTAGCCTACAGAGATAAATTTATATTGATGAATGACTTTGTGTCTTGTGATTTTCCCAAATACACTTATTATGTTGTGAAAATATTTTGATACATTTACTAAGGTTTATCTTAAATACATTTTATGTTGTTGTTTTTTACCTTATCTGTATGCTTTATATTTATCTTGCTATAAATAAACCTTTTGTAAAATGTTTAAAAGACATGATGACAGTGAATATCTTCACTGTGTCCCCAAATATGGGGAAGCACATTCAATATTTTACCATTAAATTATGTTGGCTGTAGGTGCTTTATAAAATTGAGGAAGTTTCTTTTTATTCCATATTTGCTATGATCTTTTTTGTCATGAATGTGTGTTGACACTCTCAGTGATTTTTCTAAATATACTGAGATGTATATTTGTCTACTTACAAATATTAACTCAGCTTTGCATTTCTGTGTAAACTTTTCCCCTTTTAATGTTCATTTTATTTGATACTATTTTGTTAGGTATTCTGCATTTAAATTAATGATAAATATTGGTGTTACAATTGTGTTCTTTTGTAATGTTCTTGTCTTGTTTTGGTATCAAAATTATTCAATTATTCTGGCCCCATAAAATGAGTTGGAAATGCTTCCTCCTCTTCTTTTTTTCTAGGATAGTTTATGGAGAGTTGGTATTATTTCATCTCTAAATATATAATACAAAATTTTGGTGACATCATCTGGGCTGAGAATTATAAAATTATAATTGTGGGACGTTTTTAAAATACAACCTCAGTTTTTTTTTTTTATAAGAGTTAAGCTACTCACACTGTCTGTTTTGTGTGTCAGTTTGGAAATTAAGGCTTAGAGAGTTAACAGGGCACAACTCAATTTAAGAGAAACAGAATTTGAACATTTTGCAAATGAAGACAGTTTTAAGGTGTATTTAGATAGAGAGCCTTTATTGTGCAGAGAGAGGTGAACACAGATAATGCCAACTTTCCCAAGGGGAGAGGAAAGACAGGCATACCTCATTTTATTGTGCTTCACATTATTACTCTTCATAGATGTTGCATATTTTACAAATTGAAAGCAAGACCTTCCACCAGCCAAAAGACTACAATTCACCTTATTGTACCATCACTTTGTTTCAGTGGTCTGGAACTAAACCTCTGATATCTTCGAGGTATGCCTATGTATAAAATTTACAATTCCCACAGGTAGTCAATCACCCAAGTGCTGCCTACTGCACATTGACCTCGATATGGATGTCAAGAGGCATGCAAGCTGCCTGCTGAGGCTTTAGCTGAGTCTGACAAATGCACACCAAGCTAATGGTCCAGTGAGCATATGTGCATGGTTGAAACCCAGTCAAGTATCAGCACAGTTAAACAGAGTTGTGGAAAGGAAACTGATGTATCTGTAGCTCTTTCAATAGCCAAATCACTTGACCCTACCTGCCACTATTCATCTCTTTAACATGAACTCATTCTCCAACTAATAAGCTCATCTGAAAGAAGCACCTAATTATTTTAAGTTTATTGATACTTTAAAAAATATCATGCATAATATGAACATGATTGCTGGAAATATTTTGAGGAATACAAAAAGGCAATGAAGAAACCTATATTCAGAATTAACCCCAGAATATTTACTTAATAAAAGTATGTGTTTATATCAATAGGTAATAAGGCACAATTTAATAGGTTATGAATGTGGTCAGTGTATCCCAGGTTCATCCTTTCATTATTCCAAAAATAGTTTGTTTTTTTTCTATATGTCAGAAGGATGGCCATTTCCAGCTTTTATAAAGCATGCTACAACTATTGACTATGCATGTTTCTGGAGTACAAGATAAAAAGATAACTTTGCACAGGGCAGGCTGAAGAATAATAATAGAAGAGGGAGAGAAAGAAAGAGAGAACAGTGTTTGAACCAATGAGGGAATAATAGAAAGTTTATTTTCAGAAGCAGCCTTTGAGCTTTGAGCGTTCCCCAGACATGCACCATATATGATCTAAGTCATCATTATGAAATTGTCAGCAAATCAAGAATGTGGAATACTTTATAGGACAACTGACCTGGAGTCATCAAAGTATTCAATATTGTGATAATATAGAATGGTGGACAGTCTACTCTAGATTGCGAAGACTAAGAGAATACCACAGCCAAATTAAATGTGTGAATTTTTACAAGAAACCATAAGTATGCATTTTTAGTTAACTGAAGATGGAAATTAAATGGAATATTATAGGATAGAGTTGAATTAATGTTGATCTTTTTCTGAATGGTGGTAGACTTTTTTTGAAGGGGAATATCCTTGATGTTGAGAGATGGATTCTTCAGTATTCTTATTTTTGAGATTCATGTTTGGAAGTGATTCATGGATGTATCCTATATTCAAATGGTTTTAGTATATGGAGCATATGTAGAGAAATAAATGGAGTAGTTAATGCATATGAGGGTGTTTATTGCAATATTTTCTAACTTTTTATTGGTCTGAAAGTGTTCTGAATGCATACATGAATGCATGCATACATAGCATAGCATACATAGGACACATCATAGGCTTGTTGTGTGTAGGGAGCCGCTATAGGGTTAAGCCTCGGACTGACCTGTTGGCAAAGTCACAAACAAGTCCCAGCTTAGAGGGCACAGTCCTCTTAAGCATAATTAGGCTTGACCTTATAACACTCCCTAGATCTTACCTGGGAAGCTAATGGGCTGAGGGAAGTGCAACAAGAACAAACACAAGTGAAACTCACAAGAACAGTGTAAACAAGTGAAACTCACAAGAACAGTGTAACTTTGGTAACCACTACCTTGTTTATCTCTGACTATAAAAATAAAGGCTCAGCTTGCCTCAGTGTCTTTCTCTGTGGCCTCAGCCAGGCACAGGAAGATCCACGGAGACTAAAGAGAGCTAGAGAGTTCTGAAAGCTGTCTCCGTGTAAAACATTCTTGGCTGACTCCGTCCACACCTTTGGGAACCCCTGGCCTGCCGGGGCTGGACCCGGGCAGTTATGAACACAAAACATGCTAGTCCATGTAAAGACTTACTTCTACATTTGATAAAATATTACTATTTGATACATGTTAATTAATAACAAGTCATGGAGAACCTTGATAAGAAAATACTGAGATTAATCTTCCAATGGATCATCATTACAGTGAGGATGATGATGAATAACAAAAGAGTAATAATTTAGTCTAATCCTTCATTGAATGCTCACATCTTTCCAAAGCAATCCAGCCATATGGTTTTCCACTTATGCATGAGTATCTCAAATAAGAGTACCTTTTTATTTTTAATTGTTACTCACACACAAAGCCATTCTTTATGCATTTTAAATCTCTCTTCTTTCCTGAGGTTTATCAATAGCATTCTTCTCAACTGAGATTATTTTGTCCTCTGGATCTCTACAAACTAATTTCTATCACGGATCTGAGCATTTAGATGGGCACATCTTGCTGGCCCTGCCTCAGACTGCTCCAAAATACTCACCGTACTCAGTACAGTACCCATTTGTAGAAGGAAGCCAAATACAGTGTTAGAGCACAAAGAAAAATGCAGCTTAAGGAAAGAGGAATAATATATACTATGGCAGGAATTACCCTTTAAGATTGTGCCCAATTGTGAAAGTAAAGTTTTCCTAAAAAGTCTGAAATTTAAAGTGAGGAAAATCAGATGTCTTTAAAGATCCCTCTGATTGCACTATACAACCCAGAGCACAAAAAAAGGACTGGATTGCTCTGTGCACTTTAAATTCTAATATTCCCTGCCTACTTTCTAAGTGCACATATATATTCTGTAATAAAAATTTGCCCCAGAATAGGATTAATGTAGATGAGATTCCCTCAAACACAACACCAACCATGATCCCTTCAATTTAACTTTCTACTTTCATGGGATTTGCAAGGAAAGAAATTTAATTTTTCCTGAAGACAAATGTATTAATATTTAATAAAAACAAAGTAAGAAGACAATGTTAGTAAAAAATAAGAAATATGCATAAAGCCTTCTGTATTTGAATAAGATGACTGAATTGAGCAGCATGAAATAAGATGTGGGTGAGAAAACAAATTTTCAGGCACAAAATTTAGCTCAGGTCATTGAGCTAAAATGTTGAATGGATTTATGCTATGGAAATAGATAACAGATTTATTCTGAAAATGACTGCCCTTTCAGATATAGGTGAATATAGATCTGATTATCAGTGTTCTAGGAAATAGGCAACTATGTTTAGTACCAGTTACCCAACAGGGGTAAGTAAAGGCTGTAGACTATATAGTGAACATTTAATTCACTTGCCACCTCTGTTCCTTGCATTTTGGCTCCTCTGGTATTTTATATGGTTTACTTTTGGGTAGTTTCAAATTGGGTCTGGCCATTCAGATTATTCTAAACCTTTGCTATATTACTTAATTCAGAGATTGGCATGCAAGACAAGTTAGTCCATCAAGATTTATCTCTGAGACGTGCATTAATTGGGTAGCTATATTCATCAGGACAGGCTAGGATATTTGGCAACAGATTGATCCTGGCATATCAGTAACTTAACAAAATAACATATATTTATGGATCAGAAATTCATGATTTGGGTTGGGCCACACTCTTGCTTGTGACTTCACCACATGAAATGTGGTCTTCCAGGTCACTGCTACCAGGGGAAAGAGGGCTAGAAGACAGTGACAATATTTCTAAGAGCCAGGCCTAAATGTTATTAAACCATTTCTTCCCACACCTCATTGGCCAGAGCTCAGTCACATGGCTCCAAGAACATGAAAATGAGGCTAGAAAATGTTTTTCTGTGTACCTACCAGGGAGAATTGAGATGGTGAAAATGCCTTCATTTTATTGCTCTTTCTGTAGCGGTTAATAGTCCCATAAAACATGATCCTTGAGTAACTGGTATTTTTTTGTTGTTTTTTTTACTCAATATGAAAAAATAAAAAACCTTCATAAGAATGAAAGTAGACAAGAATTGGCCTGAATTATATCTTTGGAGTCTTTTTTTTTTTTTTTATTGCTTAAAGTATTACAAAGGGTATTACATATGTATCCATTTTATCCCCCTGCCCTAGACAGTCTCCTAGCTTCCCCTATCCCCCAGTGTCTTATGTCCATTGGTTATGCTTATATGCATGCATACAAGTCCTTTAGTTGATCTCTCACCCCCCTACTTCCTGCCCCCCAACCCTCCCCGGCCTTCCCGCTGCAGTTTGACAATCTGTTTGAGGCAGTTCTGCCTCTGTATCTATTATTGTTCAAAAGTTTATAATGGTCTCTATTGTCCATGAATGAGTGAGATCATGTGGTATTTTTCCTTCATTGACTGGCTTATTTCACTTAGCATAATGCTCTCCAGTTCCATCCATGCCGTTCCAAATGGTAAGAGTTCCTTCCTTTTTACAGCAGCATAGTATTCCATCGTGTAGATGTATCACAGTTTTCTAATCCATTCATCTACTGATGGGCACTTAGGCTGTTTCCAGATCTTAGCTATGGTGAATTGTGCTGCTATGAACATAGGGGTGCATATATCCTTTCTGATTGGTGTTTCTGGTTTCTTGGGATATATTCCTAGAAGTGGGATCACAGGGTCAAATGGGAGTTCCATTTTCAGTTTTTTAAGGAAACTCCATACTGTCTTCCATAGTGGCTGCACCAGTCTGCATTCCCACCAGCAGTGCACAAGTGTTCCTTTTTCTCCACATCCTCTCCAGCACTTGTCGTTTGTTGATTTGTTGATGATAGCCAGTCTGACAGGTGTGAGATGGTACCTCATTGCTGTTTTGATTTGCATCTCTCGGATGATTAGTGACTTTGAGCATGTTTTCATATGTCTCTTGGCTTTCTGGATGTCCTCTTTTGAAAGGTGTCTATTTAGGTCCTTTGCCCATTTTTTGATTGGATTGTTTATCTTTCTTTTGTTAAGTTGTATGAGTTCCCTATAAATTTTGGAGATTAGGCCCTTATCAGATATGTCATTGGCAAATATGTTTTCCCACACAGTGGGTTTTCTCGTTGTTTTGTTGATGGTTTCTTTTGCTGTGCAGAAGCTTTTTATTTTGATGTAGTCCCATTTGTTCATTTTTTCTTTAGTTTCAAGTGCCCTAGGAGCTGTATCAGTGAAGAAATTGCTTCGGCATATGTCTGAGATTTTGTTGCCTTTGGATTCTTCTAGAATTTTTATGGTTTCCCGTCGTACATTTAAGTCCTTTATCCATTTTGAGTTTATTTTTGTGTATGGTGTAAGTTGGTGGTCTAGTTTCATTTTCTTGCATATATCTGTCCAATTTTCCCAGCACCATTTATTGAAGAGACTATCTTGGCTCCATTGTATGTTCTTGCCTCCTTTGTCAAATATTAATTGAGCATATTGGTTCGGGCCGATTTCTGGGGTCTCTATTCTATTCCATTGATCTATATGCCTAGTCTTGTGCCAGTACCAGGCAGTTTTGAGAACAGTGGCTTTGTAATACAACTTGATATCTGGTATTGAGATCCCACCTACTTTGTTCTTTTTCAGGATTGCTGCAGATATTCGGGGTCTTTTTTTATTCCAGATGAATTTTTGGAGAGTTCGTTCTAGATCTCTGAAGTATGCCGTTGGTATTTTAATGGGAAGTGCGTTGAATTTATAGATTGCTTTGGGTAGTATGGACATTTTAATGATGTTGATTCTACCAATCCATGAACACGGTATGTTCTTCCATCTGTTTATGTCTTCCTCTATATCTTTTTTCAACGTCCTGTAGTTTTCTGAGTAGAGGTCTTTTACCTCTTTAGTTAAGTTTATTCCTAGGTAGCTTAATTTTTTTGGTGCAATGGTAAACGGGATTGTTTTTATAATCTCTCTGTCTGAAAGTTCACTATTGGTGTATAGAAATGCCTCAGATTTCTTGGGGTTAATTTTGTATCCTGCTACATTGCCAAATTCATGTATTAAGTCTAGTAGCTTTTTGATGGAATCTCTAGGGTTTTGTATGTATAATATCATGTCGTCTGCAAATAAGGACAGTTTTACTTCCTCTTTTCCAATTTGGATGCCTTTTATTTCTTCTTCTTGCCAAATTGCAATGGCTAACACTTCCAGTACTATGTTGAACAGGAGTGGTGAGAGGGGGCATCCCTGTCTTGTTCCTGTTCTTAGGGGAAATGGTGTTAGTTTTTGTCCATTGAGTATGATGTTGGCTGTGGGCCTGTCATATATGGCTTTTATTATGTTGAGGTATGATCCTTCTACTCCCACCTTGCTGAGAGTTTTTATCAAAAATGGGTGTTGAATTTTGTCAAATGCTTTTTCTGCATCAATTGATATGACCATGTGGTTTTTTTCTTTCAATTTGTTTATGTGATGTATCACGTTTATTGATTTGCGGATATTGTACCATCTTTGGAGTCTTTCATATGACCTCATAAATACTCCCTTCATTTTTTTATAATTTCAGTTTAATCTGGATTTCTCCTTCTTACTACCAATGGTCATCACTAATTTAGAGCTTTTAGGCTACCTAGCCCAATGTTTCCTAACATAAGCTTCATCAATCAGTCAATCAATCAATACATCCACAGGAAAGAATTTATTAATTAAAAATCACATCCTTAACACTATAATAGACCCAGTAAACTTCTACTTCCCTATCGAAATTTGTTCTAGTGTCACCTGCTCAATGAAGTGTCTTCATCTCATTCTTTACACAGCTCCCTCCATTCACATAATTGTCATGGGCAACATGGCATGGGAGATGAAAGCATAGGCCCTGAAGCTAGACTCCCTATATGTAAATGCTGGTCCTTCCAATTGTTGTATTTGCAGCATTGGCATTGTGTTTAATTTCCCTGTGCCTCAGTTTCTCCAATTGTGACGTGGATATAGTATAAAGTTATTTTCAGCAACCAAAAAGTTAATATAAAGAAAGATGTATAACAGTTGCACACTTTAGCCAGGCAACAATAACATTACATATTTTATTGCTGTCACTACTATTTTATTTGTATTAGAGAGTGAACTGCTCAAGAACAAAGACAATTGTCATTAACTGAAATTTTTTACAGTGTTCAGAACATGCTTAGTGCCTAGTGAGTTCCCATTAAATTTTAGTTGAAAGAATTACATCAGTAGTAACCATTAAGGACAGCTAGCATTATTAAGCATTTACTATGTTCCAAGAACAGTTCTAAGTGGGTGAAGATGTTAAATCATAATGAAAAAGAGAGGAAGTAGTGTATCATTCAGTGAAAATAACTTGCTACTGTACTAATAAAAAAAGACTTAATGGTTTAAAAATATAAATTTTATGTATCACAGGCCTAGAAAGAAGCCTATTCTATCATCCCACTGGCCAAACTTTTTCCCATAATTCAAACTCACCCCTCCCCCATAAAAGCAACCCAGGCCTCCTTTTTGATCATTGATAGAACTAAATACTCTGATAAACAGAAAATTTAAAAAATCTATTTGGGGGGTGACAAGAATAAAACTCAAACAAATAAAAAACAAAGACTGCTATTATTGGAGAAAGTTCCACTGAAGAACATGAATGTGCCCTCCAAGATGAGAAAAAGTTGGTGTGACAGAAAAAGGGGAATGCATTCCAGGTGAGGTGACTGGCAAAAGTAAGGGTGTAGAGGAAGACTATTCAGGAAAATTTCCTATTAGATACAATAAAGTGGTGAAGATTTCAGCACAAATAAGCTGGGCAACACACAGCAAGCACGTGCCATCACAAGCATGCAGCACTTGATGCATGTGTCCTTTCTAGAGAACCCTTTTGACATAGAACTAAGCATATTGACAGCTGCAGGTTGAGTTTCAGATTGAGATTGACATCACTGCACCTGGTTGTCAGATAAATGGATTCTTTATATCTGAATCCACTCCCCCCCAAAAAAATTATTATATGGTCTACTGATCTGGTTAGGATGATGTTTTGGGCAACATTTTCTGACTATTTCAGCCTGTTGCACAAATTGTGAATCCTGATTGTTTTCACACAGTTTAGTCATACCTCCTCACCCAGACTCTACTGTTTCTTTAAATAGAGACTTGAATCATTCCATAACCCTAATCACAGTACTGTAAGCACATTCGCTGTTTAAATAACATTTCTTATCTCTTGATTCACTTGACATTTTTGTATATGTCTTGTACTAAAGTTCTTTTTATACTCTGTACATAGGCTTATAAACAGAAGCAACAACATAATCCCCTAATCATATACATATATATATATATATATATATATATATATATATATATATATATATATATTTCTCTCTCTTTTTTCATATTTTCTACTAGATAGTGAAGACGCTAAAAGCTAAGTTGTGACATTTCAAGTCATGGACCTTGTAATTCATCTAGTGAGATTTGGGACACAGCCAACCATCAGTAAATGATATTTTTTACTTTGCCCTATTCATACAACCATCAGTAACGCACATTCTGTTGAATATGTTTGACTTTGATATGTTAATCTTTTGCTCTTCTGCCATATTTAAAGGTTGGGTGCCATGTTAACTTGTATGGCTGCCCAAGCTTGGCTTCAAATTCTAGTGCTTTCTCTCTTTAAGTTCTAAGGCATGTGGAGGAAGTGTAACAGCTTCCTGAGATTGTATCTGCCAAGTGAAGAGATTACATAAACCAAGAAATAGAAATGACATTTCGTGTAAAACCCAATTCAGGTCCAATTGAGGTGTCTCCAAGAAGTATCTTTTAAAAATAAATTTCTAATCCATGTAAAATTTGTACCTTAAAGTGAGTGGTCATGGAGATGAATGGATGGTTCTCTCTACATGTGGAGATAACTTACATGAACTAAGCTTCACTCTTCATCTGAATATGGTTTTTCAGAAGTTCAAAATAGATTGGTTCACAGGATTCTACTCTTCAAAGAATTTAATCTTTCTTAGGCTTCTGAATTAAAAAAAAAAATCAAAGTCTTTATTTCCTCTGCTGAACCAAAGAGGTCTGACTGATGACATCTGAATTGGATTTGGGAGCCTGATGTTAAAAATGTATGATGTAGAGTGGACGTGCATTTTATCTTCACTAATGCAGGCAAAAACAGTTCAAAGGAGGGGACAGCAAACTGACTAATTGAGGCAGCCTTGTTCTAAGAAACAAGATTTGACTCCTGGCCTAAATAGATGGGGCTGATGAGAAGCCTATAAATGCAGGGCATCTTGTGGGAGCCAGGAGATATTGTTGTATTTTTTGTCTTCCTTGCATCAGAATTCAAGGTTACAGAATTAAACCAATGGATAAGTCAGAGAAAGAACAGGATAAGAATGAAGACTTCTCAGAGAAAAAGGAAATGTGGTAAGGGGTTACTGAAGCTGGGCTTCTATCATGCAGGTTCTCTCTCTCTCTCTCTCTCTCTCTCTCTCTCTCTCTCTCTCTCTCTCTCTCTGGATTTCCATTGGCATGGTATCCTTTAACCTTAAATTTATGACTATTTCTGGGTCCAACCATTTATACACAGAATAGCAGGGTTAGTTTCTTCGCTCAGTACATGCAGAAATAATAACTGCTCACTACCTCACCCATAAGAAGCATGTCAAGGATGTCTCCAGGCAACAAGTTCTCCAATTTTGTAAATCAATTATCTAACACTCAGACTTCAAGGATCAGGGTCAGTGATGAGGATGCTGATCAAATGATCAATCCATCAATAGACAGATAATGCTACTGCTGATGATGACAATTATGGTAATCAGCCATAATCAGCATGATAGTGATAAGGAAGGAATTATTAACATTCAAATTTTACATTATCTTACTCAGGTTCTGATTCAAGTAAATGTCATATAACTTATGTAATCTTCACAATAATACTTTAAAATAAATATTATTATTATCTCATATTCTAAAGAAAGGAAACTGAGTCAAAGAAAGGTTAAATAATTTGTCTTACTACATAGCGTTGGTAGATATCAAGGAAAACATAGTAGTAATAATTTTTTTTAAAAAAAAAAACACGCTCTAAATTGTAATAGCTGAGATGTTGGGGAAGAAAACAGCAGCAGAAAGGCTGGTGAATTTCTGTAGATCCCTCCACCCCCCAGAGTAGCACACAACTTCCCAGGGAATTTTTTATGGGAGACAGACCATTTCAAACCCATGTCTATCAGAGGGATGGAGTTCTCAGGCACTCTGGTGCCTAAGGCTAATTCTGCCTCTTTTCTTAATGTTACCTACTATTCAATACAGAATGTAATTTGCACTAACTACAAAATGAAGGATGCAGGGAGTTAAAGGAGTCAGTTCTCCCTTGACTATATTAGGTACGTGTTATGCAAAGAAGCGAGGTCCGTCTGAGAAAACCTCAGCATATTGGTCGCCCATTCCACTGAAATAACTTGGGGGGCTGGGTGTGAAGATATGGTTTATTAGGAGTTAGGTACACACTGGTGGTGGCCGGTCAGTGAAGTTTCCTGCAACACTGGCGTTCTCAATTCAGGGTCCAGGAAACAAAGCAAATAGAACATGTGGGAGGGAGACGTGCTGTCGGGCAAGCTGTGTGATGTCAGAACGCTAGCTGTTTCTCTACAGTTGTTTGCAAGTCGGGATCATATCTAGAAGCAGTTTGCCTCTGGCTTCCTCAGACAGAGGAGATGGCCAGGTTCCCAATGCCTTACAGATGGCCTTCATCATAGTCCCACAGGGTGGGAGGGGGAGTTGGAGCTTGGGAAGGGTCCCCTGTTCTGACACACCACACAGTATGCATCTAAATCCCAGTAAATGTGGAGGAATGACTTAGACACTCTGCCCAACTACCTCATTCCATTTTTTTCACTGACTCATTTAATGACCCTGCATGATTGCATGCAGGCGATTATATGTTATACCTTATATGTGGGCGCTGCTCCTTTAAGAACAGAGAACCTAGAAGTAGCACTCCTCAGGTTACTGTTTCCTCCAAATGTGATTCCAAAATCACATGCAAATTACTTTTTTCAACATATCTTCTTTCCCGCTATTTTCTTGCTCCCGTAAATGGGCATGTTAGCGGTTAGGCTTTATCTCACAGGTATAAATATAACACCTCGACATTAATATAGATTACATGTTAATGTGAGATCTGGCAAGAATGGTGCCATCCAATAAATCTGAGGAGAAGAGTGAAATCTCTCTCCATCTACCAGCATTGGCAATTAGGTTTGATTGAAAAATGAGTTGGTTTCACCGGCACTAGAAGCAGCCGATCTCAAGTATTCATATATCACTAAATAGCTAATAACAGACATTGTATATATCATTAAATAATCATAACAATTATTCTTCCTCAGTAGGACTAGAGTACCTGTGTGCTGCAGCTGAGTAAATCATGCTTGATGGTTTCCTGTTTTACTCTAAAAATCAAGGGCTGTAAATAACATGAGCTGTTAGCTGTCACACAACTCATATCATTAGTAGAAAGAATATTTATGGGACCCTAAGCAAACCTATTACTACAGAAAAAGGATGAAAGGAAGACAGCAAAGGCATGGCTAGAAATATTGGTAGGAGAAATAGCTAGTAATACAGGAGATGAAATGTAATTATGTAATGTAACCCACCCGATTCTGTACAAGCATTCTTCTAATCAGCTAATAAGTTAATGTTGAGAAGTTGGCTTATACTTGGCTATACACTTGGGTGGAAAAATATGTCCTGAGTTCTGTTATCAGTTTCTGGACTGATGTACAAAAGTCTGTTTATCTCAGGTGAAGAATAAAATATTTAGTCAAGTGTTAACAGTTCTGTGAAATTGTATTTAGATACAACTTTTACTTTTTAAATTTTTTGTTTTCTGCCATTCATATTACATATCATGCACCTGCATGTGTCTTATATTGCAAGATGATTTTTGACTATGGAAATCATGCCTGTGTGATAGAGAGCTTAAAGGAGTAGTACCAAAGGGGCTAACTCAATTATTTTCAGAAACTTTTCTTGTGTGAAGCAACTTCTATGTACATGTAATTGTTCAAAAAATAAACTAAAGGAGACTGAAAATATAGTAGATAAATGGGCACATTACCAATCTAGTAAGATTCAAATTATGGTTTCCTCTCCTAATAATGTCTTAATTTATTATTCTTGACCAATGTGCCCTCTATAACAGCTAAAATATTGGAAGGAAATCATAGATGCTAGATAGATAGATGCTAGATAGATAGATGATAGATAGATAGATAGATAGATAGATAGATAGATAGATAGATAGATAAAGTATTTGAATGTATTGAGAGCATATAAGGCAGTGAGAAGTAATGGAGCCAAGATATATGAGAGAAAATCCAATGGTATTAGCCAGGGAGTTGGGGCTGCTGAATTCCAGTTCCTAACTCAGTGGCTGAGAAGCTGGATCGAACTTCTGATATGTTTGTGGGGTTGGTGGCACACCAAA
Organism: Myotis daubentonii; assembly: GCF_963259705.1. Lineage (NCBI taxonomy): Eukaryota > Metazoa > Chordata > Mammalia > Chiroptera > Vespertilionidae > Myotis > Myotis daubentonii. Next base: position 50,936,561 of record NC_081852.1, on the reverse strand, counting down.
AGGAAAGCCCAGTACCACATATTTTTGTTATTTATCAAAATAAAAGAAAGGTTGTCCTGGCTGGTGTAGATTGGTTAGTTGGATGACTTCCTGTGCACCAAAAGGTATCCGGTGGAGAGAGATTCTGCTTCTCACTCCCCATTGGTCACACCCCTCTATAATCAAGGACCAGCCCTCTGTAACTAAGGACCAGCCCTCTATAACTAAGGACCTGCTCTCTGTAACCAAGGACCAGCTCTCTGTAACTAAGGACTAGCCTTCTGTAACTAAGGATCAGCCCTCTGTAACTAAGGACCAGCCCCCTGTAACTAAGGACCAGCCCTCTGTAACTAAGGACCAGAGCTAAACGTGGGGGCAATTCTTGTTTGATGTGCAATTTGAAGGGTGCAATGGCTCCCTAACAAAATCCCAAAGGTTTATTTATTTTTTAAATGTACTGCCTAGCACAGCATGCCATTGCCTTTCCCATAAAATGCTACAAATATAAAAGGGAAAACACACAGAGAAAAACAAAAACAACAACAAACATCCAGGGGAGATATTTGGAGTACACAAGATGTAACCTCAGGAAGAATCATCCTTTCTTAAAGCAGAACTCTGCTCGTTTCTCTTCTCTGGGAAAATAGTGAATCATGTGCAAGAGTTCAGGGGTAATTAAGAATAATGGCAGTGCCAACCCCAGGACAAGTGATAAATCTTGGTTTGTTTATGAGTTAGAAATGTTATTAGTGCTTAGTCAAAAGACTACTTCTGAGTTGTAGCTAAAATGTGCTAGGGTAATTCTTTAGCTTCAGAAATGGAGAGACAGACTTGCAAAATATGTTCAGAGATTTCCTTCCAGGAGGTATAAAGTAAACTTTGATACTCAACTGATTATTTTAAAGCAATTACAGGCTTTTCTACGGAATTTAATATACTATTAGATATGCTTATATTCTAGATGCCTAATGTCTGTACTGATGATACAGTCTGCACTGCAGGTCCTCATGGGGAGGTGGATTAATGACACTTACTACTACATAATTACAGAAATGTGATCAATACAAAAATAACAGTCTACACAAAGTGTATGGGAGAACAGAAGTTACAATGCTTGAATGGGTCCTTCTAAGAAAGGAAATGCTATGTCCTCAGCACTAGAGATTCTGACTTGATTGTCTTGTGGTGAGACCTGGCTTAGGCATTTGTTTCTGAAGTTTCAATAATGGTGTCCATGCACAGCCAAGGTGGGGAACCACCGTCTCCTGATGAGCTTCCTTATTCTTGGCAGTAGCAGCTTTATGATCCCTCCTGGGGAAAGGGCAATAGAACATTTTCATATTCAGGTTTCAGGATGTATTCATGTTAGTACAGTAGGCACAACACCCCTATGCACTGCCAATGCAAGGAGCTGCCCAGCTTGCAGAGGGAGGGCGGGAAGGGGACTAAACGTAGTTGAGTATATTCAGAAACCAGGGCTTTCTCATTGGCAATCTCAATTCCTCAATCAGGACTGGGCACTGCTGACCTATTAAAATTAACAAGTACAGAAAATGTTGGAAAAAATAGCTTAGGGCAGTGGTTTTCAAACTTAGATAGATATAAGGATCACCTGGGTGCTTGTGTTTCACCAACTAGACAACTGAGACTTGATAGTAGTTTTGGTTTATCCATGAAGCATCTAAGAAACAGTCATTATTTCTGCTGTAGGAAGTCAACCCCTCTCCCCACCTGAGGAGCGTCCATCCTTGGATGTGTATATCTAATGTGTGTGGTGGGTGGAAGTGAATGTGGGAATCCCTCCTAGAACCCAGCAGGTACTAGAATTAAAATAACCAGCAACTGGTGGCTTTGGGTTATTTTTCTCCTTGATTTTGTACCCCATGAAATAGGGAATTACCAATCAAAAGACCTTGAAGTTTCTGTTATTTTTTAGGGAAGTTTTGGTAAGTGAAGGTGCTTGAGGTAAAAGTCTCCATCGGTTTTATCCCCTTGAACTTACTTTGGGGACTGGTAAGAAAATTCATCAGGTGGGACAAAAAGACTCTGCTGGGATACCTTGTATGCTTGCCTAGCTTTCTTCTGAAACTTTCTGGAAGATTTCTAGCCACTAATGCATTACCATAAAATCTGTCATGTAAATTTAATTTGCTAAAAAGCTTATAAGTAAATAACCAAAACCATCCTCTAATCAGTGTGTTAAGCTGGCATAATTATGTGATGCTATTCTGGAAGACAGTGCCTTTGACATCCTGCCCTGCAACCACCTCCACACCATCCTCCCTCTGTCTGAGGCTTCAATTTATAAAAATGTGTATTTTACATATGAGGGCTGAGAGACCATTGATCATGCTGCCTTTGAAGGCCCTGACCTCCAAAGGTCAGGGCTGACATTTTAATTTAACACCTGGACATCCATATTCATCTCTGTTCCTTTGATATCACCAGCATGGCCTTCCTGGGAAAGCAGGACTTCTAATAGCTAAGCCCTTAAGTGACAAATGACATCTAGGGTTCTTTTGATATAATGGAGCTTGAGGTCCCATCTCTTCCCCAGCTTATGAGGGAGAATGTCACATTTCACATTTACCATGCTGGAGGTTACAATACACAAATGAATGAGGGAGGGACATGATAAATGGATGGATGGATGGATAGATAGATAGATAGATAGATAGATAGATAGATAGATAGATAGATAGATAGATAGAAGATGAAGGAGGAGGGGGAAGGGAAAGAGGAAAGAGGTGGTTTACATTCATAGAATACAAAAATGTGAGAGGGAATGTATATGATTTAAAAGTGATCTGACAATGAAGCCGGGTATATTCCCATGGACAAAAGTGTAAATTTCTGAGTATAGTGATTTCTATATGGATAAATAATGAGAATGAGAAAATTGAGATCAGAATCAAGTCACAGAAGCAGAGAAATTGGTCATTGCTAAACCTAGTGATGTATTTGATTGACATCCAGAGTAAGTTGTCTCTAGAAGCTCCTGAGATATATTCTTACAGAAGTATTATTGGATTAGTTCAGAAACTGCCACCAGTGGAGAGAGGGGGTTGTATTAACTAACCTCTCAATGCTGCTAAATGACTAAGTCCTAGTTCTGGGTCTTTGACCCAGCTTTGACTGCCGAGAATGGCATAATGTCATTTCTAGAAAAATGCCTTGGGACAAACAGTATCAGGTTTATATTCATTGGGTGACAGATTGATATATATATATAATTATGCAATTCCAAAAATGTTTTTGTATGGGGCATGATTATAGTGTCTATAATGTTAGTGTTTTAATGTTTTAGTCTCCTGTTGGCAGCAGCTCTAGGAAATATGGAAAGCTAGTGAAGAGAGGCTGTTTCGAATGAAACACGAACTTCTAAGAAAGAGGTAGAAGAAGACCACTGAGTAATAACAGATATAGAAGGAGGGGAGTTAGAAAGCAAATGTAGGACTCCCCTGGCTGTGTGAAGAAGGCATACTGGCAATATAACAATTCTGGTTATAACAATTCAGTCCTTTCAAGACTGAAAAGGAAGGGGGATGGTGGTGGTGATCAAGATCATTAGCAGCCCTGACCATATCTCAAACTACAGAGTTTTCAGTTGTTGGTCTGCTTACTGTCTCTAGCCAAAGACCTAAGGCATTTCCTTGTTTACTTAGCAATAGCAGGGACAACAAGAATACACATATCCACCACAGTCATTTACTACATACACAGTGTGTGCCAGTAATTTCTTTGTAAGCACATTATTTAGCTCTCAGAATGATCCTGGGAGGTACTATAACCAATTTTGTTAATGGGAGGAAAAATTGAGCCTTAGAAAAGGTAATGATTTGCCTAAAATTTCACCACTAATGTCTGTAGGTGGTGGTGTTTGAATCCAGATGTATATTGACAGAAATGTCTTACTTATTGGACTGTATAATTAAGATATTGTTATTATTAGGCTACTTTGAGGCAATTGAAATCAAAGATGCACTTTCTCCTACTAAGAGTGAGTGCTTTCTGTGGAAGAGAGAGGGGGCAGGCATTACTGGGCTATATTTTATCCTGACAAGGAGGGCCTTCAGCAGAGTCCAATCAAATGGGAGTGCCCATCCAGGCTGGCATGGGTCAGTGGTGGAGGGTCGACCCATGCACCAAGAGGTCACTGGTTCCATTCCAGGTCAGGGCACATGCCCACTTTAGGGAGGCGTGCAGGAGGTGGCAGATCTATGTTTCTCTCTCATCAATGTCTCTATCTCTCCCCCCCTCCCCCGTCTCTAAAATCAATAAAAATATATTTTAGAAAAATGTGAGTGCCCATACAATTAGAAAAACATTACCAAAGTGAACTCTGGCTTTGAAACTTAGAAATATGCTTTTGATAAGTAAATATAGGAGAGTAAGGGCAAAAAAAAAAGTCAGGGTTTTGAAGCAGAAAGAAAAAGGTTTAGAAAGAAAACTCTATTCAAGTCATCAACTTCTCCTTAAGGTAAAAAACCAGTATGCTAAAATACTATTAAATTACAAATCAGTTCCAACCATCATGTCTTTTCTTGATTTTGTCAGGTCTCTGCCTGGGGTCGTTCTATTTGATCATTGTTGTGTTAATGACTGTGAAACAATGGATAAGCTATGATACCCACAGGTCTAAAAGGGGGGTGGTGGGGAGAGAATGTATGGTTGGATACATCATCAAAGAAGTCAGTATGCTATAGAAACTTCATCTTTAGCTGAAGGCAAGGAAATCTGTCAAGTAAGTAAACACAAGCACATGAACCTTTCTTCAAAGGCAAAAGACTAAAAGAACGAATTATGGGAGCCAAGTCCCTCTTCCATGTGTGTTGGGCTACCTCATTGAGATCAAAGTTCTAATTCCCAAAAATAATGCTTCAAGGTGAATTAAGCTCTCATTTACATAATGCATCAAGGTCAGAATACAATGTTTTAAGCCACTTAATGAAACAAACACATACTAGAATCTGAATCTCATCAAAGATAGAGACTTTAGTCAGAACGTGGATGCTTCAGTCAAGGAAAGTATATAAGACATTTTTGAACTTCTGTACGGCAAGTACATCAGAGCAAGCATTTAATAACTATGTGAACAGATGGAAGTATAGAATGAAAGGAACAGAAGGAGAAGGGGAAATAAACAGTCTTAAGTGTCATGATTTATAAGCATGCCCTGTAACTCTATATCAATCATTATGTATCAGAATTGTGATGTATTAAACAGTAATACCTTGGGCAGAGCATATCATTCTTGGGTATATGAGGTTAGTTCTATAAGGGATTTCAGTAATTATCAACGCTCTAATATTTACAGTAAAATAATCGAGGGTCAGGGAAATTTATTAATTACAGTTACAATGGCAGATTTCCTGACATTCTTGTAAGCGACTATTTGGACTCTCCATTAATTTGAGCCCAAAGCCAAGGCCAATAAAAGCTTAGTTTTATTTGCATTTCTTCCTTTTCTATTCATATTATATATTATCTAATTTTATTTGCATTTGCCTAATATCAATTGAGCATCTTTTGAATGCCAAGTACTATGCTAGGGACTAGGATTCAGTAATGGATTAAGCAAGTGTAGTTTTCTGCTGTCAATGAATTTACAGTCTAATGAAAGACAAATATTACATAAGTATTTATAAGTATAAATAGTGTGTGGAAACATGAAGTTTAATAGGATCCTTGTCCGAGCAGGTTTTTATGAAACAAAACCCTCTAGGACAGTGGTTCTCAACCTTCTGGCACTTTAAATACAGTTCCTCATGTTGTGACCCAACCATAAAATTATTTTCATTGCTACTTCATAACTGTAATGTTGCTACTGTTATGGATCGTAATGTAAATATCTGATATGCAGGATGGTCTTAGGCGACCCCTGTGAAAGAGTCTTTCAACCGCCAAAGGGGTCACAACCCACAGGTTGAGAACCACTGCTCTAGGAGATTGTTAGGAAAGTGTTGCAGCGAGAATCTGGGGCTTGAATGGTTCAAGAGTCTTCACATCTTATACCTGATATGTGAATGTAAAGGATCTTAGGCTTTTATCAGGTTTTAACCATTTTAAAGTTACATGACAATGAAAAAATTACACCTTGTGAGTACATTGAGTCCACCTAGATAATCCAAAATCGTCTCCCCATCTCAAGTTTACCTGATTGGCAGCCTTTATTCTATTCGCAACCCTAATTTCTTTCTGCCATTCACAAGTTCAAGGGACTAGGACCTGGACACCTTTGACAGGCCCTTATTCTGCCCATCTATCTAGAGATACTCTAGTCATAAGTTTTCATGTCCTGGGAAACCCCTAGTTCTGAAGACATAAAACACAAAATAGCTCCCTGAATTGCTTAAAGTGCCTGGCCACTAAAATACTATGAGGCAGCATTTCTTTTCCCCTTATCTACCCACATCCCCTGTTCAGTGAAGTCTAGCCAAGGTGAATAAATAGAATTCACAACTCTGCTGAGTATTCTGTCAAGAGCAATACCCTAGGTCCCTGATATGGCAGGTCTCATAGCTCTTCCAGAAGAGCAAGCTTTGCCAGAAACACCAGCAACACCTGACCGATGTCTGTTTGCCCATCCTTCCTGGACATGCTTTAATCTTGCTGTTTCCAAACAAATCATGGAAGAATCATTAGTGTTTCTCAGTGTGTTTCAAAGTGGGCTCTGTGGTCCATCTGCATAATAGTCACTTGAAGAATTATTTTATAATTCCTGCTACTCTTCTATCCAAGACTGGTTTCAGTTAAAGCCTCAGGATCTTTTTTTAAAATTAGCATCCTAGATGATTTGTATTCCATCATTCCAGAGCCCCACATTGCAAAACACTGGGCAAATGTAGATAAAGTTGCCCAAGAATACAGACACTACACTGTATTATACTTTGTGTTAGTGTGTATATGGGTGTAGGAGTGGGAGGGGCAATACAGATACAGAAACAGAGAAAGACACAGAAGAGAGAGGGGGGTGGTGGCAACTATCAATGTAAACATGCGTAAATTATAAAGGTAATTTACATTTAATCAAATTAATGCTTTTCCTAAATCTTGTTCATTTTACTTCATATTGTATAATATACCTTATATCTTATATTTTCAGTTCATTATAGTTACTTCACATCTTGTTTTCAATATGTATTTTGAAAGTAGCATATGCTATGATTTTTTTTGTCATTTGAATCTGAACAAGAATTTCATTATTAGTAAAAACCCATAACTACCATTTTCTTCACCATCATTTAATGGTGAGGGTTGGGGAAACGCACATCATCTTTCCTCCTGACTCCATGCTGCAGTGAAAATATTTCAAGGATTGGAGAAGCCTTGTGCAATGTAAAACTATAGAAAGAATAGGGAATCAAAGGTAGCAGAGCAGATTTTTCTCTCTCCTCTTCATCCCTGAGGTCTGAGTCAGCTGAACTGAGAATTTAATAGAAAAAGACATGATTTACAGCCACATGTACAACACCAACACCCTTCACACAGCAGAACTCCTACCCTAGGAACCCTTTGCTGCATATTCATGGAGCAAATCAAGTCCCAGGGCTGTAAGCCTTCTGTAAATACTGAGAATTATATTCCCCTGGAGGAGGCTGGCAAACAGATAGTAAGCTCCTGGGAAAGCCAATCTTCCTGCCTTTTGTAGAGACGGATGTTTCCGGATCACTTAGAACTTTTTGTTCCAAGGTGGTGTAATGCTTGAGATGGGCAAGGGCACCCTCACCACAGACTCCTACAGAGTCACTAACCCCACGGAATAGTAGGCCCTCTGAGGATCAAAACGCCCATATCTCTCCAAGTTTGGCATCACATCATCTTAAAGTTGCCCTATCTATTCAACACTGTCCATCCCAGGACGTACCATGTCTAGTACTTTTCATGACTTCCTCTAATCTTGAAAACCTACAATTTAATTGTGTGTGTGTGTGTGTGTGTGTGTGTGTGTGTGTGTGTGTACAGAGAGAGTGTATATTCTTATGATATGCCAGGAGAGTCTGTGTGAATAATCTTTTTATAGTTTCATTTAATATTTTAATATTCTTAATAATCCCATGAAGAAGGTTATAGTAGTATCCCCATTTTAAACATATGGATTGCTCTTTTTTCCTGCTACCTAATTGGAGTGGGGGGTTGTCAAAACAGACAATGATTTAATGGTAGAATAACCATAATTTATTACTTGTAAGTTAAGTAAGGGGGGGTTAATAATTATGCTTGGACAAAAGGAATACACTGGGACTGTCTAGGCAAAACAGGACATGTGTATATGGCTTAGTGTTTCTCTGCTCTCACTGAAGCATAGTTGTTTTGGTCCAAGCTCCTCTCTGGAGACTAAATGGGTTGCCTGGCTTCACCACAATGGAGAGAAGAGTTGCCTCTCAAAGTGCTACCCAATGATGCTAAGGAGTGATCCCAGAAGACTCGGGTTGGAACGAAAGGCTTTCCCTAATGGTTCAGAGGATATGTGTTGCCATAGTGGTTCATAAAAGTCATTAAAGTTGCATTGGGCTACTATTTTGGTAAATTCCCCTAAAACTATGCCTTATGATTGCACAAAAGGAACAAAGGCTTTCTCTAAAGTCTTTCCAGCAGAAGACTTTCTCTGCTAGAGAGAACAGCCAAGGTTCTTACATTTCTTTCTCTGGGAGGTTAATGTTTTTCACACACACACACACACACACACACACACACACACACACACACCACACACACACGTTTGCACATAACACCAACGCCACCGGTACCAACATACCAGCCAGCATCAATACAAAAAAGAGAATTGTTGTTACCCATGGAACCTTAGGGGCTCAGAATGCTAGAAGGAGGTTCTGTCGCTTTCAAATTCACATTTTTCTTGAGACATTTTCAATTAATTTCTAGAAGGAGACCTCAAAATATGGACAGCATTCTTCCAGACTCTTCCATTGCAGGTCTTTCATTAAAAGATGTATCTGGATTTCTCTTTTCTTTCTTTACATTCTACTTTTCCCCCTTCTCATTCTGAATATATTGTTTTGTTAATGAAATAAAGACTCTTGCCAATAATCCAGAAAGTGGGTAATAATATTATACCCATTTTAAATAGACTCAAAGATATGAAGTCACTTGCTCAAAGGTAATTTAGACTGGGATGAAGGTGGGGTTCATACCAGGTCTATCTGGCTTCAGAATCATAGTGTTCACCATTGAGATACAACTGACCACTCTGATGAAAAGGCCACAGTTCTAAAATGGGCAACCCCTCAGAATGGAAGCTTTCCCTCCCTATCCTGTTTCAGTGACACTGAGAAAACAAGGGATCTTATAAGGACTGGTTGAAAAGTAGATGTTCTAGACGAGGCCTTTGAAGGACCCAGCTTCATTCTTGGACTTGGAGATATGTAGGTCAAGGCGAGTGTGGGTTACCCAACTCAAAACAATGGATGTGGCAATAATCAATTCTTTTCAGGGTGGATTGTGCAGTGTTTAAAACAGGGTTCAGGGAAATATGTATTATTTAGCAAAGCATCATCACAGCTTTAGAGAAAAATGACCCATCACTTGTCTTTAATTCCAGGGTTGTTGTTTTTTTCTTCTGGTCCCTAATTTGGACCCCGGGTATTCTGCCTAATTGTATAAATGAGATTAATGATTTCATACCAGCAGAGAACATAAAGTACTAAAGTCTAGCAATATGACACATCATTGTAGGAGTAAATGGTGAGGTATTTAGCATTTACAGAGGGCTTTGTTTGCAGTGTGCCTGTTCTGATTGCATATTCAGATACACATTATAACTCTAATGATCACTTTGTGCCTTTCTATTTGTTATGCTTGTATGTATTTGCAGCATTTAACATTTCTAATATTAAGTAAAATTAATGCTCCTGAAAGCCTGCAGCTGCCTGCCCTGTGTGGTTTGCTGCTTCATTTATTTATAGAGTCTTTGCCTCGACTAGTGAGAATCCTAAAACCAACTGGGTAGGCTGTTTGGAATCAGGGACTCTTGCTCAGTAATCTGTTAGAGATTAAAATAAAGCCCTAAGGGTTGTTTGATTCAATGAGTGTCCTCTGTTTAGGGCAGCTTCTCCATTGAGGTGTCTCTATTTCTAGAGGCCAATTCTGGAGGCTTCAAGGCCTTTATATAGTCTAAGAGGTGCCCTGAGTTCTAAATGACCAACTCCAAGCTGACAGCAACCTCAGAAAATGCAGAATGCTAGTAGACTTTCCATGAAGGCCATTTATAACTTCAAGTCTCTGTGTAGTAAGTGGTGATGATGATGACATAATAACAGTAAGAATAATACATTCTTATATGTAGAGTATTTACCCAACCCAGGCAGTTGGGTAAATACTCTACATATACTGGCTTGTTTACTCCTTGGGAAGTCTTTTGAGATAATCTAAACTAATAAAAGAGAAAAATGGTAATTGGCGTACAGCGATACCCTTTTCATTGGCTAATCAGGGCTATATGCAAATTAACTGCCAACTAAGATTGGCAGTTAACTGCCAACAAGATGGCGGTTAATTTGCATATGTAGGCACAATGCAGGGAGGCGAAAGGGAAAGCAGGAAGAAGCCCCCTGCCACTGACAGTGATCGGAAACCCAGGGGGGAGCTAAGAGCTGAGGGGGCAGGGCAAAGGCGCCCCCCAGCCATGATCAGAGAATCAGGTGCCTTTTCCGCCCTGGCCAGTGATAGCAGGAAGTAGGGGTGGAGCCAGCGATGGGAGCTGGGCACGGTCGAAGCTGGCAGTCCCAGGATCTAGGGGTCCCTTGCCTGGGCCTAAAGCGAAGCCCACGATCGCGGGGCCGCTGCAGCTGTGGGTCCCCGCTGTCCGGGCCGGATGCCTCAGCCAGAGGCATCAGGCCTGGGCAAGGGGCCGATCCTGCGATTGGAGAGTGATGGGGGTCAATGCCTGAGGGCTCCCAGTATGTGAGAGGGGGCAGGCTGGGCTGAGGGACACTCCCCCACCACACACACACCCAGTGCATGAATTTCGTGCACCGGGCCCCTAGTTACTAATATTACCCCAATATTAAAGAGGAGGAAGCCAAAACTAGGAGCATTAAAGTGGCTTGTTTGTGGTCCCATATCAAGGAATCCCTATTTTAGTATTCAGATCCAGGACAAATGGACTCCAAAAAACAACCACAAACCTTAAATTTCACCTCAAGTCTCGCAATCAGGGAGAAAATTTCAAGTTGGTCATTGAAAACATGCAGCACCATCTATGTTCTGCTCTGTGCCCTCACATTGTTCTGATATTTACAATTCAAGGTCAATGAATTGCCCCTAGCAATACATTCCTCTCTGTATTCTCCTTTTTTTCTTTCCCCTCATTTTCTTTCTTTCAAGAATGATCACCACTTTCTCAGCATTGGGCTTTTCCTGTTCAAATATAATTCAGAGTTTAGGCTCTTCTGCCCCTTATTTGAACAGGATTTAAGTGTCTTTTGAGTGTTGCTCTTTAATGACATATTGGTGATAAGGAGATAATATCTGGCAAATGGTGCTCATGTTTTTCTATAAAGAACGTGAACTTCATTGAGACTAAGGAAATTGCAACCTCTTGTTTCTTTGTTCCTTTCTCTACTCTCATCATTGGCTACTATAGTTCCCCGGATCACTTCTCTCATGTAGAACAGTGATCTGGGACATACATTCATACCTGGTGTGGTACCTTAAAAAAGTGCTTCTGTATTCATCACGGTAGATGTTTTCCTGGCTTCTGGAGGGGAGGAGACAGGGGGTGAGGTACATCTTTAAACCCTAGCTATTGATGAAGGAGCAGCTTTCTATCATGCACTCAGAGAGCCTGCTGGTGTAGCTCCTCTTCAAGCCAAATTAACTCTTCTTCAGTAGTAGTAGGAGAAGGCTAGGGTATCCTTTGTGAGGTAGGAGGGAGGACCCCTTTGAGCACCTATTGCGTGCTAGGAATTTTTAAACTTTCCTCATGGAAAACCCTTTGCTTCTCCCCTCCCCCCCACTGTAGAGTTGGGTCATTAAACACTGCTTTGTGTGGTGGACAGATGTAAACAAACCCTAGAAAGCTCATTTTAAAGAAGCATTGCCATTCTTGGCTTGGTCATGGTCTTCCTTGCCCAGATAAAGGTTTTAGAATTTAGATTGATGCCGGGGTCCAACCCCAGCAGGTCCAGGGGTCCCCAAAGGTGTGGACGGAGTTGGTGAAGAAGGAATGGTCTCAATCTCCAGAGAGGTTCTGCTTCGGATCTCCAGCCAGGTTCTGTGGCCAGGTCCTGGTCAGGTTCTCTTGCCAATCTCCGCAGTCAGGTTCAGTCCAGGATCCCTGCCATGCTCTCTCGCCAGGCTCTGCCTCCAGGCTCCGAGGCCAGTCCCTGTCCAGGATCCTCTGGCATGCTCTCGCCAGCGAAGTTCTTCTGTCTCTAGAGAACGTTCTGTGTAGGTTCTGTGCCTAGGCTCTGTCTCTCTTGGTCCTGTCTTCCAAGCCCTGTGTCCTTAGTTCTGTGTTCTGAGTTCTGTGTTCTAAATTCTGTGTGTTTCTGTCTTGTTACAACTGTATTTATACCAGTTGATTCAATCCTATCAATCTCTATTACAAAGGTTAGGGCGTTTCTTATCTCCATTCCAGGGAGAAAAGATTATGTAGTTTAAGCATGATTGTTCATAGTTAAAGGGATTAATTACCCGCCTGGCACTTAGTTGAGGGGTTTTATTCCCTCCCTAACTTCAGGGGAAAATCCCTACCTGGGGATTCAACCTTTCTCAGAGAGGTGATTTTGGTTAAAACACAGCGCCAAGAAGGTGAGCAAACATATTAAGAAAAGTATGCCATATATGCCAGGTCCCTTGAAACAGCAAGGATGGACCGGCTCCCGGCAGATTGAAGCTTTCCTCAACCTCTCCAATCTAGAATGCTTCAACACACTACTAGGAGTTGCCTTCTCTGGAGTAAAGACATTGCTCCTGTCTTTTCTCCCAAATGACATTTCTAAAATCTCAGCATGGACTTGAAGCTCTCTTTTTGTTTTTTACTGCCCCCTTGGATCTGGAGATGAGAGGATCACATGACTGTGAGTTCTTTTTACTATCACCTCCACATCCCCCAAAAGTCAAAACAGAACCCAATGTGGCTGAACAGTGTCATCAGTGGTCTGGAGTTCAAGTCTGTTTCACAGTGTCATTCCGGTAAATGCCATTTGGTAAAGTCTGTCACTTTTAGAGCCGCTGCAACTCAGGGCCTCAGACTGCTACCACTTGTAACATCAAATCAGATGGAATAAGTTCCTCTCTGACAGATTTAAAGTCTCCTGAGACCCAGGGAAAGATTGTCCGAAGGGCCTGAAGATGAACTGATCTGCTTCTCCCAGTAGGAAGTGAGTAAAAAGTCATTGTGTAAAATGTGGCAGCGTGTGTCATCTCATAAATCTGTTAGCAACCTGAACTCGACATGTACATGAAATTAAGCAAACCATTTTTTCTCCAATTTCCATTTGAATTATGAACTCTACATTACAGATAGATTAACTGCCTCCCAGCTGGTAGCCACGTTTACCATCGATATGGATGTGTTTTAATTTAACCTGCTTCATAGTCAGTCATTAGGATGACAAGTGACCACTCATCAGATTAGAAAAAACAATCTGTAATAGGTGCAAACCACTCTTGATGACACCTACTGAGATAAAATTGTTGATATTGACAACACCTTGAATTTCATTGATTTTTCTATCCAGCTGAAACATTGAGGACACTTTTGCTTTCACCTGTACTCTGCCTCTTTTTATGAAATAATGTTTACAATGGGGGAGAAAAAAGAACACCAGGGAAAATATCAGCTAAATTTCATGTGCGTATCTGTGCTATTTTCTGAAGAAAATGTACTGGACATGTGTCATCTTCAAAGGCATTGAAATAGTGGTCAGTTAATGATTGTTGTGTATGCAGAGCTTCCATATACTATTATGCAGCTTTTACTAGTACATCACACAAGTGCACCAGCCGAGGAGAAAAATGGTGTCTGGAATCCTGCCCTATTCCACCTGCCAACTTGGCCTCCCAAAGAAAGGGATTCTTTCTTTAATCTACACAAAAGCACTGTATGAGCAAACAGAAGTCACCTACCATGTGCCAGGAACAAACTAGAAGCTCTATGATGACTATATTTAAGGTGTTACAAAACCCACAGAAAATATTTACTCATTTACCCATGCTAGAGATAAGGGAAATGAAGCTTAGAGAATTGAAACAACTAAGCCAGAATCTCATAACAAATAGGTGAACACGTTGGATTTCAAACCCTGGGCTCTGCCACTAGAGAGTTCTGTATTTATTCCACTGGATTCTGAGGCCGACACTGCACCTCAGTAATGGTTTCTGAGAAAAAGACATCATGTCATAGTTCAGTTGAAGGAAAAAGAAAGATAGCTTCTCTGTGACTTCTCCAGCCAGTTTAGAATATGCACACCCATACACCACCCCCACCCAACCCCACCCACACACACATATAGTATACTGGAGGGATGGTGGGTATTTCTCTGAATTATTTTCACAGCATCAACTACTGTGCATTGGCTCAATTGGGGGGAAAAAGTTAGTTTCCTGCTCAACCTCTGCTTTCAGAATGAACACAAGGCTACTCCCTAGTCATGGCTCATTTTGTGGCAAATGCAGAGGGTAGATGGAGGGACCACAGTGAGGTTTCCCACGGACACAAAGAATGCTGATTGCCAAGCCTCTGGAAGATTGACTTGAACTTCTCTTACTTTAACAGCCTCTTCTCATGTTTTCTCTGGGTCTCTTTCCTGTGTTACACTCTATATTCCTCATCTGCCTCCTTTGGGACTGGAATTCTCCATAATTCTGGGTGTACATGTTCTGATACTGGGGGCCCCAATCTTGACTTTGTATCACCTCTCATATCCACCATTTAGAATTTAAGTCTGTGTCTTCTGGGTCGAATCCCCAATATTGGGGATCCCATTGACTCACTCTTTTTTCCATGCTAGATATCCTACTCAGCTGTCTTCTATTATGTTTTCTGTTATGGATCTGGTTTCTACAGAGATTATGTTGGGGGAAGGGATTTAGGATGAGAGCACATGCTATAATATGCACTTCAAGGTGCCAAGGTTTGGGAGCCCACATTAGTGGGCATTGATTGGCAGTTTCCTAAAATAGAGTCAATGTACTTTCCAAATTGTCTAGCTGATGTTGCACTTAGGGAGAGTCATTCACAGTTCTAATCCACAGGAAAGGCTACAATGGCCAAAGTCTTATTCTAAGGATGAAGTGTAACCGGATGAAAGAGTAAATAAGTTTTATGGTAAGGATGAAGATAATGGAATGGCTATTAGATTTTTGTGAAAAATATCTGGCTCTCCCTTTTTATTTTTTGGTGCCCAGACTAATATCATCCCTTTAAAAACTCTACCCCTGCTGAGACCATTGGCCAGAGGACCTACAGTGACTTCAACCACCTGCATGTCAGATCTGATAAAATGCAAGGCTCTAATTCCCACCCTCTACTTAAAACCTCCCTTGTCATCTGGTCACCTCAGCTGCAGATGTCCCCAGCTTCACTGGAGTAGCCCCTTTGGATTGTAGTTCTTAGGTAGCCCCTTTGATTAACGATTGAATTTCAGATGATCTTTACTCTGGTAAGAAACAGCCTTAACCTGTGGCTTCTCATTTGGGCCCTTAAGCTCATTTGGTCATATTCAGGCTCACCATTTATTTTTCTTTATCTAATATGTTTGGAGCATTTACTGAAGTCAGATACTACATTTACTTCTTCTCTTTCGCTAACTCATTCAATCTTCCAACTGTCCCTATGTGGTAGGTGATATCATTATCCCTATTTTATAGAGCATAAAATAAAGTTCTAAAGAGATAAAATATAATATGCAAGATGACCCAGAAACTAGGAGGCTTGGATGCGATTTAAATCCAAACTCTGGAGCCTATACACTGATACACTATATTATACTGGTCAATGGCAAAATACTAGATGAAAACACCTAACACTGAATCTCCTATTCTCCTATATATAAGGGGCAACCCACCCACTTGTTTATCCAGTGGTTACATGTCTAAGAGTAGTTGTAGGATTAAATTATACATATACCTTAGCCCAGTACCTGGCACTAAGGAAGTACCCCCAAACAATAGCTAATACAAAAACATAATTGTTCTTAGTAACTATAATGAATAATAACAATGTTTCTATGTAATGGTTAAAGATCTTTGTCCAAGACAACCAGCTATCTCCCAACTTTCATTTGGCTCCAAATTAGCTTTGTTCTATTTAGTTTCTCTCTCCTACTTTCCCCAGGGGCTTCCTGTAGGTCAGGGCCTGCCTTGTAGGGAGCTGTCCTCCCCAGGGAGTCAGGCTGAGCCCAGAAGATTGTGATTGCATTAGATTGGCGCCTGGATCAGCAAGGCCAAATCTGATCATCCGCTGACTCAGAAAACTGTCCCTCCTGAGGCATAGCCTGGCTGATCTCTGCCAAGATAAGACCCATCTCGTTTTCCCCAAACAATAGCTTATTCATAATTAATAAGATCCAAGGACATCTCCATCATCCATGGCCCTAATTTAATGAAGTATATTGTTAACTAAAACAGTGGTGCTTGAAATGGCTATTGATTCCAACTTTCATATGAGGAGAAACTAATTTTCTCTGAACAAGGATTTCAATAACAAAATGAGATGAACATCCAAGCATTTCTCTTTCTGGTTCATCTGCAGCATGGTGTTACAACTGCTTAAAACAACTAATATTGACAACTTAAGCACCAGGAAACCAAGAAAATATTCCTATGAAACTTCTATAAACGGGGAAAAAATGGGTAGGTAACAAGTCCTGTGGCTCCTACTTGGAACCTATAGCCTTCTAGCACCGACAACTTAATGTGTTACTGAGCAAGAGAAGAGAGGGGCCTACCTCACCTAATTGCTGCTTAACTATCATTAGAAAAATCACTTGGTAGACCTGAGCAGAAGAAAAATGTTACAGCTTAAGTGCATACTTAGTCCAGAAACCCAGTGTATTAATCTATTGCTGGGTAACAAATTACCACAAATTTATCAACTTAAAACAATGCTCATTTGTTAGCTCCACGGTCAGACATTCAGACACCGTGTCACTGAGTTCTCTGCTCAGAGTTTTCCAAGGCAGAAATCAAGGTATCAGGCTGCATTCTGAGCGGTAGGCACTTTCCACTGACACAGGTTGTTGGCAGCAACTTCCTTTCCTCGCCCTTTGAGGAGCATTCATCAAATCTGAGTATGAATATCTATAAAATGATCTTTGTAAGTATGTAAAATTATATAAATGTCTGAAAATTTGTAGGACATTTTTTTAAAACCTTTTATTTCAGATCAGTGCTGTTCTGTACAGTTTTATCCAGTTTCGCACTACACAAAGGCTCCTGGGTGAGGAATAAGTAGGAGTTACAGTCTAACTAGTGTTGCACGTGCCAAGCTATTCAGGTTGGGCTGTCTCTGCTCAGTGGTGTTCCTTTATCTTATTTGTATCGGGGTGTCATATCCTCACCAAGCCATTTGCCCCCTTTGCTCACCTGCAGAAAGTACTTTTTTCAAAAAGTATTAGCACAAATACTTCTTGCCCGGCAGAGGGGCCCTCATTGAGATTATCAAGGAAAATGAATCTAATTTGTACAAAAGTGGGTTTATAATTGTTCTTATGGAAAAAGGCATGCATGTTATGATTATTACAATAGCGTTATTTACTCAAAAGAATGTCATAATAGCACAGTCAACCTACTTTTACCCAACCTGGTATATTTTTAAAATATTTTTTATTGATTTCAGAGAGGAAGGGAGAGGGAGAGGGAGATAGAAACATCAATGTTGAGAAAGAATCATTGATTGGCTGCCTCCTGCAGGCTCCACAATGGGGAGGGGGATCAAGCCCACAACCTGGTTATGCGCCCTGACAGGGAACCATGACCTCCTGGTTCATAGGTCAATGCTCAACCACTGAGCCCTACCAGCTGGGCCCACCCCTGTATAATGAGTTTCTGTGTTGATGTTACTTTCTGAAAGAAAGGATGAGGCAATTCTCCAAAGGCCCCTTATGTTTCTGCATATCTTGTGAGCAGTTACTGACTGTCTTTCTTCCTGGACTATCTTGCCAAAGATGCTTGTTAACAAACAGTTTTGGGTAGAAATAGCAAAGGGCAAGTCCAGCTACAGCCTTGGAAGATAAAGATACTATCTCTCACTAAAGGAAAAGGTCTCCTTTTCTTACTGACCATTATAAGACATTTTCATTCCCCAAACTCAGATTCCCTTTCTATAGTGTGCTCCTATAAATACCGGGCATTGAGAGCCCAATGTAAATGCTGATTCATGTGAGTAATAAAGTGTCCCTTGTCTCTGAACCAGAAGTTTCGTATCTTCTACCAGCTATGAAACTCTGGCTGCCCAGCTTGTGAGCTTGCATGTAGGGTGAAATCATGAGACCCTTTACAGTTTTTCACATTTCTGTGTAATTGTCTCCGGTCACTACAATTCACAATTAGCAATGACTTCTTCGCTTGAATGTGTTGCATCTATATTTATGATAATTATAATTTAGAAGAGCACCTTGTTTAGAAAACAGCCTCCATCACTTATATGTTGAGAATTTCTTAAACTCTTTGTATTTCAGTTTCATCATCTACAAAATGGTAATAACAATAATACCTGCAGCCTAGGCTTGTGGGGGGAGAAACAAATAAATATGATTATCACTGTAGTGCCTAGCAAGTAATTTTGTTGTTTATTTGTTTGTTCGTTTTGTGGGTATAAATCTTGTTTTGCCAAATCAACTCTTATTATTAAGAGCAGGATTTTTCAACCCACCTCTTTTCTGTGTGTGCCTGTGTGTGTGTTTACTTCTCTTTTTAATTTTTATAGGTCTCTGCACAAGGTAGACATTATTTTAAAAAATGAATGACAATAAAAATGGAGGAGTGCCTGGCTGGTGTGGCTCAGTGGTTGAGCGTCGACCTATGAACCAGGAGGTCACAGTTTGATTCCTGGTAAAACACATGCCCAGGTTGTGGGCTCAAACCCCAGTAGGGGGTGTGCAGGAGGCAGCCAATCAATGATTCTCTCTCACCATTGATGTTTCTCTCTCTCCCTCTTCCTTCATCTCCGAAATCAATAAAAATATACTTTTAAAAATGGACAAGGAGTGATTTGACTGCCTTACAGGTTATTTCCTTTTCCTTTTCTTCCTTGCTTCCTTTCTTCCTTCCTTTTATACTTTCTTCAATAGATTAACCACTATTTCAACATCTGGGGCTCCAGTGAATCATGATCCATACCACAGAAGCCCACAGAAGCAGACCCATGAACAGATGGTTGGAATGTGGTGAGAAGAGTGCTATGGAGCTATACACAAGAAGTTCTGAGTGCATAGAAGAGGACCACTGACCTGGATGAAACAAGGAGAGGTATACACACAGCTAAAATCAAGTGACCCATTATTATGTCCGTCCTGATTAGAGTGACACTTGTAGAGTATATGTATATGTATGTGTGTGTGTGTATGTATGTGTGTGTGTATATATATATATACATATATATATAGTAATTGAATGACCTGGAAACAATCCTCTCTTGGAAAGAACATCAAGTCGGCATTGACAATGGTTCTTGCATAAAAGAGGGCCCAAGTTTACCAACATGTTATAATGATTTTCCTATGCAGTTGCCTATTCTAAATGAGAAATAAAAAAGAACAAAGGAATCCTTTTACATATTATTAATATTCCCATCAACTTCCACCTGATGGAAAAAAAAAACTGTGGAGATACATTCATAAACATTTTAGCTGAGTCAAGTACTCTTGTTTTGATGCCAGCCCAGGCATGAACCAGGCACCAAGCCACTTGTGGCTTAATTACTAGATCCTATTAAAACAAGGCAATTTAATTGCAATTAGTGTTAGAATAAATTATTCATAAAATGCCAGTATATGTAATTTATTTCCTATAATCCATTACTCCCAACCTGGTACTATGTGTGCCCCATTAAATTATAAAGTGCAAGGTCATTAACCTACAATTCTGCTTGCGATCATGTTTTTAGATTGCATTCTGTTTGCTCTTTGGTTAGGATTAAATTGTTAACCCTCTTAGGTCATTTATCTTTAGCTATTTAATTGCTCTGTGATCATCTAAAGGCTCTTATTATTGCTAATTAAATAGGTGTGACTTGCTCAGAAAACACTTGGTTTTCCTTGAACATCTGGTAGGGGTCCAAAATTGAGGCAGCTCTCTTTTGCTTTCACTGTTCCTTTATAATTGACTCCTGTCATTAGTGATTCTGAAATTGTAACATATGCCTGAATGTTCTGGTTTATTAAAGTTGTGGAGGCCTTTACAGAGAGCATTTGGCACATGGATAAGTGCACACATATAAGTGTTGTTTGTTGTTGTTGTTTTGTTTTGTTTTTTGAGTCCAGGCTAAGGGTTTTAGTTGGTCAGGGATGGTCAATTGAGCATAAGATATAATGGATTTAGAGTGAGTTTTCCCAGGAAAGTAGCTTCACATAGAAAAAAGCCCAATTCAACAGCACAGAATGCATGCACCTCAGTCAAGTCCAGCCTTCCATACTTCTAAGTATGCTTGTTTGAGAGGGAGTAGATGGTCCCATTCAAGCCCACCCACAGTGTGGCAGACTGACTGCTTGTCGGTAGAAATCCAATGTATTAAGTCCTTCCTGCCAAAACAGCAGGGAATATAGAGATAGAGATTTTTCTGATCCATAGTCCCAGGCAAATATCCCAAATCTTCAAGAGAGGTACTACTACAAACACCATTTAAACAGAGGGAGACACTGAGAGCTCGAGATAAAGTTATTACCCAAGAGAGCTAGTCTGGAATTCAAACCTCAGTTTCCAGGGTTCTAACGCTTAATAAATACAACACTCTATCTTTCCTGTCAGCATTACCATATGCACAACAATCAATATTCCAGGAACTAGTTAAAACTGTTCAAGATCTAACCACATTTTACCTTTTTTCCCCCTTCTATTCCACATTCTTGCTATCCTTTGCTAAGCAGGAGAGACATGGAGAGAAAATGTACGGCCGTTCATACTATCTATTATGGTATGTCATCAAGGTTGCTCTTTAGAACTAAGGCATCCACTAACCCAGCTTCAGGAAATGCTGCTCATGGACCTCCACTGAGCTTCTCCCTCAGAAAATGCCCTTGGCCAAAGGGAGCTGTTTCAGCCAAGTTCATAACCCCTCCACTGCACCCTCCATCTAATGACAAGGCTAATGTAGGAAATACAGGTCTGGCCAATGCCTCAATTAGGGATATCTTTGCCTATCCCAAATTTAGAGCTCCCTTTGTGATTAGCTGAGGCCTCTGTTGTAACTGGCTAAGAGTTCAACTTACTCCTCTGCCTGTCCCTGCTTTCCTCACTCCCAAGTAGATGTTCTTATTGAATACACTACACCAAGTAAAAACAATAGCATGCCAATGTGACTCTGACTCTTGTAACTGAAGAAATCAGAAATGGTCCTAGCGAACTCACTAAAATGGTGCTTAGGAACAGGACCACCCAGCAGCTGGCAGGGAGAACCCCATTCTTGATGGAAGGGGGGATACTGACAGTCTCTGACAGCTCTGCAGGGCATGTGTTAACCTTTCACAGTGTGAAACGGGATAAAAACATTGTAAGAGGGAATTTATTGGCAGGTTAAATAGCTTCGGTGTTTGAGAAGGACAGAGAAAGTAGTTACTGTAGGAACAATTGGGGCAGAATGGTTGTGGCTAGGGTTGCTCAATGTATCTAAGAAAGATAATGAAATGCTGATGGTGATTAATCACCAGTGTAAAGATAAGGGCGGTTGGTATTTCAATTACAAGTCAGAAAATACCTAAGGATCAAGTCTGCTACTCAATTATAAGGGCAGAGAAGTCCAGAGAAGGTTAAATTATCAAAATATCAAGTCTGCTCTGCTAGGGCAGAGCCCTGAATGGTGAAACCCTGAGAATCAGATTGTAGAGGATGTAGGAATGGCCCCATTATATATACATTAGTCCCAATGACCCATTGGGGTTTCTATAGATCTAGAGATCCCTAATAATCCCACTTACTTTACATTGTTGCTGTGAGCATACAACTGAATGGGTAATTTCTGAGAAATGATTTTGTACTATGATCAACACATCATAAACACATATGTAATGTGATTTATTGTTGAGATATTTAATTGAGCTGGGATAAAATCTCCCTTTTCATAGTTTGATGTTTATCTTGCATGCCAATTACCGTTGAAAAGGTAAAACAGAACAACAACCCATGTGGGTTCCCTCCCTGCTCTCTCTCAATAAACTTTGCTTTCCCTTTTGCTTAAAAGAAAAGGTAAAATAGTTAAGACAAGAAAAGGTAAAATAGTTCATTCACTTAAGTTTATATTTTAAGTGCTTAATCTCTTTTATTAAAATTCACACAATGATGAAAATGACTAAAAGCTGTATTTGCTGATGTCCTCACACTTTGTAAAGCTTCCATGTAAAAGAAGGAAACTGGGCAAAATTTTGTCTCCTGCAAACAACAACAACAACATGCTGGAGTCCTAACTCCTAGGACTTCAGAATGGGACTTTGCCAAAAGCGGTTTGGCTCAGTGGATAGAGCGTCGGCCTGCGGACTGAAAGATCCCTGGTTCGATTCCGGTCAAGGGCATGTACCTGGGTTGCGGGCACATCCCCTGTGGGAGATGTGCAGGAGGCGGCTGATCGATGTTTCTCTCCCATCGATGTTTCTAACTCTCTCTCTCTCCCTTCCTCTCTGTAAAATATCAATAAAATATATTAAAAGAAAAAAAGAATGGGACTTTATTTAGAGGGTACTTATAGGGGATATTAACTTAAAATGACATCATGAGGGTGGTTCCTAATCTGATATGATATTAGTACTTATAAGAAGAGAAAATCTGGACACAGATACATACAAAGGGAAGATGATATAAGACTCTGGAAGAAGACACTATCTACATACAGGCCAAGGAGAGAAGACCGGACCAGATCCTTCCCTCTGGGTCCTCAGAACCAACCCTGCTGAAACCTTGATCATGGACTTCTGGCCCCCAGAAGTGTGAGACAAACTTTTGCTGAATAAGTCACCCAGTCTGTGATACTTTATAATAGTAACGCTGTAATCTCAGACAAGGAGGCATTCTTGATTTTCTGATGAGGACCATTTTATTTTCCTCTTTACCTTGGGAGGGCAACTAAAGCCGCTTTATTCTTGTTAGATGCACTTGAAGGAATCCAGGTGGCACTTCCTGAGGTACAATGAAGTTCTCTCCTGGACGATCAGACCTGAATATTGGACCGGGAAAGAAAACAAGGAGGGAAAAATGTTTCCTCGGCAGAGACATTCTGTCTTTCATCGAAGAACAGAGCTGCTGATCTCTTGGTATACTTATGTTGATGCTTGCAAACATTTAATTGGCTCTTTTTTTTTTAGTGTAGACTTCTGGCTTAAAATGTTTTTTCTTGTTATTCTTTTGGTACTTCTTCTTTAACTATATCTTGGGCACTTCAGTAGAATTTCAAGTAAACAATGTAATGACAGGAGATGAAGGAACCAATCTGTTCTGTTGTATTTTGTTTTGTTTTCTTCCAAATTGTCTGGGCTCTCTTCTGGCTTGGACAAGTAGGAAAAACAAAAGATGCATCTGCCTCCTCTGATGAACTACTCTGATAACGTCACTTACAGCTTAGACAAATAAAGGCAGGTGCTGTTTAATTGTTTTAAAGATGAGAAAATAGTAGTTCAGAGATATTTAAAAGTTTCCAGTGGCCTGTAGCAAGCGGATGGTGGAGGTCACTGGACTCCAGGTCATGGCCCCCATCTGCCCTCGGTGGAGACAGAATGCTGCTGCCTCCATGGTAATAGCAGGAGGAATGCAAGGTCTTGCTGCAACCAAACTAATTTTCTTTATTCCATAGCTCAGCAAATACAATGCCATTTACATGGCGAGGGACCCATTTTTGCTGAAAGATGTTACTTTCTTCCCCAAAAGGAAAAAGGAGCTTCTAATAAAATACTAAAAGGATGAACTAGTTTCAGTTTCTGGATGGGACTTTTTCCAGCTCATCGTGAATAAGCAGACATTTTTTCTCTTAGATGTGAGTGATCTGCTGTGTTTTGCTTTTACCATTAACAGTCCATAATCAATACTCTTTCTTTCACTTGTTCCACCCCAGCTCCACCCTTGTCCTTATAGATATAGTGAAAGATTAAACACACTCTTTACCCTTACAAGTCTCACATTCTATGGAGAGTAAACAGATATTGATAAGAGTTAACATTGATACCTCTGCCTGCTCAAGTCCAGGAACCTTAGGACACATGAAAGAAGGTGGAAGTGGGAAAAGTATGAGGAAGCAATTGTAAATGGCTGGACTACTTACAGGGGAGGGATGCCAGCCAGTACACTGGAGAGACAAGTAAAGATCATATTATTAAGCTGAAAATGAAAGGATTTGGATATAAACAGTAAGCAAGAACTTTAACCTCTGCTGATTGCTTTACAGCCTCGGTAATTGGCAGTCAATGAAAGTAGCCAGCATTCTATACTGCCCCAATTCTGACATCTGGTGTAGTTACTCTACCACAGGGGGCAATAGAGTGACTTACTAGAAGTATAGAAATTTGATGACCATGTTTTCAGAGTAATTTTCAATTTATGCCTGACCACAAGCCAGAATATATTAAATTAAAATGGTTTGAGGGAATCTAGGATAATTTACTGCCTTTTAGTGTTTGCTAGGGCAGTGAAACTAGACTGCTCTTTTCTTGTTATTCTGTCCCACAGGTATTGTCCTATTTGGGTAATTTGAATATATATCTATCTGTTTCTGAAGTCTGAGTGTTGCAATTCTGATGTGGTTTCTAGGTCTAATATTATATAATTCTGTAGGGTTGCTGTTTTGCTTGCTTCTCCTTCACAAGTATGTGTTTTTATCACCACAGGGCTTGACAAATAAAGTCCTCAGGGCTTGTCTGCAATGTTGTCTGAATATCAGAATCACCCAGAGGTTTTTAAAAGCCCCGATGCCTGGTTAAGAAGTACAAATTGCCAGCTATAAAAATAGTCACAGGAAGGTAAAGTATAGCATAGGAAATATAGTCAAAAATATTATAATAACTATGTATGGTGTCAGATGGTAGTAGACTTATCAGGGTGATCATTTCATAAGGTATATAAATGTCTAATCACTACGTTGTACACTTGAAACTAATATAATATTGTATGTCAACTGTAATTAAAAATAAATTTAAAAACGAATGAATAAATAGAAGCCCTGACAACCAAGCCAAATCAATGATAACTTAAATCAGAATACCTGATAGCTGGAGATGGAACAAAGGTATGTATATATGTATATCTATATAGATACTATATCTATATATAATATATTTACTTATATTTTATTTCTCAGGTTATTCTAATGGACAGTTAAGGTTAAAAATGACTTTTATGTGGTCATCAGCTGTGAATATATATATTTAATTCACACACTAGATGTTCACTGTGTAGCAGCTATGCCCCTGTTAGCAGAATGTTAAGTAGTAGTTAGGACAACAAAAGGGAAAATACAGGGTCTCTGTTCTCTAGGAGTTGACATTTTTAGATTGAGGCACAAGTCAAATGCATGAAATGGTTACATGAAAAAATCAACATATAATGTGATTAGTTGCCACATATATAAGCATATATATATATATATATATATATATATATATATATATATATATATACACACACACACTCTTCTTAATGTAAAGGGTGACTATACATTTATGTTTGTCCAGAGACAATAATGGCTTACACCTGTTTCCATAAAATAATTATTAATAGCAATCCATGCACTTTCAAGTTTCCAAGTTTAGCATATAGGATCCCCCTAAATATTAAACAATGAAGCAATGGGGAATCATGGAATGGACCTGGGGAAGAGGCAGACATTGATGGGCAAGTGTGGAGGAACTGACCAGGAGAAAAGTGAGAAAAAGATAAAGCCACTCACATAAATAAGTACTTGGAGTTAGGAGCCAGTAGGAAGATAGTGAGTGGGACTTCCAGCCAGCACAAAGGAGATTTGGGGAAATTAATTCATCCCCAGATATTGTAGGTTAAACATGTTGGAAGCCAAAGCAAAGTTGTAAGGAGTTTTCCTTATGCAGAGAAAGCTATTGAGAGAGGTCTGTTCTCCCCGTGTTGTCTGTATCTGAATGTGGGGTTCCCACAGTTAACCTCTCATGCTTTGACTTTACTCAATACAATTCATCCTCTATTTTTCTTCCCTCCTCTTTTCTTATGCCCTTTATCAGGGCTACCTTTTATCCATTCTTTAAATATTAACTTAAATGTCACCTTTTCGGGTAGACATTCCCTAACTTTGAGGATAGGTTACCTCTGTGAGGAGTCAGAACTAAATCAAAACTTTGTCCTGGGAGTTAGCCTGGACCAGTGGGGTAAAATGCAATTCAGGACTCATATAAAGTTAACCTTCATTCTCATTTTTCTTTCATGTCTGCCTAAAAATCGTATAAAGTTGGAATAGCTTCAATTTATACATAAGCCCTTTTTGTCTCTGTACAGCTTAAATTCTTTTTTTAAAGCAACCATTAGGATCACCTTTTATATTCAGAGCAATAAAAATTCATTTTGCACAAATAAAAGGCAGCTTTGGCTACTGCTTTGAATTTTTTTCATTTTCTTGCAATAACTGTTTTCTGATCAGACTTTCACTCCCTGAGTGTGTACAACCTATTCTGGATTCCTGTTTTGGTTTGCTCAGCACCAACTGACCCTCCAAGGCTTTTAGAGGATTTTTGCATGATATGAATGTCAACCCCAAAATAATGTGATTTGTTGAGATATTTTCAGCTCTGTCACTGACAAGACAATGACCACACTTGTCATATGTTGACTTCAAGCAACACTTTGGGTGAAGTTGGTATTCAGTAGGCTGAAGAAGAAGCAAGAAGGTAAGAGAGTAACCAGGCATCTATTATGCATGACAGCTTTTCAGGGTCAATACTTCTCCTTTGCAGTCAAGATCAACATAGGAAGTCAATTAATTCAACTTTCAGTTATTAAATACCAATAGAGTGCCAAGCTCTGTGCTCAATCCTAAGAACCCAGCATAGACCCCCTAATCTCCATTGGATTTCATGGTCTAGCTGCCTCATGTTCTGCATAGAGATCTACATGAAGTTGCTAAGTTATGAAACTGAGCTATTTCCTACAACTCTGTCACACTATACTCTTTCCACTGGCCTCATGATCAGCAGTCCATATGATGTGAAGCAGCTAAGAGTTGCTACATCCACAGCACTGGAGCGATATTATATTTATACAGAGCAATTCATTCCTCAACAACTTCGACAGCCATAAGTTCATACAGTTATTTGTTCAAGGATGATTTCTATGTTGACATCTCCAAGGACGCTTAATAAAATCATTGACTTCAATCTGAAATTCCCCTAGGAACTTGAGAGGCTGGCAGGGTAGAAGACTGTAACCAGCTGAAACCAAGGAATATCCAGGGCCTAGCTTGTCACAGAACATCTTCCTCAGGGGAAGATTGTCCCTGGGGTGAGCTGGTGCCTCTAGAAGATAACTTAGCTTAATTACTCTGTGTCAGTGAATAAATCATCTGTCATAAACTTGCATGCTGCATTGCTGTATTTAGAGGGTAAGATCAGACCAATCTTTTAGCTTGTTTTCCTCTTTTTTTTTCTTTCTGTTTTTCTTTTTTCATTTTGTAAGCCTCTATTCATCTCTTTGACTTTACTTTTGTTTTCATTTTTAACCAAACTATTAGCTGAACAAGTAATTAGAAGTCAAGCAATTATTGTGCATTAAAAATATAGGTTCACTTAAAACCTATGGCACATAGCCCTAGTCAGTTTGGCTCAGTGGATAGAGCATCAGCCCATGGACTGAAGGATCCCAGATTTGACTCTTGATCCCCCGCCCTGGTAGGGGTGCATGCAGGAGACAATCAATCAATGTGTCTCTCTCACATTGATGTGTTGTTGTTTTTTTTCTGTCTCTCCCCCTCCCTTCTACTCTCTCTCTCAAAGTCAATTAAAAATCAATGGAAAAATATCCTCATGTGAGGATTAACAACAACAAAACTATATTGCATAAAACCTATACAATATTAGGTAAAGCCTATCATGATAATGAATTTACTTACTGGAAATTCTTCTCTAGAGTTGGCCATCCTTAAATTTTATTGGCATCTAGCTAGGCTTAAGGGCTAGGCTTATACTATAAGTAGCAATTGCATCAATAGTAATTCCTTTTCTGTTAGCACCTATTAAAAAATAGCACCATGGGGTAAAGGATGTGAAGAGCCCCAATCAATCAGAAAATACAAGAGAAATAAAGTGGCAAAGGGATAATTTATTTATACAACACATATCCATCCTTCCTTCTGTATCTTGGGCAGTAGCCTAAACTGGGGGATACAAGGATGTACGACACAGCAACCTCTCTCCTCAAGGAGGTCACAGCCCAGAAGTGAACACAAACACTCAAGTACAAAAGATACAGATAATTTAGGGGGAAAGGGTGGGCATGGAAACATAATCACATCTAAAGAAATTGGAGAAGTTTTCTTGGAAGAAGAGACCTTGGAACTCAGATCAGAAAGCAGAATGATGAAGATTGAGATTCAACCAAGGGGCAGGAAGGGGAAAGTGTTTTAGGCAGAGGTATAAACACAGAGTGAAAAAAGACCATGAAACAAAGAGAAGCATTAAAAAGCTCACTGTGGTAGGAACATGGAGTTCAAGGGGAGGAATGGGAGTGATGTGGCTGGAGCAGGCAGCAGGGCCAGGTGACATTGGTCACTAGAGAGGCTACTAAGTGGAGAGTCACAACACCTTTATGGAGCTCGTGTAATAAAAATGGACTTTTCCACATATAATATCATCAGCATATATTATAAATAGCAATGCCCATTGTCCACCCCCTCAGGTGGTGAGTATGGAGGAATGGAGATGAGGGTTGCAAAGGTCAAGGCTGGAAAAGGGATGCCTTTTACCCAAAACTGTGCATTTCAGAGCATGTAGATCTAAGAACTAAGCCAGAGGGTAGATCAAGTCTGGCAAAGAGAAGACTCTAAATGTGTTGGGAGTTAGAAATACATATTATTGCAAAATGACATTCCTAAACAGGGAATTCCATAGAAAGAAACAATGCATGGAATCCATATTTTAGAGGACACCTCAGGTAATTGGTGACTCATAGGTTTGTGAATGAAAGAAGGGCAATGAAGTAAATCTGACAAACTCAGTGATCAAAAGTAACCTCGGAGGATGATCTCATGGTTATGGGAAGTATTCACATCATAGGCCCATGAGTTCCTGGGCAGCGAAGAACTAGATGGAAGACATGTGAGGCCCATGCTGGGGATTCCCAGATATAATGAATGAAACTCTGAGGAGACTGACATTTTTCTGTATCTGTGGATGGCAATAAGATCCAGATAAATCCTATTGATTTCTGTGTCTATTGATTTCTGTGTCTATCTCATTTTTAACTCATTCCGAATATATTCTGGAGAAACATAGTTTGTATTCATCAAAAGTATTGAATCCCTAAGATAATCACAGAAATAAATAATAATAATAATAATAATAATAATAATAATAATAATACCATTCAAGGTGTCCAGATAGAATTTAGATTAGAAAAATATTTCTGATTCTATGTATCTATTTTGAAAGGAAAACCTTGTTTCTGAAAACTGTGTCTTTCTGAGGCCCACATATAAGCATTCACTTATAAAACCAGAAAAATGTGAGTTAGATATGAAAAGTGACCTTAGATGTGGGGTATAGTCTTGGTTTGAGTACACCAATAACCCCTTAGCAATAGCCCTGGGTTATGGGAAAAAAAATAAAATGTTCTTCCTTAAATATCCAGTACCCCAAGTTAGGGTAAACTGTTCATTCAAAACTACAAGTAATATCAATGTCCTCCTATAATTCTGCAAAGACAAATGTACTCTTGATGGTGGGTAGTATCTGCTATGACACAATTCAAAATGTTTCTCTTACTTTTTTCTTTTTCCTCATATTCCCTCTATATCATATATTTGATGGTGTTCTCCAGCTAGTGTGTCTGGAAGATCTCTTTGTGGGTCCCTCTTAAGTGTCAAAGATCTCTAGCAGGTTTTACTACATTTTTATGATACATTCATAATTAGTTTATGGACTTTAAATTCTGACAGGTTTCTTGGTATCTAGAGGCATGAAGGTAGGTAATCCTATGAAGTTGTAAAGATTGTTTATTCACTTATTAAGAAAATACTATTGACATATCATTAGGGTTTAGTACTAGGGTAGATAAAGGGGATACAAAGGAGAGTAAGCATGGGTTGCATTCCTAATGTCCTAAAATATAAAGGGATGATAAGGAGAATTGTTAAAATGGTGATGAGGATTGACTAAACTCTTACCATGTGGAGATAGTGTCTTGATGAATTATAAATATAATCAATTCTTTATTGACCACAGTAATGTATTAGGTAGGGGAAATATCACCCTGTAGTGTTAAAAAAAATTATTTAAGTACTGACTGTACAGATTTTAATACTGACTTGGCCACTTATTGGCTATGTGACTATGGACATGTTACCTGGTAAGTTGGGCTACCAGGTCATTAAGTGATACACATGTACTAAATAATGTACTTTCTGTAATGGTCCTGTTATAAACATTCCCCATGAACCCGAGGGAGCCAAACATTAGGGTAGCCTGACTCTCATTAATACATGACCTCTTATGATTAATATAGACAAACCAATTCTTGTCAAAGGCCTTGTAACCAACATTTCTATTTACAGAGTCTTAAATAAAACAGATTCACAGCTAAGAGCTTTTCTGAAAGGAAAGGTTAGTGAGCCAAATGCTAGCCAGAAAAAGACCAGGTCTAGGGGCATGAAGTCTTAACCACCAGCAGCAGAGGTACCTGGGGAAGGCACTATCTCTGCCATCATGGAGTTGATGGACCCTGTTATACATTCTGGCTTGGGAAAGAAAGATGTAAGATGTTTTGAAACAAAATTGACATTATAGATAAAAGGTGAAGTGGGGGCAGTTCTATGATAGGTGCACAATCTGTAAGGAAGAAAAATTTACTGCTTTTCATTAATGGCAGGTGTCCTGAAGGTTCATGCATATGTAGGATGCAATGGCAACTGGTAGTCACTACAGAAGTTGACTCAAAGCTCCAACATATATGCAGGAATGGGGAACATCTATTGTTAGTTGACCCGCAGCTACTGACCCATGAGTCTCTTTCTCTCATTCTCAGGCCCATTGTTATTTACTTTAGGACATCTCAGAAGTCATCTATTGTCAATGACAATGCACACACACACACAACACATACACACACACACACACACACACACACCTAATTAGCTCTAGGAAAAAGGCCTACCAATGTTTTGTATATTAAAAAAAAAAAGGATGCTACTGTCCCACTACCAGTAGACATTTCCTTTGAAGATTTCTCCTAATAGTGGGGATGAGCTTGCTCTGAATAATCTATACGTTCTAAGCTAGGTAAAAAATCTCTGGAAAAAAACTGGTTGGCCACTATCTGTATAGACTGTAGCATGCCCCCTCCACTCAGTGACAGTAACAAATTGTTTTTTAATGGCAATTGTCTACTGATCTATTCACCTCACCATGCATACATAATAATAAAACCTACATCTAGCCCTGGCTGGTTTGGCTCAGTGGATAGAGCGTCAGCCTGTGGACTGAAGGGTCCCAGGTTCGATTCTGACCAAGGCCATGTACCTTGGTTGTAGGCACATCCTCAGAGGGGGGTGTGCAGAAGGCAGCTGATTGACGTTTCTCTCTCACCAATGTTTCTAACTCTCTATCCTTCTCCCTTTCTCTCTGTAAAAAATCAATCAAATACATTTTTTTAAAAAACCCTACATCTAAAAACAGGTCCTGGGACTCAAAGTCACTCATTTGCCTGATCTTTGACATTTGATTTTGGTTCCTTACATGGACACTTGTTCTTCTTTTGGTGACACATTCAATCACAGTGACTATTTGCTTTTCCAATTGAGTGCCATGGACTTTCTCATGTCTGTAGAAAATCTGAGTCACATTCACCACACTTTTGCAACAAGTAAGACAGGGATGATTAGTTAATAACAATTATTTTAACATTACCTTAGGAACAGTTTTAATATATGGAACAAAGTCTTCTTGTACTGCAGTTTAAAGTAACTTCAGAAGGAATATCTATTATCCATACTATTTCATAACCATGCCTATGACTTTTACTTTTTAAAGCACATCATGTCATTTTCTTATTAGATTATTATGGTAACAGGCTTATTATTCCCACTCTCTAGATGAAGGACATTAAGTTCAGAGAGGTTGTGATTCACTAGCAGCAAAGCTAACATTAGAACTCTGGTTGACTTGGTCCCAGTCTTGTGTTCCTGCCTTCATATCATATTGTCTCCCATTAATGACGTTACTTTTCATGATGAAACACAGATAATAATGATAATGATGATAATGAGATATATTCAAAGAGTTCCTGTCTGACATTTTTGTTTTTATTTCTGCAAAAGTAGCCTTTTCTTTATGCCCAAACATCAATAAAAGGTCATGTTTCATAATCTACAGAAAAGAAATTGTTCTTTCCATTTTTCCCTAGGCTTTTTTCTTCCATGCTAAAAATATTTTTCAATGCTGTTTTCTTAACTGTGAATAAGGTTGCAAGAGTGTATTCAAGCAAAACAATTATAATTGGCTACAAACAGAATCCAATAACCTCGTCTCACCTGTATTGTTAAAAGAGTTAATTGGACCTGCAAATACAGCCACCAGCTAAATATATTTTTGAATGCAACCAGGAAATTCAATTTTCTCCATAACATCCCTCTCCAAAAGTGGCATATATAACAGTGGAGGGAGTGAGGATTCTGCAGTGTGAGTCCCAAAGTTTATCCATTTATCCATTCTGTTCTTGTGTTCTAAGTATGTAATCCTCTCAATATAGGAGAAAAAGAGAGCTAGAGAGCGAGAGCGAGAGCGAGAGCGAGAGAGAGGGAGAGATAATATATATGTGTAGATCTATATAACTTTTCAAGCAAAACAGGTAAAAGATAAAAAGAAGTCTTTTACACTGCAGCCAATCTCAGCCCTAATCAGAGGATGCCCCCTCCCCCCTTTTCTGCCCAGACATCGGGAAACATCACACCTAACATCTATTCACATTAACCTGGAGGGGATGTGGTGACTTTTGTTGTGTCACATCAGCATATGTTTTTCATTTTAAACACTTAAACTATAGTGAAATCTTATTTTTTTCGGACCTGACTGACTTAAAAGTATGGCATTCCTATTGGTTGTTACCTCATCAGAGTACTACACAGACAGCATGCATGCATCTCAATCTAATATGCACTGCACTGTTTAGCCACACTGCACTGCTGCCTATTACACTGCTTACCCACACTGCAACCTGGGCAAGTCAGGAAGCATTTTGAGCCTGATTTTGTGTACTTCCAAAAGGGAGGCATAATCATGCTTTTCTTTTACTAATGTCATCAATGGATGTGAATGGATTTTTAAAATGTGAAATACACACAGACTTGGGAAAATATCAACTCAACTAATAATGTAAATAAGTGTAAAAGAGAAAAGTTCTCTCCTTATGGCAAGCTTTTTTATTGTTGATTGTCTTGTTATTTTCAGGTTTAGTTTATTGGTTGTGTAGATTAATTTTCCCCCTTAAGTTTGAAAACTGTTGACTATTTTTTCCTTCAATTCATTTATCTTCTTTCCTTCTTTTCTTTCTTTTTTTCTACCACCTTTTCTCCTCTCCGCCTTAGACTCCAATTATATGTATAAACAAAATCTGCTATTGTCACGGATTCTTTGGTTATTTCTAATCCTTATTTATGTCTCCTGGTTGCTTCAATTTAGACAATTTTTATAACTATGAGTTCAGGTTCATTGTTCTATTTTTTTTGGTTGTTTTGGGATTATTGTTTTTTTTCTGCGTCTTATGTACTGATGCACCAGAGATTTCTTTTTTCTACATTAAAATATCTTTCATTTATGGAAATTCTAACAGGTTACTTTTTACAGCATCCATTTTCCTCTGCATTCTACTTGTGTTTTCTCCTTAATTCTTTGAGTATATGTATAAATTATATGGTAAAGCCCTTCTCTGCATATCCTGAATCTTATCTCTCATTCTCAGGTTTCTACTGATTGATTTTTCTCCTTATGGAGTTCTTATTTCTTCTTATGCCTAGTCATTTTTGATTGGTGACTCTATATGGTGTTTTCTGTAGGTTTTTTTTTTTTGCTTGATTTTACTTTCTATCTATATTTACAGATTAGTGCACTTTGATCTAGAAGGCAATTAAGTTATTATGGAGCAACAATACTTTTAAGGTTAATTTTTAAGTTTTGCCAGAGGTTTAGAGCCTCAGTTTTTGTGCTAGTTTGACAACACAGACACATCTTGGCCTCTGTTGTATGTACTAGATATTTAACAGTGATTCCTCACTCTATGAATTGTTCGACTGTTTGATAATTCTTTGCCAGGTATTATGGATTTCACATAGATTACATAGCATTTATCCCCAAATTAAAGGGACTTGAATGTAGATTTCTGATCATTTTTTTTCTAGGAAGAAATCTATCTGGCAGTCAGCTCCTCAAATTCTACTTGCCTCAATTACCCTGAATTCTAAACTCTAATCTCAGAGTTCAACTCAGCAAACCTGCCAAGTTCTACTGGATTTCTCCCTTGAGCCCTCAACTTGTGATCTGCAAAATATTTCTAGCCAGAATAATTATAGGACTTAATTATTAGTTTCTCTTCTAGCAGATGTTATAACATTGCACTGCCTGTTAGTATCTGGAAATAGTTGTTTTACCTATTTTGTTCTGCTTTTTCATTACTAAAAGCAGGAGGGTAAGTGTAGTTGCAGCTACAGAGCAGAAGTTCCAGTACCTCCTAGCTGATTTTTAATTCCTTGGTACCCCCCCCCCAATACTTCAGGTAATTAATCATTTAAAATGCACTGAAAGATTTATTATAACAATAATAGCAAAGACATCAGTCTCTTGCTTAACCCTCCCCCATTTTCCATCAAGCCTTCCATAAACAATTACTTTTTCTTTTGAAACTGTCTCTTGAAACTGATTACCCAGTTGTTCCCTGGATTTTTCTTCTAATGTTCACACTGATTTGCTCCTTTGGGTTAAGAAAATTTCTCCTGAATATTAATAAGCCAGTCTTACTCTCTATACATTAACAATACTATAGTCAAGGACAAAACATGTAGCTAATTAATCACTTCAGCATGTACCAAGACCTCTGCATCAGAGTTCAGACATGGTTTCAGATGAGAGGTGGTAGAGCATAATGGTGAACGACCCAGGCTCTAAATTTAGAAAGACAACTCGCCCTGACCGGTTTGGCTCAGTGGATAGAGCGTCGGCCTGTGGACTGAGGGGTCCCAGGTTCGATTCCAACCAAGGGCATGTACCTTGGTTGCAGGCACATCCCCATTTGGGTGTGTGCAGGAGGCAGCTGATCGATGTTTCTCTCTCATCGATGTTTCTAACTCTCTATCCCTCTCCCTTCCTCTCTGTAAAATCAATAAAATATATTTTATTTTATTTTATTTTATTTTGCTTTCATTATTAAACCTTTATTATATATTCTTTATTTGTGTTTTTTTAATTGTTGACTCTATTACAGATGTCTCCCTTTTCCCCCCAACCTTTGCCTCCCTCCACCCTGCCCCCACCCCCTCTAGGGCTTCACCACATTATTGTCTGTGTCCATGGGCTGCATATATGCATATGTATTCTTTGGTCGGTCTCTGCTCATCCTTCCCACTCTCCTCCCTCTGAGATCTGTCTGTCTGTTCCATACATCCATGCCTCTGGTCCTGTTTTGTTCGTCAGTTTATTTTGTTCTTTAGATTCCACATATAAGTGAGATCATGTGATATTTGTCTTTCTCTTTCTGACTTGGTTATTTCCCTTAGCATAATACTATCCATTATTTAAAAAAAATTCTTAAAAACAGTTCTATGAGGCGGGTATTGACTTGCTTTGGGACAATCAGTATTCTCTCTGACCCTTGCTTTTCTGTTCTGAAAATGGGGCTCATAGCAAGTAGAAAGTGGTGAAGCCAGGATTTGATCCGACGGTCTCTAACACCAAATCTCATTTGTGGAGTCATGCTATGTTGGTGATGTAGAGGCACCTTTGTTGATACTCTAGTGCAATGGTTCTCAACCTTCCTAATGCCATGACCCTTTAATACAGTTCCTCATTTGTGGTGACCCCCAACCATAAAATTATTTTTGTTGCTACTTCATAACTGTAATTTTGCTACTGTTATGAATCGTAATGTAAATATCTGATATGCAGGATGTATTGTCATTGTTACAAATTGAACACAATTAAAGCATAGTGATTAATCACAAAACAATATGTAATTATATATTCAATATGTGTTTTTTCTGATGGTCTTAGGTGACCCCTGTGAAAGGGTCATTCGACCCCCAAAGGGGTCGCGACCCATAAGTTGAGGACCACTGCTCTAGTGCCTTTGTTATCCTTAATTTTAAAAAATACTTAATTAAAATAAAATTTTATTTTGTATTCTGCCTTTTTCCTGGCATAAGAAGCATTTCTTTTGCAAGCCAGTGAAAGATTTTTACATCTCTTTAACTCCTACTGGGGATATGCCCACAACCCAGGTACATGCCCTTGACGGGAATCGAACCTGGGACCTCTCAGTCCGCAGGCCGACGCTCTATCCACTGAGCCAAACCGGTTTCAGCAATAAAATATATTTTAAAAAAATAATAAATAAATAGAAAGACAACTCCATCTCTAGCATTTACATACTTTTTAGCTTTTGAAGTTGGAGAACTATTTAATTTTCATTTGTATAACGCCTATAGTGAGAATGCCTACATCACAGGACTTTTTTTTCTGAGACGTCAATAAGATAATGTCAGCAAAATACTTAGCCTAGCACATGATGTATCTAGTATATGGTGCACACATATTTTATTAATATGGTAAAGAAGTAGAAGGAGAAAGTGGGGGAAAGAGGAGCAGGAAGAGAAAGAGAAAGAATGAAAGGGAAGAAAACATAAAATGCCAAGAACTATCAAGAAATATATAAAGGGGTGGGAATGGTGTGGAGGGCATCAATGGGGGAAAGGGGACATCTGTAATACTTTCAACAATAAAGATAATGTTTTAAAAATGAGATACTTTCAAGAAATAGCCTCATTTCTTTATAAAATACAAACCAGTAAACTCAAATTCAGAAAGGTACTCTGAGATAAATGGGTTTGATTATGAATAGGTTATAGAAGATACCCTGGCCTCTGAGTACATACTAGGTAATAGAATCAAGGCTTTACACAAGTGGACAACTACATAATGACTGTAGGCATAGCAACTATGAACTAGCAGCTCACAGAAAATCTACACAGTTCATTTCCAACACATGAATGTTGAACTGATCTCAATTCTCCATAGAAGAATGTAACAACCATGCTCACTCCACCTCCCCTCCGGCATATTCCTGGTCAAACACCAAGCCACAGTTTCTTTCACAATAGCTACAATAAAACTTAGGAAAACAAGCTGCTATGGCTAAAAATATAAAGCCCTCTAGAGATGATATTATAGGTTGCTGCATTACACCTATCAGATTATGAGGTAAATACTTAGATAAAATCAGCATGCTAGCTTTGGTGGCCATTTTCATAATGAAGTAATTAACTTTGGTTTTCATATCACACCCATGCATAGGCATACATGTTCATGTGTGTGTGTATATATATGAATTGTGTATATGTATATATACATATGTGCATATGTATATATGCATATGTAAATATCTGTGAGCAGAGTAAAAACAGCATACACAAAACACCAGAAAGGCCAATTTTTTTGAAATAGGTGTGTGTTTTATCACAAGTGTATGACTTGCACATGATATTCAGAAAATAAAGCAACACCACCTGCAGATAGTCCATTTTAACATGACATCTATTCTAATTTCAAAAAGGGCAACTTTCCCTGAGGAATGTACATGGGTATTTAATAAATCTCTGTTGCAACATATACCTTTCTGACATCACCAACACCAAAAGGTACTTATGAAGAATTACATTATGAACATGTGCTGTAGGGCATACAACACAGTTGCTGAAGGGAGAGGGGACCAGGATCTGTTTATTGATTGTTTTGTGCCAGGAATTTTACAGTTATTCTCATAATAACACTGCAAGACGGTTCATTTCATAAATTAAGAGAGGAAGGCTCAAAGACATTAAATAAATTGCCTAAGGATACACAGCTGGTTTATTACACAGCAGGGATCCCCATGAGTTCTCTGTTTATTCAAAAGTCTTGCATTCTCCAATGCATCAAGATAAAAATAGAAAGAAGGAAGGTTCATTGCAGTAGCTTTATTGTATATGTCAAAGCCAAAATTGCACTGGGCAATATTAAAGAAGCAAGGACAATTTTATTTGAGGCTATTCCTGTAGAGAAAAGAGGCCAGGAACTCAAATCCACTGAAACAAAAAAACAGTGCGGTTTTAAGGGCTGGGATGAGGAGAAGATTATAGCCATCTGTGTTTGCTAGTTGGCTTTACCCAAAAGAAAAGTAAAATTTTTCATAGCTTCACGACAAAAGGTAGCTTCACTACAAGGGGCCAGGCACCACCCCGCTAGCTCCCTCTCTTCTACACGCCCCCCTCCCCGCCCCAGGAAGTTAGGCTCAGACCTTCCCAAAGAAACTGGGAGAAAGGGACAGAGAAGAATAGGCACATGGGAGGATAAAGAAGCAGACGCAGATGTATTCATATTGACCAGGCTATCTCCCAGTCCCCACTTAACTTTACACAGGACTCTTCCTGACTCTGGGCTGCTGATTTCCCTTTAAAAACTTGTAATTTTAATCCTTTTCTCTGCCCCCTATGAGATATAAATCTTCATAGGAATCTCTGGTCAGTTCTACAACTGAGGAACCTCTTTCTCAAGGACCTGGGATCCATCCCTTTGAAATATCATCAAGGAAGTAGTGTCCCTTTCTCCCAGTTTCTGTGGGAAGGTTGGAGCCTAACTTCCTGGGGTGGGGAGGGGGCGTGTAGAAGAGAGGGAGCCAGTGGGGTGGTGCCTGGCCCCTTGTAGTGAAGCTACCTTTTGTGGTGACCCCAATTTCATTGTTACAAATTGAACATAATTAAAGCATAGTGATTAATCACAAAAACAATATGTAATTATATGTGTGTTTTCAGGTGGTCTTAGGCGACCCCTGTGAAAGGGTCATTCGACCCCCAAAGGGGTCGCGACCCACAGGTTGAGAACCGCTGATCTAAACAATATGTTGTTGTTATTGTTGCCCATATTTTCTATAGGTACATTTCATTGTCTTTTGCTCCAGTGTTCATAGAATTAGAACTCAGGTAAATCATGTCAATGTGTGTTTAGATTTATTTTTAGGTATGCTTCTTGCTTTCTTAACTTGAGACTTGTTATTAAAATAAAACTGCAGCTTGGCAAAAAGAGGTTTTTAAGAGTGTCTTACAGACAGTCCCTTCCCTTCCTTTCCCTTCCTTTCCCTTCCTTCTCTCTCTCTCTCTCTCTCTCTCTCTCTCTCTCTCTCTCTCTCTTCTCTCTCTCTCTCACTCCCTCCCTCCCTTTCTCTCCTCCCCTCTTCCTCATCTCTTTCTGCCTCTCTGCCTCTCTCTCTCTCCCTCATTCTCTCTTTTTCAATATATATTTTTTATTTATTTCAAAGAGGGAGGGAGGGAGGGAGAGAGAGAGAGAGAGAGAGAGAGAGAGAGAGAGAGAGAGAGAGAGAGAGACATCAATAATGAGAGAGAATCATTAATGGGTTGCCTCCTGCAAACCCCCTACTGTGGATTAAGCCCTCAACCCCATCATGTGCCCTGACTGGAAATCGAACCATGACCTCCTGGTTCATAGGTTGATGCTCAACCACTGAGCAACACCAGCTGGGCTTTCTTCTTTCTAGTTCCAAACTCTGGTCCACCTTCTCTGAGTTCTTTTTAGGGTCCTAGTGAACTCACAGAGAGCTCCTACATGAGAGAAAGCAAGGCAGAAGCAGACTAACCTGAGGAGGCTGCAGTATTTGAAACACCACACTGTTTTTACTAATCAAATAAACCCTCTGGGTAAATGCTGTTACCTTGAAAATATGATCTTTAGAAGATGGATTTTTGAAAAATGAGCACATAAGGCTATGAGTAGTGAAATGAACATTAGATATAACAGAAAATTAGAAGGGAGAGCAAACATACCAGTAGCACAGAAGCCTTGCTATCTATCAAGGGAGAGTGGTATCCATCCTATACTTAAACAACAGTGCAAATGCTGAAATATTCATGAAGTGGTTGGAGGCAGAGAAGCTGAGTTACAACCCAAGACCTAGTTTGATGAAGGCTATGCTGCCAGGACAAAGGGAGAAAAAAACTGGGCACGAACACAGGCAAAGATCCATCTTTTTTTTTTTTTCTTTCTGTAGCATTCACTTATAAAATGAGAATGTCAGAAAACAGAAATATAAACACACATGCTTTCTATAAGACATTGGAAACTTTCTGTAGACAGGAAGGAGATAGACTCAGTATTTCTGAGACTTTTTTATTTCAGGAAAATCTAGACGTATTGTTGTGAAAAATCAGTGGGAGCTCTGTTGGTGGTGGACTCAGAGAGGGTGGGGGTACAGCTTCACTGTCTTATGGCATTGGCTCCTTACCCATGCGTGAGAGCTAGGATTCAATCATCATCACTACACTAGACAATATTTTCCCTAAGAATGAAGGCAAATGAGACACTTCATTCACACAAGATGTGCCAATGACGCAGGAGGAAAGACCGGTGAAGGACCAGTCTGCAAGGTCCTCAGGAATGAGGCTCTTTGCTTCTAGTTATCTCATTGACCTCTGCCCTTTTACTACTGCTAACACTCAACTAACAAGACTTGCTCTGTTTCTTTTCCTTAAAACGCATTTCTAGAAAGCAAGCTGAGAAAATAGTGACTATATAGAAAATAATGAATACTAATTAAGTTTCCAAGAAAACTGGCCAACAATACTGTTGAGCTCTTAATTGTGAAGATCTATGAAAAAGGCAACCAATTGTGCTGGATAATATAAATTGCCTGGAGTGCTAAAATGCCCATTGAGCATTTCCTTAATAAATGTATAAAAGACACACAGCTGCTTGCCATTAGATATACTTTGCTCTTGCACTCTAAGATAAAACACTTGCAGTAACCTTCACTAATTTTTACTCAATTTTTATATAATTCAGTGTGTCCATATTTGGTATCACAAATTATTAAACCTTAACATAAAACTCTGCTCACTACTTATCTGCAAGAATGTTCAGTAAATAGATGAATGGGGGGGGGGGAGGGAGGGGGCAAGGGAGGGGGCATTCCACAAGTTAATGTAGTCAGTGTCTGAGTATGCTTCCATTGGGAAAAGTAATTCATTTTTCATATGCTCAGAGTTAATTGTAAGAAGAGAACTTAAGGGGAGTCCCAGTATAAAATAATCCTATAAATAAAGAGGTAATATGCAAATTGACCATCACATCCTTGCACAAAATAGCCACTCCCATGTGGTAAAAGATGTCCACCCCCATGTGGTCACAAGATGGCCACCACAAGATGGCCGGCAGGGGAGGGCAGTTGTGGGTGATCAGGCCAGCAGGGGAGGGCAGTTGGGGGCAATCGGGCTGGCGGGGGAGCAGTTAGGCATCGATCAGGCTGGCAGGGGAGTGCTTAGGGGGTGATCAGGCTGGCAGGCAGAAGCAGTTAAGGGTAATCAGGCAGGCAGACAGGTGAGCGGTTGGGAGCCAGCAGTCCTGGATTGTGAGAGGGATGTCCCACAGGGATCGGGCCTAAACCGGCAGTCGAACATCCCCCAAGGGGTCCCAGATTGAAAGGGTGCAGGCTGGACTGAGGGACACCCCCCCACCCAGTGCACAAATTTCATGTACCGGACCTCTAGTAAAATATATAAAGTTCAAACAGAAGTACATAAAGAAAAAACATTTTAATGGCCACTAATGTCTTAATTAGGAGAAACCATCACTATCACACTGTTAACAAATTACTATCCTTGGTGGACAAAAGCACACCTAGTGGATTTGACCATTGCTTTCTTCTGCCCCTATA
The DNA here is from genome assembly GCF_963259705.1 of Myotis daubentonii. Taxonomy (NCBI): domain Eukaryota; kingdom Metazoa; phylum Chordata; class Mammalia; order Chiroptera; family Vespertilionidae; genus Myotis; species Myotis daubentonii. Next base: position 50,894,288 of record NC_081852.1, on the reverse strand, counting down.
CTTGAGATATGTACTCATCTCTATGATATGTATTTATGACTCATTTGTCACCAAGCTTTGTGTAGCTAGAAGCTGGTGGGTGCTCACCTGTTCTTTCTATATTATATTCATGCAACTGCCCTTGAGAAGTGCTACTTGGTAGCCTGTGGTCTTAGCTGACTCTAATGCACAGGTCGCTGGTTGGTTGCTCAGAATCAACTGCTTCTTACCTCTTAATTCCACATTAAACCGGCCTGCCTATGGCTACCTTTTCCCACTTGTCTCCTGATGAAATTATATTGTGTCATGTAGATAACAGGATGTATGTGAAGTGTTACATTCTTTTTACAGCTTCTTGCTTCTGGATGGACTGAGATGTATAAGCATAGTTTATTATACTATTGGGAATTACAAAGCCCTCCCATCTTTCTCATTAACTCACTACAAGCAAATTCAGAGAGAAACTTATATGCCACCACTTAAAGCATGCAGATTTTATTTCAGTCCCTTTAGGGATAGTATTTTTACTTAAGGAAGGAAGGAAAAAAGGAAGAGAGGGAAGGAGGGAAGGAAGAAGTAAGAAGATATTTATGTATTTCTATCCTTTATGCTCCTGGTTATGGTGCAGTTCAGAAGCAATATGCTCTCTCCATTACACTCCCAGTTCACTAATCAACCAAAAAGTCTAAAAGGAGTGGTGAATATAACTGGTTTTACTTATTTACTCCGGAGAAAGTCCCTATTTGAAGTTTGAAATTAGAAACTTCATCATTTTAGTGGTTGAGTACAGGTATCACAGCTGCTTTTCAAGCTTTGGGGGAAAGCTACAAGATGACTGATGTCCCAGTTGTGGCTGAGAGGCAAGCAACCTTCCCCCTCTTCGCTCTTCCCCACCATTTATAATAATTTCTTCAATCATTCTCCTTGACTTTATGAGCTGCTAGTTTTCCATGAGGACATGCTTGATTCCCCTCAAGAGCTCTGTGCCCTGGCATTGTTTGCTGGCTTAGCCCCAAACAGATTCAAGGTGGGAGGGATAGTGATATATATGAAGGCTACTGATTTGATTTCTTATGGGGTTTTAATAGTAGCCACAGAGCTATATCTGATTGCTGAACAAACTTTATGATAGAGGTTCTCATTCACACTCTGTGATGCTCACTGGGAGCCATAAGGAGCCATGATGAGCAATGGCACAGCTTACTATGGAGATGCCTGCCCCTTGGGGCAATAAAATAGTTACCCCCAATTCATTGCTTTCTTCTATAAGATCTCATTAATCTGAAATTTAAGGTTAAAGAAAAATTGTGACTCCAATTAGAGGAGAGCTCCTGGTGAGAATCGGGCACTTATTAAAAATTGTTTCACAGCATTCAAGAGCAGAGAGCTCAGAGAAGGCTTGTGAAATTTAATTTCCTCATTTGTTTGTCATTTCTCTCCTCTCCTCCCTCCACTGGGCCCCTGTTCTCCTTCTAATTTGTTTACTGTGAACCTATCCAATTTCATGTAACCAGGCCCCCCAATGCCTCATCTCTACTATGAGGTATATACCACTGCTATTAGGAGAAAATGACTGGTCTGAGTCTTACAGGAGCATCTCTGTTTGGTATTTTTAATAATCTGCTCATCTTCAGAAGAAAGTCCATTAGCTTCATGAATCAACAAACCCTACCCAGAACTCCTCAAGCAATCTTCTCTGTTAATATTCAACATCCCAGTAAATAGCACCAACATCTTCTTTGCCATCCAAGCATAGATATTTATTCCCATTTTCTCTTTGTCAGATCTTACATCTAATTTTAACCAATAGTTGTTGATTTTGCATTCAATGTGACTTCCCAGGCTGTCAATGCTTTGACAACCACAGAAATTCATATATATATATATATATATATATATATATATATATATACACACACACACACATATATATATATATACATATATATGTATATATATATATGAATTCATATTCATAAATATATATGTATATTTTGTCAATTGATTTATTGCAATATCCACAAAGCTGTTGACTCATTTGTCCCTTATCATCAATATCCCTACTGTACCAGTATGATTTTACTAATGCAAACTGAATATTGTGTCGAGTCTTTTTTAAAATTCCAAATGTCAGGTTTCCTAAATCTCAGTGTATAAAGCTTAAACTTCTTAGAATGACAGAGAAGCCTCTTCCTAATCTGTCAGCTTTCTCTTAGTATATGCTAGCCTTTCCTCATTCTACTCTTTGGTTCCATGTTCATTTCAAATGTCCTGCTTCCAAATGACTCTGCACCAGTCCATGCACTGTTTCTTTTTATCAGAACACTCCACTCACATTTCTTTCCCTGGCAAATAAAAACAAAGACCTCAAAACAAGGCTCAAATATCACCTTCTCTTCTTCCCACCTTATGAACTAATGACTTTTTCTTCGTGTTTCAATTTTTACTCTACATTATGTTATTTTCTAATCCAATATTTTCTGATGTTTCCATAGGACTGTGAGCTCATAATAACAGTAAGTTTAAAATATATGAGGATACTTCTACTTCTCGCCAAAAATGAATAACCAGAGCCAAATTTGCCTTACTGCACAAAATAACTAAAACATTGGAAAAATAAAATATATGAAACAGTTTCCATTCATTGGACACTGGGCAACTGAGAACAATGGTCCCTGAAAATAAGAAAATGGACAAGGTTAACTATGGAGAAGGTTAGCAGCTTATTGCCTGGAGAGCATGTCTAAGCCAAGGCACTGGGAGGGGAAAGCAAGGGCTAGCCTGGCGGCCTCCTTGTGCTCAGGAGGCAGAGCTGGGAGTCAGGGAAGACCAACTCAGCTAGAGTTCATACAAAGGAATACAGGAGAGGAGAAACCACACAGAGAAGAATCTGTTCAATATGTTTTGTCTTTTCAGTGAATTGTCATTACAATGTCATTATAAAATGGCCCTCTCTATCCCTGGTAATATACTTTGCTTTGAAATCTAGTCTTACATAGATTTAGCCATGTCACCTTCAGTGTTTTTTTAATTGGTGCTGAGTGATATATCATTTTTCACCCTTCTACTTTTAACCCATTTCTGTCTTTATATTTCAAGTAGATATTCCTTAGATTTATTGAGATATAATCAACTTACAACATTGTGTAAGTTGAAAGTGTCCATTATGATAATTTGATAGATATTTTGGTGTGGGGAGAATATTTAAGATCCCCTGACTTAGCAACTTTCACATATATGATACAGTATTGATAAATAGTCAGTGCTGAATATTAGATCCCCATAACTTATTCATTTTATTTCTAAAGTTTTCACCTTTGACCAACATCTCAATATCAAATACCTGCCTTGCTTTTGAGCCAAGCTTATAATGTGTCTTATAACTGGGATGCTTAAACATTTAATTTATTGTAATTATTAATAAGATTGGGTTAAAATTCTACCATACTCTGTTTCCTTTTTATTCATTTGTTCTATCCTTTTTCTGCCTTTGTGGGGGCTTTGTGTATGCAAACATTTTCTATCTATAAATTAAGCTTGTGGCTTGCAAAGTAAAATTGTAACCTAAAATGATTCTCTTTGTTATGATTATTTCCCTTTATTATGATGATTAACAATATGATTACTATTCTAAAAAATCAAACATTTGGAAAGTAAATTTTCATCCAGAAAGAAAATATTTGATTCCTCACTTAATAGAAGCCTTAGTCCCTTTTAAGTCTAACCTACAAAAGAAAGAATTAATACTGCAGCAGTAAAGACATACATGATGGACACAGTGACAGAGGCCTTCAGACAAATGATGGGGAGAGAAATGGAGAGAGAGAGAGAGAGAGAGAGAGAGAGAGAGAGAGAGAGAGAGAGAATTTTGACATTTCGATCAGTTGGTTGGAACATATACAACATTATGTCCCAATGTCTTGCCAGCTCATTTTATGTATAGCATTAATTTCTCAGAAACGTTATTTTGATTTGAGCACACATGCTAAGTCTTGGTGACTTCATTCCACCCCCATCCACATTTTTCTTTAAACCAGGCTTTCATTCTGTTTCTCTTCCCTCTGACATTTTCTGCGTGGCAATCGTACAACATTCTAACTTGGAAGAGAGATCACTGTTGTTTTTATATCTTGCCTTACTCTGAAATAAATGATCAGAGCAAATCAATATAAAGTGGGTTTAAAAAAAAAAATCAGAGGGAGACAGTATAACTCCCTTTTTATAGCCAAAGCCATTTTTACTATCCGAGATCTTAGCAAGCTCACTGTCAATGAACCACTTCACATCAGTTAGCTTCTTCTCTAAGGAGCTGAGCATCACTAGGAACTGGGATCAGTGTGCATAACAGCGAGCACTATTAAGGCACTGGTCCATAGTATCAGAACTGGAGATGGTTAGGGATTAAGAGCTGCAGTCCATCCATCATGCTGATTTCTGTAGCTTACTGAGTTTGGATAAGCTTTCTGATAAAGGAATTATGATTCTTTAAATATTATGTATTTACGTATGTTAGGGACTACATTGCATCCCCCCCCCCAATTCATGTTTAAGTCCTACCCACAGTACCTCAATATATTATTGTATTTGGAGATGACCTTTAAGAAGGCAATTAAGGTAAAATTAGGTCATATGACTGGATCTTATTCTGATATGATTGATGTCTTCATAAGAAGAGGTTATTTGGACATGGACACACATGGAGGGAAGTCCATGTAAAGACACCAGAAGATGGCCATCTACAAGACAAGGGGAGAAGCTCTCAGAAAAATAACCAATACTGTTCACACCTTGATCTTGGACTCGTAGCCTTCAGAACTGTGAGAAAATACATTTTTTTTTTTGCATTTCTTTTACATCACCCAGTTGTGGTATTTAATTATGGCAGTTCTAGCAAACTAATACAACTTATTTATTTACTACTAGAGGCCAGGTGCATGAAATTTATGCACTCAGGGGTGGTCCCTCAGGCCAGCCTGCACCCTTTCACAGTCTGGGAGCCCTCAGGGGATCCCGACTGCCAGTTTAAGCCCGCTCCCCGTGGGCCTTAGTGCGGCCGTAGAGGCGGAAGAGGCTCCCGCCACCGCTGCTGTGCTTGCCAACCCTAAGCCTGGCTCAGAGCTTCTGGTTGAGCAGTACTCCCCCTGTGGGAGCTCAGTGACCACCAGGGAGCAGCTCCTGCATTAAGCGTCTCTCCCTGGTGGTCAGTGCACATCATAGTGACCGGTCATTCGACCAATCGGTTGATTTGCATATTAGCCTTTTATTATATAGGATAGCCTTTTATTATATAGGATATTAAACTGTGCTAATTCAAGCTTATTAAAATATTATCTTTTAAATATTTGTCCATTTTCTACTAAGAAAAATTAATGGGGAAATAATAGTTTTTTGAAAAAAAAATGATCCTGGGACAGCTGGATTAATCCATGCAAAATAATGAAGTTGAACCCCTTCATTGCACATGCAAAATTTTTAAAAATATATTTGCATTGATATCAGAGAGGAAGGGAGAAGGAAAGAGAGAGATAGTGACATCAATGATGACAAAGAATCATTGATAAGCTGCCGCCTGCACACCCCCGCCCCCTCTCACCCCCCGGGGATTGAGCCTGAAACACAGGCACGTGGGGAAGAAAGAAAGTTCCTAATTGAGTGGGGAGGTATAAATGTTCCTCCACAGTGGTGAGTCCCACTACTTTAGTATCGAGCCTCAAGTCCCCAGGTTTCGGAAGCATAGTTCATGGTAATAGGAGGAGAGGAGAAAGCAATGGGAGAAGTGAGGGTGGGGACAAAGTTAAACTTCATTCACTTCTGTTTTGCTAATGCTGAATCTAGAATGAGCCATGATAAAGGTGAGTACATCTACATAAATACAACATTGTTTGGGTAGATTTTAGAGAGTGACCCCTTTTTCCCCCCAAAGTGTGCACAGGGCTGAGATGTGGTTTTAAGACACAACAAAAGTAAAAAGAATGCAGATATTATTGGGCCTAAGCTGAAGCTCTCATTACTCTTAACTCTCCAGGTGAAAATTGTGAACTCAAGTGAGCTGCATCACTTTTGTAAGGTTATTTATTTGAGAAAGCCAAAGGCAAAGGTAGTTTGGAAATGCCATAAGGTCATTGATCACATATTCTGAAGCACAGTTTTGAGCAAGGAAGTTTGTCAAACTTTCACTTATTTGTCAAAAACATTTTTTGCATATGTTATTACAGCACCATGGGCCACCATTATTAGCTATTGGGCATTACTATTGTTTCTAGATCCTAGAACATGCAGAATAATTTTCTTACAGGTTTCCTTCTGCAACCAGGGACCTCCTGGAAGAAGTTTCATCCCAAACTCCTGATGGGTTTTACTACTGACATAAAGAGAATGTGCTGAATCTTAATACCACCTAACAATGATTGAGTACTTCAAATATGTAAAAACCTGTATTTAGCACTTCACATATCCTATCACCTTTTAAGGTGATTTTAAATCTTAAAAATAAAGATATATATATTATTACACATATAGACATATAGACATATACATGCACATACATACATATGCACAAATACATGTATAATACATATCTGTACATATGCACATGTGTTTCTAAAACAATTATATGAAAACACATTCCTAAAATTCTAGGACTTCCATCAGCTATTTTGCTCTATATTTATTTCCCATATGTGCCTCTTAAATTTTACCTACTTCAAGGGAAATTATTCTTCTGGCAGCCTTACTGGAGACATATAATACAAATTAATTCCATTCGCAGTGCCCCAGTGAAACCTCATCATAAAATCATATTTCCATACTTTCAGACATGATCAGTAGTTTTGGGAAAGAAAAATATTTAAACCTGGTATGTTTTATATAACTCCTCATTTTGGTAAGTTAACAACAAATGGCATGGGTTGACATTTGATTCCACATCTAGAATATAAATTCCTTGAAGTGAAGCCTATGCAACATACTTTTTATGTAATTCAGGGTTTCTTAACGTTGGCACTATTGACATTTGGAGATGGATAATTCCTGGTTGTGTGGGGCTGTCTTGTGCATTGTAGTATGCTCAGCAGTGCCTTTGGTTTCTAACCAGTAGATGCCATTAGCACCTCCCCTACAAATCTGTGGCAACCAAAAATGTCTCCAGGCATTGTCAAATATCCCAGTGGAGCAAAACTGTCCCTCTGTTAAGAAACACTGATGCAAATACAATCCTTCATATAGTGTTGCGGTCAGAATTTCAAACAGAAAATAAAGAGACGTTTGAATTAAAGTTCTTCCACCTGTGGAGGAATGGCATAGGCAAGAATGGCTGGCAGGACAGCTACGGAAGGTGGAAACTGTGCTTCTGTTCTGATGGGTTCAGGACATGCCACCCCCAAATATGACACCTTGTCCTACTGAATGTTTTAAGCTGAAGGAGTATGAGAGGACCCAAGATGGCAGAGGAATAGGTAGAATTTACACTTAACTCCTCTCAGGACCAAACTGGAATTACAACTAAATTATAGAACCTTCAACCTGAATAACCAAATGAAGACTAGCTGAAGGAGTATGAGGAAGTGGCAGAAGCGGGTAAGTCTGTCCCACCATTCCCCTTTCAACCTTCTCCCCTGGAGCCAGTCATAAGACCCATATGTGAAAGGTGTGCGTTCTCCTTGCACCTGGAGGAAAGAAACATAGAAGAATCTGCAGAACGGACCTTGTTAAGTTCCCCACTTTACCATGCTTAGCTCAAACACTTCCCTCTATTATATTTCTCCATGACTGTCCACGCTTCATCAAACCTAGTGTAAAACCAGTTAGGCTTAATTATTTATTCAGCTCTTCATTTCCTTATGAAGGCCCCATGTCACATAAAACTTATATTGCATAAGTGTACTACATTGCTCTTCTCCCGCTAATCTGTGTTTTCCACTTTAATTTTCAGACCCAGCCAGAGACCCTATGAGGGTCAAGGAAAACTTTTTACTCCTCTATAGCTTTCATCTGTTGTAACTCCAGGGCTTAGCACATTGTCAAGATCAGAAATTGAATTATGGGTCAATTAATAAACAAATGAACTTCAACAAAAATATTCAGCTTGCAGATGGGACTTGATAATTGCTTTAAATTCCTTATGAATACTTTCAATGGGAGAAATTTAGATTTGTTGTGTTTGATGTTAGGGGTATTCTCCCAGAATAGTGAATGTAATTTGAGGCAGGAGACTACAGCTTTGAATAAGGGAAAATGCTATGTACCTTTACTGATTTAATTTTACCTTTCACTATATTCTTGCTTCCCTCAAGTAGAAATAATGTAGCCCTCAATCACTATTGTATCTCCCTTGCTAGCACAGTAACTGCTAAATATTAGACAATTTTTAAAAATTACATACATTTGTAAGTGAAAAACTTCAGAGTTTTTAAAATATAAAAGTAGGCAGTTCCTCATCTTTGGAATTATTTTAGCACTCCCTGAATGGTGAGACAATGTGGATCTTATAGCAAAGATGCTGACATTAGGTAGGGGTTGAACTATATGAGATGTAGGACTATTTGCTCATTCTGACCGTGGTAGTTTAGAATTCCATTAAATGTATGCACTTGATTTGTCTACTCTGCACAATTGCTAGGAAAATCCTTCCCACCATCTGTCAAACATCCTATGAAAAAGAAGCTTCTTGGACCATGTCATGGGGTCATGAGATGAGCCTTTTATTATGGCTTAAATACACTGAAAAGCCTTTTCCTTTATTCTCCTTCCAAATCATCTCAGTCTATTACATAAATTCCAGAAGTTTTAGGTTTCCCAGACCTGTGGTAGGAGCTGGTCTTACTGAATAAAACGTTCTTCCTAAATGGTGGCTGCATATGGGGTTTCTGTCAGGGGATACACCACGGGAGCCAGGCCACCATCAATAAAACTGATGTTGTTAAATGTTCCTGAAGTGCTGCTCTGAAGTGCCATAGAAATGTTAGGTTTTGTGATGTGTGTGCCTTTTCTTCCTTGTGGAAGCATTAGGAGAGTAAACAGAGAGCGATAACAGCAATGTCTTTAGGGCCTCCTTGCGCCTGGAGCACCTTTTTCTGGGGGCAGAATCACTCTGGTTGCCATTCTTTTCTGGTGGAAATATTGTGTTATCGGAAGACATACCCAGAGCAGCATTGTGTGTTGCCACAGAAGAGCATCTTCGTTTTAAAAATAGCATCTGCTGAGGATTTCTTAATCCGCCGAGAAATGATCGTGCACCATTTGGACATTTGCCTGTTTATTTCATCTCTTGTGCACGTACTGCTCAACAGCAACATAATTTACTGTTTTCATTTTTTTCTTAATTTAGAAATATTATCATCTTTTGAGAGCAAATCAAAATAACAGCTCATCATAGACAGCAGTTGCTGAATGCTGAAAAACCTGCAAAGGAGATTGTAGTGGGTGATAAAAATGGTCACAATCCTTAGCACAGATGAAAAGGTCAGGTTCAAATCTTCAATGCTGTCTGCTGAGCTGCGGTATTTTGACTTGCCTGTGGCAGAGGTGACCTTGTTGCAGACTCTGGGCCCAGGCCCCATGATGCCTTGCAGCCTCAGCTGTTGCTACTTTTGCATTCTTGTACTCTGAGTGAAGAAACTGAGGCTTACAGACAAATTTTTGGCAATCCTTCCTCCGTTATTTTGAATGTGTTTCTCATACTGACAATTTTTAATTGAAAAAAATCTAGAATTAAGCAAGTATACTTAATGTATATTCAACCAAAGTTAAGGAGGTATGATCCACATCACAGTCTTTCCTATATTCATGTGCAATTGGACTTTCCATGTAGGGACAAGTATATGGACTTCCTCCCAAATTACTTGACTACCTGTATTTTTTATTTGGAAGATTTTTTTGTGTATAAGAGAGGATATTTTTTGGGGGGAGGGGTGCTGGGATAGGTAGATTTTGCTAGTCTCACTAAGCATTTATAGTTGAGTATGCAAAGAGTCATGAAATAACCGCAGACATTTCAGCCACCTTCCCAACAGACCCTGGATTTCTATGTGCCAACGAAATGGTTCCTGCCATTGCCCAAGAGGGAGAGTTTATGTTAAGGGAAGGCCTGATTGCCTTCTCAACCTTCTTCCTATGATTTTAGTAGTTTATTAAAAATCAAATATCACACTAACAGCAAAGCTTTCTGTCACCTCTCCAATTTATTAGAAGGACAACTAAATCACTAACATTGTGATGGCCTAGATTACATGACCCCAAATCTGGCTGTCTGTGCTAGGTGCACTCACTCATAAGTGGCATCATATTTAACAAGTAAACTTTTAAATTCCCTTTATGGGGTATTTAATTCTCAATAAAGTACATGTTTACCCAGATTATAGAGTTTATCATGGGTTGATTTGAGATGGGAAACCACAGCTTCTGGTTTCAACCTGTCCCTCCCAGTCTGCCAAATCACACCATGAACAAACTTCATGTATCCTTTGTGGTGGTGAAGAGAAGGGACATCAGAGTGATACATGAAGAGTGAGTTGTTTAAAAATAGGAAAATAAATTTCTGAAATAAAATGTTGTATGAAAGTCATGTGTTAGGAAAGCATGAAGCTTGCTAATACAATAATGACCATTAATAACTGTACCTGTTAGAAGAGGGGCATTGAGCAAAGTGCTGTCATAGTTATTGTGTCATTTATTCCACACAATGACCCTATCATCAAGGTCCTATTATTATCATCCTCAATTGATAAATGAGTTAACTGAGGCTTATAAAGAGTGAATTGTCTGTGTAAGATCACTGAGCTTGGGATTCAGATTTGAACAACCTAATCACTACATAATACCCCATAGGTTGGAGTCAGGAGTCCTGGCTCTTTGAGAGAATCAGGTTGTAAACTGACCCCTACCTGCCTTTTATTTTCTCCATTGAATTAAATAGATGATGCTTAGCTCCTTTCCACCTCTGCAAGGCACCACTTCTATGAAAACATGCAAACTAAGGTAGTAGGATGGAAAATCAAATAATACCCTATCTTTTCTTAAAGTGTGTGTTGTTTTTGTGTTCAGTGATAACCCCAGTCAAAAGAAAACACTTCTCACAATCAAAAACAGAACCACTGCTCTTATACCTGAGGTTTACCATGTATTATCAGCATAGATTTTTATTTTGCCAATATGGGTCCTATGTACTAATTCCTCACACTATTAATAGATACCCCTTGTGAAAAAAAAATCTATCAATAGTTTTAAGGTCTCTCTAAATTAAATAAAAATGCTTATAGTAAGACTTCTCATTGCATTTAAAGTGTTTGTGCTCATCGTGGTTCTTCAAGGAGTCTAATATATGCACTGATGCCTAAAGTTATTTAATCCAACAAAGCCTATTTTTAAGGTCTTGCATTGGCCCATTCTTATTCAGAGCTCATAGATCTGTTGGCAGCATCAGCTTGCTTTATAAAAAAAATCAGCTAGTAACACATAAATTCCAGCAATCATCGTCAGAAGGCCATGAATCTCTGTGCCAAGGAAAGTTGCCCAGCAAAGGAAAGTTGTGTTTATGGTAATAGCAGGGTCTGCCTGTGCTCTCAAATTTTCTCTCCTATAGATTTAGAAGTTAATTAAAACTAAACTTCTCAGCAATAGACACATTTTTTTTTCAGTGATTCTATCCTAAGTAAGGGGAACAGTGAGTCACTAAGATTCACTATTCCCAAGAGACCCTGGATTTGTATAGTTTATCAATCACAAAAGCATTTACATTGATCCTTACATCCCATTAAGAAGAGGAAGAGTGATGGAAATCCAAATATATGTCCACATTGGCAACGACTTAGTAGAATATGATTTGGGGAGCACTGTTTCCATTCCAGATTGGAGTTAATACTTACTGAATGCCTACTATGTAGCAGGCAGCATGTTAAGTAGGAACATATAGAGGTGGTATCTCATTGAGTCCTGGTAACTCCACAAGATAGGTCTTGTTATTCTTCTTTCAATAGCACCTAATGCTTATCCTCCCTGTCCTCCAGTTTCCATCATCAGTTTGCTTGAACCTTTTCTAGCTTGTCCATTGCACAGTCCAATTTCAATGCCACATATTTTAAACTTTTGTTACAGCAGCACCCCACTCCCAGCTAACAAATTATATTTCCACAAGCTATTACTGTATAACAACCTACTGCAAAACTCATGGCTTAGATTATAAACATGCTAGGCCAGGACTTTGGGCAAGGCTTGGTGGTGTGATATTTTTGTTCACATAGTTTTCATGTATATCAATAAATTGTATTCATCTACAGAATGAGTTGGTCTGAGAGGTCCCTTGTACTTGGATGTGATGGATGGAATCCTGAGGTCATATGGGAGTCTCAAGGAAAGCCCATATACTGTCCATTGCTTCTTTAGGATGCATGTTTCAGGTTTGGACTTCTTACTTACGGAAGGTACAAGGTTCCTAATGACCTAACATTAGATGACTAAGAACATCACTTTTCCATATACATTTAGTCAAGTAAGTCACTAATACCATACCAGATTAAACAAGGATAGACTTTGATTCTATCTCTCTACAAGAAAAGCATCAAATGATTTTTAGCCATCGTTAATCATAAAAGAGTTTCCTTCTAGACTGTTTTTACATGGGAATGTAAAGTGTAGGCTCATACTAGATAAAAATGTCAATTGCAAAGAATTTTTTGTTCTCTAGAGAATTTTCCCTTCTCCAATCTTTTTTTCTCTGAAACACATGCTTTCTCAACTCTATATATTTGTTGAATAACCAAGGTTGAATTATCGGTTGGCTTATTAATGTTAAAAGTGATTAAAATCTGGCTAAAATAAGAGTTTTAGATACACTTTTTTTCAATCTTGTTCAAAAGAACAAATTTTCTGACCCAGGTAATGAGACTAGAAGCGGCTGGCTTCAGATGAGGCTTAACCCAGGGGATCAAATGATGGCATTAGGTCTCAGTATTTCCATCCTTTGACTCTATATGGATTCAGTCTCAGGTCTCTGCAAAGGCAAATTTTCTGGTTTTTAGGCTTATATATTCCTAGGTTTAAAATCCATTGGTAAATATGTCTATTTGTTCAATAATTCAAAAAATAGGATTAATTCTGATATGACCTAAGCCAATCATTATAAACAGGAAAATAGAATAATGAGCCTAGATCACCTGCTTGTAAGAACACACATTCCAGGTGTGCGTGTGTGTAAAGTCATCTGAATTTGAAAAGCAGGAGATGCGTACAGGTGCTCTCACAGAACAAATTTGGGTATCAACACTAATAAAAGAGAAAAATGGTAATTGGCGTACGACGATACCCTTTTCATTGGCTAATCAGGGCTATATGCAAATTAACTGCCAACTAAGATTGGCAGTTAACTGCCAACAAGATGGCGGTTAATTTGCATATGTAGGCACAATGCAGGGAGGCGAAAGGGAAAGCAGGAAGGAGCCCCCTGCCACTGACAGTGATCAGAAACCTAGGGGGGAGCTAAGAGCTGGGGGGCAGGGCAAAGGTGGCCCTGGGGCCGCCTTTGCCCTGCCCCCCAGCCATGATCGGAGAATCAGGTGCCTTTTCCGCCCTGGCCAGTGATAGCAGGAAGTAGGAGTGGAGCCAGCGATGGGAGCTGGGCACAGTCGAAGCTGGCAGTCCCAGGAGCTAGGGGCCCCTTGCCTGGGCCTAAAGCAGAGCCCACGATCGCGGGGCCACTGCAGCTGTGGGTCCCCGCTGTCTAGGCCGAATGCCTCAGCCAGAGGCATCCTGCAGGGGCAGGGGCGGAGCCCGCGCAATCACGGCGCCCCCCGCTGCCACTGCAGGTCCCCGCTGCCTGGGCCAGACGCCTAGGCCAGAGGCGTCAGGCCTGGGCAAGGGGCCGATCCTGCGATTGGAAGGTGATGGGGGTCAACGCCTGAGGGCTCCCAGTATGTGAGAGGGGGCAGGCTGGGCTGAGGGACACTCCCCCCACACACACCCAGTGCACGAATTTCGTGCACCGGGCCCCTAGTTTTTACATAAAGAATAATGCCTTGATGCCAAGACGCAGATACAAAAACTTTGTATCAAACTTATATTCTTCCTTCACATGAGTAACTCTCCCTCACCTTCTCCACCCATTGAACCCTACCCAACCTTGTCTAAAATGCCACTTCTTCTATGAGTCTATCTTGATTCATTTCCCCCCTCTATTACTATAGGGGGTAAACTAAATTAGATGTCCTCCTCAACTTAAGTCAAATTAAAATTTAACTTTATCAGATAGCTTTATATTATGAGCTTATCTGACAGCTGTTCTTGTACATATCCTAGATTTTTTCACAAGTGTGTACCATTCTTATCAGTAGAAACTATGTTTTAGTCATCTATGATGTCTTTGCAGTTGTACTGTAAAAATCTCAGTGACACCATGGTTACAAGATAGAAATTATAATTATATATTTTATATATATGTTAGTAATAGTATTATATTTTTATATTTTACATAAGACATTTATATAAATACTAGAGGTCCAGTGCACAAAATTCATGCACTGGGGGTGGGGGTCCCTCAGCCTGGCCTGGGGGAGCAGGCCTAAACTGTCAGTCAGACATCCTTAGCACTGCCACGGAGGCGGGAGAGGATCCCGCCACCACTGCTGTGCTCGCCAGCTGTGAGCCTGGCTTCTGGCTGAGCAGCACTCCCCTGTGGGGAGCACACTGACCACCAGGAGGGCAGCTCCTACATTGAGTGTCTGCCTCCTGGTGGTCACTGCATGGCATAGCAACTGGTTGAGCGGCCTTAACATATCATTAGCATATTATGCTTTGATTGGTTGAGTGGACAACCAGACACAACATATTAGGCTTTCATTAAATTGGATATACAACCAGCCAAAGTCATAGTTTAGTTAAAAACTGCCCTTTCCTACCCAAAATCTGTCCTGGGTATTAACTCCTTCACATGTGATTTAAAGAGGCAATATTGGTTAATTTAAGCCAAATTTGCCATTTCTATTCTTTTTTCTCTTTTTATTCTTTTCTCCTGTGATTAGTTCAACGTATCCTTGTGAGTGATCAAAAATGTGTGAGGAGAGATCTTCTGGAGTGGTCTCTGAGTAAAATATCTTAGCCCTTAAAAAACAAACAAACAACAAAAACCTGAGAGGAAACAGTCCCATTTCCTGGGTGAGGTGTTTTTATAACTTCAGGACACATGGAACTGTAGTAGATAACATGTGGTCATTAAAGGTGCTGCACTGAAGGCTAAGGGAAACATGAGGAGGCTGGAAGAGCACAAGCTGTGAGGATGCCTTTACATCTCTGCCTTAATAATCCTTGAACTGTCGATCTCTTCACATGATGAATGTGTTCGTTGTTTAAGCCAGTCAGTGTTGAGTTTTCCATTACTTATAGCTCAGAGCATCTTTATTGATGACCAGAGTCAGAGATGGAATGCTGGGTTTATTGATTCTCAACCCAGGGATTTTTCCAAGAGATCTTGATAGTTAGTGAAAAAGAAGAAATTTGCCTGCGGTATGGAAGTGAAGCAATTTGGCCTAAGCTAGTGGAGAACAGTGCCCATCTGGACAGCCATGTCATAAATGTAATGCCTAGGAAAAGACATACTAGAGTCTTTACATCTTCTGGAAACAATAGGACAACATTCAAATCCTAGTTTCTGCTCTTTAGCATCTTTCATTCTTACAATAGGCCTACAGACTGACCTGCCCAGATTTCACGGGACACTGTTGTGTTTCTTATCTCAGCTGTGCTGGGTACAAGGTAGGCAATAGATATACCATCACTTGATATATACAAGGTGATTGGCTGATTGTGTGACTCCAGAGAGAACAAGTACCAGGAGGTTGAGAAGGAGAAGGGGAAATGCAGGAGAAAAATAAGACTGGCTAATTCCATTTTTGTGGTGGAAGCATTAACATTTACCTTAAAATACTGTCAGGCCTAGTCTCAGAAATTGGCAATGACTTGCAGTTAGAGTTCTGAGGAGCATCTCTTTTATAAATTATAAATTATAAAGCAGAAGCTGTTCTATGCAACTCTGTCCAAATTGCTATCTTAACATGGTGATTAGTGTGTGTGTGTGTGTGTGTGTGTGTGTGTGTGTGTGTGTGTGTATGTATGTCCTGAACACATTTAAATTAGGAAGCAGAGAAGGGAGTGAGGAGACACATGGTTGGATGACAGTAACATTTCTTCGAGTAATTTTCAGCTCCTTGGAGATAAGGTATGCTTTAGAAACAAATCAGAGAGTCAATTGACACATTTTAAAGGGATTTGTGGTACCGTTAAAACAACATGAAACCAAAAAGTAGTCAGCATCTTCTCATTTGTCATGATACATTTTTCCCTTTTTATAAATTAACCACCACACTGGAATTCAACTGACCTGTAAATGATGGACAGATGGAACGGAATTATAATTTAAATTCCACAGTTTTAAAATGTGTTTTATTTACTGAAGGGAATATATAGATCTAAAATTGTTTTTATTTTTTTTTTCTTATGAGCTGATTAGGATCTTCTAAAGTGACACAATTGAATCACTCCTGTGTTTTTATTATTTGTGTTGTATTCAGGATGAATTTATTCATTAGCTCCTTATTGAACACTGAAAATATGCTAAACATCCTATTGGATGGTGGTGCATACACTTCCTATCACTCTGGTAGGAAATTACCACAAATGGTCCTAGCTGGTTGCTTAATTGTTAGAGCATAGCCCATGGACCAAAGGGTTGTGGGTTCGATTTCTGGTCAAGGGCATATACCTCAGTTGCACGTTCAATACCTGGCCTTGATTGGTCAGGGCATAGGTGGAAGGTAACCAGTCGATGTCTCTGTCACATTGATATTTTTTCTCTCTCTTTCTCTTTCCCTCTCTCCCTACTTTCCACTCTCCCTCTAAAGATCAATGGAAAAAATATCCTCCAGTGAGAATTTAAAATATTACCACGAATGTAGTGGCATAAAATGACACATATTTATTCTTTTATAATTCTGGAGGTATAAAGTCTGACATGAATTTTATGGAGCTAAAACCCAGGTATCTGCAGAGCTGGTTCCTTCTGGAGGCTCCAAAGAAGAATGTGTGTCTTGCCTCTTCCACTTCCGAGGCTGCTGTCATCCCGTGGTTCATGACTATATTACTCCAGTCTCTCGCTTCTGTCATCTGACTCCTACTAACCACTCTGATCTCCTGCCTCCTGTTGGTAAGGATCCTTGTGGTTCTAACTGACCCACCTGGATAATCCAGTAGAATCTCCCCATCTCAAGATATTCAACTGAATCAAATCTGCAAAAATCCATTTTTCCATAGCGGGGAACATTGACAGCTTTGGGGAATCAGGAAGTGGACACTGGGGGGTGGGTTTCTTATGAATTATATAGTGCAGTAAGGGAACTAATATATTTAATTACAATGCTTAATACAAATAAATGCTGAGGGATGTATGGACAGAAGGAAGAATGCTCATACCTAGCTGAGGGCACAGAAGAGGTTTCCTGAAGGAGGTAGTTGAACTAGAATTTGAAGGAGGAGAATGACATTTGGGGGGAGTGGTAAGAACTGGCAGGATTTGAGTACCTTTAAGAAGCATGGAATTTAGTAAGTGCTTTGGGAATTATTTTATGTGTTACTCCATTATAACAAATCATTGAAGGGAGAGAGCGCGACAGGTTTAAGTACTTGTCCCCTATCAGACAGCTCATGAGTGAAACTCTGTTGCAGGACATCCCAGGCTCGGGTAATAGTGACAGAAAGGGCAGGGGCATAGTGATGGGAAGTGGCTTTACTTCCTGCATCCCTACACCCACCATAGAGGCCCCCTGTCATACACAGAGGTCTCAAGACCCTATCTAGGCAGGGGAGTTTGCTTGTGCAACAAGAAATGTAGAGACTGAAGAAATGGAAAAAAATAATTACCCTCAAACCCTTAAAAACAGCTCTTTGTTTTTCCAGTTTTAAAAAAGGTGTCCTCTAGAAAGTATTTATCTTTCATAACTGAAACTTAGTACTGCAATGTGACTTCAGTTTGCAATACTGTATTGTGTACTTGAAATTTGCTAAGAGGGTAATTCTTAAGTGTTCTCATCACAAAAAGAAGAAGAAGGGAGGAAGGAAGGAAGGAAGGAAGGAAGGAAGGAAGGAAGGAAGGAAGGAAGGAAGGAAGGAAGGAAGGAAGGAAGGAAGGAAGGAAGGAAAGAAGAAAGGGAGGAAGGAAAGGAGGGAGGGAGTGAGGGAGGGAGGGAGGAAGGGAGGGAGGGAGGGAGGGAGGGAGGGAGGGAGGAAGGGAAGGAAGGGAAAATGTAACTATATGAGGTGATGAATATCTTTTTTTTAATATTTATTGTTGAGAGTATTATGTAGGTTCTCTTTTCCCCACATTAACCTCTTCCAGCTACCTCCTGTCCTCTTGTTTCCTTCCTACCCCTCAGAGGTGATGAATATCTTAATTAGCTTGATTGTGGTACCTATTTTGTAATGTAAAATATATAAAAAAATCAAGTTACATGCCTCAAATTTATATCATTTTAATTTGCCCATTATATCTCAATAAATTTGGAAAAAAATGAATTCAATTGGGTAGAAGAATTCCTGTCACTGAGCCAGAGAGCCTCTGACATGCGGGTCAAAAGCATCCTCATTTTAGAGGGAAGTCAAAGACCAGTCCACCATCAGACTATAGGAGACCAACCAGAAAGAAACTGAGCTAGACACAATGGCTCCATGCACATAGCTAATACAGAACAATAGAAAGTTGGCAACATAAATTGTATCTAAGCAACCATTAAAGCGATAATGTGAATCTTTATTTATAGACATGAAAAGATGCACTCTCTTGTTAATTGAGAAAAAAAAGGTGACAAAAGAGTCTCTGAGCATCTCAACTTTGTTTAAAAAATATGTATGTGTACAATGGGAGAATAAACAAGGTGTTAGCAGTGGTTATATTTGCTTGATAAGAGTGTAGATGATTTCTATGTTCTGTCTCTGTTAGTTTCTATGTGTTCTCTTCCTTTTTGTTTTTGTGGGTTTTTTACAATGAACACAGATTTAATTTGTAATTAAAGAAACTGATGTCAATAAAGACTTCCTAGAAAAGAATTTAATGTTCCTATCCCCCTCCATACCACCCCAATGCTAAATATACATACTTTAATTTTTAATTTGTTTAATCCTCACCAGAGGAGTGAGGGTATATTTTTCCACTAATTTCTAGAGAGAAGGGAAGGGAGGGGGGCAGGATGAGGAAATGAGATAGATAGAGATAGAGATAGAGATAGAGATAGAGATAGAGATAGAGATAGAGATACAAACATCTATGTGAACGTGAACGAGGCAGCCAGTCAGAGAAAGATAAATACCACATGATCTCACTCATTTGTGGATTATAGAGAACAACATAGACTGATGAAATGGGACAGACCCAAAGACTGAGAAACAGCGATCAGGCTATCAATCCCCAGAAGGAAAGTAGGGGAGGGCGGGGGTAAGGGGAAGAGATCAACCAAAGGACTTGTATACATGTATATAAGCCAAACCAATGGACATGGACAACAGGGGGATGGGAGCATGAGTTTGTGTGTGGGGGGGGAGGTTGGGGGTTAATGGGGGGGATGAGGACACATTTGTAATACCTTAACTAATAAAAAAAAAATGGTTGCCTCTGGCATGCACCCTGAGCCAGGTCAGGAATCAAACCTGCAACCCAGGTAGGTGCCCTTGACCAGGAATGGAACCTGTGAACCTCTGGAGCACCGTCTGATGCTCAAACCATTGACCCACACCAGCCAGGGTAATGCTGAACATATCTTATAGGAATATCTCAGGGATGTTCCTGAGAACTCAGGAAAACAACAGAAGGTTCCGGAGCAGAGCAGCATGAAGGTGAAAGTGTTTGAGAAAACAAAGACGTCTTTGCTGCTTTTCTCAGTGCTGACTTGTGATTTCTCAGTGGGATAATTATAACAATGCAGTAGGGAGAAAGATGATACAATTATATTTAATTAGTTCTGCTGGCTATTGGCTGATTTAACCTTCACCTGTGAATATTAGTAGTAGGCACATTGCATCTCGTATTGTAACCTGCATCAAACAGTTTTGTTCACTTGCTTGTTTGTTTTTACTCCTTGTTTGTTTTTCTTTCTCTTGGCAAATGCTACCAGGGTAATAGATTCGATTACTGTTAAGCTTATTATATGATATATTATTTTAGCAGTGCCTGTAAGACAGTAATAAAGAGAAAACTCAATAGTATTGGCATGATAAAGTGGAAACTATTAATAAGAAGAAAGAGTTCATCATCGTCATTACACTTGAGTGTTGGAAAGAAGCACAGTAGGTTAGGGTTGGCAAAGTTGCATTACAAAGTCATTTAAATTCTATATGGATTTTTTAGTGAGTAATTAGTATAAATAATTCTGGCTACTTTTTAAAACCATGGATATTGACAAAAATAAAGGAGAAGATGATGGGAAGCAGATGGGTCATTTAATTTATTTCTCAATTATAGTTGACACATCGGGCACAGAAATCTCCAACTCATCTATTTCTTTATGGTCCATTTTGCAACTGTGTTTATTGTCAAACAAATAAATACATTATCTCATTAATAGAGCACTGAATAATGTTTATTACAAAAAACACAGCCACACTCAATGCCCATGCTTCAAAGAGAACACAAAAGGGGAGAAAGTTTACTTCATTGAATGCAACAGAGGAGTAGGGCCCATGTGGAGTGGGGGCCTTAGAAAATAAGGCTTGATCACAGCGGAGTGTAACCTGTTGCCTTTCAGATATGATCTATTGGTCATCAGGACAGTTTCCTTCTCAGGTAGCCACACTATCAAATAGAGCCACACTTGGAAATCTGCATGCATGTCCCAGTTAATGTGTAATGAGTCTGATATGCAGATGGATAATAAAGTTTATTGCACTCCATTTTAGGATCACTCTTTAACTGGAAATGCCAGAAACTCTGGGGAACTCTCAGAGCCTGCCTCTGGGCTGCATTTACAGCTGTGAAAGCATCACACGTTGATTTAGGACAAGATAGGTCCTTTGTTCTCAAGTGAACAGATGGACTGTTACATCCTAACAGTTTCCCCATTAGAGTAGTGCAGTTGGTGGTAGCGGTTGTGTGGTGGTTGTTAAAGATTGGGCCTACCAATCAAGAAGCATATAAATTTTGATCACCTACTATTTTTTTCCCCACTTTGGATTAGGAACTTCTCTGGTTTATGAGTATTCAATGTTGGCAAGGATTATAGAAATGGACATGCTATTGGGAACATAGCGTGTTTGAACTTATAACTCATATATTGGTTCCATTCATGAATTCTCTTCACTATTATGTCCTTTGGTATCTGACCATGTGGGCCTCCTTTATTCCATAGCTGTATTCATGAAAAATCCATGCAAATTAAATTTTGGGAATGTTGAATCTAGCCTAGAGATCCATACTAATCCACCATCAAATCTCACTTTTGTACATTTTAGTTTTGTGACCTTGTATCATTGACCTAATATTGCTAGGCCTCAGTTTCCCCATCTGAAACATGGGGGTGAGATAAGTGTCTGTTTCACTGGGTTGTGACATTCAATGAGATAATTCCTTTCAAAGCTTAGGAACATGCTTGGCACAGAGTAGGTGCTAAAAAGTACTATTTTATATTAAAAGATAAATATCTACATTATTATATGTTCATATTGTATATTATGATATTTGCTACACAGCAAAAAACACACAAATACTCCTGTAAAGAGAAGAAATGTATTACATGTGTTATATATCGCCTTCCTCAGGATATAAGTTTGGGTATTTGTGTTGAAATTTCTCTTAAAGCAAACTATTTGTATGCCAGGTAGGATATAGAAAAATCACTCATGTTCAAATAATGCATGCTAATACAAGACTTTACTTCACATATTTTATGTCTCTGTTTTATGCTGAGATGAATACTATACAAACACTCACATTTTGGAAGTATTGCCAGTGGTCAGACTAGTGCTAAGACTTTGGTCTGATGATAGATTTGATGTTATATAAGAGGTAAAAATCAATCTAGAAAAAGGCATTAGATACCAGCAGATGAGAATATCTGGCACCTTTTATATCATTTCTAAAACTTAAAGACTATGATTGGAGTGATCCTTACTGACACACCTATCACACACACACACACACACACACACACACACACACACACACACGATTTCAAGGTCTGTGCATTTTCAGAGATCTGGTGATATGTGGTTGCAGTGTTCTTACCCCAGAATGAGCTTAATGAGTATCTGATGTTGAGTCTGGAACAAAGAGAAAGGCCACTAGGAAAGAGAAAGGAGAAGTTAACAGGGAAGAGAGGTTGGGTCTAGATCTGGAGCTGTAAAGTGCTAAAAAAAAAAAATAAATAAAAAAATAAAAAAAAAAAGGATAATGTCTATTGACAATTTTTTTAAAAAGAAATTTGATTACTAATTAGAGGCAAGGTAACTGAGGCCCCCATGAAATTCACAGAAAGCTTTTGGGGAGCTGTGAACCCCCACAGGCCATGGAATTATTTGTGCCTTTCATTTAACAAAATTTAGCTTAGATCATTAGGGTCAGAAGCTCTGGCAACCCATCTGGTTGACAGGTATAATTTGATAACTTTCCAGGTATTTATCATTGAGAGTTTGTTGCCTAGATATGCCATATTATTAAAAGCATGGGTTCTCCAGACAATGATGGGAGGAAGGATGGATACAGCAGCTACTACCTCACAGAGGATGGAGTCACCTTCACAGAGGATGTGTTTATCTTTCAACAAATGAGGAGCAAAGAGAATGCAGCTCACTCTGAACCCTGTCAGAAGTCCAGTCTGTAAAACTCTGGGCTCTCTCTTTGTGAAACTCCATTTTCCTGAGATTGCAGCTCAACTTACTCATGAGCAAGCACAGACAATCACTCTCCTGCTCCTTGCTCAGTGGGGGTGTTGCATGAACACTGGTGACAGCTAAAGACAAGAAGTTCTGGGGAACAATTGTGAGAAAGCAGGGGTGGTTGGCAGTGCTTTTCAGGAGTGTGAAGGGATGTGTGGGTTCCTTTAAGATGCCAATCCCATGAGTCCCAGTAGGCAGCAGTTGGGAGGGTAAATGGGGAAACACAGGAGAAGGTCACAGTTGCAGACAAAAATGGGTGACAGGTGGTGGCTGCTTCCCTACTGTGATTTTAAACTCATTTAAAAATTATATAACTTGGCCATCAAGAGGTAAAGAGCTGAGGCTGGAACAGATGACTTCTAATTTTTAGTCCAATGTTGCCTTGTTCCACACATATCATCAGCTCTATCTAAAGTTAGAGCAAGGATTAAACATTATTTTGTTCATGTTTAAGAGAAAAAAATCTTAGTATTTTGAAGTATCTGGTATAGTCATCCATGGGCATTTCTGCATCACAGAACTTCACACAAATAATCACTGAATCCCAGTAAACTGCATAACAACATTTATCATTTCTTCCCAGAAATGGATCTTGAGACCTAATTAAGTTTAGGAAACAAAAATAGAACACTTCCTGTTCACTACCATAGTTATACAACCATTCAGTTATTCTCTCCAAAGCAACAAATGTAAACAGCCCTTCAGATGCTGTCAGTTATGGGTTTTATTGGACTGTACTCAACAGAAACCCTATTGTAATGGCTGAGCCCAATGGAGATGGATGCTCATCATGTAACAAGAATCCAGGGCTAGGTAATCCTGGGCTCCCACAGCTGCTCAAAGAGGCAGGCTCCCTCTATTTCCCTGTATCTTAGGTGGTGGCTTTCTTTCTCAACGTGTAAGACTTCTCCTCTTGCTTCATGTTAGCATTCCAGGCACAAGAAAAGAAAGAAGCAACATGAAGTGATAATAATTGCATTATAAAATCAAAACATTTCCAGAAATTTCTGATAGATCTGTGCTTCTATTTCCTTGCAATGTTCTATGTCATTTGGTCTCTCCTATCTTCAAAAAAACTGAGAAATTTAATATTTCAGCTGGGCACATCACAGACCAAAATAAAATAAAGGTTATATAAAAGAAGAGAAGTAGAAGGATATTGGGAAGGCAACCGGCCATGTCTGCCAGGACTGTGATGGTCTCATGCAGATGAGCTACTGCTATGGAGGAATCTAAGCCATGAAGCAAATGGTCTTAAGATATTCATAGCCTCATTTATTCATTAAGCAAATGTTGATGAGTTATTATAACAATGGTGCTGATGGTACCACAGTTACATGCAATCCCTTCCTATGCGCACTAGAGGCCCGATGCACGAAATTCGTGCAAGGGTAAGCCTTCACAGCCCCATGACCCTGCCCCCTGCCCACTGGTCATTCCAGAAGGTTGTTCTGGAAGGTCATTCCGCTGTCCGGTCTAATTAGTTCCTCAGTGAGAGAGGGCAGACACACAGGTGAGTGCACTGCACTGTGGTACCTGTTGTGAGAGGAGACCCTAGGACAGGTAAGGAAGCACAAAGGAAGGACAGTTGGGACCCCAGGAAGGGAAATAAGTGAAGATTTCCCACATGAGGGCCTCTTCAAAGAAACACACTTTACATTTCAAAAGGCTGGCCATGAGGATCCTGTTAATTCAAAGGTGGAGTATTTCAGAGAAGATGAGCCACTTATTAATTATGTGACCTTGCCCAAACTGCTTAATCTCTCTGAAACTCAGTTTCCCTTTCCTGTTTTTACCAACATCACAGAGCCAATATACAGCTCCAAAGCACTAAACATAAATGAAACTGCCAGCACCAGTAAGCACTAAATCAGTAGTGATTGAACATGAGACTGAGCAGATTCTAAGGCTATCTCCAGTTCTCAGCAAGAACAATGTGCTTCAGAAAGTCTCTGTACCTTGCTAACAATCTCACAGCCAGCCAGTGAAAGAGCTGAGCACTTTCTGGCCAAAACCTACCTGATTCACACCTTCCTCTCCGCCATCCCGAGATTTAGAAAACACCCAGGGGTATAATATAGACGACACTGTATATTGTAATGTTCACACCGTGTCTGTTAAGAAAATGGGCCGGTTCTGTAAAGTCAAATTAGGGCAATTTGGCCTTTCTCTCCCTTCACTTCACACCTAGGGGATCTGATTCCAACAACAACAATGGGGTCCCTTCTGTGTTGAAAGCTCTGTGAAGGATGCAAAGAATGCATCCCAGGGTGCTCCTCTTCATGGAACTTTGATGCGGATATGAAAGTATTTTGCTTTCTATGATTGTCTAGTGCATTTAAAAATATAGGTTATTTTTCTCGAGAGCTTTCAAAAAAGACTTGAAGCATTATTTCATAAAATGTACATATACCAAAAGGGGCCCAAACTCACTAACCAAAACTTCCAAATCTATAACAACAAAGCCCAAGCAAAGCTCGATAGAGCCACCAAAAGAAAAGGAAGGATTAAGTAATAATGAGTAACAATGACAGGGATGAAATCAGACAATTTAAGAGCTGTGAGATCATGAGATATAAAACTCAGTAATGATCTTTCTCAGAACCAAGGCAAAAGAGAGAGAGAGAGAGAGAGAGAGAGAGAGAGAGAGAGAGAGAGAGAGAGAGAGAGAAATAGGATTAATGACAGAGTTCTTATTGTACAATAAAAGGAAGTAGCTCTTCCTGTGTAATAAAAGGAACTGAAGCCACATTTTCATGTGTTTTGTCAACTTTAAAAATCACAAGAGTCTGTCATTGGACTCTTTATGGAAGAGGCACTTCATGGCCGAATTATGGGTATTTTTTAAATGACCTACTAACAATATTGAAGAACTGTTTTAAAGTAGGTAATGTGTAATAGGTATACCTAAGACCAAAAGTGGTCTGATGCTAAGATACAGAGTGGGAAAAGGAGCTTTTTGGGGAACACATGTGTTCTGTCACTCTGGACAAGCAGGGACGTATAACTGGGCTAATTCTTTGCTGCCAACCAGGCTCTAGCATGAGCTGAAACTTTCCAGGCAGCTGTCTGCAGACAATGAACCAATTACATCCCAGACAAAAAGGCTGGGCCCTTTGGTCTTGCTTTTAATTGGCATGATTTTGTTTGCAAACATCTTTTCCCATAGTCCATGGGTATTTGAGAAAGAAAGGTCATTTGGGCCAATTTCACTGAAATGATGCAAGAAGAGAAATACAGAAACCTCTGACATATGATCAGGTAACTATTGTTTTCAAATAGTATTTAATTTTACCCTTTTCTTCTGTACACGCCTACCGTTTTAAAGTTTATATTTTATTCATTTGGGTGACTGCCAAGTGCAATGTCTCCTCAAGAGAGAATTATTTTAGGAGAATACCCGGGGATGTTGGGATGTGTTTGTGAGTGCACAGCTTCTGTGTTTTCTTAATGAAGCATCAGGATGTCATAGGGATAAAAAAGAAATGGGAATGGAATCCGTTTTGTGTGTGTAATTGGAGTACTGGATACTGGAGAGATTTCCATGTGACCTTATTTGGCAATCAATGCCAAAGAGGGGAGTTGAAAAAAAAGTCCACGCCACTTTATGAAAATCACTGAACAAAAATCTCAGCTTCATATGAATAGACATAGCATTTCTCCTACTGTCTTTTTCACATATTTATGAGGGGGGGGGGGAATCTCACTTCAGCACATACAGTTTTCTCAGAGCATTTTTTTTTTACTTACAACTGGCATGCAGATGGCTGTATAAACTATTCAGCAGATTCATCACTATTCAGAACAGAGAAACCCTCATGAGGGGGACAGCAGAATCACTGACCTGCACCTTCGTAAACCCACATACCCCAGGGCTAGAAACTGCCTCCATAGGAAAGATCAGGGGTTGGGGGGAGTGGGGATTCTTTAACATTGATGAGGAAAATAGGGCCCAGGGGCAAAGCTGGGCTCTGTTTTTGGTCTCCACTTCTCCAGCTCTGCCCCTCAACCTCTTGTGATCTCTACAGCTGTTTGTCTAACACTATTTCAATGTCATCATCAGAAGAATGAGTTTACTGAAAAATAAATTATCATTGGTTCATACCTTTAGCATTCCTTCTCTTACCATCATACTAGTACACATAGATTAGATAAGTACATAGACCAGTCACTGCAAGTTCACACTTTACTACAATATTTTGGGGTCCCACATACAAAGCCAGAAAGCCTGCATTCACTCTGTTTTAATGTAGTCATACTGTATTGTATTTCCACAAGCTTTTAAGATCCTAAGTGGAACCAGAAACTCTTCATCATGTTTATAAGATTACTCTAAGATATTTAAAGTTTATAGCCAGGGAAACCCTTCATAAGTCAATCAACAAATACTGATGGTCTCTTATATGAGAAAGACATACTCTTAGTTCCCAGAAGGCTTAAAAACAGTATCTCTGCTTTCACTAAGCTTACAGAATACAAGGGGTAACAGGACAATCATAACACACTGGTTCTACCAAATGGAGCACTAGGAGTTGAGCTAACAGGACCTAGTCATGTATCCATTCAACCATCATTAATGATTATTCTGGCCTGACTGCTATAGTGGGTCCTGCAATCACATTAATGAATAAAACACAAGAACCCGGCCTTCCTTAAAATGCCAATAAAATGAAACAGAAACAAGATAAATGAGAATAGAGCATGCTCCAAGGGAAAGTAGGTGTGGTTAAAGTTACAAGAGGGGAGGTAGGCAGGGCTGTTATCTAAGATGAGCTTGAGTCTTGATGCTTCTTTGAAACACATTTCTCCTGTGCTGGGCTGAGCAAGCTGAGCTTCTCTTACCCGTGTTTCCTCTTGCAGCAACATAGAGCCCAGCCATGGTCTGCGGTCCTGAAGTGGACCAAAGTTTTGCCACCCCGGAATATGCATGCCTCTTGAGAAATTGATTTTAAGCTGGTGATTAAGAAACAAAATACTTAGAACCTTTGATCTCACCTTTACCTGCCTAAAGGAATCCAGATAGAAAAACCTGTTTAATATAAATTAGATGTGGCAGACAGGGAGAAAATTAACACAGTCTATTTGTTATACTTCCATTTCTATTCTATTGTTTCTGGGTGGCCTAGAAAAATTTATTTACCACATGTTTGCTATTTTTCATCAACCTGTAAATCACCTGCTTTTCCTTTTAAATCCCAGTCCCCTGCCTCCTTCTCCTTTGTCCAGAATGAAATATAAACCTCAACTGCCCAATGCTTGCATAAGTCTTCATATTCATATGGTACCCCCAACATGTACATCCATGACAGGATTTGGCCTTTTTCCCCCTGTTAATCTGTCTCATGTTAATTTAATTATTAGCCCAGTCAGAATAACTTAGAAATGTGGGAGAAAAGTTTTGTTCTGTTTTTATTCCTCATAGTCCCAATAAATTTTATCAGTTATTAATACCCATTCTTAAGAAAGTTTCAAGGAAGTCCCTTGGAAAAGCAAAACATGAAACAGATGAAATAATACAGTATCTTGGAAAAAGCCAGCAGTTTGCTTGTAAAGCCTTTGCTTTCCATATGAAGTAATATTCTAAAATATTTCTCTTCAGATGCTCTTGTTCACTTCAATAATCATGCGTGGCTGAAAAGAAAGGCCAGTGGGATTTTGTGGAAATGGAAATTAACAGTCACAAAACCAGTTTTAAAAGCTCCATGTAAAAATGCTCAGGGACATTTTACCCCTCAATGTTGATTCAAACTTACTTTTGTTATGGGCGGGGTGCCCTCTGCATCCCCACCTGCGATGGGTAGAAGTGGAGCTCTTGAGGTGCCCTGAGAACAAGAGTTTCCTTAGGCCCCCCACAGTGGATGAGGAATTGTACAAAGCTTTACTGTTGATGTAATATTAAGGGAGTTCCTCTCCACGCTCCCATCTCCCTCCCTCTCACTATGGAAAAAGTCCTATCGTATCTTCAGCAGAACTAGAATTAAAGCCACTACCCAGAGTCTTCCCTACACATTAAAGCACACTCCAGTCCAGCACCTAGCTAGCTTAGCTTGTACTCCTAGCTGAAGTCCATTACATGTACAGTCCACATGGCCATGGGCCATACAGCTTCTAGGGCCACATGGCTATAATGGGAAGATGGGTAAGTGAGGATCACAGAGCAAGACAGTGAAGGGAGCCAGAGCATACAAAAGGAATAAGAGAGAGAGAATTCGATGGGGATTTTAACTGGGAGTTTAACCAATGAACCCTTCAGGATTTCACCTGCTTCCATTGGCTCCACCCTCTTAGCCAATGACTTTCGTTTCCCAGGGTAGACTGACAGGCAAGCACCGCCCCTACATCACCCCAACATCACTGAGCACGCAACCATTTTCCCCTTTGTTGGACCCTTTCCCCTAATGATCTGCAGGAAACGGGCCAGTGGTTCCCTGGGGAGTATAAAGTTGCAGGTTCCTGGTGAAGCTGTCCAGATGACCATGCTTATAATGTCTGGCCTCCTTTTTGCTCATTTCCTATTATTATTAATAACTAGTTAATTATTATGATAATATTTTCACTGATCACTTGAACTGGGAATGAGCAAAGGACTTTTAATATGCTAAATGTTTAGAGTCTGCTCCAGGGAAGGCTAAATACATTTTGTGTTTGTATCTTGAGATTGTTCTCCCTAGAGCTCTTTGCAAGCTACTCATTATTTAGGGCCACTACAATCTTTTCAATCTGCCAGGCAATGAAAGGTTTTGCATCCAAAACATAAATTAGTTCAAAATAGAAACAGACTCATTAATACAGAGAGCAGACGCCAGCTGTCAGAGGTGAGGAGGGTTGGGGGGCTGAGTGAAAAATGTGAAGTGATTAAACAACAACAAAGCCCCCAAAACCCATAGGCACAGACAACAGTATGGTAATTACCGGAGGGACGAAGAGGAGGAGGTAGAAAAAAGTAATGGGAGCAGGGGAGGCAGTAAATGGTGTTGGAAGGAGCTTGACTTGGGGAGGTGAACACACAATAAAATATATAGATGATGTTACAGAATTGTATACCTGGAATTTATATAATTTTATTAACCAATGTCACCCCAATTAATCTAATAAAAACTTAAAGCCCTCAATTAGAATGAATTTTAAGATCTTATTTTTAAATAGTTTGTAGGTTCACCATTAGGAGCCTTTTGCTTTAAGGAGACACATGTGTCATCCAACATGACACTGACTCAGCCTGGATTGATTCTGAGCTGAAGTAAGAATAAGCAAGAACCAAACACGCATGCATATGTGGATATATATATAACACTGCAGGCCAAACATAGTTATAATGATGTCAACACAGCTCCCACAAGTCCCTGGCACTCAAAAGTGACCACTCACACCTGATATGCACACCATCTGACACACACACACCAGTCACACCATGGGCAGACCTCCTCACAAAAACATTTGAAATATGAGCACTTTTTGCTCATATTTTTCCAATTTTCAAATCAACTTCTTTCAAAGAAAATGCAATGATACCTATCTTATTGAGTAGTTACTGGTGTATTCCAGTAATTACAAATGACATTTTTCTGATTCAAGTTCAATATACACTCTTTGGGTTCCTTCACCCCACTGCCTTTTGCACCATGTTTTATTTCATAGCTATGCAAGAAGGGAGAGGATACCTTCTCCTTAATTTCTAACAGGTGGAGAAAATTTTAGATGTAATATATGAAATTAACTATGAAAAGTATTCAAATGGCTACATTTTGAAAAAAATAAGTTAGAATTAATTATTCTGAAACTGTACCTCCAAATTGTAATTTTGGTTAGGGTGGATATAATAGCAATGAAAATTTGAGCACTAGGAGAGGTTGGGCAGAAACTCTATGCCCCGTGGGTAAAGGATGTAAACATACTTTATTACAAAATAATAGCTTAGAACCAACACTGGTGACACTCAAGGCTCATTCAACGCTGACATTTGAGTCCAGTTAATTATGACAACTGTAGTTGGTGTTCTGGGTGGGCTGAGGGTCATGAAAATGTGGCTAAATCAGGTGGCTCTATCCCATGTCTCCTGGCTCTTCTCAGCAGTACTCTGGGGAAATTCATTAAAGCAATAATAACTGCATATCTAAACTATGGCCTGTGTCTTGGTTTAGTTACATGTCTAGTTATCAATTCATTCCTTGCAAATAGTATTGAAATTCACTGGGAGACAGTAGTTACTTTCCCCAGAATCTGTAATAAACAGGTACCATCCTCAGAATAACTTCATGCGTAGCTCCAGCTCAAATTCTCTATTTGAGAATTTTGGGAATTAAAAAAAAATGGTATATTTATTATCACTTATTAATTTTTATTTGCTTGAGAACATTTTTCATTTTACTTATTTTTGCAGTTGGCTTCTGCCTCACACTCACTGATCTCTGGGAATCAAACTGTGATGTATCCATCAGCTGTGACTGACCATGTTGAATATCTTGCTATTGATTATAAGTTTGATACTTAAAATAAAGAGACACTTGTATTATTGAAATAAAATTAAAGAGTGCAATTTGTTTCTGAGATAACAGCCAGGTGCAATGAAATGAGTG
Organism: Myotis daubentonii; assembly: GCF_963259705.1. NCBI lineage: Eukaryota > Metazoa > Chordata > Mammalia > Chiroptera > Vespertilionidae > Myotis > Myotis daubentonii. The sequence goes on along the minus strand of NC_081852.1, from coordinate 50,862,837 downwards.
GGATATAGTCAATGAATTGTTATCCACTAATGCACTCTGTCCCCTGGGCTAGGCTGCTGTTCCTGGTGGCAGGCTTCATTGCTTAATTGCTTTCATCAGCATGTCAGACTGAGGTTGAAAAACAAACACTGTGTTTCAGAATGTCTTCCCTTTTAATTCAGTGTGACAGAGTAATTTGCTTCAATCTTAAGCCAAGTCAGAATCTGACAATATTTTTCTTAAAATGTTAAGCATGGAATAAAAGTATATGTCCTTGCACACTTTTAAACATGTGATGTTTAAATGATTTTTACAATTTTGCTGAACTAGCTGTTATAAATATTAACTTTTTAAACTGACATAATCCTTATATGATCATTAATGAACTATGGAAAATGAGGTCCCGATGCTGAAAATCATCTGGCAATTATTCAAGCAGTCGGAGTGTCTTTTCCCCCAAAGAATTATGGAAGGTGAGGTGTCAGTCTTAGATAGGAACATATTTTGTACATTCATCAGTAACTGGATAATCAGAGGAGTTATTTCTGATATTGGGAGTGCTGAGAATTCTTTACATAGAATAGTGAGTCAAGCCATTCAGTTCAACAAATATTTATGAGGCCTTTACTGTGTTTATGGGACCCATCCCGCCTGTCCCCATTCATACGCAGCCAATCAGTTACAAAACTGAGATTACAGACAGTTTCCTACAAATAAAAACACCTGCCCTTCACTCTAAATTCCATGCATACAATCTGTAATACTCAATCCCATAAGCAGTTATAACAATCCCCATTTTAGAGCCGTGGAAAACGAAGAGTGAACAAAATGTTTGCAGATCATGCTTTGGGACTTACTGAACCAGGATTCAGACAGAGGTTTGTCACCCCTTAACTGAACTCAACTCAATATGTGCTTGTGTGAATACACACACACACACACACACACACACACACACACACACACAGAGAGAGACACACACACACACTCACTCATGGACACATGCAGAGCAAGGAAGGTTGCTGTAGCTGTGATGCTAATTATGGTGAAGGAACAGAGAAAGAAGTGGATTCTAATAGGACAAGTTAATGAAAGTCCATTGACTTTCTCCTACCCAATTCTATAGGATTTTGGTGACTGTCACACTAAAAAGTTTTGAAGAAGACTTTAGGATCTAAATTGAAAGCACAAAAGCAAAATTACGCTGTATCCCACGTGTCCAGAGAGAGATGCACTAGAAACTGGCCATGGTTATTGGAGATAATTCAACGCCAACAGGAATCCCCAGTTTGGGGTGTGGTGAAGAAGGGAAGTGTATTCAGTGCAAATAGCTTACTGGTGGTACAGCATGGCTGTGGAAACAGCCCTGCTGTGGAACTGCTCAAAGTGCTAATAGCACAGCCCTGAAGACGGCAGGGCCAATCAGCAAGGCTGTGAGGCTGCCCTGGAGCCAGGCCCCTCATCAGCCTGGCAGCTCCACTCCAACATGGCTACTCACCTCTCGTTGCCTCTTACTGGTTAGTAGTCCTTGGCTGAGTCCACCCGAGAAAGGCAGCCTTCCCTGGAAAGTGTGCTCCCCCAGTGCTAGGGGAGCTGGCCTATACAGACAGAAGTTCCCGCTCCTGGTCCCTGATGGGCCCATCCTCATGTAAATGAGAACACTAAATCCTCACAGTTTGATTGGGCCAAAGGCACTCTTCTGATTGGTTAGAATAGGGTCACTCTGATTGGTCTGATCTGTGCAGCTCTGATTGGATGGGGAAAGCCTCAGTCCACTTGGTTGAATAGGACTCCAGAAACTCTTTCTTATGGGCTGCCTCAGCTGCTGAAAACAGGGCAGGGAGGTTAGTTTAGCTCAGAGGCAGGTAGGTTAGGGCAGAGGCTGTCTGGGAAGTGGAGTGAGTGTGAGAGGCCCACGTGCAGAAATGATTACTAGACTTTTTTTTTTTTTTAAACTCAGACACCGGAGCCGTTAGTGCTCAGTGTTCACAAAACTAACCAAAGAAACCCAGTACAGACAGGATCAATCTCTAACTACAAGGAAGACTAGGAATTTGAGATTATACCTTTCACAGACTACAATAGGGAGAGACTTGGGGCAGACTGGATGAAAACTGAAAATAGTGTCACCCTTGGGTAGTGTTGGGCAGTGGTGAGAATATGTAGGTACTCCCACATTTTATAGGAATATTAATGAGCTATCACTAAAAGCTGTGGGAAATTAATTACAACTTGAGAATTTTCTGTCCTTTAATATTTAATGTTTTTCCTTCCAACCAAGTGGGAGAGATTTTTTTATTACGAACCCAAATCTTCTGAAATATATATACAGTTGTCATTTTATAAGAACTGTATTAAAGCATTAATTGATGTCACATCAAGCCATTAGCAATATCAGTTCATATAAAACTCATTAAGTCTCAGTGAAAATCGGTGGCATCCCCATCGCAGCCAATCTCTCTTTTTAGGCTGTTTTGCTTTTGGGTCTACAGGTGGTCTTAAATCAGACCCTGTTCACAATCCACAAACTTCTTCTGGAGCCTTCCCTCTCAAACACAGATTTGTTTCCCTTCACAGACAATTACAGTGCTCCTCTCCTTCTACCAGGTTAAACTCATTAATTTTCTTTTCAGTAAAATAATACAAAAAAGGAGTGACGGTTTTAGAAACATAGGTCTTTTGTGTGTGTGTGACCTCCCTCAGGACTGCCCTCTTGCAACCTAATGTCAAACCCATGCTTGTCATTCCACTATTAAGACTTTACTGAGCCCTGATTTCTCTGTGTATTCTGAGTCCTGGCTGCATTAGAGGAGCAAAATGTTAAAAAAAAAAAAAAAAAAAAAAAAAAGGAGGCGAATAGAACTCTTTTCAATATTTCGACTTTATTTCCACTCAGTCTTTATGTGAGATTTTCAGTAAGTCACCTCATCATTGTTGGACCTTAGTTTACCCCTCCATAAAATGTAAAAATTGTAAAAATAGTAGTGAAAATTCATTATAGCTAAATTTTTATTATATTTCATTAAATTTAAGTACAATTCTATCCTAATTGCTTGTAAGCTGAAAGAGCTCTCTCACTAGCTTTTATGTGGTTAAACAAAATCATTTCTTTTATTGTTTTCTGGAAATTAACATATATGTTAATTTTTAATGGAAATGAAACTCCCCTAGAATTGTGTCTGGTACACAATCTAAACAATTGTATGTAGTTGGCCCCATTAAAAGTAAAAATAAAGAAATACTGTATAATAGGCAGGAATTCTTAGGTACAAGATAGGCATCCATGTGAAGAAAGGAGTATAAAAGAGTGTAATTTCAGGCAGATGGATAACGTTGCTGCACAAGTGGGTGGAATGGCAGGAGGCCAAGATTGTCCTGGAGCAGAGATGATATTATGTCCCATCGGGCATGCCAACTTGAATTTATATTGGCCAAATATTGTTTTTAAAAGATTCTGAGGTTGCACCAAGGCAATAGAAGAGTGTTCGATGGGTATTTAACAATGGGTGAAAGGAAGGAGAAGCGGCATGTATTTTCCATCTCTGATCCAGAGGGAACTCTCTGTCCCACACACTCTTGAGGACAAAAACCAAACTCGTTTTCAGCAGGTGCAGATACCCACTTTGACACACTTCTATGTAAGTATTTCTAGTTCTCTCTCTCCCTCTCTCTCCTTTGTTATCAAAAGACTTCAGGTGATTTAAATAGCATAATAACTACTGATGAGAAAGTTGCTAATCATTATAATAGAGAATTTACTATTTAGTTTAATAGATGATTTAGTTTAATAGATAATTTACTATTTTTTAAATTACTTTCACTTGAACCCTCCCACCACCATCTTATCTCTTAAATAAACTATACAAGTTGCTTTCAACTTTTCCAAGAAAAAATGTTATACTATTGCAAATTACTAGGAATTTTTCTTGAAGAAGAAGACAAAAAGTTTTTGACTGCTTTATTTTTTTTTAATTTAGAATATGTAAGCTCTTACTTTCTGATACTAACTGAAATAAATACATACACCAATGGAAAGGGGCATAAATCAACTTTAATGTCTCATTGAGCTTCAAACTTTGTTATTGTCCTTCTAGCACAGTGATGGCGAACCTTTTGAACTCAGCGTGTCAGCATTTTGAAAAACCCTAACTTAACTCTGGTGCCGTGTCACATATAGAAATTTTTTGATATTTGCAACCATAGTAAAACAAAGACTTATATTTTTGATATTTATTTTATATATTTAAATGCCATTTAACAAAGAAAAATCAACCAAAAAAAATGAGTTCGCGTGTCACCTCTGACACACGTGTCATAGGTTCACCATCACTGTTCTAGCACAATATAGGTGCCATAAACCACGTCTAAGTAGACAGAAAAAATTACTTCCATTATATGCTTTCAGTTGTATAAGATTCTTTAGGTCTCTCTGTTCTATCATATAAATGTATTTTAATTTAAATGCATTCTTAATCATAGCTTAAGAAAACTCATCTCACAGACTAACCTAAGCGCATTAATTTATAAAGTAATGGCATCTTTAAAAATTCATTAGAAATATGCCCAGTCAAGGTCTTTAATTATTCTACTTGCATTATTTTTTAAATGTATTCAGTTGCATTGTGATTATATAGAGCTTTTATAGTAATGGAATACATGATCTGATGCAAACTTTCCGGCTGCCATCTCCAGACACATTATCAGAAGAGTCCATGAAATAACAGAGTTTACCCAAAACAGAGGCTTTCAGGAATCCACCTAATGAACAGCTGGGAGACACAAAATTCTGACGGTGAAGGCAAATTTAATCAAAGACAAGAAAGTGGGGTTGTGTGATGGGAAATAAAATAAATTGTCATTTACACACAGTACATCAGAGGATATATGATCCACTGAGGTAAAATGCCAACTTCCTAATTTTCATATTCATGGCAAATTCTCACTTGCAATGCCTTCCTTTCAAATGAGTCTGCCTGAGTTGAGGGAAGTGGTTGGTCTGGGTATATGAGTAATAAAAAGTTGTTTTAGATTTCTAGACATATATCCTCTTAGGGACAAACTGATTTCCACAAGAAAGTGATGGGTACAGTTTCTGTTGAGATGCCCAGTCGCCTTTGAATCTAGGTGGGCATATAACTGTGTGTGACCCATAATGTGCAGCAGAAGGAACAGTGAATGACTCTTAGGCCAACTGCAGCCTCCATCTGATTTTCTGAAACATCTTCCTTGTGGAGCCTCAAGCTGCCATGTAAGAAGCTTAACTACCCCGAGGCTTTCATGCTTTGCAGAAGCCAAGCCAAGTAGCATCATCAGATGTAAACCTTAAGGTTGGCAGTACTGGTCTTGGAGTCATTTCAGCCATGTGAATGCATGTGAATTATCCCTTTGATGATTCCAACCTCCAGCCAGAACCTTCAGTCTCTGAGACTACCCACCTGAAGCCCCAGAACCCAGGAAAAAGAGATATGGTATCCCACAGAAAAAATAACCAAATTCTCAAATTACAGAATCCACAAGATTTATGAAATGACTATTTTTAGCAAATGAGTTTGGAGGTGATTTGTTACACAACAATTTGAACTAGAAAAGAAAATTTTGATTTGTAATTTTGGGACAAATAAAACAACTCCTATCCACCATCAGTAAACAAGGAATACAAACAGGTGATTTTTTCTAACATTTTGGGGAAGGGGTTGGAGGTAGATAGAGAATAATAAACTTAGAAATGTTGGCTTGCAACAATTTGATCTTTGAATAGAATTTCACTTTATGTACTATTTCCAAAGAGCACACGCAAAGACCTTCTTGATACCATTTACCTTTTTAGCTCTCTTACCATATTTTTTCATATTTAGCCTTAATTTTAAAATCCAGTACCCAAGATTTTGTCCCACTTTCCAGAATGTTCCAAAGAATGCTATTGCTAGGCTCTTCAAGCATTTCACACCTGCTGACAGTGAATGCTACCGTATGGAGCTGAAAGGCTTATAGGTCCCAAACAGTGATGTTTGTGGATTTCACATTTATTTTAGTCCTAAAACAGGGCCTGTAATTAAACCTTGAACTTTTACAGTGATGTTTTCTGCACCAGCCTGGACCTTGAGCAGCCAGGGATCCATTGTATCCCGTTTCACACCACGTCTGTGTACAGGTGGCAGGGTGTTTTAGACTTTTTTGTAGGGCATGTTTTCTTTGTATTTGCAATGAATGTCTCAAGGTAAGTGTCACAGAGGCATTCTTTTTATTTTTCTGAAGCACCAGGCCTCAGAAATAGAGCTGCTTTTTCAAGAATAAACAGCTGGTTGGTAATTCATTCGGGACTAGAACCCACACCATGGAATTTAAGAGGTATTTTCACCAACATTTATTGAGCCCTTCTCCAAAGCCAGATTCTGGGTTAGGCACTGGGGTTACAAAGACTGAAGAGACATTCTCCTTGCTGTCCAGGACTGACAGCTGCTACAGAAAAGAGACTTTGCAATCAGCATGGCGATAAAACTGGGGTCTGAACCAAATACAATGGGATTATTACAGGGGAAGAAGCAAGTAACTCAGAGACAAAAGGGGAAGCTGGTATTTTAAGCTGAGTCATTGAGAATAGAAATGATGAGTCAGGGAGAAGCAGAGGGGCATTTAAATGTGTTCCAGTCTCAGAGGAGAAATCAGGCAAGGACATTAAGCATCCCACATGTTTAGGGAACAGGAGGGCATTCAGTGTAACTGGATTAGGGCCAAAAAATACAGGTAGGGAGGTGAGCAGGCTTATGTATAGATATGCCTTTAGACTATCTATATAATAAAAGCCTAAGCGACCATTATGGCAGAACAACCTGAACAACCAGTCACTATGATGCGCACTGACCACCAAGGGGCAGACGTTCAATGCAGGAGCTGCCCCCTGGTGGTCAGTGCACTGCAATGGGGGGTGGGGGGGGCGGTTGCTGCTCAGCCAGAAGCTGGGCTCATGGCTGGCGAGTGCAGCTGCCACAGCATTGCGAGCTTCTCCCGATGCCGCAGCAGCACTACTGAGCAGCGAGCAGTGGCAGCAGGCCAAGCAGTCCAGGATGAGGCCGGGATGAGCGTGAGCAGCACCCAGCCCCGATTCAGGCTCCTCCCTGGCCACCTGCCGCTTGGCACACTGCTAGATCCCCCTAAGGGTCTTGGACTGGGAGAGGGCACAGGCCGGGCTAAGGGACACCTCCCCCTCCAGTGCATGAATTTCATGCACCAAGCCTCTAGTACTATATAATAAAAGGCTAATATGCAAATTGTCCCCTCCACTGGGTGTTTGACCAGGGGGGTGGGACCGGCTGGCCAACTACCTGCAGCCCCTCCCCCTGGCCAGCCCCACCCCTGATTGCCCTCCATCCCCCGCCCCAATTGGGGGCAGGGCCAGCCAGCCAACCTTTCACATCCCTTCCCTCCAGCCCACCCAGCCTGATAGGCCCTAATTGGGATGAGCTGGCAGGATCCCACCCATGCACGAATTTGTGCCCCGGGCTTCTAGTTATAAATAGATATCAATATAAATACACACACACACACACACACAAACACACACACACATGCATACAAAAACACTCATTTATTTGAAAAGGTGTGGTTTATTATCAATTATGATAAAGGTCAAGAAAAGGACTATTGGGAAACTGATTTCTAATATAGTGAGAAGTTCACCTCTATCCTAACTTCACCTCTAGACAAACTTATGTTCATAATTACACTTGTCTTAGATGGAATTCTAGTGACCAAGTGATGCAATTCTGACTTGTATTTTGGAAGTCTCACTATAAACCCAAAGCAGCCCAATAGACTATTACTAATAACCATTATAAAATTAGCCCCAAATAAGATGTGGTTGGTGAAATATTTTTCTTATTGTAACAAGTTGAGAACTATTTTAGTGCTTTTTATAGATTAGTGTCCTGGACAACTAGTTTCCATTCTGGCTAAAACACAGAAAGAGAAATGGGAGAAATGGTAGAGAATGAGGCTGATGGTGAGAGGCTTTGCAAAGCATATTACAACATTTGGACTACATTCTGCAGCCTATTGAGAGAGTGAGAGAGGAAGGAAAGGTGTGCATGTGCACGCGTGCAGAGCTCCACCACCCCTCAATCTGGCATTAGTTCTTGAATTCTTGAATGCCATGTGATTTTAGTTAGTCTAAAACTTTAGATATTGATAAAGCCAGAAAATGCCCTAACGACCTATTTTAAACCTTAATGCCATAAATTTATTTTTTAAAATATATTTTATTGATCTGTTTACAGAGAGGAAGGGAGAGGGACAGAGAGTTCGAAACATCGATGAGAGAGAAACATCAATCAGCTGCCTCCTGCACAACCCCCCAGTGGGGATGTGCCCGCAACCAAGGTACATGCCCTTGACCGGAATCGAACCCCAGACCCTTCAGTCCGCAGGCCGACGCTCCATCCACTGAGCCAAACAGTCAGGGCACCATAAATGTATTGATTTTAATTTTCTTTTAGCTCCATTCTTTTTTAAAAAATATATTTTTATTTATTTCAGAGAGGAAGGGAGAGGGAGAGAAAGATAGAAACATCAATGATGAGAGAGAATCATTGATCAGCTGTGTCCTACATACCCCCTACTGGGGATCAAGCAGACAACCCAGGCATGTGCCCTTGACCAGAATGGAACCTAGGACCCTTCATTCCACAAACCAAAGCTCTATCCACTGAGCAAAACAGGTTAGGTCTCACTCTTAATTTTAGGTACATGTAGTTCTTTCTTCCTAATTCTTCATCACCCCAATCTTCTTAGTCTAAGGCCAAGACTTTTCATAATACTATAGATCACATCTTTATTTTGTAATATGGAGACAAAGATTAAGGCAATAAACAAGCCAAAATATTGTAATGTCTCAAAACACTTGTCTTGTGTAAGGAATCACATGAGTGATCTAATGTCATTGTACCACAAATTGTTAACAATCTCAGGAGATAAGGTACACAGAGAACACAGTGTGTACAAAATTTTAACATGGTCTGATATTATCCTGGTACCTGATATCATTTGTAACCACTCCATTTAAGTCACCTAAAAGAATAATCAATTTTCAGTGAATAAAACTGCTAACCAAAGCACTTATATGCCTGGGCACAGACAATAGTGTGGTGAAGGCCTGGGGAGGAGGCAGAAGTGGGGTGGAGGGGGGTCAATGGGAGAAAAAGGGGACAACTGTAATACTTTCAAGAATAAAGGTAAATTAAAAAGAAAAGGTAAAAAAGAAACTATTGCCTTGGACCCTCAGGAATTATTCTCTTCTCCCACAGCACATAGTTTTCTGAGATATTGTCCTGTCTGGGGGCCAAGACTGTGACATTATACAGGCTGCATCCAAATCCATATAGGTTACATCTAAGACTTCAGAAACCTAGGGAATACCTCCATATGTAGTCTCTCTAATCTCTCTATGGGAAGGAACTTCAGAATTGTTTATTTTCATGATTTCTAATCATCTTTTACCCGCTGACAATTTTTTTTCTTTCTAAATTAATCCTGAACAGCTAATTCTACACAAATAGCACACAGAAGCCCAGTGCACTAATTAGACATCCCAGCAATCCCCTCAGGTCCCCTAGCTCCTGGAATGTGAAGCTGAAGTCACTTCACTCCTCTGTACCTCACTTCTTGTTAATCTTTGGATAGAAACAGCAATACCTGCCTTACTTCAGAGAGTGAGAAGAACCAAACAGGTAATTTATGTGAAAATACCTTAAACTATCACATGTATCTAAGTTTTTATTAGAGCATGAAAATGAAAGCACACAGATTAGAACATGTGTTTTTTTTTAAGTAATACATGGTGTTAGAAACCAGGAATATTCAAAAATAGAGAGAGTAGAATATTCTTGGCAGTGTATGGCATGTCCCCTTCTGGGATCCATTCTTTCCTAAAGTCTGGGGATAAGAATGCTTGCTCTTGCTCTTGCCCTTGTGTGGGGGAGGGGGGTGCTGAGTGTTTGCCGCCCATTCTGGATTCTCTTTGTGCCCCCCTCTCCTCTTTTCCAAGTTCTCTATTCTTGCCTCTTGGTGCAGGACCATCCGGTTTCTATGGGACACAGGGGCACACTGTTCTCGGTTGCTGGATGAGGCTGGGAGTCACACACTCATTAGCAGAACCTGTGTCTCAGTGTCAGAGCCTTGCTGTTGTGACTCCTGACCTGTCTGGCGGCACTTCAGTGTCCTTTCTCCCTGGCACACTCTCTTGAGTGTAAACCAGACTAAATCATCACCTAAAGGGATCAAATTCCCTCAGGATCCATATCAGCGGGGGCTGACAAATTGACTACTGTGAAATGTAAATGCTTCTTCCCTCTTTCTAGCCTATGTTGAATGGAAAACCCAGTGCTCTATGTCATATTTCCTAAATATGTCAGTAGACTAGTGAAATAAGATCCTAGTGGGAAGAGTGGCTGTAACTTCCTACGCTATAATGTGTTCATTAAAGCTGACCCAGCTCTTGGCCACTGAGAGATGGAGCAGGAGGAAGAGATAGATACACAACCTCACCGGCTTCCTACAGACATGAGGAGGGAATGAATTCCCCGCACCCCAGAGGCAGCCCTGGTGCCTCCTGATGCCCCACCTCCATGCACAACCATAAAGTCAAGGGTCTCTGATATATTGCAAGCATTCTGCTGCCCATAGCAATAATCCAAATTATGCTAAGGGAGAGGTGGTGACAACAGCATTTCTGTGTCTCCATCTCACCCCTATAATTGTGATGGCTCATGAAGACACTGGCCTTTGGTTTATCTTTGGAATCAGCAGAAAACAACCGTTTTCCATTCTGAAGCAGGCACAATGACGGATTGGAGTAGTATAAAAATCACTGCCTGCTTTATGATGTGTGGATTAATGAAAGTATTAAACCATTCTAATGATAGAGAAGGAAATTATTTTCACTGTAGCTGAAAGAAATAAAACTGCTCCATCTTAAATTAAAAAAGGTCTAAAACTTTGCAAGCTCATCAAACGTGCGTGGGCAACAAAGAGGTACAAGTTTATAACCCATTCTGGAGCACCTTAATTTCTTAACATCCATCATTTTTCTGCTTCATTACTGTTGGTGTGCTTCCCAAAGGGTTCTGGGAAAACTAATTTTTGCAGAAAAGAATAATAAATATGGGCCAGGCTAATGTCATTTTTTTTAATAGGAAATACTGGGATTTCCCCATTTTATTAGAGGCCGCACTGTTAATTTTATTTCATGGACACTGTTGCCTTTATAGCATGATTTGAATGGCATGATTTATCACTCAAAGATTAAATCTGGACTTGGACAAAATCCAGGCAGTATCACTGCCTGGAAGGCCACAGCTTGTGTGCATACCCCCAGTGGGTGAGATTTGATCAAGTTATGTACATAGAGACAGAATAGCCTTGCACATGTAATAGAAATGTAAGAATGTTCAACACAGACTTTGACCAGCTTTGTTCAAATTCAACCTCAGGCCCTGGGCAGCCTATTTCTTGCTAAATGAAGTCATGGCTTGGGAAACTGATAGGAACTCCTTGGTCATTTTTGCAAGCATGGTGTGGAAGTTCAGTCAATTCATGACCAAGGAGCTACCCTGGACCAATGAGCCATGGGTTTAGAAATACATTCTTTAATATTTCATTTCCTGGGCAAGAACTATAAAGAGCCATTTCAAAAGCTCTTCAGAAGGTATCTTGTGATTGGTCACCCTTAACAGTGGCCAAATCTTTATTTGAGGAGGGGGGGGGAGGTCGCTTTATTTGTTATTGTTGACAGTATTATATGTGTCTCCTATTTTCTCCCTTTTGACCACCCTTTTCCCAAACCCTGCCCCACCCTAAGCACCTTGTCTTTATTTTGGCTTTATTTTATTTACCCTGTATCTCATATCCTCTGTATAAAATTACATTAAAAAAATAAATGAACTTCTCAGAAGCCTTTGTCATGCTTAGCTTTAAGAGAAACCCATAAATAAGCAACAGTCTTCCATGTCTCCATGATGAAGCAGCACCTTACGTTTTGAGGATCAGGATCAATTACCAATGCCGATATGAGTTTCTTTGCCTGCAAAGAAGGTAAAGGTGGCCAAGGGAAGCTGCAGCTTTAAGGTTAGTGGCACTCATATTATGTTGCCTGGTTAGTGTGATCAATATCCCAGTTTGTCTGGGATTGAGGAGCATCCTGGCAGACAGAACGTTCCGTTTTAAAACCTGGATAGTCCTCAGCAAACCAGGACAAGCTGATCACCCTACTCTTGGTCAAGGTGTTCCCTGATTAGGAAGTAGGACCTCTATATCCATGGGAAAATGATACAAAAATGCCCCCAAGTAGTTCGCTAGGAGGGTTGGAAAGAAGGCCCATTCTTATCTCTACCCCTTAAATCCCAGACCCATATATTCTACCTACTGGAACCACAGCACCATACAGTGACTGTTAGTATAGACTACTCACAGAATGTCAACTCAATCTGGTGCCTCAACTGTGCCTTCCAAAGGCAACTCTTGCTGTAGCTGGTTACACTAACCCCGGTGTATTTGGTCTTTTGAAGAGATGTTTTGTCATAGCTTAAGAGCCTTTTTTATGGGTTGGACTTAATGTAAACACTGGTGAGTTTGAGCAGCCTACATTAGGACTATACCATACTTCCCATTCCCTGTTTAATAGAACACCTGCAGGACCCTATTTAGCCATTTCTAAACCTGTGGAAATCTGGAAATGGCAAGAGGGTAAATCCCCAAGGGTCTGTCTGACCCATGGGGACAGGAGCCAATTCACCTTTGCTAGTTCTTGCACATAAAGTACTGAGGCTCATTCTGCATGGATTGTCACAAAATCTAGTATGGAATCCAGCCCCATTTGCCCCGAGTAGTGAGAAGCTTGGTAACACACTGTTGGATTTGCCTCCCCTCCTCTGTTTCTCTCCCGTTTCCTTGGGATCAATGACCAGAATAAACTACCTGCACACAACCCTTGTTCCCAGCTATAATTTGTGGGGTGTAGGGATAAAGTTAGAGAAGCATCTAGCCTAAAAGCAATGCCTTGATGCTTTATGCAAATAAGAACTCTTGCTTGCAAGTGAAAGAAGTTGAACCCAAACTGGTTTAAATATACAATGAAACTCATTAGCCAAATTAGCTGTTAAATCTAGGCAAGACTGGAGCCAGGGGCCCTGATGATTTTGTTAGTAATTGGTCCTGCCACATCTTTCTGCTCTGCTTGTTTTCTGTGGGAGCTTTCTTTGAAGCAGGTCCCTATGCACAGTGGCCCCTGACAGCTACAGACACCGAGCTCAGAGTTCCCAGTTCAGCACAAAGAGATAGTTTCTCTCCCAGAAATTCCAACAAAAGGCTTGAAATTGGGTCTCATTCCATTGTCTTAGATAGCCCTGGGTTGTATCTACTTCAGAAAGAAATCATAGCCTGGGATGATATGATGCTCTGTGGATGGCTCCCGAATTACACTGCAGTCACCGGAACTGAGGGCAGGGGAAGGGACACCATGTCCCTGACTTAACCGCATGGTTTGAGAGCAGGGAAGGGGTGCTTCAGTAGGAAAATGAGGCAATGGCTTTCAAAGGGGAAATGGATATTGGGCTAGCAAAAACCACCAGGGTCCACTATAAGCTTGAATCATCTCAATCTTACTCCCCAACCCCTTTTCATATGTAAAACTCAGGAGCTTGTGCCCTTCCCTGCCCTGACCTCTACCCCTGGGAAAACACAGCCCTCCTGCTGGGACCCCACTTCTCTTCCTGGGAAGTACAGGTCCCTTTACAAACCCTCCATTTGTTTTGGTATTTGCATCTGTGCTCAGATGTGCTGAGCAACTTCTCTAACATCTGCTGAAACGTCTCCAGTGCTCTCTGTGAGATTCTCCCTTTCTTTCCAGGACCATCATTCAGGGGAAGTCACTCACTTCCATCAATATCCTTTAACACCGTTGGCTTATGTGTGTGAGAGAGCATTCAAGCAACAGGGGAGGACCACCAAGGTCATCAGAACTTCACTGAGGCATTTTGTCAAGTACCAGGGAGTCTCCGTAATAAACACAGAAGCAGGCTGAGGCATCTGACTGCTCAATTCATCATGGAACTAAGAGGACATAGAGGTTGAGCGGTGGAGGGAATACTGAGGGGATAAGGAAGAGACATGTTGCTAAAGATGTCTAGCAAGAGCCTCTTATTTTTTGTGTTTACTGCACAAGGATAGGACTTGAAAATGGATCAGTTTTTCAAGAGCTCCTGCAATAATTCTATCTTAAATCTCCAGGAAAGGCGCAGTCTCTGTTCTCTGCTGTTTGTCAGCTGTGCAGTGGAGGAAACTCAGCTGTCCCTGATGGGTTCAGATAGTTCAACTATTCATATCAAAGATACTGAAAAAATTAAAAAATATTGCAATACTGTTAGGTTGTCACCCATGGTTGGTGCCCAATGCAGAGACTACAGTGGAGTATTCCTTCCATTCCTGGGTGTCCTAGTTAACTTTACTTTCTGTCTTTGGGCTATGGCAAAATTCTTACTAGTCATTTCATAAAGCAGTATCATTTTGTCGCAATATGAATAGGGAGAGAGCATATTTAGGTCAGTGCATAAGGACTTATTCACACACACACACACACACACACACACACACACACACACCTAAAAGGGGAATCAATGTGTATGATTTATTCATGATAAGTTCAGAAATGTCATTTTCAATGAAAAAAATGCCTAGCAATTGCAGCATGATTCATGAATGGTCAGGTGGACAGGTATTCTAGTGGACTTGCCAGAATCTCCATCCCCTTTGTGTCAATTTTTTAATTTAAAATAAAAAGTAGTTTTTTATTGATTTCAGAGGGAGTATGTGAGAGGGAGAGAGAGATAGGAACATCAATGATGAGAGAGAATCATCAATATGCTGTCTCCTGCATGCCCCACTCTGGGGATCAAGCCCAAAACCCAGGTATGAGCCCTGACAGGGAATTGAACCATGATCTCCTGGTTCATAGGTTGATGCTCAACTACTGAGCCCATAGGCCAGGCCTCCCTCCCTTTTAATAGCTACAGAAAAAGATGGATTCCTGAAAGTCTTAAAAAAGTTTGTCCTCTCTAGCTTAATTTCAGATCTTCATTAAATGGCTCTATCAGAGGGATTATGCCACCAGTCTATCTTCCATCTCTCCCTCCCTTCCTTCTTATTCTTCTAATCTCTTATCATATTCACAAAGTAAGGGTGTTTTTCCCCTTGAAATTCTCATTACTCATATCTAGAAGATTGTTAAATAAATTTTCTTCCAAGGTACCACAGATTATTGATTTACCAGTACTTTCACTCCTATATAATGCAAGCTGACATTTCTGTAGCCATGTATAACAATTTCTTCATCATATTTCCAGCCCATGTGTACTGTTTGCTCTCAGTGGCACTCATTGCTACATATTTTAATTTTTTCTCATGACAACACCGCATGTCTAGCTGTCAATGGCTACATAACAACCTAAAAATGTAGTGGCTTATTATTACTACTTATTCTTGCTCATGAATCTACAGGTTGGCTGGGCTGTTTTGCTGATCTGGGCCAGGCTCAATTGATCTCATTGGGACTTACTTATCTGTGGTCTGTAGTCAATGAGTATGTCATTTGGGGAATGTTAAAGCAAAAACTTCACTAGGCAAAATCCAACAGGCAAGAAAGACTTCATTCAAGGCTATTGCAATAGAGGAGAGAAAACAGAAATCAGTCTAAACTTAACTTCACTAAAACAGAGAACAGGAGAGTTTTTAACCCCTGGGGTAAGCTAGAGGAAATGTACTGAAGGATGTTAGCGGGGGAGGGAGGGGGGAGTCATAGAAACATCTGTGTTTTCTAAACAGCTTTATCCTAAAAAAATAAATAATCTTCTCATACCTTTTGACAGGAAGCAGTTTTGCAACTTGGAGGAAGGTACCCAAGGGAGTTAGGCTCCTATTTCCCCAAAGAGATGGAGGGAGAGAGGATTCATCTTCCTTGGGCTTACATTTCAAGAGATGGCTCCCAGGTCCTTGAGGAAGACATAAAACTGTCTTCTCTGTTGTAAAACTGGCAAGAGGTTTTTAAAAACCTTTCTATCTCAAAAAGGCAGAGAAGAATTTACAATTACAAGTTGTCTAAAGAATTTTTTTAAGAAAAAGAAAGTCAGGGGCCTAGAGCCAGGAAGAAGCCTGTCACAAGCTTAGGGGAACTGAGGGAAACATTAGGGCTCTCTTGTCTGAGAGAGTGGGGCTAGGACAGTCTTGGAGGAGACAACTTGGGTCTTGCTCCAAGTAGTCCCATATCCTCCAATAAAATTGCTCAAGCTCATTCTCATGTCAGATTCAGAGGTCAGAGAGTCAGGATATACTTAAAAAGGCCTCATTTAGGCCAAGGGTCAGAGCCAGCACAGGGTCACTTCTGCATCCTACCGACCAGATTACAAAAGGATTTTATAATGGGGCTGCAAAGTATGGCAAAAAATCCACCTTTAATGGTGGGAATATGGAGGTGTGGGACTATGCAAGTCACTTTGCTAAATGGTGTGGGTTAGAAAATGGGGGCATTTTGCCACTCAATTAATCCATTTCAGCAATTCTCTTTGCAGGTCTGTAACTGTGTATGGCATATATAACTATACATTATTTACCAATATTTTCTTAAAACTAAGACTTACTTCTCTATAATAGGGAAAGATGGATTTGTGCAAAAACACATTCTGAAATTTTCTCACAACCACTGGTATAGAAACACTTAGTAATCCATGAAATATATTTCATTGGTCACATATTATATTAGCTCAAATTCAAAAAAATGAAAGTATTCCCTATGTTCATAGCCAACATGTGCAGTCAAGTATTCAATGTTCTTTGCACAGTGCAGAGAGCATGCAAATGTACTTACTGCCTCTCCACTTCTGCCTTGTCCCTGTGGTTTCTCTCTGTACTGTCACCACTGTGTCATCACTGGGTCTTTCTATTGAACACAACTCTTAGAGAATTCAGGGGTAAGGTGGAAACTTGTGAAAAGTTTTCAACGTGATATAATTCACATGACTACAAATCTAGGGTCATTCATACTGGTAACTATGTTACTGATATTCAATTTCAACACCTATAACTAAAAATGTTGCACTTAGCTTTTTCCAGTTTTAACATTAGTTGTTTTGGGGATTAAGTCGCTTGTCATAAAACTTTTCTGATGGATTTTGGAGAACTGTCCATCTCTTATTGAGTGATTTTTTATATATGAGGCACCCATTACCTCTGTTAGCACCCCCTTCAGATAATCCTGTAAGAGATTTACGATTATCCTGATTTTACAACTGGCATTTAAACAAGACAAACAAAGAAAAATAAATCCCTGAAACTTGAAGGGAGCTTGCCAAAACTCCCATAACCAGAAAAACATAGAATCTTTGTTAGGTTTGGGTCTATGTGATTTAAAGATCATGCTCTCGGCTACTCAGCTCTATTCCCGCCATGAATTCAGAGTAAGAGTAACCAATGACTGGGCTCTTTCTGAATTTTCACAAGACCCGGAATTATGGAAGGGCTAGGTTTCCCATTCTTAACCATTCCCACTCCAACCAATATGCACCCACTGTGTTCTTTAAAATCAATCCACTATATCTTACCTCAACCAATGGAAATAATCTCAGAGGGCTAATAATATAAAGATTTCAATACTTACAGTTTCAAAATATCTTCTTTTATATTTTGTTGTTTTAAATCTTTCTCACTAAGATGCTACTTGGTTGTGACCTTGATTTTTATGCTAGAAATTACAGATATATATATATATAATTTTTGCCTCATTGAACCCTTATGGATTAAACAGGATTCTCAGTTTTTCTTTTTTTTTTTAATATATTTTTATTGATTTCTGAGAGGAAGGGAGAGGGAGAGATAGAAACATCAATGATGATAGAGAATCACTGATCGGCTGCCTCCTGCATGCCCCCTACTGGGAATTGAGCCAGAAACCCAGGCTTTGAGCCAGGAATGGAACTGTGACCTCCTGGTTCACAGGTCGACGCTCAACCACTAAGCCACTCTGGCCAGGCCTCAGTTTTTCAAATATGAATAAACTTATCTGCCGGGAGCCAGTTCATCCTTGCTGACTCAAGGGACCTGGCATATATGGCATACTGTTCTTAATATGTTTGCTCACCTTCTTGGCGCTGTGTTTTAACCAAGGTCACCTCTCCGAGAAAGGTTGTTTCCCCAGGTAGGGATTTTCCCCTGAAGTTAGGGAGGGGATAAAACCCCTCAACTAAGTGCCAGGCGGGTAATTAATCACTTTAACTACGAACAATCATGCTTAAGCTACATAATCTTTACTCCCTGGAATGGAGATAAGAAACGCCCTAACCTTTGGAATAGAGATTGATAGGATTGGAATCAACTGGTATAAATACAGATGTAACAAGACAACAGGAGACAGAACTTAGATGAAGATCCTAGAGACAGAACTTAGGAGACAGAAACTTAGAACACAGAACTTAGAAGACAGAACTTAGAAGAGAACCAAGAAGACAGAACCTAGAGACAGAAGAACTTCGCTGGAGAGAACATGGCAAAAGAAACTGGACAGAAACTGGCAACAGAACCTAGCGAGAGAACATGGCAAAAGATCCTGGACTGAACCTGACTATAGAACATGGCAAAAGAACCTGACTAGAACCTGGTGACTGAACCTGGCAAAAGATCCTGGACAGGACCTGGCTACTGAACCTGGTTGGAGAACCTGGACAGAACCTAGCGAGGGAACATGGCTACAGAACCTGGCTGGAGAACCTGGACAGAACCTGGCTGGAGATCCTAACCAGAACTTCGCTGGAGATCCAGACCAGAACTTGGCTGGAGATCTGAGCTAGAGATCCTGGCTAGGCCGCTGATCAACTGAACGCTGTCTCTGTGTCATTCCTTCTTCGCCGACTCCGTCCACACCTTTGGGGACCCCTGGACCTGCTGGGGCCGGACCCCAGCACTTATCAATCCATAAATTAAAAGCCAAAGTTCAGAGCGATCAGTGTGCTGATGTTCTCAACTTGCAAACAAAATGTGGAATAAGACCCATGAGCATTTTTTCCCTTGCACCAAACATTTTGGAATGGAAATTAGTCATACTTACTCCTTAGTTGCATTTCTTTACAAACAGTCGGAGCTTGTCATTTCCTACAGGCACCACTAAAAGATGGGGAAAGTGAATAGTTCTACAGACAATTGCATAGGAGCCTTCAATTAGTCTCCAGAGACTGGAACCAGAGGGAGGGATGCTGGAAGAACTTGAATATCATTGTTTGCCTATGTTTATTTACTGCACTTCCAAATATTTACCTATAACCTTGACTTATATATTCAAAAATAAAATAAAATTTGGAAACTTTCACTCATTTTTGAGGAATGAAATTCAGAAAAAGTATAGTTATGGTGGCAGTCATCCTGTGTTATCATGATGAGGGGCCTGATAAAAGCAGTAGGACCTATGTGTCAGAATCAAGCAATAATATGCATATATCAAGTGTTCAATGTATGTCAATTTTGGGGATTAAAAGCCCTGTTCTTGAGTAATTTGTCATGTAAATATGAATGAATGAGTGTGTATAGGGCTTGTTAGTCATAAACCTACTAAATGGTAAGTGCTTCAGAGACATCATCTCACACCAACCCATCAGGTTATTATTCCCATTTAAAGGGTCACTAAATAATTGACTCAAAATATGTAGTCTTTAACCATATAATCAGAGTAGATAGTATGCAATGTGTTAGTTTCAATATATTATAAAGACAAAAATTTTAGTATCATTGGGAAACTAAGTATGGCATTCAATGTCAGTAAGTAACCCTTAATATTCTAGGTTAAGCACAAAGTTTGGTTTTTTGGGTTGCTAAGGAGTTTCTAAGCAAAATGAGGTCTAATGGAAATAAGATAAGACCTTTTCCAGCATGGGCAAAAGCAGAAGCAAAGACATACAGGTGGAGAAATGAAATAACAATATTGAGGATTCAATGATCTGTGTCATGTATCAGATACTAACATTAGGAAGGAGGGACTAGACTTAAAGGAAGGAGAATAAATCTGAGAAAAATTCTCAGAACACAAGGCGTCATGTACTGTTACTCTTTTGTGAACTTCTCCTTCCCCTCCTTGTGATTCTGCTACGGCTGTTAATCAAGGAACGTTCTACATTTCCTTCCCTAAGAAAGAAGGATTGCCCCTCACCAATCACCAGCCAATCACCAATCACATTCCTTTTAAAAGTTGATGTGGAGAGACCATATCTGAGCTCATGAATGTTAAGGACCCCTCAGAACTGCAGCTGTTGGAAGTCAGGGTGCTACCACAACGGACGGGATCTTCCTGAGAGAGAATCCAAGCAGAAGCCAAAGAGCCAAGAATCAGAGAGCAGACTGGTGAGGATGTGAGGGAATCATTGATTGGATCCAGCCTTTCCCACAGGTATAATTTCAATCTCTTTTTTTCCATTAGGAGAATTTGATAGCTTTAACTACATTGAGCTAAAAACTTCGGAATCTCTAAACAAAAGGTAAATCAGGAGAACATGAATATTTATTAGCAAACATCCAAAATAAGTATTGTTCCACTTTGTCTTATTTAGGAATGTTAAAGTGCATGAAAAGCTAGGAATAGATGAATTTTTCAATAATGAAACATCATTTATGTAACATGCACTGCTACATTATTATTTCTTTCATAAGAGGAATTTCACATGCTGCTTTCAAGAGAGCTGCTTGCTCCCTGTGTTCACTTCTCTCATCCCTTCCAGCCCTAAACAGTCCATCAGCTGGTCAATGTGCTTGTCGCTCTTTCCCTTCATTCCCCCATCATTTTCCATCAGACAGAGAGAATCTTCTTACTCTGAACTTGGTAAGTGATAAGTGAGCTAGAAAATTATCTTTAAAGGGGTTGGATTATTTTTATATGTCCACTGAATCACATTTTCTATCCCTCATCCCACACCAACAGTGACTTTCCTGCCTCCTGTTTTAAATGGAAGTATCCCTTGTTCATCATCTCTGATTTCTCATGATCATAACAAAAGTTGAGGTAAGTGTGAGTTTCTAATGAAAATGATCCTTTGTTGTTCCAACAGATCTTGTGCTCTGTGTAGGCACTCATTAAATAAGTGTCTCAGGAGTTATAAAAAATAGATGAGCTTCATAGTAACAGAGCTTTAATAAAGCTAACCTGGGATTGAGCTTAGAATAACTATGTATACTTTTTGGTCAAGAGCTGTTTCAGAAATCATCCCAGTGAGGAAGAGATTGGGTGAATATGTTTAGGCTAACTTTAGGGGGGAGTCAGTGAGAGAAATTTCCCACCACATCCTGTACAAATAAAGAACCCCAGCTAGAAGGAATGCACCAAATCCCATTCACTTAAATGTAAAGGCAGCATTGATCCAGGAATGATCTGCATCAAGGGTTAATCAACCTTCCCGTAAGTGAAAGAACAAATTTCAGACAATTTCCTCACTCCTTAAGGATAACTGCCAGATGACATTCTCTGCATTTTCCCTCCTCCAAACATCCAATTGCACAAATAAATTCTATTGTCATTTTTATGGAAGCATCTATATGAATCTAAAACTTTTATTATGTTAGCTTTTGCATTGATATATTTCCAAAATTGGCTCATTTTAAAGTCTTGTAAATCACCAGGCTGGGTTAATGAAGAATGGCAAGGAGGAAGTTTAGCAGGAGCTACAGGAACTATCCGTCAATCTTTGCTCTCTTCCTGACCATCTTAACCAACTCCCCCTCCTTCTTCCAGCTAAACTCTATCTGAGCTTCAGTTCAGAATCATGTCAGCATAAAGTTGGAAAATTGTTATGTCTTGGGTACTAGAATGGATCAATTGTGCTTTCCAGAATATGTGTTGAGAAGAATTCTGAAGTCTTAGTCTAGGCTCAATTTGGAAAAAATGCAGGGAGTGATATTCTTGACTGTCCTAGAGCAGAAGAGAATAACAACATGTATGCCATTCAGTACACTCTGCTGCCTCCACTGAAAGGAGCCTGGAGCCTGTGGGAGCACTGTTATTCCCATACTGGCATTATAGCATTAGATCACTTGGAAGATGATTGATACTCAACATATATAACTATACTCAACATGATCTCCTCCCTCCCGCCTCTCTCTCTCTCTCTCTCTCTCTCTCTCTCTCTCTCTCTCTCTCTCTCTCTCTCTCTCCAACTTACCATACTAACTAGATACCATTATCCTTACATCGCTAGTACATGGTAGAACTGGGAATTTAAGCCAGATAATCTGAGTCTGTACTCCTAAACCCTGTGCTGTATGGGCTCCAGAGTGTAGGGAATTAACACTGAGACACGGCAGCAGGATAGTCAGGTAGAGGCCTTTCTTAGCCCCATAATGTGCTTCTTCATACCAGCCTCACTGCTAACTTGATTCAGATCTCTCACTGTCTTTTCTACCTCCACAACAACACTATGGGATAGCTGCAATTATTCTTAAATACACACCTTTAGAGCTGCTTGCAAATAGTCAAACTTGTGACCATTACAACCATAAATAACAAGGAGATATCCAAGTGTATCTCACCCTTTGGTTAAGATATTGGCATTTGGAAGTATATAATAGAAACATAAAGGCAAACACATTTGCAGTCTCTATTAAGTTTCAACAATATTATATTTCAATAAAAATATTTAAAGGACAAGTTAAAAAAAGAGAATGCTGGTTGCAGTAGAGTGCTATATTTGTGTGTATATATTGCCAAATAATACCAAACCTACTTCACTGTCTATAAATATTTTATGAACTCATTTGTGTTTAGAATTCATTGTGCATCTCCTTTCTTGTCTTTTAGTTATTTATGCTTTTTTAAAGGACAACACATTCATAAAAATTACAGTATTAGCAAAAGCTTACAGCAGTCACTTTTCCTTCCCCTAAGTAATTAGAGTCTACAGAATCTGTTTCAGGTTGATTTATTTTTATTAAATCTTTGCTTGGTAAAGTTTCTTTTCTGCTTATGACCAGTGCAGATAAATCTTGGTCTCCTCATTTCCAATCCATCACCTAGGCAACAGTTCACACAACTAAGCAAAGGCCATGTAAACAAGCCTTCACATTATTATCAGCACATCTTGGTGATAAAACCAAAATTCTGCATAAAAACTGATTGCATGTATACACCTCCACATCAGGCCCCTTGGGGAAGGCAACAACCAGGCTTTCTAATGCTGGTGATTTCAGCCTATTATTAGCATGGCTGCTTCACCAGAGAGTCAGTGAACATCAGAGAAGGATGCTTCAGTTGGCAGAAAAGGGGCTCATTTTCCTTACAAATTTTTTAGAGTTGGAAAGAGTTATACAAAAGAAATGACAGAAAAGGGGCTATGTCAATGTGCCAAGTGGAAAGCTGGACCTGCACCTCGAAACTAAACAGTAGACAGGGAACACAGCCCCCAGGATGCAGAGAAAAAAGCTAAGGCAGTTAGAAATGCAGACCCAGCATCAACGCCTCTTATGACCATTTGCCATCTGTGAGATCCTCAGGCAAGTTACTAAATACTGTGAAGACGATTTCTTCATCTGTGAAACAGAGATACTGATAGTCCAGATTGTTGTACTGATTAAATGAGATAATGTCCACAGCACTCTGGTTAAATGTCTACATCAAAGTAGTTGGTCAACAAAAGCCAGTTCCCTGAGTAGTACTGTCCAGCACCTCCCAACAGAAACAAGGGTTTCATTTGGGTTCTAAACTCATCATTTTAGCAAAAACTTGTTAACTGCCAAATGAAAAGCCTTACAGGAAAAAGATGCTTTTCTTTTGTTGAATACTAATGATATCAGGCTTGTATTCCTTCCTTCTCCTTCTCCTTTTCTCCTTCTCTCCTTCTCTCCTTCTCCTTCTCTCCTTCTCCTTCTCTCTTTCTCCTCTCCTCTCCTCCTCCTCCTCCTCCTCCTCCTCCTCCTCCTCCTCCTCCTCCTCCTCCTCCTCCCCCCCCCTCCTTCTGTGTCTCTTGTGTGTGTGTGGTTTTGAATAGATTTATCCAACTATCTCAAGGTTGCTCTGCTTTCAATCATCTAGCTTCTTCTAATTATTTAACTCGTCCTCTCCCCTGAGTAACTGCTCCCTAAACTCCCTTCCAATATGCCCTTGAGAAATCTTGCCTTTTCCGTTGCCTATCCATTTGATTCAGGTTGGGTAGGTTGTACATGCTGGTTCTAGGGGCAAGCCCATGACTCAGGCCCTGGCCAATGAAAGCTCTCCCGATTGCTGCTTTTAAAGCAAGTTTTAAAGGAGGGTATGTTTTTCTTCAGAGATGGTGGGTCTGACCCTTACATATGAAGAATGTTACTCCAGAATGAGTTTAATATGAGAACAAAGAGAGTGGGGGAAAGATGGATTTTGATGGCATGATTTGAAACCTCAGATCCAACTATGTCTGAAATGTGAACCTTTTGATATTACCACAAGGTACTAAAGGATGAGGGACCCTTAATCCAGACCCCTAATCAGAGAACCAGAGGTGACTTTCCAGAAAGGATGTCTGGTCAAGGTTATCCAGGAAGAAGAATGCAGGTAATGTGAGCCTTGAGAAGGTAGCACACGTGTACTTCTGTGTTAGTATAAAGGAAGATCAAGGGTTTGGCAAGGAGAAAAAATTAAGACAGATAGAGATATAGTTTAATGGGGCAGGCATGTGGTGGAGCATTTTTGTTCTAAGTACTATCCTATTTTTCTTTTTAACTCAATACACCTTCACTACAAAAGTGAATAATGGAAAAACTCCCAGTAATTAGTGCAAATAATAAGAACTATCCATTTCTGAGGAAGGACAGCTGAATTATGTGGATAATAAAGCAGTTCAAAAAATAAGGCAGAGCAAAAATATTAATGGGGAAACAAATGAGAACAGTATTTATTATGGACAGGCAGATTCAAAATTCCTACTAGAAACAGAGAAGCATGTTTTCGTTTATATAAAACTGTGCTGAAACTGGCTTCTTGTATATTATGTAAAATCTTCCCTCCTTCCATGCCATATCTGTTTCCTACTTTAACCTGTTGTTTTCTACCTCTTTCTGAAAGCTCTGGTAAATTTTTTCCATACAAGCTCAGCCTATATCATAGTCCTTGTCTTTCAGCATTATGATTTTGCCGTGATCTTTACCAAACAGAGTTCAATAAATGTTTGTTGAATTAATGAATAATTGAATATTAAATGGATGCTCGTCGAATCATTTGTCCATTTATCCAATAAGCAATCATTGAGCCTAGATGATTGGGCACTGGGGATATGGAAATAAAAAATTCAGTCATTATCCTTAAGGAGCAAACCCATGAGTGCTTAGCAGTCGAGATTATCCTGAGCGCAAGATTTGTCTCTAGTTTCCTCTGCCTTCTGCGTGTGTGTCTAGAGACACAATATGAAATATCTAGAATATGAATAAATATTAATTGAATTACTCTGTGTATTTTATGTCTTATGATTAAAAAAAAAAGAACAAGTAATTTTCACTGCAAGAGAGGTGGAGTTTCCCGGGAGGTGAGGTCAGGCTTACTGGATTCCTCATGATGTCTGCTAGGAAAACGAATTGAGAGCACTGTAGGGCTCTAAACACTCTGATGCATTCAAAGCTGAGCACTCAGTCTGGCTGCACTACAGAGCTAGCCAGAGAAATGATCAGAACTGAACTCCTGAGGTGAGGCATAGTGCCAACATGTAAGGGGATATTCAGGGTTGAGTCATATTAGCCATAATGTGAGCAAATACTAATAACTTCATAGGATGGTTAATTGTCCCTCCTGAATGCAATGTGAGGTTATTATCTGGAAAGGGAAATAGTTTTAACTTCAATGAAATGACTCTTTAATGCTAAAGTTCTAAATTTTCCCAGCAGTAATAGATCGGTCTGAGTCATAATTCATAGATCAAAATGGATCAACTTTGAATATTTTAACCAGATAGGCAATAGCAGTATGTGTTCATTACTACATTATAAGACATTGGAACATTAGAATTGTGTGGATATTTTTTATTATTTTTCTTTATCTTTTATTTTTCGGGAAAGAACATGTAGCAATGAAATAGAAGGCTGATGATAAGTTTTTACCACTTCTTTACCAACTAGTAAGCTCTTGATTGGGAAAGGATGCTTAGGTTATTTGTGCCTCTATCACCTCATCTAGAAAATGGGCTAATACTCCTGAACTATTGAGCTGATCCCGGGAGCACAATGTCATGACCACTCCCTGTTCTTCACCTCTCTCAGAATCTTCCTTTTCCTTATAGGTGGAGTCCTGAGACACAGTCCTTCACATTGCCTGTTCTTAAATTGTACAACCATTGAAGACAAGGATAGGGTCTTATTTATTATAATCACAGAACAGAGTAGGTGTTCAGCTAATGTGTGTGGTAAGGGAGGAAGAGAAGGAGGCAAAAGTAACATATGTTCATTTACTCATTCATTCTATTCAATATAGATATAGAAGAAAGTGCCATGTAAATACCAGCTATTATAATTCACAGCTAGTAAGACTATGTGATTTCACCTTCTGCTCTCCTTCCCTTGTTTCACCAACTGACCTCTTTTGGGCTCTTTTCCTGGGACAACAGCTTGTGGGTATTACAACCACTTTGTCAACTTACAAAATTCTCAGAGACCTAATGCAGTAGAGTACACTTAAATGTCTACTGGAAGAAAACTGGGGTCAGGGAGGACCAACCTTGCCAGGGAGTTATCCTGCATCTAGAAGGGTTCAGGAATCTGGAGAAGGGGCTGCAACATAAATTAAAGAAACAAGACATGAAATATAAATTTGGAATACATGGGGGAGCCAGGGAAGGCTTAGCTTTAGTAACTATATTCTCCTTGAATCTCTGGACCCAGAGCTTTTTATTCACACATTTTGCCCTAAAGCAAAGAAAACACACATATCAAAGGTAAAGTATGGTAAGCAGTAAAGTATCAGGTTGGGGGAACTGCCTTTGCTGTTCAGCTATTTGGCCAGCAGCAGGAAATAACATGTAGATTTTCAGGTTTGGGGAAATGCCCTCAGCTGTCTGGCAGCAGGCAATAACATGTGTCTTCAGCCCTGCTGAAGCCTCAAGGTTCACCAACCTTTGGATGAACTTCTTGCATTGATGACCTGCTGGAATTAGCCCCCAGCACAACCTGGAATGAAAATAGTGGTTTGAAGATGATAGGAACTTCCCCCAGCTCATTCCTCTGAGTCCTAGTTTTCTCCAGCAAATGTAAGCAGGTTTTTTATGTCTGGGAAAGAGTGTCCCCTCATGTTCCCACTGTTCTGTGGAACAAGTGTTTCATCTATTAAGAAATATATATTTGTAAACATTGGATATAGTGGAAAGGATATAGATTTTGGAAACAGCAGAAAGCAGGTGCAAATCAGATCTCTACCACTGATAATCTGTGATCTTAAAAAATCACTGAACTTCACTGAACCTCATGTTTCTCCTATTAATTATGGGGTAATAATCTTTACCTTACGGTGGACAGTAACTGAAAATAAAAGCATGCTGAAAGGTTAACCTGTGTGTCAGGTAGGGAATAAGTATTGAAGATTCTAAAATCTTTAAGTTTCTAAGATGCTGACATTCAGAAATCAAATTTGAATAACATTTACTATTTAACAAAGATGATTTGCCATAATCTTAGATATGACTGTTTTTATCTTATTTATTTCTTTGTTGGTGGGAGAAGTAATACTCGTTTCAAAATCAAGGCCAAAATCTGACAATCTCCCCAACACCCAGAATCCAAGTCACTACACTTGTTTTGGGAGCACCTGCTGTTCTTTCATGGATCTCAGAATCATGAAGGAGAGTTTCACTGTAGATGGATGACAGGAGGTCTTTGATTATTTCCCAAATCAAGTACTTGTTTTGGTCCTGTTAGGATATTCTGTCCTGAGATTCTTTAATCACTCAGCATCCTCTCTTTTCAATTTAACCTTTCTTCCAAGTGACCTAAAATTGCAGATAAATGCTTCCTGTGGCCTGAGAATTCATAATGGGCAGTAATTAATTATACATTAAGAAAATAAAATAGGAAATAAGGTAGTAGATTTCAAGTTCAAAACAGAGTCAAGGGTTGGACCTAAACTAATTGGTTTCCTGATAAAAGTTTTCCTCCAGGGGCACTGAGAGACCTTTTATTTTAATGAGTATTTGCCAAGCTTAGAGGATTCTCTAAGCTATAGTCATCCATTTACAATGAACAAAAGGCTGAGGAGTCTAATTTCTGTAACAGGCTCCAAGATTTGCTGGATTCAAAAGGGATATCATTCCAGAAATGACACTGCAGTTTGGGGTAATAAGTTTGTCTTTCTCCAAGTCACCACCAAAGTGTCTTATTTGAACTTTATTGTTGTGTAGAGTTGAGGCCAAATGGATGGGATTTGCTCTGTCAAGTGTTTCTAAATTAGAGCTGAAGCTTCCTGATTCCCAAACCTATGTCTCTGCCTAGAGCCCCACTCAGTCAGGTAATTAAAAAAAAATATATGTTTTTATCAATTATGAAATCATTTCTGCTTCTATTATTGCTATAATAAATGACCCTCTGGCATCCCAAATCAATGAATTGCCATTCAAAGATGATCCTCCCCTTAAGTCCTCTCTCTATCTTTCCAGTTAGGGAGATAGGCCATGCACATGCAAAATGATACCTAGGATTGTGTGCTGCATAAAGTATTGGAGAAAGTAGTTCTGACATCAGCAGTAGCTTCTGTGATAAGTGAAGGTTTCTCAGAGCAAGGGGCAGTTATCTGTGATGCTAAAATAAATAGGACTTAGTCGAACAGAAATGGGGTAGTCCTGGGAAATGGCATCTCTATGAATGCAGAATCTTGAAGGCACAAAGAATTTGTTTTTTCTGGGGGGGATGCTTTTACACTTCTCCAATCAAGAGTTGGGGTCTAGTTCTATTCTCCTTGAATATGATATTGCCTGCTCTTAGTGACTTGATTCTAACAATTACAACATGCCAAAATGATGCTGCATGACATTCTAAGGCTAAATCATAAAAGGTGTTAAAGCTACAGCCTAAGCCAGGGGTGGGCAAACTTTTTGACTCGAGGGCCACAATGGGTTCTTAAACTGGACCGGAGGGCCGGAACAAAAGCATGGATGGAGTGTTTGTGTGAACTAATAGAAATTCAAAGTAAACATCATTACATAAAAGGGTACGGTCTTTTTTTTTTTTTTTAGTTTTATTCATTTCAAATGGGCCGGATCAGGCCTGCGGGCCGTAGTTTGCCCACGGCTGGCCTAAGCTCTCTCTTTTCTGGTACATGTGACTTTGAAAGCCTAAGAACTGGCTACAATGAAGCTGATGTGTTGGGCCCACTACATGGAAAAGCTCCACGAAGATGGTCATGCTTCAGGAGATCCATCTGACTCATCTCCCAGCTCTTCCAATCCCCCCAGTTCATGTACCAGACCTGTGAAGAAAGATGCCTTTCACTTGGCTTTATCCCCAGCTACTAGAGAGAGCAAGAGAAATTCAAGCAAAGAATGCCTATCTTAGTTCAGGCAACCCAAGAGCCATAAGCGATAATAACAGTGATTGTTGTTGTTCATGCCTCTACATTTGGGATCATATTACATAGCAATAGATAGCTAAGACAGGAAAATACTGGCAGGTTCACTCTGACTAGAGAGAAAAACTCTTCATCCTGGGGATAGAGTGCAATAAAGCTGGAAAGCAGGGCTCAGCAAGACTAAGGGAACCTTGAATATTAGGTTGAAAAGTTCAACTTTGTGTCTGACAAGAGTAAAACATTTGGCATCTTCAGAAGGTAATTTTGGCAGGATGTGTAGACCACTACTTGGAAAGAGATGACCAAGTCTGGGTAAGAAAATGATTAGAAAACCCTAATGATTCACAAATAGCACAATGAATGCCTCAAAAGAACAGAGTGGTGGAAATGGAGAGAAAAGGACTAATTCTAAACTCATAAAAATAACAATTTCTATTTGACTGCTGGCAGATCAAATGTTCCGACCTCATTCTTATTTCCTTACTGACTTCTACATATTGAGCATATGGTAGGCCCTCAACACATACTTATGGGCAAGACAGAAATCATGGCTTAGTAAAAGTATTTTTGGATTAATAAAGAAAGAACTTGGTTCTATTTTTGGCTTTACACCTTACTGATCATTTAAAAATTAAGTAAACTCCATGGGACTAATTTTCTTCTGTTGAAAATGCAATTACATTATCTGCCTCATAGACTTGCTGCAAGCATCTCATTTTCCTTTTAAACCTCTTCTTAGTCAATTATATCAAGATCCATGGCTTTTGCTACCTGGTATGTACAGAGAGGTAACATACATCTCTAACCCCAATCTGTCACCCTAAACCAGAACAATGCATCCACCAGATCGATGCACACAGACAACTTGAAACAAACGTCAAAAATGAAATTGGCCACCTTCTTATTCCAGGCAGTCTAAAAAAATGGTCTTTCCAAAAACAAAACAAAAAATGACCTTATCAAAAGCAGTAAACTTTAATTACAAAATCTGGCCCAAATGAGAGACTATCAGGAAACATATTTGATTTGTGAAACTATCTGGCACCAGTTCAAATTCCTACCATCATAACCAGCAATTTCTTCTAACCAAATTTAGGTTTGTCCAAGGTACCTCTTGTGCCTTAAATGTGTTATGTTTATTAAATATGAATGGATTAATGAATCAAAAGTCTGACATGCAGCACATACACATGTAACTACTGGATTTAAAGTCTTATGCCCACATTTGCATACTGTAGTGCTCCTGCAGCTGAATCAGCTGCATCCCCAAACAAACAACAAAAAGTAATCAAGATGCCCAATGATACCCTAGGTTACGCGGGTATTGGTGACCATGAATTCATTTCCTATTTTCTGCAAAATGTCTCTTAATTTCCTTCACTTAGAAAACACATGCCATCTGACTCTGGGGGGTTGTCATAAGATGAGAACTCCAATCCGAGGTAATAGTCAGGTCTCTGAAGAATATTAATGTGGACTCCATTTGAAAGAAACTAGAGGACACAGTTAGGTCCACATTTTGATAACAGAATGTATACGGACCCTAAACAAAACATCAGGAGATAATGTTGCTATCATGTTCCCCTGCTAATAATGCAGGAAGTGATCCTTGCCCTCACCACATTCTCTCTGCACCTTTGAACCTTTTGATTCTGATATCTCCTGTCCAGGAGAATTTACAGCTCAGATTCAAATCAATCTTAATTAAGATAACAGGGGAGATAACAACTTCCCTTCTAGTGCGAAAATTGAACACTTACTCAATGTAGACTTGCTGCATTCTTGTTGTTGCTAATCCTCATCCTAAGATATTTTTCCCATTGACTTTTTAGAGAGAATGGAAGAGGGGAGGGAGCCAGAGAGAGAAAAACATCGATGTGAGAGAGTTGCCTCCTACATGTGCCCCAACTGAAATCTGGGATTAAGCCTGCAACTGAGGTACCTGCCCTTGACCAGAATAGAATCCCAGACCCTTTGGTCTGCAGGCTGATGCTCTAGTCTAACCAGTGAGCTAACTGGCGAGGGCACTGATGCATTCTTTTATAGGACAACGAGTGGAAGAGACTATAGTTCCTCATTTCAGAGGCTTGTCATAAGTCAGTGGGATGGAAAGTTTCGAAGAATTTCTTCTGCTCTTTTATTACATTCTGCTATTTTATTCTTTTAGCAGCCTGAGCTGATTTCCATGTGGCAGGTTTGGAGCTAGCTGGGGCAGAGCCCAGGTTTATTGAGGGTGACGAGGGAAGCTTAGGCTGACAGAAAAGCACACACCAAGCTAAAATCTGCATAACAGGAGGCCAGGCCTGACACTACCAAAGATGCCACCTGTTTTCTGGAGCCCAAACCTGCTTCTGTTTTGCTTTTCAGATTATTGTCTATGTAGGTCCAGGTGTCTCTGGTCCCAAGGAATGAGTCATGCATGCACAATAATGTCAGCTACCTCTGCACCCAAGATACAGCACAAGTAAAATTACTGCTGCACTCAAACCCCCAATAAATGAAAATTTTAAACTCTAGAAAATTGTAAAACATACTGTTTGTAGGTAATAGAGAATTACAAAAGGTAGGCAGAAACTTGAGGCCATCTGATGTTTGAAGGAAGAAAATCATGTGAGCTATTTTATGCAGTTTACCCTTGAGTCACTCGACATTATGATGGTATACAACTCATGTAGAAAGCTCTAGACATACAGGTTTGATGTGGCAAAGGGCAGAAACTGCAGGTGACACTGTAGCTGAAAGCTGAAAGAATGATCCTAACAAGGAAAGAGTCACAGGTTGGGGCAGCCTCCAAATTTATATTTCAACTCCACTCTAATCTATAGCTGACTGCTAAATTTCACATGCATAGGGGAAACTCCAGAGGACCCTGCAGAAAACTGTTACTATCAAAACTAAAAAAAAAAAAAAGCTGAGAGCTTTCAGCTGCTCACCACCAAAATAATCACAGACATCCATCATACTCAACATGTACATGGGTATTATATTTTAAATGATGGTCTCAAATAGCAATCAGAGTGTGATTCCTAGACCAACACATAGAATAAAGCTGATGATACTTTTCTAAGATTATGGACTTTTGGCCTTGCTATATCATGCAGGTCTTTTAAGCCCATTGGAGGCCTCTCTCACACAACACCTTCCTTGCCATTGAAGGATCTGAGTAGGGTCTGAATCCAATTCCTCAGCAGCTGAATCTTAGCCACACAGTGGATACTGTCTGGTCATCTAGCACATGCTCAGGGCAGTGTGGACGAA
This sequence comes from Myotis daubentonii, assembly GCF_963259705.1. Classification (NCBI taxonomy): domain Eukaryota; kingdom Metazoa; phylum Chordata; class Mammalia; order Chiroptera; family Vespertilionidae; genus Myotis; species Myotis daubentonii. Next base: position 50,830,028 of record NC_081852.1, on the reverse strand, counting down.
TGACAGAGACCTGGTTAAAGGATTAAAAAAAAAGGAAAGGCCCAAACTTTATTTTATTGTTCTAATGTTACAAAGGTGTAAAAAAAAAAAAGAGTTTAAACTTCTGTGGGTTTTCCAAGCGATCTGGGATTTATCATAAGAAATATTAAATGCAACCTGAAACCTTGAGAAAGAATGTGATTCTATGTTTGGTCTTATTTAAAATGAATGAGGCTGCCAGTTCCCATTTCAGCAACAATATTTCATAAAGCTATGCGTTGTGGGCTGATCCTGCTGCACACATGGATTGCCAGAGAGGCGCTGCTCGGGTTTCCAGAGCAAAGAACTGGTCCTTTGAGACACACCTAAAGACACAAGCTGTGACAGGTAAATCTCTGGCTTTCATTTTTCCACCTTTCCTTGTTCTTTTTATTTATTTATTTTTATTGATTTCAGAAAGGAAGGGAGAGGGAGAGAAAGACAGAAATAGCAATGATGAGAGAGAATCATTGATTGGCTGCCTCCTGCATGCCCCCTACTGGAGACCAAAGCCACAACCTAGGCAAGTGCCCTGACCAGGAATTGAACCATGACCCCCTAGTTCAGCCGTGGGCAAACTACGGCCCTCGGGCCAGATACGCCTGTTTGAAATGAATAAAACTAAAAAAAAAGAGACCGTACCCTTTTATGTAATGATGTTTACTTTGAATTTCTATTAGTTCACACAAACACTCCATCCATGCTTTTGTTCCGGCCCTCCGGTCCAGGTTAAGAACCCATTGTGGCCCTCGAGTCAAAAAGTTTGCCCACCCCTGCGCTAGTTCATAAGTCGACACTCAACCACTGAGTCACGCTGGCCCGGCTCCCTTGTTCTTTAAATAGCGCAGATGCTTCATTCTGCTTTGGATATAGTTACCACCTCCTTTTACCCAAAGTGAAGCTGGTCCACATATTTCCAGACCAGAGTCTTGAGTGGGGACAAGGCACTCTGTTGGTCAAATAATGGTCAAATTTCACTACTTTAAAAAGACATTTATGTTTCTATGCTGGCTTAAGAGATCATCTTTTCTTAAAAACACAACAATGTGCTTTGACCTTGTTGAATTTCAGACCTTGCCCTTACTACTTTTGGATACACTCAAATTTTTGAACCCTTTGTCTTCAATACATCCTCTCAACTCCTCGTTTAACCTATATTTATTACACTAATTTATATTGTTTCTTTCCTGCCGCAAAATATTTTATCTCTTTCATCCATCCACTCCAAGTCCTGACAACATTTTAAGACCTACCTCATATCTTATTACTTTCTTCCCAGCTATAGCCATCTGTGCTTCATCTGGTTTCCCTAACAGTCCCAGGAGGTTTTCAGCGCCAGAAACTGTGGACTGGGAAGACACTTGAGCGCTGGAGACAATGGAAGAATGGCACCATAAACATGGCCCCATTTTGGTCCCAGGAGACACAGGTTCAGGTTCCTCATGTGTACAAACTAATGAAAGCTAACTTTATTAAACCCTTTGCGAAAAGTTTTCATTCATTTTCTCATTTGAGTTTCACAATAATGTTACATTGTCCATGTTGCAGCTAAAGAAATGGTGTTACAGAAGATTCAATGATCTGCCTAATGATGCAGAGTTCGTAAGTGGTAAAATAGGGATTTGAAGCAGGCAGGCTGAGTTTGAAAACTATCCCAAAGTGTATTATTTCCAGTGTTAGGGATCTCAGATAACTTAATCTATCCACAATTATAATATATGTGCATATATATATATGGTATTGCATAATATTAACCACTAGTTTGTTTTTTTAAATGGCATTCAAGGGAGAAAGGTAAAAGTAAATGCATACAAAGTCCAGAGAAGTAATGTGGAGCCTGTAAAATCTGTTCTAATGAGTATGCAACCTTTACCCCCAGCCCACTGCTACTAGGTGGGGAGGCTGGTCTGCAGTTGCAGTATCTCTCAATGTCTTTTCCAGAGTAGTATGTGAAAATTTAAGCTCTAAAATATTAGCTAAACAAAAGCAATGATAAAAATAAATACCTGTAGGATGCTAGTCTGAGTTTTACAAATTATACAAATACTAGAGGCCCAGTACACAAAAATTTGTGCACTCGGGGGAAGAGGGGTCCCTCAGCCTGGCCTGTGCCCTTTCGCAGTCTGGGACCCCTTGGGAGATAACGACCTGCTGGCTTAGGCCTGCTCCCGGGTGGCAGAGGGCAGGCCCAATCCCTAGGTGCAGCCCCTGGTTGGGCTCAGAGCAGGGTCGATTGGGGAGTTGGGGCACCGCCCCCTGTCATGCACAGAGCAGGGTGGATTGGGAGGTTGCAATGCCACCCTCAGTCACGCTCAGGGTAGGGCCGATTGGGGGGTTGGGGCACCGCCCCCTGTCACAGTCAAGGCAGGGTCGATGGGGAGGTTGCGGCGCCACCCCCTGTCATGCACAGAGCAGGGCCCATCAGGGGGTTGGGGAGCTCCCCCCCCCCCCGTCACGCACAGAGCAGGGCCCATCAGGGGGTTGGGGAGCTCCCCCCCCTCCCCCGTCACGCACAGAGCAGGGCCCATCAGGGGGTTGAGGAGCTCCCCCATGTCACTCACAGAGTAGGGCCGATAGGGGAGTTGGCACACCGCCCCCTGTCACACACAGAGCAGGGCGGATCAGGGGGTTGGGGCGCTGCCCTCTATCACCCACAGAGCAGGGCCAATCAGGGGGTTGGGGCGCCGCCACTGTCACACTCAGGGCAGGGCCGATGGGGAGGTTATGGCTCTACCCCATCACACACAGAGCAGGGCCCCTGGGGGGGGGTTGGGGTGCCACCCTCTATCACCCACAGAGCAGGGCCGATCAGGGGGTTGGGGTGCCTTCCCCTGTCACAAACACAGCAGGGCGGATAGGGAGGTTGTGGCCCCGCCCCCTGTCACACACAGAGCCGCAGGGCAATCAGGGGGTTTGGGCACTGCCCCCTGTCACACTGATCCCGGTGCCGCAAGGCCTCTCAGCTCCGCTGATCCCAGTGCTGGGAGGCATATTACCCTTTTACTATATAGAATAGAGGCCTGGTGCACGTTTGGTGGCCGGCTGGTTTGCCCTGAAGGGTGTCCTGGATCAGGGTGGGGGTCCCCACTGGGGTGCTTGGCCAGCCTGGATGAGGGGATGATGGCTTTTTGCAGCTAGTCACACCCCCTTCAGGGTGGGGGTCCCCACTAGGGTGCCTGGCCAGTCTGGGTGAGGGGCTGAGGGCCGTTTTCAGGCTTGGACTGAAGCTCCCAACTGCTCCTTTTTTTCTTTTTTTTTTTTTTATTCTGGGCCAGTTTTAGCTCCAAGGCTCCAGCTCTTAGGCCTCCGCTCCTGAAAGCAGGTATCTGGTTTGTTTCGGTTCTCGAAACTATCAACTCCAACTCTGAGATCCCAGCCGGCTGAAAGCTGGTTTCTGGAGTTTTGTTTAGAGTCTATATTGTTACAATGTTTGAAACTGCAGGCTCAGAGGCTTGCAACGGCCTGTGGGGAACGTTGGAGTCCTCCATCACTGAAGCAAGCAAGCCTCATGTGAGTTTCAAGCTGCCTGGCTGCCGGCCACCATCTTGACTGACAGTTAATTTGCATATTGCCCTGATTAGCCAATGGGAAGGGTAGCGGTCGTACGCCAATTACCATGTTTCTCTTTTATTAGTGTAGATAGTCTTATTAACAGAAGTAGCTTCTGTACTAGAAGGCAAGAGGAAATCACTTACCCTACAGGATCTCCTGATGTCTCATCTCTAAAACAGAGCTGAGATAAGAAAGTCGCGTGCTATGTTTTCTCAATGCCTTAACTCTATCCCATTCTAAATCTTCGAGTCTAAATGAAAAATCATACCCTTGATCTTGAGCCATTTACATTACAACTGAGGGTATAAACCTCACATAGATTTTAAAAAATTGAGATTCCTTTTCCAAAGCTTCCAGAAAGACCATATTTTCTACTTGTTAGAGGAAAAAGTAATTGGAATAAGACATTTAAAAATATTTCAAAGGGAGCAGTTATCAGAGAAGACTAAGAATGTACCAACTACAACTCCAGTAGTGGGAGGGTATTTAGCAAAACTGAGTAAACACAAAGGTGGGATTCTGGGTCATGGGCTTTGTCAGGATGCACAGCCATTTGGAAGAGAAGACTCACAGAGATGAATCTTTAAATAACTGTAGAGTTTTTTAATGAGGAAAATAGTGAAATCTATTCTTTACCTCTCCAAGGGTCACAATTAGCATCTGATGACAGCTTTGTTTTGCTACAGGCAGCACTTCTCAAACCTATCACATGTAAACAAGTCTGCTGCACCAGACAGGGAGTTCCTTGTCACTGAAAACACTCAACGAGAAGCAAGGGAAACAAATAGTGGGGGTGCTCACATGAAAAAGTAGGGTGAATGTGGTACTGCTGCACATACCTGACTGCTCCTCAAAATCACTCAGGAAGATTTTAACGCCCTGCCCCCCAACTTCCCCTCTTTGTTCTTATGGCTGGTCAAATAATTCAACTGACATGAGTCAAATTGACAGGAAAAAACCTAGTTCTGACCCATACATGTGGGGAATTCACAGAGGCATGACGGATGCCAAAGAAAGGAAGGCAAAATGAGGTATATATGTCATTCTTGACTAAGGAGGAGGTAGGAGCCTGGGACTTCAAAGGGAAGTAAAGCAATTCACGGGGAGATGGAAAGAATAAATGTTCAGGAAAGAAATGTTTGCTAGGCCATCTAGAAACAATGGGATAGAGAGAAAACTTTGATCAAAGATATATATATATATATATATATATATATATATATATATATATATATATATATGCTAAAAACATTTGTAACTATTTCTTTGCCTATAAATATTAAAATCATAAGTTCACATTGATACCAATACTAGTTTATAATGTCTTTCCCTTTAATTATTTATAACTTCTTTTTATGACAATGAGAAATCTAGCTCTTTTTTTTACAATATTGTTACTTGCTTAGAACTAGAATACACAGAAAGTAGTTTTCAGAGTTGTTAACCTCTCACTTTATAAGAAAGAAACCTATTAACCAGAGTCCAACTTATTTTTAGAATTAATTTTGTATTTAGCCTGAGGCATATAATCTAAGTACTATTGAAAAGTTACCTGGTTTAGTTATTTTTTTCTCTCTCCCTCCAGTGTGGTTACATTATTTCTTCAAATATGGTTTATAAAATGTGGTTCTATTTGTATTCTGCTTTGGTATTCACCTCATACATTTTTATAACATGATTGTAAAAGATTGTTCAAAATGCTCTTCAGAGAATCATCACTACCCATTCTATACTTCCATATTTTCTATCTTTCTCACCCATATCATATAAGTAACCATTTCTATTAACCTCTAGTTTATTCTTCCTGTGTTCCATATGCACTATTAAAAAATACAGATATATTTTCCCATTTCCCCACCTTTTTTACACAAAGAATAGCACACTTTGTGAAATCTTGTGCATTTTTCACTTAACTGATTATCATAGAGATCTTTCTCAACCCACTCCTGTTATTCTGGCTGCATTGTATTCCATTATGTGAATACATCACAGTTCTTGAACCTCTCCTCTATGTATGAACATATAGCTTGTTTCCAATATTTTGCATGTGTAATCAAGTCTGTAATGAATACCCCATAAACATAATTTATTTTTTATTTTTGGTGATGTATCCTCAAGGTAAATTTCTAGATATTGGATTGCTGGGACACAATGCGAACATACATGTAGTTGTGTTGAATACTGAAAACAAATTCTCCATAACTTTATCACCAAAGTGTATTCCAGACAGCATTGTATGCATGTCAGAGTGACTGTTTCTCTACATCTGCACCAACAGAGCATGTTGTCACACTTTTTACTTTTTGACACTCTGATACATGAGAAATAGCTACCCAAAGTAGTTGTATTTTCTGTTTTTCCCATTATGGGGGAAATAAAATGTCTTTTTATATATTTACTAGAGGCCCGGTGCACAAAAATTTGTGCACTCGGGCGGGAGGGGGGTCCCTTAGCCCGGCCTGTGCCCTTGCAGTTTGGGACTCCTCAGGAGATAATGACCTGCTGGCTTAGGCCTACTCCAGGGTGGCAGAGGGCAGGCCCAATCCCTAGGTGCAGCCCCTGGTCGGGCTCAGAGCAGGGCTGATTGGGGAGTTGGGGTGCCGCCCCCTGTCATGCACAGAGCACAGCCAATCAAGGGGTTGGGGTGCTGCCCCCTGTCACTCACAGAGCAGGGCCCATCAGGGGGGTTGGGCTCTGTACCCTGTCACGCACAGAGCAGGGTCGATCAGGGGGTTGGGGAGCTCCCCACTGTCACGCACAGTGTAGGGCCGATAGGGGAGTTGGGGCACCGCCCCCTGTCACACACAGAGCAGGGCGGATCAGGGGGTTGGGGCGCCGCACCCTGTCACACTCAGGGCAGGGCCGATGGGGGGGGGGGGGGTTGGGGCGCCACACCCTGTCACACATAGAGCCGCAGGGCGATAAGGGCATTGGGGAGCTCCCCCATATCAGGCACAGAGCAGGGCTGATCAGGGGGTTGGGGCGCCTTCCCCTGTCATGAACAGAGCAGGACGGATAGGGATGTTGTGGCCCCACCCCCTGTCACACACAGAGCTGCAGGGCGATCAGGGGGTTTGGGCGCTGCCCCCTGTCACGCTGATCCCAGTGCCGGGAGGCCTCATGGCTCCACTGATCCCAGTGCTGGGAGGCGTATTACCCTTTTACTATATAGGATAGAGGCCTGGTGCACGGGTAGGGGCCGGCTGGTTTGCCCTGAAGGGTGTCCTGGATCAGGGTGGGGGTCCTGCTTGGGTGCCTTGGCCAGCCTGGGTGAGGGGATGATGGCTGTTTGCAGCTGGTCACACCCCCTTCAGGGTGGGGGTTCCCACTGGGGTGCCTGGCCAGTCTGGGTGTAGGCTGAGGGCTGTTTTCAGGCTGGCAGGTGACTGAAGCTCCCAACTGCTCCTTTTTTTCTTTTTCTTTTTTTAATTCTGGGCCAGCTTTAGCTCTGAGGCTTGGCTCCAGCTCTTAGGCCTCGGCTGCTGAAAGCAGGTATCTGGTTTGTTTGGGTTCTATAATCGAAACACTGTTTTAGCTCCAGCTCTGAGATCCCGGCTGGCTGAAAGCAGGTTTCTGGGGTTTTGTTTAGCTTCTATATTTGTAACAATGTTTCAAACTGCAAGCTCAGAGGCCGGCAGCGGCAGGCGGGGAACATTGGCTTCCTCCATCACTGGAGCAAGCAAGCCTCATGTTCGCTTTAAGCTGCCTGGCTGCCGGCCGCCATCTTGGCTGGCAATTAATTTGCATATCACCCTGATTAGCCAATGGGAAGGGTAGGGGAGGTATGGCTAATTATCATGTTTCTCTTTTATTAGATAGGATATCCTTTCTGTGGATTATCTATCGAAGACTTTTAGCCTTTTGCCCACTTTTCTATCATATTTTTATATTTTTCACTCATATTAAGAGTTGTTTATATTTAAGGATGTTGACTCTTCATGTGGTACATATTGCAAATGTTTTACAGCTTTTCATCTGTGTTGGCTACAGTTTCTAAAGAAGCACAGATGCATTGAAAATGTCCAATACTTCTAATAGATCAAGTAAAGGGAGACACAAACTATTCATTCGGTATAGTGACATGGAGCCCATTCTTGACTTCAGTGAAAACTGGGGAGTAAGGGAGAGGAGTGGAAGTGGAGGAAATTAAGAAGTTTGGCTGTGAAGAGAGCAAAAGGGAGATTGGAGGCTGCATATTTTTTTAAAATATATCTTATTGATTTTTTTTCTTTTTCAGAGAGGAAGGGAGGGGATAGGGAGAGAGAAACATCGATCAGCTGCCTCATGCACACCCTCCACTGGGGATGTGCCTGCAACCAAGGTACATGCCCTTGACCGGAATCGAACCTGGGACCCTTCAGTCTGCAGGCCAACACTCTATCCCCTGAGCCAAACCGGTTAGGGCAAGGCTGCCTATTTTTTAACCAATGAAAACATTTAAGTTTGCTCTGGGCCTGAGATTCTCAGTGATTTTTAATTCCTTTGGTTTCACATTTTATCAAACCATGTGGGTGCAGACCTTAGGTTCTCTTAGTACGTGCCCCTAGAGATCAGTTAAGAAATGCACCCTGGTTCTGAAATACACTTGGAGATCTCACACTTAGGAAATCATCTCAGGGAACCAGTGCCCAGGTTGCTGTTGGAAGGGTTCCCAGTATAGAAAGATAACATTTGACAATCAGCATCAGGGTTTATCTTTATTAACCAAAGTGCAGCTCTGGGGAGCATCTCAATATGAATAAATGATATTTTTCCTAATGCAGCCAGCATTTGTAAGTAACAGATCTACCGCTCTACATGGCAGGCAATAGTGACAGTTCTGTTTTCCTAAAGACTCGGTCTCATTAACTAGAGCTGTCTATTTTCTTAGCATTAACTCACGGAATACTGCCACTTGAATAAACACAGGCTGCTGGAAACAGATATATAGACTTTATGATCCCCCCCAAACCCTGCATCTCTATGGCTCCTTTTGTTTTTATTGGGTGAGCTTTATTGTGGCAAAAAGGTTGCAAACTGAGACTTGTCACTTTCTGATGGCAGTAATTTAGCATCTAACAAGCAAAAGTCATAAGCCTGGGAGGAGCACAGCAGCTCAGGAGCTGGTGCTGGGGTGCAGATGAGGTTGCCACTAAAAGGAAGTGAACGGGACTCAGAAATGGAAATCAGGCTGTGAAAGCATTCTCCAGTGTGTATGTGAGAAACCACTGAATTCAGATTACTGCAAGATGTTAAACCAACTAGAGTAGCAACTGATGCCATGGTCATAATGTTAATAAAATAATAATCATGATACTGATAATATCCCTCATTTATCAAGTGCCATAACTACATTTCATCATTACCTTAGGAACTGTGCAAATATCTTAACTTCTTGAGACTCCATTTATAAATCTGAAAATTGAAATAGAGATAAAGACTGAAGTCACAAAACAAACTTCAAGTCATGGAGGTAGAGTTTAAATTCGGGTTTATTTTCTAAACTTTGAACCATCATGCTCACCATTGAACTTGTACTCAGGATCTTTCCACACATGGCTACAAGTCAACTATGTGATTCAGTGAACGAGAGGTTACATAAGAGCGAGGTTGACATATGAGCTGCCCCTTTGTGTTAAACAAGGAGATCAAACTAGACAAATTCTCTAGTCCTATTCAGAATTAACCATTTACCGTATTTCCATTGCTTGAAACTTCTGCAGAAAGGCTGCTTCTGATCTCCATACTCTGAAAAACAAAACCTGCCGGGAGCCGGTCCATGCTTGCTGTTTCAAGGGACCTGGCATATATGGCATACTTTTCTTAATATGTTTGCTCACCTTCTTGGCACTATGTGTTTTAACCAAGGTCACCTCTGAGAAAGGTTGTTTCCCCAGGTAGGGATTTTCCCCTGAAGTTAGGGAGGGGATAAAACCCCTCAACTAAGTGCCAGGCGGGTAATTAATCACTTTAACTACGAACAATCATGCTTAAGCTACATAATCTTTACTCCCTGGAATGGAGATAAGAAACGCCCTAACCTTTGGAATAGAGATTGATGGGATTGAATCAACTGGTATAAATACAGATGTAACAAGACAGAGACTGACAGAACTTAGAACACAGAATTCAGAAGACAGAACCTACACAGACCCTGGAGACAGAAGAACTTCACTGGAGAGAACATGGCAAAAAGATCCTGGACTGAACCTGACTATAGAACATGGCAAGAGAACCTGACTAGAACCTGGTGACTGGACCTGGCTGGAGATCCTACGCAGAACCTCTCTGGAAATCGAGACCAGAACTTGGCTGGAGATCCTGGCTAGAGATCCTGGCTAGGCTGCTGATCAACTGAACACTGTCTCCGTGTCCTTCCTTCTTCGCCGACTCCGTCTACGCCTTTGGGAACCCCTGGACCTGCTGGGGTTAGACCCCGGCAAAAACCTAAATAGCCCTTCACAGCTAAAGACCAGGATGCGCAAACTAAGTGTTAAATAGGTGACTGAGTGAAGCATCAATGGTCCATGAATATAGCACTGTTTTACATAATGTGGAGATAGAGTGATACGTGGGGCTCAGTGTGGGCACCACTGCTCTCTCACATCCCTGGCCTGAGGAGTTTCCTTATGTAACAATTCTTAGGCTGGGTGGGATACTTGGATGTCATCCAGAGGATCTGTCCCAACATTCTTGAGGCAACTAATCTCTCCCATTTGTTTTTCCATTTTATTTTTCAATCTGTAGTATCCCTGGAGTGCAAAATGCATTTTCCCTTGAGAGAACAAATTGGGTGTTACCGGTAAGATATTATTATGTGACTATTCATGAACACAAGTGTGTTCATATGTCTACACTTATTTCAATATCAGGATCTCTGGGATAATGAGTGTATCTGAGCATAAAATATGTAAATTCATAATGCATATCTTATATATGAGACAATTTTATATTTAAATCATTCACATACTGGAATTTTACTTAATATTTATTTGGTTCATTTCCTCTCCCTCTGTTTTTGATAGGTGCATCTTTTATTATTGTTATATAAAATTATTTAAAAATATCTGAAACATTTTTTGAACATGCAAGTGTAATTATTTTACATTTATCTGTTTACTATTGCATTTATATTTCTACTTTATTATTTTGCTTTATTATCCTCCTCACTTTTCTCACCCTCTTCTTCCTGCTTTCTGTTGTCTTCTCCTTTTCTTCCTTCATTATGCCGTGTTAAAATTTTTTTCTACAACTTTTTCAAATACTTATTTTTCTATTGATGTTTTCCATTTTGTCTTCTCTTATTCATTTGAAAAGTTTAGTAGTATTTTGTAGTCCCTTTTCTATTATTTTTATTTTGATTTATTAAAGTGTTTTGATTTGTTATACCTATAAATTTTATTTAATACTTATATTTTTATCTCATATCATTTTTGTCTCTTCAAAATAATTATAGGATTATGGAAGCAACCCAAATGTCCATCAGTAAATGAATAGATTTCAAAAATTTTATTATATACACAGAATGGAATCTTTTTCAGCCTTAAAGAAGGAAGAGAATTCTTACTCACACTATAACATGGATAGACCTAGAGGACATTAAGCTAATAAAATAAGCCAGTCACAAAAAAAGACAAGCTTTGTATGATTTCCATTTACATGAGGTAGTTAGAGTAGTCTAAATCATACAAACAGAAAGTAGGAAATCATATAGATAGGTTCTGAGGGGGAAGGGAGAATGGCGGATATTGTTTAATGAATATAAAGCTGAAGTTTCGCTGAATAAAAAGAGTTCTGGAGATAGATGCTGATGTTAGAACATTTTGAATGTATTTAATACCACTGAACTATACACTTAAAAATGGTTAAGATGATAGGTTTTATGCTTGTGTATTTTACCATAGTAAAAAATTGGTCCATGTATTGACGCATTAAAATTTCTTCTGCCAAGAATTCATTGGTTCTTGATGAGTTTTGTATTACTATCTCAAGTAGAAATTTCAAATTCATGCAGCTCTTGAAAATTTGAGTCAACAGTCACATGTGTTTCAGGCACAGGTAGCCAAAGTCTTATTTTATTTTTTCAGAAGCTTTTTATGTCCAAATACTGTGACAAGTGCTAATTTTTTTCAGCCCCCATTAGAATTGGGATTATCTCTTTCATTTAACAAAGAGAGATGAATGTCAGAAGTAAATTAACCAAGGCAATTCATAATCTGACAAGGTAAATTAAATAAAAGTTTAGTCTTATATTTATGGGTTTTAGTTACTTCATCTTTTTACATATCTGTGTATGAACTCATGGCATAAATTGAAACTATAGACTTAGCAAACGGTAAAGAAAAGAAATAAAATATATTAATTAGCTGAAACTTTACTTAGAATGTATGTTTTATAACTTCTGATCCTATAATTCTACTGTAGAAATTTACTCCAAGGATATAATTGGAGAAATACGACATAAATACCTCAAAACATACATTTGTGAAGACCTATACGCCCAACAAATAGTAGATGCTCATTCAGTGCTTGCTGATAAAACGAATGATGGCTGGTGAAAAGGAGAAAATAGGGAAACAGAGACACATACTTACACAGGCTTCTTATTTGAGCCCTCTCCTATTCCTTCTAATATTTCTCTGTATAGTACTCAGTTATGATTTGTCCTTCACTGACTCTCTATTTTATCTTTCTACTTATTTTATTCTCTCACTTCCTTTCATACTTTGAAGCTGGTGACAAACTTTTTCTCCTATTCAAGGTTGTGCTGAGAGCTCCCCTCACCCGTCTCCTCCTCTTCCTCTTCCTTCTCATCCTACTCTTCTGTTCACCACCCACACACCCTGAGCAATTCAGCTTTATTTAGAAGGAGTAAAAATAGAATTGCTTGAGGGCTTTGACCACATAGGCCAAGTTTTGCCTGGAGACAATGTTTACAGCTCAGTGATAATTTGAGATTGTTATCAAGCAAGACTGGAAATGTGCCATAAGAACTGCTGAATATGGGAGAGTAAATACTTAATGGATCCTGCAGTAAGAACAAGTTGGTAAACAGCAACCAACACAATAAGAGTTACTGTGGTCAGTTTGAGGATGGACTAATTAATTGCCTACATGACTAGCAACAGAAATCCTCAGGATCAGAAGACAGTTAGGCCTTGGGGTTTGGCACGCCCAGCAGGAATGGGCAAGGGCACTGGGGCCATGACAGACAGCCTCTCCTAACAGAGTGATAACTTTAGTCAGGATAGGAGCTATATGTAGTGCCCATTTTTCAGAAAAGATAATATTTCCAAGCTGTGTCACACTGTGTAGAATTTGAGATAGTGTTAGGACATTGAGAGAGAGCTACTTTAAACGGTCACAAGAGCTGGGGTGAAGACAGATGTAGATGTTATTAGTAAGCAGGTAAAGCCACAGCTAAGGAAAAATCATAAATAAGATTCTTTCTTTTTTAAACCCAATAAAATATATGAAAAAAAAATCACAATTTCTCCTCCCTCTTTATGTATTTTGTATGTACTACCCTTCAAGGCCCATTCAAGTAAGACCTCTGACACAGTTCTTCAGACAATACTGGCATTCACTAATATTTGTAGTTGACAGACAAACTGGCAGATTTATAAACTCAATTAAAAAGGAAAAAATATTTTTGTGTGAAATGTTTTTCCAGATCATTCCACTTCCTCATAGCTGTTTCTGTAGCATTTATATCTTTGTTGTTGTTATTGTTGTTAATCCTCACCCAATGATAGGATATTTTTCCATTGACTTTTAGAGAGAATAGAGGGGAGGGAGGGAGAAAGAGAGAAAGAGAAAGGGGGAGAGAGAGAGAGAGAGAGAAAGAGAGAGAGAGAGAGAAAGAGAGAGAGACATCAATATATGAGAGACACATCAATTGGTTAATTGGTTGCCTCCCACATGAGCCTCAACCAGGGCAGGGGAGTGAGCCTGCAACTGAGATACATGTCCCTGACCAGATCCAAACCCGAAACCCTTCATGCTATAGACCCACACTCTATCCACTGAGCAAAACTGGCAAGGGAAGCAATTCTACTAGGTGTACCAGTTAATAATGCAGATTTTTTCAATAGATGGAGTTACACATATGTTGATATATATGTGATTTGATGTGTATGCTATTTTGTTGTATTCACAACAAGCTTCAAAACTTCATATGTCAAATTTGCTGAAGGTGTTAACATCATAGATATTTTTACACTTAAAAATGTCGAATTTCATGCCCAAAAAAAAGAGCATTTGCGGGAAGTTATTATTCATTACTTTATTTTGAAGAAAAGTGCTGCTGAATACTTTGGGAAGCTTATGGTGAACATGCTCCATCTCAAGATACTTGTGAACTCTGGTTTAAATGCTTTAAAAGTGATGATTTCAATATGAAAGACAAAGAACGTCCAAGTCAACCGAAAAAGTTTGAAAACCAACAACTACAAGCATTATTGGATGAAGATGTGTGTCAAACTCAAAAACAACTTGCAGAAAAATTAAACATTGCTCAACAAACAATTTCCAATCGTTTACAAGGAATGGGAAAGATTTTAAAGGAAGGAAAATTGTTGCCACATCAACTGAACAAAAGACAAATGGAAAACCGAAAAGTCATCAGTATAATGTTGTTTCAAGGGCACGAAAGAAAGTCTTTTTTGCATTGAATTGTGACTGGTGATGAAAAATAGATTTATTTGGAGAACCCCAAATGCACAAAATCATGGGTTGATCCAGGTCAACCATCAACATTGACTGCAAGGCCAAATCTGAGACTTAGAAAGAATATGTCATTTGCCTAGAAATATAAAGACAGTGGAGAATGAAGCTGGGATTGGTACTCTTCTAGACCTGATTCTAAATTCCTTCTAGTTTGCTTCTTTTACCTTTTGTGTGATGCTTCTCTCTTTTAGGAAGATATGGCTTTTGCTAGCATTATTTCTGGAATCCAGATTTCAGAGATAAGCCTATCCTTTGGCTGGCCAGAAGGTTTCTAGAACATAGCCACTGAGTAAGCCAGGGCACATAAAATAAGGAAGTGGGTGCCACAGGTGTTAGGGAGGTTCTTGACCTTGTTCCAAAAGCTTGGCCTGCCCAGCTCATCCCTCACTGCATCTGCCCTCCCAAGGATAAAGGGGCTGATGGCGGCAAAGCCACCATACTCCCTCCTCTTGACAACAGGAACAGCTTGCCTAGCTCATGTTCCCATCAAAACAACATGATGAGTTGCAGTGAATGGTCATCTATCCAACAAGTTATCTTAAACCGGGACAGGAAGAGATTAACCAAAGAGCATCCATGCATATATGCATAATCCATGGACACAGACAATAGCATGGGGAGGCAAGGAGTGGCATGGGGCAGGGTGGAGGCAAAAAGGGACAAAACAGGAGACATCAGTAATACTGTCACAGCTCAGCGACCGTGACAAGCGCAAACTCACTCTGACAGCACATGGCATTGCTTAGTATGTGAACTCAGTTCCTGTCCATTTGATTGCTTCTCTACAGCAAAGCTGGCTGCCAAATAATGATTTCCTTTGTTTGCTACTTTGCAATTTAAAAATTTTCCCATAGGAATTATCTGACTTCATTCTCATAGCAGCCCCTATGAGTAGGGAAGGGGAGCAGTTTATCTTTTATTATAGGTGAAGAAACTGAGGCACTGAGCATTCAAGCAGATGTTGTTTTGTTTTGTTTTTCTGAGAGAATGTTGTTTTTATTGTGGGTTTTTTTTCCCTGAGAGAATTTAGCAAGAGAGTAGCTGAGTCAGCAACACCTCATGGTTGCTCTTTCCACTGCATCACTATGTGGCCATTCATTCTAGAAAGTTCCATTTTATAACTGTGTCTTTTCTGTCAATGGCAAGAAGACATGGTTGTGTAAGTTTTCAAAGGAATACAGAGTTGACTGAAAAAAAAGGGGTGAAGTGGATTTAGGAGGCATAGAAAAAATAAAGCAAGAGGAAGGAGGATAGGCACAGTGGAGAGCCCCGAGTACCCCCCAAACCCCGGCCTCAAGGAGTAGCAGGTAGACAGCAGGCCTCCAGCTGCAAGGCCTCTGTGCTGTGGCCACAGATGTCCTGTAGTAAAAACCTTAGTCAGATTTTGGCCTCTAATATAACTGGCTGACATTCAAGGCCTCACTTTACTCATTAAAAATGTATGACCTTGGACTGTTCACCTACCTTATCTCAGTACCACTTTCTTCATCTGGAAAATAAGGAAACAGTAATACCTACTGCACCGAGAAGTTGCAGGGGAGGTAAATATACATGCCAGTTACTTTTACAATATTTACCACTAAAGAGAGGGAGAGTGAAGTGGGGGTTCATGGGCAAATAGAGGTGGTGATGTGTGGGCAGGTATGGAAAGGAAGTATATGGGAATGTGAAGTCAAGCTTTGTCTATTGTCTTAGTCTCAGAACTGATGGTGAGTTTAAAATATTAAATTTATTCTACTTTCCTTAATCTTACATTGGCACTGTCCATAACAATTTAGAAGGCACTTTCATAAATTAATTCCTGGAGTCTTGACAGCCATTTAAATGAGAGAGATATTGGCAAAAAGAATACTTCCCCTGTACTACCCATGTTGTGTGTTCCTTGTATGTTCCACCAGACAGGGAGCGGGACATACCCATGGAGTGAATGACAGAGGAATGTCATAAATTCACCTCTTGTAGCCCAATGTCCTGATATCAGAAGGACCTCCACAGCCAAGCCATAGATTCTGGGCCTGAGAAAAATGTTGGAAGTCATCCATCCATCTGCTATCCAAGTCAATCTCTGTGATGATTTTCGTGTTTGGGACCTCCCGACAATCTTAGACAGTCCCAGCAACCGAATGGCGAAACCACCAGAACAACTGGGCGTCCAGTGTCTATGACGCACACTGACTACCAGGGGGAAGGCGCTCAATGAAGGAGCTTCCCCCTGGTGGTCAGTGCGCTCCCACAATGGGCACGCCACTCCGCTAACTGGGATGAGCAGTGCTCCCACAGCAGGCCGATCCCCGCAGGCCATGCCCCCCATCAGTGCACAAATCCTGTGCACCAGGTCTCTAGTTAACTTATAAGACCAAATGTATTCTCTCCTCTACTGATCTAAATCTAAACAAGAGAAATCTATCTGCTTCACCCAAGAAGATCCACTCTGTGATAGTTAAAGGTGAGACCTTCCCAAATGCTGTTTCCTGTTCAGTTCATTCCTAGGTTTGGGGTGTTCTTTTCTTCCCTTTCATCCAGGCCAGATGTATTCCTCAATTAAGGTCTAACTTAAGGTTTTCCTGATAAGTGCTCCATCCATATCTCATACCAATTTTTCTCTTATTTGAATTTTAAGCACATATTACTTACACATTTTGTTTAGCTATTTATCATAGAGTAGCTTGTGACTCTATGAACATATATTCATGTCTTATTGTCCAACCCATGTTTCCTGATCCTTTAAGGAAGAAACGGTCATTTTTATTTTTTTTCCTCTATGTTATATAGACTGGTGCCTAGCACATACTAAGAATTTGACAAAAAAAATTTTTAAATAATACATTTAAGTTAAAAAGGAGAATAGTATTTCTTGGCATTGTGATTGGCTTAGCACAGAATGAGTGCCCCATATAGTCAATAACGATTGTGCCCATTTATTGGACCTTATTAACAGGCACCATTGTACATAAAAGTTATCTGATTTATAATTACAATGATTTAACCTATGAGAAAATGGAGGAAAAGAGGTTAAGTACTTGTCTGAAGGTATGCATCTAGCAAAGTGGTGGAATTGAGCTTTGATCTCAGATGTCTGACTTTAGCCCAAATATTTTTAAATATATTTTTATTGATTTCAGAGAAGAAGGGTGAGAGAGAGAGAAACAGAAACATGAATGATGAGAGAGAGTCATTGAACAGCTGCCTCCTCCACGCCCCACACTGGGAATCGAGCCTGCAAGCTGGGCATGTGTCTTTGACCTGAATCAAACCCAGAACCTTTCAGTCCACAGCCCAAGGCTTTGTCCACTGAGCCAAACCAACTAGGGCTAGCTCATATTTTTAGTGACTACTTTAAATTGCCCTTCAGTACCTGGTCAGCCCTGAGATCTCTTTATATGTAGGAGGTACTCATGAGTTGCACTGTTGATCATACTGTTGACTGGCAGGAGCAGATCTATTCTCCCCTCAGATTCCTGGAATGTGATTGTATTTGGACAGAGGATTTCTAATCCAGTTTAGATTCTGTCATATCTCCAAGGAAAGAAAAAGTGACATCAAACACATCTGCTTTTATATCTGCTCCCATCAGCTTAGCTCCAAATCCCTTTCCATACTTATGCATATGCCTTCCTTGCAAAGCACACAAATGTCCACGTAATCTGAGTGGAATTTCATTTTCCATGGCAGTTCCCTTCTAGCCATAATAGGCCAGTTGTCAAGTGTCTCCAGAACATGATTAAAATATTTTTATCTGTAATAGAAATGTCACTTGTCCAATTATCCCCTTAAATAAAAGGAGAGAAAGAGGAGCGGGAGAAAGAGAGAGATTTAGTATAATTCTGCTTACAAAAGCATGGCAGCATGGTACTTTACTCCCTTCAAACAAATGCATTTATTTCTGAAGAGTTTTTGAGTCCTCTGCCCAAGAATTTTTTTGGGGGGAGAGGGTATCAAACATACTTTTTTAAATTGAATTTATTGGGGTAACACTGGTTAACAAAATTATACAGATTTTGGGTGCACAATTCTACAACATGTATTGTGTTTACTGAAAGGACAGAGCAGGACTGATGGAAGCCGCAGGGTGTATAAGTTACTCAGCCTGCCCTTATCTCGGCCAATGGGAAAGCGGGGGAAACTAGCCCAAGGCCAAAAGTATGCTGGCCACCCCCCCTGTCTTTGTGTAACCAGACCCTAGCTGCACCCTGCCCCAACCCCCGACCCCAAGCCCTATGAATTCTTTGTTCTCTTGGGATTCGGGGCTCTCTCTTGCACCCAGTAATGGAGGAAAGGGGGGGACCAAGCGAGCTTGTATAAGAGATCCTTTGCTTTTGCATCGGACTGGCTCCCTGGCGTGGTTTCTTGGGGATCTTGAATTCTGGGCATAACATTTTGGGGGCTCGCCGGGATCCCCAACACCATCGAGGGGACCCCCAGTCCAGAGGGCCTGACTGACCGCGGTAGGTCTTGTTTTGTTTGTGTCGTGTGTTTTGTTTTGTATCTATCCGGTGTGAGCTCACTTCTGAAATCTGTAAATGCCTGTAAATGCCTGTAATAATGATCTGAGTGGATGCACGGGATCAACAGGCGGGAGGAGCTGGGGGACGCCCCGATCCTCCATCTGAAGGGGTATAGCTTTGCTTCCGCGGAGTCGGAAGGTCTGTAGGAACCCCCTTAATCTGAGATAGGCAGGAGGAGTCGGGGGGCGCCCCGATCCTCCATCTGAAGAGGGGAAATTTTGCTTCCGCGGAGTCGGAAGGTCTGTAGGAACCCCTCAATCTGAGAAAAGGTGGGTCGCTCCTGCTGGTTGGCACACAGCCAACGTCTGGCTTTCGGTTTGTTTTGTTTTTTGTGTTTTTTTTTTGCTTCCATGCAGTTGGAAGGCTGTATTTCTTTGGGCCCTTTAGTTGTTTGTGTTTCCGTTTTATTTTGTGGACTTGCTGGATTAATAATTTCAAGGAGATTGGGGGAGGCTTTAGAGCTCCCTCAGGAATGGGGAAGTTGTTAGGAATTGAATGGATTGTTTAAACTCTGAATGAATGTCTGGTGAAAGTGTATGAATGTGGAGGGAGGGGGACTGCTCTCACCCCTCCTTTGTGTGGCAGTCGGGCGGCTGCCTGAGTGAGGGTCTGTGGAAACAGGTCACCCCCTCCCCAAGTATTCTAAAATTAAAATCCTTCTTGTAATTGAAAAGCATTTACAAATTTATAAATGCATCCGGGATTTCTGTGCACATGTAAAGGGAAAAGGCCAGTTTAAAAACGAGTGCGCATAGTTTTGAGCTGGACTTGACTTTTTGCTGTGTACAGAATAAAAACCCGAGACTGTTTTGGTCTTAAAAACGGTGAAGATGAACCTGAGAAAGAAATGCAGACAGGTTTCCCAAGGCGATTTAAAGTAGCTCTTTTGAAATTTCCCGCCCTGAAGCAAGTACCACCAGGAAGTTGATAGTCAAGTTTACATGTGAATAGCTATGGTTTTGTTTCTTGACTTCCCCAACAGGAAAATTGTGACCATTTTAGCAGCTATGCCAGGCTTATTGGCTGGAGACTTAAAACTTTTAAGTGCAAATCATCTAAAAGCATTGAAATTTATAATACTGAAATGTTGATCTAAATATGCCTAAGTTAATCTGTTAATTGAAAATGCCTTTGTTTATTAATCTGATTGAGAAGAGAGGATTGATTTTTGTGACCTCAACTGAAGATTTTTAATACAAAAACCAGTTTAAACTTAATTGATATTAAGATAATTATAAAAAGTATAAACAGCTAATGAGATTTCTGTTTGTCTACAATATAATGTTGGCCATCTACCTTTTAGGGGTTTTGGTTTGCTCTGTCAGAGAACAGTGGACAGCCACAATGTTGAGCTGTGTGACCTGGCAGCCGCCATGTCAGCCACATGGCGTGCCGCACCCCTGGGGGCCGCCATCTTGGAACAACAAAGGCCCCGCCCTCTGACTTAGCCAATCACAAAAGGAGTGTCTGCTTACGAAGGGAGGATAGAATTTCAGAGGTGGAGTTTTAAGGCGGAGTTTTACTGCGGAAATGCAGATGGGTCAAAAAGTGTGCTAGCCTCGCGGATTTATTTAATACTTAATAAATTAGCAATCACGGTCTTAATATAATTTCAGTGGTATGATAGCAGTAGAACCACAGTTATACATAATATCATAAACAAATTAAGAGTATGTTGAGAACTGTTTTTAAGTGTTGAAAATGTTTTCCTAAGTTTTACCTAGGTTACCCAAGAAAGATTTTTCTTTTTTCTGTGTCTCTTAAAATGTATTGCTAATCACCTAAGAATTAAGGCTAAGAGTTCTAGCTACCTGAAAAGCATGGCCTTGATATAATAAAAGGAAAAAAAGAAATATTAAATGAATGGTATACCAGTGAGCTGGGACTGGTCACTAATGGTGGATGTGAGAAAGGGAGCCCTCCCCATCTGTTCCTGTCTGCTCAAGATCCCAAGACTGTAAAAGTATTTGTTCACTGAAAGGATGTAAGTATAAATGTTTATTTGATGTTTGTATGTCTACTTGGGTATAATTATTTGTTCATGTAAGTGTGGAAGTATATTCTGTGCTAGGTTGGGATTTTGGAATTCTGGGGTAGATTTAAAAGGTATTTGTGGCTTTTCTAGTCTGATTGGGACATTTAAGGGTGGGGCTCACAGTTCCTCAGGGCAGAGATTCCATGGGCCCTTCCCCCTGCCTGTGCTGAATTAAATAATACAGGTCAGTGTCATTTAGCTTGCTGGTTAAAGGAAAACAATGGGCCTTAGAATCTGTAAAGGTGGGCAGGAATGAAGCTGGTCAAATGTACTGAAAGGGTTTGGTACCTGTTGCTGCTAGCAAAGGAGGGGCTGGTACCCCCTTCTAGCGCACTCCCTTGAAAGAGGCCTGGTTGCTGCTCTGCCACAAAGGGAACTGGTAGAAAGACAAGAAAGCAGAGCACTGTAACTGATAGACAGGGTTACCTAGAAGCCATCAGGACTTTGAAGTTCTCCAAGAGAGGAGGAATCTGACTCAGAGACTGGCGAGGACTGGGTGGCTTTTCTTTAACTATCTCTTTCCTTGAGAGGGCTCCAGAGGGCGCACGAGGACATTTGGCCACGCCTCCGCGCCATCTATGAGACCAGCCCAACCCCAACTCCTCATCAGCACAGACCAGGAGATTGGGTCTACATCAGAAGGCACCGCCGGGAGACCCTAGAGGCACGTTGGAAGGGTCCCTACATGGTGGGGCTGACGACCTCCACCCCTCTCAAGGTAGACGGCATCACAACCTGGGTCCATCCGGAAAGACTTCATCACCAAATGGAGCATCGATCGATCGAGATCAACGCAACCTGCTCAAGCTCAAGCTACGGAGTGCTTGACCTGCCTGATGCCGGTAACATGACTCGCGATCGCTCCTGTCACCAGGAGCCCCCACAATACTGTGTAATACACTTAGATAATGCCTGCATCTTCATGGACATGGCTCCAAAAAGACAAGGACCATTTATAGAATCACATGTTTAGTAGAAGATTTGGCTACCTGAAGCGGCCATGATGCCAATATTATGTTTCATTGTATTGATATGTTATATTAACCTTTGATTCTTTTGCAGGTTTGAATGTATATTGGCTGTCCTGGAAGGGAGCTGTGTGGGGTGACCCCCAAAAGTAAAGGGTTTCTAGCTGCCAAGAGGACAAGTGCCCAACTGGGCAGGGAAGGGTGCCCATCAGGTTTTGGTCTCTGTTGAGAGACAGCTAACAGTTGACAGCCTGTAATACTGTCTTGCAGGCCTGGGTCACCATGCCCATGTCAGGGGTAGTAAAGCTGGAAAAAGCCTGTTTAGACTAGAAAGTCTGAGGCATGGTTATGCATAGAAAGAAGGTTTTATACCAACAATTACTGTTTTGTTTTAAATCCATGAACAGGAATTAGCAAGGAAAGTCAGAAAATCTTAGAGTAGATCAGTATGTTTTTCTCCTTATGTAATTCCTCCGAAATCTGGCAATGCTAAATAAGTACATTTCTTTGCATAGATCCAATGAGACTGGTTCCTAATAATAGTTTTATTAACGGAAAACTTTGACTGGAGTATCATGTTTTAAAGAGCCCTGTCTGAGCTCTAAAGACTTGAAGCCACTAAGAATGCCACGAAGAAAGCCTGGTAACCTGCTTGGGAGCCCTGAAGATGGCTGGCGCTGGAGCGTCAGGCCCATGCCCTACCATCACTGGCGGTTGGTAAGAGTAGAAGGGGAGCAGTAAAGATGCCTCTGCATCCCTGCGGAACCCCCACACACTCTGGGCCGCAACGAGTAGGAGGGCTACTGAGATGGGCCTTAAAGCCTGGAGCGTGGGCTCAGGTGGAGTTGCTACAGGTGAGGGATTCACCTAACTCAGCAGATACTGCAGGCAGGCCTGATGGCATCTGGATGGCTTGGCTTCCTGGCCCTACGGGGCACATTAAGGTTCAACCATGAAATTCCAGCAAAGATAGTCAGTTACCATTCTTGTTGTGTTTATGCAAACATCAGGACAGTAAATAAATTTATCTTGATTTGGCTTTTTAATAGCCATGGAGGAATTTTAAGAAGAAAAATCCTATTTCAATAGAAGTTGTTAAAGCTAAAATGATTTCTTTCCCTTCCACCGGACCATTTGTTAAGCTTATAAGAATAGTTCAATTGATAGTTCTGTATGCCCAGTACGGGCCTCTAGCAACGGTGGAATAGAAATGCAGTCCATCTCATGATTGAGCCGGAAGTTCCAAGACAAGGGGGGAATGAAAGGACAGAGCAGGACTGATGGAAGCCGCAGGGTGTATAAGTTACTCAGCCTGCCCTTATCTCGGCCAATGGGAAAGCGGGGGAAACTAGCCCAAGGCCAAAAGTATGCTGGCCACCCCCCCTGTCTTTGTGTAACCAGACCCTAGCTGCACCCTGCCCCAACCCCCAACCCCAAGCCCTATAAATTCTTTGTTCTCTTGGGATTCCGGGCTCTCTCTTGCACCCAGTAATGGAGGAAAGGGGGGGACCAAGCGAGCTTGTATAAGAGATCCTCTGCTTTTGCATCGGACTGGCTCCCTGGCGTGGTTTCTTGGGGATCTTGAATTCTGGGCATAACATTTACCACCCCGTCTTTTTTTAAAAATATATTTCATTGATTTTTTTACAGAGAGGAAGGGAGAGGGATAGAGAGTTAGAAACATCGATGAGAGAGAAACATCAATCAGCTGCTTCCTGCACACCTTCTACTGGGTATGTGCCCGCAACCAAGTTACATGCCCTTGACCGGAATCAAACCTGGGACCCTTGAGTCTGCAGGCCGACGTTCTATCCACTGAGCCAAACCAGTTAGGGCCCAAGTCATGTCTTTATCCATCCCCATTTATCGCCCCCAACCCTCCCCAAGTATTTTTTAATCACTTGCATTTCCCTATAGTTTTACCTTTCAGAATCTTATTTTTAAAAACAAAGAAATACACTTTCTTGTCCTGTTTGCCTCCTCCCGTTAATTACTGTAGGTCAGCAGGACCCTAGAGGTGCAGCCTGGTAATCCTGCATCAGTGGACGCAGCCCAGGAAAGGAGACGTTCCCAGACTTGCCAAAGGCCCATGGAAGTACATGCTAGAAAGAGCCATTTCTGTGTCTTTTGTGTCAATCCACTGCGTCAGTTCACAGTCTTAACAATGAGAACAGAGGAAATCTTTATGACTCCAAAGAGTAACAGAGTAAAGAAAAGAAAAGGGCCAGAAGGAGATGGACTTCCCTTCAGTCACCATAGTAAATGTCAGGGCATGAAGTTAACTGCTTTGTCCCCTGGTCTCTGAAATAATCCATCTCATGTGTCCTTTTCTTGGGTCCCAATTCTCCCTGACGTTTGTTTCAGTAAACTTCCCTTTACCATCCTCTTTCCTGGAAATCTCTCCTCAGACTCCATACACGGCTCAGTCACTGCTCCATTCATTCGTTCATTAACATACTTTTCACCAGCTCCTCTGAGTCCCTCGCTGCCCTAGACATGGGTGATTGAGCAGGGAACAGAACCATGGGCCATCTCACAGAGCTTACACTATATTCAAGGAGGAAGAAGTATATATTCAATAAGCACACACATATATACAATGCCAGGGGTTCAGAAGTGCTGGGGTGGGGGGGGGGGAAGAAAGCCAGGTACTGCAACAGAGAAGGCTGGAGAGGAGGGGGCTATTTCACTGAGACTGCTCAGGAAAGTTTCCTTTAAAAAGGTGTCATTGGAGCTGAGACCTGAAGAAAGTGAGGCATAAAGCAGGACAATATCTGAGAAAAAAGTGTTCTGGGCAGAGGGAACAGCAATTACAAAGATGCTGGGGCAAGAGCATATTTGGGGCTTGAGGTCTGTAAGGAGGAGAATGGAGCTGGAGGGCGGGGCATGGAGCAGGCAGATATGAGATACTTGGGGTACCTGTAGGTCAAGATAAGGAATTTGGATTTTATTCTGACTGATATGGGAAGCTATTGACAGTTTATAATGAGAGAGGTGATATAGTTTAATGGGATACCATGGGGCATATAGGCTGAGAATGGAGTGGTATGTGGAAGATGAGTGCCATAATAGTGCAATATTTGGTGAGAGAACATAATTTAACCCAGACTAGTAAAGGTGGTATTATTATGAAGTAATTGCATTTGGAGATATATTTTGAAATTAATTTTCATGACTTCCATGTTGTGTGAGAAACAGTGGAGTATTAAGAAATATTTGAAAGACAAATATCACAAGATCTCACTTATATGTGGAATCTAATGATCACAATAAACTGATAAATAAAATAGTACCAGAAGCCTGGAAAGATGGAACAGACAGACTAAGGAATCTCAGAGGGATGGGGGGTGGGGCGGGAAGAGGTTAAACAATGAACTAATATGCATATATGCACCGCCCATGAACACAGACAATATGGTGGTAAAGGCCTGGGGTGGAGAAGGAACTGGGTGGTGGGGGACAAGGAGGAAAATAAAGGGAGGACATCTGTAATACTCTCAACAATAAAGATTTAGAAATACATAAATACATTTTAAAAATAGATGTTTTAACATTTTGAATCTGAGAAAACTAAGAACAGAAAACTGAAATTGCCATTTACTCAAAGAGGGTGACTATTGGCGGAGATGATTTGGGATGAAACATTAACATTTTTCTTTTGAAACTTTTAAGTTTGAGATGTCTACAAGATCGCAAGTGAAGAACACCCCCTTGATTCCTCCCACTACTAAACAATTTTGTGTAAAGACAAGTTCGGGGCAAACGCTACCTCCTCGTGACTCACACACTGCAGGGTTTTTAGAAGACACAGGTGACATTTTATATTTCTTTGTCAACAACTGTGTAACCACCTCTGACACTATGTGATGCAGCAGGCCCAGGACCACTGCATGATGCTCCCTAGAATGATCAAAGGGACCCAGCGTCTGATTTTACTCATGACAAAGATTTATTTCAGGGACGCAGTGGGAATACACAACCAGATCAGTAGTGAAAGACATATCAAGCAGTGTCTAGTGCTCAACCCATGCGTGGACTTCTTTTCTCTCCCTAATGAGGCCACACAGAACACATTCTCCCCTTAGCCCTGAAACATAGCGGCATATATGCAGTTCTTCTGCTCAGGGAAGCCCATTTGAAATTCAGAGTCCAAGGTATTTGTTAGAGACTGGCTACCTAGACACAATAGCCAGACTTCTAGAAGAAACGCATGTGACCGTGATTCATGTCCCAGGAAAGCACATGATTCTTATCCCTTAGAAGAGCGTTACAAAATCCAGGTACCCAGACACCAGTCAAGGAGCAGCCCTGCAAGCAGATCCTTCTAAAGATTAGGTTTGCTATATGAACTCTCTCCTGCCTACTTACAGATTTTGGAACATAGTACAATGAATGGAGTGGGATTTGGCAACCTATGGGTTTTAAATAATGTATAGCTAAGTTTGATGACCACTCAGATGTGGAAACTATTAAGTCACTTGAAGTTCACCGCAGCCCAGTCACCTGAAGTAGCTTGTCCAATGAGTACACACAGAGCAAAGCATGGGAGAAGAGGTTGAACACACCCTCTGCCAACAACTAATGGAGGTTCTAGGCAAATCACTTCATCCCTCTTTTTTTCTCATCTTTGAACAAATGAGGAGGTAGATGAGATGATCTCCAAAGTCCCTTTCAGCTCTATTGTTCTGTGGTCTACATTAGAGAAAGTAGTGTGGACGAAAGGGGCCACATGCTGACCTGACAAGCTCAGGGGAGGCCTGCATGGCAGTTTTGCAAACTCGGAGACCTAAAGTAACCACAAAGGATGGTCTGAAATTAAACCTTAATTAAAAGCAGTTATGGTGGGCAGTTATGTCCTAGGCCAGTATCTTCACTGATAAGATCAACTTTGATCCTTACTGAGCCCATTTGCCTTTTTGCCTCTAAGATAACATACCCTTGAAATGTCTGGGTAACTTGTAACTTCCCTTTTTCTGGAGCCCCTGGGGCACAACCAAATGTTCTGGGTGCCAGGACAGATACTACAAATTCCTTCATTATCATGTTAATTGATCCTGCACCCACCTAAGTATGTGTCCATCATTTTACTTTTTATCCAATCCCAGGGGTTTCCCTGCTTTGCTTTATCCCTCCTCCTTAATCTATCACCAATGAATTTCATGTAACCCACCTACCTCCCTCCTTTGATTGCAAATGTATAAATACAAATGTAACCCCGCCATACTCTAGAGCATTATCTCAATTCCTTGAGGTTCTGCTTCCCGGGATATGTCGACAGTTTGGCTCAAATAAACTCACAAAATTCTTTACAGGTTTCAATGGTTTTTTTTACATTAACAGCAGTATGAAGTAGAAAAATCCAGGCATCCTGGTCCATGCCCTTCCCCGCGCTCTGCCACAACCTCCTTGAAATCCAGAGAGCAAATCCATTCTCTCCCCTGGATCTCTGCACTTGAGGAAAGCCTGGGCTGAGGCATGCTGTAAGATCAAGGGAAGCAAAGGCTGCCTGTAACAGATTTCCTCTCTACATTAATGTCACAAGTGACAAGACAATTTTACAGGGGAAGGAGGAGATGTACTTGCTTTGTGGGAATGAAAGACAGAGATTAAAACCTGAAAAGCCACAAGGGCCTTCTGCAGAATTTTAAAGGCAAGTCTACCCTCAGACAACTCGACGACTGATAAATCTTAGATTTCCGGGGGGAGCTCTTTAGCCTATTTTCTGTCTGTAATCTTTTACAGCCTTCATGAGAAAACTATGGCTGCATGTTACCTGCTGTAACCAAGATAAAATAAAAAACTCAAGCGTGCGACTCTGTCACAGATGTAAAAGATCTTAATACCAAGCCTCTTCCTTGACAGGTAGGGGTCACAGAGGACTTGCCTGGGTCTAGGTTCCCCACCTGCTAATGTGCAGATCAGGACAATTGAAATGATAACATCTGACATTGATTATCCCCCTAGTAATGAAGCAGATCACCAATAATCCTATATAATAAAAGGCCAGACCATAAGTGTAACGACTGAATGACCAGTCGCTATGAGGTGGGGGGCCAGCGAGGGGAACCGGCTGGCTTGCAGTGGTGGCGGTGAGGCAGGATGAGGGCCTGCAAGGGGAACCAGGGTGCTGGCAGTGGCAGCGGCAGCCAGGGACTGGCGAGCGGGCGGAAAATGGCCGATTGCAGGCTA
Source organism: Myotis daubentonii (assembly GCF_963259705.1). Classification (NCBI taxonomy): domain Eukaryota; kingdom Metazoa; phylum Chordata; class Mammalia; order Chiroptera; family Vespertilionidae; genus Myotis; species Myotis daubentonii. The sequence goes on along the minus strand of NC_081852.1, from coordinate 50,802,054 downwards.
GGCCTAGGGACTCTCGGCGCACACTATTTTTTTTTAATATTTTATTGATTTTTTAGAGAGAGGAAGAGAGAAGGACAGAGAGCCAGAAACATCGATGAGAGAGAAACATCGATCAGCTGCCCCCCCACACCCCCTACTGGGGATGTGCCCGCAACCAAGGCACATGCCCCCGACCGGAATCGAACCTGGGACCACAAAGTCCACAGGCTGATGCTCCATCCACTGAGCCAAACTGGCTCTGGCCGCACACACTATTTTGTGTGCTGGGCCTCTAGTAATATAACATAAAGACAAGTTTTCTTAAAATTATCAATTTTAAAGGGAAACACTGCACCTTCATTTATCCTCCCTCTCTTTTGCTATCTCAAGTTCTTTCTGTGTCTTAAATCTCATCAGTATACAAGCATGTGTTAATATTCCCAATCTAAAATACACTCTTCTGGGTTAACTTCTTAAAAAAATAATATTTCTTATTGATTTCAGAGCAGAAAGGAGAGGGAGAGAGATAGAAACATCCGTGAAGAGAAAGTTCATTGATTGGCTGCCTCCTGCATGCCCCCTACTGGGGATTGAGGCCGCAACCTGGGCATATGACCAGGAATCGAACCGTGACCTCCTGGTTTATAGGTCGATGCTCACACTGGTGGAGTTCTTCTGGGTTAACTTTAATCACCAATCCATTTCTCTGTTATTCCTAACAGCAAAGTTTTTAAGAGAGTCTTTTAAACATGTCATTTCAAATTGCTTACCTCTTCTTCACTGTTAAACCTACCATAAAATGAAATTTCTCCCCTACTCTTTTCATGAAAACTACTCTCTTGAAGTATATTAATAACCACTTTCCTGTTGCTTGATTCAGTACAATTTGTTTTTCACCTTAATCTTTTGACAACCTTCAACACTGTGGATCACTGTTATCTCTAGCTTCTCTGATATTGTACTGGTCCGATTATTCTTATAACTCATGGATCATTCCCCCTTAGTTACCTGCATGTCCATGTGTGTACATCTATGTATATAATAGAGACAATGCATGTAAGAGTAAATATCTCAGCTCAATAATTTTTTACGTGTGCATATACTTATGGAACTCCCTACCAGCTGGAAAAACATCTAGAATATTTTCACAAGGCACCCATATGCCAATTCCCTGCCAACACACTCCTGCCCAAATTCATAAATACTATTCTGACCTCTGTAACCATATATCACAGGGCCCCCATTAGCAGCAAGGGATGGCATGGCCCACTGACAAGCAGTTTGCAAGGCTCTGTGTCTGACATACTTTTCTGATACCCCCTGGGCCAAATCAAGTAACATAGGCAAGCCTCGCTTTAGAGTGAAGTAAGAAACTCCACTGTGGAAAGGAACTACAAACTCACATTACAAAGGGATGTTCCCATGTTTGCTTAATACGGGGGGGGGGGGGGGTGGAGAGAGAGAGAGATTGATTTACCTACACAGTCTGCCATCTCCCCATTTACTACCAGGCCAACTGTGAGTCCCATTACATCATGAATGACAGGGACCTCCCCCGCGCCCCCCCCCCCCCCCATTCAGGAGAGAGAAAAAGAGAGTCAGTAAGGTGCCTCCCTCCCCAGTATTTCTAGTGCCTAGTCCTCCACTACTAGAACACCGATACTAATGAATAAATACTTTGTCCGTGAAATACATGGCTAGCGATTAATGTAAATATAAGCCCAGGTTTCAAAATTCCTATTTGATGCTTAGAGAATGGCCCTAGCATATGCTCTTTATAGAATGAGGAAACTGGGATAGAGGTACAGTTTATAAATGTGTGTGGATGTCCTAAACATATTGAGCTAAGGTGACAATCTTCTTCCAAATCCTATGTTTGAATCCAAGGAAGGATCTGTATTCCTTTGTTTTCTCAAAAAACAAACAAACAAACAAAAAACCTGCTTTTGCTTTATTTGCTTGTTGGTTTTCTGCTGGAGAAATTGTTCATTGTCCCTTCTGTTTTTAATTACTTTCAGTCATAATGATAATGACAGTTGTTAATTGTTGAGTGCTTCCAATGCACAGGCACTATGGCATATTATCAATTATATTTAATTCTCAAAATATTTATGTGTTAATATTCTTATTATTCCCATTTCATAGACTAGGATACTGAGATTCAGAGAAAATGAGTAACAGTTACAAGGTATCATATAAACTATGCAGTAGAACTGGGACTCAAACTCAAGACTATCTGATTCTAAGTTCATTATTTTAAGCTTTATGCCATCGTAGGTCTCACAAACATACTTGTTTAGAAATGTTTTGAGTTAACCATTTAGTGAAATTTATCTACAAGTATATATTCTTGGGATTGCCCACAACTTTAAATGTCATCTAGTTCAACATCCAAAGTTGGAAACTTCTCGACAGTGTACCTGGCAGGCACTCATCTGGTTATTTTTGTAATCCCTCCAGTAACAGAGAACTAAGAACTTTATTAGAAAGCCCATGACATTTCTAAGGTAGAAAATGTAGTTTGTCATCGTGGTGAATTTGAAACTCAAAAGACATTCTTGAATTTCCAGGTGTACTAGTCTTACTAACCTGCCCACTTAGTGCCAATAAATTGGTAACAGAAAATAAAAAACAAGAACTTAAGAGCTTCATATGACAGTACACTTATATTCTTACTGGCGAAGCTGGATAGGAGAATCATGTAAGGCTTCCTATTGCAGACCTTGATTTAAATTCACTGACAGATCTTAAGTGAAGAGACTGGAAATGGGAGATTGGCTCCATCGTGGGGAGGAGGACAATAGAGCACAATGATCTGCTCAGATAAGGCTCTGTGATATGGGGCATATGCTTAACATTCAGGAGAGAAACAGAGTCAGTAAGGTGCCTCCCTCCCCAGTATTTCAGTTCAGTACCCAAGTCTTCCTGTCTGAGACAATACAACTGAAGTCAGACTCTCCCCAGTACTTCTCAGAATAGATCACTTCTTTCTCGGAAGGGGCAGAGAGTGAGAGAACTGGCAAATGAAATGAAAGTATTCACTCAGAAACGCCCAATGACCCTGGCTGGAGTGGCTCAGTTGGTTGGAGTGTCGTCCCAGACACCAAAAACTTGCAGGTTTGATTCCCAGTCAGGGCACATACCTAGGTTGCAGGTTAGATCTCTGAGTTGGGACCCATATGGGAGGAAACCAATTGATGTTTCACTCTCACATCTCTCTCTCTCCCTGTATCTCCTTCATTCTCTCTCCCAAATCAATTTTTAAAACAGCATGTCCTTGGGGGGAAAAAAGAGAGAAAGAAATGCCCAATTTGGTGCGTAAATGTGTGCCTGACTGTATGTTTAACTTAGTGAAGCTGAAATAAAAATGTCCTCAGGTCATCATAAAGACAAGCAGTGTCCCACTGCCATCTCAACAGACACATATCATCTCTTGGGAGACAGTGGGGCCCCTCTTTCTTAGCAGAACTGAAATAAAGGGTGGTGGATATAGGGGAAGGAAGGGGGTGTTATTGTTTAGATGAAAGTTGTTGCAGATATGTTTCCCAGAACATTTTCCCTATAGTAAGTTCTTAAAGAAAAGGTTTTACTTCTCCCGCTTGGGGCTTAGAACTATGGAAAATGCAGTTGTCCTCCTTTTAGGAAATCTATAAAACCTATTAGCCCACTCAAGGATACGACAAGTACAACTGAATCAGAGAAAATACTAAACATAACAACCAATCACCCATTTCTCCATATAAAACTTAGTTTTGAAGGCTACAGAACGAGTGTAGACTTCAAGTACAGGTCAACACTTATTGTCATTCAAGTTGTACATTGCACAAGGACCTCAGATGCTTTTACACTGTCATTCTCATACATCAGTTTAGCTATCATTACAGTTTCCTGGCAGATGGCAATACAGTTTCTTAAGGAAAGGATGACTTCCCCCCAATCCACCTAAATTCAGCTTTTACAGCTGCTGGACAAATATCATCGCTCACCTCAGAGCCAGTCTCCTCACTGGCAAGGGAAGACATTCTCCAAAGCAAGACACGGTTCTTTTAAGGTAATAAATTGAGTTGTATTCCTTCAGGATTTTTGAAAGACATCAAATTGGTGTTCCAGGAAACATTAAATACAGTTGTCCTCAACTATCCCAAAACCTTCAGCTGGAGACACATTTCCCCCTTCTTCAAAATGTAATAAAATCAGTCCGCAAACAAATGGGATTTAGCTCTGACCTGTTGCCAAGTACCAGAGTTCTTTCCCCTAAGAAATTAGGATTAGTGGACTTCATTAGTGTTAGGAATCCAGTTACGGGTGGATTTATGGAGTCACCTGCTGCAATGATAAGACAATGTAGACAGGGTGTCTTGGTTCCAATTCTGATATGTGACATGTGATTGTGGTCTATCAATAGCTTTCTCTCTACTCCAATTTCCTCACATGGAAAATTGAGGTGGTCATATCTGTCATTCTTACCTCTCATAATTTTGAAGCTGAAATGCACTAAATTGACCCCTCCCTCCAAAAACATTCTGAAAGGATGTTCTTGACCATAAGGTACCATACAAACTATAAAGTTTTTAAAATATTTCAATTGTATCTTTAAGGCAAAGGATATAAACATTAGTCTTTAAAGACTAATTAGGTACCAGCTATTAAGCTATTGACTTAACTTCCAACCTATCTTTCTTTATTTTATTTTGTGACATTAAGGTCTGAAAACCACATTTTGACTTAGCAAATTACTATAATCTCTGCCAACAGAGGGCAGTAGAGGGAGACTGAGAGACTAGAGGCAGATGAAGGAACCTGCTCCTTTCAGTTATTCTCTTTTGTTTTAATTCCCGTTTTCATTCTATCCCCACTTTTGGATCTGTTTCTATCATAGCAGCATAACAATATTTCTCCACCCCACTATCAGCAGGACATTCAAGAGGTAAGAGTTGATTGCAGTTTGCAGACTGTCCAACATTTGCAGAATAAGCCTCACAGTGCATCCTCAAAGACACCCACTTGAACTGGCACCCTTTTCTCAAGAGTCCACTTTGTAGCCTCAGAAGGCTCCTGCTCCAAAGTTTACTTCAGCTTTGCAGGGGTCCTCCCACACGGCCTCAAAGTTTAACAAGTCCAGCCCCTTTCCCGTTTTCCTCCCCAGCCTCAGAGGTGGCAACTGTTTTCTGCAGTTGTATGGTTTTCATCGCCTCACTGGCTCCTGACCGATGCAGGCATATCAATCAGTGAAGCAGGTTTGGTATAGTTGTTATTCTTAGATATTTATACTTGATTTGCATAGTAAACATGAAATGGTTTTCATTTCCAAAGATATATGTGTTCTTTCTCTTTTTCTTCCTTCCTCTCTTTTACTGAAGCATATTTGATTCCAACCTCTTTGAGTCCAGACAAATCATTCTGCCTGATGCTGGGCATCTTCAACTGACTGTCGCATAGGAATCTCCACCTCAAAAACCATTCCAACCGATCCTATTGTCTTTTCCCAACCGACCTTCTCTGTGTCCATTCATTTCTATCATCTCTCTTGGAATTAAAGCCATTAAAACTGAGCATTCACCTTGACTTTTCCCTCTCTCTCATCTCTCACAGCTATCAGTTACCAGACCTACTCTTTTCTTGCCTCTTAGTATTTCTTAAGTCTCTCTAACTTCTTCCCATTCTATAACTGCTATCATCTTAGTTGAGGCCATAATTTTTCTCTTACCTATATTCCTGCTGCAAACTGTGAACAAGTTTTTCAGGCTCAAATCATTCCATAAACCAATCATTTCTCCACACTGTAGTCTGGGAAATTTTATCAAAGCACAATTCTGATCTATTCCCTTGCTTACCAAACATGCATTGACTTGGTTCACATGTATTTGTCATCTAGCCTGTGATTGACTTCACAGCTTTCTTTCTATATTTCCTTTTATACCCTTTACTTCTGTGTTCATAAAGGACCATTTTCATCTCACTGAATTTGTCTTGATCTTGAATTTCATATGTCAACTGCTTGATGAGCCATTCACAACCTCATTCCCTCCTTTTCTAATGTATTAAATATTCTCTTCTATCCTTCTCTCTTTTTACTCAGTGTTGAAATTATGTATTTGTTTGTTGGTTTCTCCAATTAGACAAGAGACAATATAAAGACCATCATTTACATATCAAATCCAGTGAGTTGATAGATATTGTATGAAGCTCTGTGTTGACAAGATTTCTGAAGATTGACTAGAGTCACTAAGAAGAAAAAAAAAGATTGATCATGATTGTCTGCTCTAAACAAGAGAGCAACAGACACACTTTTGCATTCCTTATACAGAAGGCATGGTTGAATCATATTTATCTGAGCACCTACTATACATAGATACTGAGTTAGAACCATGATGTATGCAACTCTATGGTCATTGTCTGTGGAATATAGTCCCATTTTTATATGAGAAGAATGAGATAACTAAATTATCTTCTTGTATAAGAACACAATAAGTGGCAAAGGCAGGATTAACTTCCTGATCCCTAACTCAAGAGCTCGTATTTCAGAAACACATGGTACATCCAATTTTTATAGAATTAAATAGGTTAATAGGGGTATCTGGTACATATTCAGTCCTGTGCAGACTTTATAAGAATAAGAAGGATTTAAAACAAGGCATTATCTCCCCTCAAGGAGCTCATGTGAATGCGACAGAAAATATGAAGTGACTAACAGGGAAATGAAGAGCCAGACTCAACTCTGCATCCTTGGTTGTTTGGGGAAAAGAAATGAGGGGAAGGAGGAGGAGGCATTTAAAATGGCCAGGCTGTGATGATGGTGGTGTAAAAGCAGGTGCTTTAGTCTCTCATGGAGAGTTAATGACCCCTTATTAAGACAAGCGTCATTCTTTTTTAGTAAAACAGACTACCTTGTGTCCATTAGGCCTTGCTATATTTGGCTTCCTTTAGCTTTCTTGAGAAAAGTTAGAATGAACGATGATCTTGTTATTAGAGCTACAACGAGGTAGTGAGAATTATCATCATCCCCAGGCAATAAAGGACTGGAGTAAACCTTGACAAAGTCATCCACATACAGATGCAAATTCCTGTTCTGCCACTCACTAACTTCATGTTTTTTATGCAAGTAGCATTTTCTCTCTGAGTCATTCATGAAATGAGGATGATGATACCTACTTCTCAGGATTTTCAGGAAGATGAAATGAAATAATGCCTGCCAACTACCTAACATGAAGTAGGTGATCATGAAATGCTGAGAGCCCAGACAGTGGTAGCAATGATAACGATGGTGCTAATGACAACAATAACACAAGGATGATGGTGAACTTACAGGTGACTTAGGTCAGGATGCGGACCCGGGAGCTTGCAGCTCTGTATTCCAAATATAGCACTGAGACCCAGCCAGTCTGCCCAGGCCTCTTTGGCCTCCATTTTCTCTAACCTCCTCCTGCACATAAAATCTGTACAAAATTTATTTCAGAAACACATTCACCTTGAAGAGTTAACTTCTGCTTGGTGTGTTCTTACACTCAGTCAATAACCACACATTGAATCTTACTGTAATATTTGGTAGTTCACAGATAGTTTTCATATTAATATACACACCACACTGGAAAGAAAGCCTGGAACATAGTAAGTCCTTTATGAATCTTAGTTGCTATTTGTATTAATATTAGTAACTATATCATTTGTTAGTTTATGTAAGCTTTTCAATGACACACTTTGAAATAGGCAGAGTGGATTCTTAAATTCCCAATAAACAGATTAAAATACCAAATCTCACAAAAGTGGTTGCTAGCATTCAGCTCTGTGCTCAAGGACAGAGAACTCTGATCCTCCGGACTATTTCTCGAGGACAGGGCTGTTTACACAGCAGGGACTTGCTGGGTATTGTTAAATGCTTACGTAACTGATTTATAGGGGCCATACTAAAGCACTGTTTTTGAGGCCCATTGGGTCTAAGGCAAGGATAATAGCCATATTAATGTCAAACATAAGAATGAATAACTCAATTCAAACATTTATATACAAATAAAACCAAGGACTAATTAAATATAGATACAGTACAAACTGCATAAAAGCTTTGCTTAAAATCACAAGGTCTTGAGTACCCACTGACCCTTTAAATATCTTCAAATGACTTTAACCTACTTGTGGTTTTTTGTTGGCTTTTTTTTTTTTTTTTTTTTTTTTTTACTTTTAAGGAAAGTCTGAAAATGGCTGGGGATCAATACTGTACTTAGAGAGCTAAACGCAAGAAGTCAATGCCCAGACTGTTGACTGGGGCAGAAATGATTGGGACAATCTTGGTGATTATCTCTAAGATAAGATTTGTTTATGAGCGGACCTTGGTCTTCCCCTTTATAGGTTGGGGTAACAGAGGCAGAGGCCTAGAAACTAGCAAGCACCTTACTCACAAAAACCACTTGTTATAGAAACAATTAATTATCTAAGGTCAAGGGGGAAAGAGGCTGTAATGTAACTTGATCCAAATGGTGATGGAGCATTTGAAATTCCCAACAGGCAACCAAACTGAGGCGGCCTTTGCACTAGGTGTGTGTGGGGAGGGTCTGTACTACACACATAATTCAGAGAACATTTTTTTTTTTACAATGTTCATCACTCTGTAGCATTATTTTGACAGATGAACCCTGGTAATTGAAGCTGATATCTGGCATAGGCATATTCAGGATTCTCTCTGTATTCTTTTTACAACTCTTCTGTAATTCTAAAATTATTCAAAAATACAAATTTTATTTTTAAATTTCTCATAAAATTTCTGTTAGTGTGACACGGGTACAGAGGATGAGTAGGAGAGTCAGGGAAAGTTTTCAAGAGAAGGTGGCAGTTTAACTGAATATTAAAAAAAAAAAAAAAATGGCCCTAACCGGTTTGGCTCAATGGATAGAGCGTCGGCCTGCGGACTCAAGGGTCCCAGGTTCGATTCTGGTCAAGGGCATGTACCTGGTTGCAGGCACATCCCCAGTAGGGAGTGTGCAGGAGGCAGCTGATCGATGTTTCTCTCTCATCGATATTTCTAACTCTCTATCCCTCTCCCTTCCTCTCTGTAAAAAAAATCAATAAAATATATTTTTTAAAAAAATAGGAGTAAGTAAGATGAAACAGGGGTAAGGAAGTACGTTTTTATTAACCTAATCTTTCCCCAAATAATATTTCACAAACATTTTTCTATGTTAATGACTAAATATATACACCATTTTTTTATTGGCTGCATAGTAATTTCTGGATCAAAGTATATTAATTTAGTTATTTCTTTATGATATATGTGATATTACCATTTTCCTTCTTTTATAACCAAATCTGCTGAAAATTTACATTATTTCCACTTATTTATTAAGTATCTGTTTCATTTTCTCCCATTAACTGTAATCTTTCTAAGGACAAAAGCTATGTCTATCTTGTTTCCTCATTTTTCCCCAGGATATAGTATAATATTCAATGAAACTTTATTGAATAAATGAGAATGTGTCATATGCAAAGACATGAATAAAAAAAACAAATCCCAGTAAGGAACATGAGACTTGCAAGTAGCTTTCTGTAAGTTGGAGTGAAGGATAACTATGTAGAATTGGGGAGGCCGGAGATGAATTGAAGAGTTGACATTCACTCCCTAATACAATCAACAAAATGTTTATTTTGGACCCCGCCTAAGTCACACAGTGTAACCCCAAAGATAGGAAACTTATTTGCTCACCCAGGTAGTGTATGAGATTACAAAGCATACAATATAACGATGTTGTTTCTGTTCGTCATAAAAACTACAAGAGGTCTTTGAAATATTTTAAATCGGAAGCTTAGAAAGATTTTTGAATTAGCAGTTCTTCTGAAAAAGGAAATAGAGAGGAGGGCAATGTTAGGAGGCGGAAGCTCAGTTAGACGTTTGTTGCAGTGGTCCAGGTAAAAATGATGCTTCCACTAAATTAGTTGTATGGAGACTGAGGAGTGACTAAATGGGTAGCAGAGATTAGGAGGTTGTGACATGATGGCAACTGTGAGAGGAGATTCAAGAGGAAAAAGATGGATTAAAATCAAGCTGGAGGTAATATCAGCTGTCCTCTGTGACTGATTTGAGGTGGAGAATGATGAGCAAAAAATGGAGTATGATTCTCAATTTAATAGCTCACAACACCGGATGGGTGGAAATAGCACACACTGAGGAAGGTAAAATAAAAGACAGTGCAATCTGTTGTGGGATTAGGATGGGCTATTGGAACACACTGGGTTGGAGGTAACTGTAGGGTTTCTAGATGAAGGTGCTTAGTAGGCGTTGAGTATAATGGTCTCTAGAGAGAGAGCTCTAGGCTAAAGATATAGATCGCCAATTGAACAGTGTAGGAGAAAATATTGATTCAAATGGCTGAATCTCTAGTCTTTCCTTTATATCATCAGTGTCAATGAGACCACTCAAGGTGATTAAGTAGACAAGAATAAAAGAGAAGCCAAGTGCACTCTACAAACGACTAGCATTTAAGATGGGAAAAGAGATGCGTGAGACAGAAGCACACGGGGAAGTCATGGTTAGAGTGGTGGGAGGGATAATAGGTGACAATGATTTAGGAGAGTCATCTGAAGTATGGTACAGGAAGGAGAGATAATTCAACACTACCAGGTGCAAACCAGGGGTCAAGTGATGTAGCTCCCATAGTGATAGGATGTGCAATTAGGAAGCTATCTATAGCTTTCATTAGAGCAATGCAAGGCACTGTGCTGATTGCTTTACATGGAAAATTGCATTTAATTTATACAACAGCTGATGAGGCAGTTAATATAATCCTAATTTTACAGATGAAGAAACAGCAGCTTACCTCACTGGCTCATGGCCACACAGCTAGTTAGGGGTAAAAGTCAGATGCAGATCTAGGAAAGCCAGTGCTGAAAACTGAACTCTGAGGAATTAAGCTCTACTGTGCCACCCACTGACACATCTAATTATTTTCAATTCAGCACTTGGCAGTGTAGAGTTTTGTTTTGCCCTCCGATTTTTAATAAACACAATTTTTAATTCTCCAAAGTGATTCTAAAGCACACTTAGGACTAAGAAAAAGCATATGCCTCTGTGTGTTACCCCAAGTTCTTAGCCCAAAACAAGGCACCCATAGGTGTCCTGTCAATTCCATTCAATAAATTATATTGGCCCTAACCGGTTTGGCTCAGTGGATAGAGCATCGGCCTGCGGACTCAAGGGTCCTGGATTCGATTCCGGTCAAGGGCATGTACCTTGGTTGCGGGAAAAATCCCCAGTGGGGAGTGTGCAGGAGGCAGCTGATTGATGTTTCTCTCTCGTCTATGTTTCTAACTCTCTATCCCTCTCCCTTCCTCTCTGTAAGAAATCAATAAAATATATTTTTTAAAAAATTATATTGAAGAGACATAAGCATTTAGGGTGTTAAAGGCAGACCAGCAGATTGTCCTGCAATGACATAAGTAGCAGAATGAAAAGCAGCGCCACCAATGATTATGTTCCCTGGTTTTAAGTGCTAGCTCATTATACTTCTGTAATGATTTACCAGTGAAATTTCCAAGGTTATAAGAATAGGCCACACACAAGACCTTACAAATATAATGGGTTAATAATGTATACTCCATACTTAATGCACAAGCAAGCAAACCTCAAAAACTGAACAAAAGAGGTCAAACTCACAGCTCTCATGGGCAGCTCCCATGAGCTTAGAGTCTGGAACCAACTAGTGTGGAAGGAGAGTATTTGTCATCTTCCAGCTAATAAATAAATCACCAGTTGATTTATATTTTAAAACATCTGAACAGCACCCCAGGGCTCAGAAAAAGCTGTATTCTCCAGTTCCATTGGCATGCAAGCCATTGTCTTAATTGTGTGTCTAATCTCCTGCATAAGCAAAGCCATGGGTTTTGTGCCTCTCTGAGAAATTGGGCACTGTAGATATCTTTTGCACAAAACTGGCTGCCATGGTGCAATTAAAGGAGAAATAAATCTTACCATCTGATGACAGCCGATGCAGCCGAATCTAGGCAATATAGATGGCTTTGAGAAAATAGAATCCTGTATTCTTTGACAGTGTAATTATTACTTTCTGTCAGCTTATTCTACTTTTTCATAAAAAAAATCACTTAATACTTCACAAAGATATTACTTTTGCCATTAAATATCACTTGGGGAAATGTTAATAATTTAGGAACTTCTATATTAAAAATGGCTAATTCACTAAATGCCTGAGACGCCATAACCTGAGAGGTCTCCCCTCCTGAAAATTTTATTGAAATAGTTCAGTCCCAATGCAGGGTATTGGAGAAAACAGGTCTACACTCTGGAATTTGGAGCTGAGAGAGTCAAAAACTGAATTGCAAAGAATTTAGGAAAGTGAAGCAACTATTTTTTTAGAAGAGAGCTTTTTTCTCTAGCAACAGATTAGACGTTAGTATATACTTATTTTTTAAATTTATATCTAAAGTCTTACCTTTAAAGACTTCTCTTTAAGCTAAAGTACAGTGGCCATAAAACAAATTAACTCTTTTGTAGTTGAGTTCAAAAATTTATTTACGTAATGCAAAATTCACTTCTTTTAGTACAGACCAGCAATTTTAACCAATATGCTGTGAGAATTTTTAAAACATGCCATACCTGACTGGTTGGTCAGGGTTACTGACCTCTTTTCCTTAGATTGTCAAATAAAAAAACAATAACAGGCGATACAACCATAGCCATCTGGTGTGAATGAATCAAAATTATATCTTTTTTTATCAGATCAGCAAAATGTATAATATATTTTTTGGTGTGCTGCCGAATTTTTAGTAATTAGTTTATGTGATAAAATTAGCTATGAGATAAAAAAGACAAAGGTTGAAAATTACTGATATAAACTAATATGAGTTTTACCAACACATTCAGCCTTATACCCACCACATTCAAAATACTCCCCCAAATTCCTTTGTTTTGTCTCTTTATAATCAACCTCTCTCTCCACCCCAAACCCCTGGCAACCATTGATCTGCTTTCTGTTCCTGTAGTTTTGCTTTCCACTATTGTATGAATGAAATTATAATGTATGCAACCTTTGAGTATGGATTCTTTCACTTCGAATAATACATTTGAGATTTATTGACATTGTGTGAATCCACAGTTCGTTATTTTTTATTGATAAATATTATTCCACTAGTGGCCCAGTGCATGGATTCATGCACATTGAAAGGAAAATAATTAGAAGAAATGTTTTAATATTGCTATTTGCCCTTTCTCCCTCAGCGCCTCAGAGCCTGGCCCGCCCCTGCCCACCCCCACCCCCACCCCCATGCCACCAACCACCCTGGCATGTCATAGCAAGCGGTCTAATTCCCAACAGGACTCCCGGTGGAGGGGACAATTTGCATATTAGGCTTTTATTATATAGGATTGTATAAAATACCATACGTGTTTTTCCTGAAAAATACATTTGTATGCTATGATAGCAATGACAAAAATGACATATGGCCCTGTGAAAATGCTTATTGCATGGCAAGAACTGTTCTAACTCTGTCCACATACCACGTCATTTAATTTCTTCTATATCAGATAGGCAATACTACTATTCTACTTTATAGAAGAGAACAAGGATTAAACTCCCCAGGACCCACCTTTGTAAATGTCATAGCCTGCATTTGAATCTGGGCGATCTAACTTCAGAACCTTTCAATGTTATCACTGCCATAGAATGCTTTCCAGGAATAGCTACCAATTGTTTAGCATTTGCCCTTGGGCCATAACAAGCACTGCCTCAATCTATTATGCAGGGATAAGGCTGGGTTAAGGAACCTGAGGTTTACAGAGATTATGCAACTTGTCCCAAATCAACCTGCTAATATACCTAACTTTCAACTAAATTGTAAAAAGTAGGTATCAGTACCTTTAAGGATATTTGGTTTTTATCAGTTTCTGGATTTCACTTTTTTTTTTGTTTCCTCCTATGATATTGTATTTCCAGTTCATCTCAGCATGCACAGAGCTTTTTGCAGTTGGGAAAACTTCTTGGGCATTGGTACAAATCATCGTCTGACTTTAAGATTAGATGATTAAATATATTTGGTGTACGAAAGAGACCTAGTCTCTATCTTGACTTATCCCTGCCTGTGGGGAACTGAAGAAATGGAGAAAAAAAAAACAAACTATCATCCTAAATTGAACTACATGAAGTTGACATGTGGAAAAATTGATATATATATTTTAACTTCAGGTTAAAGTACAGTGGCCATAAAATTTACTCTCTTTAGTTGACTTCAAAAATTTATTTACATAATAAAAATAAAGTTAAAAGTAAAATTGGATGCTAGATTGCTCATGTCGCCACCATATCATGAGCCTGTCAAACTGAAAGCAACAATGTCCAGTAGAGATGACTAAAGGGGGGAGATGATTTGATTTTTCACTTGTATTTATAGTAATAATAATGTACTCAGCTCACATCTTTAAGAAAAAGACCTTGAAGTACTTTATGTATTTTAATTAACCCTCCCTGTACTAAGGACATAGATAGTATATCAATTTTATTGAGGCACTGAACAGAAAGCAAATGTGAGATCTTAGGGTCAAAGTCATGGCCTGCTGGTAATAATGTTTCATGGGGAGACGGATCTGTTAAATGAAAGAATAGGACACCATGCCCTGCAAATTGTGCTCTGGCATTTCAGCAAACAGGCACCCTTGCACAAGCCAGTCGTCCTATACATTTTTAATCCTATATAATAAATAGCTAATATGCTAATTAGACCAAACAGAAGAATGACCGTCCAGACAACTTTCTGGACAAAGCCGGGGCTGCAAGGGCCAAGGCAGCCGGGGCTGTAAGGGCTGAGCCCCTTGCACGAATTTCATGCATTGGACCTCTAGTTTATGAATAAGTTTCTGTATAAGAAATATATCATGAATACCCTTCTCTACCCTACTTTCTGGATTTCTTTATAGGATATAATTGTCTAATAGGAAGAAATGTATAGAAGATGTATCTATTTTCTGAACCTTAAACATTCTGGTCAATTCCCAAATGACTTCTAGCCAGACATTTGGCACCTATGATCTTTGAGTCCCTCATGGTGTGGGTTACTATAGGAGCTATGCCTCAGAACAAAAGATGTGTTCTGAGGTGAGGCTGGGACAGAACCAGATTTACAATGGGGCAGGGATTATGGCACTGTTCTTACGTCTTCAGACTAGTGTTAACTGTCAGCTCTTTGCAGATGTTAGCTCAATATAAGGGTGAATTTCTTCCAGGTAATTGGAGCTGTCTAGAGTGGGCTAGCTTGTCTGAAAGCAGTGAATTAAGAAGAAAAATATTCCTTCATCAGTGAGTGACTGAACTAGATGAAAGCAACCTAGTCCAGTTCTAAAAACTTAACTAGAAAATTAGTTTAAACTTTTAAAAATAGCTTTATTGAGGTATAATTGACATATAATAAACTGCACATATTTAAAAATATATAAACAATGTGGATACAGTAGTGTTAAGTACATTCACATTGTTGTGCAACAGATCCCTATAAGTTATTCATCTTGCCAAGCTGAAAATCTATACCCATTTCACAATGACACCCCACTTCCCCTTTCTACTTTTCATTTCTATGAATGTGATATTTTAAATGCCTCATAAAAGCAGAATATTATGCATTTGTCTTTTTTGTAACTGGCTTATTTCACTTAGCATAGTGTGCTCAAGGTCCATCCATGCTGTAGCATAGGGAAGGGTTTCCTTTCTTGTTGAGGCTAAATAATATTCCATTGTGTGTATATGCTGCATTTTGTTTATGCATTCATCTATTAAGGGGAATTTTCACTGTTTCCACCTCTTGGCTATTGTGAATAATGCTGCTAATAGTGTGCAAATATCTCTGAAATTCTGCTTTCAATTCTGCAGGAAATATACCCAAAAGTGAGGTTTCTGGATCATATAGTAATTCTATTTTTAATTTTTTGAAGAACCACCATACTGCTTTTCATAGTAGCTGTACCATTTTACATTTCTACCAAGAGTGTATATGGGTTCCAAATTCTCCACATACTTGCTAACACTTGTTATTTTCTGTGTGTTCTTTTTTAAATTATAGTAGCCATTGTGATGTTTGTAAGGTGTAGTTTAAACTTTCATAATTCAAAAGTTTATTAATGGAAACCAAGTTTTGCTGGTTTAGACTATTTTCATTCCATTACTAATTATAAACTTGGCCATGTACATGCAACTTTACCTCTCCTTATGATTTTTCTAAGATATTAAACGATAATAATAACACAAATCCTAAAACAAAGAGGGGTTTGAATATTATGTTATTATATGTGATATAATATGAATATATAATTTAGCATAAAGAGAGAAATGGGTATAAATATATAGATGATTACATGTCATGGATTGAATATATATAATACTAGAGGCCTGGTGCACAGATTTGTGCACCAGTGGGGTCCCTCGGCCTGGCCCACACCATTTTACAATCTGGGACCCCTTGGGGGATGTTGGACTGCCAGTTTCGGCCCAATCTCCGCAGACCAGGCTGAGGGACCGCACTGGTGCACGAATCCATGCACTGGGCCTCTAGTATGCATATAAGATCTT
This sequence comes from Myotis daubentonii, assembly GCF_963259705.1. Taxonomy (NCBI): domain Eukaryota; kingdom Metazoa; phylum Chordata; class Mammalia; order Chiroptera; family Vespertilionidae; genus Myotis; species Myotis daubentonii. Next base: position 50,785,525 of record NC_081852.1, on the reverse strand, counting down.
TGGTTAATCTCTTTCTGCCCTCCCCCCTTCCCTCTACCCTCTGAGATTCATCAGTCTGTTCCATGTTTCCATGCCTGTGTGTTGAAAATCTGCCCCCTGGTGGTCAGTGTGCATCATAGCTACCAGTAGAATGGTCGAACAAGTCAAATGGTCAGACGGTCACTTAGGCTTTTAGATAGATAGATAGATAGATAGATAGATAGATAGATAGATAGATAGATAATAAACAGAGGCATGATCATTTCTTCAGAAAATGTTCCTATGTAGCTGCCTTCCTTTCTCAGTCTCACTCCCTCATTCCCTGGAATAACCTCCCAAATTAACTCCTTGCCTAGAGTCCTATCTCAGGGTCTACTTCCAGGGGAACAAGATTAGTTCAAGTACCTAATCATTTTCAATCATTCAAATATACTGATTATTTCAAGTGTTAATTAAGAACAGTATTTTTGATGGACCTAGCATAGCTCTTGACAATTATCTTCATTTCTGGTGTTACTGTTTGGACTGTTATACTTAACAGTGTGAAGAATGGTTCATGATCCTTTATCACTCCCCAGCCCATTTCTTTTCCTGGAGGAAAAACCATAACCACGTGTAGAGCACTACACAATCAGAAGCTGAAAGTCTTAGAGCTCAGTGAGACCAATAGCAACATGAGGGCCATTTTCTCCAGGTCTATTAGCAAATATAAGGGCTTTCCCTACCCCTTTCTCCTTTGTCCAAAATGTCTCATATGCCCAATGTTGCTTCATGTTTCACTGTCTTTGGAATTTCATGTAAATGTCATGCCTATTTGTATTCCCCATGCACATGTATTAAAAACTAGATTTTCTCCTATAAATCTGTCTCTGTTAAGTTGATGATTAGCAAAACCAGAAGAATTGAGAAGGTGGGAGGAAAAGTATTATTTTTTTAGCCCCCACAATTGGAAAAGGTAGCTGTTAGTCCTAGTGAGGAGAGTAGAAGGCAACAGCTATGAGGCTGTTGGACTAGTCTGGATGAGAGAGGGTGCTGGCTTTGCCTGAGATGCTGGCAATAAAGATAGAAATAAAACGAGATCCATCCTAAGCGGAAGCTGATGGTGATGTTGGAGAAGGAGCTGGGGAAGACAGATACCAACACTGTGTCCACTGAAGCCCAAGGTCATGCTGCACAAGGATGGCAGTGAGAATCCAACCTGATCAGAGTTTCCCCACATTCATTCTCTGCTGAGGTATTTACATTCTCCTTATTCTTCTCTAGGAAAACTGGAAACATCCATTAGATCCAGTAAAATTCTTAATAACTTCTTTCTATTTCTCTATTTAAAAATTCATCTTTTAAATATTTTAGGTAAAATAGTTATTTACCAAAGATAATATTTTTCTAATCCACAATTATTTCATTAAATATCAATAGCTTTAAAATGCTCAAAATATATATTTTTTAAGAAATTTCTCTACAATTAGTTAAGGAACTAGGGGAGCCATTTTAACTGGGCTAAGAAGCTCTGGTGTTTATTTTGCGATGTGATCTCCTCTGGCACAAGTCAGACAGAATTGATCTGTTATCAAGAAAGGAGGCAGGATTGATTGTGTGCCTTGTTTCCTGTGGAGTGTGAATGTGTGTGAACATGTATGGATGTTTTAACTTGTGTGTGTGCATGTGGGGGAAAAGGGGGAGAGAGAGAGAGGGGGGGGAGAGAGAGAGAGAGAGAGAGAGAGAGAGAGAGAGAGAGAGAGAGAGAGAGAGGGAGGGAGAGAATGAATGAGAATACAGTGTGGCTTGTCATAAAAGCAAAGTGTGTTTCATTAACAGGTAGCTTAATGTTGAGTGATTACACATGTGAGTCTCAGTGGCCAAGAGTTGTAATAAGTGGTTAACTTTATGGCATGAATGCTTTCCTTAATCCTCACCTGAGGATATTTTTCCATTGATTTTTAGGGAGGGTGGAAGAGAGAGGGAAAGACAGAGATAAACATCGATGTGAGAGCAAGACATGAATTGGTTGCCTCCTGCACAAGCCCTGACCAAGGCCCAAGCCAGGTACATGCAACTAAGGTACGTGCCCTTGACCACAATCGAACCCAGGACCCTTTGGTCTGCAGACCGATGCTCTATCCATTGAGCCAAACTGGCTAGGGCATGGCATGAGTGCTTTCCCTCCATGATTCTATGCCCCATGATATCCTTCTCCAGTCTGTACCTCAGTACCTGAGATGTCTTTGTGCTACATAGAAATGCTCCCTAGAGATGTGTCACAGGAAATTTGGATCAGCTCTTAAATGCTTGATGAGTTCATAATAACCAGGTTTTCTGTACTTGCCAAGAGTGGAGAATAAATCACAGTGGCCATGGGACCTTTGAGGAATGACATGTCAAAGGCATAAATTTGGGGCTTGCGGTACTTCTGGGAACTCCAGTGGAAATATATAGGCTACTGAACACTTGTTAGTGGACAATGTTTGTGATAACAGGTAACCAGGAACAAAGATAGCTAATTTCAAAGCCTTGCCAGGGCAAGCCCTGCCTCCTCTCTTGACAGTCTTCTCAAGCTTTAACATGGCTTTAACACCCCTTTACCAGCAGATTTGTGATCCATAGAGGACCGTGGTTCTCACAGTATATTCTCTAGACCAACCGCACAGGCATCGCCAGGGAAAACATTTACACACACATTTATAACTAAGATATATTTTGCTGGATATTATAGGGAAATCAGAGGAAGGCTCCTGAGTGTACAGTGTGCCATCCCTGGAAGCTCCATATTACTGTGTCTGCTGCTCATCTCCTCCCCCTGGGGCTGTCCTGGAGTTCCAAATCCTTTTCCTTAATAAGCTCAGCATTACTCTCACTTGGCCTCAGGCACCCAAAGTCTTACCTTCTACGCTTAACAAAAATGATCCAGCAAATCAGTTTCTCACCAAGAGGAAAGCTGGTGCTTGTAATTGAGGTAAGCAATTTTCTCTGCCTCCTTCCACTTTCCTTTTTTTTCTTTTTTTTTCTAGACTATATGCTACTGAGACCCAGGACTGTGTCTGTGTTACTCATCCCTGTATTCTCAACACTGTGTCTGGGACATAGTTCTGGGAATACTTTACTGAACAAGTATATGAATAAATGCAAAGGAACATCATCCACCTATGGAAGTGACTAGAGACTTTGGCCTTGTGACATTTTTAATCAATAAACTCATGAGCTGGTCAGTCCTGTTGGGAAATCATTCAAGGTAATGAGGGGATAGTATCCACAGTGAGCATGTAGGACAGAAGATCGTGACCCGCTAGTGGAGAGTGATATGCGTATTGGGAAAATGTAAGATCCAAGATCAGATAGGTATAAGCTTTGTTTGTAGATACCTGTGTCAGCAGACAGTAGGCAAAGAACTTTGGGTCCATAAACTGCAAGTAATAAGGAGCCAAGGTAGGCTCTTGAGCAGAAGACTGACAGGACACTGACTTTGGCTAATTCTTATGAAGTACCTCCTTTGAGCAGATATTTTCATATATAATTTATACCTCCCAAGTACCCTGTGGGTGGGTGCTTATCTGTGTACCAAAGATAAGATATCTGAGGCTCAGAGAGACTGATTAACTTTCCCAGTCATAGAGCAAGTGAATAACAGAGCTGAGGTCTATCCCAGCTCGCGTAACTTCAAGGCAGGAGTCTGGAAGAGGCCATTTTCAGAAAAGAAAGTTATTGGTCCTAAGGCAGCCTCTCTTTAAATATATATATATATAGATTTCAGAGAGGAAGGGAGAGGGAGAGAGATAGAAATATCAATGATGAGAATCATTGCTCGGCTGCCTCCTGCATGCCCCCTACTGGGGATCCAGTCTGTAACCTGGGCACACACCAGGGATGGGCAAACTTTTTGACTGGAGGGCCACAATGGGTTCTTAAACTGGACCGGAGAGACGGAACAAAAGGATGGATGGAATGTTTGTGTGAACTAATATAAATTCAAAGTAAACATCATTACATAAAAGGGTACTGTCTTTTTTTTCAATAGTTTTATTCATTTCAAGCGGGCCGGATCCGGCCCGCGGGCCGTAGTTTGCCCACGGCTGGCACACACCCTTCACTCTAATTGAACCCAGGACTCTTCAGTCTGCAGGCCGAAGCTCTATCCACTCAGCCAAACTGGCTAGGGTCAGCCCTCTCTTTTCTAAATGATGGGAAGGAATGGTGGGAGAATAGGGTGAAGCTCTCAGTAGGTGAGGACTCCACACAGCCAATACTCAGGAAGCCTGCAGGCTCTCAGTCTACTCTGAATTAAGTGAACTCTGGGAGGTACCTGAAGCAAAGAGCAGTCTGGGAGTCTTTTTTTAACTCTCACAGCATCTCTAGGCTGTGAATTGCATCCCAGAGAAATCACAGCAGGGGCAGGCAAGGTGGGAAATGAACATTTCACCCCTGAGTGTGAGCCAGTGTTGCCTTGTCACTCCAGTCAGTTCATGAAGACTTTCCTGGCTAAGTTTATGTCCCCTTTGAGGGTTTTTTTTTTATTGCCTGGTGGACTTCTAACTAATATCTGGACCCAGAATGCAACTGTGAAGTCAGGTTGAGGGTGAAGCAAGGGGAATAAAGTGAAAAAAGAAAGAAGAAAAGAAAGAGGGCCATACACAAAGTGACTATTCAGGCACTTATAGGGGCACGCAGCAGGGAGCCATTGCTGGCAGTCAGGCATTTCTGTGGGAGCCTATGCAGGACCCCACATCAGTATGATTACAGGAGAGTGTTGGGGGCCCCAGCAGGTCAGGGAAGGTGGGAACCACTCAGAGAGGATGTTGGACTCTGTCTCTGAATGCTCTCTAGTCAAGCATGACTTTTATTGACAACTGCATGAGGGTTCTTTCCTAGTGTTCCCAGAGGCACGGCAAACATATCATTGCTTGTTTCCCTGGGATATATATCTCTTCCTGGCAGCTGAGTTTCTCTGCTGAAGACAAGAAATGGCCGGTGCCACTTCATACTGTCTTACATGAAACACGTCCTAAGAATGGAGACTATTAGATACTACTTGAGTTCCAAGGACAGAATTGTATTCACATGATTCGTTTTAGATGTGTTTCTTATTTATCAATGCATTTTTATGATTCAGGCACTGGGCTAAATTATTTTCATTAATTTTGATTGTGTATGTTTAGTAAATATTACATTTTTCTGTTTTAGTGAGAGAATCTTAGACTTACAGAGTTGAGATGACTCATCTAAGATCACACAGCTCATACATGGTAACACTGGGAATAAGACCCTAGTTTATCTGCCTGTGAAATTGTAACAGTCTACTGAAATTTCAATCAACAAAATATTTAGAGGTTTGTGTCACAGTGTGGGATATTTTGGCATCAGAAAAAAAAAATGAGTGTGTTCTATGTGTCCTGTTTCCAGATGATAGGTTGCTGAAAGTTTTTCATAATTAATGTCTGATTATTGTCCTCAATCACAGGCATATGTAGCAAAACACCAACATTAGTAACTCTATCATATAAGTTAATAAAATGTAATCAGGTTTTCTTTATCATATTTTGCTCTTTATCTATCCATAATGTACTAAAAGTTATATTGATCCTTCTCAGAAGGATAACTTCCTTCTCAGATAGACACCATTTAAGGAAGAAGCCAACGTGAGTGGACACTGGACAGTCTCTACAGTACAGAAGGAAGTGGGGTCATTCCAAGGATCAGAGCACTTCTTGTTACACTTCAGTGGAAGAGGTCTGAAAGGGACCATCAGACACAACAAGTTGGAAATGCTCAGGGCCTCAGGAGGCCAGCAGACTAGCCCTAAATCATCACCCACTGTCTCTGTAAGGGGCCAAGCCAGAGAGGTTTCTCCCCTTTGGGCCTCCATACAGTCACATGTAAAAGGAATAGTTTGTTTTTTATATATATAAATTTCAGACAAAATTACTAGCTAACTTACATCCTTATTAGAAAAAAAGGCTAAGTATAAATATGTACATATGAAAATAAATGTAAAACAAAAATTGAGGTCTTCTATGAATTCCCACTTTATTTGTAGGTATTATCAGTTGGTATAGGAACTTTGGGGACAAAATTAACTGTTAATAAAGAAAGAAATATCAGTAATAATCTTAGCTGTGAAACAGAATGGGCTAATCTAAGCAGTAAATTACTAAATGATCAGGTAGCATAGGTTTCTCTCTGAAATATAGCCTGACTGAAAGAGTTCAAATTGTTTTAATAAACTTTGTCTGAACACCAGAATATTCATAAATTGAAGATAAGAGGCACTAAGGTGAAACACAGTTAATTACAATGACCACAGAATCTTAACAGCCATGTTACTGCTTGGAGTGCTATATTCCCACAGCATAATAAACAGGATATTAAAGGTGTCAGACAACAGGAAGACCAGGAGTATATGAACTGGATCCCACAAAGTTCTGCTAACACAGATGGCATTTAGAGAAATACACCCTTTTTGTTTGTTTGAGAGGCAAAACTCAATGACTGTATATCGGAACCTGTGTACAGAAAGGAGAAGCTCTGAGTAGTTGAATTATTACACCACAGAAACTGAGCAACCAGTAGAGTCCCACATGATACAGCTGTAGTGGAGGGATAGGAGTCCTTTTGGATCAAGTTAGAACAGATCCCCGACCCTCGGACAGACACCAAAGGTTTTTGAAGGGCATTGAGGCACGGCACCAGGAAAGCTTGGCAGCAATCAATATACAGTGACAGAAGTCCCTGCCCGAAGGGCCCACATGTAGTGTTAGAAAAATAAAGTTTGTACCATGAGGATTCAGAGGAAAGGAAATTGTACAATTTTCAAGCGTTATTGCATAATCCCTTGAAAAGTTAAGGATAAGAAAACCTATTACCTGGCAATTACATTTTGGGTGTATGCCTAGAGAAACCTATTCACATGGGAACACAAAGACTCTAAGAGTGTTTGATATTTCTTTTAAAAATTGAAGCGCTCAAGATTTCCATCAACAGTAGGATGAATATAGTAATTGTAGTATGGCCATACAATGGAACGCTTTCCAGCAATGGAAACAAGGTAAGTAGAAGAGTATTATCTAAGGTTGGGAACCCCAGAAAAGACTTGAGTCACCATGGCACACAGGAAGTTTAGTAGGGATTGCTCTTGGGGAAAAAACATCTGTGAGGGAATAAAAGAAGCAGGACTATGCAGATGAGGATGTTCAACTGCAGTGATTTTCAACTGGTGTGCTGTCAGAATTTTTAAATCGTGTAAAACCTGACTATTTAGTCAAGGGCACTAACCTCTTTTCCCTTAGATTGTCAAAAAATAAAAATAAAAACAGCCAACACAACAATAGCTATCCAATGTGAATGATCGGCAAAATTTAATATATTTTTTGGTGTGCCGCAGAATTGTAGTAATTCGTTTATGTGTGCCATGAGGTGGGAAAGGTTGAAAATCACTGTCCTACTGGAATGCAGTCACTACGGGGACCTCATTAATCCCATGTGGATGAGTTCGAGTTCGGGAATGGGGACTGCTTTTCCAAATCATCCAGATTCCAGGCAAGAGGGCAGACCTTTGTATCTTAATCAACCAGTCACTGGATAGTTACTCCTTGGGAGGTGCCCCCAGGGCAAGGAGATCCCTTTGCTGAGGGCAATTCCTAGGGAGGGTCTCAGCTGAGAACAATAAGCAATCCACACACCAAAAAACAAGGGAATGCATGTATCTATTCTGAGTGTTCTGTAAGAAAACCAGAGAGCATCCCAGAGCATCCAAGATAGAAATGTATCCACATGATTTTATTTCCTAACATTGTGTTGATACAAAAAGCAAGCTGCATAAGAATACTGAAAAATACAATAACTGTATAACATTGAAAAACATGCAAAAACAATGAGATATATTGTCAGTCATCCATACATAAGAAAAAACGTGAAAATATGGGTGGTAAAGAAAACATCAAACGCAATTTAATAGTTACTTCGGAGCAGAAAGGGAGGCGGATGCAGATGCTCACTGTCTAGGTGTCTAGATGGTACATTTAGTAACTCACCCTATTCTGTACAAGGGTCTATATTTTTGACATCTTTTATCGAAGAATCTTAAAAGTTTAATCTGAAAAAATGAAGTTAGGACTTTCCATATATCCATTTTTCTATCCATTCATATATGCACTTTAAAAAAAATAAACAACAGAGCTCAAACTTTAAGATGAACCTCTTTCTAAATAATAAGAGAGAAACAAGAGACGTACAAGGTGTGGCCATTGCTCTCAAATGTCTATAGTCTGGTTGAAAATACAATTCACACAGAGAAATTAAGACAATAATATAAAATTGATACAGAGGAACCTGTGCTTAAAGTGAAAATGCAGCTTTTGGCAGTAGTGCCCAATATAGGTGCCTCTCAAGGACCTGGCTAAGATAAGAGAAAGCGTGGATGTGAAGCAAGAACACAGGAAAAATAAAACCTTCAATAAGTTTCTCACTTTTCTTTCCAGGATGCAGAGGAATCCATTAACTTGACAAGCGCTCCCATTTGAGCTTCTGTTATTTTATTTCTTACAATAGCCTGAAATCCTGCACCAAGATTGATTTCCATTCATGGCGTGTGCTTTGTCTAAGCAGCACAACTCTCTTCTTGGAGGCTTATCAGTGAAAAAATTGTATTACCAGTCATTATAATACTTGGTGTTAGGTAATATTTGCAACTATTTTTTCTACCCAAAGTACTTTCTTCCTATAAGAATATAAGGGGTCATATTGTAACCAGACAGTCAATGGGTCTGGACTGCCTGTCACTATTTGAGCAAATTAAGCAGAGACAGGGTTGAATCATTAATGAGCATTTATTCCAATACTAACCGGCAGTATGGGAGAGCAGCAGGTCATGCACAAAAATATGCTCTGCACGCCATCAAAAACCAGCTGCTTATATTGAGTAGAAGGACAAAGGTTACACGGGGAAACAGGCAAAAGGGTATGCCAAATGGGTAGTTAGCAGATATGTGGACTGGAAATTTTGCAAAGGTCTGCAAGTATGCAAATGCTGGGGGTCTTCAAAGGACTGGCGCCTCTGTTTTCTGCAACTAAATTGTTAATCTTTCCATGTTAATAGGCAGCTCCCTGATTGGGAGGATGGGCTGCATTCCCAGGTGAGCTTCAGGCAACTCCCAGCCAGGTTAGAATGTGCCTTCTTTAATCAGAACAAAGCAATCACAGATACAGAGCATGATTAATATTTCTTACAATTATAACCGGTCCCCAATATTCTAGTTCTGCCCCTATCAATATCAGAACATATTTGTGAAGTAATTTACTCTACGAGGGTTCTTTGTTCTTGAGAACCATCCTTGAAGGATTATGTAGTCAAGATTTACTTCCCACTTTGGGGAAGGCCAGAAGTTCTCGGAGGAACTGTCAGTACTGATATCCCTTAGCTTCAGCTTTCAGAAGTGAGGGCTATGTTATAACATCACCGACTGCCTTTGAGCATTGTCCTCCATGAGTCTAAGTCCTGTGATCCATTGTAGTTGCTATTGTTTTATTGTTTAGGTAATATGGGAATTGTATAATCTTGGAAGTAACAATCTCCAAAAATGACTTCATTTATGTGAAGGTGAGGGGAGGGTTAAGTTTTCTTCCCCCACTTCCCCAAACAATTTAGTGTTAGAATCAAAGGAAACGTCCCTGTTCTAGTATTTTAACATTCTAATAATTCTCTGAAAAATGTTCAGACATGTTGAGCAGTCATTGCACATGTCTGAGATTATTTCATTAAACTTCCCATAATTGTGATAGCTTCAAAACCAGCTAACCACTCGGCCTTTATTTTTACTGCATGAGAGGCTATTTCATTTGAGTTATAATTCAAATATGTGTTTATATTCTAACTTTTATTTTATTTTATAACATCCTAATAAAGTGGGAAGGGTCAGATGAAGAAACTCAGCCCAGAGAGATGTTGGTTTGGTCACATGGGGGCCATTCCAAAACTGAATTTAGAGTCAGACAGTTCTCCAAAGAAGACATGCGAATGGCAAGCAGGTACTTGTCAGTTAAGTGCAATGAGATTTCCATTCACATTTGTTACGAAGTCTAGTAGATCATTTCATCTGGGGGCTATTATTAATTGTTGTCAGCCAATGAGAAAAGGTCCCCTGAACAAATGACTCTGGGATAACCTCAGTAAAATAATGTGAAGAATTCTTCTGCACTGCAGGAATTTTCAGAGCCTTTTGTTCAAGTATTAAAGGTATTCTCGAAGCATAGATACAGATGATATTGAATACACTTTTCCCCCAGATTTGTTTGATCACAGAATTCTGACAGGTGTTCCTGTATCTTGCTGAACACATGTTGGAAAATACTTGTCTAAGCCAACCCTATTAATATGTAAAATGAAAAATTAAAGCATAGAGAAAAGGAGTGATTTATCCAAGGCCTCTTAGCTGATAAATGAATAATGCCAGAAAGAAGAAAAAGAGGAAGGGGACCACTTATTGAACAGCAGTCACCAAATTTATCTGAAAAACATGTAGCCATTTTTTACAGCCTGTATAATGCTGATGAGAAAATGTACCCATCCATAAAATCAAAATGAGAGTAATGTGCAATACATGTGACATTTGTGACATTTCTTTCATATATTTAAAAGTGTCCATCATCGTTAAGTGGCAGATGGGAAACCCCAAAACAGATTATACAAATATAATACTATTAATTTGTTAAATGCCTATTAGAAATATGGAATGTATAGCAGTAGTTTATCATTGATAACATGATCATTGTCTTACATGTACATTTTTAAATAATATGCATGTTGCTGTTAAATCCCAGGCTCACAGATTTTCAAAGAAGAATGGGACATTAGGAGTCTCTTACTCTACACTTCAGTTATTTTTCAGAAATGGACAGTGAGACCTCTTATGTAAACAACAAGCTCAGACAACTAATTTGTGACAGTGCTGGGCTGAGATCTTGGCTCTTCATATTTCCACCAAAAAAGTGTTTCCAGTTGTTTGTGAGCATTTATAACAATGCCACCTCACTGCACTGGAGATTGATCAGAGGATGCTACCCTTCATTCTGACTTGAACTTCCACAGGTTTTTCATGAACGAGAACTATTCTAAAATGAGATGGCTTGTCATTGACTGGCAGCCAGTGTCCCTGTTCAGTTAACCAGAAAATAGAGCTGTGGCTTTCCCCTCTGGTTAGGGTGAGATGAGAGTTGAAGTGCACCTGCTTACCACATGCAGGGGTCGTCTGTCGGGCACAATCCCTGTGTAAGCACTATTTCCGGATAGATATAGCTTATCCCCTTCCTAAGGGAATAATAGCCCTTCATTCTTATCTATAAATGTCATCATCTGTGCTGCAAAGCATAATAAAAGCAGTAATCAGAAGAAATAGGAAAACGATCTAGCTCAGAACAAGAGAATGGCAGATGGCAGGTTTAGCTTCTCTTTATAATACGTAGTGGAGAGAAACATTGATGTGTATTTTGTTGTTCTGATTTTTGACTGTAGGGAAAAAGAAGGTCTAAGAGCATTGCTCCTCAGCCACTTGAACATTTGTTTTGAGGGGGCGCTGATACTGTAGGAAGAAGAACCACACTAACTCCATTCGCTTCACATAACTGACTGCAGCTGCTTTGTCACTGTGCAGTTTCAACCTTTAAGCAAAACCAGAGGATACATTGCAGCTCACATTGGATTTACTTTACAGAAGATTAATTCGGTCTCTTAATGTTTAGGAAGTTAGGGAATATTTATATGTGTATATACTTTAGACATGGCACATACATTAGACATGTAATGAAGATACTGATACCTAAATGCACATATGTCTAAGTGCAGAGCTCATGGACATTTCACAAACATACAGTCAGCACTCAGATCAAGAACAGACCATCGCTAGCACCCGCATTCTTTCCCTTGTGTTCTCATATGGTAACTGGGCCCTACTGGATAAATTCTACCCTCACTTCTGATGACATGCATTAACTTTGACTGTTTTTGAACTTCACGAGTGCAATCATACAGTATGTACTCATTTGTGTCTGATTTCTTTTGTTCAATAGTTTGTCAGTGTTACTGTTGATTGCTCATTCTTAATACTTCCAAGTACATTTTATTACTTATGCATTTGAATGTTGATTGGCATTTGGGCAGTTGCCAGTTTTTCACTATTCCGAGTAATGTTGCTACAAACATTCTAGTAGAATGTCTCATGATTTATACATATATGCATTTATTTGGTCATCTGGAATATATATAATTTTTGTAAATACTGCCAAAAGATTTTCTGAAGTGGTTGTACTAATTTATACTCCCACCAGAACTATATGAGGGTTCTGGTAGCTCTACAGCTCCTACAACATTTGATACTTTTAGCTTTATCATTTTCCCTATTTTGTAGGCTTTATAATAGTATCACATTATATTTACTTTTATTGTGTTATAATTGACATGTAACATTATATTAGTTCTAAGTGTATTGATTCAATACTCATATATATTGCAAAATGATCACTACAATAAATCTAGTTCAATATATTTGACTGGAGGCCCAGTGCATGAAATTCATGCACGGGTAGGGTTCCCTAGTCCTGGCTGGAGATCAGGGCCAATCGGGGCCTTATGGCTGCCGGCTGGGGCCTTCCTTCCCTGGCTGCTGGCTGAGGCCTTCCTTCATTCCGCACCACCCCCTGGTGGTCAGCACACGTCATAGTGAGGGATCAAACTCCCAGTCTCCCAGTCCAACTCCAGAGGGGAAACTTTACATATTAGCCTTTTATATATATACTAGAGGCCCGGTGCACAAAAATTTCTGCACTCAGGGGGGAAGGGGGGGTCCCTCAGCCTGGCCTGTGACCTCTCGCAGTCTGGGACCCCTCGGGAGATAACGAACTGCTGGCTTAGGCCTGCTCCCGGGTGGCAGAGGGCAGGCCCAATCCCTAGGTGCAGCCCCTGGTCGGGCTCAGAGCAGGGCCGATTGGGGAGTTGGGGCGCCGCCCCCTGTCATGCACAGAGTAGGGCGGATTGGGAGGTTGCAATGCTACCCTCAGTCATGCTCAGGGTAGGGCCGATTGGGGGGTTGGGGCGCCGCACCCTGTCACACACAGAGCAGGGCCAATCAGGTGGTTGGGGTGCCGCAGCCTGTCACACACAGAGCTGCAGGGCGATCAGGGGGTTGGGGAGCTCCCCCCTATCAGGCACAGAGAAGGGCTGATCAGGGGGTTGGGGCGCCTTCCCGTCACAAACAGAGCAGGGCGGATAGGAAGGTTGTGGCCCCACCCCCTGTCACACACAGAGCCACAGGGCGATCAGGGGGTTTGGGCGCTGCCCCCTGTCACGCTGATCCCAGTGCTGGGAGGCATATTACCCTTTTACTATATAGGATAGAGGCCTGGTGCATGGGTGGGGCTGGCTGGTTTGCCCTGAAGGGTGTCCTGGATCAGGGTGGGGTCCCCACTGGGGTGCCTGGCCAGTCTGTGTGAGGGGATGATGGCTGTTTGCAGCTGGTCACACACCCTTCAGGGTGGGGGTCCCCACTGGGGTGCCTGGCCAGCCTGGATGAGGGGATGATGGCTGTTTGCAGCTGGTCACACACCCTTCAGGGTGGGGGTCCCCACTGGGGTGCCTGGCCAGTCTGGGTGAGGGGCTAAGGGCTGTTTTCAGGCTGGCGGGTGACGGAAGCTCCCAACCACTCCCTTTTACTTTTTTTTTTTATTCTGGGCCAGCTTTAGCTCTGAGGCTCCAGCTCTTAGGCCTCTGCTGCTGAAAGCAGGTATCTGGTTTGTTTGGGTTCTATAATCGAAACAATGTATAACTCCAGCTCTGAGATCCCGGCTAGCTGAAAGCAGGTTTCTGGGGTTTTGTTTAGCTTCCATATTTGTTACAATGTTTCAAACTGCAGGCTCAGAGGCTGGCAAGGCAGGCGGGGAACGTTGGTTTCCTCCATCACTGAAGCAAGCAAGCCTCATGTTAGTTTCAAGCTGCCTGGCTGCCGGCCGCCATCTTGGCTGGCAGTTAATTTGCATATCTCCCAGATTAGCCAATGGGAAGGGTAGCAGTCATACGCTAATTACCATGTTTCTCTTTTATTAGATAGGAAATATATATACACACACATATATATATATTTGCATTTCTTATTAATTACTAAAGTTAAGCAGCTTTCCATAAGTTTTATTGACTATTAAAATGTCCCCTTTGTGACATGCTTGTTAATTATTTTTCATGTGTGTACTCTACCAGTGTATATATACACATTATATATACATTAAAAGTACAACTGTTTTCTTACATATAAATTATAAATATGTTCTCTCTTATTATTTTTTTAATTTTTATTATGTTTTTCTTTCTTTTTTTGTTTGTTTCTTTTTTCTCTCTTTTCTGGCCCTGCTTGGGAAAGTTCCATGTCATCACATCAATTGTGGGGTATTCTCACTCTCCTTGGATTATACTTTCACTCCCTTAATTATGCCTTTTGATAAAATTTCTTAAATTTCATAGATCCTGATTTATCACTTTTTCTATTTTGAATAGCAAATTATGTGTCCTAAAATTTTAATTATTTTATGACTATGTATAAGGTTCTTTGTAGGTTCTTTGTATAAATATATCTTATCAGAAAGGGAAGTTTATACTTTTATTTTGCTAAAGTTGTATCATTAATAAGTTTTACATTTTGCCAAACTTTGTTCCTATTTTGAAAAATTTGTCATTGTAAAATGGGGCTTAGCATTACATATCCCTATATACATACACATACATGCATATAAGTACAAATTAGGTCAAGTTTTACATCTTCTATATTTTTACTGATTATATCAGTTAAATTTGTCAGAGAAATAGCCACAGTAGTATAGACATAAAGGAATAAAGTGGGAGAAGCAAAGGAACATAAAATCTGAAAGAGAATTTCACAGGATCAGAGTCACTAGTCAAGTACTGGTTAGGTGGACAAGTTGAAACTTACAGGAAAAAATGTAAAAGTCAAGCAGCTACACCAGTGGTTCTCAACCTGTGGGTCGCGACCCCTTTGGCGGTCGAACGACCCTTTCACAGGGGTCGCCTAAGACCATCCTGCATATCAGATATTTACATTATGATTCATCACAGTAGCAACATTACAGTTATGAAGTAACAACGAAAATAATTTTATGGCTGGGTCACAACGTGAGGAACTATACTTAAAGGGCCAGAAGGTTGAGAACCACTGATCTACACCCACTGATATGGGGCCATGAAGGGGAAGTTCATGTAGAGGTCTATGGGAAACTGTGCATCTATGACAAACAACTAGCACATCTATAGGTCCACTGTCAAGCATGTGGTGGAACACTTTTTATAAGACCTGGCAAGGAGAATCAGATAATGCACGCTTTAATGCAAGAATAATTAGTAAGATAGAGGCAAAATGATAAATAGCTGATACAACATGAAGACATCAAATTCAAGTTTATCCAGTAACAGTCGCAAAACACATTAAGCAAAAATTGACAGAGCTGAAAGGCAGAATGGGAAAAATCCATAATCATAGTGGGCATCTTAAACCTCTCCAAACAGCTGACAGAACAAGCCAACAGGGGGGAGGGGGGGGGCGGGAATCAGTGTTGGATTATGCTATAACAACTTGTCCAAACCTGGAAACTATGTTTCCCAGATCCCCATTTTCTGCATCACTGTGGGTTACAGATAACAAATAAAGAAACTTGCATTAAGGCAGGAGCAATGCATCAAATATTTCTCCTAGGAGTTTCCACCAGTAGACCTGGTGATGGACAGATGGGGAAATGCCCCCTGCATATTCCAGCTTGCTCTAATTCCCCTCTCCTCTGGTTCCCCCTCATCTTTAGACTGATTGCCCTGCTTAGCAATAGCATCACTAGGCCCATCACCAGACGCTTGATTGTGAATTGACAAAGTTGCCAATGATCAGACATGAAGATGGATAAATGGAGAGGTTCCAGAGTGTCCTAGAGGCTGCATCTACCAAAGCACGTACCTAATACAAAGATCTCCCTTCCTATAGCTCCATGCAAAACTGACAGGTCTCCACATCACCTAGGAAATGAGAGTATTCCTGAGTTCAGTATATGCATGGAACCTGAGTTGGCCTAACAAGTTACGTGTTCCTTTTTTAATAGAAAGAGGTGCCATGTGCAATAACTTGTCCCTTACTGTGGATGGTTTTCTTGGCATGCCCCAAACCACTTGATCCCTAAAAACTCTCCAACATGGCAGTGCCCTAAATAGTTGCAGGGTTCATCTCCTACCACCTGGGAGTACATGTATCTTACTAGGGCATGTAGAACACATGAACACATCAACAGATCTAAAGTTATTAAATATAGTTGATTGCCATGATGATCTTTGAAAGGTCCAAATGATCCAGGTCTCCTCAGGCTACAGTCCTGTACTGATTAAGGATGACAGAGTATTTTCTGAGAAATGTGTGGTTAGATTTCATCATTGTGCAAAAACCAAAGTTCTCCCAGGTTTTCATAGGAGTTATATAGTTATACAGGTGAACTAATATGTGTATATACTGCATCCTGTAGGTCCTTGAAGGTGGCATTTATCTCTGCCTTCCCAACTGAGTTCCTTTTGATTTAATATAGCCAAATGAGTATTTTCACAGCCTTCTACCTTTCCTATAACAATAGCTCTTCAACATGTCAAAGAACCAATGTGAGGCTTCTGCCAATTGTTAATTATGGCTATTACAATTATGCATTGGGAAACAGAAAATGACTACCGTGTTGCAGTCTAAGCCAAGAATCCATTAATTACTTGACCTTCATATGCTCTTACTTCATCAGAGGTCCTTAACAGTGTTTTGGTTTCCCTAATAGCTGAGCTTGTCTTCTAACCTCTGCTGTAATACAGTATCTTTTGAATAATTTCAGTTTCCCCAGCTTTGCAAGTAGACATTTGTGAACCAGTAAAATGACTACCTGTGACATAGCCCTCAGTGTGGACTTTATAACTGGAACACCATATGTTTTAATTTTCAGAGGGAGTTTGTATTAGTCAGAGTCCTACAGAGAAACAAAACTAATAGGATGTCCCAAATTTGCAGGAGATCTAGACTGGGGGACGGACCCAGGGAGGAGACAATGCTGTAGTTCAAGTTCAAAGGTGCTCTGACGGCAGGATCCCCTCTTACTCAGGGAAGTCAGTCTTTTGTTGTATTCATCTGGAGTTCACGTGTCTTACTATTCAGACCTTACAGTGATTATATGAAACCCACATACAATATGGAGGGTAATCTGTTTTACTCAAGGTTCAATGTAAATTCCAATATAATCCTAAAAATCCATCACAGAAATATCCAGAATCATGTTTGACCACATATCCGGGCACTGTGCCCAGCGAAGTTGGCATATAAAAGTAACCATCACAGAGCCTTAGGGCATTTGTTTCCCCTTGTTTCTGTAGGCCAGCTCTTGTGTCTAACAGCTTTTGAAAGATCTGGTGTCCCACTTTCTATTATGTAAAGATAGTTGGGTGATACCAGGAAAGTCCCTTTTCAGAAAGAATCATTACAGCTGCAATCACTGTGCCATTGCAGGTTTTGTTGTTTTCTCAAGTTGGTTTTGCTTCTCTTTAGAAGGACGTGTTTGTTCTCTGAGAACTGGCTCTGATTTAGAAACTAGGCAAGGCATCATGACTTTTGTTGGTGTGGCTGACATAAAGCTTCTTAAAAACCCATTCTATATTTCATATGAAATAAAGTCCTTGTCAGCTACCCATTTAGCTTGAACCCAAGAATACATCATCTTTAAGTCATCTCCACAAGTCCTTGCAGACCGGGGTTTGCTGAGTGTCCTTTACCATAATTATATCCACCTTACTTTTGATGTTTATGTGCTATCATCTGGCTTCTGCCATTCCAGAACACTGCAAACTTCATCCATACCAGGGAGCCCAGTTTCCACACTGAATCTCCTACTGTCATCTCTGACCTTCAAAATATATCTATGGCTGAGCTGCTCACCAAAGTTAATGCCTTCTTCACCAGCATATTTCTTACCATATTATTAGGGGGAATAACTTTTGGGCCCTTTCAAAATGCATAGCCTGATAATGATTTTTCAGACTCATATATCCACTCTCACATTCTAAATCTCCGGCCTTTTAATCTCTATCAGGACACTCTATGAAAGCAATTTTGGCATCTCACATTTGCTTAATGTGAGCTATTACTTTTTTCCAACCTTCTAAGAGCCATTCTGGAAGCATATTAGAACCAGTGTAAGGGACGCTGACCGGGGAGTCAAGTCTTGAGTTCAGAAGAGTGCCCCTAAATAGACAATATTCACTCTCAGATGTAATCTCTCAGTCCCTACCTGGATACATAATCCAGGACTTCCATAGTGTATAATCCCTCAATATGATCCGGGTCTCCCCTTAGGTGGTCGAGTACTTCCCCAGGTAAACCATGCTGACACTTGACTCAGTTATTATTCTGCTATCCAAATGGGAGGAACCTACAAGCATCTGCTTTACTTGGGGTCTCTGCAGGATCTTCAGCCTGAGTCTCTAACAAGGGGAACCAGACTGCTGCTCTAGATGCAGAGGCTCAGGGAAATCTAGAGGCTCAAAGCTCATAAGTAAATCTAAACAAATATTCCCACCTCAATTCTAAGTATTACACTTACTCCCTGTCCGTACCCTGATTTTAGCATTAGAGAACTTACCTACCAAAGTCTACAAATTCAATATTCTCTGAGGTTCAGCTACTTCTACAATTAAGACCTGTCCTTGGTGGCCACTAAGGTTTGCTCTCTGGCTGCTGGTGAAGGGCACTTTGAATGCTATCATGTAAATAACCAGGATTTTATATATTACTTTAAATTGTTCCTTGGTCCCATTTGCCATTTTTTCCTCTTCAGTGCTTCTGTGGTACTCGGCAGCAATGACCCAGTTCTACTGTTCCTTTCCCCCATACTTCTCAAACCTGAAAGATATTGCATGACCCCTTCCATCAGTATCCCCCCACAACTCAGCAGGGATAAAAGCCTTTGCAATTGTAATACTACCACATGTCAATGGCTATCAACACTCTGTTTTCCACAGTAATGGGTTCCTCATTGCCAATGAGTGCTCCAACTCCAGAGTCCTCTTCTTTGAAATGCCAGCTATCTTAGGTCAGAATTTCTAAGAGGAGACTCTAAAGTTAGAGTACATATTTAAGTGCTTTATTAAGCAAATATTCCCAAGTGAAACCAGTGAGCTAGTGGGGAAAGTCCCTTCATGAAAGAGAAGAAGCCAGAGTAAGACTCAATTTCAGCTGAGTTTTCTGTCTGGTCTTATGAGAAGCTCTAGAATCTAACCAACTCAGAATTTGTCCTACATTGATAAAAGAAGATGAGCATTTATATTCCATTACTGATTGTGAGCTTCTGTGGAACAGGATGAATGGTATAACTCCCCCAAATTTCTAGATCTCCATAAAAACAAAGTGCCTCTAGTAGCCCCAGGGCATGTTCTGAAGACAGTTGCAGATAGAAGCCTTTACAAGAAACCTCACAGAAGCTGGAATGCAATTGCAGAGGAGTGGTAAATGGGATCAAAGTGAATGTGGGAAGAGCACCAACAGCATCTGCTATACTTTTTGTAATTTTTTGTTTTTTTCTGGCACCCACAGAGCACTATGGCACCATAGGGTTAGCTTAATACTGATGCCTGGAAGTTAGCATGATATTAAACATTTTTTTCATCTATAATATCCAAGTAGGATAGGCAGAAGAGATATTATTTATCTGATATTATTGATGAAGAAACAGAGTTATAAGATCATCAAATTAGTTACTAGAAAGTGCCACAGACAGTTAACTCCTTGCCCAAATCTCCGGTTCTCCGAGAAATGCACCTTACATATATTTGAGCAACCCCCGATCTTGTTACTCACCTTTCCAAAGCAGCTTTCTTATCTATGAGTCTTTTTACCTGCCATAGGTCAATTTGAAACAAAACTGATCATTTGTTGTGCACCAAACTGAATATTAGTGTGACTGACACTAGGCTAGAAGACATAGAGGATCTAGAAGAGGACAAGAACACACTTTTTTTCTATAAAAGGCTTATGAACTCTTATGGATTGAATTGTGTCACTAAAAATGCTATATTGAAGACCTATCTCCCAGTACCTGTGAATGTGACCTTATTTGGAAATGGCATCTTTGAAGATTTAACCAAGGTAAGATGAGATCATTAGGGTGGGTATTAGTCCAATATGACTGGTGTCCTTATAAGAAGAGAGTTCCCTGTGAAAACACATAGGGAGAATGCAGCGTGATGAAAGAGGCAGAGATTAAAGTGACTCAGCTGTAAGCCGTGGAACAGCAGGGTTATCTTGTCGTAGAAGCTAGGAAGAGGCGAGGAAGGATGCGCCATCCTTGGCATTCCCTCCAGTTTTCATAGGGATGGTGGCCCTGCCATCACCTTAATTTCAGACGCCTAGCCTCCAATATTTTGAGATGATACATGTTTGTTGTTTGAAGCTTCCCAGTTGGTGGCTCTTCGTTATGGCATCTTCTACGTGGAGAGACAAGAATAAGACTGAGGCTCAAACTCAACATAAGGCTAGTAAGCGTAAAAAGGAAACATTAACAGATTTACTTTAGAATCTAAGTCCATGCGGTCTAAGTTTTAACTTTGTCTAAATCATTTTTCTTCCCTGAATCTTAAGTTCCTCATCTAAGCTGTTTTGTTCCTTCCTCAGA
Organism: Myotis daubentonii; assembly: GCF_963259705.1. NCBI lineage: Eukaryota > Metazoa > Chordata > Mammalia > Chiroptera > Vespertilionidae > Myotis > Myotis daubentonii. Next base: position 50,764,834 of record NC_081852.1, on the reverse strand, counting down.
CCAAACACTAAGTCAAGAAAAGGCACAGTTAGCCAATGAAAAGTGAACAGTGCTTTGGCCTAATTTCTGTTTTAACTTGACGGGAGAGATTTACATTATTACTTTCTAATGCTGGTGTAAAAGCAAGTTTCTCTATCTTATTCCTTTAAACATGTTTCCAAAGCAATCCAAAGATACAAATGCTCTCGGGAGTTGGGCTGCATTTAACTTTCCTTCAGAAATCTCCAGGGACTTACAGGCATTTGCTCGGTTAAGGTTCCTTGCTTAACTAATAAGCATTCATACACCTGTGCCATACTGAAAACAGAGATAAAACGAGAATGGAAAGTTGTTATGAAGCTTGGACGATTGCAACTCATCAGGAAAAAGCTAACTCACAATAAGGAGATTAAAACTGGTGCAGAATTGTTGGAAATAACTATGTCACTTGAATACTGCCCCAAGTTACTATGCATACAAGGTGCTCAGAACACAAGCCCTCCCAAAGAGTGGAAAATTCTAAATATAGTCCCAGTGGTCTCCCCTTAGGATCTAGATTTTGCTCCAGAACCAGTTTGAGAGGCTTATTTCAAATAAAAGCTTTTTATTCAACATGTAATAATTGAGATTCCAGCAGGTAGAGCTCATTGAGGGAAGTCGCTTCCGACAATAAAAGCTGTTGCAATTGTTTTTATAACTTTATAACATGTTAGAGTACTAGTGAAAAAAATCTTTTAAAATGCATTTAACTCTTTCCATATTGCTAAAATTGTGATATCAGGCATTTTTTTTTGAAACCAGTTGCACGAATGGGTTTGAAAAGAGTAATCCCTCTTATGCTACAAACTACAGTCTCCTCTTGTTAAATCCTACATGGTCTGGGTATAGTAAGGGAGAAAATGGTGCCATTCTTGAAAGCTACTCTATGATGGGAAGCCTAAATATATCAATTGTGTTTCTGCATTTCATATAGAATTTGTGCTAGCATTCCAAATTACAAATGGAATTCAAATAATTCCTGGCTTGCATATGGAATTGTTTTTGTTAATAGGACAAATATAGAGAATCATATTCATTAAAACATTGGGGAAATAAGTGGGAACATTATGCCTAAGTAACATGTCAACTGGATTTTTCTGATGAGAGAATTTTAAATGTCTGAAGCAAGCAAGTAAATAAATGAATACACAAATAAATACTCCAAAAAGTAAATAAATACTGATAGAAATATTAGTTGAAACTTATTATTAAATATTTTGCTTCAGATAAACAAAAGCATCTTCAGCTTTTACTTTATGTTTTGTTCTCCTTATAAGATCTGTTTGTTGGTCTACATGGGGGAAGGTGGGTGTTTTTCTTCTCTAAATTATTGCTATGACATCTATACTAATAAAAGGGTAATATGCTAATTAGACTGGGTCAACTGGACATCTTCCAGTTGTCCTGCCTTTCTTTCAGACAAAGCCACAGTGGCGGGGGCTGAGGCAGAGGTGGTTAGGGATGATCAAGCTGGCAGGGGAGGGCAGTTAGGGGCAATCAGGCCAGCAGGGGTGGGCAGTTAGGGGCAAGATTAGGCCAGCATGGGGGAGCAAGCAGTTGGGGGCGATCAGGCCAGCAGGGGAGGGCTGTTAGGCGGTGATCAGGCAGGCAGGCAGAGGCAGTTAGGGGCAATCAGGCAGTCAGTCAAATGAGTAGTTAGCAGTTTGCGGTCCTGGATTGTGAGAGGGATGTCTGGCAGTCGGACATCCCCCGAGGGGCCCCAGATTGGAGAGGGTGCAGGCCAGGCTGTGGGACACCCTTCCCATGCACGAATTTCATGCACCGAGCCTCTAGTTTAATTATAAGGTTTGTCTGTAGTAAGCAAGATACAGTTGATTTTTGTTTTTGAAAAATCTAATAATCTTAAACTTATACTTGAAGTAATTCACCCAGTTATAATTAATGTTACTGATGATATGTAGGTTTGTATCTGCAATCTGAATTTTCTATTTAGCTTATGTTTTCTGACTTTATTTTTAATTTTTATTTGAATTAATATATTTTGAATTGTTCTGTCATTTATTAACATGTTAAATTTTTATAAATTTTATTGGACATATTAGAAATAACAGAATGCATCCTTTGATTGCAACCTAGTGAAAATTATTACTTTTGCTACTTGTTTTCCTATTAGAACTTGACATTTCTTAAACAGCAAGTACCTCATCCTCATTTTTAAATTATTTTCACTGGCTACCTGCTTCTAAGTTAGAAATTATTTTCTTTCATTACTTTATTTTCTCAACCTGATCATACGTATTGAGAAATTAGCTGTTTTATTGTTTTCCTTTGAAGATAATGTATTTTACTCATCTTGGGTTATTTTTAGTATTATTTCTTTCTCCTTGATTTTCAGCATTGTTTGCATGATACGCCAAAATGTGGTGTGATGTGTGTGTGTGTATGTGTGTGTGTGTGCGCACACACGTATGCCCTATTTAGTGTTTGCTGAATTTCTTGAATTTGTAGGTTCTTTAAAACATTCTATCTTCAAATATTGTGTTTCATCCTGTTTTATCCATCTTTGACTGTACTTATTCTTAAAATTTTTTGCTATGCCCAAATATCTGTTACATTCTGGTCTCTCTTTATCTTCTATATTTTATTATTTTCTATACAATTCTGTTGGAATTTGTTGGACTTTGAATCTGAGTCCTTTGTCCAATTGACTGATAAGTCTCTTGACTGAATAATTGTCCCCTCTTTTTTTCCACTTCAATTAAAGCATAACTCATATATAATAAAATTCAACAATTTAAAGGGTATAATTTAATGGGTTTTGATACACATTTTTATAACAACCACTTTGTTCACTACATACAAATTCTCCATCACCCCAAAATACTTCCTGTGCACCTTTTAGTAATTCCCTTCCCCAATTCCAGTCTCTGACTGCCATCAATATGATTTCATTCATTATAGTTTTGCCTTTCCCAGAACATTATATTAATACAATCATATATTTGTATTTTGTTTCTGGCTTCTTTCATTTAGTGTATTGTTTTTAAATCTTATCAATGATGTTGCTGAAAATTCAATCATTTCTTTTTGTTTTGTTAATGGGTGGCCAGCCCTGTATGGCTATATAACAATTTGTTTATTCATCCACGTGTGGATGGTTATTTATGTTGCTTTCAAAATTTCTTATTATAAATAAAGCTGTTATAAACATTGATGCATGAGTCTTTGCATGGACATATTTTCATCCTGCTTAAGACAATAACAAGGTAGAGTGTGGGGTTCATTTGTAAGTATATATGTAGCTTTTTTTTCAGCTTTATTGAGGTAGAATTGACAAATAAAATTCTAATATATGTTAAGTGTACAATGTGATCATGGAATAATCCGCCCATCAAGTCAATTAACACATCCATGACATTACATTCTCTCTCTCCCTCCCTCTCTCTCTCTCTCTCTCCCTTCTTCTCTCTTATTTTTGGTGAGAACACTTAAGTTCTACTCTTATAGCAAATTTCAACTATACAACACAGTATTATGGATTATATCACCATGTTATACATAAGATCCTCAGATCTTATTCATTTTAAAACTGAAAGTTTACAGCCTTTACCATCCCATTCCCATTTACTCCATCCCCAGTCCCTAGCAACCAACATTCTACTCTGTTTCTAAAAGTTTAAGTTTTTTTTTAAAGTTTCCATGTATAAGTTACACCATGCAGTAATTGTCTTTCTCTATCTGGCTTATTTCACTTAGCATAATGCCCTCCACATTCATCATGTTGTTGCAAATGTCAGGTTTTCCTTCTTTTTGAGGGTTGAATAACATTCTGTTGTGTGAATCCATTCTTAAATAACCACCAAATGTTTAGAACATAATTGTATGATTTGACATTCCCATTTTCAATGTATGCGAGTATCCATTGCCCCACATTCTCATCAACAATTGGCATGGTGAGTCTTTTCAATGTAATAAATATGTAGAAAATCTTTTCTTATGCTTATTTGCCACCTACTTCTGATCCATATAATGTAAAGATCATTTTGAGGAATGGATGCTTGAAATAGAGAAACATGTTGCCAATGTTAAAAATCACATTTGGATGGTGGGCAAACAGTGTAATATACATATCTTGTATCATAGAAATGTAGATGTGAAGCTTATATGATCCTATTAACCAATGTCACACCAATAAATTTAATAAAAAATAAAAAGTATGTTTTTCAAAAAGAAATTACATCATACATATACTTAGGGTGGGAGAGTTGAAAGAACCTAGGTTTCTTATGATATTACTAGAGGCCCGATGCACAAAATTCGTGCAAGAGTAGGCCTTCCTTCCCCCAGCTGCCAGCACCGGCTTCCCTCTGGCACCCGGGACCCAGGCTTCCCTCACAGCCCTGGCTTCATCAGGAAGGTCATCCGGAAGGACATCCAGTCTAATTAGCATATTATGCTTTTATTTTTATAGATTGTGACACCATAACATTCCTGTAATTGTCTGGTTTACTAAAAATGCCATTATACAGCAGACCATTCCTATTTTTTTTAAAACTTTAGTTGTATTGTTGTTACCTCCAGTCTACAATCTCCTAGGTTTTGTTTTTTAAGGCACTATGTCTCTGTAAAATGTGTTAATTTGTGGGATAGTAAGGCATTCAACTATTCTGGAGCGGGGATCTTTAGTATTGAAAAGAACTTTTAAGTGTCCCTGGGAAGTCTAATTGATCATAAATGCAAGAATCTTTAAATTGATAATTCTCTTTCAGAAATATTCTGAGTCATATTATAGAAACACAGAATTGAAATTAGATGTTGAAACTCAAATTATCCTCAGAAAAGATATCTGAGCTTCTCCTATCCTTGAAACCTCTCCATAGCAATCTACAATGATAATTCATACATTGAAATTCATCCCAAACATTTTAAGATATATCTAGTAGTTCAGAATACTACCTAAAAGTAATTTCTATAAAATCTTTAAAGTAACTATGATTATAAAGTATGACTATGTTATCTCACTTAGCAAAACTCCCAGAAGCCATCCCGAAGATTCATTATTCTATTGTGTCTCTGACAATGAGTGCATTTTGTTTTCTAATGAGATGGCATTCTTGGGAGTTTATGTCTGGCTTCTTACAGCTTTTTTTGGCCAGGAGTCATTATTTCCAACTCTGCCCAACTTGATAAGACTATCATAATTTAGGTATTTATGTCCCCTGCCCTTCTCTCTACATCTGAGAGTAAAGTTGAATAAACCACTGTGATTCAGTATCTGCTTCTCCAAATACAATCCAAATTTTTAGACCTTGGTTTGATGGAAAACTAGAGTGGCAAGGGGTAGACATGAATGTTCATTTTGAGACTCTAAAGTGAGAAGTACATTTTAATATGATGTCAGAGAGAGAAATAAAGCTAAAGACATTCTGGGAGACATTGCACACAGCCACATTATTTTTTAAAACAATGGCATAGGTGTTGGGTAGGTGACACTGGGGGTCTTACAAAATCCTGTTAGAAGTACTAAGTCCTATTTCAACCTAGCATTTGCTTATTAAACTTAAAAATTAATGCAGCTTTTCAAATTACCACATATTTTATTTTATGTCCTCCAACAGTCTTCTTAAGGTTACACAAAGACAAGACAAGGGGAGAGGAAAGGTACCTATACACTATGTGATGATGAGCAGGCTCCTATTTCTACAAATCCCTGAGGAGTGTGTGTTTTATGCCATTTGGTTTAGCTACTATAATCTGCTAATCTTCCATATTAGGACATTATAGTTTAGAGGGCTAAAGTTATTTGCCTAAGGCCACACAGCTAGTAAATAGCAGAACTGGTTATTTAAAATAATCAAGTTTTTTCCAGAGTACAGGTAACTAACCACTCTGCTGGTACATCACAATCTGCTATACATCTGGCTAGATGGAAGCTCACGAACTTCAGGAGAGAATGCATGACACGTAGAAAGACATTTGGAGAAGGACTATCCAGATCAAAAAAGGGTCAAGGGTGAACTGAACAAGCCACTCAGTGCTTCTCTTTTGCTGCCAAATAACAAAAGAATATCAGCCAGGAAATAAATCACATATGTAGGTGACACCTGGTGCAGTAGACCTTTGTTCTAGGTCATCAGTCCCTGTCTTTCTCTTGCCTAGAACAAGAATTACTGTCCTTAGAGGAGCTGAAGAAAATGCATGAAAAAGGAAACTCCTGTCAAATGATGAAAAAAAAAATGCAATTCCCAATTGAGAGACAGAAAACCTGACCAGAATTCCTTCAAATTGTTAAGGTCATCAAAAACAAGGAAAGTCCAAAAAACTGTCAGCCAAGAGAAGCCTAAAGAGAAATGACAATTAATGAAATGCAATGCAGTTTTCTGGATGGGATTCTAAAACTAGAAAAGAACATTAGGTTTTAAAAAAACAAAACTAAGGAAATCTTAATAAGGTATGAACTTTAGATAGTGCTACTTCAATATTAGCTCATTAATTGTAACAAATGTAAGGTATTGTACTGTGTTAAAAATAATAGGAAAACTGGCTGTTGGGCTTATGAAAAATGCCTGTGCTATCTTCACAGTTTATCTTATCTTTTTAATTTTATTTGGTCATTCTAAAACTGTTTTAGAAAAGTTTATTTTAAAAGTGAAAATGAGCATCTTTGTTTATTTTTATCATTTTTCTTTGTTTAAAGGCTATTGAATAAAATACATTATGTGTGTCTATAATGACCTTGAATTAAGGTACCTCATTTAATTAACTTACTAAATTTAATCTCTTTTTTTAGAGTTGTATTTGGATTTCCCTGTTATAAAAAAATCAAATAATTTGAGAATAGCGACAGTTTCATTTTCTCCATTTCAATCCATACCCTTTTTCATTTGTCTTGTGACATTGGTTGGACTTCCAGTATAGCCTATAATTCCCTTTCCTGTAATGTCCTTGTTAGATTTTGGAATCAAACCTATGCTGACCTCAGAAAAATACAATTAGGAATTGACTGCTTTTCTTGTTCTTTGGAAATACCTGCTCAAAATTTAGGATATTGTTTTCTTAACCATATTTTTTTTAAATCACCAATAAACCCACATGGGATTTGTAATGTGTTTGGTGGAGAGGTGTTTTTTTAATGACACTCTCAACTTCTTTAACACATATAAGAAACTTCAGCATTCTGTTATCTTACTATTATATTTGGTCAGTTTTATTTTCTAAGTATTTCGTTTGCTTAAATTAATATATTAAAATTTTTTAATGTCTGTAAGATTTGGAGAGATGCTCCCTATAATGGGGCTGGAAGAATGAAAAGCAATAAAGAAATACCACACTGGACAATATATATGTGTGTAAAATGTTATTGACTATCTAAAGCAACAAAAGTGATGAAATCTTGAAGGGTTTATAACATAAGCATGAGTAGTCCTATATCTACTAAAAAATGTTAACTGATATTTAAATATTAGATAATTAAATATTTTCCACTCCATACTTTCTGGCTGACCTGTTTTTATTGGTAAATTCTTTCTTATATTTAAGGAATAACTAATGCTAATGTTATGAGAAAAGATAAAGAGAAAACACTTCTCAATCACTGTTTTGAGATGGTCATAACCTTGATATCAACACTCAACTGAATTTTCTCAATGAAATCAAATCATGGGATTATAATTTGCCTTAACACAGATGTAAAGTTACTAAATGAAATATTAAGAAAATGAATATGATATGATACAAATCAAATCCAAAGAAATAGGAACATATTAATATGTTATCCTAACAAATGGGATTTCTCTTAGCAATGTGATGTTTATTAAGCATTTGAAAATGGTTTAATATATTGTATATTAAAAGAATAAAGTAAAAGACATATATTATCATAATAGCAAAAGCAGTTGACAAATTTTAATGCCCATTTATGAAAACTGACTGCAAGATCAGAATAGAAAGGAGTTTTCCTTCAATAGTGTACTAGATGTCCAGGCCAGTGCATCATGGCAACAGGGTAGATAGAGATAATAGGTAATTTGAGAAGTAGGTGATAGATAGATCTGTAAATATGAGAAAATAAGAAAACCCTCTCAATCCTTTAATCATAAGATCCTATATTGAAAATTTTTTTAAAGTCTACCAACAAACTATGAAAATCATAAACAAATTTAGCAAAGTATTTGCATACATATTCAAACCACAAAATCAAATGCATTTCTACATACATACTTGTAATGAAAAATAATGGAATAAAAATAAAAAATACCTCTACCCTGAAAACTATAACATATTGGTGTGAGAAATTAAAGAACTAAATCATCTGAGAGGTAACTGATATTCATGAATCAAAAATCTAATAATGTTAGGGTATCAGTTTTCCTCAAATTCAACCATAGATTCAAAACATTTCTCTTTAAATTATAATACAGTAGCAATCTGTAAATGTGTGAAAACTGACATGCTGAATCTAAAATTTGTATGGAAATACAAAAGGCCTATAAGACCAAAGACAACCTGGAAGACAAAGAAAGTTACAGTCATTATGTTCCCAGATTTTAACACTTATTATAAAACGTAACATTCATTTCAGTGTTATATTGCCAGAAATATGGTCATTTAGATTGACAGACTACATGGAGTCCCAAAAGAGATCAACATATAATGGTCACTTAATATATGAGAAAAGGTATGGTTAATAGTTCAGTGATGAAGAGGGTAGATTTTGCATTAAATATCCCAGAACAATTACATGTTCATAAGAGCCATATTCTTAACTTCTAATATACAATATTTAATTGGAGATAAATCATAGGCCTAAACAACCTTTAAGATAGGCTGAGAATTTTTTTTTTAAATATACTTTATTGATTTTTTACAGAGAGGAAGGGAGAGAGATAGAGAGTTAGAAACATCGATGAGAGAGAAACATCGATCAGCTGCCTCCTGCACATCTCCCACTGGGGATGTGCCCGCAAGCCAGGTACATGCCCTTGACCGGAATCGAACCTGGGACCCTTCAGTCCACAGGCCGACGCTCTATCTACTGAGCCAAACCGGTTTCGGCAGGCTGAGAATTTTTAAACAAGCTCAAAATGTACTAAAAAAATAGAAAGATAGATGATAGATGATAGGTAGATAAAGAGATAGCTAGTAAATAGGCAGAAGAATGGATAGACTGAAAAATAATTAGAGACATCTAGATACATAGATGATAGATAGATAGATGATTGATAGATAGATAGATAGATAGATAGATAGATAGATAGATAGATAGATAGATAGATTGGTTTTAATAAAATCAAGAACATCTATTTATTAAAAGACAGCATTAAGAATGTGAAAACACAAACCATAGACTTAAAGAATATATTTGAATACAGATTATATCTTTCAACACCTCTACCCATAGTATATAAATAATTTTTGAACATCAGATATAAAAAAAACCAACCTAATTAAAATGTGGGAAAAATTTTGAACAGTCTCTTCACAAAAGTAGATACCTAAATGGCTAATGGGTATATCAAAAGTTGCTCAACATCACCACTCATCAAAGAAATGTAAATATTAGCATAATGTGATACCACTACAAACCTACCAGATTAATAAAATAAAAAGACTGCTCATACCAATGCTGGCAGAAATGGGAGCCACTGGAAACTTTATGTGTCTGCAACAAGCAGAATCCGAAGTAACCGCTTGAGCTAAAGCTGACAACTGGAAACTTTAAACAGTGCTGGGAGTTTAGATTAGTTCAACCACTTGGAGAAGCTATTTTATAGAATTTATTAAAGCTAACCATACCATAGTCCAACATTTCCATTCCTTACTTTCATTTGTTTACTATGGTAAGAACATGTAAAAAGTGCATTGAACTTTGCACATAAGATAGTTTCCTGTGCATTTTCACTTAACTAGATGAATGAAAACAGCAAGTAGGAATGTATGAGTGAATGAAGAATTGAAGGATTAAGTGAATGAATGAATAAGGCAGCCTGCACTATGTTTCCCTTTCTTCTATATGTTAAGCAGACGGCTACAGCTTATCAAATAAAACCATGATTGGAGCTGCCAAGGATGTGCCGAATATCATGATGTCCATTTTAGTGTGAAGGAGACGAACAAAATGCAAATGATCATGGAATTTACTCATACTACCATCTACTAATAGAACAGTGAAATGACCTTCTAAAAGTTGACCTAAGGCACCAGCTGAGACTGTGCCTTTGTTTGAAAGGTTGAGATGCTGCTCTTTAAAACTTGTTTAATACTTTGACACAACAGCCATCATGTGAATGGGGCAATTTCCCTAGTAGGTAAAAAATGTGGGTGGGAAACTGGAGAGTGAATAGGAATGAATATATCCACTATCACTCTTGGTGACACATTTGGGAACTCTGTTCTCTACAGTATTGCAAGTTCAATTTAAGATGAGAATGCTTCTGTTAAGGGATAAAATAAAAGTTTTATTAAACCTGAGAATACAGATGCTGTTAGTCATTTGGTCTCTTATTGTTATTATATCAGCAGGCAAAAAAAAAAAAAAAAGAGTTGCTATTCCGATGGTAGTAATCTTCCCAATTATCATGAAGTCTGGTTGCTGCTACATAAAGGAAATAAAGAGCTGACTGTAATTTAGGGTATTCACTGGGATATATTTTGGTACTTCTGTCCTCAGTAATAACCACGAATGGGCAATTACAGCCAGAGCTTAACAAGGGCATAATAAATAGATCAGACCCTGTAGAGATACGGGTCTGGTTTATGCCACGGGCTAATTAATCTAGAGGAGCTAAAGTGCAAGGCAAAATTGAAAGGGATTTTTAGAATGTTTAGTAGAGGAGAGAGATGTTGGATAGCAGTGGAAGTCTTGGCCACAATTGCTACTGTAAAAACTATATTCATTCTCTCTCTCTCTCTCTCTCTCTCTCTCTCTCTCTCTCTCTCTCTCTCTCTCTCTCTCTCAATAGGTCATTCATTGAAGCATTCATGATAGAATGAAGCCACTTTAATACACCACTGACTGATTCAGGGGCGGAAAATGGACTATAGCAGATGCTGTGCTGCCCAGCATCCATGCTGTCTGAACCACACTCCCTTCCAGTTACTATCACATGCATCTCTTTGAAGGTACAGCTGGCTCTTGAATGACACAGGTTTGAACTGCCTGGGTCCACTTATATGCAGATTTTAAAAAATAAATTATGTAAATGTATTTTTCATTTCTCTAGCTTATTGTAACAATACAGTATAGAACACATATGACATACAAACTATGTATTCATTGGCTATTTATGTTATTGGTAAGACTTCCCGTCAAAAGCAGGCCCTTCAACAGTTAAGTTTGTGGAGAGTCAAAAGTTGTATGTTGAGCCCTAACCGGTTTGGTTCAGTGGATAGAGCATCGGCCTGTGGACTGAAGGGTCCCAGGTTCGATTCTGTTCAAGGGCATGTACCTTGGTTGCGGGTCCATCCCCAGTAGGGGGTGTGCAGGAGGCAGCTGATCGATGTTTCTCTCTCATTGATGTTTCTAACTCTCTATCCCTTTCCCTTCCTCTCTTTAAAAAATCAATAAAATATATTTTTTTAAAAAGTTGTATGTTGATTTTTGGCTATGCGGGGGTCAGCACTCCTAACCTCTGTATTGTTCAAGGGTCAACTGTGTTCTCTGGTGTTTATGCTAGTTCTGACTACATGTCCAATATGCTGAACATTCCAGGAATCAGTACTATCTAGGAGCCAACTTGAACAAATGAGTAATAGGTAGTAATGTACAAATTCCCTCATTCTTCAGGTGAAATAGCTCTGAGACATGTATTATATTGGCTTCATGAGTTTTTCAGAAGGAATAAGCCTCATACACCCAGTGGTACCCTGTTGGAGAAAGCCTCCTCTATTGACTGCCTCCTTCTACCTATATCCTCTCCCCACTTACGTATCACTGTGGCCAAGAATCGCCTCCCAAATAAAGTTCCCATGTAAATGTTGGCTTCTGGAAGGACAGTAGACAGAGTGCAATAGTCAATATTGCCCAATACATTTTTTTGAAAGTAAGAGAATAATATGTGTCATTAAATTAGTTTCTCTTTGCCTCTGGAGGCAACTGTTTATTTTTTTTAAGTGACTTTAGGAAATAGACTAAAGCCCCAGGCTTAGTTACTGAGTTACCTTGGAAAAGTCACATAACCTCTCTATAAAATGAACTCTAAATGATACAAAACTGATATTCTATAATTGAATTTTTGCATTATTTTATAAAGGACTAAAATCTTCATTTTTCCACTCCCACTCTTTGCTCTATTCCTCCCAGGTATGGCCTCTGTACCACATCATTTTCAAATACATTATACAAATTACATTTTGTCTTGTTACTATGGTGATCAGGGCAACTCCAATCCTTAGGAGTGCTGAGTTGTGGTTTTTTTGTTGTGGTGGTGGTGGTTTTGTGTGTGTGTGTGTGTGTGTGTGTGTGTTTTGGTGTGGGTTTTTTTTGTCATCAAAGTAACACTTATGCTCCTGCTGCATGTTGTGGGAAGTGGAGAACCCTGAGAGCTGGTGGCTGGTGGTGCTCGAGAAACTGAACTCATGTCAAGGCGTGGAAAGTGGAGGCACGGGAGAAAGAGTACATGGTAGCAGTACCCTTAGTTCCTGGAAGATAAAGTTGTACAAAGGACCGGTGATTATCTGTCACTCTGGGAGGACTTGGCTCTACTTACTTTCATCAATGAACCATGAACTAGGTAGTGAACCTTGGCTACTGAAAGATACAAAGACATTCCAAGGTTTCAATGAAATTTCAGGCTAGTTAGTTTGCCATAAGCATAATTTTGTCAAATGACAGGCACACATGATTTTCCTTCTACCAATCTCTCTGTCCCCAACATGAGTTTCTTTAACCTTGTGTTTCAGTTTAACAGCATCAATTCACTCCTACTGTGAAGGATGAGGAAAATGGTCTGCTCCCCCTTACCTTTTACCTCGAGGTGTTTTAAGTTGCCCTACAATTTCACACTGTTAATTTTCTTTTAAGTCTCTTCTGTTAGCATCATTTGATATAGTTTTATATATAAATCCATTAACTTCCCACCCTCAGTCCTTTTGCATAGTTTATCTATTCCTGAGGGATTGAAACCTCAGAGGGAAGGCACAGAGGGTGGTGAGGGAGGGGAAGAAATCAACCAATGAACTCCTGTGCATATAGACATAACCAATGGAAGCAGACAATAGGGTGTTGAAGGCGGGGTAGGGGCGGGGGAGGTGGGCTTGGAGAGGTCAATGGAGTACAAAGGGGACATATCTAATACTTTCAACAATAGATTTAAAAAATATATCTTAAATCACAGGATTTGATCACTGGCATTTTTAATTCAGGAAGGATGCACAGGTGCTGGATTCCCTGAGCTAGTTCATGTTTGGGATTGCCTGCCTACTGTCTTTGCATTTGAATATTTTGGGTCACACTCTCATCTTCAGAATATTGCTGCTCTAAAGAATCTGAAACCCACCAGATTTTTTTTTTACCTTATAAGTACTCTTTTTCTTTAATTTTTTTAATATTTACTCAAATATTTCAGTTTTCCTTATATTGGACTATGATTATCAAGCTATTTTTCTCTTTTATATATGTCTATTGTGATTATTTTAAATATGTTCCTTTCTGTAATATATATATATATATATTTTGTATCTTTGAATTTCCATTCATTTATTACTTTTCTCCTATTGTTTTGAGTTTGTTACCCAGATCTGCAGTTTTTGCTCTATCTCCTTTTTTTCTTCCTTTCCTCTTGTCTTTTGGGTCTTGTTTTATTGAATTAAAATGATTTTTATGTAGTAACATAAAAAACTGAAGAAATAGTGAGTAGTTTTTCTATGTTCCTTAAATGACATTTAGACCTACTTGGTTTTCTTTGTGCATGGTTACTTTCTTCCTTTCTTTTCTGTTTGTTTTTTGTTTGTTTTTTCTTATCACTCAGGCTACCTTGACAGAGGGAACTCTTGGGAATTACATCTGTCCTGAATTTCAGAGTCACCTGAAATATCAACATTTGCCAGATGCAGCCCATTTGTCCCCTTTGTCACCAGTCTGCAACTCTTTTAAGTAAAAAAAAATAGTGAAAGTTATAAATATTAATTGTACTTTTTCTTGCAATTGGGTGTTCTGGTAAGAATTCTCAAAATTTTGTTGACACACAAGGACTGTTTCAGGTGCTAGGGATCTAAGTTAGACTCAAATCTCACTGTAGCTGCCTGCTCCACTCCAGTCTTCTGTTTCTTTATCAGTCACCTGTTCTGAAGGCTACCAATTTCAGTTCTAAATCCTGGATGCATATTAGACTTATTTCGGAATTAGGTCCTCTCTCTCAGAAAATCAGCTTTAATGGCTCTGGGGAGGGGCCCAGGCATGCTTATTTTTTAATTCTAGGAAATTCTAATAAGCAGACAAGTTTGAGTACCACTGCCTTATTCTCAGCCTCTCCCTTTGTTTAACTTCTATTAATAATTATTTTTAGGGGGTGGTGTTAATTTTTTTTTTTTCCGGTCAATTGCAGGTAAGAGTCTGAGACACAGTATCAATTCACTCTCTCAACTTTGAAATACATTTTGCAGAATAGGATATCTCCGTTGCAAGTGGTCCCCAATCTCGGAGTTCCAATAAAAGTTTATTTCTCTTACATCTTACATGAAAAATCCAGCATAGGTGTCCCTAACTAGAACTGTCCTGAGTGGCTCAGAGATCACAGGTCTCCAGGTGATGGTCCCACCATGTTCAACATACGATATTAAAATGATGCTGCCTCCTTCCAGCCGGCAGATGGGGCACTGAGAGGCGATGGAGAAACCACACACATTCCTGCCTGCCACTACCCGGAAGCCACCTCACGTAAAGTGAATGACATGCATGGCACTGGGCCGTGGAGAAACACAGATTTGGTAAGCAACCAGCCAGTCTCTAATATCTTTTCATATTTTTCCCATAGCAAATATTCATGTATTATAAACTACATTTTGCTTTTAAAATAAAGGAGAAGTTGAATTGACAAGGAGATCTGGTGCTGAAGAGACCAGGTTGCCCAGGGGGGAAAAAAGAGAGTTCTCTGAAAAAAAATAATAATAATGGTGGCTTAAATAGAATAAACAAGCCGAGAGAGAGAGAGAGAGAGAGAGAGAGAGAGAGAGAGAGAGAGAGAGAGAGAGAGAGAATTATAGACATCCAGTCAGAGGAGTTTAAACTGGATAGAATTGGCAACAACATCCATGAAGTTTCTTGAGAAGGAGCAGAAACATTACACATCAAACTAACTTCAGTTAAAGTGCAGAAAATTAGCCAAGGTCTTTGCCAAATTCCCCAAAGATATCAGAAAATGGTGGAATATATTTAGAAGCCATAGTTCTTCTAGTCCCAATTTGTTCCTGACTTCCTGGCAGAGCCCATAAAATAGAACTCTGTTTTCTGCACTCCCAAATCATTTCTTTGACCTTCAGGTGCAAAATTAGAGACAGTGACGTTTACAGAAACATGAAAAGGCGTTGAGAAAGCAAACACCGTATCCCTAAGAGCCCTCATGCTTTGTGTGTGTGTGGAAGAGCAATAATAAAACCAGATAAATAAGAGTCCATTTAATCTGGGAGGGGAGAATAGCCTGTTTTCACAGGTGTTCGGAACAGAATTGTCTGCTGAAACACAGTGCCAGCCCCTCCCTGCCAAATCCCCGGAGCCTTTCTCTAAGAGGAAACTGTGCGGTGTCAGTCTGCGGCAGAACAACCTCACAGGCCTGTTTGCACCCTTCCCTGTCATGTACTAATCTTTCCAAAACACTGGTAGGGATGGCTCCCTGAAATGCTCGGCTGTGGCCTATAGGCTGGGCCTGACGGGCGGCTCCAGCTCTGAGCACCTGCTTCAGAATTAGAACGTTGGCCAAAGCCCCCCTGGGCACAAAGAGAAGAGACAAAATTTTGAGCATGCTCCCTCTTCTTGCCTTCCTACTCCCCAAGGAGGACACCCATGGGCAGGGTTTTCTAATTACTCTCCTAGGAAAAGTAATTTGGACCAAAGGCCCCATATAGGCAAGCTATAAGCCACCCCAAATAGGAGACTTCTCTGGCTGATACTTGATCAGAAGTAATTCTTTGAGACACACAACAGAAATTTTATCATTTTAGTTTCCTGGTCATGGACAGACTGGAATCAGGTCTCTGTGACTTAAAGGCTCATATAATAATCTGATTTCCCCTACATGCTACATGCTCCATTGACGCTGCACTGAGCTAGCGTTTGCAATATGTGCTGCATAGAAGAAATAGCTCCTTTCCCTGTAATGTCACAGGAACTTCTCACTCCTAAGTAAAAAAAATCTCATTTTTGCTAAAAAGTCCATGGTCATTTCTCAGCTGTTATCTTTCTTATACTCTGGCTGTATTTACCATTATCCCCTCTTTCATAAACTAACGGTTTTGTCCCTCCTAAATCTCTGACCATTCTGCACTCTCCTCTGCAGAATTTCCTCCTTTTTTCCTTTGTTCATTCCTTACTTACCTGAGGGTTGCCCCCTGAAGCCACCTTCCTTTTTATTCCACAGCTGATCCATTGAGATTCTTCCACTATCATGGCGCCATTAGCTATCTATGATCCAATGAGTCCAGGGCTTATGCCAGTCCAGTCTTTGACCTACCACTGCTAAGTGGACACCTCTCTTTGGGTGGTGTCACCACAACTGAATACATTCTTTTCGCACACAATGAAAACCAACACCATCCACAAAGCTGCTCAATTCAGAAAATAAGAAATTACCTTTGACTTCACCCTTGATTCGCCCAGCATTTCCAAGCCAACACCAAATTAGGGTTTCACCCTCTGAAATATTTCCCAAACATTTCCCCAACTCAAACATCATAACTCATGTCATCGTTTGCCATGCTCTCTGACTGCAGTCTTGTCCATCTATTCCAGGGGTCCTCAAACTACGGCCCGCGGGCCACATGCAAATACAATTATTGTATTTGTTCCCGTTTTGTTTTTTTACTTCAAAATAAGATATGTGCAGTGTGCATAGGAATTCGTTCATAGTTTTTTTAAAAACTATAGTCCGGCCCTCCAACAGTCTGAGGGACAGTGAACTGGCCCCCCGTTTAAAAAGTTTGAGGACCCCTGATCTATTCAGTTATCCACACTGAAGGGAGAAGAACCTAATACATCATCACTCTGACCCTGTCCAACATTTGCTTTAGACCAGTGATGGCGAACCTTTTGAGCTCAGCGTGTCAGCATTTTGAAAAACCCTAACTTAGTTCTGGTGCCGTGTCACATATAGAAATTTTTTGATATTTGCAACCATAGTAAAACAAAGATTTATATTTTTGATATTTATTTTATATATTTAAATGCCATTTAACAAAGAAAAATCAACCAAAAAAAATGAGTTCACGTGTCACCTCTGACACGTGTGTCATAGGTTCGCCATCACTGCTTTAGACCCTTCAATAGATTCTAACTGTATGTGTAATATAGTTTGATGTCTTAATGTCTTACCTCTTACTCCAAGGCCAGGGTGTGTCTTTCTTCCTCACAACTGTGTCCTCAGAGCTTTAGCACAGTTTCTAAAACACAATAGGGGTAATTGATATAAATAATGCATGTTCATCTACTTCTCTTTTTTTGTAAATATTTCTAAAAGTACTGTATAACAAAAATACCTTGCAGTTCACATAACTGAGACCTGATATTTACTCTGTCTCTAACTTAAAATGTGACCTTGGATCACTGAGAGTTTTGCAAACTGAAGAACCAACCACCTGGTCTCCAGGGTCCCTAAAAATCTGATATCCTGTGGTTCTCTTTATTTGCCAATCCTGTAATTAGTCTGTGTCAGTTCACAGATGCACCAAAGAGAAAATAAGATAAAAAGAGTCAAAATTTACTAGTAAACAGAATCTATAAAAATAAAATGATTCAAACCAGGATATTTTTATTACATGAATTTCTATTAGCAATGTGTTGACAAAACAAAAACTGCCACCCAGCTTACCTTCTTTATGAAATCAAGCACACAGAGGATTAACTGGGATGCCAAGTGTGAAATTAATTTATGTTGCCCACATACACAAAGGAAAAGAAAAAGGAAAACTAATGTCTCAATATTTGTTGGTTTGTAAAAACCAGAATACACTATTATAAATTTCATAAAGTGGCCATATTAACCCATCAATACATTGCCATCTGAAATTATTATTTCTGCCAAAAGAGTTCATCAAGATGGAAATACTAATGTTTTTGAGGAAATGTGTGACAATGTTAATTTGGGGAGGGAAAGTGCCAATTGGATAATCTCAAAATATTCAGTGCATATATATTCCTACAGGAAAAATCTCTGAGCAACACCTGATATTCAAAAATATTTAGTGAAATGATTCACCAGTGAGATTGTAAAATATTCTCTGGAAAGGAAAACTCGATATGTTTTCAATGAGGCAAATTTGTTTTCTTTTCCTATTTGAGTAAAGTTTAATAACATCTATGATATTGACTTTAGCTTGTTTTCATTCATACTATAAACAACCTTATAACATTTCATTTTAAGTCTTGTACTCAACTGTAATAACATATTGGCAATAGTATACTAAGGAGTAACATGCTATATCCTGGGTATCCTGCCACCAGAGTAAGCCAATATATTAACAATCATATGATGAATACTTTAAGAATTATTAATAATTATATTAACTACTCAATGGATTTTTATGACACAGGTATTTAGTATCCATATACAGAAGTACGTAAACATTGGTTGATGCTTAGAAACACACAAAATTCATAACAGCTTAAGTTGTTATTCTTAATAATCCTTTAGTCTCCTTTGTAACCTAGAGTCATGTGCCAACAGTAAAATTAAGAAGAGAATATTATCTTCAGCATTTTCTCAGTTCTCCTTTCAAACCTCCAACCTCCACATAGTATCATGAGCAGACACATCACAGTCCAATCTTGCATTCATGTTTCATGTTGTGTACGGGACATCCAGAAAGGTCCACACACAGCCCAGGCCTCTAATACTGATACCCACATGCAGAACATCTCCAGTTACTCCACAAAAACTCATTCTAACTCTTAGTTCTGTATGCATTCGTTGCTGTCTTCTCTGGATGTCAACTGAAAAGAACTGTGGATTTCATGGGGAATGCTGGTTATCCTGCTCTTCTGTTTCCAGGGATGTGAAGAGGGCATTGAAAATATGCTTCCCATCCTCCTTCCACACTTCACTCTTTTCTACAAGAGGAGTGGCTTACCTGCCTGCATAAATCTAATTTCCTGGCCGTTAATTATCTGCCTATGCTACATGTTCTATGGAGCAGAAAGCCTTGGGGATCTTCTTTGTATTTCCAGTTCCTTGAGTGGACCAGACTAGAACTGATTGAGTTAATCGACCCACCTACCAGGTTCTCATTGTCATTTGATGTGGGTTGAGTATGTTTCAAAGGGAAAAGAAAGAGAAAGCTCTACTTGGTCCTCAGGTCTGAAGCTGAATTCTCCATTTTAAGTTTAATATTAATGGCAAAAAAACAGACACTCAGACCAATGGAACAGGATTGAGAGCCCAGAAATATTTAATGGGGCTAATGAGAGAAAGAAGCTCCTAGCTCTTCCTGAAAGTATAAATTTTGTAAAGTGTGCTTGTTAAGGGAAAACGAGAAGTGAGAAGAATAAGACTTTTCACTAAAGTAAATGGATAGAAAATTATGTCTTTGTTTACTGATATGAAGAAAATGGGAGAAGAGCAGTTTATGGAAGAAATCAATGGTTATATGTTGGTCATTTGATGTTTATACTTTCCTTTTTCTAAATGCAAATGCTAAGGAGCCAGGTGAAATGGTTAGAAACAGTCAGTGCAGGAAATAAAGATTTGGTAGAAATTGACAAGAAGAAGGTTTAATCAGATTTGAATTTTTCATTTGAGAACAATGAAGGGGGAGAGATAGGTTAATTCATAGTGTTTGTAGGACAGAATGGAATGGACCATAGAACCTAGAGGGTAAATCAAATGAGAAGCAAGTGAAAATATAAAAATAGTGAAAAATAATAATACCAAAGGGTTAAAGATTGCAGTGAGTTGTATAATTGGTAAAATGGAATTGGCAGGTAAGTGATCTGGAAGGACAGGAGGCAGTGGTCTTAAAATGTGATTCAGGAGTCAGGGACCTCCTCTCCAGAACTCTCTGCCCCATGAGTTTCTGATATTCAGCTTTGACTAAGGTGTTATTGTCATGATCTAAGATGCTGTGATGGAATGTAGCAAAACATTTCTAAGGGGGAAGTTGATAGCAATAAATCTGTACATTAAAAAATATATCAATCAAATAACATAATGTCACATCTCAAGGAACTAGAAAGAAAAACAAATTAAGGTCAAGTTAGAAGAAAAGAAACTAAGAAAGATCAGAGCAAAGATAAATTAAATAGAGGGTAAAAAGACAATGTAATAGATCCATGGCTGTAAGAGCTGGATTTTGAAAAGGTAAATAAAAATTTAGACAACCCCTTCAGTATGCTAAAGAAGACAAAAAGGGAGAAGACAAATAAATAAAATCAGAAATGAAAGATGAGACATTATAACTGACAACACAAGAATACTAAGGACCATAAGAAACTGCCATAAATAATTATGCATCCCCAAATTAAATAACTTAGAAATATACTACCAAAACTGAATCATGAACATAATTGAAAATCTGAACATGCAAGTTGCTAGTTAGATTACTGAGTCAGTAAATATAACCTCCAACAAACAAAAGTTCAAGACCAGATGGCTTCACTGGTGAATTCTACCAAATATTTAATTAATGACAATATTTCTCAAACTCTTCCAAAAAAAATTGAAGATTAGGTACAGTTCCAAATCCATTTTACAAGGCCAGTGTTACCTTGATACCAATGCCAGAATAGGACACAACAAGAAAAGTAACTTACAGGACAATATTCATGATTAACAGAGAGGCAAAGCTCATCAACAAAATATTAGCAAACCAAATTCAACAGACATTGTAAGGCACATCCACCATGATGAAGTATTGCATGATCTCCCTTTCACAAAGAACCTAAATAATATCAAACGCCGAAGAGTATAGAAAGGTGGTTGCCAGAGGCTGGAGATTGGGAATAATGAGATGTTGGTCCTGGGTACAAACTTTCAGTTATAAGATGAATACATTCTGAAGATGTAATGTACCAGGATGACTACAGTTACAAGTAATATACTGTACTTTTAAAATCTGCTAAGAGAGCAAGTAGATCACATGTCTCCTCACCAAAAGAAAAGTAACTATGTGAGTTGATGTATGTGTTACTTAGCTCAATTTTGGTAATTATTTCATGATATATGTTTATTAAGGTATATATTGCATATACCTTAAAATATAAAATTTTATTTTTCAATTCTATCTCAGTGAAACTGAAAAAAGAGAATTCAGCACAGTTACACATACACACACACACATACACACAATGTGGTGATTGTTTATAAAAATGACCAACTTTTTTCTTATTTTAAATTTTCATGTCTTTATGGTAATGTCTAATTAGATATTTTGATGATCTGAAGCTTAGCTTTTAGTTGAATTCTTGAGAAGAATTATTGATAATTATAATCTCAGGATTAGAGTTGGTAATAATTTACCTTCCATCTTTATGCTTGGAACTCTATTTGGATGGCATAAAATCTTTGGATTCCATTTTCTTTCCTTAGAAATATTAAAAGTGTCACTATGGACGACTACATTTTCTTCTAAAATAAAGTGTTACTAGAGACAACACTGATGGTAAACTGACTTTTTTCACTTATAAGTGTGGTCATTTTGATGGGGTGCCCAGAGTTTTGTTTTTTCCTTTAAAGTTGGGCAATTTTACTAAATAGCTCTCAGTTTGGGATATTCTGAGAATATACATATACAATGGGCCTTTTTATGTAATTTTAAACCTATTTGCAAATAAGTTACTTTGAATTATAATTTTTAATATTCACTTTCTTTCTATAACTTCATTATTCTTCCTTGGAGACACCTATTTATCAAGTTGTTCCTTCTTCCATGTTTATATTTACCACTTCTTCACGAATCATTTTTATGTTTCTTCTCCTTCTTCGTCCTCCTCCTCCACTTTCTCCCTCTCTCATCTCCTCCTCCTTCTCTTTTTCTCC
Organism: Myotis daubentonii; assembly: GCF_963259705.1. Classification (NCBI taxonomy): domain Eukaryota; kingdom Metazoa; phylum Chordata; class Mammalia; order Chiroptera; family Vespertilionidae; genus Myotis; species Myotis daubentonii. Next base: position 50,742,677 of record NC_081852.1, on the reverse strand, counting down.
TCCTTAGCATTATCATTTAGTCTTCTGTTCATTCATAATTTTAATTTGTGAATTCTTTATATTTTTTATTTATAAATCTTTTTTAAGATCTAAGCGTTTCAAATTATGACTTATATTTCATGTCTTATGGCATTATCCTTTTGTAGTTACTTTCCTTTGAAATATGTTACAATCCTCATCATTTTTATGATCCTGTTTTCTGGCATGCTTTCCTTGATGTGGAAATATCATTCTACTACTATTCTCTTCTTCTTGCATCACTTTGCATAAAATTTTATTTTAATCTTCTTGTTATTCATTATATAAAAAAATAAGTTCTCACTTTGTGGCTCTAGGGTACCCTCTTTTGTTGTTTTGGTGTGATGTTCAAAATATGTTTTATTTTCTGATGGCTCCTTTTACACTGCTATCTGGACTTTCTTTTGTTATGTAGCACCTCTCATCAGTGCAGAAATTTTCTAGGAAAAAGGTTTGGGTGACTGATTTTGAGGGTTCATATGACTCACACTGCTCAGCCTCTTAGGGCTTTCTCAACCTCTGCATTGACTCACGTTTGAAGTCATCAAAGCCCCTCAGTTTCATCAGCTGTTTTCGTGGCCGCCTGAGGTTCACAGTGAGCACCAGCTGATTTGTGTGCTTTCTTTGTTTGCGTTTGAGCAATTGTCAAGTCCTGCAAACACCTATTTATTTCCCTTTGCTCAAGCCTGAAATTTTTATAACCTAATTATTGTGATTGATGGTGGTTTATCCCCACATTCTTGTATTATGCAGTTCATGTTGAAAAAATGCATAAAGTATTAATGTAGACCTTTTCTGATTTGTAATATTGTTTGTTTGTGTCTTTTTTGCTTTATAGCTACTTTGCCTATTCATGGAACACTAGAAAGAGTTTTGAATTATACTATTATTTCCATTTCTAAGAAATTATTTGTGTTATCCTATTATTTTCATAATCCTCATAACTATTTATCATCATTATTATTTAGTAGTAGTAGTAGTAGTAGTAGTAGTAGTAGTAGTAGTATAGAAGGTGAATGAGAGGAAAGCTTTAAATATTAGGCAGATTTTTCAAGGTCAAACCTCCAGTAAGAGAAAGAATTCAGATATGAATTTCTCATCTTTTTAAGAGTACAAAGAATTGAACACCCATTTGGTTGCTTCTAAGTGTAATTGAAGCTAAGAGAAATATAAGTAGGGAGAGGAGAAGTGAAGAAGAGAGAGAAGCTTGTGGTTGTTACATGTAGAGAGAATGGAACTGTCCAAAGTCTCTGATGGTAGTTTTTGAGAAATTGAAAGAAGTTCAGTGTGCCCAGGGCCTTGTGAGCTAGGAGAAAAACATTAACTGACAAATAAAGGGCAAACAGGGTATATGATTCAGAACATTGTAGAACACAGCCAAGACTGGATTTAATGGGAGTCTACTTTTTGTCAAAGTAATTTAACATGTGTACAAAATACCATGAGTGCTTAGAAGAAGACTAAGTTAAGTATTAGGGATTCTGGTCTTCGTCATTCATAGACTGGACATCTAAGAGCACAAAGGATAGAACAAGTATAGAGCAATCATGGATTAGTGGAATGTTAACCACACCCAGAATTAAAGTGGTACCCAATGTGTGGAGAATTCAAAAGAAATAAGCGGGACCAGGTGAGGCCAGTCCTTCCTCAGAGGATCACGGGAACAAATGCTTTGTCATCACCTCAATTGCTGTTGAGGGGAGAGTTGTCATGGAGACCATGATACCATGTTGCATAATCAGAAACTGAAGCGAACAACAGCTTTAGTCTGAAATAAGAAAACACATTTTTTAAAAGGCACATTATCTTTTATAGTTTTCAGAACCCTGCATCAAAAGGTCTATGATATGCACTTATGAAAATACTGTGGCAATGACTTCACTTCCCTGCTTTTTATATCAGCTATTTTTTATTACTGCCTCTGAGACTTTGTGAGTCGGTTTTGTGATAATGTCTCTTAATACACTGTAACATCCGGTACTTTTTTCATTCTTATTCAACAAGCAAATGCATCAGGAAAAACAGTGGAAAAGAAAATGCCTGTGATTCAGATATCATTTTTATATGCAATCAAACGAGGAAGGATGTTGAAAGGCCTGTATCTCTGTTTATAAACGACAGTATGTAGCATCACTAAAATGTAAATTAAAAGAATATATAAATTAAAGCCAGTTTTACATGCCACTGTCCCTTGAGTGTTACTGTATTAAGAAGTCTCATGTTCCTATTTAAACTTGGGCTTCCTCTATGTTTGGCATGTGTAGGAAGTATGTGTGTATCAAGGGACATTATTAATTTCAAGAAGGTCATTAGCCAGCAATATTTTTAAAGACTCAGTTTTAAAACTTTTACAGTGTTATGAACTATGTGTCATCTCATCACTGCCAATGAGCTGAGTGATCAAATGTGTCCTATGAATCTTTACATGCCAACGGCATTCGATCAGTATATAGAATTGTATGAAAGTTTCAAGAAACGCAGACATACCTGGACATGTACCCTGTGTCAAGCACTGTTCTGGATGTTGGAGACTACAGAGATGCTGAAAATGCTCTACTTGCTCTTAATTTCTATGCTCATGTTCAGGCATTGTAGGCAGCTGTAGATGAAATAAATAACTCGCATTACCTTATAAACAGTCTCCCCTTGTATTATTTTCCTTTTCCTAAGACCTCTGTGAGAGCACTGACTGGGTCCTAATCAATTCTGCATCTCTAAAGTGCCTGAGACAATATATTTTTGTTACTGTAATCATCGTTCTGGGAAGACAGAGTAAAAATAATCTGAACAATTTAAACAACATTATAAAGATACAATAAAGATGCAATATTATAATTCAGAAATAAGATCTATTTATCTAAATTCCATTTAGAATGCAGTATAAGAATAGAATTCCTATTTTCATTGTTTTAAGGATCCTGCAATTTTATGGGAAAGTAGCAAAAACAAACACTGAAAACGTTCTAGAACATTTAGAAAGAACAAAAATATATAGATACAGGAATGCAACGTACAAGTGGTGGGAAGGGTAGGAAGTACAGACTACTCGTTCTTGGGGTTCTTATTGGTAGTTTAACTTATTATTTGGGAACCAAGCACCCCTGCGTTATGGTTAGTGAGGAGGAAGAGTATGGTTGGTTAGGTGACAGGCAATGAGATCCAAAAAGCAGCAGGTGTTTGCTTTGAATACCCTCTATGTGGCCTGCTGAAGCATTTTCAAAAGTTTCTGCTGCTACATTAATAATCATAACATCTCACTGCGCATCAGAAAGCCATTCCTCTCTTGATTCATCCCTGTAGTTAAGATTGATAGGTTTTGCCTTCAGATTTCTCTCTTGGAGTACTTTGTGTTAAACACTTTGTTAGCCATTCTCTCTGAAATGCATTTTTCTTTTAAATCTAAAAGAAAAAAGTAAGTGTCCTATTTTAGTTTTTGACAAGTGCTTAGGGGGAATAAGTCAAGTCATTTGGATAGTGACTGCATCTGTATTGCCTATTTAAAATGTCTCCAGTCGTGGATGAACCTGGAAAATATTACGCTACATGAAATAAGCCAATCTGATAAAGACAGATATCACATGATCGCACTTACTTGTGGAATCTAATGAACAAAATGCATTGACCAACAAAATAAGACTTGAAGCATGGAGGCATGGAACAGACTGACATACCTTGATGTGGGGATAGCAGGATGAGAAGAGATAAACCGAATAACATATATACTTACATACATAGCCCATGGTCATGGGCAATAGGGAGGTGAAGACCTTGTGTGCGGGGGGAGATAGGGTTGGGAGGAAGGGGATAAAAGGGGGGAATGGGAGATATTTGTAATACTGTCAATAATAAAAAATATATTTAAAAATAAAATGTCTCCAGTGTCCCTACACAGTGTCTCTATATAGTAAATTATCGTTTTTCTCTTCTATGAGTGTTAGCATTTCTCCATCAAGTAATTTTACTTCTAACTCCCACCACAGGTTTAGGGATAAAGAGCCTTCCCTCTTTGCCCAGAATTCTATCTGCTGTGCCTCTAACCATCTCTCATGCCCAATGAACAAAGCCATATATAATTCAACCTGTGGGACTCCAAGATACCAACAGTAGTCAGCTAGATTTCCTCCCTGTGATACTGCCCGCTGGTCTATGACTTTTCAAATTTATGATGGTTTAAAACCTTTATGCATTCATTAGAAAGCATACATTGAATTTTGATCTTTCCCCAGGTTAGCTGTATGTGTTACAATACTCTCTAATGATATTGGGCAGAGGCAATGAGATGATTTTGCCCAATTGTAGTCTAATATAAATATTCTAAGAAAATTTATGGTAGGCCAAGCTCAGTCATGATGCTCCATAGGCTAGGTGTACTAAATGTATTTTTGACTTACGATATTTTTAACTTAAGATGGGATGTAGCCCAATCATAAATTGAGGAGCATCTATAATTTTAACAATCACCCAAAGGGCTCTGAATTTGGACAGTTACTCTCTGTCATTCTCAGTTGGAGTTGTAACATAAAAAATTACTTATCCAACACAGAGCTATGTGCTATGTACCCTGTGTCAGGCACTGCTCGGGCATGGTGCAATAGGGAGACAAATAGACAAGGTCCCTGTCCTCATGGAGCTTGCCATCCAGTGTGTGTGTGTGTGTGTGGGGGGGTATACATCTATACATCTGCATATTCACCTGTGAAGCTGTGAGATTAATTATACCTGCTATGAAAGGGATGTGCATGGGACTGTGGGAGCTCATGCCTGGGAAATTGAGGTAGTATGGGAGGGGTAGTGGTCTGAGAAATTTTCTGTGAGGATGTGAAAATTAAACAATAACATGAAAAGCGAGTGAGTTTAGTTAGCGAAAGAGGAAGGTGTTGGAAGGTGCAGGAAAAGCCAAGGGAACTGCAGCATGCTGAGACCTGGGAGGCATGGAGGGCTGTGACTCTTTTTAGGAAGATGACCAGCGGGGACAGGATGCAGGGAAGACAGCCAGAGATGGAGCTGGAGAAACAAAGGCCAGATGAGGCAGGATATGGTGGATGCTGTTTATGGCCTCTATTCTAAGAAAAAAGATAGTCATGGGCTGGAGGTGGAAGGCCATGTTAAAGGAGAACGATAAAATTAGAGGTGCCCTGAGGGCCTCAAAACTATGGCATTAAGTGTATGTCACAGGGAACTTGCCTTGATTCCATTTAAAGCATTTCTGCTCTGGGTGATATAAGGAAATACTTCCTTGAACATCTCTCCTATTTCTGAGGAGCTTTTCACAAAGACACCTAAGAATGACATCAGATGCTTTTATCTTTTTGGCACCCACCTGGAAATGATGCTCTAGATTACCCTGCCAGGTGGGTGGGAAAACCTGGTGCTTTTTGTCTCAGGGGACAATAGAGACTCCTTCAGTGCTCCCTCCCAGCCTATGTTGTTAGTTGCTGAAATTCAGTGCTTTGAGAACTCATAGTTTCAAACCTGAGGGACATGAAGATGACATGTGGGAGGTGAGGTGGGGAGGGGAGTGGCTGTCTGTGGGAAAAGCAGCCAATATGTCACAAATTTAGAATTTGGAGGAGAGTTAAATTAGCTCCTCACATGCTTCCCCCCCCCCCCCCAGCACAAATGTTCCAATTTCATTGTGCAGGTTACATTGCATAGAAATGGACTTTTCAATGGTTAAATATCAGTTTGAAGTTAACAACCTGAGACTTAACCAAATCAATAGAAATTACAGAAATCAGGACCTTGAGGCTCGTTTCACACCGAGAGTGAGAGAAATTGGACAGAGGATTTGCTATTGATTCTTGGCAGTGGCTGCCTCCTCAGATCCATCCTGAGGGACATGCTTTATTTCTGTGTCTCCTCAACCCATCCTTTCTTTTACTGTGTTCTGGAATGACCTGATCCCCCAAAAAACAAACAAACAAACAAAACACCATTCCCTTGACCTGGCCTGGGTTGCTCAGTTGGTTGGAGCATCCTCCCCTGCACCTAAGGGTCACCTGTTTGATTCCAAGTCAGGGCAAATACCTGAGTTGTGGGTTTGATCCCTGGCCCGGGTGCATACAGAAGGCAACCGATTGATGTTTCTCTCTCATGTGGATGTTTCCATCTCTCTTTCCCTTCCATTCCTTTCTCTTTAAAATCAATAGAAACATATCCTCGTGTGAGGAATCAAAAAACACTCCCTTACCTTAATGGGTCTCAGGACTGCTTTCTTTTATTGCTTTCAAATTTTTATTCTTATTGATGGCTTTATGGAGGAAAAATTGAGGAAGGGAAGATTTCTCCAGAATTCCACACAAGAATATCATAGCATGAACTCTCTGACAGTAAGCTCCATCGCAGGATAAAATTAGACCCCAGGAGAAGTAGTAAGAGGGCCATCATCCGAGTCATTTAAAAGTCAACTGGACAAAGTCATGAAAAATGTGCTACCAGCTTTGGCCAAATGGGAATGAAGAAAGTGAACGTAAAATATTTAGTTCCCCTTAGTTCAATTTTCCTCTAAACTCAATTCTGTAGCTCCTGCTCACATCAGCTATATCCGCAGAAAAAAAGTATTTCTTGTTTCTCTGCTACCACATTCCTTAAACTAGAAAAAATAAGGACCCCTCCTTCAGTCATCAAGAAGCAGCACAGACTCCAGGTAAAAATTTGGGGACCCACTTTCTAAGTCCAGGCCTATTCCCAATTATATAGTAATTCCACGGAAATTCCATAGGAAAGGTCAGCATGTAACATGTCAACAAAGGTGCATCACTTCCTGAAATTTCACATTGGTAATTTCTTCCACATACAAGTAATGCTTTCAGGCCACCCAAAAGCACCTATTTTCTGACAGCAAGGTATTATAACAATTATTCTGAGGGAATCTATATATTTCTTTCTTTGTTTTTTAACATGCCAGCTGAGGAGTCTGGCTCCAGACCAAAATGCTGAGTGATCTTTCAGGCTGACTACAGGCAGACACGGCTCAGCTGGGCAGGCCTATGGGGGAAAGTGGTCCCCCCACACCAGCCTCTGTGCACAGCTGCCCACTGCAATGTCCTGGAGGAAGTTACCCTCAAGGACTCAGGTTATGGCCCCTTCTTTCAGAGGACTCCTCCTTGGAGGACTCAGCACAGGTACTTCCTGGGACCTTTTGTCACCACCTCCTCACCAGGGACCTGGGCTGAGGCACTTCGGTCTCTGACTGCCTTTTCTTCCAATCCCAGCTCTTCCCCCCTCCCTCCCTCTGGGCCATAAGTCCATAAAAAGTCAGGGGCCTTCCCTGCAGGCTCCTCTTCAGAAAGCTGCTTCCCTCGCCTGGGCTACCTGTCATGGGATCTGAGCCCATGCCGTCCTGCGGGAGGATGGCTCTCTGCAGAACTGGCACCGTTGGCTTTGCCTCCTGCCTGAACAGTCTCAGGAAGGGAATAAAGGCTCTGTCGTGAATTTTCAGTCTGGCTCACTGTGTCCTCACCAGGCAGCTGAACGCTAATACTCCATCATGTTATAGAAAAGGTTTATGACCCCAAATATGTGAACTATATGCATCAAGGTCTTGAGCTAAATCATGTCCCTATCACCTAGCACTGTGGGTCCAAGGAGAGGTGAAGTGGCTTTCTATGAGAATTCTGCAAGTGACATAAATATAGCTTGCATCCTCCCCAAAATGTCAACACAAAGCCCCACATCCTGATAAGCCAATACAGTAGTGTCATGTGCATAGACTTCACAGTTTATGGGGTTCTGTGGTGAGAAGGTGGTGACAGAAGGTCCCAGGAAGTACCTGTGCTTAGGCCTCCAAAGAGGAGTCCTCTGAAAGGAGGGGCCATAACCTGAGTCCTTGAGGGTAACCTCCTCCAGGACATTGCAGTGGGCAGCTGTGCGCTACTGAAAAGGGCAACACAGTGAATTCTTGCCTAGACCTTCAGAAAGGAGTTCAGCCTGGCTTATACCTTCACTTTAGCTCCCTGTGACCTGTGCTGCCTTTCTACCCTACAGCATCTATCTATATAAAAGGCTAATATGCTAAGTGTCCTTCCCACCTTCCAACGAGTCGCTATGATAACTTGCTTTATAGCCAGGTGGAAGCACTTTACACTGTAACCAAATGTTTGTGAAGCATTTCCCTGTGTCTCATCTCATTTGATCCTTACAGAAGTCCTTGAGAAGGTAGATAGGAGACTCGGTGGAATCCTATTTTCTTTTCATTAGCTGGAAAAGGGAGATTTAGAAAGCTTAGAAACTTGACCCAACTGAAAAGAACTAAGAAATGGTGGACCTTGAAAATGACTTCCCACTGTGCAGAATATAGTCAAACACTGCTGCAGTCAAATATTTTACCCTTTGTTCTCCTTATGTGATCTACAGTAATAATCTGCTTTGTGTTGATATTTACTGCTGTGTTGCTGACAATTACCTGAAAGAGAAGTTTGGGTGCTTCACTAGGCTGGAAAAAATTTAGCTAAATCAGAAAGCAGGTCTAATTAAGCAAGTTTATTCTATATCTATAAAAGGCTAAGTTGACTCACACATGTGTGATACATATAAAGCTCTTGGCGCCAATTACATGTGTATGTTCTGATCTGTCATTGTAAATCATAAACTTGGTTGACGTTTCTATTATAGAGAAAGGGTGAATAGCGATATTAAAATATCTCTTATAATTAATTTCCTTTTCATGTGCACAAATTCGTGCACCAGGCCACTAGTTGTAAGATAATCAATTTGTGTTCTTTTAAGCCACTCAGCATAGAGTAAATATTACAGCAGCAATTGTAAACTAATGCAGGCTCTTTCATAAGTACCCTTTAACTTGATTCTCAAAACAACTATGAAGTAGGTTTCATTATCATGTAGGTATCTACTTGAAAAGTTTTTTACTACTTCTAAGCTTTAGATTTTTACATTTTTCTGAAGATTAGATAAGGAATAATTTGCTCAACATTTCACAGCTAGTAAAAGGCAGAGCTGGAACTCAACCACATATATGATTCAAACCTAGGTCCCATTTCTATTATATCCTCTGCCCTTCTCAAGTTTTGGGGGATTGCAGCCTCCAATAAAATTCAGATGAGTTTTATTGCCACATACTCACTAACTGCCTCTCACCCCAATTCTCTATAGATGCCTGGCCAGAAACCACACACATAAACAAAATGTTACAATCAGAACCCCAGAAGCAATTATGTACTGCTTGTCTCCTTGCAATCAATTTTAATGCACAGGGAAATTAGCATGCAAATGCTCTTGGATTTTAAGCCACTGGGATAGAGAAATTAACCCTGCCCCAATCCTCATCCTAATCACTTTGCAGGACACTCTGCTCCCTGGCTCCCTTACCAACACAACCTCCACTACCACCAGGCCACAGCACTCAACAGACTTTTGCATGGGCTCTGAGAAAGTAGCTTGTGAGGACAGCAACAACATCTTACTGTTCATTACAATTCACAGAAAGGCCAAGCAATGTTCACCTCCCCACTGTCAGACAAGAGTGTGCTGTATCCTGTAGTTGATTGGTTCCCTTCACCAAGCACAGATAACCTTCTAAAACCTCTACTTGCCTGATGGATGATAAGTGAAAAGTAGAAAACTGGTGGACATGGAGTGAGTACTTCAAATACTGTGAATAATGCTCCGGAGGAAAACCTGCCTCAATAATGAAGTTAATCAGACCTCCACTCAGTTGTCCTTCTTCAAGGATGACCTCCACTACATTCACTCTTCATGCCTCCCCTAAAGAAGGTTCTGCCATCATCACCTGCCCACATTGCTTTGTGCCTCTTATCTACAGATTCTATCTCTCTCTCTCTCTCTTTTTTTTTCCCATTTAACAAGCTCTGAATTATTAGGCACTGCTGTATGATTTTTAATGAAGAGTCATCACAGAAAAAATAATAATTTCTTCTTTCAATTTTTGACTTGTGGTTCCCTGCTGTCATAGTTCCCTCTGTAGGAAACAGCTGCCCACACAGACAGCCTGCAGAGCTGCGATCTCCGGTGCCAGGATAGGTGAGTCAGCAGCCAACACTATTTGGCTTCTGTAGAAGCTTCCAAGAAATGGAGGATTGGGAGTTGGTCTAGTTACTCAGGCCCATTGTAAATATTGATAGTAGTAATGATAAAAAACAACAATAATAATGAAATGTCTTGGATTGAGTTTTTCTATGCTAGGAAGAATAAGAACATTAATTCATAGTTTCCATCATCAAATAAAGCCCAGGAGGTATATATTAATCACTTTTTTTACATGTGAAAATGGAGCTTAAAGAAGTTAAGTATATTTCTGAAGATTAAACACACAAATAACTGGGTTTGATTCTAAGAAAACACTCTTTCCACTCCTGCTGTACAGAGTGATAACATATGACTGGCTTTCATGGTTACTAACTTCTTTGAGCCAAATGGGTCTGATCCTCCCCCATCTCATAGCCACTGCTCTGGTGAACAATGACCGGGCTCAGGGAAAGAGGATGAGGTACCATGGTCAAAATGGCAAGGAGTCCAATGAAAAAGCCAGGCAAACTGTGAACTGAATGATCAATATCAATGAGGTAGGTAGAAAGAAAGAGTCTAGATTCAAAGCAAAAGGTACAGAAAGTAACCCAAAGAGGTAGGAGCCATGGTGTGTGCAGAAGGTAAGTGGCAGAACCTGGAGTGATTCCCCAAGCTGACTGGCACCAGAATGGTATCTAATTGTGAAAACACGTATCTAGGGCATAAGAAACCAGAGTAAAATAAATAAATAAAATATATTAAAAACAAAATAAGACTGGCCTAGCTTCCATATGGGCAGTGTAGCTATGATGACTTGCAGGAGAATTTGGGTGGTGCCAAGAGAGACTTTTTAAACTACTGTTTGCATGATGTCAGGAAAGAGAATTAAGCTTAAATAGTACGTATATAGATAGTTATATAGATGATATATGAAAGAATTTAAACCCAAACTAAGGAAGCACTAATTAAGCGAATATAACAGGTGATAAAGATATGGAAAATTGAATATGACCAGTGTTATTAAGCTCTAATGAAACTATTGTTCAAAGTAAGAAAACTCTTTTATTAATCAATAATTGCAGCATTCCCAACAAAAATAGACAGATGATTACTCATCTTATTGAGCAATATTTCTTGTGATTTCTTTATAACCTCACGAATGCACTGGTTTTTTTAGTGTTTGACTAATCAGGGAAAAGTTGAAATACCTACTATCTGTCCTCATGAAAGATATAGCCCATTGTGAGGAGAAGATAAAACCCACAGAAAAAACTGAGAAAAACAAACTGAGCATGAATCTGAGAGGATCTGATGACACATCAGAGACAGGAGGAAATAGGAGCTAGGCAGAATCCAGATAAGTTTAATGGGATAATGGAGGCATAGTCTTGACCTTCAAGGATATGTTACTTGCCTAGGTATGGAGAAAAGAAACAATATAGGAGGCTAAACAGTGTTACTCAAGGAGAATGAGCATGTTGCATATTTACTTAATAGAGATGTATAGGTGAGGTGAGTAGAATGTGGGCATTAAAGAGGTTTCCTTCTCACAGCAAAACTCAATATTAACTAATACACATAGCAGAATGCCTACCACAATTCCAGGCTTATCTCCTATGAGGTAAAATCTCTTAGCACAGTATGCCTACCTCCTTCCCCAAAGCCCTAGAAAGAGTTTCATTTGAGCACCTCAGTAGCTCTGACTGGGTCATGGGCCAAACCCTGAACCAATCACGGTGGGCTGGGGCTCTGACAGGTTTAACAGGTGTACCCACTTCTGGGGCTGAGAATGGTGTTCTCGACACATGAATTGCAGAAACTGAGAGTCTCAGAGGTTTCCCTGAGGGGAAAAAAACAAATGTTCACCATGATTCCTAAGTCAGATTTATTGCCCCTAATTTTATGATTTTTATAATAGATGTGATCATTCTTCTGGATATCCTATCTAATAAAAGAGAAAAATGGTAATTGGCGTACGACGATACCCTTTTCATTGGCTAATCAGGGCTATATGCAAATTAACTGCCAACTAAGATTGGCAGTTAACTGCCAACAAGATGGTGGTTAATTTGCATATGTAGGCACAATGCAGGGAGGTGAAAGGGAAAGCAGGAAGAAGCCCCCTGCCACTGACAGTGATCAGAAACCCAGGGGGGAGCTAAGAGCTGGGGGGCAGGGCAAAGGCGGCCCTAGGGCCGCCTTTGCCCTGCCCCCCAGCCATGATCAGAGAATCAGGCGCCTTTGCCGCCCTGGCCAGTGATAGCAGGAAGTCGGGGTGGAGCCAGCAATGGGAGCTGGGCACGGTCGAAGCTGGCAGTCCCAGGAGCTAGGGGTCCCTTGCCTGGGCCTAAAGCGAAGCCCACGATCGCGGGGCCACTGCAACTACGGGTCCCCGCTGCCCGGGCCGGACGCCTAGGCCAGAGGCGTTAGGCCTGGGCAGGGGCGGAGCCTGCAACCGCGGGGAGCTGGGGGTCCCCTGCCCAGGCCTGACACCTCTGCCGGAGGCCTCAGGCCTGGTCAAGGGGCCGATCCGGTGATTGGTGATTGGAGAGTGATGAGGGTCAACTCCTCTGGCCGAGGCATCAGGCCTGGGTGGGGGGCGGAGCCGGGGACTGGGGGGATATGATGGTCCCCTTGCCCAGGCCTGAAGCCTGGGTCAGAAGCGTCAGGCTTGGGCGGGGGGTGGAGCAAGCGATCAGAGGGAGATGGGGGTCCCCTGCCCAGGCATGATTCCTGGGCCAGAGCCAGTGATCGGGGGGAGATGGGGGTCCCCTGTCCAAGCCTGACACCTCTGTCGGAGGCGTCAGGCCTGGGCAAGGGGCCGATCAGGCGATCGGAGGGTGATGGGGGTCTACGCCTCTGGCCGAGGCATCAGGCCTGGGCTGGGGGCAGAACCAGTGATGGGGGAAATGAGGGTCCCTTGCCCAGGCCTGACGCCTCCCTCTATCAGAGGCGTCAGGCCTGGGCAAGGGGCCGATCCTGCGATTGGAGGGTGATGGGGGTCAATGCTTGAGGGCTCCCAGTATGTGAGAGGGGGCAGGCTGGGCTGAGGGACACTCCCCCCCCCACACGCCCAGTGCACGAATTTCGTGCACCGGGCCCCTAGTATATATATATTCCATTACTTCTTGATGTGGTTTCTTGTTGTGCTTGATATGGTCTCTTCTCCAACATGTATCAGGAAATAAAAACAAAGAGGCAGATACAAAAGACATTACTACTCGGCAGTGTACTATTTGGGGATAGGGTAAATAATATGTCTGTGCCCACAGTTTTCTGAGAAAAATACTGTAATAACTGTTCTAAACACAATGGTTAAAAGTACACAAATCAACAAAACAACTGGTCAGTATTCTTCAAAGGTGTCAAGGTTATGAAGGACAAGAAGACTGGGTAACCATCAGAGGTTAGAGGAGACTAAGGAGATGTGACAACTGTAGAGGTCACAGCCAAAGGTGACCAGATCCCAGCTCCTGGTGTCACACCCTTGTATCCTCCCATCTCCTTGACTTGTTTCTTAAAAAAAATGCACAAAAAAAACAGGACAAAGGAGATGGGATGTCATTCTGTGGTTGTTACATTATACAGACTCTACATTGCTAGCAAACTCACTCACCTGCCTTTGAAGAAGTTAGTAGCCATTTGGGGAGGCCCACCAGGCAAGGAGCTGAGGACAGCATCTACAAGCTGAGCATAGTTTCCAGCCAACAGCCTTCAGTCCCATATAGACATACCTCGTTTTATTGTGCTTTGCTTTATTGCTTTTCACAGATGTTGCTTTTCTTTACAAATTGAAGGCAAGACCATCCGCCAGCAAAAAAAAAGATTACAACCTACTTTATAGCATTGGTCTGGAACTGAACCCACAATATCTCTGAGGTATGCCTGTAGTCTCAAGGGAATGAATTCTGCCAAAACCTGGTGAGCTTGGAATCAGATTCTTCTCCATCTGGCTTCCAAATGAGACCAACCCAGCTGACACCTTGATTTACAGCCTTGTGAGACCCTAAGCAGAGGATCCAGGGAAGCTGTGCCCAAACTACCAACCTACAGAAACTAGGAGATAATTAATGTGTTGTTTTAAGCTGCTAAGTTTGTGGCAATTTGTTATGCGATAATAGAGAACTGTCTTAATCAGCACGAGCAGCTGTAACAAAATATCATAAACTGGGAAGCTTATCAACAACAGAAATTTATTTCTCACAGTGCTGAGAGCTAGAAGTCCCAGATTGTGGTGCCCGCATGGTGGGGTCCTGGTTGGAGCCCTCTTCCAGGTTGCCAGTGGCTAATTTCTGGTTGTTTTTTCACGTGGTGAAAAGACAGCAAGCTAACTCTTTGTCCTCTTCTTATGACCCCATTCATAAGGGCTCCACCCTAGTGATCTCATTACTTCCCAAAGGCCCCACCTCCAAAGCCATCACATTGGGACTTATATTTCAACATATGAATTTTTTTTGGGGGGGGGATGGTAACAAACACTCAGTATATATAATACCTAATATGTCAAGTAATTGCAATGTGATACCCTAAAACAGAAAAAGGACATTAAAGGGGTGAAAATGGTGAAATCCAAATAACGCCCGGAGTTTAGTTGACACTCGATACCAACGGTAACTCCTTCGTTTTAATCATTGCACTGATATTATGAAAGATGTGAACATCAGCAGAAGCTGAGTAAAGCATATACTGGACCTCTCTGAATCTCTCTATATAAAAGCCTAATATGCAAAGTGTCCCCATAGGAGTTTGACCGACCAGGAGTTCGATCACTTGCTGATGTGTGCTGACCACCAGGGGGCGGCGTAGAATGAAGGAAGGCCCCGATTGGCAGCCAGCAGCCTCTAGAAACCCTACCCATGCACCAATTTTGTGCACTGGGCCTCTAGTTTCTAAATAAAAAGTTAAAAAATAAACATAAATAAGCTTAAAAAGTACACAAATCAGCTATGGCACTTGTGGAAAATAAGCCTCGATTCTGATGGCTGGCAATAGTGTAAACAGAACAAAATGTTCATCAAAGTGGGAAAGATAACTATGGACAATTTGATACCATGTTTGGCTGCCTGAGGCCCAGTTTCCCCTCTTGCCCAAGCTGGTTCACTCATGGCAACACCTGAGCAGCATTTCTCCCCTTGGTACACATTTTTTTCTTTTCAATCATGATAGCTATTGTTAGTGGTAGCTTTATTTTTAGTTACCTATTCTTTGAAAAAAAATTTATGTAAAAGATCTTTCCCCCAAATCTTCCTATTCCCCAGAAATCTCTCTTGCTTCTGTCTCTCCAACAGTTTCTCCCATAATTATACCGTTTTCTTTCCCTTCCCTACCTCTTTTCTCTTCCTCACATGGTTTGGAATTGCTAAGAAAGGTAGGACAAGAACTACCTACATAAGTAAAGCAAGGTGGCCTGCTGTGTGATTGTTCTTTATACTCTAAACAGAAATACACAAAACCAGCACCTATCCCAGTTGCGCTGGGCTTAGATTTCATACAGAATTCATCACTTCCCTCCACCTAAATCTTTACAACAGCATCTCAACCCCGGGTACAATGTGCCCCAAATGTTGTACCTTCTTGGCTTCAAACAGGTTTTATAACTTCAAAGGAAGTTTGCGACCATGTTTGGAAATGAAGATCAGGTAGGTATACAATTTGGCAAAGGAAATGAATGTGGAGGGCCAGACACAGTTCTTAAAAAGCAGAGTTCACTTGAATAGGCTATCATTTGGAAAACAAATAGCTCAACCTGTATCCCAAACAAAACTAGGATAATACAGGTACCATTGACTTGATAAAAGCATCCTGTATCGGGCTGAAAGGAGCATACCTAGTAATTGAATAATTGTCTTACTTTTATTTTGGTCCACAGAATTAAAAGCCTCTTAAACTTATTGGGAGCTCTTGGGGCTACTTCTTGCTGCTTACCCTGAGCATTAGGTATTGTGTAGATCTTAATATCAATGATGTTGATCAAAGTCTACTATATGATCTGTACTTACATGCCCTGCCTCCAAGATGCCCAACTATTCCTCTGAAATTATCAAACCTTCTTTGAAGTGGAGATGGAACAAGACACCCCCTATTATCAAAGCGAAGGTGAAAAACCATCCTTATGTGTAGAGTATAAAATAAATCTCTCTTATTTAAAGGACACAAAGATGAATAGGGAAAAATAGAGGAGAACTCCATTGAGGCCCTTATACTCACAGAAGTTACTATTAACTGTTCATTATTTTTTGTTGTTAGGTAATGTACATAGAAAGAGATCTGAATTTTGTATTTCAGAATTATTTACCTTTTTAAAGTAAATTTTAAAGTGCACTCAGAGTCTTGGGTGACACAGGAAGATATGGATACAGGGACTTAATGAGTGCTCTCGATTTAAAGAAACAGAAACTTGACTGCAAGCAGAAATAAACTGAATTTTAAAGTTAATGTTGCAGGTGTATCAGCATGCCTGACAAGATTTTCTTCTCCCAATTGTGTGGTTGGGTTATCAGTTTCGAAATGAAAGGGAGTTGTGTGTGCCCAGTAGATGCTGGCAAACGGGAGAAGGCTGCTGGGAGGGGGTTTTTAGTCTCACACGCCTCAGGAGGGAGTGAAGAGGTAATGGTGCCCATGAATCCTGTGCAGAGCCACTGAGAAATCACACCCCCCTGAGGCTATCTCAACAAGAAGTAATAAGAGTTTAAGAAGTACCGGGCTTTTCTGGAAAGTTTTGAGGCCTCAGAACTCTCCTTGAAATCTGCTTCGGGTTGATAGTAAACATTTTTGTGAACAAGTAAACTTCACATGGTAAACACTGCATCAGTGGAAACTTCCTTTTATGGAAAAGAACTTTCGAGACACCTTCAGTGTTAGTTGTATAATCTCAGGGGAATTTCTTAGCCTTTTAGAGCTTCAATTTCCTTATTAATAAAATGAAGTGGATAATACCTACTTTGTGAAGTTGTGGTTCTCAAACTTTGACATCAATCAAATATCTGAGGTACTTACTGAAAATGCAGATTCCTAGGCCATGCCCCAGACTTACTGGGCAGGTATTATCTGAGTTTTGTTTTGAGAAATATTATTTTAAGAAATAAATTAAGAGAGAAAATATGAAGCATCTGTTTTCATTACTATACATGTGTGGTAATTACCATTTAAAATCCCTACTCATCAAAAAAATTAAATCTGTGTTCAAGAGATGGTGGCTTGCTTTCAAGACACATTAGATTAAAAAAATAAATAAATAAAAAGAAGAAGGAGGAGGAGGAGGAATTAAAATAACAACTCTAAGTGCAAATAAACTAAAACAAAATAGACTAGCCTGTACTGAAACAAACCATGCAAGGTACAAGATTCAGGCCAGTCACTGTGTCTCTTTTAAGAGCCTCAGCATAACTGTCAGTCACAGACACCTATTGGAGGCTTATTATACACTAGGGGCCCGGTGCACGAAATTCGTGCACTGGGTGTGTGTGTGTGGGGGGGGGGGAGTGTCCCTCAGCCCAGCCTGCCCCCTCTCACATACTGGGAGCCCTCAGGCATTGACCCCCATCACCCTCCGATCGCCTGATCGGCCCCTTGCCCAGGCCTGACGCCTCCGCCAGAGGTGTCAGGATTGGACAGGGGACCCCCATCTCCCCCCAATCACTGGCTCTGGCCCCCGCCCAGGCCTGAGGCCTCTGGCCCAGGAATCATGCCTGGGCAGGGGACCCCCATCTCCCTCTGATCGCTTGCTCCACCCCCCGCCCAAGCCTGACGCCTCTGACCCAGGCTTCAGGCCTGGGCAAGGGGACCATCATATCCCCCCAATCCCCAGCTCCCCCCCCCACCCAGGTCTGATGCCTCAGCCAGAGGAGTTGACCCTCATCACCCTCCGATCACCAATCACCAGATCGGCCCCTTGACGAGGCCTGAGGCCTCTGGCAGAGGTGTCAGGCCTGGGCAGGGGACCCCCAGCTCCCCATGGTTGCAGGCTCCGCCCCTGCCCAGGCCTAACGCCTCTGGCCTAGGCGTCCGGCTCGGGCAGCAGGGAATCGCAGCTGCAGTGGCCCCGCGATCGTGGGCTTCGCTTTAGGCCCAGGCAAGGGACCCCTAGCTCCTGGGACTGCCAGCTTCGACCGTGCCCAGCTCCCATCGCTGGCTCCACCCCTACTTCCTGCTATCACTGGCCAGGGTGGCAAAGGCGCCTGATTCTCCGATCATGGCTTGGGGGCAGGGCAAAGGCGGCCCCAGGGACGCCTTTGCCCTGCCCCCCAGCTCTTAGCTCCCGCCTGGGTTTCCGATGACTGTCAGTGGCAGGGGGCTTCTTCCTGCTTTCCCTTTCGCCTCCCTGCATTGTGCCTACATATGCAAATTAACCACCATCTTGTTGGCAGTTAACTGCCAATCTTAGTTGGCAGTTAACTGCCAATCATAGTTGGCAGTTAATTTGCATATAGCCCTGATTAGCCAATGAAAAGGGTATCGTCGTACGCCAATTACCATTTTTCTCTTTTATTAGATAGGATAGGTGACCATGCATTGTAACACATGACTCTACAACTAGAACCACGAGGCCATGTCTAAATGTATCCAAGAGTCTACAGAGTGAGTGAGTGAGCCAGTACAACAGCCAATAGGGGCACTTGACCCAATCACATTGCCTCTCTTAGGGACACATTTGAACCTGAGAGGGATGCTGAAGCAGAGCTCTGCCCACATCCAAGGTCTTTAGATCTCTCTTTACCTGTGTATGTGCTTCTGCCCCCAGCTTTCCCTTCCAAAGACCAGAGACCCAGAGTGAGAAATAAAGCCCAGGAATATTCAAAAACTTGCTACATCTTGGGGTTTTTTGTTGTTGTTTTGGTTGTGTTTGTTTGTTTGTTGTTTTTTGTGGCAGGTCATTGTTTAGAGGCCTCCTGAGGTTGTTTCCTTCGCCCCTAAGGTAGGGGCAGCTCCCCGGGGCCACAAAAGCAGCCCCCCCAAACATTTCCGGCATTGCAGCCTCTCCCCTCCTGCCCTGGGAGCTGTGCCTTCCCAGGCCACGATTCCCCGTGGCCCAAAAATAACAGCACAGATGTGAGTAAAAGGGCCAAAGCCCACAGCTCAGAGAGATGCTAAGTTACTGCCTTATCACTGACAGCTAGAGTCTCCACATCTTAGTTTTTGTTGACAGTATATTCTACTTTTAGAAACACTGTAGGCATCAGGACAGGGCCTTGCAACAGGACCAAGCTCTGTTGCAAGCAGCCCTGCTTCTAGAGAACATGTGGTAAGAAAACATGCTCAGGACTTCGGGCAGGCATAAGTAGAAGATTCACAATGTATTATTCTGGGGTTTTGGAGCAAGACCATGTAACTTGCAGTAATTTATGAATATTTAAAGAAACAGACCTTGGCTGACACCCAGTCACTTTGGGCCCCGTGAACAGAGAGACCAACATACAAGGAAAAGTGTCACCACCATGACAGTGGTCATCACCCTGTTCATTGGGAGGAAATAGAGATGATTTTCTACCTAGGAGGTAGGGATAAACAGGATTTTCTCCCTAACCATCCAGAGATGTCTCTTGCTACCAATGTTGGTAATTAATAGACAAGTACAGTAGCCATAGCCTGAAAAGTGTCTCAGGCTCTAAGATATAAAGGTTTGGGTTAACCCACTAAGTAAGTCACCTAGACAAGCAAAGAGGAATCTAGAGAGAATAATAGAAGAGAGAGGCGATGAGTATAGTTGTGGCATTAAGGCAAACTGCAGTGGTAGGAGTCATTGGCCCTACTGTCCTTCTTCCTGTAAGTTTACTTTAGGGAAAGAGGCCACCACAATCTTGAATGAGTGCCTTCCAGGACTTAAATGAAGGAAGTGAATCTGAGTGACTCACAGGAAAGCCTCCATGTTGCTGTACTGCACCCTCCAATTCCCTGACTTCAGAACTCGAGTTGCCAATGGTTTGGAGAGAAGATTTTGTAGCTGGGTAACCACAAGTTCTTCCCATAGGCTGAATAGAAACACCTTTCCCAACATGGCATCCTCTTCCCTGGGGGTATGTGTGGAGGTAAACGGCTCAGCACTCCCTTTCCCAAAACTGGAACACATTTTCAGGGTCATCTCAGTCTTGAGGTTCCCCATAATATCAGCTAAGTCCTTTATTATGACTATATCACAACTCAATTTCTTCCTGAAAAGTCTTCTACCTTCACTTCTTCCATGGGTGTTCATCTCAGGGTGTACCCTTTAAACATTTCCTGTAGAATCTGATTAATCGGTGTCCTAACCTTTATAGATCTCCACACATCATCATTACCTTGCAATTCACTCTTCTATTTGCCATCCTGTTTACTTATATACAAGTCAAATCGTCTGAAATTCCCATTTTTATCATTGTCTCCCCATTGTGTGGAGTCTCTTTGTCTATCTGCAGCACCTGCCCTGCTTTTGCAGAGGGCAATTCATTCCAAGATTACAGTCCCTGTCTCCAAGTGAAAGTAAGAACCTGGTAGGTCTTACTTGCCTATTTCAATAATGTCAAACCTCTTGCACCAGACATGTTTGACGGATTCTAAATTGAGAAACCTCTGGATGGAGAAGTCCTAAGCCTTGTAAATTCACTTGTCACTGCTCAAGCATCGTCCTCAAAGATTGTATGAACTGAGGATGCTGAGGGCACACAGCCTGAACAAGATGAACATGAAGAGGCTGTTCATAAATAAATACACCACAAGTCCAGTTCATCCTATGTGGTAGACTGAAATAAGGGGAAAAGAGGCAAAACATCACCCAGAGGAGCCACTCCCAGGGCATTGTTGTTTTGTTTTGTTTTTTGCTATCCTCACATGAGGATATTTATTCCATTGCTTTTCAGAGAGTGGAAGGGAGGGGGGAGAGAGGGAGAAACATCAATGTGAGAGAGACAGATTGACTGGTTGCCACCCATAAGCAACCTGACCGGGGGCAGGAGCGAACCCACAACCTAGATACATGCCTTTGACCAGGAATCAAAACTGAGACCCTTTGGTGTATGGGCCAATGCTCTAACTGCTAAGCAACACTGGCCAGGGCACCACTCCCAGGGTTTTGCATGTAAACTCTGGAAAGGATTTTTTAAAAATAATTTAATTTTCTCAGCATAGTCTATCACTGTCACCCAGGGCAGGCCCACTAGTCATCGTGGCTGACATCTTTTCTCTTATAGTATTTAGTGAAATTAAACTGTCATTCTTCATTTCTCTTGATGGTTTTAGTACTGTAGCCATTTCTGACTAAGAGTTCATGCTTTATTTAAACATTAATTTTAAAGAGATTGGATTCAAAGCCCTTGTTTTCCAATTGGCATCTTTAGATGAGACCTAGGATGGTGGAGACAGAGACATCAAGGAAAATGAAGGCTGGCAGCATACAAGCAGAGAAAGGCATTTTCCCCCTTTCACTGGCTTGAAATTCTCTAATTAGACATCTTGGGAGAGTTCCAAGTCCAGAAATGGTCTCATTGGTGCTGTGAGACGGGGTGTGAGACAGGCCTGTGACTGTGTCCCAAGATAATATCAAATGGACTAGAGATGAGGAGGAATCCTCCCACCTGAGAGGCAGAGGAGCCTGCAGAATAAGATCACTCACAAAGATGACCACCTTCTCAAACTGCTTTCCAAGAGCATTCTTGGAGGTCACACTGTCATTCTTATCATTTCAGCTGCCTGAGCTACATCACCAAATGCACTTCACAGATTCTGGACCCAACACAGCCTTTTAATCAACTGGCCCCTCCAAATACAGCAACATAGGCTAGAAATACTTGAAACAACCATTGTATTCACTCACCTCACCAAATCTCCCATCCAGCTGGATTTTGATTACATCGCTCAATAAGCAAGCTTATCATTGAGGGCCTCTTGAGTCAATTGGTCTTCTCTTATCTCTCAGTGGCACTTATACTCAGGGTGCTCATGCAGCTTTCCCTAAGCTGGGCCCTGCGGCATATTGTTATTCCTCTAATATTGTGATGTTCCTTAGCTCAAAACCATATCCCTTTATCCTCCTAACTAGTGGCCTGGCGCACAAAATTCATGCACATTAAAAGGGAATTAATTAGAGAAAATATTTTAATATTGCTATTTGCCCTTTCTCTATAATAGAAGTCTCAGAGATGAAAGAAAATTAGTAAAATGTATATGAAAATCTTCCTCCTGTCAGAATTTGGGGCGCACCACAGGACCTAGAGTCAAGACCCTGCCCACCACCCGCACGTGCTTCAAAAACACAGGAGACCCAGACCCGGCCGGCCTGACCCCCATCAAGCCCCTGGTCCCCTGGCCCAGTGCCAGGGCAGGGGGCGCAGCCTGAGGTCCCTCACCCCGGCCAAGTCCCATGCAGCCTCAGGTCCCTGCTGTTCGATCGTGACGTTACCGTGTCCCAGCTAATTTACATATTCCTCTATTATATAGATAGGTAGCCGACCTCCATTGAAACCAGTTTATTTAGTTAAGGATTAGAGGAAAGCAAACTAAGGAAAGAGTCAGGTGGAACTGAGAATGAAGTTTTAACATTTATGGAGCATTTACTTCTTCAAGGAGAGCACATGCTGACCAAAACTTACATCCCTAAAGAAATATCTGTGTCTTATTCATGTTTCTGTATTTTTCAATATTTATCACAGTGCCTTGAGTAAGTGGGAGTTCAAATAAATGTTGGATTCACGGTGATCAAATAAATTTAAAGTTATCAACTGGAACTCAATGGAACATACTGCATTTGACTGCTAAGCTGTGTAGTTAAAATCATAAGCTTAAGGCTTAGACTCTGGTTTTTGAGGAAGTATGGGAAAGTTATGCAGCATTGCTGAGTTTCAATTTTCTCACCCATAAAATGAGCATAACAACATTACCTATTTCATAGGGTTGATATGGAAGTGACAAGATATTTGTCAGGTGTTCTGCATAGTGACATTTACATAGGTAATACATGTTAGTAATAATAATGGTAATAGTGATTCTAATATAAATAATTATTTCTTTATGACTACAGACAGGGTTAATTTAGTGGGATAACTCTATTTCTTTGATTCATTTGAACTGTAAGAAAAATTTCCAATACTTAAACTCCCATTATCATTTTATTTCTGTAAAAATGCAAGGGAGTGAGATCATTGTAGCTGAATGTTATTAGAAGATGGCAGGAGCCCTGGCAAGGTAGCTCAGTTGGTTGGAGCATCATCCCATACACCAAATGGTAGCGGGTTCAATACCGGGTCAGGGCACATGCCCAGGTTGTGTTTCTATCCCTGGTTTAGTGGAGTCAGTGCAGGAGGCAATAGATCAATGTTTCTCTCTCATATCCAAGTTTCTCTCTCTCTCGCCCCCTCTCTCTCTAAAAATCAATTTAAAAAGAGAGAGCGAGCAGGAGTTGGAAAACTCTTCCTGGAAAGGACTAGGAGTAAATACTTTAGATTTTTCAGGCAACATAAGGCCTCTGTCATACTATTCAACTCTGCTCCGAAGCCATAAATGAATGGGTGTGACTGTGTTTTAATGAAAAGATATTTACAAAAATAGGCAATGACCTGAAGGAGCTAAAACCAAAGGAAAACATTGAGTTAGTGAAATTCACCATTGAGAGATGCTTCCTATGAGTCACATTTAGAGGTTCCTCTTCCACCCATGAGACACCACTGCATCCTTATAGTCAACTCTACATATGTGTTTAAAAAACAATCACACAAATACCTCACAGAGGCAAAAAGAAGAGGTGCTTGGCTGCATATGGTCTCCAGCTTTAGTTTGCACAAAGCATCTGAGGTCACAGCATAATAGGTAAATTGGAGTGAATTCTCTATTATTTCCATCAAGAGTTAACAGGTGAAGCTCTAAAGGAGACCATCCTCTCTTCCACACAGGTGACCTAGGTATATCAGGGAATACATGCTCAGCACGGAGGCAAACAAGATACACTTTGTGAGATGAGACATCCTAGGGCATGATGTAGCCAATTTTAGTACAATTTTAGAGGTTTTGCTGGCTTTTCCTATATAGACAAATAGTGAGAGAAAAGCCAGCGAGGAAGATGCTAAGTCTTTGTTTGCTGATATGAGTTGTCCCACAGCTATAGCATCTTCTTTCATTGGGTTATTTACAGGATGTGTCTGCAGCCGATTTAACTACAATACACAACAGCCATTCAGAGACACCCCATTTACAACGGAAGAGAGAGAAACGTGGAAGCCAACCACGGGCAACACTGAGGAGTGACCGGAAACCTCCAATCTCAGATCTTTAGAAAAAGCTTCAAAACATATCTGGTGGCCCCACTTCCAGTCATATTCCACCCCTCCCCATTTTTAAGTAAAAAAAAAAAAAAAAAAAAAAGAAAAGAAAAATCAATAGCAGAAACTGTCACCAGCCAAAAATATTAAAGTAACCAGAGCAGTGAGAATGGGACCACCAACACTGGGCAAGATCCCAACATCTCTGAAAATCTCAGAAAAGTAGTAAGAAATGGACTAAGTTTTGAGCAAATGCTTCTTGAAGGTTCTTTATACATAAACCTACACTAGCTCAGTCTGAGCCTTATGATAATAATAGATTGAACATGGATATAAACTACCCAACCTTGATTATCCTAGTTCTAGATTTTTTTTATATGGCCATATGACAAAATGTGGGTGGGTTTTCCTTCTCTTAACAATTTGAAGATGAGGCTGGGAACATAAAATTCCAAACAAAATCAAATTGCAGAAGCCAGTCTATCATAGTTTCCAGAAAATCATAAAGGACATTAAACTTGAATGAACATTATAAGAGCTAAAACCCAGCTTGAATTGATGCATTTTTATTTCACTTGCATTTGATTATTCTTGTGATGTTATTACTATGCTCATAACTGTTGCAATTTGTCAGTACAGAGCGATTACTTCCCAAAAGTAATATGGCATGAAATCAAGAATGCCAAATGATGGCTTGCTCTGAGCACCCATTTTAGAGGCAATTGGTCAGGCAGTATTTCGCTCAGGAAGCTGAAAGCACTGTGTTGGTTAGAGTTTGAACACATAATTGGGGAGAAATGTCCTGTAGAAGGAGCACTGGATTTGAACCTAAGCTTTGTCTTTCAATAGTTGCTTGACCTTGGGCTGATGCTGCAAACTACATAATGCCTACAGGCCTTGGTACAAAGTGTCACTTCTGTTGAAAATGTCTCCCTTCCTTTTCCCCAATATCTTCTTGATGTATTCTTCCGCTTCCTCCAGGGTTCACCTCTACTATACACTCTCTCTGATTTCCCCATTATAAAAAAAGTCCACAAATAACAATAATGATAACATAACATTATTTTCATGCATGTAAAATGATATGATGTTATTAGGGTCCCTATACCATTTTGTATTTTATTTGTCTGTTTATACATCTATCTTCTGCATTGACTATTAATTTCTTGATGGGGATATGCTTTGCTCGATTCTATATTACAACATTCAGAACAGTGATGACACAGAGTAGACTTTAATAAATATTAATATAATAAGTTTCTACCTCTGTAAAATGAGAAAAATGATCTGAGCTTTCCACCTTCTATATTTTTTCAAGAATCAAATGATGTGCATGAACATTTGCTGTCAACTGAAATGTACCCTACACATATCAAGCGTTATGATGCTCTCCCAATGAGACAAATCTAATCTGTATGAGGCGTCACAAAGATGCTCATGGATACAACTGTGATCTAGTTGCAGTAAGAACCCAAGCTTGTTCCTTTAGCTGCTCAACAAGAACACAAATGTCTAACTTTTCCCGTGTTAAAAAGGGGAAGAAGTGTCCATGTGTAGTTTTTATAAGGAAAACGTACAGTGAGGACAGATGTAGATGTGGCAAGATGATGAATTATTTGGAATTCCCATTAAATATTTATTACATATATTTTGTTTAAGTTACACTTTGCTGACTCTGCAATGCAGGGTCTTTCTCCTCCTCTGAAGGACTCAGTAGGAGAGAGAACAGGTACATGGCACTTGTTCTCACCATGATGAATGAGAATGTGCATCAGCCCAAATGTCCGCCCACAATGAATAAAAAAGTAAATTATAATATACAGATGCAATGAAAGGCTATGCAGCAAAATTGAACCTTTACTAATGCGATAACATGAGTGACTGACTCAGATATAATATTAAGCAAAGAAGTCAGTGCCTTAAAAGAAAACACACTATATGATTCCACATAAATGAATTTAAAGAATGGGCAAAAGTCATAGAGGGTAGTAGAAGTTAAAATAATGGTTAATTTTGGGAGTATTTGGGGTTGGAAAGAGAATGAAAGATCCTTAGAGTCATGGAAAATAGCATATATAAATATAAAAAATGATCAAGCCGCCCATTCAAGATTTGTGCACCTTACTCCATGTATATAATTCCTCAATGAAAAGTGTACCATAACAAAGGAAAGTGAAACTCCTCTTGTGAGGTGGGGTTCATAAAGGATGTGTGTGTGAGGTAGACAGACTCATTCTACTCTCTAGAGTCAACTGCATGCCCCCAGAGGGCAGAGATGACGGCTGGCTTACTTAGCTCTGTATTCCATCTATCTTTTGTTAGACATTTTTGGCTGCTTTCAATTTGTAATGTGAATATTATGTTTATGTCTTTCACGTGGTCATACATACTAACTGTTCTTGGGTATACACTTAGGAATGGGGTGAAATGTAATACACAATATTATAAGTAATTATTTGTTAACTAAAAATAAATGAATATTTTAAAAACAATCTATGCAGAGAGAAGGGAACCTGCCTCTGTATTAGGGGGAGAGTGTTCCAGGAGGGCGGAGACAGGAGATGGGAGGAATGAGAAGTCAATCTGACAGCGAATCAGGCGCCAGTAGCCCAGGGACTAATTTCTCCCCTGAAGGAACATCCAGTGAATCTGTCTTTATCCAGAGATCCAGGCTGGAGCAAGTGAGATCGGGGGCAGTCAGCCAGCCTAGATCTGCCCAGCACCCTGGGTGCTGCCTCTCCACCCCAGTGTTGTCAGTGGACAGGTCCTACAGGAGGCCAAAGCAGGGAAGGGGCGGGGGCAGCCTCAGCTCTGCCGTGTGGTCTGGACAACTCACTTTAGTTTTCTGAGTCCCACTTTTCGCCATCCCATAATTGCAGAAAAGGCAGCTCCATTCCACTTCTCTGACATTTCCTGGTGGCAGAGGGGAGGGGAGGCAAGTGCCCGTGGAGTGGGGCACATCTATGCAACTTAAAAACTATCAGCAAAATTCATTGCAATGTTGACTTATATTTTTCAAATGCATGCAAATTTCTCATTTGAATGTATAGCACATCTATGTGTTTTAGTATAAAATGTGTTTATTTACAAAGTCTTCTAAGGGCATAGAACTGACCCTGGAAGCTGGGCTATGTTTAATCTTGCCATGTTCCCTGCATAATCATCACATAATCTGAATGTTGATGAGTTCAGAGCAAGAGGATCTCCAAGGCCTCAAGCTGGAGCAGACAACTCTTCCTACCATGACCAGCCCCTCCCCACCCCCCCGCAAAAATAAAAAATAATAAATAGACCAGTGTTAGTTCTCTTCTATCTCATAATATTTTCACCTGGAAATTGTTTTGTTTTGTTTTGTTTTTAATTAGTAACTTATGGGCCAGTAAACTTAACTCTGTTTAGTCAGTATATCTTTGAGTTCAATAAGCTTCCTATTGATTCATGAAATGTATGCCTTTCTGGTCATCCTGCATCTCACACTCTGTGATCAAGTTAGGTGCACATCATTCTGTGAAAAGTTTCTCCAGCTTCTAAAACGCATGCCATGATCGTTCCTCAGTGTTCATGACAGTTGGGCCACATGCATGCTGACAATAAGCTATTGAAAAACCTCATTTAGAATTTCTATTCATTATTTTCATGTTCTTTTCCTCTTATTAAGTAGATTTATAATTGCAAGCCTTGCTCGAGCGCTGGTAAGCAAATATGTTTTCCATTTTAAAATAATGTCTGCGAGTCTGAGGATTAATAAATGATAACAAGTGTCAGGATTGTGTAGCAAAATTACACCTTCTATTTCTAAAGCTACTGGAAACGCTTGACCAACTCTCCTCCCTCTATCCTTTCACACTCAGAAAAGCCTACGAGGGGCCAACAGGAAATGCTCCCTAGGTTGCAGCCCTTGGAAAAACACTTCCAAAATGAGAACAAAGATTGCAGGGGCCTTAAATCAGAACACTGTCGTATGCCGCATTAAATCAAAATGCTGTTCCTGTGCTGTGGTACAGGAAGGGAGGAGCCCCACTCCCACGTAAGTGAATTTGATTAAAAATTATTAACAGCAAGAACACAATCTCTGGGTTGAAGGACCCTCTGAAGGATGCATCTGCTAGTCATCACAGGTGACAACTGCCTGCCACAGAAAATAACTCCTCAGCCCCAGAACACCCAATCAGCAGTGTGTTGTCTTCTGAGAGAAACGATTCCACCTGAGGAATTGGAATTAATCTCAACGGGGAAAATATGCTGTTATACTGTGCACTTACATGTATTTATGCCTATTATTGAAACAAATCCCCAAAGCCAACTTGGTTCACATGTAACGGTGTTTTAGTCTGTTCAGGCTGCTATAACAAAATACCATAGTTTGGGCGGTGTACAGACATTTATTTCTTACAGTTCAGAGGCTGGAAAATCCAAGGTCAAAGTGCCCACAGATTCAGTATCTGGTGAGGACCTGTCTCCTGGTTCATGACCGGCCCTCTTGCTGTGTCCTCACAGGCAAAGGGGGTTTGGGCCGTCCCTGTGACCTCTTTTGTAAGTGCCCTGCTCCCACTCATGACCTATTTGACCTCCCAAAGCCCCATCTCCAGATACCATCGCCTTGGGCCTAGTAATCAACAGTGCAACATTCCGTCAGTAAGAGTCATCCATATTTATGGGTCATTGCTTACCCAGGACAGGTCTGAACTGCGCGGGTCCGTCAGAGAAGGATGTTTTGTTTCGTTTTGTTTGCAGTAAGTACAGTTGGCCCTGCTTCTCCGTTGGTTTTGCAACTGGGAATTCACTAAGGGGAATGGAAATAGCATTTTCGCATTCCCAGCCGCAGATTCCCTACTGCGAGTCCCAGCCCAGTTTGAACATACTGGTTTCCATCCGCCCCTGGTTGAATCTGCGGATGCGAAACTCCAGCTGCAGTTACCTTTTCGGGGAGTTAAAGGTACATGCGGATTTTCGACTCGGTACTTCCAACCAAAGGATGCAATCTCCCTAGGTAAGTAGAATGGCTTCTTCGAGTTAACAGGATATGTTTTTTGCCTGAGACGACTCAATCTAAGTGAAATCCAATGGCACCAATGATCTCTATACACCAAGCATGTCAAACTCAAAGGCGAACAGGGGCCAAATAAACAAGGTTTACGTTGATGTGGGCCACAAAAAAACAAAAGCTTCAATTTTTATAGAAACATAGGTTTATTTCAGTAGAGACATGCTGAATACAAAGGGCTGAAATAAATGAGAAATCATTAATATAAAATAATAGAAGTTTTTAACATAAATTAATATTTTTCTTGAACATTAACTTATCAGGCACTGAATAACTGCACAATTAATAAGTGTAATGCAAATTTACCTATTTTTCTTGTTCTCTGAAAGTGAAATATTTCCTGTTGCGCACACCAAACAAGTCAACACAAGACTAATAGACTAATGATGTGGCAAATCAGCTGCTAAAATATTTGCTGCTAGTATTAGTGGAGAGAAATGGTGCACCTGCTCATAAGGCGTGTAAGGGAAATGAATGCAACACAATTATAGTCATCAGTCATTAGCGAACATTGTAGTTCATTATTAATAATGACGAATAACAGGATATTGTAAAAACTAAGTTATGAACTTTTTATTAAAATGTTTCTTACATACCGTTATATTGGCTAAGCCGCAAAATAATTCGCTGTAGCTGCCAGTTTGACATGCTTGCTATACACTTAGAGCACTTGTTTAAAATTGAACGTAGGAGAGTTGCCCAGCCAGTGTGGCCCAGTTAATTGGAGCCTCATCTCCTTCAATAAAAGGTCGCAGGTTTGATTCTCATTCAGGGTGCATACCCCGGTTGCTGATTCCATTCCTGGTTAGGGCATGCGCAGGAGGCAACCAATGGATGTTTCACTCTCGCATTGATATCTCTCTTTCTCTCTCTTCTTCTCCCTCTCCCTCTCCTCCCTTTCACTCTAAAATCAATAAAAGCATGTCCTCAATTGAGGATTAAAAAAATTAAAACTGAATTTAGAAGGGTAATGATAACTTTTAACAACTGGGTGAGCTATAGAAAAGAATATAATGGGGAGATTGGTCTATGATATTAGGCCATCTGTGTTTGTTAATTGGCTCCTATTGAAGTTAGGCTCCTACCCTCCAAGAGTCAGGGAGACAGAGCCATATCTTGCTTGATGATTACATTTCAAAGGGAGAGTTCCCAGGTCCTTGAGAAAGACATTCCTGGGTCATAAAACTGTCAAGAAACTGTTAAAAGAGATACATCTAAAATGGGCAGAGAAAGGATTTACAATTGCAAAATTTTTAACATAATGTCTTAAGAAAAGGAAAGGCAGGTGCCCATAGTCAGAAAGAAACCTGTCTGAAGTTTAGTTCAGCTGAGGGAAATTAACATTCATGCCATCATGGTCATAGAAAGCATGTTAAAACTAGAGGCCCGGTGCACGGATTCCTGCACTGGCGGGGTCCCTCGACCTGGCCTATGCCTTCTCACAATCCAGGACCCCTCAGGAGATGTCAGAGAGTGGTTTCAGTCTGATCCCCGCAAGCCAGGCCAAGGGACCCCATGGATTCATGCACCAGGCCTCTAGTATGCATATAAGATCTTTGGTTAATCTCTTCCCTCCCTCCACCCCTCCTGCCCTTTGAGATTCATCAGTCTGTTCCATGTTTCCATGCCTGTGGTTTCTGCCCCTTGTTGAGCATCTACCCCCCTGGTGTTCAGTGCGCATCATAGCTACCAGCCAGTCAGTCTGATGGCCAGTCACTTAGGCTTTTATATATAGAGGTATTACCTAACATCATTGCAGGATGATTTCTTTTTCATTGTCTTTATATTATTCTTTATTTTTCAGATTGTCTACTATATGCAACAAATAACTTAATCAGTCTCATTTAGGTTATTGATGTAATTAGAAAACTTGCCAAGTAACTCCATTTGTGCGGAGCAACACGACGCTTTTCTGAATAACATTCCTCCAGGGGAAGAGAAAAAATTGAGATCAGTAGACAAAATATTTCAGTGAAAGTTTACTGATCACCCTGAGTTCATGTGGGAGGAGAAAAGCAAACCAGCCCTCCAATCCTTTTGATTACAAATAAGAAAATGTGCAGTTCTCAGAGACATGAGTCCAAAAGAGGCACATTTGATGTCAACTGTATGACTATCAAGGTAAAATATGGAGGAAAAGGAGAAACACACAAAGCTAAAAATAGCTCAATATTAAGATTTCATTACAATGTGCTATTTTCCTAGACATCCTTCATCTCAAGGAATGGTGTACTTGGGTTAATTTTCCAGAACTCTCACTTTTCATGAGAGTCTAACATACATCTCACATCAATATTTATACCCACCCTGTAACTCTTAGATTATATATTAATTCCATGCTGAAACCCTATTTTGGAAAATATATCTAAATATTAGAAATGTATAACATAAAGAATGAATCTTTCCCTCTGATGAACCCACAGGTTTATTTGTATCTATACCAGCAGACAGCAATTGTGTTACATTAACACTGCTTCTTACCACTGTTAATAGGCCTTTTTGGGAGAACATTTGGAAAACATGGCTTAAATTAATGTAAAAAGCAGGTTTATTTATTTAAACATTTCTTGGAGACAAGTCAATTGTGATGCTCTAGGAAGGGGAGGTTTATTATGAAACATTCTAAACTTTTTGGTGGAGTAACTTGTGTGTGTGTGTGTGTGTGTGTGTGTGTGTGTGTGTATTTGCGTGCCCACCTGTGTGTAAAACCTACTTAACATATCATAGAACTGATGATATTTTGATACACATCCATTAGAATCCTAGAATTTGGACACCTACAAGGACCAGACAGATACTGCAATGGAGAAAAGGTAGAGACTTTGACAAATGGAAAAGTTCAAATTCATAACCAATAGGTAACTATTGTTCTGCTCAGCTGATTGTTGCTGTGGAAAAATTTAGGCATACTATATCCAGACCTTTTGATTTTCCAAGACAAGACAATAATCCAGATATGTATGTGAAATCTTTCTATTTTTAGATATCAGCAAATAATTAAGGTGTTTTTAAAATACTGCATTAGCCAAACAAAATAACCCACTGACCAGATTTAACCAACAGGCTGAATGTTTGTATTCTGCATGCCTCGGAGTTATAATAATATTTGAGCCCTGAATTCTCTAGGTTGTTTTTACATGCATAAAGAAAATGATATTAATTATTTTATTGGACATTACTTATCCAGCACTGTGCTGAGTATTAGGAGTCATCCTTCCTCCTTCTATGCCTCCTTACTTTCTCTTATGTAGGCATGAAGCAAGAGATAAGACCCCCCCCCCCCGCACCCCCCCCCCCCCGCCCGGGCTCCAACAGCCATGTGATCTGGCATATCACATAACCCGAAGGTTGGGAGATAAAATCTTAGAATAGTTGGGTAGTCACGTCTCTCTTGCAAGAAGTTATAGCACCTACACTAGCCAGCAGTGGATACAATAGGGTCTTTTTCTGAGAGGACTCCTTTAAGCAGTGCCCTTTCTAACAGAGTTATGTCTATGACTCACTACTACGGTACTGCAATCATTCCCACATTCTCTCAAGAGATAATTCCTCTTACATGTAACTGACATGTGCTCTGAAGAAAATTGCATCCCTGGCTTCATGACAATGAAAATTAGAATTTAAATTCCCAGCTCACAAAGTTCCACATTTGGTTTCTGGTGAAAGCACTCACTGTGTCCTCATATGATCTGTGTGTGTGTGCGTGCATGTGTGTGTATGTGTGTGCGTGCGTGCGTGTGTGTGTTTACAGAGAGTGAAAGAGAGCTCTGTTGTCTATTTTAAAAAAAAAAAAAAAAAACACCCACAATGAGATATCACCTCACACCTGCCAGAATGGCTAGTGTCAATAAATCAACAATCAAGTGGTGGTGAGGATGTGGAGCAAAGGGAACCCTCATGCACTGTGGATGGGAATGCAGATTGGTGTGGCCACTGTGGAAAACCCTATGAAGTTTCCTCAAAAAATTAAAAAATAGGCCCAGCTGTTGTGGCTCAGTTATTGAGTGTTGACCCATGAATCAAGAGGTCACTGGTTCAATTTCTAGTCAGAGCACATGTCTGGATTTTGGGCTCAATCTCCAGTGGGGGGGGGGGGGGGGGTATGCTGGAGGCAGCTGATCCCTGATGTTTCTCTCTCATTTTTGTTTCTATCTCTCTATCTCTCTCCCTTCCTCGCTCTCTAAAATTAATAAAAACATATAAAAATTAAAAAATGGGACTGCTATTTGACCCAACAATTCTACTTCTGGGAATTTATCCTAAAGAAATTTATCCTGGGATAAAAACCAGATAAAGCATTATAAAGAAAAATTACTAACCAAGGTTCCTCATGAATTTAGACCAAAAAAATTAAGATAGTATTAGAGAATCAAATTCAAAATGTAAAATTGATAATATACATTGACTGAATAGTATTTATTCCAAGAAGTCAGTTTGGTTTAACATTTAAATAACAATCAATTATATTTAGCATATTAACAAAATAAAGGAGAAAAAACATATGATTATATGCTGAAAATAGCATTTCACAAAATTCAACACAAATTCATTAAATAAATTAAACAAAGAACAGAAAAGAAGTTCTAAAATTGATACAGGGCATTTATCAAAAACCCACCGCTAAAATAGTACTTACTGATTGAAGAATGAAGACCATATCCTTACAATTTGAGAATATATTCTCACTATTTCTATACAGCATTATTATACTGGGGGTCCTAGTCATTAATGATGCACAAAGAATAAATAAAAGGCCTACAGATTAGCGAAGAAGATTGAATTTTCCTATATTCACAGATGCTCTGCCAAGGAATTTACCAGAAAAACAAACCTAGTAGACTAAGACAGTGGTCGGCAAAATGTGGCTCGCAAGCCACATGTGGCTCTTTGGCCCCTTGAGTGTGACTCTTTCTAAGCCTTAGGACTACCCCAATTAAGTTAATAACAATGTGCCTACCTATATAGTTTAAGTTTAAAAAATTTGGCTCTCAAAAGAAATTTTAATCGTTGTACTGTTGATATTTGGCTCTGTTGACTAATGAGTTTGCCGACCACATGAATGTTGTAGTCACCTGATACAAGTTTTATAAGCACAAGTAAACTTCATTTATATATGTAATAAATACTTGAAAAAATTAAAAACAATAGTTTTTACAACATTAAAACATGAAATATATAGATATAAATGGAGCAAAATATGTGCTTGAACTGTAGAATATTATATGCATAACCCACAGACACAGACAATAGGTTGGTGAAGGCCTGGGGTGGGCTAGAATAGGTCAATGGGGGAAAAAGAGGGACATAAGTAATACTTGAAACAATAAAGATTCAAAACTACAAAATATTGCTCTGGTAAATTTCAAAGGACTTAAGTAAATGGAGATATATGGCATAGTCGTGGGTTGGAAGATTTAGTATTGTTAAAATGTCAGTTCTGTCAAAATTCATCTCTAGAGTCAACACAAGCCCTGTCAAAATCTGAGCAGCATTTTTAAAAAGATACAAACTGATACTAATATTTTATGAAATTGCAAAAGACTTTAAGTATACAAAATAATCTTGAAAAGGAAACATTGGAGGAACTCCAGTACCTTACTTCAGGAATTACCATAAGACAATGTCATATTTGCATTAAAAATCAACCGAATAGAACAGTTAGACCAAATGTATACACACACACACACACACACACACACACACACACACACAGTCCTTTCAGTTAATTTTTGGTAAAAATATCAGAGGTGAAGGTAATTCATTGTGTAAAGGAATACATTTTTTGTGAAATAAAAAAGCCAAAACAAGTGAAAATGCATTTTCAATAAAAAGAAATTTTCACTCTGACCTCACACAACATGCAAAAATTTACTCAAAATATATAATACAATTCAACTAGAACTACACACCATACAACATGACATAATTACAAGAAAAAAACCTTCATGGCTGTAAGGAAATCATAGTTTTCTTTGATCGGACCTAATAAAGAAGAACTATAAAAGAAAAAATTTAAGTGGACTTTATGACACTTACAAACTTTGGATTCCATTTCCCCATCCTTCACTTTGCTTTTATGTTATTGATGAATTTAAGCATTAGTGTTCATTTATTTTACTTGTGTGTAGGAGCTGGGGTTTTAGAACTCAGTGTTTTCATGGCCCTGTATATGAGGCGTATTAGCCAAAGGGGGATGAGGAACATCCTTCCTAATCGTTGTCAACATGAACATTATTTACATAATTACTGACCTTGCAATTATGGTTACGTTCAAAACCCGAGGAAAGTGTCAAAGTGTGTGAACAGTTAATATATTTAGGCACTGTTCTGTGTGATTGTAAATATTAATTCCTGTAATCTTATGAAAATTTTGTAAGGTAGGTAATGTCTCCAATTTATAGAAAGGAAGCTGAGATTTAACGAAGACCACTCAGATATTTACATGACTCCCTGGATATTTCCTCCCAAGTTGCCTTCTTTTAATGCATTTTTTTATTTTATCACATCCATAAAATTAGCTGGCTAAATAAATTCAATTCTACTCATCAATCATTAACCCAGATCTGATCAAATAGATGTCAAGTGGCAGAAACAGTAGCAATGAATCTGGTCTATCTCATCCTTAGAAAGTTTCAGGAATATATATATATATATATGTATATATATATATATATACACACACACTTATATATATACACTTATATATACACTTATATATACACTTATATATACACTTATATATACACTTATATATACACTAGAGGCCCGATGCACGAAATTCGTGAAAGAGTAGGCCTTCCTTCCTCTGACTGCTGGCACCAGTTTCAATCTGGCACCCAGGACCCTGGCTTCCCTCCAAATGCTGGCAGGCACCCGGGATCCTGGCTACCTTCATAGCCCTGGCTTCGTCCGGAAGGTCATCCGCATTTTTTATTGTAAGTATACTTACATATACATATACACACACATACACACCAACACATATACATATTTATTTCCCTTTGGTGAATCTTAGACAAATTAAAATTCCTGAACTATCTTTGAATATAGAATCACAAAAGTATTTAGCTGAAAGGAAAATTGATACTATTTCAGTTAAACTCCTTTCTTTTGAAAATGAGGGACTTAAAGTCCAGAAGTGTAATGTGCCTTGCCAAGGCTATGTTGATAGATTAGAGCCTTAGGTCACCAAATTCCAAATTCTGCCTTCTCACTGTTCTTCCCAGCTATCTTCAGCCATATGCTAGCTACAAAGCTTAGGGAGGGGGAGAATGCAGAGAATCAGAGGAAAAGAAGCCATCCCGGTGGCATTCCTGACTTTCCTCACTGCACACCAAGAACAGCAAGGATGTGATAGAAGCTGGCAGCCAGGCAGCAGGAGCCTGAGGTGCGGAGGAGGTGGGTGCACCAGAAGGCAAATACCATTAGCATCAGATGCTGGACGGACAGCTTATTGATTTTCTTTTCCCTTTAGTCACGATGCACATCAGTAAATAGCAAACCATGTCATGGGAGCCAAGGTGGACCCGGGCAACACTGGGGGGAAACGAAGCCTTTCAGGGGAGGCGGACTATTGTGGCAAACATCTCACGTCCGTCGGTTCCCTCACTGCAGCTCTTTAGGTCGGAAAAGATAACTTATTCTGTCATTCTTCCAAGTACTGCAAAGCACCACAGCTTCCTGCCTGTGTGTAGTTCTTTCTAGTCCTCAGTTAGGTGAGAGGAAGGAGAGCACATGGTTGTTTCCTTCCCAGGCGGAGGCTGGAGCAGGTGGCAGGTGGAGGATGGTTCTGGTGCGTTGGAGTCCTCAGGTCACGGTGATGACCTCAGCCCTGTAAAGCCAATGCCTGCCCAGAAATCCAGTCCCGGGCTCTGTAGGTGCAGAGGTCTCCACTTCCAGACAACAGTAGTGTTTCTAAGTTGCAGATGGTCCCTGCCACCCGAACATGTTGAGCTCCTAAAGTCATCAGTACAGGAAAGGAGTCACCGAGGCTTGTGGCGTGGGCTCTGATCATTAGAAGGAGTTAAGACTACTATTATGCTTTGATGGCTAATGAACTAGCATAGCAACCTGACCCCAGAGGAAGCCCTGGTAACTCCACCAGAAAGGAGGAGGGTCTGTCACCCCTAGATAACTCACCTCTAGCAGCAAAGGCCTTAGGATGAGAGGTCTGTCACCCCTAGATAACTCACCTCTAGCAGCAAAGGCCTTAGGATGAGAGGATTCTGAAATTAACGGAAGATTAAGAAGATGAGGAGTATCCGTTTTGGTGTAGAAATCAGGTGTGGGAGTTAGGGCTCTAATGATTACCCCAAATATTCCCCTTATACATTTCACCCAGGAACAAAGACCAGCCTAACAGAATGTTGCAGAAATTGCTTCTAGAACTGACAAGATACAAGTAGATCCAAGGGCCCAAGAGGTGGACTGTAATAGACAGGGTACTGCGCTGCCCAGATCTAAATTCTTTGCTTTGGAAACACTCCTTCACTCAGCTCCTGGTAATGTTAATAACTGACAGCATGAAACTTTGTTTCCTTTCTCACATTTGCTCCTGGTTGAAGAGAGCTATCTTGTCCAAGATAACTTCCACTTCCTGGGACAGGCCTCACCCAGTGAACAGGAGATAAGAGAGCAGCTGAGTGAGGCTCTTGTTATTACTGTATGGCAGCCACATCCCTCTGCCCCATCCTGCTTCTGAGAATACCCCCAGTGCACTTTTCTACGAAAGCTAATCTGCGATATCCTCTTATTCCCTTTGCCTATGTCCTTCATTTTTTTTTTCTGTAGTTCCATATTTATACCTGGGATAAATGTTTTTCAGCTTTTAGTATATTTTATAGAACATATATGGACAACATATTTTTCCAGATTCATTAATTTGAAAATGTCTAAAAATTTATAAAATCTCTGTGAATTCTGAGACATGTTGTCCCTGGGATAGAATTCTAGGATGGTACATTCCTTTTTATGTATTTATTTATTTTATGTGTTTATTTAATTTAGGTCATAATGTGACCGCACTTGTTATGTGATGTATCCAGGGACCAGGTATTAGGAAGTGCACATCTCAGTAGGAGGGGTGTATATTATTCATTTTACCACAGAGCCCCATAAACTGTGAAATCTATGCATATACATGGCACTATTGACTTATCAGAATGTGGTCGTTTTTTATTAAAATTCTGAGCAGTGTTAAGGGCCATATTTATGTCACTTGCACCACTCTCGTAGAAAGCTACTTCCCCTCTCCTTGGACCCACAGTGCTAGGTGATGGAGACATTGATTTAGCTCAAGACCTTGATGCATATAGTTCACATATTTGGGGTCATAAACCTTTTCTATAACATGATGGAGAACATGTGGCTAGTTGCCTGGTAAGGACACAGTGAGCCAGATTGAAAATTCCCAACGGAGCCCTTATTCCCTTCCCGAGACTGTTCAGGCAGGAGGCAAAGCAAATGGCGCCAGCTCTGCAGTGACCCATCCTCCACAGGATGGCAATAGCTTAGGTGCGATGACAGGTAGCCCAGGCGAGGGAAGCAGGAAAGGCCCCTCTTTATGGACTCAGGGCCCAGAGGGAGGGAGGGGGGAAGATCTGGGACTGGAAGAAAAGGCAGTCAGAGACAGAAGTGCCTCAGCCCAGGTCCCTGGTGAGGAGGTGATGACAGAAGGTCCCAGGAAGTGCCTGTGCTTAGGCCTCTAAGGAGGAGTCCTCTGAAAGGAGGGGCCTGGGCCTGGATCCTTGAGAGTAACTTCCTCCAGGACATTGCAGTGGGCAGCTGTGCACAGAGTCGGGTGTGGGGGGATCACTTTCCCCACAAGGCCTGCCCGTGGTCAGCCTGAAGGATCTACAGCCAGACTCCTCAGCTGTTAGGGAGTTCAGTGTATACTATCCTCATGTGGAATTCTGGAGAAAGTTTCCTTTACTCAATGGGAATGAAAGAAATTATTCACAATAAATATTAGAAAGAAGTAAAAAAAGTGTGGTGGGATTGGCTGAGGCAAGGGAGTGTTTTTGTTTGTTTTATTTTGATGGAGGAGCAGGTCAGACCATGTGAAGAGCAGAGTTAGGATCACTAACTCCAACTTATCATCTGAACACATAGAAGTCTAGGCCAACAGCCAAGTGCTGGGCTGCCAGCAACACAGAGGCAACCCACATGTATAAGTGATATGATGACCAAGCATCTTCGTGGATTTTGCCCAACATTTTGATTTGGACTTTGAGGCTAATCTCAGAAACCACAGGCTAATCTAACAAGTGCAGATGAAGGGAGACACCTCCAAGAACATAAAAGGGAAACTAAGAACAGTGACACTTGCTTTTCACCCTCCTGCGAATGAGCCGTGCTCACAGCTCGTGTGTCTGGCTTGGTGACCATTGGTTATTCCAGGGCCTTGCTGTCTCGAGCTAGTTCATCGGTCTTCCTTGCAAACATGCACCCCTGGACACTGAGGCTCTGGTACTCTGAGTAACCAATGCTCTTTGAATAGCCTGGACCAGAGGACAATTGAGACCCTTGGACTTTCGGTTCATTAATGCCCAATACTTGTGTGTATGTGTTCCAATGTGCTTGTAATGTGGATTCAACCTGCTGGTAATAAAAGCTAAATTGACACCATAGTCACCACTGTTGGCTCACTGTCATACTCGGTTGTCTGTCAGGAACCTGGGAGGGCCAAGTGACCACCTAGGGTTCCGGCATTGATTGGGCACCTCTGATAATATCTGGGGGTCAGGACATCGAGTGACTTATAGGAAAGACGCATAGCCAGAGTGCTTGTGACACAGTAAAAGAAAGTATGAGTTGAGGAGACACAGACATCAAACATGTCCCTCAGGATGGATCTGAGGAGGCAGCCACTGCCAAGAATCAATAGCAAATTCCCTGTCCAATTTCTCTCACTCTTGGTGTGAAACGAGCCTCAAGGTCCTGATTTCTGTAATTTCTATGGATTTGGTTAAGTCTCAGGTTGTTAACTTCAAACTGATATTTAACCATTGAAAAGTCCATTTCTATGCAATGTAACCTGCACAATGAAATTGGAACATTTGTGCTGGGGGGTGTGGGGAAGCTTGTGAGGAGCTAATTTAATTCTCCTCCAAATTCTAAATTTGTGACATATTGGCTGCTTTTCCCACAGACAGCCACTCCCCTCCCCACCTCACCTCCCACATGTCATCTTCATGTCCCTCAGGTTTGAAACTATGAGTTCTCAAAGCACTGAATTTCAGCAACTAACAACATAGGCTGGGAGGGAGCACTGAAGGAGTCTCTATTGTCCCCTGAGACAAAAAGCACCAGGTTTTCCCACCCACCTGGCAGGGTAATCTAGAGCATCATTTCCAGGTGGGTGCCAAAAAGATAAAAGCATCTGATGACATTCTTAGGGTGTCTTTGTGAAAAGCTACTCAGAAATAGGAGAGATGTTCAAAGAAGTATTTCCTTATATCACCCAGAGCAGAAATGCTTTAAATGGAATCAAGGCAAGTTCCCTGTGACATACACTTAATACCATAGTTTTAAGGCCCCCCAGGGCACCTCTAATTTTATCATTCTCCTTTAACTTGGCCTCCTACCTTTTCTTAGAATAAAGGTCATAAACAGCATCCACCATATCCTGCCTCATCTGGCCTTTGTTTCTCCAGCTCCATCTCTGGCTGTCTTCCCTGCATCCTGTCCCCGCTGGTCATCTTCCTAAAAAGAGTCACAGCCCTCCATGCCTCCCAGGTCTCAACATGCTGCAGTTAGCTTTTCCTGCACCTTCCAATATGTTCCTCTTTCGCTAACTAAACTCACTCGCTTTTCATGTTATTGTTTAATTTTCACATCCTCACAGAAAAGTTCTCAGACCACTACCCCTCCCATACTACCTCAATTTCCCAGGCATGAGCTCCCACAGTCCCATGCACATCCCTTTCATAGCAGGTATAATTAATCTCACAGCTTCACAGGTGAATATGCAGATGTATCTTTTTCCCACTGGATGGCAAGCTCCATGAGGACAGGGACCTTGTCTATTTCTCTCTCAATTGCACCACGCCCAAGCAGTGCCTGACACAGGGTACGTAGCACATAGCTCTGTGTTGGATAAGTAATTTTATATGTTACAACTCCAACTGAGAATGAACAGAGAGTAACTGTCCAAATTCACAGCCCTTTATGTACTGTTCAAAATACTTAGATGGTCCTCAACTTACTATGGGGTTATGTCTCAATAAAGGCATATTAAGTTGAAAATATCATAAGTTGAAAATGCATTTCATACACTTAACCTACCAAACATCATAGCTGAGCTTAGTCTGCATTACATGTGCTCAGAACACTTACCTTAGACCACATATGGGCAAAATAATCTCACTGCTGCTGCCCGGCATCATGAGAGAGTATTGGAACACAGATAGCTAACCCTGGCAGAGATAATAATTCAATGTATGCTTTCTAATGACTGCATACAGCTTTTGTACCATCATAAAGTTGAATAATCATAAGTTGAACAGTCTAAGTCAAGAACTGCCTGTAATTGAACTAAGTAAAAAAAGTGTTTCCCATGTGGAAACTTGTTTGTTGTCTTTTAAATCATCAAAGGGCAATATTCTTAGCATGTGAATGTGTCTTGTAATAGATCCTTGTTTTTTTCTTTTTAAAAAAAGATTTTTATTTTTAGAGG
Source organism: Myotis daubentonii (assembly GCF_963259705.1). Classification (NCBI taxonomy): domain Eukaryota; kingdom Metazoa; phylum Chordata; class Mammalia; order Chiroptera; family Vespertilionidae; genus Myotis; species Myotis daubentonii. The sequence goes on along the minus strand of NC_081852.1, from coordinate 50,700,733 downwards.
AAGAGGGACAGAGAGAGAGAAACATCAATGTCAGAGCTATGTATCAATCAGCTGCCTCCTGCTCACCACCTTCAGGGGCTAGAGCCCACAACTAGGTATGTGCCCTGGCCTGGAATCAAACTGGCAATCTTTGGGTGCATAGGATGATGGCAAACCAACTGGGCCACACCTGCCAGGGTCTTGTTTTTCCTTGTACAAGGTGATAACACACACTTCTCTTCATGAATTTACAATATCCCCACTAATAGTTACCTTTCCACTAAGGATTCTGAAAATATTCCCCTTATGCTTTACACCTACACCTTATTAGAATATGAATATATATATATATATATATACATATATATATTCATGTTTGGAAGAGAGTGTGTATTTATTTTCTTATTCCAACTACAAACCCAGTGAAAAATGATGACATCTGTATGTTGTTGCAGCAGAAAGTGCATTGTTAAATAATACTTATTCACTGGTGTGCTGGGCCAGCTCATATTGATTTGCAACAGCTAATTGTGAGCTTCTTGTCTCAATTCTGTATTCAGTTATGTCAAGTACGTAGTTTGAAGTTGTACATGGCGAGAGTATATACACCATGGAAATTAATGCACCAAAAATAGAAATTAGAGTAGTTGTCCCTGGAGAGCTAGTTGTTAAATATTTGTTAGAAAAAAATATAAAATTAAAAAATGGTTGTAATACTATTTAAAAATAAATATATCTTTTCTCCTATATCTTGAGGAAATTAAGAGGCTCTCAGAGCAGCCTCCAATTATTGGATGACTAACTGTGCTAGAGTGAACTGCGATATTTAAATCCATGTGATATAAAGGCTGGCTTAGAGGAGTGAAGAGATTCCCCATTATACTATACATAGGTAAGCAGAATTCCTCAATCATTCAGAAGCTGAATCATTCGAATGTATGAATAAAGAAAACTGGTAAATTTAAAATCCAGCATCTGCAGATGTCATTGTTAAAAAGAGCAATGTTAGTAATTTGGGGAGAAGAAATCTTTTCCTGAGTTATGGCTGGGGTGAAAGGACATACGTAGGTATAGAAATTGGAGCGAATACATGGTGTTCGATGGCCTTTGTTAGGGAGACACAGGAGCTTGGAAGTCACATAAGCAAGAGCATAAAATTAATCAGTGCAATGTCTGGACTGGTAAGAAGCATTCCACGTGAACCTGACACTTAACAATTGAAAACATAGTGAAGCAACTTCAGAAACAGGATCTATAGTCACAATTTCTAGAAAATGTCTAAGTTGAAATTGAAAGTTTAGGAAAGGATGCTATTACAGCAACCTAGATTGGAATGCCTTGGAAAGGACCCCAAGACCCAATAAAAGTTGACCAGAAAGGGAGTACAGTCGACCAGTAAGTGAGGATCTGGGGGCCTGGGTGAGCTGAGCCCAGTTTCACTGCCAATGTGAAGTCCTCCTCCAGCCCTCAACCCTAGTGGTCTCCTTTTCCCCAGAGCACAACTCTGCCTGTTATGCTCATAAGGAATTGAGGTTTTGATGCTTCTAGTGGTCATTGTCTTCAAATGTAGCATCTTCAGCCATTCTCTCTGCTACCTCTGTGCATGGCACAAAACGTGGTACCTACAGGTGTCCCAAGGTTGAACACAGCCATTCTCTGCATCTGAACCACAGGCATCATCTCCACCTACAGCATTAGTTAGCAATCACCAGGCACATCCCACCACCTCTTTTCATATGTTTCAGTCCTAAAACTAAACCAGTTGCACAGCTGTAAATTTTCAGGCCTGGCTACTGTGTGAAGACACTCTCTCATGGGACATTAGAGCAACCACAGTACATCTCTCCTGGCGCTCACTAAAGTATTGACATTTCCTTTTCTTTTTCTATCTGTTTTGAGCAAATCCTAGGTCCCAGTGATGCAGGTGTTCAGGCTTTGTTCACTGCTGTGTGCTTTAATTAAGCTTGTTGTATCATGCAATTGGCTCCCTGCTGAGTGTTCCTGGCCCTGCTTTGTGGGGGTTGTGGGGGGGCTCTCCAATTCTCTTATTGGATCCTGTGGTGGGCCCTTAAAACATTATAGTTTTTAGAAATAGTGGGGCTCCATGAACTTGTTTGGTGCACAGTGCCTTCTGAAATCCACCCAGTTACTTGTGTTCTTTGTCCTGTGTGTGAAACTTTAGATTTAATAAATATACACACGACAGGAGCCAGGAAGAAGTTAGAAAAATAGACCTTTTCTGTTTTATTATTATCCTTGTTATTTATTTTTGTTGTGGTTTCAGCTAAAACATTAGCAGGAAACTAACCAGAGAAACTTGTAGGTTCTCCATTTTCAGACATTAGGTTGGAAGAGGAAGTGAAATGTGCCCTAGAATAGTCTATACTCAGTGTTGCCACTACCTGGTTGAATGACCTTGAGCATAGAGGTCCTTTGGCTTTCACTCATAGCTTTTAGTGGCTGGTTAATTGGCCCTCAGGCTTCAACAATATTTCTTCAAAGCATCTGTTGCATCCGGGAACAGTGACCTCAAATACCTGATGTATGCTCTGCTGGTGCATTTCCTTTCACTGTACCTTCCTAGTTCATCACTGGTAACATTGTTAAAGTTGCACTGCTTTCTTGAGCCTGGGTGTACCCATTCTCCATATAACGCCATTGATGAGGTCCTCATTGTCACCCTGCCGATGGGTGGTTAGGCTCCAAAATGTCAGGAAGACTGGCTCTCTCAGACCACTCTTGGACACAAGTGTTACGGGTTTTATTGCTGGGAGTCAGATTCCGGGATGGAGATTGGGCTGGAGGAAATGTATTGAGGAATGCTCTTGGAATAAACTCCTGTGGAGGGAGTGAAGGAAGTGAGATTGGGCAGAGGGAGAAGTCGGGCTATGAGGCAGTCACAGGAAAAGCCCAAGATAATGCTCCAGGAAATTGTGATGGTCCTTCCCATTTTTTCTCAAACTGAGGCAAGAGGACTGGACTCTTTTTTGTGGTTGTTAATCCTCACCCAAGGAAAATTTTCCATTAATTTTTAGAGAGAGTGGAAAGGAGGGGGAGAGATTGATAGAGAGAAACATCCATGTGAGAGAAACACATTGATTGGCTGTCTCCCGCATGTGCCCCAACACAGGCCAGGAATCGAGCCTGCAACTGAGGTACATACCCTTGATGGGAGTCAAACCTGGGACTCTTTAGATTAGTGAGATGCATGGTATGTCTCCTTACTCAGGAATTAGAACCTCTCCTACTCTGTCCACGATGGTAGCCACTAGTCACATGTATCTACTGAGCACTTGAAATATGCAACTGAGGATAGAAATTTTTTTTAATTGAAAGCTACATTTAAAAACTAAAACAGTATGGTTTTTGTGTGTGAAACAACACCTTATTATAGCATTTCATTTTTAGACTGAAATATGCAAGTTATTATATTTTGTTGTGCTCATTTAAGGTTTGTATGAAATTTCTGGCATGATACATAAACACATTGCCAATCTAGGTTGATTTAATTAGAAGAATTGTTTCCGTGCATTGATATAACATTGTAACGGGCTTATTTGAATATGTTATGCAGTATATTGTTATAATTGTTCTATTTCATTATTAATTATTGTTGCTGATCTCTTGCTGTGCCTGATTTATAAATTAAACATTATCCTAGGTATGTATGTATAGGAAAAATCCTGACAACCAAATGTGATATTTGACTGGGGTTTGTTTTGGAGGGAAAACCTTCTCTAAATGATCACATATTGGGTCAACGGATGAAACTGGAACATCAGGAGTGTTAGATGAAAATTTGGTACTAATGTTAAATTTACTAATGCTGGTAACTGCATTGCGGTTATGTTAAAAGTTATACTCATCACTAGTGGTAGTAAAACTACTCTTACTGTGGTCATTGCTTGAACACCTGCTGTGCTGAGAGCTTTCAGTGTGTTGTCTACCTCATCCTCACGAAGCCCAGAGAGGGAGGCAGTTCCGTAGAGGTCTGTCCTTGTAGACATTTCCCAATGTGGCTAGCTCTGGGATCCCAGCCAGCTGATTATTGAATCTGGACACGTGAAAGCATCTCTATTGTGAAATGTACTTCAGTTCTGCTTGAAAACAAATTCTTTCCCTCCAACCCAAGCACATCAGGGTAAACTGAATGAAGCGAAGGCGAGAGGCTCCGGTTCAGGAGGGTGTATTTACTCTAATGTGAAGCAGGGTTTGGGGAGGGGCTTCAGATGTCTTCACTTGGTAATGTGAAGAAAAAGGCAGCACAAGGTGGTCATGGTCAAGAGTATAATATCAGCCATGAGAAGTGTGTGGTTCCAGAGACAGCTTTGGCACTAATAAGATTCGTTGTGCATCCCTGTGGGTAAGTCGCTTGACTCTCAGGGTTCACTCTCTTTGCCTATAATTGATACTGTGCAAGGTTGCATCACATCTGTGGTTCCTAACACAAGCTACAGATTATAATTACCAGGGGACTTGCCAAAGTAAAATAGCATCAAAGCAAGGCAGAGCCATTAAATTATTCCATAAAGGGTGGAGTCAGAAGATATATACAGTCATGAACCACTTAATCACAGGCATATGTTCTAAGAAATGCATTGTTAGGTGATTTTGTTGTTTTGTGAACATTATAGAGTACTTACACAAACCTAGAGGGTATAGTATACTGCACTCGTAGGCTTTATGGGATAGTCTATGCTACTAGGCTACAAGCCTGTACAGCATGTTACTGTACAAAACAACATGAGACAAAATCAAGCACACACACAAAAAAGATGCAATTCAGAGAGTGGTAAACACAAGATGTATAGGGCTGCTGCCAGCATAACACAGCATACTGCTTTACAGCAAACTTATTTTTAATAAGTAAAAGAGCACACTCTAAAATAACAATAAAAAGTACAATATAATAAATACATAAACCAGTAATGTACTTGTTTATTATCATTATCAAGTATTATGTACTGTACATAGTTGTATGCGCTATACTTTCATATGACTTTTATTTGAAAGTGTAGGGTAGTAGGTTTGTTTACACCAGCATCACAACAAACATGAGAGTAATGGGTTGTGCAGTGATATTAGGACAGCTATGCCATCATTAGGCAATAGGAATTTTTCAGCTCTATTATGATCTGATGGAAACACCACTGTATATGCAGTCTCTTGCTGACTGAAACATTGACCACAGGCTATAAATTTGTGTTAATCTGGATTGTCATTTAACAAAGATAAGTCCAATAGTGTCATTTCCCAACTTAGAAGCTTAAAATGAAGCTTGACAAATAGTAGACTCTCAATATTTCTGTACTTAAGAAAAGTAAATCCCGTTCATAACATTCTCATGGTAATGTTAAGGTGGTAAATCATTTTGCAATCTGTAAGTGTATTAAATCAACACATTGTATACATTCTACTTAAACAATGGTATATGTGAAATATATCTCAATAAAGTGGGAGAAAATAAATAAATATTTTTAATGAAAAATGTGAAAGTAAGTGTGTAGGAAATAATGACCTGCTCAACTTGATTAATCTATTATGGTTGTGAATTAGAGAATTGAGAGAAAAAGCTATTTGAGTGGTACCAAATCATAGGCTCTTTGACTTTTTGAGAAAAAAAATAGCTCAATCGATGATGTGAGAGGGACTTCTAGAAAACCGTATAGCTGACTTTCCTTCCGGAAGTTAGTATTTCAAAAAAAGTATGTCTTTTTCACAAACTCACTCCTGGTTTTGAGGAATGGGTTAGCTGTGGCGATGCATTTTAGCTTTCCAAGGCTCGATTTGCATAAACAAGCCAGGTGATTTCTGAACAACACGTTGACATTTAAGCCACATACTCAGAAGCCTTCACATTCTTTATAAAAGAGAAAATATACTTGTAACCTAGAGAAAGAAATAAGTATACCCTTCCTTGACACTAATCAATAAATAAACTAAGAGCATTAACAAAAATGGTGGTTTGGAGAAGATATTTTCAATTATTATTTTTTATTTTTGCTCTGATATTAATTATAACTCTTTTAGATAGTCACCAATGTAAAGGTTCCTAGAACTGAAGGCATAACAGGATGTAGAGAAGATATTGCTTTTGCCTGAGTTTTATGAAGCTGACATCAATCTTTTGTTTCATAAACTTCAGACTGGTTATTACCCTAAACGTAGGCTTTGGTGCATTAAAAGTGACATTGACAGGAAAAAAATACAACTAAAAAAATTCCCAATGGTATTCAGTTGGGCTGGGAAAGGATTGACTTCCCGCTCATGCCTGGAGAATGGAATTCAGGAAAGATCATAAAGTAGACAGACTTTGGAGATAAATTTGAGCTCAACTGACTCAATAAATGACGCAGAGCTATAGTTTTCACTGTTATTCATTTTCCAGTAAAAGGAGAAAGGACGAAAGGATTTGATTGAGCCTTAGGATATAAATTGAGGATGATGTAGTTGAAAATGCTCAGGCCCAAAATCAGGAGATCTGGAGGATTTGATGACCCAGCCTCTAAGGGTCATGTGACCTTGGGCAAGTCACTCAACTCTGTGGGCTTCAGGGTTTTGGGGGTTGCTTTTTTTCCAATCAGTTTTTTTCTATTATGTAAAATGATAGCACTAAATAAATAATTTCTAAAATCCATTTCTGACTCAATTCTTTATGGACCGTTATCTGCAATCTGTAACACTTGTGAAATACCTGAGCACACCAGCTGATCACACACAACCTTGGGAAAAATTAAGAATAGATAATATCAGCCCAATTTTATAATTAGGTAAGCTGAAGCTATCCTAGGTAAATGACTCCCAACTGGCTGAGAGTTATGAATCTGATTCTAGGCTTCATGACTTGAAATCATGTGCCTTTTCTACTCCCCCACACTGCTATTCAACAGAGAAAATACAAGTCCTGTGTTAATTGAACATTCAAATAAAACTGGAAAATAGTTCACTTAGTCTCCTGGCAATACCCACGTCCAATAGAGAAAGGAAATGAAGTTTAGTGAAATGGCCCCATGTAGGAATAAAGCTCTATTTTTATCTAAGAAGGAAAGAATGGGTAATTAGGGGTCAACAAAAAAATCAGCCACAGGGAACCATCAAAGCTTTCTAAGGGAAGAATGATGTGGGAGGAAGGAATGTATATTATGTATATTTATATAATCATCTAAGACACTTCAAAATACATTATATAACTACTTAAATTTTACCTCCATCAAGAGAAGTTGAAACCAGAAATAGCATATATGAAAAGTAGGTATTACTAAGCAAAATGTATAAATCAAGCAATAAAATGCTTTGGGTAGTCAGGAAGCAGGGGTATCTGTATGTAAAAAAGGTTCTCATTGAAGGTTCTGTGGAGGAGGTGAAGCTGAAGCATGATGGGTAGGTAGATCCGATGGCAAGAGCTCCTTTTCTAACTAGTGCCTTAATTTTTCCTTTATAAAATGAGACACACTTAGAAGGAGACAGTACTAACAGATTTCAAGTGTAATATAGTCCAGGCTGAGTCTTTAAAAAGAGCAATCCTATATAGTAAAAGCCTAATATGCAAATCGACCAAATGGTGGAACAACCAGCGGAACAACCAGTCGCTATGACACACAATGACCACTAGGGGGAAGATGCTCAACACAGGAGCTGCCCCCTGGTGATCAGTGTGCTCCCACAGGGGGAGCACCAACCTCCGTGGCAGCGCTAAGGATGTCCATCTGCCAGCTTAGGCCAGGGAGTGGGCCTAAGCTGGCAGTCGTACATCCCCAAGGGCTCCCAGACTGCGAGAGGGTACAGGCCAGACTGAGGGACCACCACCCCCAGAGTGCACAAATATTGTGCACCGGGCTTCTAGTAAGTTATAAGATGCAGGTGATAAATAGATGTGTGACCATCGGGGATTCTTCAACAGAAGGAATTCTTTCTGGGAGTTGAAGTAAATATCTACTACGTATGAGGCACCCTCTTAGCATTTCACATTTCACTTAATTTCCACAATTTTGTTCATAATATCAGCCCTACTTTATATATGGGGATATACAAGTTGTAAAGGTGAAAATAAGTGTCTTAGAGCACCACTAGTATTAACTGATTTAACCCCAGGCCTCTGATATCTGATATCTGTTGTTTAGCAGAAGATATAAGAAAGTTCTAGTAGGAAATGTCACCTGTTACCTTATTCCCTGTGTCATAAACTGCCAACTGACTACCAAATACAAGTTCACATCTCCTTTCTGACACAGACGAGATGGAGGCTTTGCCATATGCAACATGTAGCTTTCAAGGTCATCATAGTGGTTTTGTGGATCCCAGACAGCCAGAGGGAAAGTAAAGACCACGTAGGAGTAGGCATGAGAGATTCTTATCTGTGCTGTTTCTGGAAATGGCTCAATCACTTTGTTTACATCCCATGACCAGAACTCAGTCTTTGGCTACATCTAACGGCCATGTGTGGGTCACACTCACACAAGCCCACACTCTTCCTCACCATGGCCTTCTACTTCTGGTCAAGGATGGAGTAAGATATGAAGCAGTGAAGAATTATCTCTGTCTCTTTAGGTCTTCCTTTTTACAAAGAAAGAAATTTTTATTTTACATCCCCAACCATGCATGTAACTCCCACTCTTACAGAGCTAATAAGTCTTTGCTACTTCACTAGGTTCTCCCAGAATGGGAGATTTTGAGAAGCACTTGAAAACTGTTATGTTTTCTCTGCTTTAGAGCTCCCTCCAAAAAAAAAAAAATTAGAACTACTTGTTTTAACATTGGTTAATGGGAGAAGAAAAGGACTTTATGTTATATGACTTTGATGAATGTCTCCATTGCCCACAGAATTAAAAAATATAATTATTCTAAACTTGGCTTTCAGGGTTTCAATTGGCTCTTTTTGTTTTCTTCCTTTCCAGTCTTATCTTCAAAATTGCAAGTTTTCTCTATTTCTACCCCATGTTTTCCTAAGTTCACATTTTATGCACACTATTTTCTTTGTCTCTAATGGTTTTCACCCTTACAATTGCCATCTATCTAAGAGCCACTTCCTGGTTCTCCCAATTTCTCTCTCTCTCTCTCTCTCTCTCTCTCTCTCTCTCTCTCTCTCTCTCTCTCTCATTCTCTCATAAATATTTGTAGCCACATTACTTCTCTTCTGTATTATAATCTTTTCTAAACCTTCCTTATCACCCCAATTAAATTCTATATTCCTTCAGTGCCAGGGGGGATTGGACTTCTACAAGACATAGAATTAGGGTTACAAGGCAAATTTATCTATATTTACACACTCCCAGAAGAGCAAGGGACATGATTTTTTACTACGAAAAAGTTTGTAAGTGAATGAGTTCAAAAAACATTTGCTGGGTTTTATTTGTTTGATTCACTTTTGAGGTCACTTTAACATTAAGGTTATTTCACTCTGTTAATATATTAATTAAAACTGAGCACCAAATATATATCCATATATATTTTATATATATAATTTATTACTGTATTACTGTCCTATTACTGCTGTCATTAATTACCATGAATGGTGGCTTAAAACAAAACAAACAATATCTCTTCGTTCTGGTGCTCAGGACTGAAATGGGCCTCCATGGACTAAACCAAGGGGCTAGAAGGACTGCATTCCTTCTAGAGGCTCTAGAAGAGAATCCTTTCCTTGCCGTTTTGACTTCTAGACAAATGCATCTTTCCCCATTTTCAAGCCAGGAGCATATCATCTTCCAGCTTCTCTCTCTGATTATGACCCCTGCTTCCATCATCAAGTGCCATCTCAAGATTCTTTAATCAATCGCAGCTGCGAAGTCTCTCTTGCCATGTAAGGTAACATTAACACAAGTCCAAGGATTAGGATGCGGACACCTTTGGGGGCATTACCACAGGCATCAAAACAAATCTGTGGCCTAGATGAGTATTTGTAATCAGAACTTTTATAGAATTTTCTCCTAGAAGAGGAAATAATAGTGAATAACAACTCAAGGCTCTTTTCCTCCCTCTTTGGTGTCACCAGGAGAACTTGGGGTTTGGTCCTAATATACAAGAAATGCCATGAAAGTTGTGATGTATTTTCAAAGCTCCCAGCTAAAGCAACTTTTTCATGTTGATTCTGTAACACATTATTCAGTTAACTGCTAAAACACACTTAATCGCCGAAACCGGTTTGGCTCAGTGGATAGAGCGTCGGCCTGCGGACTGAAAGGTCCCAGGTTCGATTCCGGTCAAGGGCATGTACCTGGGTTGCGGGCATATCCCCAGTAGGAGATGTGCAGGAGGCAGCTGATCGATGTTTCTCTCTCATCCATGTTTCTAACTCTCTATCTCTCTCCCTTCCTCTCTGTAAAAAAATCAATAAAATATATTTTAAAAAAACACACACTTAATCATGGGACATTATAAAGCTATGAAGTATTTACAATCAGATGTCTAAGGCAGATGTCATAAAGTATATTTGTTGCACGTTTCCTCAAATTTTGTACATTTCCTCAAATTATGGATTCCCCAACACTCAAACTGATGCTTTCAAGAATGTTAGTGGAAACAAATCTTTCCTTAAGTTTGTTTTTTATTTTTCATTCTGAACACTGTTTTCTAAAATGACATAAATAACCCTAGTTTGTGAATTTATTTTTCAGTTAACATTCAGTCTTTTGGCTCTATCATTTCTATACAAATAAGATGGCCTAGTTATTCTTGACCAATTTTGGTATGGTTACACCATAACTATACCATAATTTCAGTTCATACCTTGATGTGTATTTTCAAATATGTATATCTATAGCTCTATAGTTCTCTGTAGATAGATTATAGAACAGTGGTTCTCAACCTGCCTAATGCCTCGACCCTTTAATACGCCGGGTACTCATATGTGGGCGTATCTGCATGTGGGCAGACCCCCCTGGAGACGGATAGAGGAGCAGTGTCTCGGTTCCTAAGACCATAGAAAATATGTGTTTTCCGATGGTCTTAGGTGACCCCTATGAAAGGGTCGTTCGACCCCCAAAGGGGTCGCGACCCACAGGTTGAGAACCACTGTTATAGAAGTATGCACATACAGTCATAGATATAATTATTTTCCCAGAGCTGATTTTCCTATAGCTCTAAACAACTCTCCACTAAGTCTCTGGCATCTCAAAAGTAGTTCTGGCTACATAAATGAGTTTGTAGTCCCTGGAAACTTGGAATTTTATGGAAGTGGGCACAAAAAAGCTGAGTCACACAAGGAAATTTTTCTTTGTAGAAGATTGAAACTGTTTTATAACTTTATCATATATAAATCTACCTTTTTTTATTCTATTGGATTCTATTTTTGGTTGCATAACCATTATTATTTATTTCATTTTTTCACTTTAGTAGTTTGTCATAAATTTAGTAACATCGTGCTCACTTTTTATTGAATGCATAGAACATTATTTATGGAACCTACTGGGCACCAAGTCTTGTACCCTGTTCTGGGACACAATATTGAAAAAGGTGACACCGCCCCTGTACTTGTGGAGCTGATAGTCTACTAAGAAAGGCAGACACTAAATAAAAATGTGACCAAGTTAAATTATCACAGAAATTGAGATAGTTGTTATAAGTTTCAAGATGAAGAGGTGTGTGATGCTTTGAGGGTATGATAAGCACGTTATAATATGAGGGTAGGATATGATGATATGATAGCTAGTCAGGAAAGTCAGGATAAGCTTCCCTGAGAAAAATGTACTGCAGCTGAAGGATAAATAGGGGAAAGCCTGGTGAAGAAGAGTGGTGCTAAGCAATGGCATGTGCAAAGGCCTGTATGGAAAGTTACCAACGGGTGAGAGGAACAACTTGAGCAAAGAGACTTAAGGCCGATGCGATAAGAGACAAGTCTATAGAGGAAGGGCTACATCAATGGTGCAGCCCCTTACTTCCATGTACAGTGTTTTTATTCTAAGAACTATGGGAAGCCATTGAAGGATTCTAAGCAGAGAGGGAACATGATCAGTTTAGATTTCAAAACCAATGTGGAGATTTTGAAGACCATGGTACCAGGAAGGAAGGCCGCAGAACTTCATAGTCAGAAGAGAGCACTATTAAGTGAAGAAGAAGAATATTCATACTGTCTTATTATTTTTCTCTGGCTGTATGACAGACATTTCATTCAATTGTCATATCTGATCCTAAAAGAAAAATCCATTTCAAACTAATTCCAAGTTTATCCCTGGCAACCTAACCTCTTACTGGCCTTTTGGCCTTCAGAGGTACTATCATTTCAGCGAAAATAACAAAGAAAAAATTATGGAGCAAAGGTCATCATTATGTGACTAGACATTTGAAAGTATGATGCTTATGTCATCAGTCATTAATGATTTCATTCAGCAAGAACTGGAGACTAGAGCTCAGAGGCCATCTGGTAGGCAATCCCATGGCCTCATAGACAAACCAGTTTCACATTGTTATTAAATTCCAGACTACCTACTGTGATGGCTATTATGTGAATGTGGGTCTTTGTTATAAGAGCACCAGCTGGCAGAGTGCCACCCTCTCTACAGAATCTCAGAGCCCATGCCTTATTGAGCATATAGGTCAATGGCATTATTTTTATAATGAATGAATTGCTCGTTTGCTTATCATCTAGGACATTAATGCCAATGACACCCAGTAGGGTTCTGAACTTGTAGATCATGCTACAGAACTATCTATGTTATATAGCTTAATAAATAAGGATCTGACCCAGTCATGATTTTAATCACCTTTTCATGGTTTATAAGATGGATGTTTGGATTTGAATTTAGTTGTGAGTACTCTCTGTGTGCCAAAGGCATTCTAATGAAACATTTGAGTCTATTACTATTAGTTTCTGCCTTCCTAATTAAACTAAACAGACTATAACCTAAGGATGGAGCCTCAGTATTTGCCAGCTATACCATGTTTGTGAATCCAAACACAACTCAACAGCTTTCCCATATCCTTTTCTTCCATTGAAATCCCACCCAAACTTCAAGGTCATGCTACTAATAATACTGCATCCACCTGAATCCTGCTCCTCAGATGGCTCTGACAGTTGTCTCCTCTCAATCTTTAGGTCTTTCTATGTGTCTAATATGAATTATGTCACATGTTGCCTTCTATCACAACCCTCCATACATATTAGGTATTGTTACTTAAAGGCAAAGATGCTCCCCAAAACGTAATTTGTAGAGCACATTGTATATACCTGATATATTGATGTTGCCTTTCATAAATTTCAGGAGAGTTCCTGAGATTCCTAACCAAGGCGATGCCTCCCACATTGCCTTGACTCTGTGGAAAAATGCGCTTCCGGTGTTAAAGCTGATCCGGGTCTTCTTGCCAAGATAATAATAAACATGAATTCAGGCGTCTCAATTGAGAAGGTTTTTAGCTGAAATGATTTCAATCCCAAGTGTTAAAATGTGTTAAAATCGCCAAAATTAACAATGAATGTCAAATATAAGGGATTTCTTTTTTAAATTTTTTAGCAGTTATTTTGTTCTTCTAACAGAGACAGACTGAGAGGAGCAAGGCTTGATTTTATTTGTTGGTTAGTTATTGGTCTGCTTGTGTATTTTACTACCTGCATAAAAAAATCTTTAATAGTAGTTGCTATAAGGAGATAATATAAAGGGGTTGTGATATAGACTTTAATAGTTTACAAGACAGAGAAAAATAAAGACTATCTACATCAATAAAACTATTAACAAGGATGGAATGAACATCTCTTTCCTATACCAGGTCCTGTGCCTCTTTTTAAAAAATATATAATTTTATTGATTTCAGAGAGGAAGGGAGAGGGAGAGATAGAAACATCAATGATGAGAGAGAATCATTGATTGGCTGTCTCCTGCACGCCCCCCACTAGGGATTGAGCCCAAAACCCAGGCATGTGCCCTTGACCAGAATGGAACCCAGGATCCTTCACTCTGCAGGCTGATGCTCTATCCACTGAGCCAAACCAGTTAGGGCCTGTGGCTCTTTTTTTAAATGTGGTTATTTCTATAGAACTACATGAAGAGAACTGTTCTAAGTGTTTTATGCTAAATGGAAGCTGATCTATCCACTATTATAATCTTTACTTTCCAGAGAAGTAAATCAGAGTTATAACAAGAGGATTTTTTTCCCTTTTGGATCTCAGGAGCAGCAAGTTAAACATCTTCTTTAGCACAGAATCCATCCTATATAATAAAAGGGTAATATGCAAATTGACTGAATAGCAGAACAACCAGAATGCCCACGGCCCCTCATCCCAGCCAGCCCACCCCCAATGGCCCCCATTGGGGCAGGTCGGCTGGGCCCCCACCAGTGCATGAATTCATGCACTGGGCCTCTAGTGATTATCATAATTGACCTGTGCAAGAAAAATGGGTTCTTACCTGAGAGGAATTGTCCTGGGACAGGGAAGGGCTTCCCCTAACATCAGTTCATCAATGTCTTAAACAGTCATCATAATGAAATATAACCTGAAAAAAAATGTCATAGGGACCATATTTAGACTTCTTTTAACTGACCTTTATCTAGCTCTAAAGCTTAAAATCACTTAGCCAACAAACTCCATTGTCATCAATTACATGCTGTGGAGAACATTTCCCATCATCCCTTGCTTGTGTATTCTTCCCATCCCCCACCTGTCAGAGAAGGTGCACATTTCCATAATTTAAGTAACTCCAGTTTAAGTTCACTCCTATCTCCTTTGGCTCTCTTTTACTGTGCTAAAGCAGTAAAAGCTCTTCAGTCAGACATACATCCAACAAATGAAATGAGAAAAAAAGTGTATGGAAGAGTGTAAAATGATCTACTAGACTACTTAGGTATTTGTTTCCATCTCAATTTTTCTGAAACCCCCCACCTCCTTGAAAGTAATATTTGAACACTTTACAAAATTATTTGCCTTATTTCTTTAAAGTGCAAATAGTGGGGTGGGGACGGCAGGGGGAGGCTGTCTTAGTGTCTGTGTGTGTGTGTTTTTGTTTGTTTGTTTTAGGAAACTGTGTCTCATTTCACACTTTTCTCTTTAAAATGGTAACTCCATGAAGCAGGTGGTCCCCAGTGTCATAATTACATTTCCTGAATTTTTCGAGCGCAGTCTAGAAATAACTGTCAGAACCTTTAGTGGTGGAGGGAAAGAGAAGTGAACACAGATCTTAAGACATGCTACGTCTCTGCCGATTACATGCCTTTCAATAGTCAGTACCGTCTCCTTTCCATGAGAACCAGACAAGAGAATCTTGGAGGGGAAGTGGGGAGAGGCAAACCGAAAGCTAGAAATCCAGGCATAGCATCATATTTTATTGATCATATTATGGAGAGTAGGAAACAAACAATAATTCTAACAACATTATACCACAAAGATAAGCCAGTATCCTACCTGAAATTAATTTTTAAGTTTTTTTTTTTTTCATTTTGGCCAATGAGCAACCATCATTATCAAGTCCCAAATCGGAAACATCCTGACACTAAATAAAACCTAAGACCTTCTGAAAGATGGCCAAAGCCACAAAAACAAATGCATTCACCATTATATTTTGTATTTCTAGCCTGGAAGCTACACAGGGACAATTTAGATGATGAAATATTTTTGGTTTTGGCTCAAAGAATTTGAAGTCACTGATAATAAGGGAGAAAGGACACTCAATTGTGGCAAAATTCTGAAGAACAAATGTTCAGATTAGGAATAGTTTAAAGGGACTTTATAGCAAAACAGGAATAAATGATAATCTGAACTAGCTGAGCATTGGGGTTATGAACTTATATATATAGTATTGGAGATATTAAATGACATAATTTTGTACATGCAGTATTGTTATTTGTTGGTTTTGGGCTTTTTAAACACTTCAAATAGTGAATGAATCATTCCATATCATTCCATGTTGTTCTTGGGAAACATTGTCCTACGTTGATTTCTGAGTCAGAAATGGTCAGGAAACCATTAGCAAAGTCAAGTTCACAACTACATTTCCATTTAAATATCAGTCAAGTTCTAGTCAGAAGGCAAACCAAGACCTCCTTCCTATTTTAACAAAAAGCATTCATATAGTATATTGTTACCCAGGTATTAGAGAACTGAATGAAACAAAAACATACTTCCAAGGTATGACACAGCCAGTGATTGAGGAAACAGCTACCACCCCTCAGACCTGGGAGAACAAAAGGAAGAAGATGGGAGAGATGGGGCCCCACAGAGCTGAGACTCAGCCTTCAGAGGAGGGGCCCACAAAGGACCAGAACCGGTATCTCAGAATCTCAAGAGAAGCACTCCCATCAAGATGGAACACAGACCTCCAGAGCAGGCAGTAGGACACTGGTTTTGAGGCATGGGACTAATCCTGACACCAAAACAAGCTGCAACTGCCCAGCTGAACAGATTCTGTATTAACACAAATAGCAAATAGAAGTTCATTGGTCATTCTCCCCTAACAGACTCCTTCTAGCTCCCCCTGGTGGTGAAGCCTATCAGGAAGCCAACAGCAAAAGAGAAATGTAATTTGCCCAGTCCCAAGGCCCAGCGTCAGAGTATGAAGGGGTGGGTTCTAAAAGAAGAAACACTTGATAATCACCACCTATGGAATAATTTGAATAACCCCAATATCAAAACAAATCACATTTGCTACCTAAAAGCAAGAATTAAAAGATATACTTTGGCATTGGCTCAAAGCTTATTTAATGTGTGAATAGCTTCCCATATTAATGTGTAGAGGAGACTTTGTTTTTCTTTATGGTAGCCCAACTAAGAATAAAATAATTATGTACTTTTAAAAAATCTGTCCTAATTAAGAGGAAATGAATTTTGCAGTAATAAACATGGTGAGATTCTGGAATTGGTGACTAAGTATTTGCTAAATTTCTGTGCATGAGATATTCAAGAAAAGAATGTACCATCTGGGTAAGAAGAATGAGCTGTGGAGGAAGGAGGAGGTTCGCTGGATAACCTTTAGAATGCCTTCCCACTCTTGGTGGCATTTTTGTATATGTTTGTTAAATCAATGTTCATTTTGTATCCTTTTAGAATATCTATCTTCATCACCACCAGAGCCTGTATTTGCATAAGGAGTTGAACTTCAAAAAAAATTCACAGTTGTAATCATTGCCTTTGGTTGCCATTGCAAATTACCACAAATGTAATGGCTTAAGCAATACAAATTTGTTATCTGGAGGTCAAAAGTCTGAATGGATCTCTCTAGACTAATATCAGGGCATTGGCATGGCTGTGTTCCTTTTGGGGGTTCTCGGGGTGGGGGGATACATTTCTTGCTATTCTTAGCTCTAGAGACCACCCACATTCCTTGGCTAGTGGTTCTCATTCTCCATCTTTAAACCCAGCAACTCTTCATATCTTTCACCATTGTTTTAAAACATTGCTCCCTTTTGTAAAAAATAGATTTTATTGATTGCAGACTGGAAGGGAGAGGGAGAGGGAGATAGAAACATCAGTGATGAAAGAGAATCATCAATCAGCTGTCTCCTGCACACCCCACACTGGGGATTGAGCCCACAACCTGGACGGACATGTGTCCTGACAGGGCATTGAGTTCCTGGTTCATAGGTTGACATCAAGCACTGAACAACACAGGCTGGGCACATTGCTCCCTTTGACCACAATGGGAATGGTTATTTAATGTTCAGGACCTGTGTGATTAGATTAGGCAGACCTGGTTAACCTATTTATTTCTAGTTCTTTAACATAACCACACATGCAAAATCCCTCTTCCCAAGTACAAAGATGTTAATATTGTCACAGTTTCCAGGAATTAGGATAAAATGTAAACATCTCTGGAGACCATTATTCTACCAAAGCCTTTGGAGCTGCACAGCCAGCTCCTAGGACTACCAGGCAGGAACTCTTTGGGTAAGGCCACTGTAACATAGACAAATACAGAAATTTGCTAAAGGTCATCAAGCTAATGGCAAGAGCCTGAACTAAATGTACATTTCACACAATTTGTTTTTTATAATGATGTCATGGAATTTTAAGTGCCAACATTTAAAATCATCCACCCCAGTCTTCTATTACACAGGTGAGGAAACTGAGGCCTAAAGAATTAGTGGCTCACTCTATACTACATGCTAGGAAGGAGCAGACCCAATACTTTAAGAGAGTATAAGAAAAACAAAAGCAGAAAATCTATATTTATTACTCCTCTATAACATTGCTCCATTTCTTTATAAGCTATCTGAACCATAAAATTCACAGTTAATGATTTTAGGGGCAGCTGGGCATATGTCCACACATAGACTTGCTGTTCAATACTCTTCACATGCACAAAGCTGGCTCTGTTGTGTGTTTTTAGAATTTTTGTACTTGAACCAAATTGTTTAAGGCTTGATCCATGTGTAAACAGTATGCTGAGCAAGTACAGCTCCTGACATGGTCAAAACACAGCTTTATTTTTGTTTCTCAGCATCTCTCTAATGTGTGTTTAATTTTGATAATGTTTCTGCGCCCTCTGGTTGAAAACTTCCAAGCCCATGATACTTTTGCTCACTTCTTTTGGCTAAAAGATCCTAAAGCCGCTATACATAACAGACTGACTCTAATTCAAACATGAGAATGTTAAGACATTCGTGCAAACTTGGGATTTGACTAACATTAAATGCCCTCACCTTCCCAGCCTGCAGAAGCCTGGACCTCCTGGAGAGGGGCATGGTTGACTTATTTTTATTTCTTTCCCTAGTGCTTGCATTGGCCTCACCGCTTTGCTAGTTAATTTCTGACTCCTACACAGCTGGAGCAGGGTGAGGGGTGGGTGGCATAGAAAAGTGTCATCTTGTTTAATTGGAAGTCTCATCAGCTACTTTTCTGCTTCCTGGGCAACTGTTTAGAGCTGATCCTTTCTCTTTGTTTTTTGTTTTGTTTTGTTTTGTTTTGTTTTGTTTTGTTTTGTTTTGTTTGCTGTTGTGATTGTTGTTGTTGTTGTTGTTGTTGTTGTTGTGATCCTTTCTCTTTGGATGCTGGCTGAGACTCTGGAGTTTCTTTACTGGGCCCATCTATCTATAGATCTTGTAGCCTGGCATTATATTGTGAATGGAGGCTTGCTCTAACTTGAGCAACCCCTAGATATCAGGGGTTATTTCTCAGTTTTTGCTGCTGAGATCTGAAGCTCTTATTCCTGAAATTTCTTGGTGGCACCACTAGACTGGACCCAACATGACTCCAGACTGGATATTATTCTCTCACATGGCCCCCTGCTGGCCCAATACATAGCCTGTGTATTGACCGATTCTTGGAGTGCATGCTTATTACAAGAATGCCACAAAACAGTCCTTCCAGCACTATCCAGATTTCATGGATGTGAGTTAAACTGGTAATCTTTGATCACAGAAATCATATATTACATTTTCTGTATTCTCAGGAACACACACACACACACACACACACACACACACTTATATGCAGAAAGTTCCAAACATTGTACTAGTTTACATCATTTCCTTTGAACATTTGCATATATTAATTTGGAAAGTTACTTTGTAATTGTTCATCTCTTGTACCTTGGTGCCTAGTTGAAACATCACCTTTAAGGAACTTTTCCATGTGATTCTTTGCCAACTTATTAAAATCCATATTGTAGAGCAGCTGTTCTCAAAGTTCCGTGTGCAATGCGATCCCCTGGAAAGTCCAAAAACTTTCATTTTCTGATTCAGTGAGTCTCCGGTGAGAACAAATAATTTACATTTCCAATAAGTTCCCAGGTGATGCATCACTGCTGGTTGGGGGACCACAGACTGAGAGCCCCTGATGTAGGACTGCAGGATGGCAGGGCACCTCTGCTCTGGAACTGCTTTGGAGTTAACACTGGGAAGAGAGAGAAAATTCCTAAGTTTGAAATTCTTATATAAGATTTTTAAAAATGTAACTTTTCCTTCCATCCTTTCTGATCCTGATGCTACATTTAGTTAGAAACTTTGTTACCAAACTGCAAGTGGTTCCATATATTTTATCAATCTTCCTATTTATTCAACTATTCAGGAAACACCTACTGATCACCCCAATTTTAACGAATTGTTTCTCTGGGACAGTGTTTCTCCAAGTGCACTCTTGCTACTGGTGGAAGTGGGGCTCTTGTGGTGTCATGAGAAAAGGCATTTTCAGGGACCCACAAGGGAGGATGAGGTCTGGTGATAAGATGTATTTGGGCGAAAACAAGGTGCTCGGGTTTCCAGTGTCCCATGTCTACCCATCCTGCCATGGATAATCAGGGCCAGATAAAGTTTGTGTATTCCATCTATAATTCAGAAGAAATGTTTATACAATTATTATAAAGATAATGTTGTCCAGAGCCTCTAAATAATTTTATTTTCTCTGAGATCCAAATAAAAGTACAAAGCATGGAGCCAAACAAGACTAAAAAACCGAGAGAGAGAAAGACAATAGAAACCGGCCCATACACAGGTGATTCACAAAACAGGCACTTGAGAATAATTAGAATAAATATGCTCTAAAAAACAGAGGAAAGTATGAATAACACCAGAAGAATCCTGCGGTCTATAAAAAGTAGTCAATTAAAAATTCTAAAACTTAAAAGAAAATGTAATTTTGAACCTAAGAATTAAATAAAAGAGTGTAATAGAACAAAATATTATTTAATTGGAAATTATGTCAGACTAATGTAAGCAGCTTAATGCTCAGAGAGAAAAAGGATGAAAGCACAAGAAAAGAGCATAATAGTATAAAACACTTTTAATTGCAACTCAGAGAGGAGATGAAGATTCATAAGCAATCCTTGAGAAAATGCTGGTCAATACTCGTCCAAAACTGGCAAAAGAGGGAACTGTAGCGTCAAGAATGAATAAAGATCATGGAATCATGAGGTCCTACCCTGATTCCATTACTTAATTAGAATTCTGGATGCCTTAGATTGGTTGTGTGACTTGCTTTTATCTCATAGAGGATTGAGTGAGCTTTTGGGTTCTTGATTTTGGGCTCAGCCATGTGACTTGCTTAGGCTAATGAGATAATCTGTATATATAAAAGGCTTAGCGACTGTCCAACCATCCGACCACCTGGTACATATGACATGCACTGAGCACCAGGGAGCAGATGCTCAACACAGGAGTTGCCGAGCTACAGTGGCAGCAGTGGTTCTCGGGTGACACACCCCTGAACCAGAGAGGAGGGAGCCTGATTCCTTGCAGGGCTGTGTGATTCCACCTTTGGCCGTAGGTTATGTTGTTGCTGGGGCACTGTTGGCCCCGAATCTGGTTTACTGACAAGCTGTGGTGACTTGGCAGCGGCGGTTCTCAGGTGATGCACCCAGGAACCAGAGAGGAGGGAGCGCCGCTCCACTTCCTTTCAATGTGCACGAATCTGTGCACCAGGCCACTAATAGCACATAAGACGCAGAGGAGACCTGAAATATACTTTCACACATGGGCTTCTCTTCTGATTCTTCTGGTAGAACCATGGAAGAATGTTCTCTCAGACAGCCTAGTTATCCAAGGGGATGGCAAACACATAGAGCACTTATGCAGGTAATATACCTCCATTAGGTGTCACAGAAGACAGAACAGGGAGCCAAGATTTTCATCTCACCAGGCAGTAATGAGACATTCCTTCCTCCATAATGAAGACGTTATAGGGAGCCTGGACTTCCTCTACTGAAGTAATGAGGAGTCCCTTCCTCTGCCTGCTGAGGGTGTTACAGAAGGTCCAGGGGAGAGTGAAGACTTTCACCACTGTCTAGTGGTAACAAGGCCCCCTCTCTCAGGAGTCATTAGAGACTATGCAGAACTGTACTAGGAACTCCTACTCTCCCAGACAGCGAGGTATGAGTGTGGCAAAGTGAAGAACCAGAACCTCCACACCACCCACCAGTAACAGAGAAGACACCCTATGGTGTCAACGAGACTGAGGGGAACCTGAATTTTTTCTCCCATCTGGCAGTTATGAAACAGCATGTCTCTTTTCCTATTTGGAAGAAGAAGCTAAGCCACCAATTTAAACAAGAGCCAGAGTCTCGTAACATAATGACACAGATGTCCAGGTTTCAATTTAAAAAAACCCAACTCTCTTCATACCAAGAACCAGAAAGATCTCAAATCTGAATGAAAAAAAAAGACAAACAATAGATACAAACATCAAGATGTGACAAAAATGTTAGAATTATCTAATAGCAATTTTAAAGCTCCCATCTAAAAATACTCCAATGATCAATTATGAATACATGTAAAACAAATGTAAAAATAGAAAGTGTCAGCAAATACATAGGCATAGCAAAGAAATAAAAGATACAAAGAAAAACCAAGTGGAAATTTTAGAAATGAAAAATATAACAACTAAAATGCAAAACTCAGTGAATTGGCTTAAGAGTGGAGAGTATAGAAGAAAAAGTCAGTAAACAGGAAGAGATTGCTTCCATATCTTGGCTATTGTAAATAATGCTGCTGAGAAAGTAGAACAAAGTTGGAGGTATCACACTGCCTAATATCCAAGTATACTACAAGGCTATAGAAATTAAAACTGCATGGCATTTGCATAAAAGCAGACATATAAATCAATGGAGCAGAAGAGAACTCAGAAATAAACTCATGCCTATATGGTCAATTAATCTACAACAGAAGAAACAAGAATATTCAATGGGATAAAGATAGTCTATTCAATAAATGGTATTGGGAAAACTGAACAGACTCATGCAAAAGAATAATATTGGATCACTTTTTTACACCTATACAAGAATAAACCCAAAATGGAATAGACTTTAATGTAAGAACTCAAAACCATAAAATCCTAGAGGAAAACATAGGCAGTAAACTCTTTGACATTGCTCTTAGTAGTATTTTTTTTTGGGGGGGGGGGGCTGTCTCCATGGGCAAGTGAAATAAAAGAAAAAATAAACAAGTGGGACTGCATCAAACTAAAGAGTTTTTGCACAGTGGAGGAAACCATCAACAAAATGAAAAGACAACCTACTGAATAGAAGAAGATATTTGCTAATTAAACACCTTATAAGGGGCTAATAACCAAAATATATAAGGAACTCATAAAAATTAACACCAAGGAAACAACAAAAATATCTATTAAAAATGGGCATATGACCTGAATAGACACTTCTCCAAAGAGGGCATCCAGATGGCCAATAGACATATGAGAAAATGCTCAGAATCACTAACCATCCGAAAAATACAGTCAATTTTAAGGCAAGAAATAATTTTGGAAACTAGAAGGAGCATTTCAAAATCATAAAATTATGATTTTAAAGGATTATATGAAAATTCTAAATATATTCAACCCTAATAACATATTTCAAAATATGTAAATATATAAAAATAAATGAAAACAAAAAATTACCAATATCAGGAATCAAAAGGAGGGCATTAATATAAAGCTAACAGGTAGCAAAACAATAGGACTAGTATAAGTAAACAATAGAAACAAATTTTTGGAAGATATTTGAAAAATTCAGATTCAATGTATATATTATTTGAAAAATACAATGTACCAGAATTAATGCAAAAAGAAATGAAAAATTTTAATACATATCTATATTTACATCTAAAACTATATAAAAGAAATTGTGTATGTAAATACAATTTTTCCATAAATTAAACTCCAGATCCCTTCATCTGTTATTTCCTCCAAATACCTATGGGAAAAGCTAACACCAATCTTACACACATCCCCCCAGAAGATAGAGAAAGTGGGAACACATCAATTTGTTTTATGAAGCCAACATAACCTTGGTTCCAAAATCTGGCAATGGCAATGCAAATTTAAAGAATAAGGAAAATTAAAGAATAAGATAGATCATGAATATAATTGTAAAAAAAATTATAAGCAAATAAGATTCATTAATAAAATAATAGATTATATTTAAGGGGAACTTATTCCAGGAATGCAAGATTAGATTAACATTCAATAATCAAAACAAAGGAGAAAAATGGGTGGCTATTTCAAAAGATGCAGAAAAGTGTGTAATAAAATGAAAACCTAGTTTTTGTTTCATAAAATGTCAGCCAACTATAAATTAAACAAAATTATTTAATGCCAAAGCATCATTTGCAAAAACAAAAATCCCAATAAACAACATACTTCATAGTGAAATAATGGAACCTTTCTCTCTGTTTTTCTGAGCTCACTGCAATCATATTAGTCAGCCCACTGCTACCATTTCTATTCAATATTATATTTGTCTTCCTAGCCAAAGCAAAAGCAATAAAGTATATGTTAGAAATATTTGAAAAAAAAGGATATAGAAGTTTAATTTGCACATGATATGATCTGGAACATAAAAATTCTAAAAGAGTCTAAGAAATATTAAAAGTAATAAGCAAAAACACAGCCCTAGGTATAAAATTAATGTAATAATTAATTTTATTTCAATATGCTATCAACATTTAATTGAAAATTAAGATCCTATATAATAAAAGCCTAATATGCTAAGTGTTCAGTCGTCTGGTCAGCCTTTCAACCAATCAAAGTGTAATATGCTAATGATATGCTAAGGCTACTCAACTGCTTGCTATGATGTGCACTGACCACCAGGGGACAGACAGTCGACCAGTTGCTATGACATGTATCAGGGGGCAGATGCTCCAACTGGTAGGTTAGCTTGCTACTGGGGTCTGGCCGATTGGGACTGAGCAAGATGAGCCGGACATGCCCTGAAGCCCTCCTGCAGTCCCTCCCCAGCAGGCCAAACCTCCTGTGTCCCTCCCAGGCCCCAATTGTGCACTGGTGGGGTCCATCGGCCTGGCCTGCGCCCTCTCGCAATCTGGGGATGCGAGAGCAGGTTTCGGCCTGATCCCACAGGCATAAAAAGCTAATGTGCAAATTGACTGAACAGTGGAATGACCAGTAGCTATGACACACACTGACCACCAGGGGGCAGAGACTCAATGCAGGAACTGCCCCCTGGTGGTCAGTGCACTCCCACAGGGGGAGTGCTGCTCAGCCAGAAGAAGCCAGGCTCATGGCTGGGGAGCACAACGGCGGTGGCTAGAGCCTCTCCCGCCTCCACAGCAATGCTAAGTATGTCCAACTGACATCCTCTGAGGGCTCCGGGACTGTGAGAGGGTGCAGGCTGGGCTGAGGAACACACCCCGCCCCGAGTGCACAAATTTTGTGCACTGGGCCTCTAGTAAAGAGATAATATTCACAGTGCCACAAAATACCTCCAATACCTGGGAATAATTTATTGAAAGAAGTGTAGTGCTTTTACGCTGAAAACTTATAAATACTGCTGAAAGAATGCAAAGAAAATCTAAGTCAATGAAGAAAATATATTGGAGGACTCAATACTTTATAGATGTTACTTTTTCCCTAATTGATTTATGGATACAATGCAATCCCATTAAAACGCCAGCATTTCTCTCTCTTCTCTATCATCTCTCTTTTCATTAACAAGGTAATTCTAACACAATCTGAAAAAACTAAGTAGGAGACTTCACACAAGATATCAAGATCTATTATGAAGCTACAGTAACTAAGAAAAATCTTGTAAGTACACTGATTTCACATGGAAGCCTGCTTGACGAGAACCAAGACTCAGCAGTTTATTCCATCCTTTCCATCTGTTTCCAAAGCACAACTTCTGAGTTCCAACCCCCGTTCCTTAATCGTCTTGTTATATCTTATGAAGTATGGTGGTCTTTAAATTTTGTGCTGTATCTAGAAGGAAATAAACTTCCTTTTTTAAAAAATTGACTGAAATTTACTTGTCTCCAGTCTAGGGAAGCACATAGAGAACAGTTGTCACCTTGAAGCAGAAATAACTTAAACAACAGCTGGCGTGTGTGGAGTATTTGCCCTGCGCCATGTAGAACAGCTTCACACAAGGAAGGTGACATAACTTCCATTTACAGATTATGCAACAGAACTTCAGAAAGTCCAACGCTATTGTCCAGCTAGTAGAATGTCATATACAGGATTTAAAACTAGGATCTGGCTTCAAAGTTGAGTAATTTATGCCCCACACTGCACTGCCTCCAAGCACCAGAGGCAGATAGACACAATAAACTTTGATCTTTTCTCCTCCCTTCCTCCTCCATGTACTACTGTGTTGTTACCAGAGATTAACATACTGTCAGAGGTATCTGCCCAATGGTGCTAGTTATTTGATTTGTTTCTGCCTTTTCTTTGCAAGATATATATATATATATATATATATATATATATATATATATATATATATATATATATATATAATTGCTTTTTCAGAGAGGGAGGGAGAGGGACAGAGAGTTAGAAACATTGATGAGAGAGAAACATCGATCAGCTGCCTCCTGCACACCCCGCGCTGGGGATGTGCCCACAACCAAGGTACATGCCCTTGACCGGAATCGAACCTGGGACCCTTGAGTCCGCAGGCAGATGCTCTATCTACTGAGCCAAATCAGTTAGGGAGCAAGTTACTCTTGTGCTCTGAGAACACCTCATGATGATCTTACTTCTCAGTAGTTGCTGAATGTGTTATAGGGTTGTATTCAGCAGGGATGTTATGCCCTAGAAATCTATAGAACTTGGCTTCAGTATTAACGTCATCCATTTTGGGATTAGTTCTATGGAAAAGAGACAAAAATAACCAAGAGTTCTTGTGATATGGGAGCTTTTGGTTGTCATCTCAGCAGCCCTCAACCTATTTGGGGGCTAGCTTTCTGTTTCTTTTGTCTTCTTGCGTCTAGTCAGGACTCCCAGAAGAACAGAAGTGAAATGTGCTCCAAGTGTGTTTCTTTCTCTTTACACTTTCAAGGAGAAGGGAATCAAAAAGGGTTATGATGTTGGTTTTGGGATTTATACCTGAAAGCCTTTTTATGTTGGATGAACAGACGAGAAGAGGACAAGAGAGGGAGATGATAAAAGTTACTTTTCATAGTTTCCAGATCATTTTAAGACTATAATGAAAATTTTAAATACAGTCTAAGACCTTTGGTCAAGGTGTATTTTTTATTTTATTTTTAAAGTATATTTTTATTGATTTCAGAGAGGAAGGGAGAGGGAGAGAGAGATAGAAACATTCTGCATGCCCCCTACTGGGGATCAAGCCCACAATCTGAGCATATGCTCTTGTCTGGAATCGAACTTGTGGCCCTTCAGTCCTCAGGCTTATGCTCTATCCACTGAACCAAACCGGCTAGGGCTAAAAGTGTATTTTTAAAAGTCTAATAATATGTCTCTAAATAAACCTAGTCATAGTGTACATTTTATCTCTTTCACATTAAGTATGACTCTTTGAATGGGAAAAATATATGCATATATGAGTTCACACCATGACAGTAATATTATTTCATGCTTCTCTTCCTACTGAATTATACAAACTATTCTTTGAAACCTGAAATAATTGCATAAGCAATGCATAATAGCTAAACAAAAAATAATGTGGAATTTTAATTCATATAGATACAAATTGGGGGTGGATTAGAACTAAATGGAGGGGGGGGGAAAGGCCAACAAAATTTAGTTCCAAGTTTTTTCTCTCTAATTCTATGACCTTAAATAAATTTCATTTTTATTCTGTAAGATGCAGGCAAAATCTGCCCCCTACCTATCTTTTGGAGCTGCTGCAAGATTTATTAAATGAGGGGGGAAACACTGTTTAGAGGTCTGATGAAATAGGAGTTACATAAATACAAAACAGTATTCTTATCTCTAAGAAGTGCACGAAATTGAATGAACTTTGACAACATCCTTATTAGTGAGGATGATAATCTTAGACTTATTTTTACAGTTAAGAGGGCTTACCCCCTTCTCTTAAAGCCACATCTATTGGGTGTATGAGAAGAGGTACAATCACTGGACTAGTATTTGTTGATACCTGAAAATACTTTAAAGGGAAGTTTTTATTTTGTTTTGTTTTAATTCCATCACCCCTTTGGCAGGCCATGAGAAGAGTCTGCACGTTATTCTCCCATTTTCTTTCTTTTGTTCTTCACGAAATTGGTCTGAAATGCAAGACACCTTGTCTCAATGGTATCCAAGGGGAACCAAGTATTTTGAGAGCTATTAAGAGACATTGTTCTACTGATGAGACATATAATGTGATTTAGTGCAGCCACGGCCAAAGTGTCCATCAGATGTGGAGAGAACAAGGAAAAGGGGGGAAAGGAAAACCAATGTGACAGCTCGTGTCGTTCATGCAGTAAGGGTATGTGTGCAGCAAACACACCACTCTCTTTAACATTCCTCTCCACCCTCCATTGAATAAAAGCAAATATTAATTGGAGAATACATTTTCCCTTCAGCCTAAACAAACTTGCTTACTTATTTCCAAAATTGCTTGCTCAACATTACTGAAAATGATTCTAATTATAGAGCGTGGCACATAGTAAATCATCAATAAATGTTATCTGCTATGAGTTGGATTAGGAGTAGAAATAGTGTTGCATAATGTCAAAAATATATTTGGAATAAGATACCTAGATTGAAGCCTTGTCTCTTACACTAACTTGCCTTGTGACTTTGAGTAGTTTAATGTAATCTGTAAAGTGTTATTTTATGATAAAATGATGGTTTTTCAACTGAAGTAAATTTTGAAAAAACAACACACAGAGACACACAACATATGTAAATATGTTAATCAGTAATTAAGTATTAATAAGGCCATTGTTTTCCTTTGTTAAATTAATTTCAGAGAGGAAGGGAGAGGGAGAAAGGATAGAAACATCAATGATGAGAGAGAATCATTGACTGGCTGCCTCCCACACTGAGGATTGAGCCCACAATCGGGCATGTACCCTGATGGGGAATCGAACTGTGACCTCCTTGTTCATAGGTAGATGCTCAACCACTGAGCCACACTGGTCGGGCAATAAGGCCATTATTTTCTTTCTGCACACTTTGATGATGGCCATTGTAGAGATAAGTTGGAGGACAACAATTATGGAGTAGAGAGAGCTGTCAGGAGTTTCTATTGCTAGTCCAGGTGATGAAGGGTGGTAACTAGACTCATATGCACAGTGAAAGACTCCTTATTGGAATTACAGATCCATGTTCTTTACTGGCCTTTGATATCAAGTATTTTCCTAGTAAATGACCCATGCTTCATGCATTGTGTTAATAAAACCTATTAGGGTGCTTAGTGGGTTGTTGGAATAAAAACACCTTGAATAGACTACCCCACTTCCCTCCATAATTAGCCTATTTCTTCAAGTCTTCTGGGACAAAAAGGATGGTCTAGGAAATTTCTAGCACTTTCCCTTTCTGCTTATTAACCAGAAAGTCATGGGGATCAGAGCCATAATATATAAAAATAAATTTGTTTAAAAAAAACACACTCAATACAACACTTGGAGCCAATTTCATCCATATCTGTGTAACCTGCTTCTCAAATTACTAATTAAAATCAGGCAGTAAAAAAGTGTCTGCCTTCTATGAATTCTCAGCAAATGAACTGTAAATGCTTTCACTTTAAAGGGGTCATTGTAATAGGTGTGTTTTGAAAGATGGAAGTTGTCAACTCTTTGGGGAGGAAAAATCCACTCTACTTGTACCAGGTCTTCAGGAACAACTTAATTTTGAAACCAAAAGAAATCTACATTTCGCAATGATAGATGAAGACCAGAAAATTCTAATCCACTGATTTCTTTTCTTCTATTTCACTTGTCCCAGTCCTATATGTGGATGGGAGCTTATTTGGGTTCTGATTCTTGAATCTGGTTTTCCTCTTTTGGAGGAATTCTCACGCAGGTATCCAGACTGGAAAGAAGGGTAGCAGGCCATGGAAAGGAGGCATTAAGCAAATGATCGTGCAAAGCTCTGAAAACCTTTCGGAAAGAGGAAAACAGCTGTCCTGGGCTCTGACAAAGAGCACTTGCAATTTGGGGAGGAGAGAGGACCTCTGGCTCTCCCCTCCCCCTATCTAGAAGCCACACCTGCCAGGCAGTGTTCCTTTCACAGGAAGGCTCAGGTGTGTGCACTAAAGGTGCCTTTGGAAGCACAGAGTGTGTCTCCCCCAATGACAAAGAGGACCCTTGCTTGTCCTTTTAAATACACACATTTATAGGCAAGGAGCCTGCCCTCCTAGGATTTGTCCTAAGAACAACAATTTAAATTATTTTTTGTAGCACAGCTCTGGGTTGGATTGCTATGAAGAAATCCTCTTGGAAAGCATTCAAAATAAAGGGTTATTATTAATTAAAGAATAATTATCACTCTGTTAATTTCAACTTGGTCCCATCACAAACTCAGAATTCAGTAAGGTTACCTCTGCAAGTGGGAAAATGGGCAAAAATCGAATTCAAAATTGGAAATTGTACTGTTTTGCTGTGGCATTCATTTATTCAGTCAGTCAGTCTTCATTGAATAATGTAATAGTTGCCGTCTGAGGGGAAGCGTTAGTAGGCACATGAAGACTACAAAGAAATGTGAAGGTATTTCAACCCTTAGAAGCACACTTTCTATTTGAAAAAGGCTTGGAGATTGAGAAATTCTTTGTCATTTTCAAAGCCCATTCACCTGCTATAAATCTTCATCTGAACTTTTGAACAGTAGCAGGGGAGCGGGGCTGGGCAGACATTATAATCACGCCACTGCATAATTTTAGGAATTGAAAGAATTTCAAAGGGCTTCTAATGCCACCACTTCAGTGGTTCTCAACCTTCCTAATGCCCTGGCCCTTTAATACAGTTCCTCATGTTCTGGTGACCCCCAACCATAAAATTATTTTCGTTGCTACTTCATAACTGTAATTTTGCTACTGTTATGAATCGTAATGTAAATATCTGGTATGAAGGATATATTTTCACTGTTCGCGACCCACAGGTTGAGAACCGCTGAAGCGCGTAGGAGAGCCAGAAATTGCCCCTTGTCTGAGGGCCGGCTTAGCAGCGCTGGGCTAGGCACCAATGACCGGATCCATAGAGCGCCACGCCTCCTTTCCTGCATTTAATCCCATATGGATCTATAATACATACCATACGTCTATAATACATGAACCCACAATACATACTCATTGGATTCATGACTTACATTTCTTACCATGTAGGGCACTGTGTCAAACCCTCAAGATTAAAAACAACATAAACTGGTCCCAGCTTCCAACTTGCTCACAATCGGGTCTTCCTGTCCTCAGTGAGTTTGCAGTCCCCTAGGAAAGCCGAGATGCACGCCCACCACAGGCAGGGAGTTGGGGTTCCCGGGCAGTGAGTGCCTTTGGAGGTCAGGAAAGGGATCTGAACCTGAGAAT
Source organism: Myotis daubentonii (assembly GCF_963259705.1). NCBI lineage: Eukaryota > Metazoa > Chordata > Mammalia > Chiroptera > Vespertilionidae > Myotis > Myotis daubentonii. The sequence continues at coordinate 50,669,678 of NC_081852.1, read as the reverse complement.
TGATGGGAATCCTCCCCCGCCCCCGCTCATCATTTAATTACATCATTTTCCGCTGTCGCCTTTCGGGCCTGGACCCAGCTTCTGCTCACGGGCAGGTCAGGATGCCACCGCACGGAGACGAGGAAGGGAAATCCAGGAGCCCAGCTAGAACCCTTTTCTAAAGTGGAAAAGCCCTGGGTGGGGAGGGGGGAGAAAGCCGCAGAGACCGATGGAAACAGTAAAGCGGGAACCGTCCCCAACACAGTGACCACTCCGCCAGCTCCGAGCCGGCCGCCCCCGCGGGAGGCGCGCGCGGACTCAGGAGCCCTGCGGGGCGCGCGGCTCCGAGCGGGAGGCGGGGAGGAGCGGGCGGCGGCGGCAGTGCGCCCGCGGGGAGGGTCGGTGGCGCAGCCCGTCCCCGCAGCCGCCCGCGCACACAGCCAGCCAGCAGCTCGCCAGCGGGACGCGGCGCCCGGAGCCCCGGCAGCGCCCTCCCGCCCGCTCCGCCCGCGACTTCAGTTCGGCTCCACCCCCGCGTGGCGGCGGCGGCGGCTCCGTCCGAACCGCGCTCGGCTCCAGCCCCGCCTGGGCGAGCGGCCGCCACCTGCCCGGCGCCGCCTCCGCCCGCCCCGCCGCTGCCCAACTTGGATGGAGTTGGGGTCCTGAGCGCCCGCCTCCCCAGCCGGCCCGCGTGGAGCCCGCGTGGAGCCCGCCGCCACCTCCGCTCCGGGACCCGCGCCGCCGCGCTCCGCTCCGCGATGGGAAAAGTTGGCGCCGGCGGCTGCTCGGCCGGGCTGAGCGCGCTCCTCGCGGGCGCGGGGCTCTTGGTCTTCTGCGCCCCGGGCGCCTGCGGCGGCGCCGCCTGCTGCCCCCAGCTGCCCCCCGGCTCCGGCCCGCGCTGGGTGCCGACCCCAGGGGGCTCCCGTCACCAGGGCCCGCGCGGCCGGGCTCCTGCCACGCCCCCGCCCCTCCTGGGGCGCCCCCTCTTCGCCGTGGCCCCCGGAGACCGAGCGCTGTCCCTGGAGCGGCTCCGGGACCCCGGGACGCCCGGGGCGGTCGCTCCCCGCTCCGGCCGGAGGAGACGGAGCGGAGCGGAGCGGGAGAAGGCGGACCCAGGAGAGGGCTGGGGGAGAAGCCCCCGAGGAGTTCTGCGGGACGGAGGGCAGCCGGAGCCCGGGACTCCGGAGCGGGACCCGGACAAAGCCACCCGCTTCCGGATGGAGGAGCTGAGACTGACCAGCACCACGTTCGCCCTGACCGGCGACTCGGCGCACAACCAGGCGATGGTCCACTGGTCTGGCCACAACAGCAGCGTGAGTAGAAGGGGACTGAGGGCACAGCGGGGGCGAAAGAAGGAAAGGGTTAAAATCGGCTGTGTGATCTGATGGTGAATTTGGAGAATGGGGTTTCTGGACTGAAAAGATGCTGCAAACTAGTCTTGCCTGCCCCCCCCCCACCCCCCCCCACCCCCTCGCCTCGGGAGTTCATGTTTTCATGTTACCTACAGGGAGTTCCCCCCTTTCACTCCCCCCTCCCCCTTCCCACCACAACCATCAGAGTCCTCTCCATGCCCCAAACAAAGGTTTACACAGAGCAGGCAAGTCCGTTTCCTGCTTCTCTGGCCGCACTGGTGTAGTAGGATGGATCTGAAGAGCAGGCAGCGGGGCTTAAATAAAGTATTCTGCATGTGGTGGTGAAAGGGTTAACTCTCCAGGCAGGCAGGCATTCCCTCAAGTGACTTTCCCTTTACTTGCTAGACTTACGGATGAGCGCAAATAAGATCAATCCGACTTTATTGGAGGGTTTTTTTTTCTTTTATTTTTATGCAGAGCTCCTTAGCCCCCGTTTCCCCCCAACAAGGGAAGAGAAGTGCAGTGGGTAGATAAGGTGGTGTCTGTTTCTGGGGACCCCGTGGGTGCACGTTTCAGGAGGGGAACCCCCAGCATCTTCTCACAGCACCAGCCAGTGTGTTTGGAGAGCTGGGGCTTTCCAGCCTGTGAATGGGTGGTTGTTTTCTTGGCAAAACCAGTTCCAGGAAGATCAGATATATCCCAGTGACAACAACTCCCTGTTCTCTCCCATCGCCTGACCTCCTCTGGGGAAGAGCACAAATAAAGACTGAGCTCCTCCCACCCCCGCCTTATGAAGGGTGGGAGAGGGGTTCCTGGGTTCCAGGAGGCTGACACTGGGGGGAGTGAAAGTCCATGAGTATTGGTCCAGTCCCTGAAGGTTTTCGATTTTTGGAAAAGCCTGTCTGTCTGGAATCCCAGGTAGCGATTCCCGTTGGAGCTGCACCTGGAAACCTCAATGAGCTGGAATAGTAAAGAGCCAGCTGAAAAGGATGTAAAAGTGTGGAAACTTCTCTAGGCTGCCATTAAGCAGACAAGAAGCTCATAAAAGCCAAGGATGAGTAAAATGAAAAGAAATAAATCAAAGTTTCAGCTTCCATCCGGTTAGTGAGATTGTAGTAATTGTAATATGCACAGCCTATGCGCCCGATACCTTTCAAAATGTTTTCAGTTGTGATGTAATTGCCAGAAACCTTCCCAGGGAAGTGCCAATTTAGTGAGTTGTGCTCATCGTCGGCTTTTTAATGAAAGTTGGGAACATTTTAAAATAATAGTCTGTCATTATGGAGTCCTTGGGTACACACATATAAATTGTATTAAGGCAAATCATGATAAATAGCATTTCATATTGATGTCTCTGTTCTGAGAGCGTCAGCAGGGTATTCCTACAATTTAGCCTTCATGACTGAGGCTGTGGTTTTTACATGGTTTGCAGGACTGGTTTAATCAAATAATTGAAGCTGAATCCTTTTCGTTCAAGCTCCGGAGACCCTTGCCCTCCTTCCTTACCTTAACTATCATATCTTTCAAACCATAACCACTAAAATTAATCACCCAGTTTGAACTTGAATCTTAAACTAATTGAATAACTTTCGCACTGCTTTAAGTGATTAGCTCAAAGCTTCTGGCTTTAAGGGGAGATTTTAAACACATCAAACGTATTACATCTGTTGTATCAAGGAGTAAAGGACTTCGGATTCAAAATATTTCTGGCTTTTAATGTAATTCGAGCTATAAAATATCACTCACCCATTAGACCTCTACCTTAGTTTGTCTCTTGGAAGATCTTGGAAAGAGCGAGAAAAGAAGAGTACATCTTTGGCAAATTTTAAACTCCATTTAAGAAATGGTGCCAGGCATTGCCAGCCTTTTTTTTTTTTTTTTTTTTAATGGTGCTTATAAGCCCAGCAGGGCTTATTAGGGTCAGGACTTGGATGGGAGACACGCAGGAAAGTCTGAGACAATGTAGGAAACAATCAGAATGGTATATGTCAGAGGTTTGAGTACTCAAATCATGTTAACTAATGAGTTTTCTCCTCTCTTAAGCCTCTTTTTCTTGTAAGGACACCTTCTCCCTGCCCTCTCCTTCTTGCCTGCTTGAACACCAATTGGTTTGGGGGGGTGTTTTTTTGGTGTGTATGTACAGATGGTGGAGAAGGAGACATAATCTGTATCTAAGTCCTCCAAAACAAAGTTGGCCCAGATTCACAGGTGAGACAAAGTTTTAAATATTTTTTCAAGGGAAGAAAGGCAGAAAGAAACTGCCCCCTCCCAACTTTATGACATCAAAAGCAGTGGAGACCTGAGTTCGAGTTCTTGTTTGTGTTTTACATAAGAGGGTATTGTGATTGTCAAGTGCAGTACACCTGTTTGGCACGCTCATCTCAGCACTTTCCCCCTAGAGCCGTGGTTGGCAAACTGTGGCTCTCGAGCCACATGCGGCTCTTTGGCCCCTTGAGTGTGGCTCTTCCTAAGCCTTAGGAGTACCCTAATTAAGTACTCCTATATGTACCAACCTATATAGTTTAAGTTTAAAAAATTTGGCTCTCAAAAGAAATTTCAATTGTTGTACTGTTGATATTTGGCTCTGTTGACTAATGAGTTTGCCGATCACTGCTCTTTACTCTAGAAAACAGATTCTTAAAAATATCTCCATCAACAGCTTCTAAACATCATCCAACCGCCACCCCCTCCCATCCCCCATAGGGCCTAGAGCAGTGGTTCTCAACCTTGGCTGCACATTAGAATCACCTGGGAATCTTTTTAAAATCCTGATTTCTGGGCCTCATCCTCCGGAAATTCTGTTTCTTTGTTGTGGGGTGGGGCCATAACATTAGTAAGAAAGAAACAGAATTTCCGGAGGATGAAGCCCAGAAATCAGGATTTTAAAAAGATTCCCAGGTGATTCTAATGTGCAGCCAAGGTTGAGAACCACTGCTCTAGAGCTATAGCTAGAATCCACTACCTAAACCTGAAGAGAACATAGGGACTCTCATTTTTTTTTTAATTTGTCTTCCCCTGTAGTCTCCCACCCCCCAATCCATTCAGGGCCACAGGCAATACACATCCTAGGAATTCATCTCACCTTCAGCTAAAAGCCTTTATAAGTGGGGCTTCTGATGACAAGAATACCTGCATGGGAGGTGTAAATGTATGGTAATTATAGGCTGCCTGTCAGACTCCTGGGGAATTCTGGATGGTTCTCTCACCTCCTTTCCGCCCCCTCCAGCTGTTGGACTTGTGGAGTTGGGTAAAGACAGGGCTGTTTTGCCTCATCCTGGGTGTGATGTGATTCCTCTGCAGTCTAGCTTGATGGGAACTGTTTGCTAGAGTTGGTGGAACACCTGGGGGGGATTTTCTGGCATGAAAGGTGCTGGGTATGAATCATTTGTCATGAGCTTGGTGTCATAAGCAAGAACATATTGTTGCTACCCTGCTCATCCCAGGCATGCTGTGCCCTGATCTAAATTTATACAGCATCCTTAGTTTGTTCAAATATATACATATTTGTCTATGTATGTATGTGTGATGGGGCATGTGTTTATTCCTTATTTCCAAAAAAATTTCAAAGTGCCACACTCATTAATCCTTATAAAGTCCTTGTTAGGTAATAGGTAGGTGGCAAGTGTTAATATCTCTTTCATATTTTTATGCTGGAGTCAATTTAAATATTTCAATTCACCGCCGTGTCCCCTCCTTACTGGAAACAGTGTTATAAGATTTGTTAACAGAAGCTTTTACTTGACATATTTGGCCATTATGGAATCTTTAATGCTGCATTTCTCATCGATCATGAGAGCCTGGTTGACTCCCATGTACCTATTTCCTTCAGTTGTCCTAGGACTTGACATTTACCATCCACCCTATTGAATAAACTGAGTTGAGTCCCATCTTGGGTCAGGCCTTTAGGTAGGTGCTTTGCATTCCATCATCATCTCACTTAAGTTTGACAAAAATGTGTTATTAGTAGATGTTATTCCCGTTACATAGAGGAGGAAACTGAGGCTTCCTTAGGCTAAAGGACCTGCCTAAAGGATACAAAAGGTCCGTGGCAAAGCCAGGGACCAACACCCAATGTGATCTGTCTCCAAAAACCCCATGGAATGGCTTGTCTTAAAGACAGTAAGGGGGGGGGGGGCAATAGGGGAGGGGAGGGAGAATAAGGAGGGGACATCTATAATACTCTCCATAATAAAGATAAGTTTTAAAAAAAAGTTTAAAAAAGTTCTTAAGGTAGGACAGAAAAATTCAGACATTTTGGAGTCTGTATTTTCAATAATCCTATCTCAGATGGATTTCAGATGGTGGTGGAGGAGGCATAGTCTTAGCTCGAAGTTCCAGGTACTTGTAGAAAAGCAGGGACTGTAAAATGTGCCTGTCACATCACACTCTTTACCTTAAGTAGTGGTTTGGTTGTTCTCTTATCCACCCACCTCTTCATCTTTGGTGAGACATGGGATCTGCAACTGGTGATTCATTAAGCACGAGGTAGCTTGCCTTCCTTCAGTGATCAGATGATCAGATCTGGTGTTCTTTTCAGGAACAAATTCCTTTTCTAAGTTAATTACATACCTGACTTTATACAGAGGTTAGAAATAAACACTTGATTTGATTATACATTTTGACATAGATTTCTCTCTAAAGATTTTAAAAAAGATTTTAGCTTTTTCTAGAAGCCCACAACCATCCCTTCTCTGATCAGTGCTCTGTGCTATTAATGAATGTTACTGTGGTGTGACATGGATGGCAGTGGGTTTGGAAGCAGACAGATTTGCATTTGAATGCTAGCTCTCCTGCTTACCAGCACTTTGCCTTGAGCAAGACACTTAAGTTCTTTGAGCTTCAGTTTCCTTAACTAAAATATGGGGAGAGAACATCTTCTGCAGCTTTTTTTTCCCCTGAAGACTTGACTTGTACATGAAGTGGCTGATACATAATAAGTGCTTAATAAATACTAGTTTATATGTTAGTTATAGAAATAATTCTCTACTGGGGATGAAGAATTCTAGATTATAGTCCCGACTATAGCAGAGATTACTAATGTAGTAGCAGCTTGTTAAAATGGTGTGGTCTCAATTTTGTCCCTTATACAATGGTACTAACAGACTAGAGTACCACTGAAATCCCTTACAGGTTAAACTTAATTTAATAGTTTGTTCAGGTTGTAGGGATTGTGCACCTACTACATTTAAGTGAAGTGCACTAGTAGTGTTGGATGTAGAAATGAAATAATAGTGACCCATACCCTTGACCTGTCAGTAAGCAAGCCTTTTATTTCATACTAGAGGCCCGGTGCACGAAATTCGTACATGGGCGGGGGCGTACCTCAGCCTGGCCTGCGCCCTCTTGCAGTCTGGGATCCATCGTTCCTTATCGCCTCTCTGCCTGCTGCTCCTTACCACTCGGCCCGCTGCTCCTTAGCGCTGCCTTAGAGGCTCTAATCACCACCTTTGCGCTCCCCAGCTGTGAGCCTGGCTTCTGGCTGAGCGGTGCTCCCCCTGTGGGAGAGCACTGACCACCAGGGGGCAGCTCCTGCATTGAGTGTCTGCCCCCTAGTATTCAGTGTGCATCATAGCGCCTGGTTGTTCAGGCTTTTATTATATAGATGATTCTTCCTTTTCCTATGGCTCATATACATATCTCTTTATAGGAAATCTAGTCACTTGAGATCCAAACAGGTATTCATTTCAATGTGAATTTGCAGCAAAACCATTTATTGGGTTTATTGTATCATAACTTTATATTAAGGAACTTGCTATCTCTGGACAAAGAATTGCTTAATATGAAATTAAAAAGTAAACTCCCATTAAAATATTTAATTGGGTTTTCTAGAGTAAATTGACATGAATATTGACTCTGGGAACTATATCCACATCCTTTTTCGGGAGGGACCCCAGGAAAAGACTAGGGTACAAATGCTAATGGAATTTTATTATTTAAGAGAATAATAATTGCATACATTTAAAGAGATAATGACTGTGTGGCAGCATTATGCTAAGTGGGGTACACAAATTATTTCGTTCTAATTTTGCAAATATGTGTTGAGTCCTAATATTTGTCAGGCAAAGATAATAGGGACATAGGTGGAAAGATGAAAAGAAATAACGCCTGCCCTCATAGAACTTTCTGTCTTGGACCTAAAGAATCCGGTGAAGAGGCAGCAGAAGAGCAGTGTATTCTGAGGGTGTAACATGCTGTGGAAGTTCAGGGGCAGGACGATGTCTTCTGAGTGGGGTGGTCTTCAGGCTTCATTACAGAGCTGGTGCTTTTACTGAGCCCCAAAACATAAAGAAAATTTTAATTAAGAGATGGAGATTAGACAAGGATATTTTTACCTGAATGGCTGGTGTGTATAAAGGTTGAGAGTAGAGATATAAAAATTCCTATCTGTATCCAGGAAATTAACCTATGTTAAATGTAAACTATGCTTAACTCAAGTTTTAATCTTTTTTTATTGTTGTTGTCAATCCTCACCTGAGGATTTTTTCCATTGATTTTTTTACGGAGAGTGAAAGAGGGAGGGAAAGACAGAAACACCAATGTGAGAGAGACATAATCAATTGGTTGCCTCCTTCACAAGCCCTGACTAGGGCCTGTGCTGGGGTGGAGCCTGCATCAAGTTTTAATCTTAGAAATAGTCATTAAAATATGCTTTAAGCAAAGAGTATATACATCCATGTTCTAGTGAGTATGGTATATTCCAAGCCTTAAAGAAAATAAAAATTTATATGACCACTTAAAGACATGACTGCATTTGTTTGCACATTAAATCTCAGCTGGAATCACCATTGTTTCTTTTTTTACCTTGACATTGTGTACACACACTTTTTATAAAAGGACGTTTTTATTTAAATTCTTGGTTAGAAATATTACTGGCCAGATTGCGGGAGGGTAAATTAATTTGGCTCCCTGCCAGCTTATGTGAAGTCACTACCCTTATGTAAAACTAGAGGCCTGGTGCATACATTCGTGCACCGGTGGGGTCCCTCAGCTTGGCCATGGAGGCGGGAGAGGCTTGTGCCACTGCAGCTGCGCTTGCCAGCCGTGAGCCTAGCCTCTGGTGCCCGTAGGTCAGCTGAGTGGCACTTCCGCTGTGGGAGAGCACGGACCACCAGGGAGCAGCTCCTGCGTTGAGCATCTGCCCCCTGGTGGTCAATGCATATCATAGCACCCGGTCAACCAGCCATTAGGTCATTCGGTTGTTTGGTCGCTTAGGCTTTTATATACTAGTATATAGATAGTTGTTCTGTCTTTGTGTGTGTCTCAGTTTACTGGCTAGAAAGTATAGAGAATGTATCCGTGTGTCCCAGAGGGGAAACCAGTCAAACAATGTGGCCAAAGTGGCCCAAAGGGATGGCAGTGAAGAGACATGGTCGGCATGAGGTAAAGCCAGGCCTCATGGAGGTATCATGGTTACTCTTGAGAAGTGCCCACTCTACTCAGTCATGACGGACAAAGCTGTCAAGCCATTGGCAGGAAACAAAGATGGAATCTGACACAACAGTATGGTGATTACCAGGTGGAAAGGGGGTGGGGCAGGTAGAAGAGGGTCACCATATGTGTTCCACTGCTAATGGACTTCAGAGATCAGATTACTTATGACCCGGCTCATTACAGCAAGGGATTGGGGGAAGAAAGGGGAGTAGCACCTTTTCCTCTTTAATTGTTTTATGCAGATGAAATCTCATTTACATAACTTGTCTCAGTCAAGGGAACCTCGAATATCAGTGTTTGAGAGCAGTGGTAGTCAAACTAAAGGGGTCTCTGTTGATACTACTGGATTTATTTTTTTTTGCTCAAGGATTATAATTGAGTTCCCAGATATGGCCTTTTCCATTTCTTCTATTTTTAAAAACATATATTTTATTGATTTTTTACAGAGAGGAAGGGAGAGGGATAGAGAGAGTCAGAAACATCGATGAGAGAGAAACATCCATCAGCTGCCTCCTGCACACCCCCTACTGGGTATGTGCCCACAACCAAGGTACAGGCCCTTGACCGGAATTGAATCTTGAGTCCACAGGCCGATGCTGTATCCACTGAGCAAAACTGGTTAGGGCTTCTTCTATCTTTTGAGAGTGGGATGGGGGAAGGGAGCAAAGGAGAGTTGAGTGAATGCTAGGGATAGTTCTCTGTAGCCAGATAAGATACAGTGATTATAAGAGAAGTCCCTCTTAGCAATAGTAACATAAATAACCACCCATTTAGTAAACAGCTTCCCTGGAAGTACATTCTAGAGCATCACCGCATTATATCACTTCATCCTCACACCAGGCTTACAAACTCTAGGTATCGCTCTTCCTCCTCTAACGCTGTGGAAGTCCAGGCTTAGGCACTTTCCCAAGGCCGCCCCACTAGAAGGTGGCAGAGCTGGAATTTCATTTGTGCTCTTCCTGGTTCCAAAGCTTCTTCTTTTTGACCGTGTTGTACCTCTGTAAGAGTATCTTTCTGAGTTTCTTTAGAGAGAACTCCGCTGGTCACTGCAGAAGTGTGGTAGGGGAACTTGGCAGGAGGTCCCCAGCTTAGGGCTTTCCCCCTCACGTGGCCTGGATCTCAGGCCACTGACCTGATACACTTTACTGGGTAAAAAGCTGCTCCAGCCCTAACGTCTGTCTTTCCCCAGGAGTGGGACACCTGGGGTTGTTAATGAGGGTTGCCTTGTTCTCCTGGGAGGATGTGTGGGATATGCCCTTTGGTTTCTCCCTGCTGGCTAATGACCCTGGTGTGACAGTGTGGACAGCTTGTACAGTTTTTAAAGAAAGTGCTAATAAGAAACCTGCGATCAGACAACCACCTCATCATGTTGTGCCCTGGAGCCAATGGATTGATGCCTCCAGTCATCTTCCTGTAACCAGAGCAGCAGGGCTATTGAGACACAAAATTGTGGGTCATCCTTCTGCTCCAAGGCCTATGGGCAGTGTGGTTAAAAGTGAAAGGTCTTCTCCTTATTCATCACTTCCAGCGTGCACTCTTAGGTTTAAATGTCAACTCCTCCTGTGTGATAATTTGTCACTCCCAACATGCACTCTTGATTCGAATCATTAAAGAGGAGCAAGGCTATTTCAGGCCTGGTTGTCATTCTGCGTAGGACCTGTCTGCAGCCCTGTTTATCCTGACTTGCATTTTGCTGAATTGTTGGAGGAATTCTTATCTGAGCAGCTATGGACTCTGTCACTAGGCACCTAGGGCCACATATCCCACAGTGTGTCCTCTCGGGACCTGCTTTTGAGTCTGTTGATCGGGACTAGTAGTCTTTATGCTTTATAAACTCCCTGGGAGATTACTAGGGACAGGGAAGCGTGAAAATCTTTCCCCTGAGGTTCCTGTGTGAGTTTCGGTGCCCATGAACCCCTTCCATTGTCGGCACAATGTCATGTCAATGTGCTTGATTTCCCCAAGATAAAGGCTGAAGCCCCACACCCTGCATTAGTGTCTCAATAGAAACAGTGGCCCCAATGGTGAAGAGCCATGGAAACCTCCATGGAGGAAGCAGGATGATTGCATGGAGCAGTACATGGTCCCCCGAGGAGAGGGAGATGATGCCTCTCTGCCAGATGGTGACGTTTCTATCCCTGAATATATTCCAGGCAATTACTTTTCCTGACTATCCGTATGCCCATGGGAAAGGCATGTCTTAGGTGGCTACAAGAGTGCATTATTTTACATATAACATAACGTTAGTGCTTGGTTTCAGTTTCCACTCGAGAATAGACTAGATATGTGAACTTGGGCAATTAACTTTATAACTTGGTGCCTTAGTTCCCCTCATCTGTAGGCTGGGAATTATAATGGTATACTTTCTGTATGGTTTCTTGATGGTTAAAGGAGACAATAGATATAAATATGCTTAAAGGGCTAGCTATCATCATCATTATTATTGTTATTTTTGTTAGTTTGTTTATATTTCTGTTAGTAATAATAATGCTAAAGTATGGCCTGCTAAATGATATTTGTAATGTGTTACTTATGATATTGCTTCCATTTCTGCATTTATGGTCTTTCATTCCAGTTTCATTTTCTTATAATGAGGGCTGGGACCCTGTCTTGCTCTTTTTGGCATCTCTCTCATCATCTCTAGCTATTTGCACATAATACTTGTCATAGCGTTCTGGATCCAATTTCCAGTGTGTGTGTGGGGAGGACTGGGGGGTGTCCCCACACCAACAAGCAATTCTCAGACACCAGCTAGTATCCTGCAATTTAACTCAATTCTTACACTATCTACCCAGAGATAGCTTCAGATTCCATGGGCTGAGAGCATAGTCTTTCAGGGGCCAGTTGCTAACCCAGGTCACCGCCTGTGCTTCTGATGGATTGTCTGTTGAGGGGAGGTTCCCACAACCCCTTCTGTGGGTTTAATTAATTTACTACAGCTGTTCACAGAACTCTGAGAAATATTTTACGTACTAGATTATCAGGTGATTATACAAGGATATAACTCAGGCATGCCCAGATGGAAGAGGCGCCTAGGGCAAGGATGGGGAAGAGGCGAGGAGCTTCCATGCTCTCTGCGTTGGCATTCTTCCCCAATTGCTACAACCCATGTGTCCTTTTGGACTCTTACAGAGGCTTTATTATATAGTCATGAGTGATTGAACCATTGGCCATTGGCCATCAATTTAACCCCCAGCCCCTCTCTTCTTCCTGGAGGTCCAGGGGGTGGGACTGAGAGGTTCCAACCTTCCAATCACCTGGTTGGTTCTCCTGGTTACCAGTCCCCATCTTAAAGTACATTCCAAAAAGTCACTTCATTAACATAACAAAAGAAACCCTGTTCACTTTTATCATAGGCAATACCAAGGGTCTTAGGAGCTCTGTGCCAGAAGGGGACTAAGACCAAATACATATTTCTTAATATTATATATCACAATATCACAACTTGCTTGCTAAATATGTGCACCTTTTTTTTTTTGCTATTTTCATGGGGGAAACCTGACTTTCCTCATAGAATAAATAACCCATTACCTTGTTGTGTGAGTGTTGTAGAATATTCAGCCATTAAAATATTGCTTATGTAAAAATATATATATATATATATATATATATATATATATATATATATATATATATATATATATATATATATATTGAATTGGGAAACCTCCGACAGAATGCTGAGGGGTTGGTGCGGGCAGGGGCAGGTTAAAAAAATTGTACAAATGTAAGCACCATGAAGTCACAGTTTTGTTGTTTTTGTTTTGTCTTGTCTGAATTGCTTTCTTGTATGTTCCAAGTCCCTAGAAGTATACCTGGACATAGTAGGGGCTCAATATTTTTTAAAATTTTACTATATGCTATTGAATTCCACTTTTGCAAAAAGAAAAAAACAATACAATGTTTGTCTGTGATTATGATGAATGTTGGAATTGTAGGTGATTTTTTTTGTGTATGTCCATAGATTTGCTGTTGTTGTTTCTCAATAAACATGCTTTGCTTGAGTTATTTTTAAATGTTATTTGAAAAATGAGAAAAACAAAACAAGCAAGAACAAGTGAGTTAGTGATCTTGGTCTCATTAGAACTGAATTCCAGGCAGTAGACCCAGAGCCTACACTCAAGTGGCCTGACTTGCTTCTATCCCTGTGGTTGGAGAGAGCCCACACCCAGGCTGTCTGCAAAGCAGCAGGACCACTCTGTCTCTCCTCAGGGTGTGCAGTAGCAGGGCCTCCCAGGCCTTTTGTTTACCATCCTCCCGATTCCAGGGAGATCTGGAGGCCGCCTCTCCAACCTGGGTATACCTTCTGCAAATTCTAGTCCTTTTCAGATCCCAGTAAAGGAGCATGTATTTCAATTTAAATCTAAGTCTCTGTCTTGCTCTTGCTATCAATTCCTACATCATATATGTACACAAGAGTGAGAGTGTGTGCCTAATGATAATACTCCCAACAGAACTGGCAATAGATGTGTGTACCCTTGTGCATCTCTATACATTCACGGCAACTTAAACACAGATGTACTCCATGTAAGTGTCCACTCCTAAAAGTAAAACATTAGTGTTGTAAGGCTATGGTAAGGGTGTTTACTGATGTGAGAGCTGAGTGGAAGACAACCTTTGGGAAGGAGACATAAACCAAGAGAAAGAGACAGACAACAGAAGCCGAGAGATGGAAACAGAGAAAGAATAATAGAGAGAGAGGGCGAGGGAGGTTGACACGGGCAGAGACAGAAATAGCAGAAGTGGATTGAGAGAGAGGAACATAAAGAGAAGAGAGACAAAGAGGTAGAAAGACCATAGACAGAGAAAGGCAGATGGAGAGACAAAGAAAGACATGCAGCGACATAATAAATCACAGAAAGAGACAGAGATGAAAAGAGGAAAAGTGTCAGTGAGTGGAGAGAAGTCTTTAGTTATCAACTCAAAAGAAATGCCCAGTAAAACTGATTCCTAGTCAGACTGTGCCCTTTTTGCTGTAGCCACTACTTCTCTGGCCTTTTGCCTTCAGGGTTTTGCACCCACGGTGTCATGTTGCTCTAAGAATCAGCGGACCTTACCTAGGAGACAGCTTTGAGAGTCCTATGTGAGGGTTAGCTGGGTGTGGGATGCAAGAGAGGAATATTGTATTTATGCATTGTTAAGAATCTCTTAAGAGTGATTTCCTGTGGGTAATGGGCCTAATGCTCTGAGTGGTGGAAAGACAACTTTTAACCTTTCCTTTTCTACTCTGAACTGTTTTGAATTTTTTACCACGGGCATGCATTTCTTTAATAACAAAAATCCTAAAACATGTTTTAAGTGGCTGTTGTGTCAGCACTGTGCTGAACTCTGAGAATATAAAGATGAGTACGACCTGATCTTTACCCTCGAGGGTGCATATTCTGGTGGAAATAGACAGACACAAAAACAGATAATTGCAATTTAGTGAGATAAGTGCATAATCGCTGTAGCAGAGTTTTCTGCAAAGTGCTATGGGAGTGGGAGACAACTAATTTTTCCTGAGAGTGGGAGGCAACTCTTTAAAAGGAAGTGGTATTTAAATTGTGTCTTTCTACAAGATTAGGAGTTTTACAGGCAGAATAGGGCTGGGCAGAAGGAGAGGCCACTCTTGCCCATTTAAAACTCCTTTTGACTTTTGGATTAATTTTAGGTTGTTAGCACAGTCAACAAGTTGTGAGTAGGATGACACTGTCTTTATCATCTGAGTGCCCAAGGTATTTGGAACTGTCTCATAGTGTGTTTAAATATCAGATTAGACTTCCCAGTTTTAAATGTCCCATTACTAGTAAGTACTTGGTCTGAAACTGGCCAAAGGATTATGATTTTTTCCAAAGGGAACAGTTGTTCCCCTGAATCTTTACACACCCAGGTGTGCTTGCACACACATTCAGATGCACAGAACAATTTTAACGCATTGCTGTCTTCTCTCTTCAGATCAGTATTTGATTAACTAAATAATGATGCACTTTTCCTTGGTGGTTCTGAATATTTCTGAATTTAGAGTTAAAGTTGGTGCTCATGTCATTTTCTTGGTCATGCTTTTTCAAACCAATGTGGGGGACTGGGGTGCATTAGGGTGAGTTATATGGTCACCACTTTAAGACTATAGTATGATCATTCAGGGAGAATATAGAAGAATATTCCTCACCAGTGTTACTTACATAGTTATGCCCTGAGGAAAGGCATAGCTACAGATAGAGGAAGTGTGTATTGTCAGAACGGGCGCCCCAGCCCATGAGTGGTTGAAGAGACACTTCCATGGCCTTGATGTTCCACCCTTTCCATGCACAGACTCTCAGACTGTAGTTTGAGATGATGTTACAAGGTCCAGATCTTGCTTTGAAGCATTATGACTTAGTAATTTTTGCCTAGCATTTAGTGCTACTATAGTAAATTAAGTGACTCAGGAATTTTATCATTTTTGAGACAAAAATTACATAAGAATTCTGATGACAAGTATGTCCGGAGACATATGAATGACTATCCCCAAAGAATAGGATGAGCCCTAACCGGTTTGGCTCAGTGGATAGAGCGTCGGCCCGCGGACTGAAGGGTTCCAGGTTCGATTCCAGTCAAGGCATGTACCTTGGTTGCAGGAGGCAGCAGATAGATGTTTCTCTCTCATGAATGTTTCTAACTATCCCTCTCCCTTCCTCTCTGTAAAAAAATCAATAAAAAATATATATTTTTTTAAAAAATAGGATGAACTCTACTATGGTCTGATTGTTTGTGTCCCACACTACACTTCATAGGTTGAAACCTACCCCCAAAGTGATGAGATTAGAAGGTAGGGACTTTAGGAGGAGATCATGAGGATGAAGCCCTTATGAATGGTATTAGTGCCCTTGTAAAAGTGACCTAAGAAACTCCCTTACTCTTTCCACTATGTGAGGACACAGCAAGAATGTGTCATCTACGAACCAGGAAGTGGCCCCTCACCAGACACTGGCTCTTACAGTGTCTTAATCTTTGAGAAAGAAATGTCTGTTGTTTATAAGCCACTCAGTCTATGCTATTTTCTTATAGCAGCCTGTATGGCCTAAGACAAGCTCTCTTTGAGTTACCTAAGCCCTGCTTTGATCTTCTGTATGAGACTCTGCTCAATATATATTTCTCTTAGATTAAAATCTTAGGGAAAGGAAAAGAAGACATTTATATTTGCCTTTAAAGCTCACCAACTTTTGAAGTTCCCTAATACCTCTTACTCGAATGTAGGTCTTGGAAATATCTGTAAAGAAGCAACAGTTACATTTTCCATTATGGGAAAGACTGTCACTTATCTTTCTCTTGCAGGTGGGGTTTGAGGTAGTTTATTTGAACCAGAGGGGTTAGCAAACTACAGCCCAGGGACCAGACCTGGTCGATCACCTGTTGTTATATGGCCCATAGGTGAAGAATGGCTGTTACCTTTTTAAATGGCAGAGGAAAATAAAAAGAAGACTGATAG
Organism: Myotis daubentonii; assembly: GCF_963259705.1. NCBI lineage: Eukaryota > Metazoa > Chordata > Mammalia > Chiroptera > Vespertilionidae > Myotis > Myotis daubentonii. The sequence goes on along the minus strand of NC_081852.1, from coordinate 50,653,469 downwards.
GTTGTGGCACCTGAAAATTATTTGACATAAAGTTTTATTGGAACACAGACCCTCATTCATTTCCATATTGTCTATGGCTGCTTTCCTGTAAAAATGACAAAGTTGAGCCCTAACTGGTTTGGCTCAATGAATACAGCGTCGGCCTGCGGACTGAAGGGTCCCAGGTTCGATTCCAGTCAAGGGCATGTACCTTGGTTGTGGGCACATCCCCAGTAGGGGTTGTGCAGGAGGCAGTTGATCGATGTTTCTCTCTCATTGATGTTTCTAGCTCTCTGTCCCTATCCCTTCCTCTCTGTAAAAAAAATCAGTAAAATATACTTAAAAAAATGACAAAGTTGAGTAGTTGTGACAAGGACCATATGGCTCATAGAGTCTAAAAAATATTTATCCTCTGATTCTTTACAGGAAAGGTTTGCCCACCCCTGATTTGGGGAATTGGAGAGAATGTAAGCAGTGAGGCACCATGAAGATGCTGAAATTGTCCTCTGCATGTAACCTTTAGGGTGGTCCTCTGAGCTGGACTTTCTTGCCTCACGGGCATACATATTCCTGTCCACTGCAAATTCCCAGGCACAATGTGGACCTTTCATTCCCTTTTCCTGTCCCTTTGCTCATCTACTTCCTCTGCTTAGAGACTTAATAAGCCACGTCTCTACCCAGTTAAACCTATTTCATTCTTTAAGTCCTCACTTGGGTATCACCTTCTTTCAGAGGATTTATTCAATACTTCCAAGAAAAAGAGATATCTAAATCTGATGACGTGAGGGTTGGGGAGGCTTCTTAATGATGCGTGATGTTCCAGCTGCCAGGATGAGTTTTTGACTGGTAGAGGCTATTGTTGCCTCAGGCCTGAGGGAGAAAGTAACCTCATGCTCCTCATTTAGGGAGCTGGACTGAGTACCAGCCCCCATGATACAAAGGTCCCACCAGGGCCAGAACATTTGAGAAAGGATGAGGCCATGTTATACTGTGAGAGATAAAATTACATTGTGATAAGGGACCGAACGGAGAGTACCAGGACAAGGAGAAAACTGAGGGTTTAACCTACATGTTCCTTCAGGCACATTTACCTGAAAGGGTAACATCAGAGTTGCTGTGTTTTCCAGGTGTGTTTGGACATAGTAGGATTTTAATTAAAGATGGTTAAGGGCTGCTATTTATTGAAGGCTCAGGTGAAAGTTAATATAATAACGCTTATCTGCTGTTTACAATATGCCAGCTAATATTTTTGTTAATATACATATTGGCAACAATATGAAGTAAGACTGTCTTTATTCCCATTTTAGAAATAAGGAGCTAAAAAATGGAAGGTTAAATTGCTATTCAGGCCCTCTACCCATTTTTTAAATAAAATTTTTGGTATTAATTTTTATGAGTTCTTATATTCTTTGGATATTAACGCCCTGTCAGATCCATCATTGACGAATATCTTCTCTCATTCAGTAGATTGCCTTTTTGTTTTGTTGATGGTTTCATTCACTTTCCAAAAACTCTTTTGTTTGATGTATACCCATTTGTTTATTTTTTCCTTTTGTTTCCCTTGCCTGAGGAGACATATCCAAAAAACATCACTAAGACGATGTCAGAGTTTACTAGTATTGCCTATGTTTTCTTCTAGGAGTTTCATGATTTGGGGTCTTATATTTAAATATTTAATCTATTTTAGTTTATTATTGTATGTTGTGTAAGAAAGTGATCCAGTTTTATTCTTTTGCATGTGTCTGTCTAGTTTTCCCAACACCATTTAATGGGGAGACTGTCTTTACCCCATTGTATGTTCTTGCCACCTTTGTCATAGACCATGTAGGTGTGAGTTTATTTCTGGTTTCTCTATTTTGTTCCATTGATCTATGTGTCAGTTTTTATGCCAGTACCATGCTGTTTTGATTACTGTGGTCTTATAGTATAGTTTGATATCAGGTAATGGGATACTTCCAACATACAGATGGCCAATAGACACATGAAAAGATTTTCAACATTACTAATCATTAAGGAAATGCAAATTAAAACCACAATGATGGTTTTAATTTGTGCACTGTTGATGGGATCCCAAATTGGCACAGCCAGTATAAAAAACAGTATGAAGAATCCTCAGAAAATTAAAAACAGAACTAACATGTGACCCAGCAATTCCATTTCTGTGTATTTACAAGAAGAAACCCAAAACACGAATTTGAAAATACATATGCACTCCTATGTTCTTTGGACCATTATTTACAATAGTCAAAATATGGACACAACCTTAGTGCCCACCTGTAGGTTATTGGATAAAGAAGATGTGGTATATATTCAATGGAATATTACTTGGCCATAAAAAGAATGGAATTTCTCCATTTGAGACAATGTGGATGGACTCAGAGGATATTATGCTAAGTGAAATAAGTCAGACAAAGAAAGACAAAATAAAATAAGTGAACAAAAAGAAAACTTGTAGGTACAGAGAGCATTTTTATTGTTACCAGATAGAAGGGGAGTGGGTAGATAGGTAAAAAAAGAGGAAGGGATTAAGATGTACGTAATACCAGTTGCAAAAAAACAGTTACCGGGATATAAAGTACAGCATAGGGAATATAGTCTATATTATAATAACTATGTATGGTGTCAGACGGGTACTAGACTTATTAGGGTGATCACTTCATAAGTTATATAAATGTCTAATCACAATGTTATACAGCTAAAAGTAATATAATATTGTCTTTTAACTGTACCTGAAAAATAAAAATATATTAAAATATTTTAAAAATTGGTAAATAAGTGACTCACCCAAGGCCACAGTGATAGAAGAAGATATAATGGGGATTTAAATCCAGACAGTTGCAGAATTGCAGTCTAAATAGCTCAATTTTTAGCCTTTATATTCATCGGCATTTAGGACACTCTGACACATTCAAGTAGCCTAAGTTGTTTGTGTATTCCACCGTTATTTATTGAGTGCCTAATACATGTTGGGTGAATGCCATTCACTGGGATTTATTCATGATCAAAATCACTAATAGTCCTGCTCCTCCATGAGCTTAGAGCTTGCTGGCTCATCCACGGATTCTTCATAGGATTTGAAAGGTTATGATCAGGACTTTTTCCTGAGAGGGAGAAACTTAAAAAAAAAAAAGCTTACTTATTTCTTAAGGATTAATTGAAACATTTTGGGAAAACATATTTAATAATATGAGCATTATTATGCAACACATAGAGTGCAGGTTGTCACAGGGAAACGAATGTACAATGTATGTCTCTATAGATTCTCAGAAATCTCTATCTAAAGAGGTATAAATACGGAAGGTTCAATTTATCATGGGCATTGGGCAAATTAATGTTTGTGTGTGGGTGTGTGTGAAGGACATTTATACATGCACATATCTCTGCTTCTGCCTCTATATTTGTATCATCAGACATACTTAAGCCTGTAGCTGGAAATCTCATTCAGTATCTCTGCTTTGTTTTCAAATGTTGAGGCAAATTCTATCATGTAAGAGAATAATAAAACTATAGGATTGCTTCTAGGAAAACCAAATGCTTGTCTCAGTTGTATAGCTAAGCACAGATTTCATGTTTGAATAAAAAATGGTAAAACTTTTTCAAATCCCATAATAGGTATAGCATTGAATTAAAAATGGAGCCCAATGACAGTTGTTTACCAAAGGATCTGGGGTCCTTCCTTTTTGCAATAGTTTCTCCTCTTCATTGGAAAAAGAGCCTTTCTAGTTAAGATGTTTTAATTCAATCAGAACACATTTGAATTCTCTGACCTTGATTTATTATTGAAACTACCCTATAGCCAACTTATTTGTGTTTATAATGGACTTTCATATTTTTAGTCCCACTTACATTTTAATTATGCTAAATTGCTTGAAAAAATCATGGGTTTCTAATTAAGACCTATTCTCTTTCTTTGATAAAACACTTGGTGCATGCTGGTTAATTTTCCTGCACAGTGATTTAGTGTTGGACAGAGTTTCTTAAAATGCAGTATTTGGACTGCAAAGGAGAGAGAAAACTAGGATAATAAATAGGTTTTATATCCTTTAGATGAGACCATTTCTATAATCTGCCCATCTGGGATGACTGGCCTAATGTTTCCTTCCCAGAAGTTGCTGGTCGCTGGCCTTTCTCCAATGTCCTCATTTTCTTGTTTAGGTGATTCAATTCAGTGACTTTCACTTCACTATTCTTGGTAGTTCCAGTATCTTGTACCATCCTGAAATGCCTAATGGGTTTTCCCAAGCTTTTCCTACCAAACAGTCTGCTTTCTTCATTGCTTGCTCCTCTCCCAATACCACCTACTGTCCACATTGGTGTTTATCATATTGCTGATGGTATCAGAATGTCTTCACACCTCCCACTTCATCCACAGGAAGATAGGGATCATTACCACCTTGCTTATGTATTGAGATAAATTAAATACATAACAACATGCAGCCTGATGGCTTAATTCTTTTAAAGAGGCACTACAGAAAGCCATGGTATACTGACATACTCATTCCTTTGTTTCCTTTTTAAGTGGTGGAGTGGATATTTGTCACACGTATATCCTTATAGTTCTGTACAAAATGCTGTCAAGTGACTGGATGCATGATGCCTTCCTATCTCTTCTGGGATGCAATCCTTTCTCAAAAATCATGGCCACTCCTACACAAGTTAGAGGAAAAGGTGCTGAAGGGGGAGAGGAACATCCAGGAATTCAGCAGGTGGAGCTGTCCCCTATGAGATGGTGCTGAACTTGGCTCCTGCCTTGGGCCTCAGCCACTCACTGCTGAGTGCAGACTGGGACAAGGCCATGGGCTTTTATTTGTCTGGCAGAGACCAGCTAGCTGCAGGGTCCTGCTCTGTTTTAAATTCAGGCCTTGTTCCACATGGGTATGTCCTTTTATATGGGGCCAACTTGTGCCTAGCTCTATGGCTAACCATTCTGATACTCAAGAAGGAGAGAGTAGTAGTGAAAAGTGTGGACTGTGGTGCCCCAGGGTTTTGTTTTATATTTATTAGCTGTGCCTTTTTTGTTGGATCAGTAAACCCTACCATGTGCTTAACTACTAGTAGGGCTGAGAATACAGAAATAGTCCATCTCTCGGGACTCACTCCTTGTGTGGGTGTGCAAAGGGGTGATAAGGAAGAAGACAGTTACCCAAGACCAAAGACTGCCAGGAAACTCAAGTATAAGGCTACTAGGAGTATTTCTTCCCTGTAATCTGTAATAGCCACCTCCTGAGAATTGGGTTTTCAAACAAACAAAAACAATTTCTTGACAGTACATTTAATAACCCACCAGACCCTCAGATGAGGACAATAGTAGGCATGGCTTTGTGATTCTTACTCCCAGTTTAAACCTCCCTACCTATCAAGACACCTGCTCATATGCTATTTTCTCCCTCAAGCCTTCTCTGACTCATTCTTGCAACAGGTAAGTATATGTAGTAGAGAAAGAGCATGGGCTTTGCAATCAGGCAGAACTGGGTTCAGATAGCTACTCTTCTGTGTGATAATTTGTCATTCAAGCTTAATTTCAGCATCAGTAAAATGGGGATAATGATAAGTTTCCTCACAGAGCTGTCCTGAAGATCAAAGAAGATAATGTCGCTGAATGCTCTTTATTACTTGTCAAATAGCAGGCTTCCAATGTATGTTCATTTCCTTAGGAAAAAATAGTCCTCTCAAGTGTCTTACAGACTAAGTGGGGGTGGGGGATAAATAATTGAAATACAATTTGGCAAGTGTACTCTGCAGGTAGTTGTCAGGAGGAGAACCTGGCCAGATGGGGGTGGGGTGAGGTGATGATATCAGTAAGACTTCCAAGAAGAGGTGGCGTATGATGTCCCTGATAAATATAAATGGTAAATGGAATTTTTCAGGTGCAGAAGTGAAGAGAACATGCTCCACATGGAAGGACTGACACATGTGGTAGCTCAAAGGCACAGGAGGAAAGGAAGGGAAAACCGAGTAGGAGGTTGAGGAGGGAGATGCGGATAGAAAGGCAAACTAGCAAATGGTGCAGTACCTAGCAAAGCCGAATCTGAGGGTATGAGGGAGTGACATGATCAGCATTTCAGTTTGGAAGAAAAAATATATGGCAACAGTGAATTGGATGGATGAGATATTGGAGCAGGAGAGTCTGGTTAGAAAGCTACTTGTAGAATTCACCTATCTGGGGAGCCTTCCGGTGAGGCACTGTGTGAGCAGCTGCGTGCGTGACTGCGGAGGCTGATGCAGCATGGCCATTTTCACACATTCTATTTTAAGATAACACTACATCCCTGGCTGGTGCGGCTCAGTTGGTTGGGCATCATCTTGTGCACTGAAAGGTTGCAGGTTCAGTTCCCAATCAGGGTTGTGGGCTGCATCCCTAGTAGGAGTGTGCAAGAGGCAGCCAATGGATGTCTTACTCTCACATTGATGTTTCTCTCTCTCTCCCTCTCTCCTCTCTCTCTCTCTAAAAAATCAATTCAAAAATCTTAAAAACAAAGATGACACTACAGAGGGCAGGGCCACCACACACATCTGTTGGAGGCTAATTGCAGCATGTCATAAATGCAAGAAGTTTCATCAAAAGGTTGATGGAACTTGGGGCTTATTCAGCAGGGCTAAATATCTACATATTACCTGCTGCTGGAATAGCTAAAAGCATTTCCCCAAACCTGAAAAGTCTGCCTGCTACTGGGACAGCCGAGGGCAGTTCCCCCAAACTGGCAATGCCTACTGTATACCAGACCTTAACCTTTGATATCTATTTCTGCTTTGCTTTAGGGCAATTTGTGTTAATAAAGAGCTAGGATTCCAGAGATTCAGAGATCTTGGTTACTGAAGCTAGGTCTCATCTGGCTCCCCAAAATGCCTTCCAAATTTATATTTCATGTCTAGTCTTTTTATTAATTTACATGTATCCCTTATCCAGATTCCTGAACCCTTCTAGATGCTGGATAACACCCCAGCACACATCTGTCACAGGATGTGGGTAATCAATACCGATACCTTTTACCTGTTATATACATCATCCTTTTGTGGTGGGAAGCTTCACATCCATTATGTCAGCAATGCCTGGACCTACCTAGAGGGAGGCCTGTGTAGAAGTCAGGGTGTCTGGTGTTGCCCCATGTCCACTGCACATTTCCTGTGAACCTCATAAGAGTCTTGTTAGTTATTTTAGTTCCCTGGGCTAATTGCCTCCATTCCAAAATGAAAATGCCAGACAGGACAGTAACAAAGGTTTCTCCACTCTGTGAACCTGCACATATGATCCATCCTGTGATCTAGTCATGAGAAGGACTTGAAATGGCATGTAAGACAAACCACAGGGCGGAAGTGCTCAAGACCCAGAGGCCTTCACGAGGGTAGAGAGCCTGGATTAGAACCCTGCCGAGACATTGTAATAGAGATCATTGCACAAATGGCATGTAAATAAAGCCTCTGGGTAAATCTGCTGAGCATACATTTGGTGTTTAATATTCAAACTCATTTTAAGCAGCGTTCAGGAACAGATGACGCCTGTCTTCCTCTGGCCGCCGTGCCCTTCTCACACTAGTGCTTGAGAAATGTCAGTTAGTGAAGGTGATTTGGAATGTCTTCTTCTGAGCAGAGTTGAATATTTAAGCAAGAACAACTCTTGTGGTTTCAGCTGCTCTTAGCAGTGTGGGTTCTCCAGGCCACAAAATCCAACCTCCCACCACAGTCCCTGGGAGGGTTCATAAAATCACTCCCCTGTGGGAACTTTCCTAGAATCCTTATCACCGGGGCTCACAGTTTAATATCTTCCCTTCACCCAAACCTCTGCTGCAATCAGACATCACAGCACAATGGAGAATGGTCCCTGGAGACAGCAAGTGAGAGAACTCACCCAGGATCCCTTTCCCCAAAATCGGATGGGAAGGCTTTGGAAGACTAAAGCAATCAGGTTGGTTGGGGAGGATAACATAAGATGCTCAGCCTCTTTTCCTCCTCCACTGTCTTTTCCCATGCTTTAGAATGAAGGAGTACTTTTGCCCGGCCTGTGTGGTTCAGTGGTTGAGCATCGACTTATAAACTAGGAGGCCACGGGTTAGATTTCCGGTCAGGGCAGATGCCTAGGTTGTGATCTCGATCCCCAGTGTAGGGCATGCAGGAGGCAACTGATTAATGATTCTCTCTCATCATTGACGTTTCTATCTCCCCCTCCCCTCCCCCTCCCTCTCCCTCTCTCTTCCTCTCTGAAATCAATAAAAATATATTAAAAACGAATAATGAGGGAGTTTTTTTTAGTGTTTTAAGTATTCAAGCACAGTTTACCTCAACATCGCAAGGCAGGAGAAAAGATGAGGCTGTTCTGTAGGAAGGTGAACACAGGTTTTTTTGAAGGTGAAGTCAGGGAAGTTGAGGTTGAGGGACGGTGCCAAAGACAGTGACAGTGCTGCTTCAGTACAGCTCCCTCAGGGCAGGGCCCCTGGGACTGTGCTGGGGAAACTCCTGTGTTCAGCATAAAGCCAGGCACCTGGGGAGTTGTGATCAAAGGCAAAGACTCCTCTTGGCTACAGCCACACTTTAAAATAGACCCAGTTAGGCCCGTAACTAGGAACCCAGAGGAACCATCTGCAGGTATTCGTCACCACTCCACACTATGGAGGATTTGAGCATGCATGCAGACAGGAAACAATAACAGTCACTTCTTTATATCACGGGATAAAGAGCCAGGAGCTGCTTTGAGTCAATGATCTGAGCACTTCCCCAAAGCAAGTCTGCAAGTCTGCCTTATAGAACCACCACCTTATTGAGAAATAGTGCAATAACCCCCCTTAGGCACACTGCATACTTGGGGAATAGTAACCGTGCTAACAATTGGCCCAGGGAGACAACGTTGAAATTTATTACCCAGAGAAGACTAATGATTTTCCTTTGTCTTCATGTTAAATAATTCCTCCCCTCCATGTCCATCTCTGGGAAAGTGGGCAAGATAAAACTTAGCCCACGGGGCACTCAGTACAGACTCTCCTGTATTCTGTTTGAGTGCACCTGGGTCTTTTGCTGGATACTATCATTCCTTGCTTTTGGTAATTGAGCATTGTTAACTATTGGGTCCCTGACAAAGCAAAGAGATCTCTGAGGTCATTGCCTGCAATGCCCTCATTTCACAGATGAGAAATCTGAGGGCGACATTAATTGAACTAAATACGTTGTGAAGGATTTCAGGGTGTGGGTGCCCTTGATTTTTATGAAGTGTTCAGAACACGAGAGAGCAATGTGGTGGGTAGAGACCGGGTTTAAATTCTTAGTTCTGCCATTTCCTTGCAGTGAAACATCGCATAGGTCATTTAATGTCTCCCATAAAACGAAACTAATATTGCATCCACCTAACAGGGTTGATCTGAGTGTTACAAGAGATCATGTAGGTATAGCATTTTACACAATGCCCAATGCAAAGAAAGTTCTTTGTATGTTAGGTGTTGGGATACTGAAGGACCTTTTGAGAGAATGTCTTGGAAACAATTAGTGACAGGAATATATATGTGTGTGTGTGTGTGTGTGTGTGTGTGTGTGTGCGCGCGCGCACGCGCGCACACGCATTTCCTTTCACATTAGAAGGATTTTTCTACTAAAAGCAGGTGGCAGAATGCATTTCACTTCAAAAATAACCTTACAGACAGTCTCTGGGTACATTCAGAGCTTTGACAACATGGTCCAATAATAACAACTCTGTGTTCATTTATTTGAAAACTCAACACTTAAAAGTCAACCGCAAAGAAACCACAAAAAATGATAGTGTGAAATTATTGCCGACAGGAAAACTGCATATATCATGAAATTAGAAGCTTGGATTTTCACAACTTTTAACATGGTACACTTTTTAAAAGGCTTCTTGGAAACCCTGTGTTTCTTGGATTGATATGTAGGTGAGAATTGTGATGCTGGTGGTAAACCTTACTTCACAGATTTTGCAAAGAAATTTTGGTTGCCTAAGCTTTAGATATTTAGGGTATGTTTACATAAACATAGCTACAACTTATCTTTTGACTGCTAGACCAATGGAAATTATATGATTGTGAGATCATGTTTAAGATTGCTTTATTGCTGAATTGAATTTGAATGTTGGTTTGGCATTTCCTTTGTTCGTGTGGAGGAGTGGTATGTAATGGTGAAGAGCAGGGGTCCTCAAACTATGGCCCGCGGGCCACATGCGGCCCGCCGAAAACATTTATCCGGCCCGCTGGGTGTTTTTGCCGCTGCTGCCTGTTGCTTAGCAGCCGACTAGTTTTGTTTTTGTTTTTTTTTTAAATTATAGTCCGGCCCTCCAACCGTCTGAGGGACAGTGAACTGGCCCCCTGTTTAAAAAGTTTGAGGACCCCTGGTGAAGAGTATCATGAGAGAGCCACAAACCTGGGTTTACATCTTCTCTCCACCTTTTACCAGCCAGGTGACCTTGAACAAACTAAACACTGGAGACCTCAATTTCTTCAAATTCCATTATGATGGGGTCCATTATGATGACTCCACAGGAGTGTTTTGAGGGGCAAATGAGAGCTTGTGCATAAGGCTTTGTGTTCTGTTAGGTTCATAACAGATTGAATACGTGCCAGGTATTATTATTAGCTTTATGTTGGGGCCATTATTTTGATGTCCTGTTGCCTCTAGGTTTCTCAGAAAGGGCTGCAGTCATTAGAAACAGTTGAAAGAATGGCCTGCTGAAAGACTAGTCTACACCAATTGGTTACATTTTGTTTTGTGGGTATGGATCGCATCAAAGGCATCATTTGTGATGGAGCTGCCTAATGTATACAGGCTTCCTAATGTCTAAGTCTACTTGTAACTGTATGAGGGCCTGACCTTACCTTTAAGGATCCACTGTCTGTTTATTTCTTTCCTCTGTCTTCCCTTTTCTCTCTCTCTCTCTCTCTCTCTCTCTCTCTCTCTCTCTCTCTCTCTCTCTCTCTCTCTCTCTGTCTATCTCTGTCTCTCTCTCTCCATCTCTCTCTTCCTTTCCCCTCACCTTTGGTTCCCTAGGATTTGCTAGGTGTTCACTGCTAAGTCACCAATTGATTTCAGAGCCAGACCATAGGGTCTAGGTGGCACTGTCCTTATTTCATTTGGAAAGATTTTAGGAGGATAAACAATAATGGAAATTGTGTTTTGTTTTGGCTTTCCCCCCACAGACTTTTCAAATAAGCTAATCTCCCATCAGTAAGGCTAAAAATAAGAGTGCCCCTCTGCTTTTTACCAGCTTGGTTTCTGATTTTTTAAATTGTGTTTGTATGTGTCTTTCCAAAACCAGTGACTTAAATGTCCTCCTTTCTACTTGGAATTTATTTCTCTTTAATGAAAGAAAGAATATCCAGGTTATTTAAGCAAATGGGAATTTAATTCATCAGATATAATCTTATTTCTGTGCTGAGATTCATAGCTTTAATCTGTAAACAAGCACATCATTAGGGAGATAGGTAATTACACAAATTAGATTGGAGAAATTTTGCCAGGGAGATGGATTTTGTTTACCCTCACGTGTTTGGCACCAGAGGAATTTCTCTCTCGCACAAAAACACATCTTGTGTGGCTAGAGAAGGAGGAAAAATAGAAAGTGTAGGAAAGGAGAACTTTTGCCCTGACAATTGCACTCTGCAGCAATGAGATGTCATCCAGCCTCTTCATGGGGGCCAGTCTGGAGTGAAGGACAGCGCAGAGCAGGGAACAAGTAGACGCACTGAGGTTTCTACTCTCCAGGATCTGGCACATATTTGTTGCTCCATATATGTTCTTTGGCTTAAATGACAAGTCTTCTAAAATTTTAAGATGTGTCTGCTCATGCTGAAGTGCATCCATGAACAATCAATCAAATTGCCTTTGGGATCTTAACTTTTAAAAATTATTTTTAAGCCCAGAGTGGCTTAGTTGGTTGGAACATCGTGTCCTGTGCACCAAAATGTTGTTGGTTTGATTCCTGGTCAGGGCACATAGAGAAGGCAACTGATCTCAATCCCTCCCTCCCTCCCTCCCACCCTCCAGAATTAGGGGTTCTCTGGGGAGCAATGTGACCACAAAGCCCCAGATTCTTCTATTGGTAAAACATTTCATTTCCAAAATGGAACACTGGGCATGTTTTTTCATTAGGACAGGTGGTTAAACCATGGTCTTACAACCTGTCTGTTTGGGGATTTGAAGGGACTTTGTTCCCAAATGGAACCTATTGGTCCTTCCAAATTTGTTTTGCAAGTGGGAGAAAGACAAATAGAGGAGGTATGGTGGAGTGTGGGGAGGTAGTCATTGTGTGTTGGGTTGTAGGATGTATGGAAAGACCAAGAGAATAAGAGTATTTTATTAGAAACTTGACTTGTCATCTTTTACTACTTGGGTGCTAGAAGAGGACAACGACTGAGTGGCTTTCTCAGTAATATCGGTTCCTGAGTAGAGGCAGTATTGCAAAGACGCTAAGAAAATGAACCCGGAAATCAGATGGCCGGGACTTGAGCCCTGACACCCCTATTTATTAGTTGGGTAATCTGGACCATGAGGCTAAACTTCCCCATGTCTCCATTAATGTGTTGAAAATGGACATCATAATAAAGGTGGGCGTGAGGATTAAATGATCATATATGAAACATCTAGAATAGCTTCTGCTGTATCTCAGGATTTTATGATATTATTATTAACTGGAGACCTGGTGTAGGAATTCTTGCATGGGGTGGAAGGGGGGAGGTACCGCAGGAGGTTGGCCAGCCAGAGGGAGGGACTGCGGGAGGTTGGCTGTGGGAGTGCACTGACCACCTGGCCAGCCTGGTGGAGGGACCACATGAGGTTGGCCGTCCACGGGAGGTTGGCTATGAGAGTGCACTGACCACCAGGGGGTAGCTCCTACTTTGAGTGTCTGCCCTCTGGTGGTCAGTGAGTGTCATAGTGACCGGTCATTCCGGTCGTTTGGTCATAATGGTCACTTAGGCTTTTATATATATAGATTGGGCCTGTCACTTACCAGCTGTGAATTTCAACAAGTCTCATCCCTTCTCTGAATCTTTGTTTTGTTATCTGCACCCAATCTCTTAGGTCTTCAAGGCTCCTTCTCATGGCAACAGTTGTGATTCTCCAGAATTACGATGATATGATCTCACAGCCTGGTGCTGAAGTATGTTTTGTATGACAGTGTTGACAATTACAGCCCCAAATTTGGTAAAACCTACTGCTTTCAAGCTTTGCTTCAATAGCATGCAATCTGAACTTGATGCATGTTGTTTTAACCACAGGCTGCGTGGAACCCTAGTTTGAGTCTGAAAAAAATAAAGATTTATTGCTTGTATTCTCTTCTGTAATTTCCTTTGGTTTTTAAGATTTTCAACAGAACATTTGCATGAAGAAGAGTTAGGATTCTTTGCCCCTTCCCTTGTAGATGGGTTCACAAGCCACTTCTATGAAAAGATTTGATGAAAATGCCCCCGTAAATTTTGTGTAAACATTGTTAGCTTCTGCCTTTTTGATTTCAAGTCATCGTTTCCTTTCAGCTCTTTTTTGCTTCTTTTTTATTTTTGTGCTAGGACTTCAGGGTCTTTGCTATTAAACAGGGACCACAGTTTACTTTTATCCTGATGCACAACTTAGAAGAAAAACTAGAGGGTATTTATCTGAAAACAGGATCATGCAGAAGGGTCGGGAAAAATGAGAGGGAGATCAGGGTTTGCTTTTAGTTGCTATAACAACCATATGTAACATCTGTATTTTCTTCCCTCTTTGCTTTTGGTACCTTATTTAATCTATCTTCTGACTTCTGATTCTAAAACTCCCTGGGGATCATTTTATGAAAGGACATGTGCTTTTTAACAGTACTTGAAGAAAAAAAAAACAACACTTGAAAAGTGCAACAGTGGCTATCAAGTATCGTGGGTCTCCTACCTGCCAGGCACTTTACTGACTGTTATGTAGGGTCGGTAAAAGTAGCTTTACAGTAGTGAGTACATGAAGTAGAATTTTTTTCTTGTATTATTATGTATTAATTATTGTATTATTATTTGCATTGCAACTGTAAACCTACTTTTGCCTGCCCCTGTATGTCTTTTCATTATAATGTTGTTCTTTTTTCTAGAACACTGTAAAATATTGCTCTCTGGACAAAACAGTGTTAACCTCATGCAGTGTTAGCCAGAGTCATTAGGAAATGCTCAGTGCATGTTCTGAGCTTCTAGAATGAGCACCTGTATGGACTGGCTGCTGTTGGGTGGGGAAGATAGTTAGATCACTGTCCTTTCAGGATTCGTCCAGTGACTTCATTTCATACAATTAAAGTTGTGTCTAGTCATATAATTGTCTGTGTATCTTTCTCCTTGTTGGAGGGAATCCTGATCTGTGTGGATGACACTGTTACTTCTTGCATGCTTCATTAGAAGAGAATGTAGACCACAGTTACACTTCAGGGTGTCCAATTTTGCACCTACTATGTGCAAAGCACTGTGCGTAGTGCCAAGGGAGGTGAATAGGTATAGTCATCACTCTTCTGGAATTCTTATTCCAGTAGGGAAGAGAGTCACATGAATGAACAATGCAAGTAATTTTACAATGCTGGCAAGTCTTGGAAAAGATATACAATGATTAAAGGAAGCTGAGAAACTTACTTTCTTCAGAATAAATTTACTGCAATGAAAACTCACCTGTCATTGTATAGTTTTTTTCTTACATTCCCTTTTTTGGCTGTTTGGATTTAATTCATGAATACTCAGGAGTACCTACTGTGTGTTAGGCTCTCTGTCCAGCACAGTGATCACAGTGGTAAACAGGACAAGCCCCGCCCTTAAAGATGTATTTGTACATATTTACGTGCGGGAGGGCATGGATGTGATTTTCAAAGCAACTTCTCCTTTCCAAATTTTCATTGTGTCATGTGACCCTTATCTTAGGCAAAACCACCATCATACTAACTAGTGGCCCAAGACATACACCTTGAGCAGCCAGATTAGATTTTTAAAGATCAATTGTTTTTCTCACTCCCCTTAAAATCCTACAGAGCTTCTTGTTATGTATCTGAGAACAATAACCGTCTGTCCCCTGCTGACCTTTCCATGGCCCACTCGGCCCACCCCTCACATTGCTGTTCAGGGACAGTAAGCGATTGTGGAATGAGGAATGCGACTCTTAAATGAACCACTGTGGTCAGAGGTGGAGGGAAGGAACACTGGTCAGCAGCAGTTAATAAGTTAAAGTTTAAAAGTTATAAACTATTTTTGGAAAACGATAGTTATTTTTATGGAATGAATTGTCCCTTCTGCACATCTATTTCTGATCCCGTCCCCCACTCCTGATAGAGTGCAAGTATGCCAGTTTGCCCAAGGACCTAAGACCCTCTGACCCCTTTGTTATTTTTAGTGTAGCAATAGCAGCAGAAGGAACTAGGGAGAAGGGTCTCAGTGACTCACACAAAAATGTTTTCAACTTGTGGCAGAGGCTGTTGGAATCCATAGTTGTGAATACTTTTCCTTCTTTCACCTGGTGTGAAAGAGCATTGGTGTAAGCTGTTCATGTTTGTTAGAAACAGGAGGAGGAAAGTGTGTAACGAATTGAAATATGGGGATCCCTTTAGCATTCTCAGGCCTTTTGAGGGTATTGCTAGACCCCATAGTGCTTTGCAAATTCCTGGAGCTCTGATTTTTTAGAGATTTTAAAAATCTGTGTTCGTATTCAGGTGCCAAGAGCAGTGAAGGAGGCACAAAGAGAAGTTGTAAGAAATGCAACAGGCCTGAGTGAGGGGCTCTTCCCACAAAAGTCCATTGTGCCCTCCAGATTTCGACCTCCTTTAAGGATAGCTTATATTCCTGACAAGGGTAAAACAAAACTTCTCTAAGACTCTTCCAGAAATGTGACTTAAAAAAAGTCCTCACCTTCGGGAATGGAAACCACAATCCCGGTATATGCCCTGACCAGAAATCGAACCTGCAACCCTTTTAGTGCTCAGGATGATGCTCAACCAACTGTGTCACCATGGCAGGGCGTGACTGTTTAAAAAACCAACCAAACAAACAAAGAAAAAAACCTGTGTGTGCATGCTGAAGTAAGCTGTGCAAGGACTCATTTCTCTAGATTTTGTTCTTAAAATATATTGGAGAGAGGTAATCATAGCTGAAATATGGTTACTCCCATGGAGTAACAACAGGGCTGTTGAAGATGGTGATCTTGGTGGATCTTGTTCATGCTTTAACAGACAGACAATGATCACAATCACCACATTTATTCTTTGAATGGAAGCAGCCTCGGAAGTGCTGCTTAAAATAGTGTGTTGATTTTCACATTAAAGTAGGCCAAACTCTCTCTGTGTACGGTATTAATTTGCTTAGCAAGCCCTTTATTTCATTGACTGTAAGGAGATATGCTTCAGGCCAGCTGTGGCTGAATCAATCATGCAACAAGTATTTGTTGTCTACTGTCTGTGTGCTAAAGATTGCTAGGCACATGGCGGACACATGCTACAAATAGCATGTAATTCCTCCAGTGTTAAAGGGGACTGAGTCTGGAGACTGTGGACTAAATTAAAAATTAAGTTCTATCTTGTATAAGTGAACACGTAGCCTAGGAAATGAGAGAAGAGAGGGTGGCATAGTGCTTTGTGGGATGAAGCTGGTTCTCACTATTTGTTTAAGCATAAGGCAGAAATGTATGAAAGCTCTCAGTGGGAGATCCAGGCAAGGAGGTCATGCCAATAAAATGGCCATGCCAATGCCAGAAGACAGGCATAAAAAGAAGAACCCAAATGCAAGATAGTTAGCTCAGAATTAGCATAGTGTACGGAGCAGGAGAGAATGCGCAGGACCTTGCAACCTGTGTGTGGTGTTAATAACCTATGTGTGGAGATGGCAAATAAGGATGCATTGAAAAGTGAGTTCAACTTTGAACTTTTTGCACTTATAGGAGGTATCTAGGATAGGCAAATTCATAGAGAAAGTAAAACAGAGGAAAGAGGGGTTGGGGGAAAGGAGGAATGGGGAGCTACTGTTTTGTGGATCTAGAGTTTGTGTTTGGTATGGCAATAACATTCTGGGAATAGATCATGGTGTTAATAACACAACATTGTGAATATACTTACTGCCACTGAATCCCACACTTAAAGATGGTTAAAATGGTTATTTTTATTGATTTCAGAGAGGAAGAGAGAGAAACATCAATGATGACAGAGAATCATTGATCAACTAGCTGCTGCACACCTCCTATTGGGGATTGAGCCTGCAACCGGGGCATGTGCCCTGACCCTCTGACTGGGAATTGAACCCTGACTTCCTAGTTTATACGTTGACACTCAACCACTGAGACACACTGGCTGGGCAGTGATACATTTTATGTTAGGTATATTTTACCACAATAAAAAAAATAGCCCTTTTAAGATTAAGAAAATAACTACCTGTTTGTAAGGAACTCTAGGGCACAATGTCCATAAGTAAATCAGATCAGCTTCCAGGTGTCTAAGAGCCAAAAGTGAGAGCAGAAGCTGAGATCAGATAGTCCTAAGGCTTAAGACCTCTGTATTCTTGTCTCTGTCATGGAGTATGAGCTGCATGGAAAATCTCAGCCGTGGGAGGCCACCGTTGTGGTGGTGAAATATTCTTGCAACTCTAATAAGTTTTCCCCAGACGTTGCTCTTCTGGGTAGATTTTGGAAGATTTTTGGTAATCGCTTAAAATATAATTTACCTCGAAATTATTTAACATTGTCATTGCTTGGAGAATATTTTCCATTTTAAAGGTATTTGCAATATTGGGCTTGATTTCAAGCAATGCTGACTTGTTTGTTGCTATGCAGTCTGTAACTCTATAGAGTCAACTTATTTCTTCTACAAATAAACCAGCCACAGGATCCCACTTTTTTTTTGAAAAATTTACTGTGCCCCCAGGTGCTATTGAATGGCTAGGTTTTCCAGATTTTCCCACTATTAGTCATTCTACTGAGAGCGTTTGGGTTCTTAACTCACAACGAAGTTTCCTTCAGGACTGTGACATGGTGACTCCTTCCAATTGGGCAGTCCTTTATGGCATGTGAAGCTCATTTGTTTTCCCTGATAGTTTGGTCTTTTTTTCTCAGGAATATATAGAGGACTTGGACATATCTGAAGACTCTATTAAGTTGGCGGTAGTTATGGAGTAACAATACAATTCCATTTCCAATAAATACACTGACATTGACACCCACAGAAACTGCCACTTGAGCAGGGCAGAGCTTTTGTGAACCTCAGAAAATGATCAATGGTCTCTGGGGTAGAACTCAACAATAGCAATAGTGCCAGTGACGGGAAGCTAAAATCAATAACCAAAGTGGACTTCCACCAAGGCATCAAAGAGGTTATTAGGGGCAGTGAGAAAGGAGCATTAGAACAGCTGTAAAGGGTCTTAAAGATCTCCCTTTGAAGGGGCTTATTCAGCAAAGCCTCTTGAATGAAGGATGACAAGTCCACACTCCCATTTTCAAAATAAATGGGGAAAGTGGATCAAATATAAAAACTTAAATCGTGCTCATGTGAAACATTTTCCTGATTAATAAGTTAAGCCAGCTCTACCTGGTTTCTCCCTAATGAACAAAGGCAATTGTATATTGCTCAGGCTGGCATTGAGCCTTTGATCACAACAGAGGTATTTGTACATTCTTTTTTTCTTCCTTCCTTTTCATGCCAGGGTGCACTTGAGCCCGATCATTGTGTTTCTCTCAGTGTTGAAGAAATGGCAGCTCTTGTGTGAGCCTGACTGATTTATTCCATGTTCTTTCGTCCCACGACAACTAAATTCTAGTTAAATTTATTTTTGAACAAAGGTAGTCGGCCTCTGATAGTTTCTCTTTTAAATGAGTGACAGCAGACAGCTCCAAGACCATTCATTTGCTTATATCTATTTGCTGTATCTAGACAGCTATTATCATGCGTGTGGTTCTTCAGAACAATTCCATCTAGTCTGCTGTCAGTAGCAACCAGCTGAAGGAACCCACTCCACCTGGACTTGTGCTTGGCATGGGGAATCTGAACTGAAACTTTCAATATTGCCTTGATGTGTGTACAAGTTCATGCTCAGAGACTGGTGTTGGGAAAGAGCATGCTTATTTGGAAATAATTGATTGTTTTAAAGAAATTTTTATTGTGCATTTTGTGTTTTTCAGCAACCACCTTATAAAAAAGTTTGCAGAAATTGAAAATGTTCCTCCTCAAAGCCTGGTCCCTAGAGAGAGTGACTACCCGGGAGTAAAATCCAGGAAACTCATCAGATACTGGGGTAATAGCTAAAGGGCAATAAGGAGCAATGCCAGAGAACGAATGTTGATCAACAGTGTGCATCAGCATTCTGAAGCAAGGAGTCTAAGGGGGAATAGTCTACCTCTGAGTTAAAGGGGTATTAGAATCAGTGAAGTCCCAGACAGAAAAATGTGTCCTACCAACATAATACTGGCAATTATTCAGTAATCCTCTATGTTATAGTGAAGATTTTCATTACTTTGCTTGTCTGTTTTTGATAAGCGTCTTATATGAACTTCTTCATTTGCTTTAATCCTCAGGAGGAACTGTTACTTTTATTTTACAGAAGAGAAAACTGAGGTTCAGAAACTTGGCAAAGCCAAACAGCTGGCAGATGGTGGAGATGAAGTCAAACACAGGTCTGATGACTCCAGAATCTTGACTCCACTGCCCGTTTTGCCTTTCCTCCTGTCCATACCAGCGAGAGTTCACTCTGCTTTCTGCAGGTTCCCTAACTGAGAAAGGGGAGTGTAGTGTAGTGTCAGCCCTATGTCCTGTTCTCTCAAAGGACACTTGAGGCACTTGTTGCTTTTGTGTAAGTTCTTTCTCATGTAGGGGAATGATTTAGGCTAAATTTATCTTTATCTGGAAGAAGGGATTAACAATCTTGAGCAGAGATGTAAGTGTGGTGAATTTCTTTCATGACTTCAAAGATTTGTAAAACTGTATGCTTACCTTGAAAAGCTTACGCTCTAGTAGAAACATTGGAAGAAAAGTAAAGTCATGGGTATGGAGAACCTCCTGAGTTCCAGTCACTTTCCAAGCTACTTTGCAGAACTTTCATTCCATCCTGGAAAGAGCTGAAGGCACATTACAATAAGGTTCCAAGGTGATCCGTTATTGGCCCACACTCACACAGCTGGTGAAAGAGAGAGGCAAGATTTAAACCCAGGTGTGCCTAACTCAAAAACCAGTCTTTTCTGCCATATGCACCCAACTTCCTATTATATAAAACATTGTGCCATCAAATTCAGAGTTTAAGTCGGTTTTTACTTACTGGTTGGAAGAAACCAGGGAAGGGGGTATGACTTTGAACAAAGCCACATGGGAAGGCAGAATTTGAGCATGAGGGCAGGATAGGAGAGCAGTCCATGCAAGGTGGAAGCGTAAATGAAGTCACAGAGAGCCAGAAAGACATGGTGTGTGTACGAAAGACTTGGTTAGAGCTTGTTCTGTTGATTAAGCTCCTCTGCTATCTTCAGGAAATGATTCCATTTCCTTCCTATCTTGAAAATTAACAGGACAGTTGGCAAGGTTATGCCGCATGAGAAAATATTCAAAATAGAGACACAAACACTGAAGCAAATAACCTAAAAGACATGTTGGTGATACAGAAATGCCTATAAGCAACATGTCTAAGGAGATCAAAGTACTGGTGGAGTCAGAACCTATGCAGGGTCAAGCAGATATATCCTGGAGAAGTGGAATCTAAACCTTGGCTCTGGAATCAAAGTATTGGAATGCAATAGGCAAGTGAAAATGCATTCATTGGTCCAAGAGACCTAAGGGGGAAAATATGCCTTCAATGGCAACATAGAATCCCTGACTAGTTCATTTCTTACCTGGTAAGATATGGCTCATTCTCAGCAACCTTCCTTGAAGAGCCAGCGTACCCTGGGCATTTTTTGCAATGACACATCTCCTCTGAATAATTGGCCTGTCACAAACAGGATTGAGGATGGCATTTCATTTGCTGCCAAAGCCACCAAAGATCTGTAAATCATGTTAACCACTGCTGGGCTCACATGAGCGGGTGGGGGGAGGAAAGGCTACTTGCCCACGGTGCTAGGTTGTACACTGTTCCCTCGCTGTTGCTATTTATGGCAAGCAGAGTGCTTACAGTATTCTCCCAATTTGCTCATTAGTTCCTAACTAATCTTTTAAGAGTCTTTTTTCTGTCATGGACAGACTGTGTCCCTTCTGCTTGGAATTGATTCATTAATACAATTATGTTGAGGTCACAGATCCTCCCTCATCACTGTGATACAGGGAAATGCCCACAATTAGAGGAGATAAAAGCCACATCCATCAAAAGAAGTGCCTGGGCAATGAGCAGTACGGTTGTGTCCCCTGTCCTTGGTGTTTCATAATGAGGCCAGAGGCAGGAAGACAGGATCTCCATGTTCAAGGCGAGGGTCCTAAGAATGATTTCTGACTTCATCTCAGAGACTGAAAATGGCTTTAGAGCAAAGGATTGGAATGCAAAAGATCACAGGGTTCTTCTCTCTTAAAGGTCAACAGGAGGTCAGACTCTTTTTGTTCCTCATTAAAATCTGATTACAGTTGAGAATCCAAGAATTTTAATAGAGGAGTTACCTGCCTGTCTAAGACTTTTCTTGTTTATGAACCTCAATATTCTGAGTGGTACAGGAACATTTTAAAAGGTGCTGGCCCTATGTTCTAGAAGTCTAAGGAAGGCAGCTTTTTCTGGGCTGATGATCTAAGTATTTTATTTAATTGCAATTTTGAAATTTAGGAGCAGGCATTGGAGGTGTTATCATGGTTTTTGTTTGTTTGTTGTTTTTATTTCTTTTATTGCTTAAAGTATTACAAAGAGTATTACATATGTCTCCTTTTTTTCCCCGCCCTTGACAATCCCCTGGCCTCCCCTACCCCCCAGTGTCTTATGTCCATTTGTTATGCTTATATGCATGCATACAAGTCCTTTGGTTGATCTCTTACCCACCCCCCTCCTGCCCTCCCCCCCTTCCCATGTTTGTTGTTTTTAGACAGGGTGAAGGGATTGTTGGTTTCATGGGAGGAGGTCAGCTTTAAAGTGAGCTTAAAATGAAAAGGAATATACTGACTCAAGGGACTCTTCCAAAGCAAAGATGCATAGCAGAAGGGAAGAGAAGGACACGCAGGTCAGAGAGGAGATAATAAAGTCAAGCAGAGATAAATGTGACCTTAAGTAGGTATTTAATCAGATTGAATCATGTTTAATCATGTGTTATAGACATTTGCCAACGTGTTTAGTTTATTGGCAAATTACCTTCGGGACAAAGGCAGGAAGCACATTCCAGGTTAGAAGCATCAGTCGCCTTTCTTCTGGGACCTGAAGCATTTCCCATAATGATGGTTTAATACAATCTTGGTCAATTACCTTTCCGTGAGAGTTGGGGACGTGTGCCACCTTGCTGGAAATGTTAAAATCCCATTAAGTTTCAGTTATTAGTAGCAGAGGAAAGAAAAGGAAAAAAACCCCATAAGTGATTCAATTAAGCACAAGCGACCAGATGTCTGTGGCTCTGATGTCGTTTTCCTGTTATGACCAATAAATACAGAATTTCAAGTTGGCTAAACGCCTGTTTCTCCTCTTATTGGCCATTATTATTAGTTTCCCAGCCTTCTGATGCTGCCTCAATTGTCAAATTTTCAGCTTTAGCACATATTCAAAAACACTAAGCAGTTTATTCTGTATACAAAGATGGTATTGTCGCTGCCAGGAAGATGGGTGAGCAGTAAGACTGAGTATGGATAACCCCTCTGTTTTTTTCCAGGATATGTAGGTGGGGAAGTCTTGCCAGGGTTTGAGATATTGCTTCTTGGGACCAGGAAACTTAATAAAACGACCTGACTTCTGTGGAGGGCACATTTGTATAGAGTTCCGTAGCAATTTCTAAGAAACAAACAAATCATGTGTATCTTCAATCATTCTGCAAAATAAGCCACAGTGTTGTTGGGAAAAGAAGAAAATCACATCCAAAGAATCCTGATTTTTAGATCCAGGTGTGCAAATATTAAGTGGTGGGTAATGTGCTTAATTCTTGAGAGTCTACCCCCCCCCCGCCCCACCTTTCTTTTCCTTCCAAAAATTGAAGAGAGGGTTTACATTGTTGTTAAGGATTCTTCTAGCAACTGTGACATAATTTTGTGCAATGGCTATATTTTGGTCAGGAAACCCCCCAAAAAATAAACCTAAAAAGCCTACAAAAATCATAGTATCTGCATATTAGATACCAGTGGGTTTTCTCATACTGATAATTTTTATATTGACTCTTGTGTCATTGTGTGTCCATAGATCCTTTAGTTATTCATTGTGGAGGTAATCTAGCTTGATTTTAATCATGTGATACTCAGGGATGCTGGGTGAATGGACTCATTCTGGTTAGTCATTGCTTATGATTGGTTAATATTATATTGGTAACATAAAATCTAGCTGATCTAGCAAGCTTTAACGCAGCATCATGTCAGTTGTCTGTGTCATTACAAGGAGATTCAGAGAGGCAGCCCCCTTGGCTCTGCCCTTTCTAAGGAAGCTCTCAAAGTGAGAGCAGGCATAGCCCGGTGGAATGCTCTTAAGTCACTCCCAACTTCCAATAGCATGACCAAGGCAATTTTCATGTTGAAGTGGCCAGCTGTCACTTTCATCTGCGCAAATTTCTGGCTGAGCAAATTGGTGAAGCTTTGAGGACTTTCTGAAAGAAGGAAAATGGGCGTTTTTGTTGTTGTTGAGAAAGCTGAGAGGTGTGGGCAATCCCGAGAATTCAGCTGTCCACTGTTGCATTTAGCTGACCAGAAAGGCTGACGGTTCCCTTGATCTGGGAGAAGTGCTGTCTGCTCTGTGGGTCTGTGAAGAGAAAATTGCACATTTCATTCACAGTCTGCCTGGTTATTTACCAGTTTGGGATGTTTGGATGTTTTTCTTTTCTCTCCCTCTTTTTTTGTTTGGCTATAACATAACTCCTCAAGTTGCTGGATCACTGACTCATAAACTGTATTGCCATATATATATATATATATAAAATTTGTTTTCGGTGCTGCCCACACTTGTAACTAGACCAGAGCTGAGATCCAATTGGCTACCAGTTCCCAGGAAAAGTATGAATGATACGCTTACCTTCCTTTTCAGTTTTCCATGCTCCATTATGAACACTTTGGAGCTAGCTTAAAGTCCCCAACTTGGGAGGCAACCATCAATTTAATTTAAAAATTGACCAGCTTTGATTCTGTTTTATATCAGCTGCCTTCTACTACTACCTGCCTGACGCTGACATTGGAATCAGACTTGGAGAAGGAATAAGACTCAGGTAGATTTAACTGCGGTTTGTCTGCACTGGAAATAGTGGTTACAGTTAGTGTTGGAACATGTCACACGGGTCGAGGCCAGCTGCACGCACATCCTCTTATTCTGAGGCTGCCCTGCTCAGCAAGTACAGTAATGACACATATTCTGTAAGCAGCCTCACACTAAAGCACAGTGCAAAGTTTTCATACATTTCATTATTTAACCCTCATTCTAACCTTCATAGATCAGTTTCAGTTTTGTCTCCATTTCACAGATGAGGAAACTGAGGCTTGGGCAGAGTATGGTGCTCAAGTTATCTAGCTAATGAATGGTACGTCACAGAGTTAAACCCTTATTTTCTGTCTCCAGGGTCTCCCAAGTTTAAACTGAAAGCTATGTTCTGTATTTTTGAGTTAAATTAAATATTCTAAAAATTATCCAGTGATATCATCTTCAACTCTGGACCGACCTGAGTCTTGTTTACAATATTGACATTAATTTACTCTACATTGTATTTATTGAGTGCATCTCATGTGCTAGGTTCTGGGCTACCGCTGGGGTATAGAAGTGAGTTTGAACACATCTCATATCCTCTGCCTTGTGACTTTCCATGTATTCACTTCAAGGTTCTCTATTTTAATTTACTTTCAAATAGTTCTAGTCAATTTTAGTTTCTGTGTTACTGGCTATTGAACAGGATGGTCATCTGCCTCATTACCATAGTAATATTACTGCATGTATTCTAAGTAATCAACATCATTTTGGGGGGGGAAACTATGAATTCAAGGACCTGTCATTTCATTTTTTAGTTTGGAAATGAAGCGTCATTTAGAATCTTTTACCATGTAAAAGTTGGGATTTTTTTTTAGCTATTTTTAAATATATATATATAGATTGATTTCAGAGAGGAAGGGAGAGGGAGATAGAAACAACAATGATGAGAATCATTGATTGGCTGCCTCCTGCAGGCTCCCCGCTGGGGATCGAGCCTACAACCCAGGCATGTGCCATGACCAGGAATCCAAGCGTGACCTCTGGGTTCATAGGTTGACTCTCAAGCACTGAACTATGCTGGCCGGGCTCCTTTAGCTCTTTAGTAAACACTTTGGGCCTCATTCAGTTAGCTTGCTTGTTTTCTTCCTTTTTTTTTTTTTTTTTTTTTGCCAGTTTGTCTCTGCTTCATAATTTCTTAGAAGTTAGAAGAATATGAAAAGGAGAGATTGGAAATGTTGGATATAAAGGAATGTATTTCCTCATGAAACCATCACTGGGAAAGCAGTAACAGTGAACAGAAGGGGCTTGTCAGAATGACTGATATTGTCTGCGTCCCAAACAATGTCTAGAATGACATCAGCAACATCGAGGATTTACTTATTATTCCAATTTGAGTTTTCTTTCCTGGTCTACTTCATGCCCAATTCATAGCTAATCCCCAGCTGCAAATTCAGCCTGTAAGGCAAGTCCCAAATCCCTGCCTCACTTTGGACCAAGAAACAAGAAAATTTCCCTCATTTTTGTTTTTTAGCCCATAAAGCAATGATAGATATTTTATAATGATACTGAGGTTTTCCTGAAACTGCCATCATGCTATTGTCTGACCAATATCAAAGCTAAAGAAAATGAACTTCCAAGCTTTTGATTCAATAAAAAATAACTAAGTACTAGAGCTATTCATTTATGAATCATTTACTAGTAAGATTAGGGTCTTGTGTTCTTTTCTTCTTCGGATCTTCGGATTCTCTCTCTCTCTCTCTCTCTCTCTCTCTCTCTCTCTCTCTCTCTCACACACACACACACACACACAAAATGCCTTATTTTTATCTGTAATTAATTTGAGTAGCTTCCCCCCACCTTTCTTGGCTTAGAAGTCAGGAAAGCAGAACCCTGACATCAGAGCAGAACTCTCTGTTACTTTCTGCTCAGCAGTTCTCCTTCTGAATGAATGAGGGGGGTAAAAGGAAGGGAATGAGAAAGGCTTCTGATGGTTTCACTTGAGGAAAAAACACAGAGAAGAAATATAAAGGCTGAACAAGGTCAGGGAAGACAGGCACTTAGTTGTGTTGGGCTTAGGGGTAAGGACGAGATGGAAGTAGGATATAATTTGCAAAGGTACTTTCCCTTACAAGTTGCCCTCTTCGTGGCCTCTGGAATAGATGAGGCCAGACCAGGCTCCATAGCCCTCTCAAGCCTGGCACTAAGTGCAGACTGCAACATCCACAGTGATAGAAGCATCCAGGTGCTTCCCCCTGCCCTTGGGATGTGCCCCATGCACCAGCCAAGCTCTGCATGTGGTTTGCTTGCTTTCATTTCTTTTTCTCCTTTTTTGTTATAAAATTAATACATGAGCAAAATTTTCTTGTAAAAGATAACAGCAGTCAATAAACATATTGGTTTGCTCTGGTCTGCTCTCCCTGTGTGCAAACCACAGTTCTTTTGCCAAAGGAAAATGCTATGCATTTTTTTCCAGATAGTTTAGGTTTATTATGCATAGAGATACATAAAGGAAATAAAAATGCATGTTTTTTTGTTTTTTAAATAACTAGTATTGTACTGTATGTACTGTTAGGCAAGTTTTGTCTTTTCTCTAAATGATTTTTTTTTTTTTGCAATTGCCATGATGTTAAAGACTACTGTGTGATTTTTACTTTAGAATGGTGTTTTATAAGGTGGTTAAATCACAAGTAGTCACTTTATTATTAAACTAGAGGCCCAGTGCACGAATTTGTGCATGGGTAGGGTCCCTCCTGGCCGATCGGGCCATCTCGCCCAGTACCTAATCGGGTCAGCGGGTTGTGGGGAGGGACCGTGGGAGGTTGGCTGTGGGAGTGCACTGACCACCGGGGGCAGCTCCTTGTTGAGTGTCTGCCCCCTGATGGTCAGTGCATGTCATAGCTATCGGCCCGTCGTCTGGTCGTCCAGTCATAACAGTCACTTAGGCTTTTATATAGATAGATAGATAACAATATGATAACAGGCATCATCTAGCCTACTCTATTGTGCTTTTGAAAGAGCTGAAAAGCTATATAGGAAGGTCCCAAACCTAGCATCGAATGGATATTGCACTGTGAAAGCCTAATTAATGGAGGACAGGGAGAATGGGTATGTGTTTTTTTTTTAAATCCTCACCCGAAGATATTTTTTCACTGATTTTTAGAGAGAGTGGAAGAGATAGGGAAAGACAGAGAGAAACATCCATGTGAGAGAAACACATCAATTGGTTGCCTCCCACAGGAGCCCTGACCAGAGCCCAAGACGAGAAGGAGCCTGTAACCAAGGTAGGTGCCCCCCGACCGAATAGAACCTGGGACCCTTCAGTCTGCAGGTCAAGGCTCTATCCACTGAACCAAACTGGTTAGAGCAAGAATGTGTATGTTTTTATGGACAACTCAGCTCGAAACTCCTGACTCCTTAAATCTGTACATTTTATGGATCATCTTCACATTCCACATTAAGAGCCAGAAAGGAATTGTATTTCAAAGCTGCTAGTATATGCCAGATAACTTCTGCATGACCTGACGCCATCCTATGGAAACTTTGAAAAATAGAGATTCTGCTCTCCATGTATAAGGGAAATTGGGGTTCAGAGAAATGAGGTAACCTGACTGAGATTACACAGGCTCAGTAGTAAGTGGTGCATTATAAATTTAAATACTGGCTGCAAAGACATTTGTGATTTTCATTATGCCATAGCACATTCTCACTTGAATTTCATTTTCAAAGTGCTAGAAATTTTACTGGCCATCCTTCTCATTTCTCCATCCTGTCCCTAAGCAATGCTATCACATGCCCACTTTCCAGGGCTCCTCCCTGTAGATCAATGCTTGTTGCTATTTGCACTTGAGGCTTGAAATCTGGAACACAGGGATTTTCTCACTGTGGTCTCCCCTACAAGGAGCATGTTACAAGAAGGGATGTTCTATAGAAATTAAATGGATGTGGTGAGCCTGCTTTCTGCATTTTCAGTTGTAGCAATTTGGTGCCTGGGATGCATGGCTGGTTTACACAATCGTGCTTTGCCTCTCAAGTTAGCCATCTCTGGTTTCATGGAAAGAATGCTCCCTTAGA
This sequence comes from Myotis daubentonii, assembly GCF_963259705.1. NCBI lineage: Eukaryota > Metazoa > Chordata > Mammalia > Chiroptera > Vespertilionidae > Myotis > Myotis daubentonii. Next base: position 50,625,207 of record NC_081852.1, on the reverse strand, counting down.
GAAATAACAGGTGGGAATGATCTATTAGGTTATCCTGTGCATTATGAGATTGCTTACCGCTGTGAATTGCTGGGTCTTTCCTTTATACCTATTTCAAGTGACCTGTGTTATAAGTCTTTGGTCTCTTTCTATAAACTAATAAGTATCACTGTTGTGATTTCCTTAGTCTGAATGTCCCTTTTCATATTTTGAGCCTGCCAGTCTAAATCAGACTTTCACCTTCAGAGAATAGAGTAATATAATACTATACAATCATCTCTTCTAGGCACTTGGCTGCAGGCAAGTAAATTTCTTTTATTCGATTGTTTCTTTATCCATGCATGTATTCATTTAAAACAAATACAAACCAAGTACCTGCTATGTGTATTACACTATAAGAGATACTTTATGACCTCTTAAAGTGTATGATGTAGTTTATGATGATAATGATACAAGGTAGTTAATACCATCACCTACCTGCAAAGAATTTGGCTTCTGATTATTTTTGACACTAAATACATTCACTTGCAAAGGTATCTCCAATAGAAGCAGAATTAATAACACTGATAACATAGGTGATAGGTTACAAAGTAAGGTGGCAATTAAACACCTGTTCCTAAATGGTGTGTGCTTTGTGCTCTGAAAAGCTAGACATCAGAGTGAACTGGGCCAGCCTGGGAAAGGCTTTGCTGAATGGGTGGCAGATTTTGGATTAGTCTTAGCTCTAAATGGACTACCACGGGATGAATTAAACTCGTAAGTCAAGGCCCCACTGTACTTTATATACAAGACTCTCCAGCCTCCTTCACTTCCCACCGCTGCATGGTCTTTTATTTTTATTGATCTTTTTTTAGAGGAAGGGGAAGGGAGTGAGAGAGAAACATCTATGTAAGAGTACAACATTGATTGGCTGCCTCCTGCATGCCCCCTGCTGGGGATGGAGCTCACAACCAGGCATGTGTATTAATAATCAATACACATTATTTTATTGATTTGGAAGTTATTTTGACTTAACTTCTTACAAATATTTGCTCCTCAGGACCAGCTCTGGGACACGGACAACTAATTTTAGCACTCTGATGATTAGACATTTTATTTGCAAAAGAAAAAAGTTTGAAAACTGAGATTTGTTTCATGGCCAAGACTTCATTTGGATTATTTGATTTGATTGTTTCAACAATGCCACATAGTAGCACATTGCTCTCCATTTTACTAATAAAACAGAAAAGAAGGCCCAGTGAAACTAATTTTTTCAAGATGTCAGCCACAGTATAAGGTATTTCTGATTCCATATCTCATGCTTCATAATTTTCTTGAAGGGTTAAATTTGATAACCACTAACTAATTGGAAAATCTTATATAAACCATATTCTTTTTTAAAAACCAACTGTCTACCTCAGATGACTGCATGAAATGTACAAAGCAGAAAGATTCAGGAAGTGAATAATGACAGCACTTTTAATATTTCTTTTCTGTATCTGTGTCCTTCCTAATAACTTTGGTCATTCATCTCTGAACCCTTCCTCATTCTTCTGCACGATTTTGAAAGCATACTTCAAAACCCACAATGAATAGTTGACATTTTGCCTTCTTCTTTCCCGTCCTGTGATTCAGATCCAGCTACTTTGGAGGATTCAAATTAGGGCTGCTAAGCAAGCGAGGTATCAACCTTGTGCAAGGAATTGGCTAATTAGTGAGAATTTGCTTGAGTACAAGCTAATAGCAAGGAAGCCTTAGCTGAAACGTGGGGAGAGGTTGGTTTCTAACAACATTTCAGCATCAGGAGGCAGTCATATTTGAGGATTCATTCTTTGAACTTCCCCTTGAATGGGCTATACATCCTTTTTATTGTTTAAGCTTGATGGAGTTGGACTTCTGTCCTTTGTGCTAAAAGGTTCTGACTCACCCACCATCCATTAGGGCAGAGGAAAAACTATGCCTACAGTTTATAGAGGAGTGGACCATGAGTCAACTCATAATGAAATAAATGATGGCCTGTTGAGAACTCGAATTTGTCCTTCTCTAAAATTGTGCCCATGGCAGTGGCCACAGGTGGTCAGAGGATTTGGTCTTTGAGTCAAGTGCATAAAAGCACAAAAGGTCATTATATAGATAATGGATTCCTTTTTGGGATCCCCTCCCCTGCTTCCTACTGAAATGGAAAAGCCTACGCAATGCAGATGGCATATTTCATTAATATAAACAGAAGTCCGGGCAACAGATGCTTCGGGGACTGAGGGGAGAGGAGATCTCTATATTTCTCCAACAGCAACAACTCCGATGACAAATTTCTCCCACTGAGCATATTGAACCGAGAGCAAAGAAACATGGAGTTTTTTAGCTTTAGGCACTCTGTGATATTTAAAAGTAAGAAGATCAAAATCAGTATTTTTGGACAAGGAGTGCTTATGTGCAGGAAGCTGTGGTAACAAGAAATGCATGAGAAAAGTGTGGCATGCTCTGTGAATTACCTAGGACTTCAGGATGGTCAAGCCTTCTACTGTTTTATGTCTGTAGAGCATACACAGGGTGTCCCAAAAATGTATATGCACTTTGAATGATTATAAAGTCAGTGTTTATTAAGGTACAGTTCATTTTCAAAATTAAAAAAAAATCTGCATAAATGAATATAATTTTTTCTGTCAATGCTGTTTTCAAACTGATGACCGTCCTGGTCCCGGCACTGCTGATAACGTGAAGCAATGGAATCAAAAACATCAAGAATCATTTCCTATGGTATTTGGGTGCCTTCAATTCGTCAGCTGTGTTTTATACAGTAAACATTATCTTTTATGAATCCCCATTTTAAAAAAAAGTCTAGTGGCACTTTAGGATATATTTCTTGGTTCCAAGTGTAGTCTGGCTTCACTCGTTATTTCAAATCAGTTAAACTTGAAAATGAATGAAAATGAAGTGAGTTATGAGCTGTTAAAGTGTGTATGTACTTTTCTGGGATGCTCTATATTAATAAAACTGAGTCTGGACCACTGCCCTTCACAATAACAAAAGCCAACTCAGGCCAGTTATTTGCACACGAGAGCAGGGTTAGGGTGGCTCCTGTGCCTTTGCTTCTGATACTGCTTTGTGGAAAATGTGATGCCAAAATGATTAATTGCCCAGCAGACCCCATTTGCTTAGTGCTTGGGATCAAATGAAATCAAAACACCCAAGTTTAAATTATGAAACAATGTCTAGCTGTAGTGATTAAAGAATTATAAAAAGTACACGATACTTCCGAATCCTATTTTCCTGAGCTCGTTCTAACTTTGGACAACTGCCCAGGCAGGAGTATGAAATAGAGTGAGAGATGGGGGTAGAAAGAAAAAGATAGACAGAAAGTGCTTCTGCACCACTGAAGAGTAAGATTGATAGAAAGCATTGGAGGCAATATTACAGCAATTTCTGTGACTCAGTAGGTAGGCATAATGCTGATAAAACATTGTGGACAGTGATCAGAGGCTATCTTTCTGCTAAAAAAAAAACACCTGTAGAAACTTAAAAATATATATGCTCTTTAAAATGCTTTTACCTCTAATTGTGTGTGCATTTTTAACCTTTTCAGTTGTCAGAGTAGAAAAGACTGAGTTAGGGTAAAGAACCATAATTCATCATTTTGCATCTAATAGGTAGATATTCAGACTCCTCTGGTGTTGCAAGACTTTTTCTTTCCTTTTTCTTTTTAGTGCTGAAGTAAAAACCTAATGAAATGCCTACTGAGATATAGGAAACAAAATAAAACACCTTTAACAAATCCCAGTTACAGCTCCTTTTTTATGTGTAACTCAAAAGAGGTGATATCATTAAAGGTATGGGCGGCATGCCATTCAATACCGTGCTGCTGCTGCCGGAAACCAGTATTCACTTGATAACACTTGCTTGTTTCTCTTTTTCTGGTCCAGAAACCTAACCCTTGACTTTCCTGAATTCAGAGTTCTCCTCAAATTTAGCTGCAAGAAGGTGAGGCAGGCAGTTTTGTTTGCATGAACAAGTCCATAAATGTTTCTTTCTATACACAGTGTTTGAATGAATAATAAGATAATGAAGTCTCAATAATGACTGCCTAAAATACAATGATTATTCTTAGCCATTCATTCATTCATCCATTCATTTACTCATTCATTCTTTACTTACTGATATAACAAATACATATTATGTAATGCATTATGCTAATCATTGGGGGGAATGGTGAACTATATATATATATACTAATGGCCCAGTGCACAAAATTCCTGCACTGGGGGGGGGGGGAATGTCCCTCAGCCTGGCCTGCACCCTCTCCAATCTGGGACCCCTCGGGGGGATGTCCGACTGCCAGTTTAGGCCCAGTCCCTGTGGGGGACATCCCTTTTGCAATCTGGGACTGCTGGCTTCTAACCGCTCACCTGCCTGCCTGCCTGCCTGATCGCCCCCAACTGCCCCTCCTGCCAGCCTGGTCACCCCCAACTGCCCTCCCCTTCAGGCCTGTTTGCCCCCACTATCCCCCCCTGCCAACTTGCTCGCCCCCAACTGCAACCCCTCCGCCGGCCTGCTCACCCCTAACTACCTCTGCCTCATCCCCGCCACCATGGCTTTGTCGGGAAGGACGTCTGGTCTCCCGGAAGGTTTCCTGGTCTAATTAGCATATTACCCTTTTATTAGTATAGATAGTCTCTTAAGGTACTTCCTTTCTGTTTTGTTCAATCCATGTTGAAGGCATACAGTGAATATTACAAATCAAAGAAAAAAAACCCAGAATCATTATAAATCAGGAATCACATATTCAACAGACCGAAGGGAATAAGTAGGTTCCATAGATGCACAAACTGGGTCAGCTGAGAGTTGTTAAAGCATGATGAAACTTGTAGTTAAATGGAGACTGTCATACTTAAATATATTCAAATTATTTTTCCTTTAAATAACATTGAGTCAACTTTCCCCAAATTTATACACAAACACACACACACACACACACACACACACACACACACACACACACACACACACAGAGTCCATGGGAGACTTGTCTCTGGATTTTTTTTTTTTTTTTTTTAGCATTAAGTTTGAGGCTATTGTTTTTTATGCATTGATTCTCAGAATTAGTATTTTCTTATTTTGAAGTAACATTAAGAATGTTGACAAATACACTTTTGCTTTTATATGGGTATTTCCTTGTTCTTTTTCCTGAATACTCTGTAGGAATTAAATCTTAAAACAATATCAGGAGAGAATAATCAACACCCAGCGCACTAACCATCAAAGTTGCGGCTTAGAACTAGTGCTTGCTCCTTTGAGTAATGTTCAGAGTAAACAGCTGAAGATAAGAACTATTCCTCAACCCACTAGGATGATTTCAAGCTCATTTTATTTATTTATTTTTTTTGAGATTTTCATTGACTGCTCTTTTCTCTCATGTCCCTAGATACAGGATAGCTTTAAATCTATTATAAGGCCTACATAAAAGACTGTTTACTTTCTTATTATTGCATTTTATAAAATGTGCCCATGTTTGAAAAACCTCACATTTGAATCTATGTGAGGTAAAAAATACAAGTGCTTGTTAATAAACTTCACACCTCAAAAACCTACAGAAATTTAGAAAACTTTTCTCTAGTGAGCAGGAGCTTTATGAGATTCAGAACAATGGTAATCACTCAGGACACAAAAATGCCTGCTTCTCTTTGCACATGGAAATATAAGAGAGTTGTCATTTGTTGTTGTGATTGCAAAAAAAATTGGGGTAGGAGGAAGTATTCAATCACATTCTATTGAAATTATATGTTTTATTATTAGTATTCCCTCTAGGTTTTAAGACAAATGAGATCCGAATCATGTTTATTTTGTTCCTTAAACCTACTACTACAAATACAATGGTTGGCATATGGTAGGCACTTAATACATATTAGTTAAATCCATAAGAGGTATGAATAAGTGAATCTAGGATAATTTCAGCTATGATGTCTTCATGGTTTTCTATTTTATGGTTTACTGTATAAACCTATGGTTCCTTGGTTCAACAATTGTAAGCAAAATGCCTTTCAAACATATACCAGAACTTTTCAATAGAACTTCCAAAGTGATGGAATGTTCTATACCTGCTCCGTTCAATCTGGTACCTACTAGCCACACTTGGCTGTCCGCAGTTTAGATGTGACTAGTGTGGCTTCAAATTGAATTTTTAATTTAATTTTAGTTTTACTTAATGCAAATTTATTTATTTATTTATTTATTTATTTATTTATTTATTTATTTATTTTTCATATAAGTGTATTCAATTCAGAAGCCAAATCCTATCCTTCCTTTGAGAGAACTTCTCTTGGCTCATGAAATTCTCTGGTATGTTCAGACATGTCAGTACCAAATACATAAATGATCTAAACTGTTCCTTGCAAGTCTCCCTTTTTAGAAATGTCATTTTAAATAGTTATTATTGTTTAGTTTTTCATCAGCTAACCTTAATCTCCTCCATAATAGGGATCTCATTTAATCTACCTTTGTTTTTCTAATAACACTAGTTACTTTAAATGTAAATAGCCACATGTGGTAAGTGGCTGCCACATTGCCTCACATGTAGAACATTTCTTAACATTAGGGATTAAAAGTTAATTACTGATTAGGGGCATGCTTATGGAAAGAGTCCTATTTTAGGACATGGAAATGTATGTTCACAAGAATTATAATACTTGTGTTTTCTACTAGTCCCTTCCTCAAAAATAAAACAACAAAACATACTCAATCAAAGGTAGATGGGATATGAGCCTGAGTTAAAATATAGAGAGGTAGCCGAAACCGGTTTGGCTCAGTGGATAGAGCGTCGGCCTGCGGACTGAAAGGTCCCAGGTTCGATTCTGGTCAAGGGCATGTACCTTGGTTGCGGGCACATCCCCAATGGGGAGTGTGCAGGAGGCAGCTGGTCGATGTTTCTCTCTCATCGATGTTTCTAACTCTCTATCTCTCTCCTTTCCTCTCTGTAAAAACTCAATAAAATATATTAAAAAAAAAATATAGAGAGGTACATCATGTAGCATATAGTTAATAGATGAAGGAAAATCGTTTATTAAGTTGCCTCTGGAAGACTTATATCTGCACATTGAGACTGAACCCAGCTCTGACTCCTCTGGGAAGTCTTCTTTACTTCCTCTGTAACGTCATAGAACTTTGTGAACAACTATGACCTTCTATGTGCCTCAACTATAGATTGTTCTCAAGCAATTGCACTTTTCTAATGGAATGGACACTATATCTTATTATATGTGTACTAGAGGCCCGGTGCACAAAAATTTGTGCACTCGGGGGGTCCCTCAGCCTGGCCTGTGCCCTCTCGGGGTCTGGGACCCCTCGGGGGATGTCCACCTGCTGGCTTAGGCCCACTCCCTGGAGGATTGGGCCTAAGCTGGCAGACAGACATCCCTCTGGCAGCCTGGGAGCCCTCGGGGGATGCCCACTTGCCAGTGGGGAGCAGGCCTAAGCTGCACTCGGACATCCTTAGCACTGCTGAGGAGGTGGGAGAGGCTCCCACCACCACCACTGTGCTGGAAGGCATCAGCCTGGCTTGTGGCTGAGCAGAGCTCCCCCCGTGGGAGTGCACTGACCACCAGAGGGCAGCTCCTTCATTGAGCGTCTGCCCCCTGGTGGTCAGTGTGTGTCATAGTGACCAGTCATTCCCAGTTGTTCTGCTATTAGGGTCAATTTGCATATTACCCTTTTATTATATAGGATAGAGGCCTGGTGCATGGGTGGGGACCGGCTCATTTGCTCTGAAGGGTGTCCCGGATCAGGGTGGGGGTCCTGCTGGGGTGCCTGGCCAGCCTAGGTGAGGGGCTGAGGTCCGTTTTCAGACTGGCCACACCCCCTGCAGGGTGGGGGTCCTGCTGAGGTGCCTGGCAAGCCTGGGTGAGTGGCTGATGGCTGTTTGTAGGCTGGTCACAGCCCTTTCAGGATTGGGGTCCCTGCTGGGGAGCCTGGCCAGCCTGTGTGAGGGGCTGATGGCTGTTTGCAGACTGGCCACGGCTTCTAGCCACCCAAGCTCTCAGTGGAGGCCGGCTGGAAGCTGGTATCTGAGATTTATTTATCTTCTATAATTGAAACTTCGTTGCCTTGAGCGAGGCCACAGCCACCTGGAAGCTTGGCTTCCTCCATCACCGGGGCAACCAAGCCTCCTGCTTGCTCCAGCTCTATGTCTGCCGGTCGCCATGTTGGTTGGGTTAATTTTCATATAGTTGCTATGATTGGCTGGTGGGTGTGGCTTGTGGGTATGGCTTGTGAGTGTAGCAGAGGTACGGTCAATTTGCATGTTTCTCTTTTATTAGACAAGATGTGCAGAAGCGCATACCAGTCCTAATTCAGTACCTTGCACATGGTTGATTTTTCGTAAATAGTTACTAAGTGAAGAACAATGAAATTTAGGGTTTAAAAATCTGATTTCCATCCCTGGTTCTGCCATGTACTTAGTGATCTTGGGTTTAATATTTAACACTTCTAAGTTTCAGTTTACTTATTTTTAAAACAGGAACATTAATACATACATTTTAAGGATAATACATGTGGATCACATGGAGAAAGCGTACATGTGTAAAGGTTATGAAAAGTTGATCTAATTCTCTTTACTATGGAGTTTCACATTGATATCTCCAAGGAACTGATTTCAGTTCCAGGAAAGAGCCATTCTAAAAGTGTTGGGAGCTATGTCACAAGGCATTCGTTAAAGTCCCTCAGTCTTTATAAAATTGTGTCATCTCTAAGATCAAGACACTAGGTGAGCCCAAGCAGAGAGCAGTAAATTTCAGAATTTGACATATGTCCTTGCCATATGCTACACGCTCATATAAGAGGTTCTTTATTTTTATGACAGATAAAGATAGCCTAAGTACCTTATGGGGAAAACAAAACAAAACAAAATAAAACAAAACATACAGTTCCTGATCTAGACCATAGGAACAGCTCACTAGACTACATTGAGAAAACTGACTAGATCTCTAGTATGACAGGCAGCTCCTGGAACATGATAATTGTTTCTGGGCCCCTTACTATCTGCTGAGTGACTCTCTAGATGTTCCGAGAAGTCACAGGATTAAAGGGCTGAGATGGATTGTCTTGGGAGGAAAGATGAAAAGAATTAGGTTGGCAAAGAAAAGTCTAATGAGAAATATTATAACTTCCTGCCAGTAGTTTTTAATATAAAGAAACTTTGGCCCTAGCTGGTTTGACTCAGTGAATAAAGCATTGGGCTGTGGATTGAAGGGTCCTGGGTTCGATTCTTGTCAAGGGCACATGCCAGGTTGCGGGCTTGATCCCCTGTGAGGAACATGCAGAAGGCAGCTGATCAATGATTCTCTCTTATCATTGATGTTTCTCTCTCTCTCTCTCTCTCTCTCTCTCTCTCTCTCTCTCTCTCTCTCCTTCTCCCTTCCTCTCTGAAATCAATAATATATATAGAACAACTTGGATCATATGCCAGAAAATTTAAAAAGACAGATATTACAAAAAAAATCAGCCACTCTGTAGCTTATCTAATGAGTGTCTACATATAAACAACTAAGACTTGACCTGCACAGGGAAGAATCTTATCACAGTAGTACTGGGAAGATATGCTGTTTCATGTGTAGGATTTAACAAATATTCACTGATCACCTCACTATGCAACAGGCACAGAATGGGACATTTTCAATGATTTTATCTCATGTCATTTTTATAATGTCTCAGTGATGTAGAATTTTGTATGATTTGATTATGGAAACACAGAGATGGCACATTCAAATAGAAATCAAGGAATCTTTAATGCAGGGCCTTTTCAAGGATTGTTGTCAGACTTAAAGGAAACCAGTCAGCAATGGGAAGCATTAAAGCACTAGCAACAGTGGGCAGCTATCCCCTCTCGTCCTGAAGGGACAAGGAGAGCATATGGTGACCAGAATGGAGAGGGAGCCCGTGGCCAAAACGCGGGGATGGGGGTAGGGGGTAGGGGGGTGGGCAGAGTAGGAGAGTTCTAGGAACAGAAAGGGAAACATGCTCATCAGTGGTCTGGGAGAGAGGCAGGAGGAAAGAGGGATAAAACCTTTGGCCTCTTCCTCTTTCTGGCCTTGGAACTCCTGCCAGTTCCTCCCATTGGCAAGGTAGACCCATCCATACAGCCCCAAAGGTCAGAATCCTGTGGCACACGATGTGGGAAAGGAGGGTTGAAAAGCAAACATTTCTGATTCCAGAAATTTGGTAAGTTCCCCATCTCTGGTTCCCTTGTTTAAAATAAAATACAAAGTGTACAAGGTTTCTGGACCCATCTTCTGGGCACAAAGGATTTTATTCATTTTTTTTTTTAAATTGAAAACTAAGTCCGAACACTGACCAGTCATTTTCCAGAACTTTGCATTCTTCTCAAGTGGATATGGTGAGAGTGTGTTTCTGTGTCTTTGAGCAAAGATTTCTATACTGAGAGAGATTATTGTTTTAAAAGCACATTAATTGTTTAATACAGTATGGGGGGGCAATTAGTGTTGCAATAGCTTAGAAAAGCAAATGGGGAAAGTGATATGGGAAAATTTTTTAAATAGGTTTCGTATTGATTTCAGAGAAAGGAAATGGAGAGGAAGAGTGAGATAGAATGAAAGAGAATCATCAATCAGGTGCCCCCTGCACGTCCTCTAATGGGGATTGGGTCGCAACCTGGGCACTTGACCTGACTGGGAATCAAACAATGACCTCCTGATGCTCAACCACTGAGCCATACCTACGGGGGATGTGGGGAATGAAGGGGAAAAAGTTCATGGACAGAAAATCTTGTGTTAAGAATGTGTTTCTCATTAGTTATATTAGGAACTTGACCTTTAAAAATATTGATAATTTTAGCAAACCTTTACTGAGTGCATATGCTATGGCAAGTTGTGTGCTCATACTCAGTCTTTGTATACATAATCTCTGAAATCCTGCAGTTAGCTCTTTAACCACTTATAGGTGAGTGAGTGGAGGCATTTAAGATGTTGAAACTCTTTGAAACACTATGTGGTAAACATGATGTGGGACTAGTTATGTGGCTTACCTCATAGCCAATCCATTTTACCTTTTAACACGTACTGAAGTGAAGCACACAGCCTTCAAGATCTTATGCTTATTATATGTGGGAGAAAATTAACTTCATCTATTTTTTGCTTTGCAGCCCAACTATAACTTAGTCATATATTATTTCCATTTAAGGTGATTGCAAACACTAGAAAAGATGTAAATTCATCTATTAGCAAATATGAGTCACTGTGTTAATTTAGCTTATTTTGTAATGGAGATGGTTCTATTTGGATAGAAATGGGGAATAGGCAGTGAGGGTTTCATAAACACAGGAATAAAATTCCTGGGCAAGTAATGAGGTGCCTCTTTATTCTTGGGTTTTTATGCAAATTGAATCCCACACAGCATTTGGAAATAACTATGTTTGGGTTACATGGTTTATTGTAAGCAGGGCGCATACTATTTTTCATATTTGGCTTTATAATATTTTAGCTGAATCACTTTTTACCATGCTTTCTTAGATGAGAGGTAAATTTTTTTCCCCTTATGATTTCTGCCCTATCCTTAGCCATTTGGTAACTTTCTAAAGTTTTATTTTACTGTAAAACTCATCACTGATAAATCACTGGTCTTACATATAGAATGGATTTAAAATGTATGCACTGTGACTCAGGTGAGTAGACGGATAACTTTATTTTTCAATAAATGAATATTGCTGGCTTAGCAGGACCCATTTCTGCTTAAGGAAGTTATACTCATATGCCACTTGAATTTATCTCACTCATTTGTAGTTTGTCTGTTGCTCTGAGGTTAAGTACAACTCTCTAGAGAACATATTATTTCAGTGTTTTTTCTGCACCCCTCCTCTTTCTCTTTCACCTGGACTCAGTAGGACTATGAATTCAAGGACTACGTGTAGAATGAGGAGGTGGAGAGGGGGCATCAGGTCAGTGTGTAACCTCTGATGCTTACAGATTTCCATTGGAAAGTGTCACCATTTGGTCTTCTATGTAGACTCCGATGCAATTACAGGTGAGATAAATGACCTGGTTCCTTTTGTGTGTTACATGTTGAGATCTCTCTCCTGGGAGAATAGGCTCATGTGTGCAACATTGTCCCCCAAGCCTGGTTTTAATCCCTCGCTTGGACCATCTGCCCTGACTCCTCCACAGTCAATTCACTATTTGTCTAACAACCAGCCAGTGCCCTTAGGAAACTTCTGTATCCAACACTAGGTGGAGGGGAATTTCCACATCTTCTTCGCACCATGGGCTGCCCCATGTTACTGTGGGACACTCTGAAAGACTGCTTCTTCCATGTTCCAGAAAGATATCAGGCAAGTCTCTCCTGCCCACAGGTCACCAAACCTGTCTAAGAGACTTTTTCTGTTCCCCTAACAGAAGATTTTCTCTCCAAACGGTGCAGGGCAGGCTGTATTAGGGACCACATTTATATCTAACCATGTTGCTTCTCTAACTCAGGGTTCCTCCCTCCCTCCAAGTCAAAAAAAGTTTCTCTGGCAGTCTGCTCCTGTATCCTTCCCTGCTCAATACTCATCCTAATCTCCGATTCTACCTATACAGGGTGGGGCATGAATCTGAAAATATTACCCAAAAAGCTTTCCATGCTTCCAGGATTTGTCTGACATAAGTGCTTAGAGCACAATATAAGAGCCTTCTGTTTCTCAAGTCCTATACTTGGCTTTTAGATCGAAAGCCACAAAAATGATGTAGTTGGCATCTTGTGGTCATTCAGAGAAGAAGGTGTCAAAATGAAATTGTGGTAGGTCTCTCATGTCAGGTTACTAACTTCAGAAGCCAGTTCTTTGTTTATATGTAGTACATGTTTGGTTATTGAATGGGGACTCAGTAGGAAGAATGAAGAATCTTAAGAGCCGTTCAGCTGGCAGGCTTATTGGACTGCAGCTTTTTCACATCCCAGGCTTGAAGAATGATACCATTGAGAGTCAACACGAATAACTGTCATGAATTCAGCACTTAGCATATGCCCAGCCCTGTGCTATGTCCACTAACTCATATCTCTTCAGTACAGGTGATATCATTTCTACTTTGCAGATAAGTGAGGGTCTACACTACTCAGTTCCCATAGACATGGACACCCATCTTCTGAAAAATCTTTGTCTCACCTCCCGGCTTTTCACCGCAGGGGTAGCTCAGCTCAGTCTTGGGCAACATCAGCTCTTTCAGTGTCCTTGGCATCCTGCAGTCTAGCAGAGGGTGCATGTAACAGTCAGTGAACACTCTCTTTTCTGAGCTCACGTTGTTCCATTGCCCTTAGCATGGTTTCCAGTCCTCCTATGTAGGAGTGTATCTGAACTCTGGGTGTATGCATGTGCCCTCTCTACCACATTTCTATAGTTGGCTTATGTGAGAGACCATCTGCCTTCATAAATCAATTTTTAATCCTCTTAAATCATGTTTGCAGCTCTTCTTGGAATCCTCTTGGATTTACTGGCATTTTCTGGCCCTGGAAGGTGCTCTTATATGTACTGAGGTGCGGAGTGTGGTGCATTCTGATGGCATTTCCGAGGGGCTCACTCATTCATACACAAAGACAAAATAATGAGGAAGTGAGTGATGGGTTATGAAACTGTATGGCACCTACTTAGCTATTGGGGGGATACTAAGAGTTTTTTCATTTTACCATCTAAAAAAATAAAGTGATTTGAAGAAATTAAAATGCAACTATATGGACTATTTTGGCTTTGAGGGAGCAGAGTCCAGCTGTTAGAGGAAGGTGGGGGTCTCTGGTGGTTACTAGATCTTCAGCAACCAAGGGCCTCTGTGGTGAGCATTATTGCAGAAGGTGATTGACTCTCAGTGACTTATTCTAACCTGGCACCTTAATGCAGCAGCAGATGAAGTCAGGTCTCTGGGATTTCAAGCCCATGCCTGCATTCACTGTTAAGATGACTCTAAAAGAGACACTCCATTCCTTTTCCTGAGTTCACAGGCCTGTCAGAGAGCCAGAGACACAGGTTTAGAAACATCAACAGAGTTATCTTCCTGGAAATGGAAATTAATGTCCCATCTTAACCTCAGACATTCCCCTCCCGTTTATATGACCCCATTATGTGATGAAACCATGAATTGCCACCATCAGAAGGTTGATTCCATTTAAAAAAAAAGGAGTGGGAGAGTGTTCACTTTAAATCCTAAGGCATCACTCATCACTGATGCTGGACACTCACACGCAAGAGGCGAGGATTATAGGATTTATCAGAGAAGGCTCAGATAGGCTACTCACCAGCTCCATTGCACAGGCAGGAAGGGATTAGGAAAGGAGTTATGTCAGCAGCAGCCTCAGGACACGATTTGTGACCAAATGTGGTAACGGATAGCAGCAGCTGTATTAACTACTTTTGTTGGTGTTTTTCCAAGTTGCACTATACCCGACAGTTTGGATCTCTCTTGCTCTTTTCTCCAGAATCCCCATGACAGGATAGTTTTTTCCCATAGGATTGCTCTCTTTTAGGTCACTGGATATTTCTCCTTTTATTTCACTCCTGCGCACATGTACGTGTGTGTGTGTGTGTGTGTGTGTGTGTGTGTGTGTGTGTGTGTGTATGTGTACATTAGAATGCATTTCTGGCCATGCTGTTTGGTCCATCCATCCTATTACCAGGGTTTCTCCTGACAGTATTTCTCCCTGTCATTTAATCTGTGAGCTCTTGTGTATCAAAGGCAGAAAAAAAAAAAAAAACACCGAATGAGAGCCTTGCTGGTGTCCTGGCTTGGGTTCTGCATCCCAGCTCAGCATTTTACTGGCCAACATTTCTGGAACCCTGCTTTGGCAAAATAAAGGTGTTGGTCAAAATTAAGAGTGCAGGCAATGAGGCTGTTATCAGTTAGCCTTTTACCATCTCGCCCATGCCCACAATCTCCCAACCCCAGCTAAGCATCCAGGTTTAATGTTAGTTCCACACAGTTGGAAAAGACTAACAGCTACCTACAGCTTTAAAACTTGTAAAGTAATTGCATACTCTCATTTATTCAGAAGTATTGGAAGATAGAAAGTATTATTGTTGTTGTCAGTTGCCATCATTTTCATCATCATCATCATCATCATCATCATCATCATCATCATCATATCATTACTACAACCATCATTTTATGTATGAGAAATGGAAGGTCAGCAAAGTAGTGATCTCCAGCCCACAACACAAATCCAAACCACTCTGTGCACTCTTCCTGTGGGGATGATGCTAAAAAGTAGTTACACCATGGAAACACTTAATTTCTCCCTAGCTTACATGGTAACTGGAGGCTGAGACCTCTCATTCCATTTTCTCCTCTACTCTATTTTCTGCCTCATAGTGCCCAATTAAGCTTATGCTTCCATAGGGTTCTCTCTAGGGTTGGATAGGCTGTGACAGGCTACTGGTGGAGAAATATTCTTGGTACTGCTCCTCCCCTCCTTACAAGGAATCCAGAATGACAGGAAAAAAGATCGAGAAGGTGTGTGCATCCCAGAGAGAGGCCAGCGCCCCTCTGCTTGGATTCTAGACAGTTGATCCACCTCTTTTCACTCTGTAATGCTGCACTGTCACTGTTTGCTGAGTCATGAAGTGAAATAAATACAGACTTAAGGGATTTGGTAGGTCTATGGATGATTCTTTTTTCCTAGTTTCCTGTTTTAGGATTTTAAGTCTTATACGAGCTTTAGCAGTTTTAGATCCTTTACAAATTTTAAAGATGAATGGAATAAGCATTGCTAGGCTCTGATGTGTTTATTTTAAGACTAAGAACTTCCAGTAACTTGAATCTAGTATTGTGCCCTGTTATCAGTTCAGTGCTTTAGGTGAATACAGATGGGGTTTGGGAAGATGTAGAGGTGACAGGTGGCATTATATCCATTTTATACTTGGGTGAACTGGTTTGCTTTTGCCCAAAAGCATCAGACTTGAATCTGTTGTCTTTTCATTGGATTATTTTACTCTCTACTTCACTTTATTCTTTCATTTGTTTATTTGTCATAAAATAACCAATAGGAGCCCTCATTCAAGTTTTGACTCTGTACTTAGTGATGGGACCCAGCAGTGAGAAAGACACGTTTTCAGACTCCTCAGAGACAAGCAGTTTGTGTTAGATGATTTTAAAGCACATGAATATATGTATTCGTTTCTACAGATTTTTCAAGATGAGATAGATTTTGATATGCCTGGATTAATTTAGACTAGTCTTTCCTGAAGCTCAGGGGAATAGACTAAATACATTGTTAGTATGTTTTTGGTGGAAAGCACATAAAAACTAGAAAAATCTATACCATTTTTATTTATCCCAATAAACATCCTTAGTTCATGTCAAGTAACATCAGTTTTACAATTTATTAGTTTATTCTATGAAAACTTTAGCTTTAACTCTCATTTTATTTTAGCAAAGATGCCAACAAAATAAAACTAACAAGCAAAATGCTAAATAAAAGATAAGTTTATAAGTTTTTCATATACTTTCATGAAAAATATAGGAATTTAATTTGGGGTGACTATACCTATTGGTGTTTTAGAGCTTAGCCACTGATTAGTATAGACTATTTTTCAGGAGTGACATTTGCATATCATAAGATTCTAAGTTAGAGCCTCATGACAGTATGAATTCAGGCAATACATGCAATAATATTAGTACTAGTAATAAATTATAGTAATGTTAATAGTCAATTTCTATAATTAGCTTAGATAAAAGGAGCACTAATTAGAGAGGACAGGATCTCCCTCCTGAAATCTAAGGAGAAGCTGACAAGGAAGGTGCCGGAAAAGGAGGATCCATGGCCTCCCCAGGGACTGCAGTAGAATTGCTCATGAGGCCCTACCATTGATGCAACTTAAACTCTGCACCTAAATGACTAGGAGAGGCACTGTTGTTGTTCTGGTTTATTTCTACTGCCTATGAACTCTACCCAGAGGCATGCTGGCCAAAGGCTGCCGTTTCCCTGGTAGTGGCTATAAGAGCTGACTTTATGAGAATAGGTGAGGCAGACAATTGAGCAATATGCCCGCTATATTACACCTTTGGGCCCTCCATTTCCATTTACACTACTGTCCCTATATGCCAAAGCTACCCTAGCTGATTTCAAGTCAGCTATCACGCACCCACCAGGGTGCCAGTCATCCCCTACCCAATGAAGAAAAAAAACCCCAAAGTTCCCAACCCAGTCTGAATCCAGATGCAGTGCAGTGAGCCACTGTGAAGGCTGCTTGTCAGTCATTGAGTTTCCTAGGTGATGTGTTTGCCTCCCTAATGTTATTTCGACTTTGTCTCCCAGGTATATCAACAAAATAAAACTAACAAGCAAAATGCTCAAAGAAATGACAAGTTTTTCAAATGCTTACAAGAAAAATATAGGAATTTGATTTGGGGTGATTATACTTATTGGTGTTTTAGAGCTTAGCCACTGATTAGTGCAAGACTATTTATAAAGTAAAAGAGAGGAAGTCATGGAGGAATAAAAATCAAATCCAAATTTTGTGACTCCCAGTCTAGTGCTTTTCCTATTACTGGTAATATTTTCCAAATGGAATTAAATAGTGTGACTAATAGAGCACTCTCTTTTCCAACCATGCTGATAGGTCACTTAATTCACCCAATAACTTTAATATACACTTTTTTTCCCAATAGTTTTTTTCCCCCCAATGATAAACGAATGAAATCAAACCCCCAGGAGATTGGTTAGTTTCCCTCAAGTCACGCAGCAATATGTGAAAAGTCCAAAATGTTGAATCTAGACCTACCTGACTCCTAATTCATGATCTTCCCATCTGATTTATTACTTAGAGCTGGATAAATCTATTACTTGAAGAGACATAAAATCTAGGGTAAAAATTTCAGAATATATCAGCATTTGAAGCTGTTCATATTAATCTTCTCTCAGTTATTAAAAACTGTAGTCACTTAATGAGTTTAGACACCCCCTACTTACTCCTCCAAAAATAATCCATCCATGTCCTTAAATGCATCATCTATCACATTGGAGCTTTGAGGATGGATTACTTTTGCACCTGTATACGCACATCTTGGACTTCCTGTGGTCCTGTCTGCGTTTCACTGTACTCCACAGGCTTAGGGCTTCGGTGTCAATTGTGAAACAGTGAAGTGATTATATGTCTCTAGAAAGCGGTGAGCACCCTAGGAGCTGTGCTTATGTGAGATTACCCGGATGCTTCTCCGGGGCCTGAATTCTCTTCCCTGTGAAAGCAAGCTTTGCAATCCTCATTTTGACGGTATCTGTGGAAGTGCTTGAAACCCCAAGTCACTTCCAGGCTTTGGGCGTCTTTATTCAGTCACATTCTTCTTGTGAACAATGCGCCCACTTAGAAATTTGTTTGGTAATGGGGAAAAGGCCTTGGTTTGTTTTATTGTCAAATTCCAATTGCTTTGTGAGTGATTGTAAAATGTAGAGCCAGTGTCTGTAATGCAATTGTGTCGGCAGAATACAAAATGCTCATTGTGGAGAAAGCCTGAGAAAAACACTGTGTAGCCATTAAAAATCAGAATTCTGCTTGTGCTGCTACAGGGTTCAGCCAAGGAGGGTCTTTAAGACACATCTTCAGTGCGTGACATATGCTTGGGTGTCACTAAACCCTATTTTCTGAGGTGGGAAGTGGAGCAAATGCTCATGGGAACTTGATTTACTTGCCCCATTTCCCTTCAAAAGAGACCCTGGCATTTCTCTCTCCTACATTTCCCCATAGTCACATTGTGTCTCCCTTATTGTAGTCTCTGATTAGGATGCTATTTGATAGTAAATAAATTATTTAAGCATTTAATAAAATAAAGGACGGCATGAGTCATCCATAAAAGACAAACTGTAAAATGAGCTTTACTTATGTTTCTGGGTTTTGGAAGTAAATTTCACATTTATTTGCAGAAGACTAACCATTAAACTGCATAATAAGTCGCTCCAAGTCAGTTCAGATATTGTGTTGATGATTTAGCCAGGTTTTGTTGGTCATTGTGTCTAAATGGGATTATCAAGCTTCCTTAAAAATCAGACAAATGTTCTTTCCAGAGTTCTTTGAGATATGATTTAGGAAAGCCTAGAATTGGAAGAAACCTTGAATGACATCTCTGTTTCTGTATCTCTCCCTGTCTCCTCTCTCACTCTTCAAATATGAATAGATTAAGAACTTGCCTCTTGTGTCCCTAAGATTTCATGTACTTGGACCCTAAAGTCTCTCCAATAAAACAGAGGCTTTGAGAGCTTCATGCTGCCCTAACCTCTCATCAAGACGAAACATTGGTATGGAGAGATGAGCGCACAGTTTCGGAAGCTGAGCTTTTGAAAATTTGCATGCTCTTGAGTTTTCATCAGGATGATCATCGTTGTTTTTAATAAGCTTGTAGTTGGGATCTTATAAATCAGGATCCCAATGTTTTTCAAGAAAGGGGGTAGATCAAAGGCCCAGGTAATTTGGAATCTGTGTTCTTTTTTAGGTAAATTTACAATATCTTTTGAATAAATTATGTTCGTGGTTTTGTACCATTTACTTAGTCTCATGATGGGGCAGGAAGTTAGTTGAGAAATAACATCAAAGAATGCATTAGTGCACTTCTATTTACCTTTCAGATGAAGAAGCCACACAGTGTATTTGATTAGCTGGTATTTGTAACTCTATTGTATGCTATCATTGACCATTAATGGATGAAATTACATTTTAATTTTTCAAGTCTTTTATTTATACAGCAAATTTAATTCAATATTTTCATTACCTCTCCCTCTTTCCCCTCCCCCCTCTTCTCTCCTCTCTCTACTTCCTTTCTCTTCTCTTTTCTCTCCCCCTTTTTCTATTTTCTCCCATAAATACACATACATATGTGCACTAACATCTGTGGTCATTATGCAAACTCTGACTTAAATGAATATTTGGCTTCTAATAATAAATATTATATTTCTTGTTCATTTACAACCCCCCTCCCCACTCTAAACATTTAGGTATTATTCCTTACAGTTTTAGATACAGTACATATACTTTAAAATGATCTCTTAGCCAGAATACAGGGGGATATATGATATTTACCTATTCCTGGGTGAATATTTAACACCTCTCTTACATTATGCCCTTGATATCAGGGCAGAGACCACATGTTTGTCACCCTACTATCATGTCCAAAGCCTGTGTATGACCCCTTTGTGGCCCTAATCTCAATAGACTGCCATGGGTCACCGTCCCATTTCCCACCAATGTTTACTGTTAAGTGCCCTTATGCAACTCTACTCCATGTAACCTCTTTCTTTTAAAGATGCCAATTCCTTGTGAAGAAGAAAGGGCTTCCCTTAGAATAGTTCTGACTCATTTTGAAGATTAGGGGCAGGTTAAGAATCTTCTAAAGATATACTCCATTTCCTAGAATCGGGGTGGTAATTGGTTGGAAGGATTACTTGAGTTCACAAAATGGTTATGAACATAATTAAGACTTCTGAACATAAGAACAAAAAAAGAGTATGACCCATGACACTCTTATACCTCAAGTGGCCGAGCCTTAGGCATGAAGGGTGTTCATTCAAAAGCATGTGAAATGGGATTGGGATAATAATATGAGAACAAATTCAAGCCAAAAAATGAAATCAAATTATTTGAAAGTTTAATGGGGGAAAAATGTGCAACAAAACCAAACCAGGAGTTTACTTATTTTGAAGTATGAGAGTTATAAGATGTGATAGCCCTCCATGCTTTTATGTCATAGATGGTTGCTTTAGACTTAAATTATTCTCTTCAAATATGCTCACCAAAATTCTAAGTTCTCCAGTAGGAATGAGCCAGAGGAGAAACTCTTCACCTCTCTGTTGTTACCCTTCCTTTAATAATATGAAACTCTTTCAAATATTGAAGCATCTGACTCCCACAGATCTCTTCTCACATCTAAATATTCAGCTCTGGGATTTTAAGGACTTTATTCATTTTTTAAAAATCCACCTGTTTCTCTGTGCAGTATACAAACTCTTCACCTTTGCACAGAACTGTATCTGAAATGTGTGCAGAATGTTGGAGGGAAGGCGGGGGGGGGGGGGGTGGATGAGAGGTAATCAACCAAAGACCTTGTATGCATATATGCATAACCCATGGACACAGACAGTAGGGTGGTGAAGGCCTGGGGTGGGGGTGCAAGGTGGGGTGGGTGAGGGTGGGCTGGAGGAGTCAATGGGGGAAAAAGGGGACATATGTAATACTTTCAACAATAAAGATGTAAAAATAAATAAAGTAAAAATAAATGTACACCTAAAAAAAATCTTCAAAAATTAAAATAAATTAATATAAATTCATTTTAGTGAAAATAAAGTTCCACCCATTTGAGGCCATGTCCCGGAGCCCCCGAGGGCAGTGGGAGCCCTGTTCTGACAGCTGTGAACCAGGCTTTGACAAAAGGAACCTCTCTGCTCTGAGAGTTTCTGGAAGTGCAGGTGTAGTTAAAAAACAAGCAAACCCTGAAATTAAAATGAAGGAACACTGTGCAATTCCACAACAAATTGCACAATTTGGAAATGGCACTGTTGCTTCCAACAGGCCCTGTGGGAAAGGGCTGCTGCCTCTCGGTGGGGTCTCCTGGATCAGATTTACGCTGATTTTTTTTTTCTTTAGAGACACAGAAATGCAAACATGTGTGTTTTCTTTGTTGCAAGTTGAAAGACAAGCAGGGATTTTTCCAGCACTTTTCTGTGAGTCCCCTTAGCTCACAGAAAGGTGTTACTTTGCGAATTCCTCTCGGTGGTACTGACCCAGGACCTGGGTGACCAGAGATGGGGCTGGTGATCACTGAGGAGCTCTTCCTTTTTTCTTGTTGATATGCTTTATGTTGTTCTTTCTTACTCGATTTTTGTTCTCCTCGCACATTCTTTTCTTTTCTTATTCTTGGTGTTTGGTATATTTACTAGCTCTAAAAATCTGCTACATACAGAACTAGACTGAGTGATAGCCATAAGCAGTCAATGCATAACATGTGATTAACTTTTTCTGAATACAGCAGGATTCAGTTGTTACAGAATTCAGACAGAGAAAGAAGAACTGAAGGAATAGGTTCTTAAGTCTTTCGCCCACAGGAAGCAGAGTTGAGGTGGGGGTAGTTGAAAACAATTCTCAAATGTCAGGTCTTGTGGATCACAGACACAATGGTTTACCATAGTGGTAGGCATGCCCCTGAATTCTCATGCTGTTCACATCATATAGAAAAATCAGTGAAGTTAACTCAATTTCAGTAAATTATAGAAAATTGTCCTTGAAGAAATGCATGATTTCCTCTGAGATAATTTTACTTGGGGTTAGCTTGACCTGGAGTCTTGTTTCAGGAAAATATTCCAGGAGCTGTTTTTTACCTTTAGCATGAACTGAGTTGTAAAATTATGATAAGATTGTACTCCTGTGGAACAAAGAGGAAAGATTAAAGAGGTGGTTTAGCAGAGTGGTTAGGGGTCAGGTTCTAAAATCAGACAGACCTGAAACTGAATTCTGTCTGCAGTACTTAGTAGCATTGTGATCAAGTTGACCGACCTCTCTGGACTTCTGTTGATTCATTTATAAAAGGAGAACACCAATAATCCTTGCTAATATAATTGTGTGACTTAAATCAGATGATAACAGTAATACACTTGATACACTATCTCTTCAGGAATGTACTGATATTAGCTATAATCACGAGAGACATCCATCAGGGAATAGAGGGAGGGCTCTCAGTATGCAATGGCACCCTGGGGTGCCTTTGTACATTTTTATAAGTTTTTATTTGAAATGTTATTTTAAAGCCATTGCGATGAGTCAGTATCATCAGGTTACAATTAATTTAGGAGATTGTGTGTGCTTTTTATTTCTGAAATCATCAAGTTTTAAGGATGAGTAAAGAGCAGAACACAGTAACACTTGCTTTTCTAATTATCATAGCAGTGGGGCATCTTTTAGCTCTCACATGCAAAGCACTTCTCTGTAAGTATAATACTTCCTTGATGTTTTAATTGAGAACTACCTAAGATTGCATGGTGATTTCCTGGGGGGAAAGGGGTACAGGAAGGTAGAATAGGGTAAAGGAGGATAAATGATGATGCAAGAAGACTTTACTTGGGATGGTGAACACACAATACAATATACAGATGTATTATAGAATTGTACACCTGAAACCTATATAATTGTATTAAGTAACATTACCCCAATAAATTCAATTTTTTAAAAAAGAAAAAAATAATGAACTGCAGAAGATCTTTCATGTGCAGAGTTCTTTATAGAATGATCCACTGTTTGTTTGATTGTAGACAATCTTATCTATACCAGACACAAGGACTTGGAGAAGGGATTATGGTTGGTTGCTCATAAACTATGTGATTTATTTTTTAATCTAAAGAAGTAAGTTGTCTTTAAATTGGAGGCATTATTGGTGTTCAGATCCCCTTCTGGTTAATACTGGAATGACATGGGATCGAGGGAGATCATTGTACTAGCTGCCTGTAGATTGCAGAGATGTCGCAGGGAGAGATTTAGAGCCGAGGAACCTAACTGAAAACTGTTACTTGGCCATGGGAAGACTACACACTGAAAACAACATTGATGGTCAGTGTCAGCCACTCAGGAAAAGCACTGGGGGTTTCGTCATTCACTGGAAGACTTTGAGGGTGTTAATAAAATACAAACGAAGCAGGTTGTTCAACTGGTTCTAAAAATGGAAAAGAATCCAAATGTTTATTGCAACCATTTTATTGCTGGGGAACATGGGCTTTATGACCAGAGTGTTTGTAATATATTCCTTTGGGTCTCTGAGGAATTTCAGGTTGGTGAAAGTGTTTGGATTGCATGAGCATAATTATGTTATGGTTTAAGAGCTAAGTCTCTCATTGTTTTTATCATATTTTTCATTTGATTAATCTTTTAGTTTGGTGCAGCTCATGCGGAGAATTGTAAACCAGCCAAAAAGAGGAGCTGGGGTCTGTCTAGTAAGCCTTCGTCATTGGCCAGTAAATCCAGGTTTCCTGTCAGCTCAGAGCTGGAACTGTCCTCTTGGCCACGCTTATATGGCATCTGTGTTGACTTGCACAGGGTTGACCTTTCACCAAGGATGCTAGTCCAGTGGAATTCATTTCTCACATGGGACCTTGCCGGTTTGTTTCTGGAGAATCTCTTGCCTCAATTTTTCATTATTCATATTCCAGAATTGGAGGTCAAAGATTCTTTGGAGGGTTGATTACCTGACTTCTCAGCATCTAGCAGATTTTCTCTGGTCTCACTCTTTGACTCATACTGAAAGATGTGGCAAAAAAGTCTTTGCTCATGGTGGTTACTAGAGCAAGCAATTGCTGTCCACTTCCATGATATCTTATACAGGAATAAATGCTAAGATCAGGTGAGGCATCAAAGCAACCCTCCACTCTGACCAACATTCTAGAATGCGGCTATTTCAAAGCTGTGCAGTTCTTAGTTGAGTTACACCAGTGACCCAATTCCAGATAGAGTCAGTGTTGGTGCACCTGGGAACCTCTCCCAAAGAATGGTAACATTCATTTTGAATCAGTTAACTTCTTCAGTGTCTTTTATGTATTTCATGAAGGATGTGGTAGAGTGAAATGTGGCTACTGGGCTCGGTGATTTAAGGCCAGCTGCAGAAAGCACTTTACCTAAATATAACTACTGTAAAACAATAAATGATCCTACTCTTGCTAAGTGATTAAACTATGGGATATGGGACATGGTTATTTTGGAAGCTAGGAAGAGAAGTGTGTCAGTTAGTCAAACTCAGTGGTGGTCCTTGAAGAATATCAAATACCAAGTTTTAGGTAATTCAAAATGTGAAGACTTTCCAAAACCCAGATGGGGTAGAAAACTGCAGAGAACCACTTGTGCAAGAAGATCGGGTGCTGAGAAAGTGCTGGGGAACTTGGTTGAATGGGAGAGTGTATCCAGATCAAAAGTATTCATGATTTTGGGTATTTGTTCCTTGCCAGGGAACACTTCAGACTGGGATTTGTGCAAGAATGTTCTGCAGAAAGACTTCAAGTGCAAAGTCCTTACCCAATAATTCAATGTCAAAGACAGGCTGTCCTCCCTTGGGTGACAAATTACCTTCTCTTTCTAATCTTGTTTTGAATTCTCTGCAAGCTGAGCTAGAACTGGGCAGAATTGAATGAATGCTTTCTTATCCCAAACTCTCCTACTACTTACTCCAGGCAAGAACCCCCTTTTCTGGCTCTAAGTTAGTTAACACTGGCCTTCTTCTCATAAAAATTAAAATTATTACAGCCTTTTCTCATTTTCCTGATTTTTTTTTCCTGGTGGTGCTACACTTTTAATGTAATAGAACTTTGTTTCTTAATTGAAAAAAGGGCATCAGAAGTCATCTAATATGACTGGTGACAATAATTTAGTGCATGCAAAGCCCTCTAAGAAAATCTTAGCCAGAAAATTGAAATTGTAGAGATATTAAGGAGTGAAAAATGGAAGTCGGCGGTGGCTTTTCTTGGTAGGAAATGCACCCAACATGTGATTTGTGTGGAAGGGAGAATGATTCAAGAGCAGATTTTACCAAGTTCTCCAGCTAGTGCAGAAGTGCCTCTCCATGTAACAAAAAAAACTTTATTTTTGCACACTCATCTGATTGGCTGGTGGGCATAGTGGAGTGACACCAATATGCATGTTTCTTTTATTAGTGTAGATATCCCAGCCCAGATGAAATATTTGCTTCTTATGTAACCTTCTCTGGTCCTTTAATTTAGAAAGTATCCAGTCCCTAAATGTCCATAGTGCTCTGTGACATTTACCATTTCTTTGTTGTTACTGAAAGAGGCAGTATGGCCTAGAACAGTGATGGCGAACCTTTTGAGCTTGGCGTGTCAGCATTTTGAAAAACCCTAACTTAACTCTGGTGCCATGTCACATATAGAAATTTTTTGATATTTGCAACCATAGTAAGACAAAGATTTATACTTTTGATATCTATTTTATATATTTAAATGCCATTTAACAAAGAAAAATCAACCAAAAAAATGAGTTCGCGTGTCACCTCTGACACGCATGTCATAGGTTCGCCATCACTGGCCTAGGAAAGCACAGAGGGTTTGGAGCCAGAATGCCTTGAATCAAATGCTGCCTCCACCATTTATGAGCCCTGTGACTTGGGAACATTACATGTTCTCTGTGGTTCCGTTTCCTTACCTATGAAATGGAGATGCTAAGAATATCTGCTTTATAAATTGTTGTGAGTGTTTAGTGAGTTAGTACAGGTTAGGCACTTGGGAAAGGGACTGGCCAGTATTAGGACCCAACAAGTGGTACTTGTTATTGAATCCATGCCCCTGCCCTCACTTGGATTATAAGCTTCTTGAGGACAATGGCCATACCTGATTCATCCCTGTCTGACAAAGTATAGGCACTGGGTAACTATTTGTATAGAATAAATGCATGGAATGAATGCCTATGGAGGCTCCCCCCCCCCCCACACACACACACTTTTGCTGTATTTTTCATGCATTTTTAAAGAACTCTAAACATCAGGTGAGTGCTCCTTAGAAAATTAGTTGCATCTCTTTACCCTTTTATTCATGGCCTTTCCACCCTGGCTGATCCCATCTCTCCTAATCTTTTTCTTGTTTAAAGTGGTATCCTTAGGGAAGGATTATACAAGAATATCTGTGCTACATGTAATTGAAGCAGTAGCTCATTGTAATTAAAAGTAATTGAGACCATACAGTGAATGGGTTCTAATGGGAGCGCAGCGGGCCTCTCCCAGACAGAGTGTCCTGGTGCTTCCTCGCTCGCTGAACTCTAGTAACCCTGCAGCATCGGGCACAGTGGGCCTCTGTGTCAGTGTCACCGAATATCACTGAGCACCCTCCCGGGGAAGTGGCCTTTTCGACAGAGATCCGGTGTGTCCCTTGCTGGCTTTGGATAGTTAGGTCACATAGTTAAGATCACAGGGTTAAGGGTCAAATCTGCATGTGGCTTCTGGGGTCATTGTTTAAACTTCCCCAGTCTTGCTAGTTCTGTTCTGTTTTGTTTTGTGTAGAAATGAGTATTATACTAGGTCTCTAGAGTTGATACAAATAAATGCATGTGCTTTCACTTTTTTCTCTTATGCAATTGTGCTCTTACTATTTTTTTCTTTCTCATACATATATTTATAAGTGTATGTGTATGTGTGTGTATATATATACACACATATATCTATATGTCTATATACTATATACTTAGAAAGAGACTGAGAAAGAGAAAAGGAAGGAAATTTTGTGTTATGGAGATTAAATGAAATAGTACAGATTCATTTCAAATCATCTCACTCTTTAGCATGTAGCAAGTGTTCTGTGCTTGTTGTTAGTTTGTTTACGTGTCCTAAGTCATCTGTGTGGGTTAGGTAGAGACACATAATTTAATTGCCGATTTGAAAATTAAAAAAAAAATAATTGGCAGCTCTCATTAAATTAATTTGGCTGGCCAGTTTTTATCAGCTCCACACCTGCCTCTCTGTGCTTGGCTTTGGGGAGCAGAGGCGGGGCTTAACCAATGACCTTTCTGTTCTCCCTGGAGGTTCCTGGTAGGCTCTGCTCATAGAGGGCGCTGGAGAGAACCGGCAAGGTGGAGGGGAAGGAAGAACTCCTTTTTTGCTTCTGGTGAGCTCCCTGCCTTCCTGTTACCAGGAGCATTTCCCTTGCAAAGTCGCTTCTTGTGGGCAGCAGAAGTGCTTTCCTGCAACTGCAGCTGAACCCAGTGCGCAGTTTTTCCCACTCGGGGAGGACCAACCTACCTCCTCGTGCCTCTCAGAGATGCCACAGGAGCCTTGCAGCATCCGGTCCTCACAGGTCTGAGTTCCTGAGTTTTGGTCATTTCAGCCTCTTCCCATTTTCTTCTTAGCGTTCTCCAGGTATTACCTTAAATACCCTTTGACACTGTTGGTTACCTAGTTAACAACTTGATACCTAGCTACCAATTCTTCATGTTCAATGCCCTCCTGTCAGAATAAGTGGTGTGGTTTCTGTCCGGTGACTTGAATGCCTGAGATGAGGATTAGGACCAGTCTTTGTGCCCTAGTGATGGCCAGTGAGTGACAAAGTGCTTGCTAACTTGGAAGTGGCTTGCTGAGTGTGGTTCTTAGATCAAGCATGTCAAACTCGTGGCCAGCAGGCGGCATGCCTCATTTACTAGTAAACCAGGCATGTGGCCTGCCAGCCGCGAGTTTGACATGCTTGTCTTAGATCCAAGGAAGTGGATTAATCTGGAGAGACTATGTTCCAAGGAGATAGTGCCCTCACTGCTACTTAAACAAAGAAATTGTATTTGTCATTGAACCTTAACAATTATAGACGACATACTCTTCCCCATAGCAAGTGCCTTAGAGGTGAAATGATTCACCCCAAGGCAGGTTGAAATGGATGATGGGGGGCGGGAGAGTAAATTGTCTTTCTTAAGACAGGTGTCCCTCAGAGGCTTCTAGGAGGCTTCCAGGTGATTTACATAATCTCTCGCAATTGCCTGAAAAGTTGAGTGCAAAGACACTTTTCAAAGGAGAGGTTTTCCCTTCAGTGGGTTTTTCATGGAGCCCTGGCCAATAAAAACTTAAGAAACACTGTTGCAGTGAGGTTATTTGGAAAGAAAACATCGTTGGATTTAAAAAAGAAACCTGAGAATTACTTTGGGAATGAACATACATAAAAATCTCTACATTAAAAAAATCTACTGGGACATGTCCTGCCCTTGAGGCTGATGTTCCTGAGAACAGCACCTCTTCCCTGCTAAGGTCCCTGCAAGATCAAGTGCAGCTCAATGTGCAGCAGGCTGGTAGCATAAACATGAGCTTTGTAGGAGGCTGGCTGGAGGGAAGGCTTCAGAGAAGCGTCACTTTACTGGCTATGGCTTCTTGCTCTGAGCGTTGTGTCCTTGGGAACCGTTGGCAGTGGTGAGCCAGAAGGGATTCCCTCCTCCTCACTGTTTCTCTCCTTCAGGTAGAAAAGGTATGGCTTTGGACGGCAGGCTTTGGAGATCCGGAATCAATCAAGCCAAATGTGTCCATTGATTGTGGGTTTCAGGGGAGATGGGGAGGACATATAACACTAAGTAATTTCCAATGCCCCTTCCAGTTCAGTGGAGGATTCTAAGATGGACGGTCCAGCTAGGAGTACTTTAAAAATATGTATTTTTATTGAATTCCGAGAGGAAGGGAAAGGTAGAGAGAGATAGAAACATCAATGATGAAAGAGAATCACTGATTGGCTGCCTCCTGCACACCCCACACTGGGGATCCAGCACATAACCCTGGCATGTGCCCTGACTGGGAATCAAGATGTAACTACCTGGCTTATAGGTAGATGCTCAACCACTGAGCAACTCCAGCCAGGGCCAAAATTTTTTATTCTTAGAAGATACCTGTTTAAATGTGTGTTTAAATACTTGGGGGAGGGAGAGTTTAAAGCCTAAGAGAATTTTAAACACTTGTGACCAAAAAATTATTAGGTATTGGAGGGAGTGGGGGTGGAGTGGGCTATAATGAAGATAATTGGTAGATGTCTTTCACTTCAATGTGGTGTTAGCAAGATTTTAACTGCTACTGAACATTTTACATGTTTCTATCTCTCCCTCCCTTTGCCTACTCATCATTTATTTCAAGTATTTAAAAATTCACTCAGATTTCTTTGCCACTGAAGAGTTACTAACTTGAACAAGACCCCAGTGAGTTTCCATTTTTAATGGAATGTAGGGAACTGAGGAAGAAGTTGCAAATTCATTCAGGGACTTTACTGTGATATGAGAAAGCTGGGGATTAAGATCAAAATCTTATCTATATTCATCTATGTTTATAATATGTGACTCAATAAACACATCAAGCTCCAAGTTCTTTTTATTAGAAATGCAAAAATGAAAACTCTAAGAACCAGGCTTACTTTAGACTCATAGTCAGTGAGAATTTATGATTATTATTATGACCTTGAGGCACCATGAGATTTTAATTGTCTTTCAAATCATCAAAAAGGATATTTAATCATGTTAAATATCTTTGACTGTCACACATCCTACTGTTTGAGAATTAATTTTCTGCATATGGTACACATAGTTACTTTTTTAAAACCAGAATTCAAAAACCACGAGCTTTTCTTTTTCATTTTCTTTTTTTAAAAAAATTGAATTTATTGGGGGCAACATTGGTCAATGCAATTATATAGGTTTGGGGTGTACAATTCTATATTAAATCGTCTGTATATTGTATTGTAGGTTCACCACCCCAAGTCAAGTCTCCTTCTGTTACCATTTATTCCCACTTTGCCCTCTTCTAAATTCCCCCATCCCCTTTGCTCTCTGGCAATCAACATACTATTGACAAGTATCATATGAGTTCACTTATATGTGGAATCTAATGAACCAAATAAACTAACAAACAAAATAGAAATAGACTCATGGATACGGAGAACAGACCGACAGATGTGAAAGGGGAGGAGGTTGGGGGATTGGATGAAAAAGGTAAAGGGATTAAGCAAAGTAAAGCCTCAAACAGACAAATTTTTAAGTGCTCTTGATTGTTTTGTTCTGCAGAGCTTTGCCAGGTGATTATAATATTGGTGTGTTCTCCTCTTGTAGAAATAATATAAAGTGCTTATGTAATGTTCCCTCCCAAAGTTTTTAATACAAGTTTAATACAACTACTACATACTCATTTTAGAAAACATGAAAATTGAGAATCATATGAAGAACACAAAAGCTCTTATTTTTTCACTGGTAAGAAATAACTCAATATATTTTCTTACATATGCATATATTTACATAAATAGGTAGATGCACAATATATGTGTATATGTAACATATGTACTTAAATATGCACATAATTACACACACACACACACACACACACACCCCTTCTATCCAACTTTCTTAGTGTCTAGCAGTCATTTCTCTGGTAAGCTGCTTATGGTCAAAGAAAAGTCACCCACTTTCACTGTCTGACTGTCTGATTTTATGGAGGAATATGTATCCCTGTATATGTTTGAAACAAGCAGTTCAGAATTTTCCCCTTGGCAAAAAAAAGTTATTTGAAAACACAGAATGCCACATTGAACCAGGGTAAAACTCTTGCCTTTATATATCCTTACCACTGACTTCACATTTCAAGGTACAATATCTCTGGCCTTGTTGAATTTATGGAAAGTGGAGAGAGAAGAGAGACTAACATAAGGAGAAAGGAAGTGATACAGGCAATGTGAATTCAGGTGATTTGCAGGTAGTTACCATGCACCTGTGGAGTGGCCACATCTGGGGAATGGCAGTGTGTCGGGGTGCGGGGGGGGGGGGGGGCTTAAACAATTAACTTCTGTTTTCTTGACCCCGAAATTCAGACATCATATCTCATCCTGGCCGTGTTAATTATTCTGAGCTATGGCTGGTAGGCTGTCATTAACTTTAGCTTTCTATGGTGTTTTAACATTACATCTTCTGTTTTCATTTGTATTTTAATGAAAAAGTGCCTTTAGTGAGCTCTAATTATAATCTAAATGTGCAGCACTCCAAATTAATTTCACCTACCTCACTCATCTGTAATACTTTGTTTAAATTAATAGAAAAATAGTATTAAAGTATTAATAAATTTAAAAATTTTAATATTAAAAACATGGTGAAGAATAAAGAGATGACTGGAGTTTTCCATCAACTTTAGAAGAAATTAAATTCAATAGTTATTCCTTTATGAATGTTATTGTTTGTTATAAATATAAGCTTTCAAAGTTAATAATCCTGCATTTAAAATTATACATATCGCCTTCAAGTTGTGTGGTTTTGGACAGATGGCTTACATTCTGTGTGCCTCTTCCTCATGGATAGATGAAGAACTGTGAGCTGTTGATATCTACCTTATAGGGTTGTTGTGAGGATTCATCTAATAAAATATCGATTGCATTTAACAGGGTTTGATACAGAGTAAAAAGTCAATAAAGATTAGCTACTAATATTAGTATTCATTCAGATTAGCTTCTAATATTTGTTTCATGATTTTATTGTCTTAACCTTATTTTGTTAATCAATCTCTATTTTGCATATTTGCAATTTTTAAAAATATGTTTGTTTTTTATTTTAGAGAGAAAAAAATGGAGAGAGAGAAACATTGACCGGCTGCCTCTTGCACTCCTCCCACTAGGGATGGAGCCCATAACCCAGGCATGTGCTCTGACCAGGAATCAAACCAGCAATGTCTCGGTTAAAGGATGATGCTTAGCCTACTTAGCTAGGGCTATATTTGAAAGTTTTAATGATTAATTCATGCATTTATTATGCCCTACTTATTTCCAAAATAATTTAAAGATATCTTACGTTAGATGATGCAGATAAAATGAAACCATAAATTATATGAGTGAAATAAAACAACCAAATTACTTAAGAGATGAAAGAATAATTATATCAGAAACTATATTTAAAGTTATTACTTTGGAGCCTTGGATTTTGCTCTGAACTGCCCACAGAAAGGCATAAAGGAAGATACTGAATCATGAGCTTTTACTATATTGCAATTGGAAGCACATTGGTTTTTCAAACATAGTTTTTCTATTTTAGTCAGTCTAAATGGAATGTTTTGCATTGACCTTTAAGGGATGTTGAATAACCTAATGATTAGGGTCTTTATAAAAAGCTTTACCATGAAAAAAAAATCATGAATAGTCTTAAAGTCATGTTCTTCCTTTTGCCTTTTATAAGCTTGAAATAATCATTTGAATTAGATATGTAATATTTTTCTATGATGTCATGGTGACATTTGCTTGGGAATTTGCTTTTTTAATTTTTCATGTGACAAGCATCCATTATGGATATTTATGAACAAATATCTTTTTTCATTTTTATACATTCTTCACTTGATGCAAATGATAATAAGTGGTAAAATTTTATGTTGGAAACCATTAGATTACTTGGTAGAGAGTTTGAACTGGTTCATTTTTACGTTTAATTTTCCTTAGTGTTGTATTTTCTTTTTCTTTGTGAAATACATCACTATCATAACTCTTATATTCATCAGTCAATACTGTTATTTTTTGTTCATAGATGCATCTGGGTGGAACACAGTCAGTAAACTTGCTTCAGCTAACTTGGAATGAGGAAGAGAAGGTGTGTTTGCAAAATTGAGTACTCGACTCAATATACATTTATTGAGCATTTTAAAGCACTGGTCTAGGTGCTAGAGGTTATATAACATTAATATGATTTTTAAAAAAACTCCTTCAAAATCTTGGGGAAGAGAAAGATAACCAAACACAATACACTGCAATAAAGTGCCAAAATAAGATACATGCAGTAATTAGTTTTTTTAAAAAAATATATTTTATTGATTTCTTACAGAGAGGAAGGGAGAGAGATAGAGAGTTAGAAACATCAATGAGAGAGAAACATTGATCAGCTGCCTCCTGCACACCCCCTGGGGATGTGCCCGCAACCCGGGTACATGCCCTTGACTGGAATCGAACCTGGGACCTTTCAGTCTGCAGGCCGACGCTCTATCCACTGAGCCAAACCAGTTTCGGCCAGTAATTAGTTTTTATGTAAAAAAGATAGTGTGTACCTTAGGGTAAATATAATTGCAAATGTCAAAAGAGAGAGGAAAAAATTGTGAGTTGGGTCTTGTGGTCACAATTATGACAAATAAAGAGTAAAGTCCTTGGCAAAGATATTGGATTGGGCAGCTTCTTATGACCTCAAGGCTTGTTGGGGAATAAAAGGATCCAGGATCCTGTGTGGGCTGAGGGCAGAGTAGGACTGACAGTCTCCATTGGCAGATTTGGGACCTCTGAGGCCTGACTAATTACACAATAAAAATTATAGCAAATAATAACTTTTCAAAGGCCTTTCACATCTATTAATTTTACCCTCACAAGAACCCTCCTCAGTCCCATTATCCCAGCTTTAGAGATGAGAAAAAAGGAGGTTGGATGGGTTATGAATTATTGACAATCAGATAAAAAGCACCGAAGACGGGTAGAGCCTCTCTTCCTACATGCTTATTGCCATCTCCATCCTTCTCTCTACATTTTAATACTGCACCGCACATGAGTTCATATGTGGTTGTGTGTGCGCACGCAAATGTGTGTGACGAGGTCTGGCAGGGGATTTGTTAGTTACAGGAGAGCTCTGTGCTGTCACTGATAAGGATTCTGTGTGGATGAGGGCAAATGATACATTAAAGATCCCTGCGTCTGTCAGAAGCATGCTCTGACCCTCATGATAATCAAATCACTGACATCCTGATGTACTTTGAAATTGAATTTTATTTCGTATGTAGAACATCTACTCTCGAGTCTGTGAGTAGACGACTGAAGTGGTTTTTTTAAATTAATTTTTTTGACATCCAAAAACATAAAATACAGCAGGATTGCCCCTGTGTGGGCTTGTGGAGCATCAGCCTGCTCAATGGCAGGACGATGGTCCAGATGGACGTCGGAGGTCCCTTTCATTTTACGGAATTCGTTATTGTCTCATCGCCTGTTCCTCCAAAGGTCCTTACACTGTAAAGCTCATCACCAAAGCACTAAACAGGCCTGTCCTTTCTACAGAATCCCCTGGATTCTTCACAACAGCAAGCCTGCGGGTCCTGGAAACTGACATCCACAGCATTTCTGAAACTTTTTCTTCCATTGTCAGCTATGACCTCCAGGGCAAATTGGGCTTCTTGTTTTTCTGGGATGTTGAGCATCTCTTTTGCCACCTGAGTGTTACCAGGCAGCATAGAGCCTTTGTCTCAACTGGAGACAATGTCTGTAAACAGTGTAAAACATAGCGGTGTAATTGTTTTCCTTTGAAAGTCACACTGAAGCAGAAAACATTGACAAATAAGAGTGTGTGGGAGACTCTAGCCATCTCATGTCACAGTTTCAGCGAAAGGAGACTGTTTGCATTTGCCACTTTTGCTGACCTAGGGTCTTTATAATGTGAGTGTGGGGATTTGCTTTGGGCCTCATTGTAGGAACTCGCCCTGTGGAGTGAAGGGCCTTGTTTTGAGCTTATTGGCTGGCCTGCCTGTAACCTGAGGCTCCACTGAGGAAACAACAAAGACAGGTTTTATGTTCCGTGTTAGAGATGATTTAGATTATGCGAAGGAATTTTTATACAGACATTAGTCATAGGAGACAAATTCAGATCAATGAAAGCATAAAAATGGCTTATTGGTTTCCCGTCACAAGATGCATTATAGGGAAGAGTTTCAGCACATGAAAAAAGAACACACATACACACATACACACATACAAAAGCCCAGGCAGCACTATTAGCAATGTGCTTTTCCAGATGGCGATTTCCCTAGTTTTCTCTAAAACGTTGAAAATTGTATTTATTTTCATGCCATTTGATAGGAAACATTCAGATCCACATCGCTTTAGGTTGTGCTCCTTGAAAATAAGGGATAAACCTAAATTTGGTGTCAACCAATACTTTATTGTAAAACTGTCTAATATTTGCAGTATTTGTGATTGCTAACATTTCAATTTTCTGGTTCCCATGGGCCAGACATAATTCTATATATACAAATCCATCACTCTGTGGTGTAAGTATTAGTATAGTCCCCATTTACGCATAAGGAAACTGAAACATACAGATTGGGAGCACTTGGCTCAAGATCAAATAGATAAATAATGAGGCTGATATTCAAACTCCAATTCTCAATAATCGGGGAGCTTGCTCCCTGACACATTATATAAGGCAGCCCGAAGTGCCTTCTGAGTCATCAGAAAAAGTACAGTCAAGATAGTTGTATTGTTAGTGAGCTAACACATTCTATATTTTTGAATGGCAATCCATGTTGACTACTTAAATAAAAATCCTCTGTTAGCTAGAATGCTTATTAACCAGAAACTCCCATTTCTCTGTCGTGTTGAATAAGGACTTGAGGTATCTCAGATATCTTTGAAGTGGGGCCAATGGACACATTTTGAGTGCTGAGGGCTATAGGAAAGTTATTATT
This sequence comes from Myotis daubentonii, assembly GCF_963259705.1. Classification (NCBI taxonomy): domain Eukaryota; kingdom Metazoa; phylum Chordata; class Mammalia; order Chiroptera; family Vespertilionidae; genus Myotis; species Myotis daubentonii. The sequence continues at coordinate 50,589,364 of NC_081852.1, read as the reverse complement.
CCTGAATAGCTGCATTTTTAAAAGTTTCTTTGTACTTATTTTCCATCATCAACAACAAAAATGTTCTGCAAATCAAATGGTTCCTTTCACTTAAGGTTCTATAGACTGAATATTTTTCTCTCCTCCAAATCCCTTTGTTGAAAGTTAATCCCCCGTCCAGCCAGTGTTGCTCGGTGGCTGAGCATCGACCCATGAACCAAGGAGTTCTTAGCTGGATTTCCGGTCAGGGCACATGCCTGGATTGTGGGCTCAATCCTCATTGTGGGGTATACAGGAAGCAGCTTCTCTCTCATCATTGATTGTTTCTATCTCTCCCTCCCCTTTCCTCTCAGAAATCAATAAAAACATATTTTAAAAACAAAAGAAAGTTAATCCCCAATGTGATGGTATTTGGAGGTGAGGTTTTGGGGTGGAGCCCCCATGGGTGGAATTAGAACCTCATTAAAAAGGCCCCAGAGAGGTCCCTTGCCCTTTTTACCATTTGAGGAAACAGCTGTTTGTAAACAACAAAATGGGCAGAAGGATTGGTATTACACTGTTAATTGTAATAAACTTCCATTTTCATGTATTATCTAAGTATTTAATTTTAAAGTGAACTGTCTATATAGAATTTAGATTTCCAAATTGAAAACAAATCGTATTTAAAATGTATTTTTTGTTATTGCCCTTTATTAAAGGGTAGAATGTACTGGCAAATAAGATACTGATGCTCAGTTCTGGTATGCATTGCAAGAACCGGGATTTCCAGAGAGAGGGAAGAAGATAGGGAGGATAGGAGAAACATCCACAGTTCGTGGATAGAAACTCTAGTTTAAAATGAGAAAAAATAATTGTTTGGGTTCAGGGAGTGAGTGCAGTTGGGCCCTTGTTAGAGGAGGTGCATATTGGAAAAGGTGAGCCCAAGATTTAGGACTATAACTCCCAAGAGACAGAGTTTGGTTCTGTTTTAGAATGCCTGTTATATGAAAGTTAGGACATTAACATATTTGATTTCTTTTTATAACAAAGTTATTCAATGAGTTATGTTTGTGTGTGTATAATAGACTACATTTGCTGGCTTTATCATAATGATTACTTGAAATTGAGATTTGTGTTCAAGAAACTCATTTTATGGCCAGTTTTTTTTTCTGGGGGATGGTGGAACATCTGTTCCATGAAGTGGTTGTACACTGATCGGGCCATGGAGATTCAGCTTTCTCTCTCTACCCTGAGAGAAGTTCGGCTGAGTAGAGAGTAAATTTCACCATTGTATCAGCCAATTAAATCAACGTTTTCCCTTATTTCTTGCCCTGTGTCACTGATAAATGAGTTGAATGAAAAAGAATAATACTTTACTTTCCATAAATCTTTGATTTAGCTATCAGTAGTTCTGTGCTGATTATACGATTAGAGGCAGTTTTCTGCTGTCCTTATGAGCCATTCCTTCTGCAAAATCAAGTCTCTATGTCATTAGAACACATGGTACATTATTTGGTTTCCCCGTAATTGGCAGAGAACAGTTATAATTAAAATGAAAGCTCCGTGACAAAGGAAGGGCATTATATCTGAGTCTGGCAGGCTGATGGCCCTAGTTCTCCTGGGCCAGCTGCAAGGTGAGGCAGTGGGCCCGTGCCCCAGGTTTTCCCTGAGAGGCAAGAGAGCTGAGTGTTGTAAGTGACTCGTTCTTCTAGGACTTTGTGGTCGTTTGCAATTTCTGGAGTCCAGGCCCATTGCTCAACTCACTGAACCATACGAGTACATCGCTTCATCTAGGCTCCTTTAAGGGGTTTCCCATTCCAGAGCACATTTTTATAATGGCTGATGGCATGTTTGTTGTGATTAAAGCCCCCCATACACCTGTACTTTGTAACCATCAGTGTCTACAAGGAGCACGTTTCACAACTCACACATCTCTTTTCTGCCAAATGTTATAAAGAAACTACTGGTTCCTGAAATTCAATAGCTCTATTTCTCCATGGCCAGAGCTCAAATTGTCCAAGGAGGGTGTGCAAAGAAGGGTAATCTCTCAAAGTAATCCCTCATGGGCAACCTCAGGCTTCGGAAGAGAAAGGGGAGTTATGGATTGGGTCAGAGAGCAACTCCTTTGAACAGAATATTTCCCTGGTTTCTGCCCCGATGCCACCCATGCTGAGGCTAGCTGGGCTCTCAGCAGGCTAGTGTTGGGCCTGTCCTGATATCTTCTTTATTTCTGAAGCAACTCAAGGCAACTCCAGGTGTTAGTTGAAAATATCTAGCTGTATTATTTCCCCCATCTCCTGCCACCCAGGTGGGCTTCCCTTTTCTCTGGAAAGAACTGCCATCGCCGCTGTTGGGTAGGGGGAAAGCACAGAATGCTGTGCCTTAATGGACGAGTTCCGTCACCACATGAGAGCCTGCAGCGCACCCCTTACAACAGCACCAGTGTGCTCTCAGCGACACCCCTGCCCACTGGTGAGGTGATAAAACGGAAGACAAACATTAATTTTAAAAAGGGTTTTAAAAAGTTATTCTTCCATAAGTTATAAAAATGTACAAGTCGGAGTCACCTTTGCAAGCAACAGGAAACCTTGGGATGTGTTCAGCACTCTTCTTTCTTAAATCCCGTCTGTGTAAACTGAGCTTACCAACTGCTCTTTTGTGTCCCTGTCCCCAACCCCCTCCTGGGCCAGATCTCGCTTCTCCTCTGCATTCTGGCTTCCCATGGAGGGACACCAGTGCTTAGTTCTTGTTTCGAACCCAGAAGGCACCACCAGCTTCTGAGAATGGGCAACATGAACCAGAGGAGAGAAGGAAGATGATGCTATTTGTTCACCCAGGTCTCTCTCAGATGTCTCTCCCCCACAAAGTCTTTCCCGGTCTCTTGATTCATAATCAATCCCTTTCACTCTGTGTTCTTACAGCATTTTTATTTAAGCTCCCCCAAGGTCAGTAGTACACCCTCTGTTGGATCCTAGATAACTGTTCGGGTCTGGTCTCTGACTCCATGGTAGATTATTGTGAGTCCTAATGAGAGTAGCTCACACATATTAATATGTCCTAGTGACATGGCCTCAGCAAGGATGATCTCACTTAATTGTTACCTTGTAGGCCCAAGGAGGAGAGTCCACCTCACTAGTATTTTATACATAAAGTGAAGAGATGGTGAGTAATTGGCTCAATTCAGAAGGAAATAAGTATTGGGACTGAGATTGACAACCCAGAACCCACTCCGGTTAGTGCGTAGTTCTTGCCCTGTAGTTGCCACTTGGCTCTTGATCAATAAATGTCCGAGAGTGTAGAGTTCTCAGCCTTAGCTGACCCCTTTCATTCCCTGCCCTGAGCTGTCATGTTAGTCTTTCAGCAAAGCCCGGAATGAGATGTTTCCCTGGTTTCCCTTGACTCCCAGTTAAAACCTCTCCCTTTTGCACTCTGTTCCAGCCAGACTTCCCTTCTCTTTGTCCATGGAACCTGCCCGTTTGCTTTGTGTTGCATGATGCTGTGAACATGCTGATCTCTCTGCCTGGAAACCTTCCCCCTATTCTTGGTTGGTTTCTTCTCCTTCAGATCTCAGCTTAAATGTCCTCAGGAAACCCCCCAATAAAAGCCCCAGATTACCAGCTTTCACAGAACTATGAAATTTTCTCCTACAGAAGTCATTACTCCTTAGTATTCTTTTTTGTTTCAGGGCTCATCATTGTGTCCTAATCACCTATCACAGTGAATATATTAATGTCAAAAATATTTACATTTGACTCCCTTTAAAGGAGTCAAATATATGGTGATGAAAGGAGATTTGACTTTGGGTGGTGGGCACACAAAGCAATGTACAGATGTTGTGTCATAGAATTGTATACTGAAATCCTGAATACTTTTAGCTCCCAATGTCACCCCAATAAAATAAAATGAACAACAGAAATAATAATATTGAATGCCAACTGTAATTGAAAATTAAATTTAGAGAAAAAGTAGTTTCTTACAGTGTGAGGACCATTCCATGGTATGTATATGTGTGTGAACATATGTATGTTTAGTTTTCCACTTGCATCTTACCTGTTGTGAAGCTTTCCACTTTCTGCCTCCCCTTTGTTTACCACATCCCATATCCTTCTACTCCCATTTGGTATTTCAAAATAAATACTGTCTAAAGCAGCGGTTCTCAACCTGTGGGTCGCGACCCTTTTGGGGGTTGAACAACCCTTTCACAGGGGTCGCCTAAGACCATCAGAAAACATATATAATTTCATATTTTGTGATTAATCACTATGCTTTAATTATGTTCAATTTGTAACAATGAAATTGGGGGTCACCACGACATGAGGAACTGTATTAAAGGGTCGCAGCATTAAGAAGGTTGAGAACCACTGGACTAAAGCAAAGCTCCTCAAAGCTTGATGCATATCAAAGCAGCTAGGGAGCTTTTATTTCTTTTTAAAGATAGGTCATCCTGCTCTTGAAACAGAACACGTTTGGGGAAGTTCCCAGGTATTGGCATTTTTTATTCCCTAGTGGATTCTGAAGTGCAACTAGAATAGAGAACTACTGATTTGAATGGTGATTGACTCCATAGGAACTCTGTATAGAAATGCCCTTTACCAAATAGGTGTTTACATTTCATAAATGTAGACAAGTTCTGTGCCACAGGAGGTGAGCTTGTATGATTGAAGGAACTTGTGCAAACTCCTAGCAGTGATGGTAAGAAACCAAAATCCTTTTGAGTCTCCAGGGTTTATGCTTATTTGTTTTTGCTTTTTGTTAATGGAACCTATTTGGCTTCTGAATCATTTGATTATCTCTTCGTTTGCCCTGGGCAGATTTTGCAAGCATTTTCAATGAACTTGTAGGAGGACTTTGTATTGCTTACCATGTGTGAGTTTTAAATATTGCAGCTCTTCAAAGTTGCAAGTCAACCTTTTTCAGTTGGAGCCACTTTTTCAATAGACTAAAAATGTTTTTTTTCTGATTCAAGACAAAAATCACACAAATAGAAATGAGTAAATATTCATATTTGGCTCACTCTGCAGTTCACATTCAATGACCTACTCAACATTTTCCTATCCAATTTCATGTACCTGTGGCAAAATGTGACCTGCAATTTAATTCTTTTTTAAGAAATAAAGATTTTTAAAGGCTTCCAGTAATGGCAAAAAACCTGCTAAAAGCTGTTCTTACTTCAGTATAATAAATTATAAGTGTGTAAAGTGGATTTCCCAGGAAGTATGCATTTTAAAATTTAAGTGGCAGGTACATATTTGTAAAGACTAATGCATTATTTCTCTGCAAGAGGAATCACAATGAATGAGTTTTAAATAGAAGATTTTGGCATGGGACAGGGTTTCTTTTTTAAAAAAATATATTTTTATTGCTTTTTTTACAGAGCGGAAGGGAAAGGAATAGAGAGTTAGAAACATCGATGAGAGAGAAACAATGATCAGCTGCCTCCTGCACACCTCCTACTGGGGATGTGCCCTCATCCAAGGTACATGGCCTTGACTGGAATCAAACCTGGGACCCTTTAGTATGCAGGCCGACACTCTATCCATCCAGCCAAACCAGTTAGGGCAGGACAGGTTTCTTAAGCAGTAGGGTTCATGAATGAGGGCTATAATTTATGGGGCAGAAGCAATGGCTTTTGACTGTAGAACTTAATTTACACATAGGAAATGCCTTCCCAAGTTACATATGTCACCGCCTCATGATTTTTTCACACCTAAAAAGTAGTTGATTTCCTGCTTTGTCCTGATTATGTCCTTAAAATAATAGACACTTGGCTTTCAGTAAAAAAGCCTTTGCTGCGACTTTTCTCAAGTTAAATGAGAAAAAGGGATTATTTTGTGTAACTATTGATTTCAGGCCTTTTCCTATCACTGGTATTCTAAAAACAGTCTATTCTACCAGAGTATAATCCACAACATTCGATGGGGAAAAATTTTCATTTAAAAAATAACAGAAACAAATTCATGAGAGGCTAGAGCAGATTTGGAATTTCTATAATTCTGAAAAGCTTTCATGTGACTGTGAAAGCTAGAATTCAACTTAGGTCTTTGCATTATCTTTTAAGGAAGTAAGATCTATCATCTATCTATCTATCATCTATGTATTATCTGTGTACTATCATCTGTCTCATATATTTATATTTATACCTACCACCTATGGAGTGCTCAGTGAATGGTACTTGAATCTGGAGAAGCAGAGAACTAAGGTGCCTTGTCCTGGAGGATTTCAGTTTATGTCTGTTATCCAGGGTCATTACTCATAGCGCCCCTTTTCAAAACATTTTGGGTAATTGATCATGTATACAATCACTTCCCTGAGAATCAGTGAGTCCTACCTCTTGGGCTTGATCAATTGAGATTCATCTGATTGGATGAATCTCAAAATTTGAAAATGATCCTTGATTTGGACTAAAATGTCATCTTCATGTCTGAGGTTATCCATAGGTTCCCAGCTGCTGAGAAATGATAAATGAGTGTATCCTGCCACCTGTAGGCCTCTACAGGGGTGGGTCTGGACCAGAGTTATTGAACAGCCCCACCAATGACCTGGAAGAGCTGTGATAAGCGGCTTGCTAATGAAACTTGCAGGTGACAGTAAAGGTGTAGGTGCTGGATGCAACAATTGAAGCATGAATAAAAAAGAATGCAAGCCCAGGCAACGTCTAGAAGAGAAACAAATCTGGTTAGGGTGACTCCGTAAAGCAAGTCTATCCAACATCAGTAGTTCATGAGACCAAGGCAGTGCAGGGCATAGAAATGACTTATGTCATTGAAAAGCCTGTCACAACAATTCACTTAGTCTCTGAAAAAGGGAGAGGTTGGTGGCAAGACATAGGATCAGCATCAAAAGAATTGGGTTCAAGTTCCAGCCCTTTCATGGATCAGCATGTTTTGAGCACCTCACTGATCTTTGAGATTCTGGTTTCCTTCTGTAAATTTATATTATTAATGTATCTGAAAATGCTTGGCTCAAACATGCAACTCAATACAAATTGGTTGAACCAGATTTTAAGAGCAGCATCATAACATCAAAACTCATTCTTTCTTCCGTTACATCAAGGGTCCATGAGTCTCCAGTAGATATACAAATGGGCTTCATGGGATCCACAAAACTTGTGAGATAACACACCAAATATGTGGTGTGTGCCTGTGAGCATGGCGTAGTGCTTTTCTGGGGAAAATGTCTAAAACTGTTATCATGTATTTGATAAGGTGGTGGCAACTAGAAACACTTTGAGAACCTCTGCCCTGTACTGGGAGTTTCTCGTAAGTTCCCTTTTAGTACTTTAGCCACACATTGAGCTCGCTGCACCTTCTACATGCCAAAGCAGCTCTCAGCGCGGGTCTGGGCAATTGCCATTACCTCTGCCAGCCCCCAGATATTGTCACTACTGGTAAAATTTCAGTGGTATTTTGGAAAGTTATAAAATATTACCCCATTTTCGGGCACTCTCTGTTACCATGTACTATTTTGCTATGCTCATAACACAAGGTTAGCTAAAATGTGCAATTTTCTTGTTTATTATTTCTCTTTACTTGTGTGCTGCCACCATTAAACTACAGGATCCTTGAGAACAATGGCCTTGCTTTTCTTGTTCATTGACATATGCCTAATGGGTAAAACAATATTTGATTTATATTAGGCGCTCAATGGTTATCTGTGGGATGGAGGGAGGGGTGGAGGGAGGGAAGAAAGAAAGTGAGGAAGGGAAGAAAGAAAGTGAGGAAGGGAAGAAGGAAGGAAGGAATTTCATTTCACATAGAACCTGCCACATCATATATATATCTATAATTAAATAAAAGTATAATATGCTAATTAGACCAGATGGCTGGACAACCTTACGGACAAAGCCTGGGCTGCGAGGGCTGAGGCAAGCCGCGGCTGCGAGGGCCAAGCCCCTTGCACAAATTTCATGCATCGGGCCTCTAGTAAAAAAAAAATTATATATATATATATATATATATATATATATATATATATATATATATATATATTTCAGAGAGGAAGGGAGAGGGAGAGAGAGAAAAAGAAACATCAATGATGAGAGAGAATCATTGATTGGCTGCCTCTTGCACACCCCACACTGTGGATCCAGCCTGCAACCTGGGTATGTGTCCTGACTGGGAATTGAACCGTGACCTCCTGGTTCGTAGGTTGACATTCAATCACTGAACCATGCCAGCCGGGTTATATTAAATGATTTAATGAATGAAAGATTTAAAGAGTAAATGAATGAATAAGTATGACTCACAGAGATCGTTGTAGGATGTGGAGGGAAGGATGATATCTGAGCAATGGGAAAATCCATCCTGCTCTTCTTTGCACCATGGAGAGTTTGCTGTCTAGCTGCAAAGCCTTTTACATTATCCTAAGTAGTTCCTGGCTGTACTTTTGGTTCTAAAAAGAACATCCCAGTCACATTTGCTTAAGATTGTAAGAATGGGCTGAACTATCCATTGATCCATTTCACGGATAAACAGGAGAGGAGCTTTGGTTCAACTGCTGACAAGTTGAACTCTCACCGATGAAATTCACTCCGGAACCCAGTTTTGCAGAGAGCTTCCACTAAAAGCTTTTTGTGCCCACTTTTATTTAGCAGGACTAGAAGTTTCCAGAAATACAGCCTAAATGGAGTGGCATTTTTATCACCGCAGCTTCTATTGAACTGCTCTACAATCAAAATACATCCTTCAGAATCAGAAAGCAATGTCTTCAATGCTTCTCCTCACAGAAACCAACCTCTTCTGATTGTGGGAAAGAATAATGTTCCTAATGGCTGAAGCCCACACTCCTGTTCTTATTTGTTTCATATCTCACATCTGGTTTTCTCTGTCAGGGCTGAAAAGTGACCATTTTCTCTGAAAGCCTGTCAGCCCCAGATAGAGAGTTGCAGAATGAAAGAAAATATCTGACCTTTATATGTAAGCATCAGCTATCAAGGATTCAGAAAGATGAACCAACTAACAAATATATTTGTTTGGGCTAAATCTCTCCCTGAGGCTAGTTTTTAAAATGTAAGACTTCTGATTGGTTAGATTTCTTCTTGCAGGATCATTAGTTAACAAACCAAGTTCCTTGGAACTCTCAGGATAAGTGTACTTGTGGAACAATAAACCCAATTTCATATACTAAGCCCTTATTAAAAGGGCTTGAAGCCAAAATCATAAACTGAGGCATATTGCATTTCTTTCTTTCTTTATTATTGATTTCAGAGAGAGGGAGAGGGAGAGAAGGATAGAAACATCATTGATGAGAGAGAATTATTGATCGACTGCCTGCTGCATGCCCCCTACTGGGGATCGAGCCTGCAACCCGGGCATGTGTGCTGAGTGGGAATTGAATCATGACCTCCTTGTTCATGGGTCAATGCTCAACCATTGACCCACACTGACCGGGCACATATTGCATTTCTTGCTGATTATTCTTTCTTCATACAAGCCATTAGCCAGAGTTGGAATTTTCGCAGCATCCTATAGATGCTAAAAGTGGGGCGGGGGGTGGGGCAGGGGAGATTCCTAAATATCCAGATTTAATTTTAGATTCTTGCAACTTTTAAATGCATAATTAACAGTAATGTTTGACATGTTATCCTCTTGACAGAATCTGACTGGGAGCATCTGGTATTATGTAGCCAAGAGCCTCGTTCTGTTCTCCCAGTACAAAAGGGTTCTGATTAATTAGTCATTGCCCCAACCTGAATAATACATTAAAGATAAACTTCAATGCTTGGTTTAAAAAAAAAGAGGTGGGGGGATTTCTTACATTATAAAAGATGGAGTTCCATATTAATAGAAATGTAGAAATGAGTATGTTTTAGCACTACTCATCAGAATCCAAAGCCAGAAGTGAAATAATGGGCAGGTAGGCTTCTTAAATGGCTGAATTTTGGATCCAACTTCCTTTTGCCTCCATTGCCTTTGTCTCATACCCTATACATCCTGTTGCCACTGGCTCTGTGTGCCAAGAAGGACTCAAGGAAAGGACATTTCAGCATGAGTCCAGATTGTAAATTCTGTGTGAATGTTGTTTCATCCCCTTGTGCACCCAGGGCCCAGCGGAGTCCCTGACATCAATAGATACTAGTAGGTATTTGTTCTCTTCACGAATGGGAATCCCTTTGCTGTGTCTTTCAGTGGCATCATAGGCTTCCAGGCTGTCATTGCCCTCTGCTTGTGAAAGGCTAGAAGTTGGTGTAGTTTATCATTTCATCTGAATTTCTCTATAGGATTGTGGGTCTGTGACCTCCAGCTGTTGTATCCACAGGCTTCTGAAATGCTTAGTGCATGATCTTCATTGATTTAAATAAGATAATAACCTGTTTATGATTTGTGTTGCCTTTTAAAAACATTTTAAAAATATATTTTTATTGATTTCAGAGATAGGAAGGGAGATGGAGAGAAGGATAGAAACATCAGTGATGAGAGAGAATCATCAATTGGCTGTCTCCTGCATGTCCCCCACTAGAGATTGAGCCTACAAGCTGGGTATGTGCCCTGATCAGGAATAGAACTGGTTCAAAGGTTGATGCTCAATACACTGAACCACACTGACTGGGTCTATGTTGCCTTTTCTTTCTTTCTTAGAGTCCTTAAAACCATATACTGTCAAACACAAAATCCCTGTTAACTATCATTTCTGTGACCTTGTGTGGCTTTGTCAAAACTCCTCTTGTATGAAAGCCATGGCTCTGTTTGCTGGTTGTGTCCTGTCCATGGCTTTTCCTTTAGATCAAAACAGGTGTCTTTTCCACTCCATCCAAGAGAATTCTGTCACCTACAATCTGAATGAGTGTGAAAAGCTGCACTTAACTAAACTATCATAGAGGTGATAACTCAACTCTGAAGATCATGAGACATTTTTCATCACATAAAATATTTATTCATAAGTATCAGTTATTCATTCATTCATTCATTCAAAAATATTCAGTCTGGCCAAAACCCGGTTTGGCTCAGTGGATAGAGCGTCGGCCTGTGGACTGAAAGGTCCCAGGTTCGATTTCGGCCAAGGGCATGTACCTGGGTTGCAGGCACATCCCCAGTGGGGGATGTGCAGGAGGCGGCTGATCGATGTTTCTCTCTCATCGATGTTTCTGACTCTCTATCTCTCTCCTTTCCTCTCTGTAAAAAATCAATAAAATATATTAAAAAAAAATATTCACCCTGCAACTATTACATCCCACACAGGTCATAGGCACTGGAGATATAGCAGGAATAAAATGACAGGTTCCTGCTTTCATGGATCTTACATCCTAGTTGAAAACCGAACTAACAAAAGAATGTTGGGTATCCTATTTTAAGTGGTGTTAAGTACTATAAAGAGAAAAGTAAGGCAGAGTAAGTGGAAAGACAGTGAGATGATATGCTAACGTTATTTATGTTTTACTAAGAAGCTTATGGGCATTACTGAGCACCAATTATATGCAATGCTTTGTGCTCAAAACCCATTCCCTGTAATGTACTTTCAGTTTAATGATGGAGATAGGGAATGCATAAAAATAGCTAAAACATAATGTTGAAAATAATGGAGCTAATAAGAGAGCTACGGAACTGTGTCAGTGGGCTTTAAAAAAGAGAAAGGGCCCACTGGGTAGCAGCACTACCGGAACAGGAAGATGTGCCCAGGTGAGGATGGCTGCGTTCACAGAGAACAACCTGAGCAAGGATATGAAGTTGGCAACATTTGGCAATGAATGCACTGAAGGAACACATGGTCTGTACATTTTGCCTATACTATAGTGTGGTGGATTCTATTGAGAGAACCTTGTAAAGGTTGTTTGTAACCAAGATCTGAAGGGCTTTGGGTGCCAAAGGGGGAAATTTGAATACAAGAGCATATATATATATATATATATATATATATATATATATATATAACAATGTTCTTCTGATTATCAGAATAATAAGTTTTCATTATGTAAAATGCAGGCAGTTTCTAACAATAAAGTTTTAGGATGTAGGTGAGTTTATCAGAGCCATAGAAACCAAATAGTCACCTGTCTGTGATGTATAGACAGTCTTATAGTGCAAGGGGTTACTAAACATCATGTCAGTTTACGGATGTCACCCAAGGTAGTTTTTTCTTTAATTACTTGTTCTGCTGACATCTGGGTTCCATCTAAAATAAAATGGAATAGCCAGACAGGCCTTTTCTAGAAACCGTATGAAGTCCATCTATGTATATTGACTCCATCATTGTTTAAGGACTATTTGAGATAGCCTAAGACTTCTTTGTTTATGCTCTTTCTTGCACCTTCTACTCTAAGGGGTTGTCTAGAATGTAGTGGATCCTCCATGGGAGACTGGTCTTAATGAAAAATTGCATTTTCTGGATGGATTTTAAATTCTAGCAGTTAATACAGGAGTTTACTAATTGATCTCTTCTCTGGAATCAAAGTCCTTCCTCTTCCCAGATTCTTTGCTTCCTGTTGAAATAGATGTTTCACACACATAAGACACATGCCAATGCCCAATTGAAAAGAGATTTCAATCCTTTCGCATTTTCTCATCCTTTCTTTCTGGGTTTCATGTTAACTATTATGGGCTCTTTTACGTTGCCTTGGGGACCTCTTTATAAAAATATATTGAAATTACATTTTAGGACTGCACTGTATAAAGACAAATATATATTGTTACTTATTTAAACATTTTCTTTTAGCTAAAATTTATTCCCCCCTCCTGATTTTAAAATAAATCATTGCCCTCATTCCCTAAAACTGATGTGAGCCTTAAGAACTCTGCGTGCTGTGCCTAATGGGTAGGTTGGTTTTTCTTCCTTTCTGTGGAGAACTGATGATAAGCTGAATTGAAGACCAGTATGCACGGCCGAGCCCAGTGTTGTTCATGCCCCGCAAGACTCTACAAATATGGACTTCAAGTCAGATATTGCATGCTTTGAGTACGCCTCCCAGTCATACACTAGGAACGTAGGAAAAGGTCACTGACTTTCCCGACCTTTTCATTCTGGTCAGCAGTGGCAGCTGCAATCTCCTAGTTGCTGTGAACTTAGGCAAGGTAATGGGCCTCAGAGTACTTATGTGAGGACCACCATAGTTAGCTTGACGCCTTATGGAATTTCATTTTCCTAAGTCTGGTTTAATGCAATTAGGTATTTTGGATCAGAATTTCAGTGTTTGAGGCATGTGAATCTCATGCACATTTCAGCTTTGTAGAGTCAGAAAACAAAAATCTCCTCTCATACTCCTCCATTGTAGGATAAAGTCCATCTCTTTAACCTGTTATTGACTGTCCTTCATAATATGGTTCCACACCCCTCAAAGTCTGGCATCTCGTTCCTTACCCATGCTGAAGTGCCTGAAGTCCCTCACATGCTCAGTCTTCTCTCTCGGCCTAACATCCCCTCTTTCACAGGCCTGTCAGTTTCATGCATTCCTAAAATTTCATACCAAATGACAACCCTTTCTGAAGCTTGTGTGGATCCCTTAGTATAAAATTGGCCCCAGTCTTCTTTGTGCCACATACGTGATATATCACGTATGAGAAATTATTGCATTTGTTTAGTTGTGACTTTTCCCTTAAAAGTTAAAATATTTGTTTTTTCAAAGCAGGGCCTATTCTTGTTTGTTTGTTTTATAAATTATAATGCTCATTTCTTAAAGGCAAAGTGCATATCTTATTTTAGCTTTTTGTATACTTGTGTATGAATATGTGTATATGTGTGTAGGTTTGCTTGTTTATTTATGTTTGTTTATATTTAAATTCTTGAGGCTAAATAAAGAATCATGCTAATGTTAGACATGCAGGGTAGGTTACTTTTATTTCTTTATCTTTCTCCCTTTCTCCTTTTCCTTCTCCTCCCCCCCCTCCTCCCTCCTCTTTCACCCCTCCTCCTCTTCCCCCTCCTTCCTATTCCTTCTTCCTTCCTCCTCCTTCCTCTTCCTCCTTCCTCCTTCCTCCTTCCTCCTTCCTTCTTTCTTCCTTCCTCCTCCTTCCTCCTTCCTCTTCCTTCTTCCCTCTTCCTTCTTCCAGGCATGCATTTGGTTAGGTAAAATTGAGATTTGGAAGCCAGGTGAAAATCACCCGAAAAATGTTGAAGGCAAACATTTAAAAATGAAAGATCCCCTGACTTCATTATAAACAGTTCTCCATCACAGGGCTTTTATTTGTTTATTTATTTGTTTGTTTATTTATTTATTTTTCGGCAAGAGGGAGAAGAGAACTAGAAAGGAACCAGCATTGACTGTTGTAGGTGGTTGGATGCTGCTGTGAGCAAGGGTGGGGAAGCTGATGTGGGAAAGGTGTGCGTGCTTTTTGGGAGAATATAAAAGTGAACAAGCTACGTAACCCTACTTTTATGGAGCTCATAAAACTCAGTGTAATGCAGACAATATTATCAAAGACCCAGAGACAAATGAGTAGGGCTTTCGGAGGAACAATTTAGTTCAATTCATTATTTATTGAACCACACAATGACAGAGATCTTCCCTCATGGATCTTTTTAGTCTAGTAGGTAGACAGACATTAAACATCAAATCCTACAATTAAAAATGTAACTGACAACTCTGGTAAGCTTTATAGGCTGTTTCTTATGGAAGGGGTCGGCCAAAGAGGGGTGGTGATGAAACACGAGGTGAAGGGTTAATTAAGATAGGGCCAGATTTGGGCAGTGAGGAGGGTGGCTTGAAGACTGATAACTTAGAACATTTTAAAGCAAGGGAGGAAATAGACACTTAGCAACTGTCTTGGCATGGAAGGAAGGGAAAAGCCCACCACACACTAAGACGGATCATTAATTTGTTAATAATTTTAAAGAAAATCAGAAATACTGTTGCTTTGTGTGTTTGAAGAGCGAGCTGTTCTTCCTATAAATTCAGTGCAGCTATTTTCTTTTTCCCTTATGCCTCATGGAAAGAGCATCATTTTACCCAGCAAGGGAGAACATGAACCATTCAAATGGCAAAATCAATGTTATGAGACTTACTTTCCAATATAAAACCCACAGGTTGAAAAAAACCTATGACAGAAAGGACCTGTTACAGAACGCATTCCTAATTCCTGCCCCCTGAAGACAGGCATAAAGAATTTTTCCTTCTTCTTAGATGCTTTTCCGCTCGTAGCCTAGACTAGATTTTAATAACTGAGGATCAAGAGGTTTCAGTATTTTGCTGGAAATGTTTTCTGGCTATCATATCGCCTTGACTTGGAGTATTCTTTTTCTTTTCCTTCTCCTGGAAAATGTTTTTGTTTGTTTGTTTAATATAATTCTATATTGGAAGGGTGACAGAAGATAAAGAGGAATGAATTAGAAGCCTTGGATACCATAGGTCGGAAAATCTAGCTGAAGTGTTTGAACAAGAAGGTTTCGTTGTGGGAGAGCTGAAGGATCTCTAACATGGCATTCAGTTTGTGCCCCCCACAGCAGCATTGGTGTTTAGTGGTCAGTCGTCACTTCCCCACTGGAAAAGTGTTAAGCCGGAGCTAAACCAGGGATTTCCCATACACAGTGCGAGAGCTGCAACCCTGCCTTCCTGTGCCAACTGCAGCTACTGTGGATCTGTCCCAGTACATTCACGCAGTCCTAGGATGGCCTTGAAAAGGTGAAGGGGCTGAGAAGTACTAAGCAGTCACAGGATGTAAAGTACAGCATAGGAAATACAGTCAACAGTATTGTCATAACTATGTATGGTGCCAGGTGAGTACTGGAAATATCTGGGGGAACACTTTGTAAAGTATGTGACTATCTAATCGTCGTGCTGTACACCTGAAGGTAATACAAAATAATATTGAATGTAAACTGTCATTGAAAAAAAAGAAAGAATTTACTAGCAACGTGTTTGAATTAGCATAAGAGAGAAGATTCATTTGCCAACTTTATTCTGTATCATATTCAAGTTTCTTTATATTTGCAGAGTAAGTGAATCCCCTTGAGGTCTTTGTCTTTAGAATTTGCTAAATTGCAGGCCCCTTCCTACCAGATTAGATTCATTCATTACTATTATTCCTGTTTACAGTTTTTGTTTCTGTTGCGTTACTGGAGGATTTTTTCCCAGAACAAGGCCAGAAATGATTACATCAGACTCAAAGACAGTGGAACCTACAGGCTCAATTTCTAAATCACATCAGGACACCTGGGGCTGTCTGGTTTGTTTGGACTTTTTATTGAGCATGGTTGTTAAAGCATAATTACAAGGGTGAACTTAAGATTTTGCTGTACTTTGGGGTTGATGGCAATGTGAAATTTTGAAGACTTTCATCTCTTTGCTTGAGAGAGTGCATTCTAAGGTTAATGAATCTTTATTATGGTCTCAGATTTGAAACTGGAACAAGGATTTTAATTTTTTAAAGCTTTATATTTTTATGTTGGTTATATATCTCAGTTGGTTATATACCAGAAGGTTGCGGGTTTGATTCCCCATTTAGGGTGCATATGGGAGGCAACAGTCCATATTTTTCTCTTATATCGATGTTTCTTCCTCCCTCCCTCCCTTCCTCCCTTCCTCTTTCTCTAAAGTCAGTGAACGTGTCCTCCTCGATGAGGAATAAAAAAACAAGTAACTTAAATTTTCATTATTGGTAACATTTTTAAATAATATTTTATTTGTACAATATAAACTATGAAAAAGTTGAATGAATTGTATCTATATATATTGACACAAAAATATCTGCAATATGTATTTTTATGTGATAGAAACAAAGCACATTCAGAACAGATGTGTAGTATGATATAATTTGTATTTAGGGAGAAAAAACTAAAATACATATATTCCTACATGGCAGCTTCTCCAAGAGAGCACATGGCCCTATCTAATGGCCCTGTCTTAACAGTTCTTGTTAAGGCCATTGGAAAAAAGGGTCTCTCCATCTACTGTAGGTGAAGCATTTCATGACTATTGGCTATCGCTGTCACCTTCTGAAAGAGCTTGGACAAGAAGGATACCTATTTAGAGAAACGTGGGAATGGAAGCTGGGAAGGGAGATTTCTGATGACTCAAAGCACCAGGACCCAGGGGGCCTGCAGCCAGGGCTCTGCCTTGGCACTGAAGTTACAGGAGCAGTAATCCTCCTCTGATATGAAGCCAGTTTGAGTCCCATTTTTCACTTGCAGATGAGATACACTCAGACCCCCAGCTCATTTCTCCTTTATTTACACCAATGACTTTTAGACATTTTAGCCCTACATTCAAATATAATTTTTTTTCATAAAAGCCCAACATAGAAACCCAGCTCTGCAGTGAAAAGTGAGACGAGAAGAAATCACAGCTGCAAGTCAGTTGGGCTGGGACTAATGATCCTTTGTTGGTGTTTACCTCAAAGGGATGTTATCAGAATTGGATTGGTTGTGTGTAAGAATAACACTATAATATTCAATATTTTGAGAATTGCACCAAGTTTCCCTGTGTTTTTGTGTGGAAATGATTTTTATCTGAGAAAGACATTGGGTTTTCCTCTACTCCCACAGCTCATTTAGAAAATATGCCAATATTTATTCAAGCCTCCTTGGATCCAGAGGCCAGATAGAAATGCAAACATATTGTGGTTGCTTAATTGTTATTGAGCTCCCACCAGTGCTGTGTGTGGCCCTGAAACTAGCACAGGGACCTCTCTGTTCTCTCTAGGAGCATCATTTATTTAGTTCCTAATTTAAAACATACATGACCAGATAGAAAACCAGCAAAAACGGAGCCTTCTCCTTAAATGGAACCCTGAATAATAAAGGAAGGTGATTCCAGTGCCAAATTAAATATTTTAGAACTTGACATTTTCTTAACCCAGAGATTCCCTTTACCCAGATGAGAGTTGGGTGATGTGAGTGTCTATAATTCAACAGGGGATGTTTAGGAGGAAGCGCTACCTAAGGAGGTCGGTCCCGAGTCTTAGATCTGAAACTACGGCTGATTCTGACATCTGTCATTCTCACTCCTGTTGAAATCACCATTATGAACAGTTCGTGTAGAACCAGTTCAGAGGGATACAATGAATCTATGGGCCAAGCAACCTAAATATCTTGATGAGGTCACCTACAGGTGTGGTGGGCCAGAGTATTTCAGTTCACTTATACTAGTATATCTATCAGTAGCTCCCTCCTCAATATACCATGCATGTGTATATGTATGTGCAAACAAGAGGTATGCTAATACTGGTTCAAGTTCCTTTTTTGTCCCTCACCAATGCACTCTCTAACTTTTGTCTAAAATGAAAGGACCTAAGACGCAGCATTTCTTCTTACCAAAGTACCAAACATGTTTCCCTTCATACTGGCAAAAAATGTGCGTATGGAGTAGGCT
The DNA here is from genome assembly GCF_963259705.1 of Myotis daubentonii. Classification (NCBI taxonomy): domain Eukaryota; kingdom Metazoa; phylum Chordata; class Mammalia; order Chiroptera; family Vespertilionidae; genus Myotis; species Myotis daubentonii. The sequence continues at coordinate 50,571,171 of NC_081852.1, read as the reverse complement.
TTAATGTCACTCTGTCCCTAGCAGGTAGAACATTATGGCCCATTATAGACATGTGGGCTCAGGAATCACTGTCTGGGTTCAAATCCTGGTTTGGCCACTTACAATAAATATGACTTTCCAGATATGAAATGCGGATAAGAACTGTGTTGGTTTCATGGGAAGTTTATGAGGATTAAGGGAGACCATCCGGGTAAAGCTCTAGGAGGGTCAGAATTCTCGCAGTGTTATTCCTGTAACAACCAGTCTGTTGTAAATCACATTAGAGAGTTAATGATCCTCCAGTGGCAATGCCTTTTAATTGAGATACGAGATTTACCTTGACAGGCAAATACAAGTGAAAGGAGGAAATGCCCAAATTATAGGTGATGTTTGCAGTCAATCATTGAGCCCTGTGCCATCCTCTGTGGAAAACCTCATCAGCGATGGAGCTCCAGATGACTAAACATCATGCATAGTATCACAATTATTTTTGAATCTGCAACTAATGATAAATATGAGGTTTTCACTTCATTCGTCAACCAAAGCATGGTTCTGCTTGTATAATGTTGACTGAATGGTAGGGCTCTAGGTCCCTGGGATCAGTGGAAGGTACTTTTTGTTATCAGTGGGAAGAGGCATTCTGGGAGGGAAGCAGAGCCCCTGATCTCCCGGTGCTTTTCCTGCAAAGAGTAGCCCTGCATAAAGTTGTGTGTAAAGATTTTATTTTTGGAAGCATTCACTGAAGCAAGGTACTCCTAAGATGCCTTGCAGTAATGTTACAGAATTTACCAGGTGACCAGAGAATACACAGGAGTACTTGGAGATACAGGAAAAACCCATTTATTTTCAGATGTTTCAAATGTACTAGTACAGTGACTTAGGGGAGACTGTTTCTCTCCAAATCCTGAGCTGTCCAATATGGAGGAAGCTCTCTTTTTATACCCCTTTGGTTTCTTTGTCTCCCAAATATGGATGGGACTTCCGGACCTTTCATGGGCTTTGCAAAAAAGCCCTGTGTGTTGGGATGGGGGCCATTAGACCACACCTAAAGGCCTAGCCTGGTATCAGTGCTGACAACCCCCTCCGAAGGTTGTGAATTGTTCATGGTTGATGGCCTCTGTAAAATGTGAGTATTTAGGCTGAAACCGGTTTGGCTCAGTGGATAGAGCGTTGGCCTGTGGACTGAAAGGTCCCAGGTTCGATTCCGGTCAAGGACATGTACCTGGGTTGCAGGCACATCCCCAGTAGGAGATGTGCAGGAGGCAGCTGATTGATGTTTCTCTCTCATTGATGTTTCTAACTCTCTATCTCTCTCCCTTCCTCTCTGTAAAAAAAATCAATAAAATATATTTTTTTTAAAAAAATGTGAGTATTTAGGTAAACCAGTCTTACAAGACCAGATTGTGGAGAAAGGGGCAGTGACTTAATTAGAGGCTATCAAGAATGTACATTAGGTTACTGGCATAGATTCAGGTTGGTAGCCCCCCAAAAATGTCAGTAATACGATGACAGAGTCTAAGTCTCCATATCTGTAAAGATGTAGAGAACCTGGAGTGCCTACGCAGCCGTGTCTTCCATCCTTGGGGAGATTGGTTTGGAATAAAAAATGTGGTAATCAATATCTGAAGATTTTTTTGATATTACAAATGCCCAACCAAAATTGTACCTATATCGACGTGTTCTTAATTATGCAGAACAGCTGAATCATTCAGCCTCTGGGTGATACTCCTTCAACACCATGAGGATTACATTGATTATGTCAAAGTGATTTGAGGTCAGGTTAGTGTTTTTATATGTTTAACTAACAGTGGGTAAAGAGATAACTCACTATATATTAAAAAGAAGAAAGAGTAAAACCTGGTGTTTCTGGGAGGAAATAGTGAAAGGAGTTCTGGTAGAAAAAAAAAAAAAAAGGATAGGTGTCAATGTCCTAATAGCCCATCTCCCTCGGAGAGACAGGTATGTCTTCTATCCTTCAGGTTCTGAATGGCGCTGGAGAGATGCTCTGTTTTCTCTGTTAGACTCGCTAGTGCTGTTGTAAATTGAAGTATAAATTGAAGGAAAGGGAGCAAGCTCATAATTGCCTCTCACCAACACTTCCTCAAATAGCCTCTGTGCTCCTCACTCTCTACTCTTCTATGATTCTAGAACAGGGGTGGGCAAACTTTTTGACTCGAGGGCCACAATGGGTTCTTAAACTGGACCGGAGGGCCGGAACAAAAGCATGGATGGAGTGTTTGTGTGAACTAATATAAATTCAAAGTAAACATCATTACATAAAAGGGTACGGTCTTTTTTTTTCAATAGTTTTATTCATTTCAAACGGCCGGATCCGGCCCGTGGGCCGTAGTTTGCCCAGGGCTGTTCTAGAAGCTCGGCCAAGTTATTCACTCAATAGCCTTGAGCTCCCTCCTTCCCCTCCCACCATTTCTGTTTATGAGATCTTTACTGCACATCCAAGACTAAACCAGGGTGCTTCCAGATGTGACAAAGAAGAGCTTTTCTTTCCTGTTGAAGTGGTCTGCCTGCCTGCCTTCTCACCAAGCTGTTCTGTGAAAATCTCTTTCCAAATGTGTTTATGAAGCTAATTAACAGTTTTCCCAACCCACAACCGGTGAACTAGAGGATTAACTGACTTAAAATTGTATCTCCCTTCTCCCCAAGCATTGGGAGTGATTAGTGTGCCACCTGTAGCTGGAAGCTCACCAGCTCCAGGCACCCTAACTCCCCAGAGCTGAAAAATTCTCTTGGAAGCAGAAAACCCACTTGCATTGTAGACAGAAGAACTGGGAAAATAAGGGAATGAGGTGAGGATTTAAGAAAAGCAGCAAAAACTTCGTAAACCTCCAGGAGGGAAAAACAACCAGCTAAACTCCTATTATGTTGTTAATAGGAATATTTCATGTCTCTTTCCTAGTTTTTCTGGCTATAACATGAGAGATTCCCTACTTTATTCAGTTGTTACATGATATTTACAAACTGATTAAGAGCTTCACATAGTTCCTGGCACATAGAGGTTAGTGTGCACTCTGAGATAAGTCTGTGTTTTTATTCAAGGTCTTCATCATCAACTGTTGGCTATAGCAACCAGACACGCTGACCGCCTGGGCTGTGCCCCAGACAAGAATCAAACTCTTGCCCTTCTGTCTGTTGAGACCTAGGCTCAATGGGAAATAAAAATGGGGAAAGAGATAGCACATTACATTGGTTGTTGGAATCATGTCTCCTTCAAAAAGAAAGAGGACCAGCTTCTTCTCCTAATAGGTTGTGGGGTGGACAGGTGTGATCATGGGGAACGTCCTCCAGGGCTCAACTTTTTATTTCTGGATTGATGGCTGCAGCAGGGAGTTTGAAGGTGTGATGTCATGCTGAGTGAAGGGGTGGGGGGAAGGAGCCTTAAGTGATTAATCCAGCTCTATTGTCATGTCCCTTTGGCATTGGACACTGTGAGAAATGACCCAATTCACAAGACCCCTTTCTTCTAGAAACATCTTCCTATGTCTGTGGACAGAGACGGGAGGTTCCCAGCAGACTTGGTTATAGTGACTTACCTCTCCTAACTTACAGCTGGTTGATGTCAACCTGATTTCCCCTCCCAGGAATGTGGAATGGACTGAGAGCAAGCAATAGGATCTAGAACTGGCGGAAACTGAGAGTTCTGGGAAGGGCATTTGCCACCCAGCATATAGACTGAGGAGCAGGAAAGGGGGAAAATGCAAATTAGCGGAGAGAAATCAACAAAAGTTATGGACAAGGAGCATCATCCTGATTTTTGTGTCTGTTTTCAGCCATGCCACGCGTCGTTATGAAGGTATTAATGGTCCCTCTGTGTTCTCTTTCTTGCTTAAGCTGGTTCCAGCTGGTGTCTGTTAATTGGTGCAACCACAGGAGTCTTATTAATAGATGTATGTCTGGGTGTCTTATGTGTATTTATGTGTCTTGAGTGCAGCTTTGGGTAATAGATGCGATTCAGAGTGCAATCCCTGAGGGGCTCAGTCCCACAGAGAAGCAGGGAGGCTCTGCTCTTGAGTTGGACCATCAAAAGGATGCCAGTGATGCCACTTGGCTATCCTTTCTCTCCGTTGGCACCACCGGATTGTGTAAGTGTCTGAGATTCTGAACATGATAAAATAACATATGGGAGGAATAATATATCAGTTGGTCCAGATTTCTGACTTTGGAAAGCAGAAACACAGGGTCCCAGGGTGGAGATGTTGAGAAATGGAAGGGAAGGGAAGCAGTGAGGATGCTGAGTTCAGTGTGGAACACAAGTCTGCTCTGAAGTGTCAGAGGGAAGCCTAGGCAGGATGGTCTGAAGCAGTGAAAAAGGGCCTGAAAGCCAGGACTAAATGTGGATTGGGCGGCATTCATATTTGGGAGCTGTTAATGCAGAGTTCTTTCCAACCAACATAATAGAAACTGTTTAAAAAAGTGAGTCATTTTCAACAAGAATGGAAATAAAGTTATTCGAGGCAGTGTGCCAAATGCTGTTACTCTGTGCCTCCAAGCCCTCGGCATTGATTCCTAAAATGACTATGGATGTGATCAATTGCTTTCAGATTGCTAATTTGATGAGTATTATGGCCCATGGCTAGAAAAAATGCATTAGAAATACCGGAGAAAATCTGGCAGGTGTTAGAAAGGATCAGTGGAAAGCAACTTTTTAATGAAACCAAATGAGGTAGCCTAGCCATACATGGAAGAAAAAATTATTGATATACCTAATAGGTCTCATGATCTCCTGTGATTTCAGGGGTTAGGAGAAGGAGAGTTTGTGTCAATATTTCAAAAAGTTTGGGGAAACTTTTGACTTTTGGCGTGATTTCAGCTATTTAGAATCTGCTGCAGCGTAGGTCATAATGCCCCCAGGTTAGCTCAGCTTTCCCATTGGGAAACAAACTAGTTTCTGGGCAAAGAACAGTTTGAGAAGCAGAAACAGTAGTTATATGCCTAATTGTTTCTCTAAGGACAACAATGAGAGGGAAGAAATTCTGAGATTCAGGTGAATTGCACAAATATTGTAGACTAGGTGCCCCTATGTATCTCCACATTGTGGCCCTTGCCACTCCTTCTATTGGTGTTTCTCCAGGTCCATGTTTGTGTTTGTGATTTTGTGACCTTTTTCCTTAGTTTTTCAATAGCCATTCTTTCTTCTCTCTTATATTGTTTTATCCCCTTATATCCATTTCCCTATATTTTAAAATCGTTTCCGTATAGTGTAAAATATCTTACTCTTAAAATGATTATTGTATTAATTTGGCAAAGTTTTGTTTCTGTTCAAAATTAGGTGGGTTTGGCCATGCATATACTTTTATCTTGACATTTTACTATTCCTCAAAAAAAAAAAAAAAAAAAAAAAACAAGAAAAAAACCACACTGAGTAATTAAAGTTGCTATTTCATATCTGTGAAATTAGATTTAAAGTCATCTTAAGAGTATATGTCTATACCTGTCAAATTTGTGAGTTCTCTTTGTCTGCATAGCAGAGCTATAGGTGTGGAGAACAGAGACACAAAATGCAGGACATAGGTGAAAGCACAGAGGGATTTCAAATAGTACAGATTCTGGATTTGGCTGGGTTCAATTACTTAATGTGATTTCAAGCCAGATATTTAATCTCATTTTTCTTACCTGCCCCATAGAGGTAAAAATAATACCTTCCTCACGGCATGAATAGAAGGTTGAAGTACTGTAGGTAGCGTTGTTAGCCCAGGTCTCTAGGCATTCTCAATAAATAATTGTCATTACTATTAATAATGCTATTACGATCATCTGAGGTCACCTGGTACTTGACCAATAAAAGAGATGTTCTTATGGCTAAAAGAAGCAACACAGAGTTACCACTCTTGATGCCTTTAAATTTTTTCAAGTGACGAAATGGTTAAAAGAATGTTAGAATCTGTCAGTTCTTCTGGGTCTGCATACCCCTCCACAGCTCACCTCAGGCACCTGTATTATCCACTCCCTGCACTTCAAGCACACCTTCCTTCTATCAACCCTGCCAATTGCCATGGTGTTCCCTCTTGCTTCAGATATGTTACACAAGATGTTTGCCAAGAATCCAGCTTACGTTTTTAGTACTAGTAAGTAGAGAATAGCTAATGGACCTACCTACCAACCTAGAACTTGGTGAAGAGTGGGGTAGAGACATGTGTGTTTACATACATACATCACAACTGTGTGCACCTGTATTTGATGAATGTCTGTTTCCGAACCCTGAATTGTAATGGCTGTGAAATCGGGGCCTGGTTTCTTTTCCTCCTCCTATATCCTGAGTACCTACCTTTGACATGACACAAAATAACATTTTAATGTGTATTTATTGGATTAATTGAACGACCTGTTGAGAATTTAGCAATGGGTATAACATGGAAAGGCTCTCCTTCCAGCCTTGGGGTTTTGTTGGGAGTGGGTCAGCTAACGTTTAGTATGCTCACTGTGTACTGTGGTTTGGGGGAACTAGTTGCAGGAAGAGGGACATCAAGACTGATTTTTGCACTTGAATGTCTGAATGCTGTATGGTCAGGAGGCTGTGAGCTCCCTGTGACAGGTAGATTTAGTGCACCTTTTCCTGACTACTGTGTTCCCAAATCTATAAACCCACCCTCCTGACTGCGGAAGGGAATATTGACCATAATGCAAATGCCTTTGTGGTACTCTCCTAGAATTACAGAAAAATGCCAATTTGTCAGTGAATGGCCAAAACATCCTCATAAACACACATAAAGTCAGACTTGCCTTAGGACATTTGCTTTAATGAGGTATAGCTATTGATTGAAATCCCATATCAGAGCATCTAGCACAGTGTCTGTATATCCTATGGGCTTAATACATATTAATCTTCTTTGCATTAGTGCAAAGTTAAGAGAATTATAGGGCTTCTTTTGGCTTCAGATCTTAAACGGGGCTGACTTCTTGATTTGTTACCTAGGAACTATGAGTATTCATTTCCTAGCATCACAGCTCCTTAGCGGAAAGACTTTAGAGTTCATCTAGTCCCACTGACTCATATTAACGATGAGCAAAGAGAAGCCAAGAGAGGTAAGTGACTTGGCAAAGGTCACACATCTGCTTCTTTGATTTAGAAGTAAGTATATGTCATCAGCTATGCCCCTGCAGTGAAAAGAAGGGGAGAGAGCCCAACCAGTGTGGCTCAGTGGTTGAGCATTGAACCATGAATCAGGAGGTCACAGTTCAATTCCTGGTCAGGGCACATGCCTGGGTTGCAGGCTGATCCCAGTAGGGAGTGTACAGAAGACGGCTGATCAATGGTTCTCTCTCATCATTGATGTTTCTATCTCTCCCTCTCCCTTCCTCTCTAAAATCAATAAAAACATGTCTTTAAGAGAAAGTTCTAGGAGAAAGCATGAAAATGTGCAAGGAGTTGGGCGTTTTAAAAAAAGAAAGAAAATCAGGGGAGAAAGCATGTGGGTTGATTGGAGATGAGAACTTGGGGGTACATCAGCAGATGTGGCACAGGGTTGCTGGAGTTCATGTTCCAGTTTCTCGTGTTTTGCTGGCTGGCTGGTTGTTTCCTATAACAGTGCTGAGTTGAATTGTGCTGGGTTTCCTAAGGATTCAGTCACCGTAGGCAACCACTCACACAAACCAACTATTGCTAATCTCTCTCTGTCAAGAGGTTGGATTGCTTAAAACTGGAGCCTTCCACTTAATGAGCACCTGCTAAGTCCCAGGCAGTACAACCTTTACGTTCATTAGGTCATCTGAGTTATAGTAGTCACTGCAATTGCCTGTGACCTAGACTGATGTTACAGGTAAGGAAACTGAGGCTACAAGGAAATCACATTGCTAAAATTACAGAGGTAGGAATTGATACAGATGGGAGTCGACCCCAGATCTGTCTGCATATGAACCACTTCCTGTTCCCTGTCTGCTATTTCAAATTAGGAAAGAATAGGAAATTCAACATTTAAGGATAGTCTGATGAACATTTATGTACTGCTGCCTCCTGGTATATTTTAACCTAAACCTTGGCATTCCTTTTGAACTGAGTGGTTTTACCAGGTAATAATATAGTGACCCCTCATTCCACCTTGGCAGGAGTCAATTGATCTAGAAAGCACCTCCTTCCCCATCATTAACTGATTAATTGGCTCAACTTGTGAGAAATAAAATTTTAAAAAGTATAAGCCAAGCAGATTAAACCCCAACTTAGTGTTTTCTTCGGTAAAATCACCATCACCTTAGTCACCGAAACTCATTTATTCATTCTTTTATTCACTCACCAAACATAGTTTGAGAAGTTATTTTGTATCAGACATTAGCGGGGAGGGAAGATCCAAGGCAATAGGCAGGTCCCTGCTCCTGCCATTGGGGCGTTCACATTGTCACTGGGGATGATGAGCAGGCCGACAGATAATTGAGATGCAGCGATATGGGTACCTTGACAGAAATAGGTTTGCCAGGGAGCCTGTCGGTTGTGTTCGGGTCTCAGGAAATTGTGTATATAAGGACCTGCCAGAGGAGTGGAGATGGGTACCTTTCCCTGCAGCAGCCGGTGATTAAAACTCCCGCAGTGCCCTTGCCGATCCTGCTGATAAATCAGGCGGGTGCACCGCATGGCTCTCTGCGCTGTCCTTGAGGGAAGGTGTCATGCAGCTGCTCGGGGCTGAGGGTGATGGTTTATGACTTCAGCACCTGAAGTCCTATCACACAGCAGGTTCCCTGGAGGTGGGGATCATACGGGACGAATAGTGCTTAGTCGGTGATAATGTCACGCTGCCACGCTGAGTTACACGGATTGCCAGGCTCCTGCAGCTGAACAACTCCAGGCTGATTAATCCCGACGCCATGTAAATAGAGGCAGTGCCAAGGAGACCGTAAGTGAGAAAAAGGATGCTTGGATGGGGACATTAGTGAGGAATAGAGAGCCACCATCACCCCGCTCATCCCTCACTCGGCCCCTGACAACATCATTATCAAGGTGAGAGGAGGCACATCGCTCACCCAGATCCTGGCAGGCTTTCAAGCCTTCCTTCCGCATCCCCAGCCCTTTTTTAAACAGTACATATTTTACAAGTCACGTGACCCAGCTTTCTCTGGCTTGTCAAGCCTTCAGGGAGGAGTTGCAGGACCACCTCTATAAGAAAATCGGATAGTCAGGCACTGACATGAGTGATTCATTTTGTCAAAGGACTCATTAGAGAGCTCCTTTAAGAGATGCTCTCACATCTGACTTCATAGAAGTTTAATCTCATGCATAAGTTGGATTTCAGGCTTGCTGACTCTCAGCTATTCCATTGGTTTATATCTGGAGATGTACAGGTCCACACACATCAATTTGGTAACTTTACTGCCAATGTGAAGGGTTATGGGGAGATGTCACACCTCACAGGGTACCATCTCCCAGGCTCATTTTTTGTCTCTCTCTCTCTCTCTCTCTCTCTCTCTCTCTCTCTCTCAGGAAAAAAAAACAAAAAACCACTGTTTTAGGAGTAGCCTCTGCTTCAAGCTTTAATCAACACATCCCATCCACATAAATCCATTGCTGTATTCAACTGAAGGCATTCCTATTGTTAAAGAAATTCAGGTGAATACATTCTTCTCCATCTCACTAAACCTTTGAGAAACATTCCAGTGTGTAACTGAAGTTTCACTCATACTGTATGAAAGTCCTTGGAGATCTGGAGTCATTTATCCCTTTCAAGGATGCTCCAGACTCCCTCCTGGTGTCCTGGCCACACTCCCGTGTTTGCCAGTGGTGGAATTTTAGGTTGGGAATCATGGGGTCCTGAGTGGGAGAGGGAAGAACTTAAAGTTTGTGAAGACCAGCTGATGTAACTCTCAAGGCTGACATTCAATTGACCTCCTTGAACCGTCCTAGGGCTTATCTCTTCATGCCAGGATTATTTCAGCAATCCCTTCACTGGTCCTCCCACTTCTAGGCCCTGGCACTTGCTTACTGCTGTTGTCAGATACACCTTCCTGAAGAGCTGTTTTTATCCCATCAAAGGCCCCTGGGGCTTCCTACTGCCTGTGGAATTAAGTTCCAGCTCTTCAGTCTGACACCTGGGGTCCTTCAGAAATTAACCTTCCTCTGACCAAATTTATCTTCCTTCAATGTGCCTGATTTTTACATTCCCCTTGGAATACCCTTGTGACTCAGAAATGAACCATTTTGTCACATTCTGTAATCATTTGGATTTGTTTGTGGTCTTGTTTCTGGCATATCTGATTTTCTTTATTTTCTCTACATTTAAATACACAAGACATTATAAAACTAGATACTATCACGCCTCTCTCTGCAAATAGCTTAGGATAGCTCATACCATGGTGAGGCTTGTGTTGTCATTTGAGTCACCTGATTTAATAAGGGGCATCATCTTCAAAAGATCCCTGATATTTCAAATCTTTCTACAAGTTTTAGCCACATATCTGGGGTCTGCTTGAACCTTCACGAACTGTGTCTACCCAAGCTGGCATTTCTCGGGTTTGATCCCTTCTGGTAGACAGATGTTGCCGTGCTGATAGTTCTAAATTTCTGTGTTTTAACTGGGATTTTCAGCTGGGGTTGTTATAAATTTAGTTTTCTCAATAGCCTAATTATTCCGACTTTTTTTGGTTCATTTTGTATTAACATTTTCAGTTCCTTTTACTTCCTGGGAAGCCATTTATAACAGTGCACCCCTCCTTGCCTTTTGATTTCAGTTTTGTGACTCCCTTATACAATACCTGACAGAAGTCATTTGCCCTTATTATTAGTAACATGTTATGCTTCACATCAGGTAACTTTGTGAGCATTATTCAGCTTTACAATTCCCTATTGGTGAGAAGAAGAGCCGCTCCAAGCAGGCTAGTTTAATCTATGAAGATTCTTCCAAAATAGAATCTTCTTCCCTACTTGTTCAGATCCTTCCAGAATATTTAATGATATTCAGGAATTATTATATTTTTAGATGTAATAAAAGTACCTTTTGAGGAACATTGATTCCATCAGTGCTGATAGATAATGTGAATCACAACAATATTTAGGAATGTCAGATTTTAAATAGATTTCCTCATTGAAGAATTGTTTTGTGTCTTTAATATGCTAACATCAATAGAAACAGAAGTTTTAACTCCTCACATGGACATTAGACATTTTTTCTCTCTGATACCCCATGCACCGCAGAGGACAGATAATCCAGACTGGATTCCAGAGCACACATCAGGGCATTAGTGTTTAACAAAATACTCCAGGCCAGAGTCATTGAGGATTGTTCTAATTTCATACTACAGTCTATTTATTGCATGTAATTCTAACAAAAGGAGCTTTTTTAAAAAAAAATAAATAAAAAGCCCATTAGTGAAATCCTGAGATTAGAGGTTGTGCATTTATTTAGCATAAAAGTGAAGGCATCTGTCCTATTCCTACCTCCTCTCAGTCATTCTTGTCTGGGCAAAGTGACTTGTATAATGTGGGCAAAAAACACTCATCCCAAGTTGACCCCAACCCATTGGCCATTGCCATAGGGGACATGGGATGACTCTCCCCAGGAAGAGAGGGCAGAATGGCCTTGGGTCCTTGAATATTAGGTCCATATCTCAAGGACGTCATTCCTTCTAACAGCCTTCTTGGATTTTCTGCAGTCCAGTGATTGCTCCCTCCTGAAACCCCGGAGCACGCACTCTGCTTGCAGCTCTTGTCCTGGCATTTACTTTCCTTGTCAAGCCAACAGATTTCCTGGGCTGGAGCTGCCTTTCTGAGTAGGTCGTAAGTTCTGAAAGGGCAGAGTCATGCCCCACCGGACTCTGCATGGTGTACCACATGCGGGGCACGTTTGGCAGATACCTGCTGTTGAAACCAAATGCACAGCCCATCTGTACGTGCCTTTGGCGTTGAAGACATTTCAGAGATACATTTGGATGGAATGGCACTTTCCCCACTTGGGCTATCAGGGCTTCTAGAAGGAGTCTGCGGAGACTGAAGTATGTAGCACAGGGGCAGGAAAGGCAGAGGGAATAGGCTCCATGTCCAGCAGACCCGGAATCTCTTGGTTCAGTTGGAACTCTGCCATCGGATTAGACAAGTTTAATTTTTTAAATAACATTTTTTGTGGATTCCAAATTTATATTTCTATAATAACCAGCCCAGCAGTAGGAATGAATCGGGGAAGGCTGGTGAGCAATGTATGGTCCATGGAGGAAGGAGCACTTCGCTACTCAGCTTCACTTGTGTCACTATCAGGGATTTGAGCCGCACATTGAAAGATCTTCCAGTGTTAAAAATAATAATCTGAATCCGGTGTTTATAATGACAAATCTCATAATTTTTAAAAAGTTTCATTTATTGATAGAAAGTTGGTAGTTGCCATCTAGATATACATTCTGAATCTACAACTTACACACCAGTCTGCATCATATATTTATATGGTGCTTAAGAGTTTATAAAACAGTTTACAATTATTGTCTCATTTAATATGTGTAACTACCCTGTGAAATGATGCAAAACCCAAGATTCAGATTGGTGAAGAGTGTTACCCAATATTATAAAGTTATTAAGTAACAGAGCTGGGACTAGAACCCGAAACTCCCAGATTTTTAGTTGGGTGTTCAATTCACCAAACTACTTTGTCCCAAGGCTACTTTTTTGTTTTTAAAATGCATTTTCTTATTAAAGTACTAGAGGCCTGGTGCACGAATTCGTGCATGGGTTGGGTCCCTTGGGGTGGCCTGCAGGGATGGGGCCAGAACACGCAGTCCAACGCTGCCTGCCGCTCCTGCCTGCCGCCCCTGCTCATCCCTGCCCCGCTGCACCTGCTGTGGGCTCCCGCTCAGTCAGTCCAGATAGGGAAAGGCTCACGCCTGCCACAGCAGTGCTCACCAGCCAAGAGCCCTGTGTCTGGTGCCCATTTCCAGGGGGGTTGGGGGGGGCACAATGAGCCCTCTGGGCTGGTGGTGGGATGCCCTTGCCAGCCTGGGATCCAGATCCATCCCACTGACACTCACGCTGCTTGTCGGGAGCCACTGGCGACCACTTTTATATCGAGGGAGGGGAAGCAGCTGGGTGCCAGTGGCCACCTTCCAGGCGGCCAGTGGTGCCGGTCTGTCAGTGCCTGGCCCGTTCTCCGTTCTCCAGAGATTGGACCTACAGTACTGCTTGAGGGAGTAAGTGGCTGCCACCGGGCGGATGGGCCACCGGGATGGGTTGGTCAGCTGAGCAGCGCTCCCACTGTGGGAGTGCACTGACCACCAGGAGGCAGCTCTTGCATTGAGCGTCTGCCCCCTGGTGGTCAGTGCGCATCATAGCGACCGGTCTACTGGTTGTTCGGTGGTTCGGTTGCTTAGGCTTTTATATATATAGGCAGCTTATGTACATAAAGACAAAAATGATGAATTCACTGCCAAATTAATTATTGCAAAGAGAATGTGCCTATAGAACCATCACCCTGTGGAGAGGCAAAATGTTGCCAGCATCCCAGGCACCCCTGTACTATCCCCGCCTTCCTCCTTCAGAGCTAACCATTCTGCTAACTCCTAACTCAATATTTTAGATTTTGCCTGTTTTTGTTCTCTCTGTAAATAGAATGAAACCATCTGTATTATGTCTTGTCTGGTTTCTTTCGCTCAGTAGTTCTTAGATTTATCTGTGTTTGTTTTGTGTAGCAGTATTTTCTCATTTCTCTGCTTTATAGTATTCTATTGTATAACTAATCTACCCTTAATGTATCGTTTTCACTGTTTATGGACACGTGAATTTTTTCTAGTTTTTGGTTGCTACAAATATTGCTGAAATGAACATTCTTGCCCACCTGTATGTGTTTTTGTTGAATATATCCAGAAATGGAATTCCTGGGTCATTGAGTAAGCGCTGTTTACTTTTAATAGACACTGCCAAGGAGTTTTCCAGAGTATTGAAACCAATAACCATATTCCCACCAGCAGTGTGTGAGAGTTCCAGTGGCTCCACCTTTCAACAGTACAATGTTTTCATATCTTTCTAGTCTTAACTATTCCAGTATGTTCAGGAATATTATTATGGTTTTTATTTGCATTTCCCTAAAAAATAATGAAATTTGGAATTGTTTCAGATATCTATTAGCCACTTGGCTCTCTCTTTTTTGAATTCCTTGTTCACAGTTTCTTTTTTCTGATAGGTATTTTTTTCTTTGGACTGAAATATTCTTTATATATTCTGGATATGAGACCTTTATCAGCTATATGTATTGCAAATATCTTCTCCCGCTCAAGGCCTTCTCTGTTTACTCTATTAAACATTTCTTTTGATAAGTAGAGGTTTCTTATTTTAAAATAGCTAATTTACCATTCTTTGCCTTTCTAGTGTGTGAATTGTGTTCTATTTTAAAAACCCTTGTCTAGTCCAAGGTCACAAAGATATCCTCTTATATCATCTTGTAGAAACATTTTTTGTATTGCCTTCCACATTTAGATATACAATTCCCCTAGAATTGATTTCTGTCTATGGTGCAAGTTAAAGGTCAGTATTTATATTTCTCCATATGGATATATCTGGTTGACCCAAAACAATTTATTGAAAATACCATCTTTTCTCCACTATTCTGCTGTGTAACCTTGTCATAAATCACGTTTCTAGCACTAGGAGCCTATTTCTGAAATTTCTGTTCTTTGCTATTGGTTTAGCCTTTCATACTGCCTTACTTATTGTAGATTTATAGACACACTAATATCCCACAGTGTAAGTCATCTTAAATGTTCTTTCTGTTTATAATATTCTTAGTTCTGCTTGTCCAGTTGTGTTTCCCTATTAATTTATAATCAGCTACTAGTAGTCTAATTTCAACTTAAAAGTTTTCTAGTCCAAAGGTATTTCTTTGAGACCTTTACATGTTTGTCACCTGCAATCAGAAATGATAGGACTGAAACTCTTACTCTTCCTGCTTGCAAGAAGGTAAGGGGGGTGATTCCACGCCAACCATCTGTCCTCATTGTTAGGATCAAGTTCATTTAGAGAGCCAGGGAGCCATGTGTCACGTGTTACTGTATTATTCTAGACATTATTTTAAAATCAGTTCAGGATCTAGGTATTATTTTCAAATATAGCCTATCAATTCTCTGTAAGTTGATTCTGGGAGAAATGTCCTTGTCCCAGGTTGCTTCGGCCTTTTCCCCTAGTTACTGGCATGCCTGACTCCCTCACCTTCTTCTAGAACTGGTTTAAATACCACTTTCTCACTGAAACCAAATTTAACTAATTCTAGTTCGAATTGTAGCTTCTAACCCACTTGCCCTGCTCTACTTATATGTGTGCGATTGCTGTAGCACTTGTCACTTTCTGACATACCGTCTAATGAACATTCCAATTGGGGTCCATCTGTTGCCTGTCTTTCCCCAGGCTCTGTTGGCTAATATTCTACAAGGGAATAATAGTACGTTGCACATAGTAGGTGCTCAGCCAGTATTTATAGAATGAATTGAATGAATGAAAGGTTTCCTTCTTAAACTTAATGCACTTCTTCTACCCGTGATTTTGGAGATACAGGGGATGCTCTAGTGAGAGGGTGTGGCTGCCTGAAAGAAGTTAGTCAGAGAGGATCTGAGGCGTTTTGTGGAAAGAACTGATCTTAATTTTGAACGTGATGTTTTATATAACAATGCCTTGTCTTAGTTGTTGCAGGGGAAAGCTGATGCTGACCACACTCCAATCCTTCAGAAACCTATGTCTGCATCCTAGAGTGAGGAAGATGCTGGTTAGCTATGAAGTGAAACTTTTTCTTTCTATAGACATTCTGTAAAATAGAGGTTCTTAATCTTGAATGTGCATCAGAATCATTTCAAGGGCTTGGTGAATTACAGAGAGCTAGGCTCCAACACGTTTTTAAATTAAATTTTGGTATAAGGCCCCCAAACTTGGTATTTCCAACAAGTCCTTAATGCAGACACAAGACCTTGGTCCAGGCCCCACACTTTGAGAACCACTGTTACAAGGTAACAGAAAGTGCCTGGCTGGTGTTGCTCAGTGGTTGAGCATCGACCTATGAACCAGGAGGTCATGGTTCGATTCCAGGTCGGGGCATATTCCCAGGTTGTGAGCTTGATCCCCAGTGTGGAGCATGCAGAAGATAGCCAATTAATCATTCTCTCTCATCACTGATGTTTCTCTCTCTTCCTCTCTGAAATCAATAAAAATACAATTTTAAAAAACACATAAAAAAACAAGGTAACGGAAAGTAAGGAAGCTATGCTTCAGTATATCTTGGGGTGAGACTGCAAGGAAGAAAACAGCATTTGAGCATTCCCTAGTTCCTCACTTTGCCACAGAAAATTGCCAACTTTGACACTTTGAAGCATCTTAATGTCTCTGAATTATCCACTGAAATGAACAATAGCGCCCCTAAGAGGGGGTGCCCTGCATCACTAAGCAAAGGACAGAGAAAGAGTGAAGGAAAATGCCACATAATCAATGATGTTTCCTCTCTCCCCCTCCTTTTCTTCCCCTATGTTTTCCTCCCTCCCTCCCTCCCTCCCTCCCTCCCTCCCTCCCTCCCTCCCTCCCTCCCTCCCTCCCTCCCTCCCTCCCTCCCTCCCTCCCTCCCTCCCTCCCTCCCTTCCTTCCTTCCTTCCTTCCTTCCTTCCTTCCTTCCTTCCTTCCTTCCATTAACCAGCACATTGGAGCCACCTCCAAGGATGATTGGCTATAACTGAGTGGACCTTCTTTGTGGGAATGGAGAGATTCTGGACTAGCAGGATGTGTAAGAGTTACACATTTTTAGCGACTTTTTAGCCCTGATAAGCTCATTAGAAACAAAATCTTCAGCAACCTAGACCTACATCTTTGCAGCATGAAGAGGTCAGGCATGTGGGCAGGAGAAGGCCTAAAGGGAATTTATAGTGTCATTGCAGTCAGTGTTTTATTTAATTCTATCTTTTCTATCTTCCAACTGCTGGCAAATGGTAGCTACAAGCTGGGGTGGCTCTGCATTCTAATAAATATCCCTAAAGAGCTCTTCAAGTTTCACCTAGGCTTAATTACAGTGTGTAAATATGCAGACAGCCCATTATTAATGTTAACCTCAGGTCTAAAGCAGGAAAGGAGAGGACGGCAATGAAATGGAGTATGGGTGGGCAGTGACCTTATTAGCTCATCCGAAGGAAGAGTGAGTCTCCTGCTGGTTACCTGTGATTTGCAGTTACCTCATAACTAATTACCTTCCTCTTGGTGGCAGGTTTCATTGCCGAGCTCTGTGGAGTCCCTGGCTAGATCTGAAACCTTTTCATGCCATTTACTTTAACTTCTGCAAGGCTTCTTGATGAATTTCAATGAGATGTGGGCTCTGGGTTAAATGTTACCCAACTTTTCCTACAGGCTTGATTCCTTGCTCTCCTCCAAGCCTACTTCAGGCAGACATAGTTTAGCTTTGTGAAGGGAGACCACCAGGTGGTATGAGGCAGTACCTAGTTTTCTTTTTGTTCATTAATTGAACATTAATTAGCCACCTACTGTGTACTAGGTACCCTGCAAGCTCCTGGTGGATATGGAAGTGAATGTTATTTCCCTGCTCTTCAGGAGCTCAATTAAGAGAGGAAATTGGACACACTGACAGATGATGGCAAAGACACAAAAAGGTATTGAGGAATTATAGGGGCAGAACAAGGAATCCAGCCTGGAAGGGCCGGACGCAAGTTCTTAGTGATCTGTTGCCTGGCCAAACCCACATGGTGGGCATGTCATCCTCAGGCAATTTCTTCTGATGTTAAAAATTAGCAAAAAAAAGGATGAAACATTAAATATATTTTGTGATTTCATTTTTCCTGTTTGAAATAAGGGTGTCCTTATCTCACTGGTCATTGTAAAAATAAAAATTGTGAAATCTCAGTGTTTGAGCAGGTTTGCCTTTTCAATTCAGTGTCTTCCAACCTAAAAGAGCCCAGGTGGGGAGTTGTGTAAGGAGAAGATGGAAAGTTCTGTTGTGTGTTCTTAGTGTTTCTTTGGATCATCTGACAAATCCTTCAGCACCTCCATGGCCCAGGTTTCTAAGGGGTGGGGACTTGTCAAGATCTCCAGAGAATGGGTTTCTTCAAGAGGTTGTGGCTGGCTGCAAGGTAAACCGTGTGCTTATAAAGATTGGTTAAGGTCCACAGAGCATCTCAAAGAGCCATCATTAGGCTGCTTGCAGGGAAGAAGCAAGGATGCAACATTTGAGGGAGAAATTAAGGGAGAGAGGGATCTATTCTAGACAGACAGACAGACACACACATACACACGCACACACACACATGCAGAGGCCAGTTTGAGGCATGCATTGATTTCCATTAAGAGCACAAGAACATGCTTTTCTTTCTTTCAGTTTTGGGAAGGGCTTGTTTCTTGTCATCTGCTCCTGGTGACTTCCATCTCTTGGTTGCCTCTCAGACTTCCAGTGGGTCCACTCTTCCTGCACCAGGCATCCTTTGAATAAGGAGTGAAAAGTGGTTTGAGAAATAGGAACTGGCCAAGTTATTCCAAGGTTGATGGTGCTCAGTAAGAGTGAGAATGGGACTAAAACAGATCCAGAATGGGGACTTCATTTTGTCCATGGCAAACAAAATGGAGAGGCCAATAAAAGGAGTTGCTATTCATTGGGAACTGGTTGCATTGCTTGGTGATTAGAACAGAATTATTTTTTTTTCTTCCCTCCCAAGGCTCCTCTCTCTGCTCAGCCCAGTGTGCAGGAATTGCCCTGTTACCGTGGTCGGCAAACTGTGGATCACGAGCCACATGCGGCTTTTTGCCCCCTTGAGTGTGGCTCTTCCTAAGCCTTAGGAGTACCCTAATTAAGTTAATAACAATGTACCTACCTATATAGTTTAAGTGTAAAAAATTTGGCTCTCAAAAGAAATTTCAATCGTTGTACTGTTGATATTTGGCTCTGTTGACTAATGAGTTTGCTGACCACTGGCTAGCCTATTGTGGCCATCAGAGCTTTGAGCTCAGCCTTAGAAAAGACAAGAGAGGGCTGACTTGTGCAGAGATGTGAGCCCTCCATGAATGACCGCAGCCCTAAGGTAAACTTAAATTATCCCATTAATTCTCACTCAGCTTTCTTGAGCCTGGCTGATTTTCCCAGTTCTGTGCTCAGTGGCTAAAGGAAGATGGGAGCTGATGGCGCAGCACTCGACATCTCAGAGCTGTGGATAAACATCTGCTGGAGAGATGAGCTGAGTGATGAATGTTCACGGACGCAGGGTGTTTAACTGAATGGCATTTTCTTTTCAAGAGTCATTAAGAGAAAACTGGGAGGAAAGTGCTCTGCCTTCTGAGTGAGTAACTAGGCCTCAAATCAGTGGAGCATGATCAAGGATGCTGGAGTTTTCTTCCCTTCTGTCCTGCAGAGCAACTGTTTGACAATGTTTCTGGTTCACTGGGCTTTCAAACATATTTAGCTGGGAACCTATTTTATAAATGCCACCTTTTGTGAGATCTCCCTTACTCTATCCTTCCAAAAAAGATTGAAACTGCATTTCATTGAACTAATTGATACGTTCAGATTAACATGTACTTATAAAATCCGTAACTTCAGCCACAAGGTTATTTTGATGAACACAAATTTGAAAACAGGTGTTATGGATGACGAATACTGCTTTTAGAAATATGTTTGATGCCATGGTTGTTTATGCTAGTTTAGTTTTTCAGAAATGAGAATACACTGGCTCCCATAGTTAAGTAGTTTTACATTAAAACAACTTTCAACAGCTCACATCTCAATCTCAAGATAGCTTTTGGTTTTCCTACTGGTGTTCTTTCCAGTTGAATCCATTGAATGGATTGAATTGCAACCATCATTTGATCCTTTATTTGTATTTCTCAATAGATGGGATCCTAATTTAAAGTAAGAAAAATAGGTTTTTCAGTACATTTAAATTTTTATTTGTTAGGTAAAAAGATGCTTATTTATATTATGGGGTTGTGATATTTTCAGTCATATTTTTTAAAATCTTGTACATTGTTGTACTTTTCTCAGTGACTCAATTAACATTTCAAAATGGGGGATTTTATTTTGCTTTGCACATTGAGTACAAACTTTAAATTTCCATTTAATTCCAGTCACTTCACCCATAGTTGTAAGCATAATAACATTGTTCCCTGCACTGCCAAATCGAGTGTGTTCTGCTTACTAAATTCGCAAGTATCCTGTTGCAACTATAGGCTGTTTTAGAGAGAAACAAGCATAAAAGTAGTGATTTCTTGTCTCATTTGCAACGTTCACACTTGTGCCTTGAATTGATCAGAAGAGCTGAAGAATTTCTGTGAAAAAATTAAAATTGGAACTCATTGCCCAAATAATTGAAAAACAGTGAACAGTATATAAGGTTTTATCTAACACAATCTTAATAGAAGATGACATCTTCAAAAGTGGTGCTGCTCCATGCAAGATACAAAGACTACACGGACACATCTGAGGAATAGCCTTGCTGAGGGCCATGGTATTTTAGATTTTCCTATTGTTATTTTCTTAACATCTACACACATGAAAGTACATTTTTGCTCTACTGCATTGTACATTTTAAAAACGGATAGAGACCCTTAAAAGTTTCTGTTGTGTAAATATCAAATAATTGAACCAAATGGGAAATCTTTGTTGACTATGTATATTCCGCCTCCCCCAACACACACACACACATGCAGAATAAAGCTCCTTGAGGGCAGGGATCTGGTCTCTCTTGCTCACACAGACCTCCAGCGCCTGGAACAGTGTTTGGTACAAAATGGGTGATTAATACATTTTTCTGGATGAAAGAATACCCCAGAAGGTTCTTGTATGAATTCAATGAGATGATTATACATTAGAATTTTGCAGAGGTTTTGGCACATAACAAGTACCCAAACCAAGGGATTTCAAGTAACAACTCCCTTATCTGACCTGATCAGGATAAGTAAAATGGTTAATCAAAAAAGTTGGCTAGCCCTGGCTGCTGTGCCTCACTTGGTTGAGCTTCTTCTCATCAACTGAAAGGTCTTCAGTTCAGTTCCCGGTCAGGGTACATGCCTGGGTTGCAGGTTCGATCCCCAGTAGGGGTTCGTATAAGAGGCAACAGATCGATGTTTCTTTCTCTCTCTCTCCCTTTCCTTTCCTCTCTCTAAAATCAATAAAAATACTTTTAGAAAGTTCGATAAAGCAGGGTTCACTAAAATTCACATATATACTAAGCAAACCTTAAACATTATTTCAACTTAAAACATTTCTTGCTAAATTTTTATATATGGTTGAGGCCTCCAAGTGAGCTTTAACCCCAGATTGGAATCCTGTCTCTTTCTTTTTTTTAAATAGCTCATACCATATATATATATAAAATCTGTGGTATCCATACTTGGAAAAAGCACTTCAATTCACAAATCAAACAATCCACAATCCGAGTGCAAAATTATTCTTGAATTATGTCCAAATTTATTCTAACTTTTATTACTTTTTCTATCCACAACTTATTTCACTGAATCATATTTTTTAAAAAATATGTATTGAGACCCTTAAGAGATTTTATTGTATAATTACAGAAAAATTTAACCAAATAAATCTTCCTGTTATTTCTTTGTCTGATCACAACTTACCCAAATAAGAAAAATGAGGAGAGATACATATACATTGTAGAATGATTGCTAAGAGCAAGATAATTAAAACATTCATCACCTCATACAATTAATTTTTTTTTCTGTGTGTATGGTGAGGATGCATAAGATCTATTCTCTTGCCCTGACTGGTGGGGCTCAGTGGTCAAGGTCAGGTGGAAACTGTGTTGCAGGTTCAACCCCGTGCGGGAGGCAACCAATCCATTTGTCTCACATTGATGTTTCTCTGTCTCTCTCTCCCTCACTCCCTTCTACTCTTTCTACAAATCAGCGGGAAAAAAATTTCCCAAGGTGAGGATTAATAAAAGACAAACAAACAAACAAAAAAGATCTTGTCAACTTTTAAGTGGCATACAATACTGAATTATTAACTACAGTTTTATGAATTGCTTTTTAATTATGAGTTTCTATAGTCTTAAAACTTACCTTCCTCCCTCTTACTCCTATCTCTTCCTATCTCTCTTCCTTCCTACATCCCTTCCCTCCTCCCAAATATCCAGGGTCCTATTAATCATATAGTGAGGGGCACAGTGGTCCTGAGACAAACGTAGGACCTTCTCTGACACATGGTCTCCATGCCATCCACCTTCCCTCACAGTGGGCTAGAGACCCCATTCAGTTACACAGTTACCACTGATAACTTCCTTACACTGAGGATTATAGTGCAATGGAATGGCACATTTTAATGGCTAGAATTTGGGATCTGGAAGAAACACCCAAGAAAGCATCAGAGCTAATATTCTCCCATGGACATTTATTTATTTAAATATTTAATAGCATGTCTCCAGGAGATGGATATATTGATTGATTGATAGATCAATAGGTAAGCACATATATACTTTAGCTTTACGTAAACTTATATGTTCTTATATTGTTACCCCATTAGGTAAATGCAAGGTGCAAATATTTTATTGATGGAGCTAGTTACATTTTGTAGAACAACTTTTTATAGTAATGAGTGGGCCCCACGATTCAGCCCTAAGCTGATTTCTGTCAGAATGTCTGCCCACCTCACATTGAATGATGTATTCAGCAAATAGTGGGACAAAGGTCACGTGGCATGTTACACTTTTGTTTAAAAATAACCTAGGTTCTTTGTGCTAGGGTTTAAAATCTGCAGTGTTTAGTGATGCAGAGACAATAGTGGAAACTCCTGGCTGAATTCTGGATAGATCCTGATGAGTTCTCTGTGCAGAATGCAGCCCGGATTTGTAGAGATAATTATCCCAGCTCCTATATAGCACCTCCAACGTATATACAATTCAGGTACTGTGGCATATTCAGGAAAGTTATGCTGTGTTTTGTTAAATTCTCCCAGGTTTTTGCAGCTGTAGAAATGGGGACTCATTAGCTACAGTTTCTGCTTCAGCAGGTGGGTTGGAAGGAGTTACATAGTGGGAGACAGACAGCATCTAATGGCCTCAAAGAGTGACTGTCAGAGCCTCCTGCATTAGTCACAGGCAGGCGCTCTCCCAGGGCCTGGGTCCCACAGAGTAATTAAAGGAGACTGGGAAGATGCACTCACTCCCTAATTACTTTTTAGTTCCTAGATAGTCTGACCTTACTAATTTAGAATTGTTGGGAGAGATATGAGTTTGGCTTAATGAGAAGCATGAAAAATGTAACATTTTAAATTGAAACATGGCTTTATTACTTGGGGCTATATTCAAAACCATCCACTAATAGCTTAACACCTTTTGTGGCGATGCCTCTGGGGCTGCTTTAATAATGAGAAGATGATTTTTTAATTCTCTCGGGGCTGTGCTTTTGCCCGATTTGGCAGACAAATCCAGTGGTCTGTGCTGTGTTTGTTGGCTGTTTAACATTTCATAAAATTATATACCTTAGGAATTTTTCCTTCAAATTTTTTGACACATCGAAAAAATATTATTTTTTCCCCCAACTCAAATCTCAATTATAACCAATGGGTGACGTTTTTGGCATGAATCCTTTTAGAGGTAAGTTTAACTGCCTTCACTCGTGCACCCAGTAGGTGCTCAATCAATAGTTGCTAAAGGGACATGAAGAAAGCCCCTGATATAAAGAGCCTAATCCTGTCTCTTATACTGTTTCACTCTTTTTCATTTCTATTACTGCAATCCTAGCTGGAAACTCCATGGCTTTGCTTTTGTTATTGTTGTTTTCCATTGATTTTTATAGAGAGTGGAAGGAAGGGAAGGAGGGGGGAAGAGAGAGAAACATCAATGTGAGAGAGAAGCATCAATTGATCGCCTCCTGAATGCACCAGGGATCAAACCAGCAACCCAGCTATGTGCCCTTGACTGGGAAATGAACCCACAACCATATGGTGTGCCTTCTGATACGCTAACCACTGAGCGACACCAGTCAGCACTAGGGCTTTGCTTTTCATTAGACTATGAAATGCCTTCTTCTGGGCTTCCCATCAACAGACTTGTCCCTACTATGTTCTGCATATGACTTTGGCATCATTACGCTGAAATGTGCCATATATTCTTGACCAAGACCAGTTCCATCTCACTGCTCATTGCCTGAAGACAACAATGGAACTTCGTTTTAGCTACCTCCACATCTGGTCATCCAAACACATACACCTAACAGAGCCACGTTTTCATGCTGTTTTCTACCTTACTCAACTTGCATTCCAGACACACCCAGACTTTTGAAATTTACTACCTACACCTTGCTTCTTCCTGCTTCTCTGCTTCTGTTTATGCTGAACCTCAGCCTAGGACTCCATTACACATTAACTTTAAGGAACGACTATGTTCAAGACATTGTTATACTGGAGACATCCCGTTCCCGCCCTGCAGAAGTCACATCTGAGCACAGTCCTGGGCTGGACAGGGAAGGCCTGGGTGAAGGAGAGGGAGTCGAAGCCACGGCTGCCTGAGCTAAGGAGAATGGCTCAGAAGTCTCGGGAGCTGAGATGCTGTTGGAAGGAGCCCAGCTTCTGCTGCTGCAAATGAATGTTCATCTTAGAAGACAACTCAGGGATTCTCTCTGACCAAGTGAAGAGGTGGGAGAAAAAATATGTGCCCCGAACTCCGGGTCCTGTGTCAGCGGTGTAATCGAAGGCCGGTGACTAAACACATTTTCTTAAATGAAACAAATGGGGCTATCCATGGCAATAGAGGCAATGCATTTTCACCTTCTGATGTGGCTCTGACGAGCTGCAGTTAATGAAACAGGACCCAGCAGGTGCAGAGTGATCATAGTAGAAGATGGGAGATGGGGTTTCATCTGAAATATAGACCCCGGTGCCTAGAAATCAGATCTTAGAGGATAAGTTAGTTTGTTTATGGGTGTGCGTGTATCAGTGTGTGAGTTTGGTGGTATTGTTGTGTATTTGTGTGTGTGTTTGATGGAAAATGTATGTGTGTATGTGTATTTTATGGGATGTGTCTGTGTGTTTGGCATTATGTGTGTGTATCAGTGTCTGTGTGTGGGTGGTGTCTATATGATTGGAAGTATGTGTGCTTATGCCTGGAAATGTCTGTGTGTATAAGGGGATGTGTGTGTGTGTTTGTCAGGGTGTGTACTTGATGGGTGTATGTGTGTGTGTGGCAGTGTATATGTGTGTATGATGTATGTGTGTTTGTGTGTGTGTTTGGCAGTGTATATGTGAAAGTCTGTGTATGTGTGTGTGTTTGATGAGACGTGTGTATACGTGCATATTTACTGGTCTGAAGGTACTGGACATTACATTTGTGTTTCCATTAAGCCTGAATAGTGTACATCTAAAGCTGTCAGTTGACGCAGGCTCTTGGGAAGGCGTTTGAGAACCTGCCTTCATTTGACCCAATGGAGAACTTTAGAAATCTTGTGACCAGTTATTTCTTAGGATTTTACTTAGAGTCATTCCCTGCCCAGCTCAGATCCGGTGATTATTCAGCACGGAGGTTCTATAGTCAGTGACAAATGGGAGGCCTGAGAAACAAGACAGGGAGCTGCTTTTTAATTGCTCGTTTATTGTCTCTACTGTCTGATTCCACTCTAGAGCCTGTTGCTTTACGAACCGCAGGAATTAATTTTTGTGAAGCCCAAAACTTCAGGAGTTCCATGTATCAGAGAGGTTATTTTTAGAAGAGAAGAAACCGCTCATTGTTAAAATGAGGTAATGGTATGTGTGTGGGGGAGGGAATTTGGAAGCATTTAGTGCTAATGAATAATTCAATTTGATCTACTGGAGAAATGAAAAGCGATGGCGGGCTGCCCTTCCCTTAATGTAAAAAAGATAATGGCCGTTTCGCTTTAACGGTGTATCTGAGAGGATCTAATACAGCATATTTTTATTTCAGGTCAATTCATCAGCCTTTAAAGGTAGTTTAAGACTGGCTGTCATATTAAAGTGCACTTTTAAACATAAAAGGAGTCTGAGATGAAATTGTGCTCAATTGCTCCCTCACCCCACTCCTACCCAGGTCCCCTCGCAAAAAAACAAAATGTGTCTCTTAATTGATCATTAAAGATGTGAAAGAAGCCAGAGGTTGGGAATCCTGATGACAAGAAAGGATGACTTGAGTGACCCCAGTAGTTTAGGTAACCAAGCCGGCCTTATTAGTGCTGTCCTGTTGACCCCGCTCCGCCAGTGTGGGCTGTCAGAAACTAAGCTGCTTCTCATAGCTGAGATTTTGCACAGAAAAGTCTACACCCCTGGATTCAGGCATATATTACTAAAAGGGCTAACACGTCATGGGAAGGCAGTGGGTATGAATGTGTGTGTTAGGGTGTGATTATGACATATGAGTTCTTTTTTTTTAAATGATTTTTTTTTTTAGAGAGGAAGAAGAGAGAGGGAGAAGGAGGGAGTGAGGGAGGAGGGGAGTGAGGGAGTGAGGGAGAGAGGGATGAGAGGGAGAAAGATTTGTTGTTCAACCCATTTATACATTCATTGGTTGATTCTTGTATGTGCCCTGACTGGGGATCGAACACGCAACCTTGGCATATCAGAACAATGCTCTAACCAACTGAGCTACCCGGCCTGGGCAACATTGTAGTTCTTATAACATCATTGATATAAGACGGTTTTATACCTTTGGCTTCTCTTCTTTGGTTTGTGAGGCTGTTCATCTGTTGCATTTAAGTGATAGCTCCTCCTAGGTTAAAAACAGTAATGAAAGTCTCAGCCAAATCTCTGAGAAGTGACCAGAATGATTGGTTGCCAATGCCAAGTTCTCTCTCTTTCCTCTCCCCACCCTGCAGCTGTGAAGGGGGGCATCATGGGAGGCCCTGGAGAAAGAGTGCTCTTAAGTGGTGGAGGGCAGGCCAGCTTGGGATTTATGTATAGTTTTTCTTTTTTACTGCAGAAATGGCAAAGTCATATTCTCACACTTTAAACCACAGGGTACATGTAGACATTGGGGAGGAACCTTCATGGTACAATAACATTTATTTGTCGGACATCTGACATCCTTTGCGAGGTTTCCTGAATAAGGACATTCTCTGTCTTGGTTATTGTTTTTTTCTTCAGGCAACTTGGAACACGCCCTCTGCTTGTAGGAGTGTAAAGTGCCGGGGAATGCCATGAGTCGGGACTGTTATTTTGCTGGGGGCTCAGTTGGGGGATTGTTTTGCAGCAGCCTATTCATCATAGCACAGTCCAGCCACAGTCAGAGAGAAAGGCCGTGGGTCCGATTCAGGGGGTCAGTGCCAGCAGTGAGGTGCGAGGAGCCTGGCACAGCTGCGGGCATGGACCATGGGTCAGAGCCCAGCAGCATCGACAGCAGGAGCGGGACCAGGGAGCAGGGGGTGGGCACACAGTGAGCAGCTTCGGATGAAGACTGAGAACAAGGTGAAGGCTGAGTTGAACAACCATTTATCACGTGCATACTGTGTGCCAGTCACACAAAAATAAAGAGAAATAATGCAGAGCTCTTGCCCTCAGGGTAGTTAGAACTACTGGGGCAAAGAATGTCAGACTCTCTTTGTGGTGCCAGCTTTGTGGTGGCTACCCTAGACCCAGCAGTTTGAAGACACTGGGCTATTCTGGTGCAGATTTAGAGAGAAAGAAGGGATGTAAAAACATGGTCATGCAATCCTCCTACTCTTTCCTTTTTCTTAAATGAAAGGAAAATCCAAGGAAAAAATAGCCATGGAAACGGAGTCCCATATGCTTCTCTTGTGATGTTAAACATGTTTCCTTTCATTTTTAGAAAACATCATGGACATTCCTTTATAACTGCCATATGGGCACCGGGCAAGGTTCCCTGAGTGTTAGAGATACTGAGTTTAAGTTTCTTACAAATCTGGCTTTATCATTTTCCCAAAGACTGTCTTCACTAATCAATCATATTATGTTGGTGACAGGCCCTGATCACGTTACAGGGAATGATCCCTTCATTGCTTCTTTGCTGTTCCAGCATTGGGACCCCTCATTTGCTGACGGGAAAGTTGTAACCCTGAAAACAATATGCTTCCGGTTTGTTAGTGCTAAGAAAGGTGGGTGGTGGTTGGAGTAATGCCTGTGAGGAAGGTAGGCATGAGATTGGATGTGGAATTCGGATTTCTAAGGATCCTGGATTTCCAGTTTTAGCGCAAATACTTTACTGTTTTAGGGGAAAAAAGCTGGGCCTCAATGGCAAACTAAACATTGTCTATAGCACACCCTTCTGGTAGTCATCTCATTCTGAGTTTATGCCAGCTATTTTACAGTTCTTTAGGTTGCAGGTAAATGATAGCAATGAGAAACCATTTGTGTCTACAGACAAGCAAATCCTGTCCTACCTGTAGAGCAATGGTTCCCAACCTTCCTAATGCCGTGACCTGTTAATACAGTTCCTCCTGTTGTGGTGACCCCCAACCATAAAATTATTTTCGTTGCTACTTCATAACTGTAATTTTGCTACTGTTATGAATCGTAATGTAAATATCTGATATGCAGGATGCATTTTCATTGTTACAAATTGAACATAATTAAAGCATAGTGATAAATCACAAAAACAATATGTAATTATATATGTGTTTTCCGATGGTCATAGGCGACCCCTGTGAAAGGGTCTTTTGACCCCAAAAGGGGTCGCGACCCACAGGTTGAGAACCGCTGCTGTAGAGGTTCCATTGACTCCCCCGATCCTCTGAAGATAGTTTTGTCTCCATTGCATATTCATTTCAGCATTCTTTTAACCCATATAAATTGGTTTTGTTTTGGACTTCTCCTTTGACCACTTACAACATCTGCCAGGTTCCCTCATTGTGAGTTGAAAAAAAAATCGTTAAAATAATTAACCCGTGCTGTTTTTATATCTGTATGAGCCATGATTTTACTGGTTTTTGAAAATTACCTTTCAGTGCTGTATCATTATCATCCTTGATGCCGTTGTGAGTACTATTGATGCTCCTGCTATTGTTTGGACCATGAGTGAAGTTTTGGGGACAATATTAGTGTCTAATGCCCAGGTTGCCCTAGCTTAGGAAGAGTAATAGAATGCTCCAGAAAAGCATCACTTCAGGTAACTTGAATTCTCATGCTTCACCTGACAACGCAAAGAGGAAACTCCAAGCCTGCCCCGACTTTTGTCCCCTACCCTTCCCAACCTACAGCGTAACCTGACATAGCTTCCTCTGTGGGAATCCTCCCCAGAACATAAGAACAATACAACGTACTGAATGGATCCCATTCATTTTTCTGCCCACCAAGGCACGTGTCTGACTCCAAGATCTTGTTAATCCTCACCCAAGGATATTTTTTCCATTGATTTTTAGATAGAGTGGAAAGGAGGGAGGGAGAACTGCCCCTCTACCCGTCTCCACCACCCACAGGCTCCCAGACCAGGACCAGGAATCTAAGCTGCAACCCAGGTGCGTGCCCTTGACCAAGAATCAAACCTGAGACACTTTGGTGTGCGGGTGATGCTCTACCCACACTGAGCCACACCGGCCAGGGCTGATTTCACTTTGTAACTCCTAATATCCACCCTCCCACATGTACTGTATCATCCTTCCTGTGATAATTAATAATCATTCTATTGTATCTCCATTTAATTTCGTGAGGTAGACTGATAGGTTCACTTTGCTTTCTGTGCACAAAGGGTGGAGAGGAGGCACATCACATCTTGGGGCCTGCCTCTAGGGTATCTGTCAGCTCTTAGCCAGGTTGCTGTCACTGAGCTATTGCATCTTCATCTCACCCTTGTCCTCAAAAATAGTCAGCACCATATCTGATTGTGATATCCTGACTTGTTCAACCATCTCCAGCATTTTCATATTCAGGGAATGTTAAATAGCATATTTGCCAGGAACATTTAAATTGAATCTGAACTATTACTTTTACTTCAGGGCAAAAACAGCTCAGTCGGCATATAGTTCTGTCCAACATAGTTTTAATCAACTGCTAAAATCAAAACCACCACTTAAATGGGTAGCATTTTTAAGAAAAATAGTTTCAGAATCTTTTCCCAAAGTGTCTGCTAGCTTAAATATGGCTAAATTACTATAATTGTATCTCTGTAATCTTTATTGGCTATTTATATGATATAATCCTATTTTTATCCCCTAATGACTTACAATAACATACTGATAAACAGATACTTGATTTTATTATTTTTCCTCTAATGCCTATTTTTTTAAGACATTCTGCATGTTTCCTAAGGATTTTTGTCTTGCTATGGCCATAAAGAGCTGACTTCAAAAAAATCAGCTCTCTAGGTAGGAGAATTTCAGTATCACATAGGTTCTCTGAAATTCCTTGGGAATAGGTTTCATTAGAGTTCTAATAGGGTTATATGAATAGCAAGTTGGGCTTATTATTTTTTATCAAGATTATGAATTAAAATATTTTTGTTTCTAATTTTCTCTTTTAAATATATTATTTCTCCCTTTTCATATCACATTCATGGGTGATAAAATTTATCAGTACTTTGTCTATTATTAACTTCCTAAAGAGTACTTTTTTCTCATAAACACATTCGAATAAAGTGCCGATAGTTTTAGCTATGAACATTGGGACATGATACCATGCTGAATTGGTACTTATATTTGTTTCAGAATGAATAAAAATATTTTCTACTTTTTAGCTTTAAGGACATTTTTTAATGCACTTCTCTAGTTGCCAAAGATTTTAATTCAAAATTCAGCCCTCGTCATTTGCTTTACATCTTTGATAGTCAAACCTTTATTTATTTGAACCTCGAATTTCTAACCTTGGAAAAGGAAATGGTAAATAGTAGCAGGGATGCTTTGAGGCTTAAACTGTGAGTGTAGTAATCAAAATGACCAGTGGACCTCCATGAAAGTTGGTATCACCAACCAAAGCAAGTGAGCGAGCAGTCTACTGCCAGAGCCCATGCTTGAAGGCCTTCCAAGAAAAGACGGGTGGGAAGAGGGTTCAGCCCCATTGGGAAACTGGGGTGCACAGAACCTTGGCTCAGGATGTAGTATTGAGGCCTGACATGAAAGGCCTGTAAGGAATTAAATATTATAGGCTTGACAGGAAAGTATAGCATAAGGGCCTGCAATGCACATCATTAGAAACCTCTGTAGTTTTCTCAACTTGGAAGAAGTTATGGTAAATGTTTATTTTTCACTCCATTGTAATCCGTTTCTACTATGTCTAAAATTGGCCTCTATTTTCCTGGCTTGAGCCCATACAGATGACCACTCCGGTTCCTCGTTATCATGACTAGGAAGGAAGTCTGAGCCCCGTGAGTGGTAAGAAGCATAGACGGAAGTAGAAGGAAGCCAGGGGCTCCTTTGTCCATGCCGGTGCTTTTGAGCCCATGCAGACTCTTGTTCTTCATGGATGTACCCAGAAGCAAATGACTAACAAGCTTCCAACAGCCTGTGCATTGTGATCCTGTGTGGATTGCTCAGTCCTTACCTTTTTATTTCCTGTACTCTCCTCACTCGTAAGTTATTGAGATAGTATTCACGCTGTCACATACGACATTTAATTGCATAAAAAATATTTCATCTCTTTCAGATCTGTCACTGGTACAAGTGGAGATAAAAAGGCCCAAAAGAGTAATTTACTTTTACCATCAGAATCAGATTCCAAATGTAGAAATTAATGAGACGTTTGCATAGATTTGAGATGAAACTGCAGAGGAAAATGCAAAAATGACTTTACGCAACCTCAACTTCTTGCTTTCTTTTCCTGTTCTCCTGTCTTTCTCTCTTTCTCTTTGTCTGTTTTCTTTCTCCCCGTGTATTCTTTTCCCCTTATCCCTTCTAGTGTTTTCTGTAACATATGAAGGACTTCAAATCCAGCTCTGCCCCTAGGGTGATGATTTTTTCATCAAAGACAGATAATTATTAGTGATGTGCAAGGATAAAAATCATGGATTCACCTTTCTCTGGATCTGTTGACTTTGTTTCAAAAGGTATAACTACTTTTGTCAGTGACGCTGGCAGGCATACGTTGAGAACTCACACAGAGAAGATCTGTTTGGAGAAAATCAATTTTCAAGTTGGAATTACCCACTCCAATTAAGATCTGTGCCCTTTCAAACCTTTCAGCTCAACTCACCAGTTAAATCCAGCTGGACGCATGTTCTCATTGTTTCAGGTTTGGGTTTCATATATTTGAGGAGCGAAAAGGCCAGGATGAGTGTGTCATCTCCCCATCCAGCCTGTCAAGTGAGAATTATTGAGCCATTTGCCTTCTGCAAGCAGGAACCAGGAGAGCTAAAATAACACTCTGGCTTCTAGAACACATGCTGAGTCGGCATTGGTTTGGGGGGAAAGCTCTCTTATATCCCAAGGGCCTTACATGTCGAATATAAAATGTAAGTCAAAGGCAATGGGACATAAAGTTCTGTGCTGTGGCTGGTGTTTGACAAATGGCTGAACATAAGCATAAGGCAGATTAGTTGGGCTCATGGAATGCTGAACAGGTGAAGAGGTGACAGCTTTTTTTTCGGCATGATGGAGAATAACTGAGCTCAGTGATCAGTGGCTATGGATGAGACTCTATTTAAGAAAGCTTATTTTGTTAACACTTCTAACTATGAAAAGCATAAATTAAAAGGTCATTATTCACTTTGCAAAAGGGTAATTCACCTCCATTAAGAGAAGTGTCTAAATTATACATTCTTTTAATGGACTTATAATTATTTTTGTATTTTAATTGGTTGTATTTGTTTGCCTATTTTATGTTAGCATCTGATTTACTTACAGTCTTTAAAATGTAGGCATATTGTATTAACTGTATGTGTGCATGAAAAATGAATAAGATAGAGGTAGAAATGGCAAATGAAGGCTTAGGCTCTCTCCAGTCTCCTTAAATTTTACTACTCTTCATTGCAATCATTTGGTCCCTATTTGCCTGTGTGCTTTGTACTGTCATACACCATGACATCAGTAGCAACATTCATTCTGAAGAAAGAGCAGTTGGAAATTTGAAGTATCCTTCTAGAGCTGTGTAGTGTGTGAAGGATTTGAGTTTTCAGAGTAGGATAAAAGCTTGCTTGACAAGGTAAGATGTGTTAGGTTTGAAGGGACCTACAGAGACTATCTCCTCTACTTGCTTCTGAGCAGATACTGTTAGAAAGGAAGCTACAGCCCTAACCAGTTTGGCTCAGTGGATAGAGCATCGGCCTATGGACTAAAAGGTCCCAGGCTTGATTCTGGTCAAGAGCATGTACCTTGGTTGCAGGCACATAGCCAGTTGGGAGTGTGCAGAAAGGCAGCTGATCGATGTTTCTCTCTCATTGATGTTTCTAACTGTCTATCCCTCTCCCTTCCTCTCTGTAAAAAATCAATGAAATAAATTTTTTAAAAAGGAAGCTACTTACTATTTCAGAGGCATCTTCATGGCAAGAGAATTTCTAACAAAGTGACCCTTTTTGTGTCTATTCAATACATGACCCTTACTATTAACAGCAACATGGATGAAGCTGAATTAAGGAAGTAGGTTCACATAAAGAGAAGCTGGGCTTTAGGATGGATTGTATCAATGAAGGTGTACCCAGGACCAATTGCTTCAAATTGGAAGTTCATGTGATAAGGGAGAGAGAACAGTGACGGGGGATCTTGGGAAAAGGCTCTGCTGGGAAACTGAATTATGAGCTTTAAGTTATCAGCAATGTCCTGCTGAACGGGGACAAGGAATAGACCAGGCTTGAAGATGGATGGTGGAGAGGAGGAGTGCAAGAGCGTATGTTCCCCATACATCCAGGTTACTGCTCACTATTAGTGAACTTGACAGAATGAGGGTACTGCCAAGGGAGATGGAGAGCCCGAAGGGGAGTTTCAGGGAAGGCACTGGCGGTATTCTAACATCATTTCAATTAGAGGAAAGAGCCCCTCCCAGGGACATTTGATCCTTGTCTCATCAGTACAAGATCGTGTTTTATAGAACCTTCTCCTCCACTTTGCTGCGTATACTATAGTTTCACTTGAAGGGACTTCTGGGTGTTTCCCCTGGGAAGTTATTACAAAGTCTAAAGATATTTCTGTGCACAATTGTTTTTAAAAAGGCTCATTTCAAGACCTGAATTTATTTATTGTAGGGCATTGCAAGCGTTTAAACTGCTATATGGGTGTTAAATATTAATGCGTTTTCCCTACTCTGCTGATTCCCAGGCATCATACAAGTGCATAATTCTGGAAAAGCAGGCAAAAGATGCCTAGGAGCTGCCCTACTTTACTCTTAAAAGGCTGCCCTCTTGCAGAGAAGTCTAAAAAAATTAAAGTGATTACCCACTTTTCAACAGCGGCTCCCTAGAAATGGGTTTCTCTCTAGCAGTGGACAGAGATTTTCCTGGATACTGAGAAGTCCAGCTGAGGGATTGGCATAATTCTCAACCCTCTAGCTCCAAGCTATACTAAGCAGCCTTACCTTAGCCAATAGAAAGCAGAGATAACATATTTTTCATCTACCATCCTCCTTGTCATCTGAGATATGGGTAATGACCGCCCTCTGGTACCTCTCTGAAAAAAAAAAAAATTAAACCAACAGATTTTTAGATCTTGGGAGTATATAGATGGATCCCTTTCTTTTAAAAAAAAAAGATGGTGTGTGGTTTTTGTTTGTTTATTTTTCCTAGTCTGTTTGTCTCAGTGGATAGAGTGTCGGCCTGTGGACTGAAGGTGCCCCCGGTTCAATTCCTGGTCAGCGCACCTGCCTGGGTTGGGGGCTTGATCCCCAGTGCGGGGTATGCAGAAGGCAGCCAATCAGTAATTCTCCCTCATCATTGATATTTTTCTCTCTCTCTCCCTCTCCCTTCCTTTCTGAAATAAAAATATATATTAAAAAATGTTTTTATTTATTTCAGAGAGAGGAAAAGAGAGGGAGAGAGAGATTGAAACATCAGTGATGAAGAGAATCATTGATTGGCTGCCTCCTGCGCGCCTCATATTGGGGATTGAGCCCACAACTTGGGCATGTGTCCTGACTGGGAATAGAACCGTAACTTCCTGGTTCATATGTCGATGCTGAACCACTGAACCACATCAGCCGGGCTAGTTGAATCCTTTTCCCCTGCTTTCATGTGTGTATGGCAAGACCCTTGTTTTGTAGGATAAAGGTGTCTTACAATGTTAACATGTGAGAGAGAGGTCCACCCTACTTTTCCCATTACTTCTTTTGATGATTTAATTGTACATGATACAGGACACTCACTGGGCATGGAAAGAAATGGCAGATTGGTAGCTTCTCATATTCTTCTGTAATATGGCGAGAGAAAAGGAGGATAAGTCTGGTGAAATGGCCTCACTCTAAAGGTGTCAGTATATTTCCGTTTTTATCTCTTTGTTGAAGTTGGCCCTGAAGGAATCAACCTTGAAAAAAATCAGAAAAAAATTAAAAGCATTATAGAATATAGGTAGGCAAAGTGATATTTGTACTAATAATCACCTTCCAAAGATTGTTTAAAATAAAATAGAGTTTAAGTCCTAGCCCAAGCATGTCAAACTTAAAACACGGGCTGAATAAATGAGGCATGCGACCCACAGGCCACGAGTTTGACATGCTTGCCCCAGATTATTTGGCTCAGTGGACAGAGTGTTGGCCTGAGGACCAAAGGGTCCAGGGTTCAATTCCAGTCAAGGGCACCTACCTTGGTTGCAGGCTGCTCCCTTGCCTGGGCCCTGGTCAAGGCATGTGCAGGAGGCAACCAATCAATGTGTTTTTCTCACATCAAAGTTTCTCTCTGTCTTTCCCTCTCTCTTCCACTCTCTCTAAAAATCAATGAAAAAATATTGTCAGGTGAGGGTTAACAACAACAACAAAAAAAACAGTTGAAAAAGTGCAGAGCATGTGTGAAAGGCAGCTTTTCCTTTTGTTGTTTTTTAGAATAAGCTCTGGGTGTTAGAGGACTAGCTGGGATGGGACTAGCCCTTCTATAGATAATAGTTATAAACTCAGAAGGGGCAAAAAAAACTACTTGAAGACATTGGAGAGGGATCAAAACAGGCAGAGACTGAGGGGATTTAACTCATGAGCGAAAGGAACTGCTCTGGGTGAGATGGATGTTTATGCAGGTTTTCCCCTGGGGCACCCTCCCATCCCTATGCACAGGGTGGTGGACCTCTGGGACGCTGCTATGTTTAAGCTGTGAGTGGGTGGAAACTGGAGTGTCCAGAGAAGCTAGTGGTTTGGAGGTATCTCAGAAATGAAGAAGCCACAGAGCGGGAGGGTCAAAATCTGTAGCAAATACTTGCTCACCCCCAAATTCTGAGGAGCCAGCAGACAGAAACAGCTTTGAAACTAAAAGGGCTCGAGCAGGGTTTTAGCTGCTTCTTACTGCAAGGAGAACAGAGTTTAGAGTTTGAATTCTGCCCAAAACAAGAAAAGCTTAGTGGTTGATCTAGGAACCAAGGAGGTCATGGTTCCTGGCCAGGTCATATGCCCTGGTTGTGGGCTTGATCCCCAGTGTAGGGCATGCAGGAGGCAACCTATCAATGATTCTCTCTCAGCATTGATGTTTCCCTCCCTCCTTCCCTCCCTCCCTCTCCTTTTCCTTCTGAAATCAATAAAAAAAATTTTTTTTTAAAAGAAAGGCTTAGTAAATACCTTGAGCCTTCCATTGAAACATAGAAGGGACACGCCATAAGGATAAAGAGTATGTACTAGAACTAAGGAATTTTCCCTAAGTGAAAATCCAAACTGTCACCCAGATAAAGTGTAAAGCTAAAGTTCCATGAGGTCTAGGTGGTGACACAATTTTTTAACAGCCTATTAAGAGAAAAAATCTAAATGAGAAGCTAACATAATCCCATCCTCTGCAACATACCTGCAATGGTCAATGAGCAAGCAATAAAGGATTACTAGTAATTATAGGAAAGAGAAAAATATTTTTCACTCAGAATGGGGAAAAAACCCCACAAAAAACTTCTTGAAGACATTGGAAAGGGAGCAACAACAGGCAAAAACCAAAGGAGATTTAACTCATCTGTGGTCAAGGGAAAAAGTTTTCAAGAGAGACCAGCCTGAGAATGGCCTAGATGTTAGCATTGATAATAAAGACTACAAGGTATTGGTTACAAATGTGTTAAAGGAAAAGGTGGTTATATTGAGAGACTAGATGGGGATCTCATAAGAGAAATGGGACCTATCTAAGAAAGTGAAATGGAAATTCTAGAAGTGAAAAAATACTCTATGAAATCAAAATATTTATTAGATGAGGAGACTGGGCAGAGTAATAAACTTGAAGATAGGTCAATAAAAATTACCCAATCTGAGGAATACAGAGAAAAATATCTCTCTCTTCATAACATAAAATAACATAAAGTAGCTATGTAGTGACTTGTGAGAAAATCTCAAACAATTTAAAATCTGTGTACATAGGGAATCAGAAAGAGGAGAGAGAGAGACATGGGGTAAAAACAAATTTATCCATTTATCTATTCTCAACATTCTGAAATATTATTTTAAAATTTTAAATATCTAAGAAGCTCAGCATACCCCAAGTAGAATAGATGCAAAGAAAATCACACTTTGCATATTATAGTCAAGCTGCTAAAAAACAACATTGTGCTTCAAAATTCATTTTAGACAAGGCTGTGGTCTCATATGTAGTTGATTCTAAAACACACACACACACACACACACACACACACACACACACCTAAATTGTTACATCCCAATCAGCAGTAGAATCCAAGGGTGTAGATGGAACATGCTAGATCTATGAACAAACAGACCAGGGTTTGAATTCTTACTCTGATGCTTAATGACTGAGCCCTTGGAGAAAGGGGCGCTCTGTGCCACATTTCATCGTCTGTAAGATTTCCAGTAACCATAGGTACCCCATGGGGCTGTTGTGAAGGCTGAATGAGATAAGGGTACATGCACAGACTTAATGTAATGCCACATAGGAGGCATTATGCTCACTTCCTTCCTCCTTTCCTTTCTTCTTTCCGGGCGTTTAGCGCGCCTTTGAATATAAATGATTCTGGTGATTCTGTGATAGAAGACATGAGGTATGTTTTATGAGAGAGAAAAATCCACTTTCTAATTCGAAGTCAAAGGCCCCTGGTAATTTTAACTTGATTTTTAAATGAGTTCATATATTGTATCCACTTGCAAGGATTTGGAGGACATGCCTGGGAAACATAGAACTCTGAAAACGTGCTCATCTGTGTTTTTAAGCAACTTAATAATAGTTCATGTTTGCTAACGTTTTCATGGTATTCGTGTGTCCGTGAGGTTTCAGGATGAAAGCATCTTTGAAATGTGTTGATAAGTGGGTGCTCAGAGAGAGAAAATTCACTGCCATGCCTCGTAGTACCACATGAATGGTGGTGAGAAGGGTAATTCATACAATTAAGGATGGTGAGCATTATTTCATTTCTGAAAAATTAAATTGGTTTTGCTATGCCAAAGGCTTTTCAGGGCAACTTGAGAAATACTTGAGACACTGGTTAGGCCATTTACGTGTTAGTAAATAAACATGAATCACTGGAAATATTTCTAAATTGGTAAAAGAGATCAACTGATAACTCTCCCCTATTAATTATCTTTCTATCCTCTTGAAATCTCACCATTTGATTATAAAAATAACGCTTCCATGGGACTCTTTTTCCCACTGAAAGAAGTTTTATGATTCTCTTTTATGACTGATTAAAATGTATCAGCCTGTTTAAGTATGTCATCCCTTATTAACATATGAACACACTCCAGTTCCTCTGTTAGACTAAGTGCATTGGTAATTTCCATTAACCCAGAAATTGGTGAAAGTCATTTGCTCTTACATTTAAAAATTCTTAACTTGCCTTTTAAAAAAGAAGTGTTGTCATCTTATTAATTATCACTCTACGTATGCATACCAAGTTCGATGTGACCTTAACAGATTGGACAACCAGAATTATGCCCTTGGTTCCCCTGCGGGAAAATGCCTCCCGATTTCTGTTGCGTGATTAGGCTTCTGTTTTGCTCTTGCTGTTCTGTACTGAGTTCTTTGATTTGAAATTTTGTGGTCAAATCCAACACCAAGAGGGTGATGCGCTCTCTGAATTTTAATGAATGTTTACCAGCGATTACTATTCATAAGAATGGCTATGAATGTGGGCACAGTCTGGTTTCAAAGACCATGGCGTGTGTTGCTTATGGGAACTCTAGTAGTGACAAAAGGCAGATAAAATCTTGGGAAGCCGGAATTACTTTTTACTTGAATGACATCACAGAAAAAAACAGTGCTGGTTGTGGTGGGGTCCCCATCCTCTCCTGAAAGAGGAGAACCACACTGTCTTGGTTCTTAGACTTCTATACATTGGATTGTCCACTGTCCATAACTTAGAAAATAATATCAGAAAATAATATCACAGTTGCCAAGATGAATGTTTGAAAGTTAGCGCTAGTTTGAATGTCCTTTTTGAGCAGCTTTGGTATTTCATTAATGAGATGGCCAGTTAAAATACCCCTGTGCCAGGAAGTTAGGGAAACATGATATAAGACAAATATCATAAGGTCTCTGAGATCAAAGAGCTTTCAGAACTAATGAAATGTTCTTTATTTGGTTATTTCCTATCCTTTAAAAAAATAACACCAGGGAGAACAACATATGAATGGGTGAATTTTACCCAAACTCCAATAATATTTAAATAATATTAAATGCATGCCTAGTAAGCTGGGATCAGCCAGCCAGAGCTTGGTCTTTTCTAAGATGATTAATTGTCCTGGGTGCAGCTTTCACCAGTGATTCTGATCCCTTTAAGGAACTGAGAGCAAAATCAAACCCATAAAGAAAGAGAAGGTGCCCTGACTGGTGTTGCTCAGTGGCTAGAGCACAGGCCCATGCACCAAAAGGCTGTGGGTTCGATTCCTGGTCCAGGGCATGTACCTAGGTTGCAGGTTTGATCCCTGGCCTGGTTAGGGCTCCTGTGGGAGGCACCTTATCGATGTCTCTCTCTCACATCAATGTTTCTCTCTCTCTCTCTCTCTCTCTCTCTCTCGCTCTCGCTCTCGCTCTCTCTCTATTAACCTTCCCCTTCCTTCCCTTACACTCTCTCTCTCTCTCTCAAAAAAAAAAAAAAAATCAATGGAAAAAATATCCTGGGGTGAGGATTAACCAAATAAATAAATAAATAAATAAATAAATAAATAAATAAATAAATAAATAAATAAATAAAAAGAAAGAAAGAAAAGGCAACAGCAGAGAGTTTGTCTTACCAATTGATTGCTTGCAAAGGTATTTTTCTTAACTGTTGAGTTCAGATAAATTTCTGGAAATGATAATAATTTGATGAAA
Organism: Myotis daubentonii; assembly: GCF_963259705.1. Taxonomy (NCBI): domain Eukaryota; kingdom Metazoa; phylum Chordata; class Mammalia; order Chiroptera; family Vespertilionidae; genus Myotis; species Myotis daubentonii. Next base: position 50,531,061 of record NC_081852.1, on the reverse strand, counting down.
GAGAAGTTTCCCCCCACTATCCTCCTAAAGTCTAGTTTGCTCATCTTTGAAACTGGACACAGTCCTCTGTTACATTTCCTCATTTCACGGGCTAACATAGCACTGTGAAATTGTAACCTTAGATGTCTTAGCTAATGCACAGTATGTTGAAGAAGCATGATCCTTACTTTGGCAGGCAGAGCCTAATTTTGTTAGCAAGTCTTTTATATCAATATTTATTTAGTTCTAGTTATATACCTCCTAGAGGCCCAAGGCACGAAATTCGTGCAGTGGTGAGGTGGTGTCTCTCAGCCCAGCCTGCGCCCTCTCACAGTCCAGGACCCCTTGGGGGATGTCCGCCTGCCAGCTCAGGCCTGACTCCCCTGAGGGAATCCCCTAAGCCCAGGCCTGATTCCCCTAAGCTGGCAGTCAGACATCTCTCTCACAGTCCGGGCCTCTTGCAGTCTCAGACCCCTTGCTCCTTACTGCCCTCTTGCAGTAAAGGCTGGAGATGCTCCTGGCTGGCGAGCACAGCATTGGTGGTGGGAGCCTCTCTAGCCTCTGAGGCAGTGCTAAGGAGCAGCAAGGCCAGCTTCTGGCTGAGCAGCGCTCCCCCTGTAGGAGCGCACTGACCACCAGGGGGCAGCTCCCGTGTTGAGCGTCTGCCCCCTGGTGGTCAGTGCACATCATAGAGACCAATCGTTCCACAGTTTGGTCAATTTGCATATTAGGGTTTTATTTTATAGGATATCCCCCAAACATATGTATGCATATTAATATGCTATGTTTTTATATGTTAATGTTTATGAATATATTAATATTATTCTTATAAGTCAGCACAGTGAGAATTATAGGCATTAAGTCATGGTTGGGCCTAAGATTGTATTTCCCTTGATCAGATTTCAGTGATGGCCTTTCTTGGGCTTAAAGACTGCAATTCAGTCTCTTATAGATAATCTAATCCAAGACTATGTTGTAACTCTCTTAATTATTCCTGCTCACTTCCAGGTACCAAAATCTTTACATAAATAATTGCCATGTTTTGGTTAATATATCGGAGTCTGATTTATGGTGACCTGGGATTTGGAAAAATGGTGGAAACCAGTGGGTTTGAATGGGTCTTGCCTTCAGAATATTGGGTGCTTATCACATTTTCTGAGCTTTTCACAAAAGTTCCATGAGAGATGCAAAACTAATGGACATAGAAGAATCAAGTAGTTGGGAGTGAATTTACAGGAGAGAAGGTGACAGGAAGAACAATCAACCAGCCAGTCAGTCTTGTAATGCCTCCTGGTACTGTGATGAGGGGCCCTGTCCTACTTGTCTTCTCTTTGGACAATATTATTTCTCTGAGCACTGCCATTTTTATATGCCTGAGTCTAAAGTTGGAGACAGGGAAATAATTCTCAAAGATGAAAAATCATTTATTCTTTTGAATCCTCTGAGATTAGGAAGCACCCAAAAGAAGCAGTTACGTTGTCTGTCTCTATCCTCTATTTTGGAGAAAAAAAAAAAAAAGAAAAAAAAAAAGCACATTGGTAGAATGAGAAAGACCACCTGCCTTTCTATAACCAGAGTTCATTACCCAGAGTTAGATAAATGAGCTTCAGAAGGTTGCCCCAGAATGCTGTAGGGAGCCACTGTTTATTAGAAGTGGTGTGTGTAGCGTCCATAGCTGCCTTCAAGTACTCAAAGAAGTTTATAACCTCCTAAAAACCCAGGTACAAGCTCAGCAATCACAGTTTCCTGGATTTCAGATTTAACTATTCTCCCAAATAAAGCATGTGGACAGATTCCTGGCAGAGCACAATTGTAGCAAACACATTCTTACAAACATGTTGAAATCCCTTTAGTTTCCAGTATTTGGTGCATTCCAGGAACATTTGCCTCCTGTTTTATTTATTTCTTTTTTTTCGGTGGAGGGAGTCAGGGGAATGGTCCTAAGCCTCCAGTATACTGACAACACAAACATGTTTTTCAGATCACTGGGATCCTTGAAAATAGACTTTTCAAAAATCTTTCTTCTCTGAACTGTGGTCTTTTGATTGGTTCAAATCCCTTGGAGCTTGTGAAGAAACTACAATGTTCCACTCTGTGTCCTCCCTCCCCGTCCCCCATAAATAAATGAAACCTTTAGTTCAAAGTTCAGGGAATCACACTTCAATAAAATAAATTACATCTCTTAATGGAATGAGTGTTGACGAAGAATGAAGAATTTACCCATTAACAGTTGTAATTCTCCATCTTGAATTATTGACAGCATATGCCATTATAACCTTGCAAATTGCAATCTATAAACAGGTTAGAAAATAAAACCTATGCATTACAATTGGTCTCACTCAGCATTCAGCTTTTTACAAAGAGCTATTTTCCCATAGGCTGCAGAACAGAGGGAACGCATGTAACAGGAGAACTGGATGCCATTTAGACAAAGCTCAGCAAGGCTACTCCCAGGCAGAAGTGATGGATGGTGAGTGGCAGCAAACTCTTCCACCAGAGTGAACGTATTAGAAGTTTGCTTGTCATTGATTTACAGTCACCAAGTAGAAAAAACTAATTAGCCAAAGTTGGTTGACGTAGCACTTTTTCTCATCCACTTTTGAAACAGACAGAAGTGAAATAAGCCAGTCAGAGAAAGACAAGTCCCATATGATTTCACTTATATGTGGACTTTAATGAACAAACCGAACTACCGAGCAAAATAGAGATAGAAACATCAACAATGAGAGAGAATTGTTGATGGGCTGCCTCCTGCATGCCCCACTCTTAAGGATCGAGCCTGCAACCTGGGCATGTGCCCTGACCAGGAATCAAACCCTGACCTCCTGGTTCATAGGTCGATGCTCAAACACTAAGCCTCGCCAGCCAGGCTAAACTTCTGAATTTTAAATGCGGGCAACTGATCCACTTTGTTTTTAAACATGTTGAGAGCCAATATTGTGTTAGACAAACAAAATATGATTTGGGAACTCTGTGGTTTGACAGTCATCTGCTTACTGATCAGATTTAAACACAACCCATCCTGCTACATTTTAAAAAAAAAGACAAGTTTGGATTAAACTATCTCTCAGTTCCCCCAGCATCCAAATTCTTTGATTCTCTCAAGTTTCTGGCTCCCATGTGAGCATCTTTTCAAATTGCTTCCTTTCAAACTTTTTTAGGAGAATTTCCCCCAGATATTTAAAATCCTGTTATGTTGACTCTTCCTCTATTATCCTAGTCTTTTCAAAATATTAAAATATTATATTTGATTCTTCTTCATTTTTCCCTACAGTATCTAATACACCCTCTTTTTAATCCTGTAATTATTTTCATATGCCTCACTGGTATGAACCTCCACAATTGTACAACAGCACATTTAAATAGACTCTTAAATGTCTTCTTAACTTTCAGCCACTTATTGCTCTAATGCAGGAGTTGGCCAACTACAACCTGAGGGCCAAATATGGCCCATCCCTGCTTCTGTAATTACAGGTGTCATAGAACACAGCTCACCCATATATAGCTATAGTGTCTGTGGCAGCTCTCATGATACAGCTGTGGAACTGGGTAGTTCTGACATGCATTGTATGGTCTATAAGCCTAAAATATTTACTCTCTTGTCCTTTAGGAATAAGTTGGATGATACCGTTTTTTACATCGCTGTGAGATTTCACGTTGCATTTCCAATATTGTATGATCAGCTCTGAGCTCAGAAACCTTTAACTGCTCACCACAAACACTGACTTCTAGAGATTGCTCAGCCTGGCATCAGGTACCATCCACAAATGACTCTTGTCTATTTTTCCAGCTATGTATGCTTAATGTCACTGTGATCTCTGACAAGGGTGGTTTACATGATGAACCACAAACACACCATGCTCACCCTAAATCTGAACTTCTGATAATGTGCTAGCACCAATTTGCAGTAGATTTGCAGCCCATCATTCTCTGGAGTTTGATGTTTAATGGACATTTATGATTCTAAGAAAGCTACTTATTGAGACTCGGCTACGTTTCAAGGATGGCAGTAGGCTTGCACATATGATTTCATTTGTCCCATATGGACTTATATTGTTAAACATGCTTTTCTATTCATTGACCATATACTGGAGTTTCTTTCACGTTCAGCTTGAAAAAAATACATAAAAATAATGCCACAATTCGATCACAGTCTAATGGAAAATATAGGTAAACAGTAATAAAAATGATGTGCTTAGAAACAAAATTCTAAAGAAGCAAAGATGAAGCAAGAAACTCTGCCCAGAGAAGTTAGGATGGCTTCATGGAAGAGATGACAGTTGAGCTGGGTAGTAGAAATTGAAAGAGCCCCAGGCGCCTGAAAATTCATGGCGGTTCAAAGAATAGCAAGGAGCTCAGGATTGGAATATTGCAAGAAGTGGCAGCAATTGCAACTAGAAAGGAGAAGCATGCTATAGAGCAGCAGTTGCCAACCGGTGGTCAGCGGATCACTGGTGGTCCGTGAGGTCCGAAAGGTTAGTGACTGCTGGTTTAAGGAAACCTTTGGAGTAGCGGTTGCCAACCGGTGGTCCGTGGACCACTGGTGGTCCGTGAGGTCCGATAGGTTGGCGACAACTGCTATAGAGAATGAACCTTGGGTGTCTTATTGAAGAACAGGGAATTAATTCCTATCAAGGAGAGGGAAACCTGAGTGTTTCTAAACAAGTGAGTGACAATTAGATTCTGCCTTGATTGTGAATTCCTGGATGGCAGGAATTGCATTGTGTGTGTGTTTGTCTCCCACGGGTCTGCCAGCTCTGCCTTGAACGTAGTGAACATTCAATAGAGAGTTGTTCATTGATTAATTTCTTCCTGAGGGTGAAACATTTCGGGCTGGCTGGAAGCCAGCAACATTTGAGTTTTCTCTGAGCTTGATAAAATGCTGACACCAAGATAGTTTTTTTTTTTTTTTTAAGGCAGCAAATATCATGAAGGTGATGAGAAGCATCAAATTCATGACATTTCTCGGTGCCTGTCACCTTCACTCTTGTCGCCAGAAGTGTTTTCAGCTTTCAGCAATTTTTGGCAAAGTTGAAACTATCTAGGAGGGGCTGGAAGTTCATTCTTTCTTAAACCACTTACGATAGAGTTGGCAAGTACTGGTTCTCTATACTTTTTACAGATGCCATGCTTTTATTTAGTAGTATTTAAGCCAGAGGGAAATGGGATAATTCAGGAACCTTTGATGCAGGTGATAGAATAGGAAGATTTTTTCTTCCTCCAGATGTTGGACACCAAGCACTCAGCCTGCCGTGTGTAAGTGACAGGAATGACCAGCCTGCTCTCATTGTCACCAGTTTCACGGAGTAATGCAAGGCTGCAGGCCTCACAGCTTAGAGTGCCAGACGTCAGGCTAGGTCTGAGGCATTGACTTAAGAACGAAGGAAAGACACTTTGAAATTTGTAACCTGAGATAGTGTAGTCCTGTGGGAACTGCTTTGTCTCTTCCCCCAGTAAAAACTAGGATTATGGCCCTAGCCGGTTTGACTCTGCTGACAGAGCATTGGCCTGTGGGCTGAAGGGTCCTGGGTTCGATTCTGGCCAAAGGCAATGCCCGGGTTTCCCACTTGATCCCCAGTAGGGGGCGAGCAGGAGGCAGCCGATAATGATTCTCTCTCATCACTGATGTTTCAATCTCTCTCTCCCTCTCCTTTCCTCTCTGAAATCAATTGAAAAAAAAAAAAAAACCAAAAACATAAAAAACAACAATTATGATTATGATTTCATTCTGAGAACTTCGCCAAACAGGGCCATAGCAGAGTAACACATCCGATCGGACCGTAAGGAGAGGACCAGGGTCATTCTGCCTTTTGACCTGAAACACTTTCCCTTGCTGTGGTTCTGATGCACATGGATTGGTAGATAGCAAGGCTGGGCGAGAACAGCCTCAGCAGCCTTGCCTGCAGACAGAAGCTGGTGGGGTTTCTGGCCTCTAGGGCCAGTTTATCCAGGAGGCAGCGTGTGTAGGGACCTCAAAGGTCATCCTGCCTCTGCTGGTTCCCTTTTATTTTATTTTATTTATTTTAAATATATTTTTATTGATTTCAGAGAGGAAGGGAGAGGGAGAGAGAGAGACACATCAAGGATGAGAGAGAATCACTGATCGATTGCCTCCTACATGCCCCACACTGGGGATTGAGCCCACAATCTGGGTATATGCCCTGGCTGGGAATCAAACCGTGATCTCCTGGTTCATAGGTCAATGCTCAACCACTGAGCCACGCTGGCTGGGCTGCTGGTTCCCGTTTAAACCTCTTCTCCTGTCTCCCATCGCTCATTACCTTCTCCACCCTCACTGCGTTTTGCCACATCAGCATACCCTCTCCACCCAAAATCACATGGGCTTCATTCTTGCATTCATTTGTTCCCACAAAGGTATCTGCGGTGAATGTTCTTCCCCTTTCTCTAGCCCCTGGACTAAATAAACTGAGGTCTGTGTGAAATCTTTCCAGATTCCTCTTTCCCTACCAGTCACGTGCTCATAGCACTTTGCATGGACTATTGTCTTAATACTTGTCACATTGTAGAAAGTGGTGTGAAGCCCCCAGGATAGTGATCAACTCCCGGGATCATTGTTTTGTTTCAGTTGGTATATCCCAAACACTGGGGCTCTCTGTTTGGCCCATAGTCACTGTAAGAATATAATAATAAAAATAACTATGACCTAATAATAAGTTGTACTGCGCTAGATAAAATCTGATGCATCAGCACAAGTAGGTGCTCATTTAAACCTTGTGAGTGCAGGGAAGGGTCTCAAGACTGAATCTCACTCAGACCTAGCCTCCTCCAGATCCAATGGAAACCCCATTATGCAAGGACGTCACCTTTATCTTCAGTCTGCCTGCCTCCCTTGCCAGGCACTGCCATTCAATAATTCTGCGGAGTGGTATCTTTTCCTGGAGACAGAGTGCTAAACAATGATTTATTGCTTGAATACACATTGCTTTCATGGAAGTGATTTGTTTAAAACAACAGTACAGCTCTAAATAAATTATTCATTCCATGCTAATTCTTCACTTTTATGTGCTTTAGTAAGCGTCAAAATAAGCAGCCTGTGGGCATTTTATTTTTACCACATTAATCTTGGACAGTTTAAAGAGAGGGGGAAAAGGAGGAACTCTAAAGAAGAGGTTCCCTTTTCAGGAAAACAGATTTCTTTTTTCCCCTACTGCTGCCTGCAGCATCCCTGGAGAGAGTTCCGCTTCCCCTCCCCCCAGCTGCTCCCTTTTACTTACTGAAGCCCCCTGCGTGGGCCCAGGGACCCCCCACACACCCCTGTTCAACATTGGGAATGTGTGGCTCCTTTTCTCTGCAGAGAGAGAGACTCCTGATGGCCAGTTCCTGTCACAGCGCCAGCAATTCAGTTCTTTCTTGGGAGATTTGCATTTCCTTGGGCAGGCAGGGTGCTGGGTTTCTAAATTTCACTGGTGTCTGGATTTAGGATTTAAAGGATTAAAAAGTGAGAGAAGCAGCAGTGCCACACGCATCCATTTTCTAACTGATTTCCCACGTGGAATAGTGATAGCATTCTTTTTCCAGCATGTTTATCCTTCCTTAACCAGAGCCCTACTTCCTGTTTTGAGGTTGGGGCATTTGAGTGACTTTCAGTGTATGAGTCCTTCATTAGCAGAAGAGCAGATAGATGATCTTGTAGATTCTTGGGATGTTTCTCTCTTCTGTTCTGAACTTGACCCCTCCATGCTGTACACCTGCTGGTGGGCAAGGAGAGGTGTGATTCTCTGGCCCAGAATCCATGGTGGTCTCAGCGAGAAAGCAGGAAACATGACCTGTCAGACCAGGATGGTGGAAGAGCTAACTCAGCCCATCCTCAAGGCCCCAACTGGAGCTCAGAAACCAAGAAGTTCTAGGCTTAACTATGTGTGACCTGCATCTAGCCCAGCCCACCTCCTTAGCGAGAGTAACACGGACCCTCTCACCAGGATTCTGAAGTGAATTAAATGGCGTGCTGTGTGGAAAGCATCCGGCTGGTTGTAAGAGCTTCAAGAGGCCCTATTTACATGCAGCGGGCCTTGCTCCTTATTCCCACAGCATTTCTTTCTAAAGCGTCCCCTTCTCACCTGTCAGCTCAGTGCTGTTCTTCCCAGCTACAATGTGTAGTGAGGTGTCTGTTTTGTCTTTTTGCATCCTGGATAGCACTCAGAAAAAAATAATATACGGTGGTCAGTTAAATAGATGAAAGATAGACAGAGAGAGAGAGAGAGAGAGAGAGAGAGAGAGAGAGAGAGAGAGAGAGAGATAAAGAACAGATGGGCAGACAGAGCCTAACATCCAGCTAATAGAAAGCGAGAAGTTTAAGTTTTGAAATTCTTTGAAGCTCTTATCTTTCCCTCTCCATAAAGGCCATGCTGCGTTAAGTACCTCAGCTCTGGGTTCAGTTTATTTGGGGTAAAACAGCAGCTTTTCTACTTAAGCACTAGCTGATCTTGGGCAAATTCCTTAAACTGTCAAATCTGCCATCTGGAAAATGATGAAAAATAAAAAAAAATAAAAGAAAAGGAGGAGGGAGGAAGGAATAAGTGAAGGATTGAAGAAATAAGCATTCACTTTATAGGATTGATTATATATATAAACTAGAGGCCTGGTGCACAAAAATTTGTGCACTGGGGGGGGGGGGGGAGGGAGGTCCCTCAGCCCAGCCTGTGCCCTCTCGCAGTCTGGGACCCCTTGGGAGATAACGACCTGCTGGCTTAGGCCTGCTCCCGGGTGGCAGAGGGCAGGCCCAATCCCTAGGTGCAGCCCCTGGTCGGGCTCAGAGCAGGGCCAATTGGGGAGTTGGGGCGCCACCCCCTGTCATGCACAGAGCAGGGTGGATTGGGAGGTTGTGATGGCACCCTCAGTCACGCTCAGGGTAGGGCCGATTGGGGGGTTGGGGCGCCGCCACTCTCACACTCAAGGCAGGGCTGATCAGGGGGTTGGGGCTCTACCCCGTCACACACAGAGCAGGGCCCGTGGGGGGAGGGGTTGGGGCGCCTTCCCCTGTCACACACAGAGCCACAGAGCCACAGGGCGATCAGGGTGTTGGGGAGCTCCCCCCTATCAGACACAGAGCAGGGCTGATCAGGGGGTTGGGGCGCCTTCCCCTGTCACAAACAGAGCAGAGCGGATAGGTAGGTTGTGGCCCCACCCCCTGTCACACACAGAGTCGCAGGGCGATCAGGGGGTTTGGGTGCTGCCCCCTGTCACGCTGATCTTGGTGCTGGGAGGCCTCTCGGCTCCGCTGATCCCGGTGCTGGAAGGCATATTACCCTTTTACTATATAGGATAGAGGCCTGGTGCACGGGTGGGGACCGGCTGGTTTGCCCTGAAGGGTGTCCTGGATCAGGGTGGGGGTCCCCACTGGGGTGCCTGGCCAGCCTGGGTGAGGGGCTGAGGGCTGTTTTCAGGCTGGTGGGTGACTGAAGCTCCCAACTGCTCCTTTCTCTCTCTCTTTTTTTTTAATTTATTTATTCTGGGCCAGCTTTAGCTCTGACTCCAGCTCTGAGGCCTCTGCTGCTGAAAGCAGGTATCTGGTTTGTTTAGGTTCTATAATCGAAACACTGTTTCAACTCCAGCTCTGAGATCCCAGCTGGCTGAAAGCAGGTTTCTGGGGTTTTATTTAGCTTCTATATTTGTAACAATGTTTCAAACTGCAAGCTCAGAGGCTGGCAAGGCAGGTGGGGCACGTTGGTTTCCTCCGTCACTGAAGCAAGCAAGCCTCATGTTAGCTTCAAGCTGCGTGGCTGCTGGCTGCCATCTTGGCTGGCAGTTAATTTGCATATCACCCTGATTAGCCAATGGGAAGGGTAGCGGAGGTACGGCTAATTACCATGTTTCTCTTTTATTAGATAGGAATGTTATGCAAAATGCTTAGCCAAGTGACAGAATTTTTAAAAGTGGTCAATTAAGTAAATTGGTGATAATAATCCAGTTAGAAAAGGGCATTCTAATTTTATCTATTCCATATAATAGGGAAATGAAAAAAAAATCAAACAAATTGGCTAAGGTCATATAAGGAATGAAAATGGGTTCTGTACCAGTTCCAGGACTCTCAACTTTGAGCTTTAGGCCTTGCCTCTGACTTTATTTGGGTTTGCCCTCACTGCAGAGTGGAAGTGATTTTGAAGGTCTCATAAGAAATGGGTGAAAGACCTGGAATTCAGACTGATTTCAGATCTGTACCCTGATGCACTTGCATTTGCCCAGGGCTGTCCATTTCTAGAAACTCACAGAAGGGACAGTGGGTCTCTGCAGTGTCCTGGCCAACCTTCAGGTGCCTCACACGTCTGTGCATGAAAGCAAGCACCTTTGAATGAAAGGACAGAGAAGTCAATCAACCTTTGCATTGGGTTGTAGACATGTTTTACATCTACTCAGCCCTCCCCAAGGAGAGATAGCATTGGATTTTCTGTACCAGTTAATCCTTTCATTAGCCTAAACTTTCAGGAGGAAATTGAAAGTGTTTGGAAGATCATTCCTAAAACTGGAACTTGTTGACATGACAAGGTTCTTGTGTTGAACATACTCAGACTATTGTGATCCCACTATACTCTAGAGGCCTTCTACCATAATTGCTCATGTAACGGAACATGTTATTTATGCCTAGCAAAGTGCAAATCCAATATCACCATACTGAGTCAGACCATCAGCAGATATTGACATTCTCTAGGTCAGCGGGAGCACATTATGTCTAAGTTGACGCGGTTGTGAGAGTAACGGGGGCATTGATATGACGTTGATTTGAATATGAGTACAGGAGCCATATCATACTTGACCTTGTAGGTCACATTATGAAATTTAAATTTTATCTTAAGATCAGTAGGAGGCCACGGAAGTGTTTTAAGAGCAGAGAAAATGACATGATTGCTATTTAGTAAAAGATTATAGGGGTAGCAGTGTAGAGGGTCAGTTTAGGGGAAGTAACAGGAGATGCTGACCTTTGTCAGAGGCATTGCATTCTTCTAGGTGAGAGGTGGTGTGAGTCAGAACGGTGAGGTTAGAGGGGAGGGGTATGTAGGACTTAGTGACTGATTAGATTTGGGGAGAAAAAAGAGGATAGTTGCAAGGAAGACTCAGTGGTCTAGCTTTAGGGATATAAATAGCATTCACTAAGCCTGGGAACACTGAAGATTGAGTAGTCGAGGTAATCATCATTGAATGGTATTTTAATGGCAAGAGACCTACATTCATGTAATATAAGTAACCACAGAGAAGACTGAAGCCCAAAGAGATGCATTGGCTTCCTCAGGGTCTCGGTGTGTTAGCAGCGGAGCCCAGGCTCAAGTTCATATCTTCTGACTCATAGCCAATGTCTGCTGAAATGGATCCCTCCCCTTAAGAGGTTTAATAAACAAAATAAACTGATGAACAAAATAGATCCAGAGACATAGAAGCATGGAACAGACTGTTGAATCTCAGAGGGAAGGAGGGGGTGGGTAGAGATCAACTAAAGAACTTATATGCATATATGCATAACCCATGACGCAGGCAATAGGATGGTGAAGGGCAGGGCAGGGGGGGCTGGGGTGGGCTACAAGGGGTCATTGGGGGGGAAAGGTACATATGTAATACTTTCAACAATAAATATTTGAAAAAAAAAAGATTTGATGAGCTTTTAAAGTGGACTCCCACTTGAAGGTGGAGTTACATTGAAGCTAATGAAGCTTAAGATTCAGAGCCTTTTGCCCAGCTGTCCTGGCCCAGTGGTTGAGTGTAGAACTATGAACCAGGAGGTCCTGGTTCGATTCCCAGTCAGGGCACATGCCCGGATTGCAGACTTGATCCCCAGTGGGGCTGTGCAGGAGGCAGCCAATCAATGTTTCTCTCTCATCATTGATGTTTCTATCTCTTCCTCTCTCTTCCTCTCTGAAATCAATAAAAATAGTTTTAAATAAAAAAGATTCAGAGCCTTTATAGGCATGAGCTTCTGTGACTTCTGGGAGTTTGGGGGAGGTATAGATTGTTCCTGGCAGAGAGAGGAAGCCAGGTTGCGATCAGAAAACATTCCTATGTCTTCATTCCTGCCAATCTGCCTGGAGGTATCTCAGAAGAAACATATACCTGCATTTCTGGCACTGGCAATGTATTATGATCTATTTTCCCAATCTAATAAATATTCACTTTGAAGCCTCATTTTTTTGCATAATTTTTCTTAAAGAGAAGCCCCCAAATTGTATGACTCTCATTCTCTCTAAACCTGGATCTATGTCTGATCCTGCCGGGGTCCAGCCCCAGCGGGTCCAGGGGTCCCCAAAGTTGTGGACGGAGTCGGCGAAGAAGGAATGACACGGAGACAGCGTTCAGTTGATCAGCAGCCTAGCCAGGATCTCTAGCCAAGTTCTGGTCTCGATCTCCAGAGAGGTTCTCCTTAGGATCTCCAGCCAGGTTCTGTAGCCAGGTTCTAGTCAGGCTCTCCTGCCAATCTCCGCAGTCAGGTTCAGTCCAGGATCCCCTGCCATGCTCTCTCGCCAGGCTCCGTCTCCAGGCTCCGAGGCCAGTCCCGGTCCAGGATCTTCCGGCATGCTCTCGCCAGTGAAGTCCTTCTGTCTCTAGAGAATGTTCTGTGTAGGTTCTGTGCCTAGGCTCTGTCTCTCTTGGTCCTGTCTTCCAAGCCCTGTGTTCTAAGTTCTGTGTTCTGAATTCTGTCTCATGAGTTCTGTGTTCTGAGTTCTGAGTGTTTCTGTCTTGTTACAACTGTATTTATACCAGTTGATTCAATCCTATCAATCTCTATTACAAAGGTTAGGGCGTTTCTTATCTCCATTCCAGGGAGAAAAGATTATGTAGTTTAAGCATGATTGTTCATAGTTAAAGGGATTAATTACCCGCCTGGCACTTAGTTGAAAGGTTTTATTCCGTCCCTAACTTCAGGGGAAAATCCCTACCTGGGGAAACAACCTTCCTCGGAGAGGTGACCTTGGTTAAAACACAGTGCCAAGAACGTGAGCAAACATATTAAGAACAGTATTCCATATATGCCAGGTCCCTTGAAACAGCAAGGATGGACCGGCTCCCGGCATGATCCTACTGGTGCAGGCCTCAGTCTGCCTCTTCCAAATCCCCATCGCAGAACTGGCCCCATCCAGTGCTCCCTCCTGCACACGGGAACTCCTGCTTCATGCACTAAAATGGCATATGGTGTGCTAAGGTGATTCTTTACTCTCCGAAGCTTCTTTTTCAAGAACTGATTCGTCTAAAAGTATAACCTACATATACCTTGTGTTAAATGAGGTGGTTGGAGTTAGATGGTCTTTCAAGAACTTTTCAATTTTGCCTTAAGTTTCTTTTAAAAGAGTGGTCAAATGCTAAGTTGTTTTTTGTTTTTTTTTTTAAAGCCACGCACCAACCTTCTAGATGCCATTGTAAAGGATTAGAATTGGAATCATGTAGAAGCATTTTGGTTCTGTGATTAAATGACAAGGGATATATAAGAATCACTTAATTGTGATAGGTTTTTTTTTTCCCTCTGACAGAAGCCTGGTGAACGGATTTGTGCACTGGTGGGGTCCCTTGGCCTGGCCTGCAGGGATTGGGCCGAAACCTGAGGGGTCCTGTATTGCGAGAGGGCACACGCCATGCTAAGAGACCCCACCGGTGCACAATAGAGGTTGAGGAGGGACCGCGGGAGGGCTCAAGGGTGTGTCCAGCCTTTCTCGCCCAGTCCTGTTTGGCCAGACCCCAGCAGCAAGCTAATCTACTGGTCGGAGCATCTGCCCCCTGGTGGTCAGTGCACATCATAGTGACTGGTCAAATGATTGGTGGGACAATTAGCATATTAGGATTTTATATATAGATAGATATGATTTACTTGGGATTTCAAGTAAATTTCATTTTCAAATCAACTTTTTTTAAGCTTTGAATTTTCTTTCAGGCAAATTGTGTTCCATCAAACCTTAGCACTTAGACAAAGGGAAACAAAAGATGCACTAATAGAGGAGTCAATTGTTTATTTCTTTTCTTTTTTTAACACATTTTGTACCGCTCAGGAGTTTTCTCGTGTTTCGTGCAACATCTGTTAAGGACCACTCACGAGTATTCTCGTTTTTCACGCCCGTGGAAAAATAAGCGAATCTAGATACTTATGTAAATTTTGTTTGGTTCCTCTTCATAGAGGAAAATGTTTTACACAGTACCATACATTAAAAAAGTACTAGGAACTTTAATTGTTTAATTGTTTTTGTAAATAAAAATGTTATAATTATTGAAAAACAGTACCTAAAGTGCATTATGGTGATTTAAATAACATGCAGTTTGCCCAAAAACGTGCGGTCCCTGGCGTATGTCTTATAGATTTCTATGCGGCACACAATGTGTTAAGAGAATAAGATGTTTCTCTTCCTCCCTGGCCTACTTTAAGACTTCCTCAGAGAAAAGGAAAATCTTTGAACTTAGCACCTGACTATCTCTGGTGTTTTATTCTTGTTGCTTTTGTTAGTTGCACTGTATGGTAAATGAGAAGAGAAAATGACAAAAAAATATTGTATATGAAAGCTCACATTCTTTTTATTTTCTATTCCAGTGCCTTATGGAGGTTCAAGTTCTGACACGTGGCTCACCATACTATGTGTATCTTTCTTTATTAGCTTCCTCTAAGTATGGTGTGTTAACCTTGAAAAATAATGTTTTAAAAATTGAGTTAACCTCTTCAGACCGATGAATAAAACCAAGATGAAGAAGAAGAAAAGGGAAAGTCTTGGTTCATTTCTTTGCATTTCAGTTTATTATAAGGAAGCATATGAGCAGAAGGGCCCCCCATCCTTAGCAGGCAGTTTGCTGCTTAATGATGTGTTCACTTTGTGTGCGGGTTCTCACATAGGAAGAGTCTTAATGTTCAGATAATGTCTGTAATTCATACAGATAGTCATTTTGGAGCTTGGGCATCTCCCTTTCTTTGACCAGTGCATCAAGGAAGTTGAAAGGGAATCTCTCCCTTCCTCACATCCTGTCTCTCTCTCCTACCAACCTCAGGTTGTACCCCTGGTACTTAAGCATATAGCAGCTTCCCTCTGTTTGTTCTTTAGATTTCCAGAGAGGGAGGATAATGCAAGAAATACTTTCTTATTGTTTTGTGACTCTGAAATAACAGTTCTCTGCATCCTCTGTGATTCTAAGTACCAGGTGTCCTAATTTGAATAGGGACTGATCTGAAGCAAGAAGGTTGGGTGTTATTTCCAACCCCTTCTAAGCACTGTGAAGGGGAATAAAGGGAATGTGGTGGATAGCTGTTTATTTATCTGAGAAGTAATGGACTAGCACAGATATTCTACTTGGTTTACTTGAATTGGAGCTCTCTTTCCAAACAACCCTTTGGGTCTCCTGCTTCTGTCCCCCACTTCCTAGCCTCAGTTGCTTTCCTGTCTTGAAGCCTTGGCTATAAGTCTCCACATCTATTTAACCTTCCGTTTTACTATCCCTGCACAGATAAGTCTTGTCTATGCATTTTCCTCATACCTTATACAATCACTAGAGGCCCAATGCACAAATTTTGTGCACTTGGAGGTGGGGGCCCTCAGCCTGGCCTGCACCCTCTCGCAGTCCGCGAGCTCCTGGGAGCCCATGGGGAGCAGGCCTAAGCCAGCAGTTGGACATCCTTAGAGGCTCTCCCGCCACCACCGTCATGCTCACCAGCTGTGAGCCCGGCTTCTGGCTGAGCGATGCTCCCCCTGTGGGAGCGCACTGACCACCAGGGGGCAGCTCTGTCTCCTGGTGGTGAGTGTGCATCATAGCGACTGGTCGTTCCGCCATTTGGTCAATTTGCATAGTAGCCTTTTATTATGTAGGATTTTGATGCTTTTTTAGAATTATATTGGTGCTGATATGTGGCTCTTTTCTAGAAAAAAAAAAAACACAGACACACAACAACAACATTTAATTTAATCTACCTACTTCCCGTGGTGTGAGGCAGAAGCTTAAAATAGAGTAAAATTTAGGGCAGAGTAATTTACATAGAAACAGAAGGCTATGAACTGGTCAACATTACTCAGTAAGTATAGATATATGTTTGGACCATTATCCTCTTTTTAATCATTCAAAAAAGGGGGAGGAGGAGGAAAAAGAAGAAAGATACATAGGAATGCATTGTCCTTAGTTGCTTGGTTTGGCATTGTGAAATTAATATATTTTTTTTAGTTGATAGTGTCCCTCCCCTTGGGGAAGAGGAAAGCAAGTGCTACTTTCAAGATTTGCATGAAAAAGCAACCTAGGTCTAGTGGATTTGATGAACTTGGGTTTGTTTGCTAAGTACAGTGACCTGGCTCCAGGATTATACTAGTAATTGCCTTTTGTTACAAGCATTTCCTTTCTTGTTACTAACAGGAAAGGACTTGACTTTCAGCAGACAGAGGGGAAGAGATAGAGTGAGAGCTGAGTTTTTCCACGTGGGAGCTCCTGGGACAGTGCTCCTGAGGTTGGGTGTTGGTCTTGCTGCTCATAGCCTTGCACCTCAGCAGCAAATGACCTCTACAGGGAAACAGATTCAGAAGGAGGACCCAACAAATTTTACTAAAAAATGTTTCACTTTCCACACAGGCTCTTTTCTATGCTACAATTTGCTCTGTGCCCAGCGTTGATTAGGTTATCTGTATGCCTCTGTTTCTATCTGCATCATCACTGCTGGCTGCCTGGTCTTTTAAGTTCTCCAGGGAGGCACAGTGGCTGTTTAACTCATACCGTCTCAGTGTCATGCAGAGGATTTTACATAAATAAACATGACATTAAATTATGTGTGGGCTCCTACAAAAGGAGGAGGGAGGAGGTCTTTGGGGGTTAAGGACTTTCCAGCAGCAAAAATCTAACTGCTTTCTGGCTGGCTCCCCCCCCCCCCCCCCCCAGTTCATCCCATTCTTTTTACTGGTTTTCTATTTCAACTTCTGTTTGCATTTCCTGGATTTTTGGTCTTACGACTTCAAGTGCATGTGTGTGGTTGTGTGTGCACATGCCATCATACCAACCTTTCATCTCCCCTCTGGGATTTATTAATCCACTTTAGTAATTATTGATTCCTCTTCCCTTTGATGACTCAAATGGAGCGCTATTATACATTCACTTAAATCTTCCGAAAATGATGCCACTGCGAACCCCTCTGTGGAAATCAAGAATCCTCGATCTGGGGACAGCCCCATTCTGTAGTGAATTAAGTGGAAGGATCGAGTCCTAAAAAAGGATTTCACCAAAGTTCAAAAATTTTAAACATAAATGAAAAAATGACAG
This sequence comes from Myotis daubentonii, assembly GCF_963259705.1. Lineage (NCBI taxonomy): Eukaryota > Metazoa > Chordata > Mammalia > Chiroptera > Vespertilionidae > Myotis > Myotis daubentonii. The sequence continues at coordinate 50,513,877 of NC_081852.1, read as the reverse complement.
AGCTAATGGGATTGACATGAGGTCAGTAATGAGCTAAGAATGAAGTTTGTCTATTATAAGGAAAAAAATATTCCAGGACTGTCTGGAAGAAGGCAGAGGGAGAGAGAAGGAGGGTGTGGCCAGCACTGCAGCTGATGGATAACAGGTGTCCAGTACTTCGGACTTGAACAGGAAGTGTGGTTCCTCAGGGGTTCTGCCTAGTCTCTAGTTACAGGTGGACACAGGCATTATAGATTGGGGATAATGAAGCACCATGATTGAGTCTGTATATAATGTAAGTTAAACTTGTCCACCACTCACAGACTGAGTAATTTAAGTTCGTCTCAGTGGGACTCAATTTTCTCATTAGAAAAAAAAAATATTCATTACTTGAAATATCTTTAATAATGAAATTTGTCTGGCACACAGAGTAGGCATCCAATAAATATGGTTAATAATAGCAACTCCTTGCATTTGCTTAGTCGTTTAACATTTACTCAGAGTTCTTCCACTTCTTATTCGGTTTCTTTTCCACAGTTCTAGAACACTAAGGGGAGAGTTAGATGATCTCTTTTATTAATCTTTTAAGATAAGAGAAATTTGTTTACTATTTGACTTATTCAAGGTCTCACCATTGCAGACACTACTCATGGCTACCCAACAGCCACTCCCAAGTTGTTGTTGGCAGAGCCCCCTTCTTGCCATAGAAAATACCAAGTGGAAATACCAGCGCCTTCTTTTCCCAGCTTTCATTGCAGCTGCAGGGTGGGCATGTGGCTGATTCCTGGTCATTGAGACCACAGCATCTGCTGTAGGGCTGTTGGAAAAGAGGTTTTTTTTCTCGTTTAAAAGCAAACAAAACAAAAGCAGGTCTACTCTAGAGGCTCTTGTTTCCTTTGCTGGGTGGAGCTATGTCCGCTTGTGCTGCAGAGAAGTGTTATGACCACCTTGCAATCATGAGGACACGCAGCACCAATGTTGACTCTGTGGTGTGGGTCCGGATGTCATCGCTTGGCTAAACTCGCCTGGAACTATGTAAACTCCGGGCCTCCTGCTATAAAAAAGAGTACGTCTCTTAAATTGTGTATTACTTTTCCTGATCTGTTTCTTGCTGCACAAGGCACTATCACAGATATGGTGGCTAAACCACAACTCAAAACCTGGTCTCCTGATTCCAAAGACTTTATTCTTCTCTACAGAGTACCCTGCCATCCTAATATTAAGGACCTCCGCCAGAGAGCCAGATATCTCTCTAGTCTCATATTCTGTGTGTCCCCACTCTTCGTCTAAACCCAGGCAAGCATGTCAAACTCGTGGCCGGCGGGCTGCATGTCTCCTGGCAGCCGCGAGTTTGACATGCTTGGGACTCTAAGGTGTAGCTAAACCTGAGGACTTGCTCTCTTCTGACTGCTCCAGGAGTTTTCACAGTATGGATGTCTATTCTCATGCTTCCTTCCTTTAGAATACCATCTCTATAGCCCAGACAGTGTGGCTCAGTGGTTGATCATCGACCCATGAACTGAGAGGTCACAGTTCGGGGCACATGCCTGGATTGTAGGCTCTATCCCCAGTATAGGGTGTGCAGGAGGCAGGCAATCAGTGATTTTCTGTCATCATTGAAGTTTCTGTTTTTCTGTCCTTCTCGCTTGCTCTCTCTGAAATTAATAAAAATGCATTAAAAAAAATAATACCATCTCTATATACTCTCATCTCCACCAGAATCACACACGTCCTCTGGGACTTGTCGTCAAAGCGTCCTTTCTAAGAACTCATTCCTGATGATACTGTTCTTCCTTGCTCTCGAGGAGATACAAACACTTTTTCTCTTGCTGCATACCTTCCCCCCTCATTTTGTAACCGTCTGTGTGCACGTGTGCCTCTTCATTTGAACCGTGAGCTTCCAGGGACTGGTGCCGAGTCTCATGCTCCCTTTGTGTCCTCGCAGCACATATTTTTTATTCCTGCCTCTTAAGAAGGCTTAATGCATGTTTATTGAATTAAATGTGCAGAATTTTAGAGCTGAAAAATCTTTCTTCTGAACAAAGCTCTCATTTTCTGGGAATTATAGAAGCTTCTTAATCTTGGATTCATGACCCCCCCTAGGATTCAGGAGATCAGTAATATCATTAAAGTTATACTCATTGTTTTATGTGCATAGCATATATTTGATCGGATTGTTAAAGAATATCTCTAGTGAATGAGAACCTCCGTTTAAGTCGGAAAGTTGAATAAATGCTTACTGCACTATAGACACAATATGGAACAAGAATATTTTTTGGAAAACCACTGTGGGGGTTTGCTTCTTTTCCCTAAAACTGGAGTGCAAAGAAAACAATAAAAAAACAAACCAAATTTCTGGCTATTGGACACACCCCCTTATATTTTACCCAACTCTTCAATTCCCCTGAAAGATCGTCCCAGGTCTCTTAAGGCCCCTTATAATTCTCCGTCCCTGTATTCACTTCCATGCACATCTGCAAACATGTCCACCATAACGAACTCTGGAAGCAGAGAGGCTGACATTGGAGACTGGGGGATGAGGACACCCCAGGGCCTGCTAGAAGTGGTGGGGGAAGGATGGAGGTGGCCAGCTTCAGCCCCTGTTCCAGCCTGCTGGCATTTTCAGCCAGACTGTGGCCCACCCAGGGAGCGGAATTATGAAGGATAGCCTGGTTGACCTATGGTGCCCCCATGTGTGACAATGACAGAAAACCCTGCCAAGCCATCACTGAATCACTAGTGTCTGAGAGTAATACAAAAGAACGTGTCTTGTTTTATAGACTAAGCCTCCTTATACTCTCTTCATTATTTGGGGTTTGGAAATACAGACAGTCAGGAATGAAAGATACTCTGGGATCCTGTCCCCAAAGCCTGCATTGCCAAGAAGCCCAAGGTCACTCTTTTGTTTCCCCTGCGATTAGATTCCACTTCCTCAGTTGGATGCAGAGAGGGAACAGAAGACTGCAAATCATTAACAATTGAAAAATGAGAAGATGTGGCCTACTTTTCCAAGATTTCCCTTCAATGGAGGTGAGATGAGGTGAAGGGCAGTGGCCAGGACAAGTGTCCTGGAGGAACTCAGATCTCCTTCAATGTCCAGTAGTTCTCCTAGAGCTACCCCAAATCCACAGCTTAGAAGAATAGTCAGCTTGCTAGTCAAGTCCTCCTCCATGAAAGATTCCCATTAACCCTCTGTTTCCAACCATATAGCTACTCCTAAGCAAAATAATTAGGAGAGAATATTCATAGGGGGATATGTGCATTCCTTCTTAGGGGATGAAGGGAATTGGAAATACATTTACTCCCCCTCAACTCTCCATAGGCCCCCCTCCTCTGAGGTGCATCCTTTTAAGTTCTCAAAGGAAAGAGTCAAGATACTCTGCTTTTTCCTTGAGAAAATAAAGGGAGAATTCCGATGCTGATACTTTTGAAGTGTGGAATCGATTTTGGTTCTTTACAGTCTACTGATTAATGCGGATGTTTTCAGAAGTATACTGTGTAGAATCAGGTTACCGGTAAGGTGTTTTAGGGGTTTCCTTAAATGTATGGATTTTTTTACTAAATTATAGTCTTACTAGAATCCCGGTGCACAAAATACGTGCATTTGGGGGGTGGTTCCCTCACCTCAGCCTGGTGTGTGCCCTCTCACAGTCCAGGAGCCCTTGGGGGATGTCTGACTGACAGCTTAGATCCACTCCTTAGTGCTGCCGTAGAGGCGGGAGAGGCTCCGGCCACAGCCGCTGCACTGGCCAGCAGTGAGCCTGGCTTCTGGCTGAGCAGTGCTCCCCCTGTGGGAGCGCACTGACCACCAGGGAGCAGCTCCTGCATTGAGCATGTGACCCCTGGTGGTCAGTGCATGTCATAGCGAGCAGTTGAGCGGCCTTAGCATATCATTAGCATATTACTCTTTGATTGGTTGAACAGATGACCAGACACTTAGCATATTAAGCTTTTATTATATAGGATGTTCATTAAAATAAAGCCCTACTGTTGCATTCAAAGCTGTCACATGTCTAAATACTTGGCAGAATGGGGCATGCAGGGTAGGACCTTGGTCTGCTGCCCTGTTGATTCATTCTAGTGCATCGCTGAAAATAAGGCTTGCCTGCCATTCGATACCAGAGAACGTATTTTACTGGCATTTGCTGTTTTATACTAGAACATTCTTATTAGTCTTCTACATACTGGTGTCTTTGTGAATGCTTTTTTTCTGACACAGAGCACAGAAAAAAGTTTGGGGTAGGAGAGGATTGACATTTTCCTTTTCACTCTCCCCTCACCCCCAGGGTTCTCTGTGATGGTCTTTTTTTTTCTTTGAGAACTTTATTAAGGAATAATTGACAAATATAATGATATATATTTAAAGTATACAATGTGATGATTTGCTATACATATACATTGTGGGATGATAGTCATGTTCAAGATATTAACACATCTATCACCTCATATCGTTAACTCTGTTTTTTATTTTTTTGAGGGAGAAATAAAGACAGAAAGAAAGAGACACATAGATTTGTTTTTCCACTTACACATAGGTTGATCTTGTATGTACCCTGAGTAGGCATCAAACCTGCAGCATTGGCACATGGAGACAATGCTCTAACCAACTGAGCTACCCAGCCAGGGCTCTGAGGATTTGTTTGTTTTTTAGCTGAAAATGTTTAAGATCTACTCTCAGTACCTTTCAAATACACAGTATTGTATTATTAACTGTAGCCACCATGCTGAACATTAGCTCCTCAGAACGTATTCTTTTTTTTTTAAAATATATTTTATTGATTTTTTATAGAGAAGAAGGGAGAGGGATAGAGAGCCAGAAACATTGATGAGAGAGATTGGTCAGCTGCCTCCTGCATGCCCCCCAGTGGGGATGTGCCCGCAATCAAGGTACATGCCCTTGACCGGAATAGAACCTGGGATCCCTGAGTCCACAGGCCGGCGCTCTATCCACTGAGCCAAACCGGTTCGGCCGTATTCTTTTTATAACTGAAAGTTTGCATCCTTTGGCCTACATCTCCCCATTTATCCTTCCGCCAGCCCCTAGCAGCCACCATTCAGTTCTGTTTCTACAAAATCATTTTTGTTTGTTATTTGTCTTTTGTTAAGATTCCACATTTAAGGGGAACTGTACAGTATTTGTCTTCCTCTGGTTTATTTCACTTAGAAATAAGCTTTACCTATCTTGTTGCTAATGGCAGGATTTCCTTCCTTTTATGTCTGAATAATATTCCATTGTGTCTGAAATGTAATGAGCACTTTCTTGATGTGATGGTTCATTCACACCTATGTACAGAGGTGACGTGACGGGGGAGAGGCTGGCATTGGTAATGACTCAGTAGGAACTTTAGAAGACCTGGGGAAGAAGGATAATAGTGTGGTGAGCACAGGTGGTAAAAATTGGACTCAGCGCTGGGGAGGATGCCCAGGCTCACTCCCTTGAAGACCCTCACTGGTCCCTGTACAGAGCCTGGCATTGTTTCCGGCTCCCTCCCCTCTTTCAGGAATGGGTGCCTTGCATAGCAGCTCTGTGGATGCTCATGTTTCATATAAGTATGGACAAAGGGAAGTTTTCCCCTGGAGGCTTCGTAAGCAATGAATATGGAGCCACCGCAAAAGAACAGCGCAGATGGCCTGTGGTGACAGCGGCTCCTAGACTGCCTGGGGGTTACCTGGAGATGTAATTGTGAAAGATCCTAGAAATACCTGGGCACTGAGGTCTGGTACCATGTAGGTAGAAATTTTCAAGCCATAGATATTTGGATTATAGCTATTTAAAATGTCCTATGAACTAGAGAAGAACCCCCCAAAAGCTGTGACCATATAGCTCACCATTTATTGTTTTGAATCAGGGAAATTTTGGTACTAAATAGTGTAAACAAGATATAGAGAAATGAGATGCTGGTGGAGATTCCATTTTGTGTGAATGTGTTTAACTAAACAGCCTTGCTCTCACTGATTAGGTTTATAATTCTATGCATTTGGACTTGGATACATTGAACTAACTCTGTACTACATGAAACTTGTTGCTGAATGAATAAAAATAAATGACTGCTTATATATTATTTTAGTACATATAACATTTTACCTGCTTAAAAAGTTTTATTGATTTTTTTTAAGCTTGAAAAGTACACAAAACATGGTGGACAGTAGAACCAGAATAAGCAGGCAATTGCATTCCTCCCATTTTCTCATCTAATGGTGGTGGTTTGGGTAGTGCTACTTCTGTCCAATAGTATTACTGATAAACCAGGACAGAAAAGCAAGCAAACAACAGCCAAGCAGAACTCATATAATGGCACATCACTATCCAGGAGTAATGCACTAAATAACCCACGTGGACAGTAAAGGGACAAAAAAGGGGGGGGGGGAGATTTCAAGGAATTGATTGAAAACATAAGGAAAAGTTAGAAGTTCTCCCTTCTTTCTTACTGTAGCCATCCTGAAAACAAAGAGATCAGGTTGACTCAAGCCTATAAGCTTTGAAATACCATGAAGGACACCTCTCTGGTGCAGTATTGATGAACTGCCGTAGTCTATCACTGGCATTTTTGTTTTACTAGCCCAGTAAGAAGAGTCACTGGTACCTCACGCCCGCCTGCCTGTGAATCGTTTCACTGATGGCTGTTCATGTGGGTGGGGTGCCCCACACCATTGCATGCTGGGTGAAAGGGTTCCTTCGCTGGGGTTCCTCTGAATTCCCTTGTCAGATGGATGGGAGACCCAGCCTGTGACCAGCGGAATATCATTATTTTGTTCGCTGCCGTATTGTATCAAGAGAGCAACTACCTGGAGATGCTTTATGCCCTCACTGCTCCCATTTCCTCCGCGGGGGATTTATAGACCTATTCGAGGTGGAGCAGCAACATCGCTCTGTGTCTTCAAACAAACAGCCACCCCGCTGCCACTGATCAGTGTTCCTGGGATGGCGGTGATTGAAATTTAGCACTTAGAGCGATTTAATTGGCACCCAGATCTGTTAAACATATGCCCCAACCGTAGGCATGCCATCTGATGTGCCCACAGGGTGCCTAGCACCTCACACATGCTCACATTTTGCTAAAGAAGCAAGTTTTGAACAGCTCCTTGAAGGAAGCCTGTGTGGTGGTGTAGGAGAGGGGAGGCCCTAGAGCCCAGGTCCCCAGATCCTCAGCATTCCCTTGAACTTGGAACAAACCTAAGTCCTGGAGTTCCAGTTTGCTTGTTGAGAAAGAAGCCTTCAGAATCTCTCCCTGATGCTTAAGTAGATCAAGGCCAGTGCTAGCGGAGTGCGGCCTGGAAGGGTTCAGCACTCCTGGCAGCGCGCTGCCTTGAAAATCAAGGTTAGAATGTTCCCTTCTCACTGAGGCTAGAACTGATCCCTTGGCCTGCAGACAAAATCCTGGAAATCGGTGTCACCATTTTTCTCCTGAGTTGAAAACAGCAATTACTGGGCCAGATGTTCTAGGTTATGTTTATCAGACGAGGAATATGAACCTCAACAGAAAACACAGCAGCCCCATTTGGTTCTTTTCCTTATGTAAGAAGAAGGGGTGAGGATATCAGTGCTTAGGAACACACTGCTCTGTTCAGTCTCCCCAAGCTCCCTGCTGCTCATGGACTTCCCATCACCAGGTGGACCCTGGTCATTGTTGCAGGTGCCCAAACAGGCAGCCACGCTGGGCATGAGTTTCTGTGGGGCTGAGAAGAGGTATACCAGCTCTCTAACAACTTTGTGGTTTTATTTCAGGGAGAGGCATAGAGAGATAGAAACATCAATGATGAGAGAGAATCATAGATCGGCTGCCTCCTATACTTCCCCTACTGTGGATTGAGCCCACAACCCAGGCATGTGTCCTGAAAGGGAGTCATACAGTGACCTCCTGGTTCATAGATTGATGTTCAACCACTGAGCCACACCAGCCTGGGTTCATTCCTGTCCGAACTGGGCCACAGACTCCCAGGCCTCATCTGCATTTGTATTTTCCTCTGGCTTTAGGCAACATGCCAGGCTCCTAATAAATGGGTAGTGAGTGTTTGTTGAATTCTGAAAGAATGAACTGAAATGTTTGGGTTTCTCTGAGGGGGCAATAGGTTAGAATCAGAGGAAGATTCACCGTGACGTTAATGAAGCTTGCATTTCAGTGCCCCTCATTGGACAGGTCCTTCGCAGGACCTGCCCTCAAGTTTGAAATCATAATCTTATATCCTATTTCTTCTGGAGGGCTCCCCAAATTCCATAGGCTTCAGGACCCCGTAAAACACAGACTGGAGCCTGTTAAAACGCTGTGGCTTAGCCCCTGGGTCTTCTGCCATCCAGTGGCTTTCCCAATATTGGGAGATGAGAAGAAACTGATAGAACCAGGCCTGCCGAGAAGAAAGGGAAGGAACTAACATTTAAGAACCTCATGCTAAACCAGGATAACTTGCATTTCTTACCTAATTGAACTACTCACAGCAACGCTTTCTAGGGGATAGTATAGTGAGCTTCTGAGAAGCTAAGTAACCTGTCCGTGTGGTACAGCTTCTAGGACCTTCCACTCTCCAAACCCTCAGCTCAGTGGCTACCTTGCAGGATGCATATTTCAGAGCTTTGCAAGTCTTCCCAGAAGGTGTTAAGCCCACCAGGGTAAGAAAGGTCTAGACCAGAGGTCCTCAAACTTTTTAAACAGGGGGCCATTTCACTGTCCCTCAGACCGTTGGAGGGCCGGACTATAGTTTAAAAAAAGAAAACTATGAACAAATTCCTATGCACACTGCACATATCTTATTTGGAAGTAAAACTAAACAAAACGGGAACAAATACAATATTTGTATTTGCATGTGGCCCGCGGGCCGTAGTTTGAGGACCCCTGGTCTAGACATTCAGGTAACTTGCTGTGGGAGTGGAAGGGAGAAAGTTGGGGAAGGGATCAGGCTTGAGCAGTTTCATGGAACTCACTTGCAAACCCTTCCCCAGTCAGCATAAGGGAATGCAGTAACAATTCATTCAATTATGTTAAGCGCCCATTAAAGGAATCCTAAGCCCTCCCTTGGGCCATTTCACTTCCATGAGATTGTAATTGTTTGAGACTAACCATGATTTCTTCTTTTGCCTTCAGGTGATTCTCATTTTGACAAAGCTCTACGACTATAACCTGGGGAGCATCACTGAGAGCTCGCTTTGGAGGTAAGTAGATAAACGAGCTAATGATTGCTGTGTTATTTAATCATGCCCACCACTGCTCTCCCCCACCCCCTTTTTTCCTAAGTGAGAAGTTGAGAAGATCTCTGGTTATTTTACCCTTCCTTCCTCTGCTCTCAGTTCCCCTAGGCCATGGTTGGGGTTTATCTGCAGGCAGGCCAGATCCTTACTTCTTTACACAATCCTCCCTCTGGTCACAGTCAGATCTTTGTGCTAAACCAGGGGTGGGCAAACTTTTTGACTCAAGGGCCACAATGGGTTCTTAAACTGGACCTTAAACTGGACCGGAGGCCCCGAACAAAAGCATGGATGGAGTGTTTGTGTGAACTAATATAAATTCAAAGTAAACATCATTACATAAAAGGGTACGGTCTTTTTTTTTTTTTTTTTTTTAGTTTTATTCATTTCAAATGGGCCGGATCCGGCCCGCTGGCCTTAGTTTGCCCACAGCTGTTAAACTGTTCATTAGGTTGCCCTTATGAGTTTTGGTCCCCACAGTTCTCACTGATCTGTGATCTTAATGGAGCAGTCTGTGTCATGGGTCCATACCTGAACCAATCTCTGAAGGCCAGTAGAGCACTGCCTCTGATTGGCCAGTGCTGGGTCAAATGATAGTCTCTGAACCTGGGAGAGGATAAAAACTACCCCAGAGATAATATGCGGTGATCACTGGCTTGGGGTCAAGCTCTGAGTCTGTTCTAGATGCTGGAGGGGCAAGTCCCTAAGGGAGACTTGAGCCCGTAGCTAGGGATTCTTGGCTTAATGCAGGAAAGAATTTAAGACTTGAGCCAGACAAGAGGTTGAAGCAGAAGCAAGTATATTGAGCAGAGAGGATAAGCAAGAAAAGCCAATCCATAGATAGAGTGAGGGACCCTCCTCACAAGAGAAGGAAGAGAGACCCCAACTCTCTCTAGAGATTGAGCTTATATCTGTTTGTAGTTCCTGTGGAAAATTACTGGTATGAGGAAATAGGGCATGGAAACGTTGGGGTTAAGCTTTCCTTTACAAGGTATATTTTGTGATCTGCGTTCCCTTTAGAGTATGGGTAAACCATAAGGTATGGGTAAGGTGCTATTAATCAATCTTTGCTGGAAGTTTCTTTGTCCTAGAGGCGCCTTGCCATCTGCTTGCATCTCGGGTCAGCCCAGCTCCATGTCAGGCAGCAGGTAACAGGCCCCTAACTTAACTTTGTTTGACTTCAGTTAATTTACATAGTTCTCATGTGCTCTCCTATATTATTCTGATCTGTCGGTGCCCTTATCATAACAGTGGTTAACTTCTGATATCACTTCTGATCACCCATCCCCAAAATACACACACTTTCTCTCTCACGCACACACACGCACACACACATGTTCACACATGTGCACACACACACACTAAATGGGAGTGATTGTACTAAGAAAAGAAGGGAATGGTCTTTGTTAATATAAGAAACATTCAAACATGTGAAGAATTTTTTTGTGAGAGTTTATTTGAGCTGGGAAGCAGAAATCTCAAAGAACTGAGATAATGCTCTCAAGAGAATGGCAGATTTTTACCTGGTTTTATACCTTACAATCAAAGGAGGAGAAGTAAGTGGGTTCCATTGGTGATAGATTAGGGAGGCAGGAGAAAGCAAAGCTGGGAAACCTCTGAGATTAGATAAAAAATGAAATAATAGACACATGCTTCTTTTGCATATAGGTGGGTACAGAATAGTTAACAGCCAACAATTAACATGATGACAATAACAATGAGGGAATTTATGGTCTTCACTCTGGTGCATTTTTTGGGCCCTGAGGGTTCTCAAAAATGGGAAGTTACCCTGAAATTCCAGACATCTGTTGTTTTAGATGCAAAAAGACAATAGGCTCTGTTAAGGTCTAAATTAATCTTTGTCAATGTAGATACTGCTGTAGGGCATGACTACCCATTATAAACTGCTTTTAGTTAAAGTTTTAATTTCAGACCATCCTTTGTGGTTATTTTAGGTCTCTGAGTTTGCAAGGCCTCCATGCAGGCCTTTCCTAAGCTTGTCAGGTTAGCATGTGGCCCCTTTTTGTCCACATCTTTGAGCAGATAAAACTAGTGGGTGTTCACTGTTTAAGATCAATGGGCATTATATCACCTGTCAGTTCCTATGACTGGGAAGATTGGTTACCAGCTCTCAATCTCAGAGCTAGGGTCCAGAGGGAAAGACGCCCCCCCCCCCGCCCCCATCAGTGTCAGGTTCCACCCCTGGTCTAGTCCACAGTGACTGGGGAGGGAAGGTTGATTTACAGCAGTGGTTCTCAACCTTCTGGCCCTTGAAATACAGTTCCTCATGTTGTGACCCAACCATAAAATTATTTTTGCTGCTACTTCAAAACTGTAATGTTGCTACTGTTATGAATTATAATGTAAATATCTGATATGCAGGATAGTCTTAGGCGACCCCTGTGAAAGGGTCATTCGACCGCCAAAGGGGTCGCGACCCACAGGTTGAGAACCGCTGATTTACAGGGTAGCGATTTCATTGCATAGCCTGCATCTGTTGGGGAATGTAGTTGTTATACAAGAGGAGGATCATGGATTGGATAGACAGCCCAAAGAATCTACCATACCCTGCCAGGGGATTGTTCATGAAATTTCATTTTTACCTACTATCTGTTTTCCAGTTGGCTTGACAGTATATACAGGCAGCCCCAAGTCAATTGTTCTGCACCTCAGGAGGACTCTAGTAGACCAAGGAAAATGCTAGATTCTGTTCTTTTACTTGTTGTCAGGCATTGAACTCCTCCTCCAACTAAGGAGGTCAATTATGCAGAGTTTATATCACAAGGACATTTGTAACTGAATTAAAATGTGGGAAGTTTGGTAGAGCCTCAAAAAGTAGAGTTATTGACAGCATTAAGGGCCTGACACCTGCTGTATTGTTTAAATTCAGTCCCCGTTCATCAGAATCGCAGCAACTCTGAGTAAGTTTACGCTTCGTTGATAGATTTCTCTAATGTATTTAAATATATGAAAGTAAAAGCCGGCTTTTATACTGCAGTGCACCTGCCACATAAAGTGTAGCCGGCATATTAGAAAATTAAAAGGTGTGCAATTCTGTCTCCATGGGACAGGCTTTTAGCAGCTATAACTCTTCACCTGAGCAGTGGGAAGGGCATGCCGGAGGGACGTGAGGAACAGTTTGTCCTAGACAATGGAAGCTCATGTTCAAGGGCTCCTTTCTCTCTCAGGGCGCATTGTTACCCATGCCCCAGTCAGGGAAGAATGTACTTTTCTGATTTTACGGGAGGACTATATAAAAATGACGTGATATTTCAGTAATATTAGGCCTTTCTTCTGAGGGAGCAACCCCAGTGGTTAAGATTGGGTGAGTGTGGCAAGAATGACCCACTGACTTTTCAATCTTAGAATCAATTTCACTAAAGGATACACACACACACACACACACACACACACACATATACACATTTATATGATATACATACACCCATATGTACATACACACATAATGTACCCACATGTTTTTATTTTCTAACATCTATTAGGACTACTTATTATAATGCTTTGATAGATGAGCACAAGCCTCAATGAAAATATAGTTTAGAAAAGCAAAAAGGGAAGAAGGAATAATATTTAGAATAAACCTTGCATTTTCAGGCAGCTCACAATGCCCATCTCTGGTCTTTGGGGAACCTCTTTGGGGGGTGCTCATACAGAGGAGACATGGGACAGGCCTAGGTGGGTCAAGGGTGGGAATTGAGCCTAGATCTCCTCATGGTTCTACTAGTAGCCATCTAGTGCAGCCTTCCTTGAAGGACTGCAGACTGTTAGTACTGACTCATTTTCTCCCACACCAGCTTGTACTTTCTTCTCAGAATACCTGCCTAGGCCCACAATCAGGGGGCTTGGTAGAGGCACATGGCAGCCCAGCACTGAGTGCAGGACTTAACACATAGATGATGCTCACTAAGTATCTGTTTTTGAACAGACCAGTGAACACTACAATTCTATCTCTTCTGCATGGTCACCAATATATATTTCTGTCTCTTATTCATTTATTCAACATAGAATAATTGTTGAACTCCTTTAGTCTTATGGTTCTGTCCAGGAGAGGGAACATGGGTGGATACATTGATAACAGAATATAGACTTTGTCCTCCAGGTGTTCATTGTTTAGGGCCAAGGTCTGTGGACATTTAAAGCAGTTAAAGCGAGAGAGGTCTGTGAACTTGCTCATAACCTGCCATGTGTCATTGTATGGGAAAGGTACTTAAGCAGCCACCCAGAACTGCCAGATCCCAGAAGGAGATAAATCTAATATAAAAACTAAAAACTGTCACACAACCATGCATGTTGTAACAAAGATGTGAGTGTTGCTTCTTTACTTTGCTCATGTGTATATTTTCTCAACTAGACTTTAAGCCCTTAAACACAGCATTTTGCTGGTTTAAGGATAATAGCAACAGAGCCGCTAATAATGACAACAGTGATAGAAACTAGCTTTTATTGAATAATCACCATGTCTCAGGCATGATGCTGAGTGCTAGATATGCATCCTCTTAATTTACTTTTACAGTATATTCAGTGTCACACAGTTAGTAAATAATAGCCCACACAGTTATAAGGATGCTATTTAATAAACTTTAATCATTTCACTGCTTATCGGTCATCTGGAGTCCTATCTGCCTTATGGTTGATCATTCTATACCTAAGCAAGTAAGCAAATAAAATGTTAAACTTTTTTGAAATTGATGTGAGAAAAAGAGAGAGAAACATCGGTGGGTTGTTGCACTTATTTATGCATTCATTGATTGACTCTTGTATGTGCCCTGAATGGAATCCAACCTGCAATCTTGGTGTATAGGGAGGATGCTCTAACCAACTAAGCTACCTGGACAGGACAGAACAAATAAAATTTTAATCTTATATGTATCTGTTTTTCAAAGAACTCTGACATTCTGAGCCCTATTCTTGAAAAATACCGGGCCACTGGGAAATGGCTTCTTGTTCAACAAACAGGCACATGTACTTTTCAATTGAGCCCTTATTCTTCACAACTTTGACCAGCTGAATCGTCAACAGGGGGCAAGTGGCAAATGCCTCTGGGGTGTTAGAGTAGGAGAGAGACCAAAGGTGGCTGACCTTGTGGTGAAGTCCTAGGTCTTTTAACCTCACTGGGTCAATGAGCCCTGGATGGCAGAGTGAGAGGCCTCTGTACTGAGTGAGGGAGCTTTCACTCCCTGTTGGACTTGTTATTGATTACCCCTTAATCCTGGAGCATGCTGTTGATTTGGTTTTGTGTTGTGCTGTGGTTCACTCGGGGGAGTCAACCTGAGAAGGAAGGAGTATGAGCCAACATGGAACAATGAACTACCCCTCAGAGTCTTCACCTTACAGTGGATTAAGCTTTGAGATTTGGTAGAGCTGGCGGTTTAACCAGATTGAAGCAAGATCAGCTTCAGGGCTGAGATAAATAAAACATCAAAATCTGGATACAGTATTTCTGAGTAGAAATCTATTCATCCTTTTCCTGTCTGGTGCCAGGGTAATCAGCGAGGTGCTGACAGAGGCTTAGCTGGTGAAAAAGCCCCAGGCAATTCTGGAAGGACCAAAGCTTGCTGTCACAGCTGTCTTAAAGGGGCCCACAACCGCCAGCGCCTCCCTGTGACAGCCTGCCTGACACAGCTGACTTCTTTTCCGTTTCAGTGGTGTCTTATTTTCAGATCCACATGAAACACACACAATCTCCTGAACAGATCTCCAACATTATGCACTAGTCAGACAGCAGTTCTTGCTCTCCGTGGGACAAAGGAACATACGGTTCAAGTAGAGAGAGCGGGTTAGGTTGTCTCTCTGATTCTGCACTGGGAGCCAGACCTGTGTCCTTATCCAGGAGCCACTTTGTCCCATTCTGGGTGTGTCCCACAGCGATTATTGAGACCTGTCCCAGTGGAGTGTTTGTGGAGAGAATGGCATGGCTTTGGCCAGTGTTCTCTGGAGAGTACCCAGGCTTCAGGCTGACAGAAGCTGACCTGAAGTCGGTGACCTTGCCAGCGCCGTGGTGGTTCCTATTAGCTAGTGTTCTATTTTCCCTTCCTATTCTTCATCCAGAGAAAAGCAAAGGGCAGCTCGGGAAAGATTGTTAATCCTGCCCTAACGGAAGTTTTGCTACAAAACCCAGCTTGCGGTCACCTGTGAAGACAAGGATCTAAAACAGAAATACCCACCCTGAAAAAGAAAGAGAATAAAGCTAGAGTAGGGTCATTTCCCGGCAGGAGAATTGCTCGTGTTACACAGCCTGTTATTCATCCGGTGCAGCCCCAGTGGCCCCCGGAGACCCACATCCCCGGCAGGATGAGGAGGTGCTTTGGATCTGGTCCGTGGATTCTGTCCAGCGTTATAACTCTCTCTCCCATCTCCATAACTGTGTCACACGGAGCGCCTTGTGGTTCCTGGAATTACACATTTACTTTATTAAACCTTATTGCTATTTTTGAAAAGTAAAATAGAATGTAGGCCTATTTTAATGAGCCAATGAAGAAACAACAACAGAAAGTGAATAGAGTCTTAATTCCCACTCAGGTCTGGCTTCCCCAAGATGTGTGATGCTTAGAGTTTTGGTTGAGTCTATTCATATCCTTATGACCCGACTCGAAAATGCCAACAGATATATACTTATATCAGGGTCACATTTGTGTGTGAGAAAATAGGAGTGACTATTCATAGGACTCTGACGACCTGCTTATTTCACTTAATGAGTCACGGGTGCGTGTCCAGAGGAATACATTAAAAAAATGGGTCAGGTCTACGAGCATCAAATAGTGTGGATGTTGTGTACTGAACTAAACGATTGCACACTTAATTAACTTATGCAGCGCTTCAGGTGTCCTCAGGGCTTTTTTATCCTCATAACAACCCTAGAGACCGGGCAGTACCAGTAGCTCAGGTTTACATATCAGAGAAATGAGGCTTAGAAAAAGTAAGGAAATGTGCCCCATGGTCACACAGCGGTAAGTTGGCAGAGCTGCTTCCCGGGCGTGTTCTCTGAATGCCAGTGCTACACTGCCTCTCCATTACCTGTTAAATGAATCTTTAGCTCATTTTCCACAATATTTGCTATTAGAGTGTTTCAATAAACATATTTGTAAGCAGGTTCTTGCGTTTCGGTAATTTCCCCTCTGTGGAGTACTCTAGAGTACCAAAGGTGATACTGCTGTAGCAACATACATGCATTTATAATGTTGGTAGGTACCGGCGATTACTTCCTAAGAAGGTTGGAGCAGTTCACGTACCCATGAGCAATGACAGATTGTATATCTCCCAATGACTTAACCAGCACTGGGTATTTTCAGTACTTAAAATTTTACTAGTTTTTGGGTGGAAATGGTGGCCTGATCTGTGTGTTTTAAGGGGGTATTTCCCTGACTATTCGTGATACTGAGCATATGTTCATTGGTGTGTGGCAAGGTTGACCTCCTTCCCTACACCGCAGCAAAGGTAGTGGTTCCTTCCTCAGCAATCCTGTAGTGTATTCTGTAACTTTGTCCTACACTGCTTATCAGATAGATATTTGGTTGCGTCTGTGCTATATTCTAGGCACCTTTAGGTGCTGAGAGCATGGCATATTGAGGAAACCGCACAAGATTGCCATACAATTTTGTGTGCGCTGAGCACTTGGAGATGATTTTGGAAGAATAGAAATGGCTAGTTTTACATAGAAATGCATAGTTTTCTGTACTGTGTGTTCCCAGAGGCAGTAATACACCATAGAAAGATTTGGGGCAAAGGAAACACTTGATGGAGGTGAATTGTAGGGGGGGAATGACCTTAGTCTCATGTTGAGAATTCACTTGGAAAAGAGCAAAACTGCTGAGCATGAGGACAGTGGCTATTGAGATAAGAAGTAAGAGATGAAAGGGAGCTGACTTTGTAGGCATGAAGATTGTAGAATGGAATATGGGGGCGGCGGTCATTCCAATTGATCTTACAAAGTAAACATGAACAGGGCAAATTGGATGAGTGGGAAAGGTGAGAGGAAGAGACATATCTCAATGGCTTCCTGCCTTTGTCTTGGAGAGCAGAGTTGACAGTGAGGTATTGAATGCACACATCTGCTCTACTGACATGGTCTACTGAGCACCTGCAACTAGTGAGTGAGAAAAGGGTATGGAGACAACTCTTTTTTTTATTTTTAATCTTCTTATAGAGTTTTTACTTTTATTATTTTATTTTTTAAAACTTATCTTTATTGTTGAAAGTATTACAGATGTCTCCCCTTTATCCACACTGACCCACTCCACACCCCCACCATTGTCCCCTTCCCATCCTTCACTATTGTCTGTAAGACAACTCTTCGATGGAAGAAGCTGTAAAGGGAAATAAATGAAGAAACAGGACGTTGCATAACAGCGATCATAGACCAAAGGGACTTTCTTTAAGTGAGGACAACACTGACCATGGTTTGTAGGGTGAGAAATCAGTGGGAAGAGGGCGAAAATGTAGGAAAACGGGGCGATAAAGCTGGTAGAGAATCAGTTGGCAGAGAGGATATGAATTTGAAAATTGCACAGGGGAATTACCCAGCCACGGTAGATCAGGGTGGAGAGAGGGCTGGGCAGAGGGGGAGCATCCCTCTCACCAATCAGGGAGGCCAGAGGGGGCTCTCACATAGAGCAACTTTTCTGAGAAACCCAGAGCTGAGGGAGCTCCTGCCATTGGGGTGTACGGTCAATGGCGAATGGACTTCAGAAGAGGCTTGGAAAACTGGGAGAACTGCTGAATGGACATGGAGAGGGACTATTGGCTCAGGGACACACAAGTGCTGTGCAGGCAATGCTTGGGTCCCAGTGGGAGGGTTGTGCTTGAGAAATAATCAAGAAGGCAGTTGGCTATGAAGTTTAGGAGAAGCACTGAGAAAGCAGAAGCGAGCAAAAGGACTGTGTGGGTTAGAATGGTGGATGATGGGGTCTGGGCTAAAACAAGAAAAGAGTGAAACTGGGGTTTGGGGTCAGGCAAACAGTGAAATAGCAGGGCCCTCCATGGGATCATGTATTAAAGCCTAAGAAACATTTAATAATAGGATGCAGAGAAGTGCGACTTTTCACATGAACCTTAGAACATATGTAGCCCCCCAGGGGACTCTGGGAAAGGGAACTGGTCATGGCAGGTGGTGTTAATCAGAAGAGCGTTTTATTAAAGCTCCTGGTTAGAAATCCACTGAGCTCCATAGGAGCAGGCACTGCTGTGTTTCTGCATGTGTTGGGGGCACCTGGATCTGCTATCAGGTCCCCCACTTTCAGAGATACATGTGACAGCTCACCTCTGTACCTTCAGGAACACTAAGCAGCCTTCTCTCTTCTGGTTACAGTAGATTTTCTCCAGGCAGCTCCTCACCCAAGACCTAAGACCTGCATATTAACCACATCCCACAGTCATCGAGGGTGGGGGCGAGGGTGGGGGTGGGGTGGGGAGGGAACCCCAGATATCATATTGGTGTGATGTTAATTTCCTTTCTGGTCACCGTTTTGTTTTAGTTTTTAAGTAGTATTTTATTTTTTTCTAAATACAATTTGCTCTGGAGCCCTTGCTCAAAATGTGCTCCATTTATATTTAAACATCTTTTTTTTTAGTTTAATTTTGTGGACATTTAATTGTCTTTGGTTTCTCCAATTCCTCTTCTATTGGGTATTCATATTTCTTGGCTTTGACCATCCCACTTACTAGAATTCTCAATAAAAAAGACCATTATATGCTCCCAGGGACGTTGAACCACTTGTAGGATCTGCCAAACAGCATGTGCTCTTGAAAGGCTGTTCCATCAGCAGGTAAGCACTGGGGCTTGGGCGTTGGACTTCCTGGGTGTGAATCTAGGCTCTGTCCACGCTCTCTGAGATGGTGGGGAGGCTCCTTTAGTTCTCTGCTTCGTTTCCTCATCAGAAAAACCGGCTGTAATCGTATTTATCTTTTGGGATTATGGTGACACTTGAGCTGAATATGCATTGGTAATACAAAACAACCACTTTGGATCTTGTATTTTTCTAGTCTTTGCTTGAAACACATTTTCCCTTTTATTTGCTTTACCTAATAAGTAATGATAGACATTAATTTTGATGATTTCCTAATGTGCAAAGCACTCCTCTAAGCACTTTATACATATCAACTAAATCAATCCTCACAATAACCCTGTGAGTTTGGTACCATCTTTATACCCATTTCATAGGTGAGGAAACTTGTACACACGGTCACAAGAATGCTGAGCAGTAGAGGAGAGATGGGAATCCAGGCAGTCTGTCTCCAGAGCCCAGGCTTTGAAACCCACACAGACCATCTCCTGTGTGATCCCTGTCCTGACCGCCCTCTTCCACACAGAATACATTACCGCTCATGTGCTGTCACTTTTGCCATCTTCTCCTTTTCAAATGTATCATTTTGAATTGTAAGCACTTTCTGTATATTTATTACCCTTCCTGGGACTATTTTTAAAGGTTGCTTGTTATCTTATTCACCTTTGCATCCTCAGGAGCAAGTTCAATTATTTGTCCATATGTGTTCCCTGAAAAGGAGCACCAAGACACATATATTGGGGAAGAAGATTTTTAAAAAATTCCCTGTGTCATCTGTGGACTTAACTAATTGATGCGAAGCTTGTTCTTTGCTATAGTTCACAGGCCATCCCAGGTTAACAGAAGCTAGTGTACTCAGATGTCAGGTCTTGTTCTCGTTTATTATCATTGCCCATCAGTAGGTGACAAATATCAATTTGATTTCAGCATGTCGAGCAACACGTTGTGCTGCATGTCTGCAATGGGGGTCCCGTGAGTGTTGGAAACTGATGTGATGGTAAAGTGGGGATGAGTGAATTTCTGTTAGTGTCCCTTCATTTGTTTGCCTTCTGTTCACATTAGAGTGTTGTTTAAAAACTATTGTCATGTCGTGCCCGTTTGAATCAGTCCTGAGCACAGCACACTGTGATGTCACCAGGCAGGGGGATATGTTATAATGGCAGACCAGGCTCAGCTGTGAGCAGTGACCAGGGAGTCATGCATGTCACCAAAGCTGGCATCCAGGGAGGGGGCTTTGCCCTTTGTATCACAGGACAAGGGGAATACAAGTAGCATTAGTAGAGAATTTTAGAAAACCCTGTTCCTTCTTTCAGGTGAGGTTTCCGAGACACTGTTCATCCATGAATCAAGCCAGGGCACATTCAGCTCTGTTCTCCTCTTTCCAAAGGGAAATGGTGTGCCGAAGAGTTATTCCTCAGCACAGCTTTATTTCTTTCTCCTGCTGGGATGTATTAGCAAGGTCATCACCTTTGCTTTATTGGTTTCAAACAATCTGTGATTGTGGAGGATTATGACTTCTTAGCTAAGCTTGCAGAAGCCAGAAGCCGGGGAGGCAATCAATTCATGAAAGGCACAGGACTTATTTTTCTTTTAAAAAATGTATATATTTTTTTCTGCCAGCATTTCTGGGGACTAAGACTTAAAAAAGCATTTGAAAAGAATTGATCTTTGAATGCCCTGCTTCATCACGCCTTTCAAATAAGAACAGTGAGTCGGGCCAGTGTGAACTTAGCTTTGACTATCTGAGTTTGAAAGAAATAAGATGACTTCACAAGTCTGTCTTTTCCCATCCACAACTCTGACCCACCTTCATTGGGAAATGTGTACTCACTGCAGTGTGCCAAACACGTACCTTTTGATGCTATTGGGGACTTGGATTAGCCATGCCTACAGGTTGATAAATAAGTTCTCTTTGTGGAGGGGCAAGATTTTTTGGTCTGAAAACCCTTAGTACTTAATTACTATTTACTGGGATATCAGGTTTTGTGGGTTTTTTGTTTGTTTGTTTGTTTTTCTTTCATTGCCATCATTTCCCAACTTTCTGGGTCACCCTTTCTCCATTTGCTATTGTCATTCTCCTTGTTGAGAATTTATCACTTCTCACCTCTAAGGAGTATGAACCAGGAGGTCACGGTTTGAATCCCGGTTGGTTGGGGTATATGCCCAGGTTGTGAACTCGTTCCCCAGTATGGGGGGTGCAGGAGGCAGCCAATCAATAATTCTCTCTCTTCATTGATATTTTTATCTCTCTATTTCTCTCCTTTCCTCTCTGAAATCAATAAAAAAAAAATGAGTGTCAGAATTTAAACTCCACTCCTCCTTCTACCTTGCATGGGAAAGTTCCCCTTTCTGGGTTACAGAAAGCAATCCCAATGACTGTCTCTTAAAAATTTAACAAACAGCCGAAACCGGTTTGGCTCAGTGGATAGAGCGTCGGCCTGCGGACTGAAAGGTCCCGGGTTCGATTCCGGTCAAGGGCATGTACCTGGGTTGTGGGCACTTCCCCAGTGGGGGATGTGCAGGAGGCAGCTGATCGATGTTTCTAACTCTCTATCTCTCTCTCTTCCTCTCTGTAAAAAATCAATAAAACATATTTTTTAAAAAATTTAACAAACAAATGTTATAACATGGAGACTATCCTTTTTCTCGGCCCCAATGAGTCCCAGCCTGTAATAGCTTTGGCAGTTAGACTTTGGCTGACACCAAGTGCTTCTAATGCCTGCTGCACTCTTGATGGAAGTCTGGCCTTGGAGTTCCCCTTCTTGGCAACCCTGCAGAAGTCAGAGGCCGATACTCCCATGCTGAGATGACATATGAATCTGTGCACTCTGTCTGTACCCACTTTTTACATTTGGGTCAGTTTTTTAGTATCTATAAAACTATAAGACTCTTGCCTGGCCCATGTGGCTCAGTGGTTGAGCATTGACCTATGAACCAGGAGGTCATGGTTTGATTCCCCTTTAGGGCATATGCCCAGGTTGCAGGGTTGATCCCCAGTAGGGAGCATGCAGGAGGCAGCCAATCAATATTCTCTTTCCTCACTGATGTTTCTGTCTCTCCTTCTCCCTTCCTTTCTGAAATCAATAAAAATATATTTTTTAAAAATCCAAAAACTGTAAGACTCTTGCTCAAAAGGACCATGCTTACTTATTCATTGGGCAGTCAAAGCACATGGTACAATTGCTCCTTCAATCACCAGGAAGCATGTAGGATGAGGAAGGTGAACAGTGAAGTCAGCTACTTTCAGTGCTCCAGGCAGCAGGGAACAGCTGAGGTGGCTGCTTGCATGCAGCCTTGATTAGTTCAAGTTCACTAGCCACTATGACATCCTGAGCTACATCAAATTGCCACCTTTGCTCTTTGGTCTGAATTTATTCGTGTTCCTCATCTTCCCCAGGTATAACTCTACAGGATATATTCAGACTGAAATTTAGGGCCCGTTCTCTCAGTCCAAAGACCCATTGTAGCAGGGCAAAGATCAAGGTGCAGTTATAATGGCAAACATCAAGATGATGGGTGTGGGGTGTGTCAAGCCCTTGAAATAGGCCTTGTAGAAAGAGAAAGCAGACCAAGATTGTGGATTTTGGGTCCTCTTCCCCCCACTTCCTAGACCTGTTTTCTTCATTGATATGACACTTTCGACCACTCAGTAGTCCCCAAAACTCACCCATTGGAAATAAAACTGGCCTTATTTTTCTTGTGGATTCTTTATCTTTATGGAATAAATATTGTTGAGTTGGTTACTTAATCTATTCAAAGCTTAGTTAATTTTATTCTCTTTGATCCCATTTTCTTCATCTGGTAAATTGGACCAATAATACTTCAGCATTTCAGATTCAAGGGAGCACACATATGCTAATTTAATATTAGATTGAGGGTCCATTGTATTAACCAAGGGCAGAAACTAAAAAAAAAAAAAGCAAGGTGGTCCCCAAGAACCACTAGTGTTTTGTCAGGGTAGGGAAGTGCTCTGCCATATCTGAGAAGTCTATTATTTTGATTTTCCACAATGCTATTATAGCTGAGGCTTGCATTATATTCAAGAACAATTTTTTCAGTTAATATTTCCTATTAAGGCAGTGGTTCTCAACCTTCCTAATGCTGCGACCCTTTAATACAGTTCCTCATGTTGTGGTGACCCCCGATTTCATTGTTACAAATTGAACATAATTAAAGCATAATGATTAATCACGAAAACAATATGTAATTATATATGTGTTTTCCGATGGTCTTAGGCGATTCCTGGTGAAAGGGTCGTTCGACCACCAAAGGGTTCGCGGCCCACAGGTTGAGAACCACTGTATTAAGGGAATGGGGATATAATTCTCCTCTGGGGGTAGGGAGAAACTTATAATCATCAAGGCCACATTTGATCTGTGGAATAAATCAGAGCTCAGTGGATCCTTGAACAATATCTTCGTTTTCAACTATCCATGAAAACCTAATTGCCCATAAGTACATCTCATATAGATTTATGTTCAGGAAAAATGTATATGAAGCCTCAGATACATAATGGATTTCATTAAATTTAAGTTTCCTCTACTCATAGCATTTTCCATACATTCTTTCTTTCTTGATGCCTGAAGGGGCTGGTATTGATTCACCAAAGATGTACTGGGGGTAAGAGAAAGCCTGCTCTTAGGTCAGCTAACAGAAATCTAAGCTCCTGTCTTGTACTTGAATGTCTCTTCACCACATTTCATCTCAGTTTTGTGCTGTTTGCTGGGTGTAGGATCTGAGGAAACGGGTTAGTAACCATCCTGTAGTTGTGCCTAAGAAAATCATGCAACTAGTACTCACAAGAAAGATATCACTTGTAACTCAAGTAGAAACAGGAAGGAAAAGACTCAAGGATGTCCTTATGGGTCCTTATGTCACAACTGATGGCTTGGGGCCAAGTTGAAAGTTAGAAACAAAGGGGAACTAAGATTTTCACCTGTTAATCAGTATTTAAGAATACTTAGCTTCCTACACTGTTCTGCAAAGATCACTTTTGCATATTTTCAGGAGGTACTAAAGAATAGTCAGCATTCAAATGTGCCCTAATCAGAGGATCATAGGGGGTTTGTATTCAAAAGAATGAAGTTTACAGGCTGCCAGTCCTTAAAATTTAATTCTGAAATTTCTAAGTACTTTCTAGAAATGTTAGAAATTCTAAATGAAAATTGAATGGTTCATCAACTTGAGTTTTCCTCAAACTCTTGCAAATATGATTAAAATATTACATCCACTGGAGAGATCGTTGCTGTGTGGAGTTTTATGCAAAGTGAGCAGTATGTCCTGTGCATGCCCGAGAGTTGGTGTAAGCCCCTCTTGTTGCAGTCTGAGCACTGCCACTAATTGTGGTATCTTAGACAAACTGTTTTAATTCATAGAATCGTGGGCTCCTCATTTATAAGAAGACAAGTGTGTACTAGAGGGGCTCCGATTTTCAACCTCACTTTTACATTCCATATTTCTAAGAATGTTGCCCCTAATATTTGCCTTGCTTGAAGCAGATGTCCTCATACATTTTAGAATTGTAATAGGAAAACATTCATACTCCTGTTCCTCCTAGGATGTTTTTTCTTCAAATGTACACATCAAGACTCTTGAGTAGATGATTAGAGGTGGACAGAGGCAGGCAACACACTGTGGTTTTGCAGGTTAGGAAACCTGGTTTTCATGGCCACTGACACAGAGAACCCATGCCCCAGGTTGAAATAATAGAAACTGGAGAATTACATTGACTAAGTTAACTTCTGTCTTTGAACCTTGATTTCCATCTCATATATTGGGGATAATAATAATTCCATCAATCAGGTTACTATAAAGAATAAATAAAAAAAATTTAAGAACTTGTCTGGCATATTTTAAATTATAAGTGATAGAAACTTAACTGAAACTCAGGCCTTCTGGTTGCAAAGGGAAAAAGAGTTGCTATTGTTTACTGAAAAGCCTCTGTGAGCCTCAGTTTCCTCATCTGTAAAATGGTATTCCAAAAATTCTTTCTTAAGGTTGCTACAACTGTCTGACAACCAGATATCAAGATGGTCCATGTGCTCTGTTGGTTGTAAAGTGCCCTGCGGGTGTTAGGTATCTTTAGTTGGGAGTGGAATCAGGAAGAACTTGACCTTTGTACTTTCCCCTACCAGGGCAGGGGGCATGCTGGATGGAGCCATCCAGTCATTGTAGCTCATCGGATATAGGACTCCTTGAAAGTGTTTAGTTTGCAAATGTTTGCCTTGTAGCATGGGAGCAGAGAACAGTGCCTGCCACTTCGAGAATTCTCAATACCTATCTCTTTAATGAAATAGTGAATTAATAAGTCACTGATTTTATTTTAGTTTATGTTCTATTGGTCATATGCCTGGCAGTATACTAAGTATATGTTATACCCAGGGGCTCTTAATCCTGGGCACATTAGAATCTCCTGGGGAGCTTTTAAAAATATTATACGCGTGGCCCCACTGAAAACTGATTGAATCAGAATCTCTGTGACTGAGCCCAGACATAGGTAATTTAAAAGCTACCCAAGTGACTTTAATGTGCAAGGGACATAGAATCAATGAACTCTTGATCCATTGTTTTCCTTGACCGGGCTGCTTGCTAATGTTGCCAGTTACTTCTGAGTGTCTAGCTTTCAGGGAGCATGCTCTCCCATCTTGCCATTTGTCATAGCTTAAGTCTTCTACATTGTCCAGGGTGCAAAGTCATCATCCACATTAACCGTGTAATCTCTTCTGCATCTGGTCCTGAAGAAACACAGTCATGATGTCCATGTAAATCATAAACTTAGACCCCTTCGTCACGTGAAAGAAGACATGTTAATCAGGATGGAGCAAGTTGACAGAGATGTTGCAAATTGCTGAGGCCTGGGTCTTGGACTGATTTCAGAATCACAACTATTGGTAATTGCTCTATGACAATGTGAAATGAGGAGGCAGTGCCGGCAAGGTGGTGTGAATTGGAGGCTAATTCCTATTTGTTTGGTTTGTAACTCTGTTGGCAAAAACAAGTTAAAAATTGCCACCTTGAAGGTGCTTCTGATTATAAGGAGGGAAGACCAGATGGGCTCACTTTGCATGTTGGTTGAGGATGTCTTCAGAATAAAACCTGTCTGGATTCTTTGGAATTGTTGCCTTTTTTTTTAAGATGATTAACATTTTTATTCTTTAGTTCCTGAGTCCCATGAAAGTGTGATTTTGTGCAAGGAGCAAACATCAAAGGGTAGACAGGCATGCACATGTGTGGTGCAGGCTAAGGGGAAAGATCACTATCACTCTAAGGCAGCGGTTCTCAACCTGTGGGGCGCGACCCCTTTGGGGTCGAATGACCCTTTCACAGGGGGCGCCTAAGACCATCGGAAAACATGTATAATTACATATTGTTTTTGTGATTAATCACTATGCTTTAATTATGTTCAATTTGTAACAATGAAAATACATCCTGCATATCAGATATTTACATGACGATTCATAACAGTAGCAAAATTACAGTTATGAAGTAGCAACAAAAATAATTTTATGGTTGGAGGTCACCACAACATGAGGAACTGTATTAAAGGGTCGCGGCATTAGGAAGGTTGAGAACCACTCCTCTAAGGTGACAACATGTACCTTTGCTTTGTCACCCAGTGATCCAGTGACACTGTGAAATAACAACTCAAGGTCCCAGTAATAACACAGTTGACAGGAGGCTGTGAGATGCTTCAAGGAAGGGTGATTAGATGCCAAAATGAATGGTATCCAGGGAGCTATCAGCAGCCAAATGTGAAGTTATTTTCACTCAAGGCAGTGATTTCTACTCTGTTTTGGGGTGTCTCCAGGTATTTAAAAAACGTCATACAATTCTTCAAAATAATAATATAATTGTAGAGCATATGAATACCATAGTATGTGTTGAGCATGGAGGTGGTAAAATTCACATCATGTCACTGCTCCAGAATGAGGGATCATCGGGTAGACAGCTGATCTGCTTGATGCATCATTCCCCATAAGGACACCCCCCCGAGCACAATTGTCAGTGTCCCCAAGCCTTCTGGGACCATGCATGCCTGTGATATTCCTGCTGCTCTGGAAGAATCTGATCCCCCAACCCCCCTCCCCCCACCCCGCCCCAGGCATTTTTCCTATCTCACTGGCAAATGCCCCCGGATTTGTGGTGCATTTATCTCCCATCACCCCTTTGTTTCTCTTTTTGTTCTTCCCTTTGATTCCAGAAGTGTTTTTAAAATAATGGATAGTAGTTAATAAATAGCCTGGCAGGCAGGATACAATGAACAGTGGTGTGCTCATTGTGATAGACTGTGCTGTCTGCAGACAATTTACCAGGGCAGAGTGCTGGCATACACAGCCCCACAAGAAGGAATTATCCCTGATCTTAAACCAAAATCATTCTCGAATGTCTCCATTATTCATAAGGCGTGAGCCATGCAAACTGCAGGAGGCTGTCCTGTGATGATGCCTCTGAGCTGGTGGGTCTCCGGTTCAGGAGTCAGAAACAAGCAAACATCTGTATTTGCGCATTTGGGGAAATTGCCAACTTTCAGAGAAAGAACTTCACACTGGAGTCCAGCAGGAGAAGACAGAGTTTTCTGCTCTTCTTACCGAGTCTTTCCCCTGCCCCCTTCCGTGCTCTCCCCGATGAGCTCTGGGACCCTGCTCTTGCAGTTGCTTTTAGCTCCATCACGTTGAATGTATTTCATTATTTTCCTGTCTTGCCTCCGCTCTCAACCCTTTGATGGTAGGACAAGGTTTCTTTGTATGCCCCTCACCCACTGAAGCGCCTGGTACATTAGGTAGACTCATTAAAATTAATTGAATGAATGACTGAGTGACCAAGTGAATACAGATCCAAAAGAATATTTCTGGGATTCTCTAGGTAGGATCTAAGTCAGACCTCCTCCCAAATGTTATTGAACCCTCAGGGTCTGCCAGGAGAGGAAGGGCAGGACAAGGATTTCCACCTATAATTTGTGAAGATCCTGAGGTCACAATATCTGCATTCATATGCCTCATAGGTGGTCACCACAGTTCAGCTCTAGGAAATTCTGATGGCAAAGCTCCTTTGAAATCGGCTCAGGTTACCCTGTCTTTGGAAGGCAGACTCCCTACAGAATGCCCTTGGTTACTACAGCCTTTGAGCAGGTGTGGTTTGTGGAGGAGGTCGTTGGAGGCTTCCTAGACTTTTGACAGCAATTTCACTTAGGAACCTTACCTAACAGTGTGATTTAAACAACTAACACCCACAAAGTCAAGAACCACATGATCCCACTCATATGTGGGATAAAAACTGAAAGCAACAAATGAACAAACAAGATACACAAAACTCATAGACACAGAACAGCCTGGTGGCTACCAGAGGGAAGGAGGGTGTGGGGTAGTGAAGGGTAAAGAGGATCAAATAGATGGTAACAGGAGGAGACTAGACCTTGGGTGCAATATACACATCATGTATCATAGAATTGTATACTGAAACCTATATAATTTTATTAACCAATGTCACCCCAATAAATTTAACTTTAACACACACACACACACCTGACTCCTAAGTGCCACTATGTCTTCCCAGATTCTATTAAGAAAAAACAAAACAGCCCTGGCCGGGTGAGTTGGTTGGTAGGAGTGTCGTCCAGTACATCATAAAGATCGTGGGTTAGATTCCAGGTCAGTGCACATGCAGGAGGCAACTGATCGATGTTTCTCACATTTATGTTTCTGATGCTCTCAAAAGAAAAAAAAAAGTAAGAAAGGAAAACAAACATTCTTGGGTGAGGACTAAAAAGTGAAAAGCATGAAACAAGATGTAGCTGATTCAAGCACGTGAGACACAGACACAGACAGTGCTCTCCTGCGTGGGTGTCATGCCTGTGAGCTGCTGTTTTCTTTAATACAAGGACAGTCATTTATAATGAGATGCACTAATGCACACTTAATGCAGAAACCTACACATGCCAGCTTCTGCATATTCCCAGTGGCAAAATGAGGCAAGGCCAGCAGAGGGTTCTGCAAACAATTTGTATTCAGATATACGGCAGCCCTGCCTTTTGCTTTTCAGGGTAAGCCCATGACTGTTGACTCGCAGCAGAATGACTCTGCTAGGAGTGACCTTTCCTGGCATTTTTCTAGCCAATAGGTCTTAACCCTTTAATTAATTCATTTGCTTAAGCAAAAGGGGGCCTTCCCATCCCTTTTCTCTTAGCAATCATCATTTGACACCATCCTCAAAATTATTAGTTCAGGAATTTTAATGACTGTGCATCATTTATTTCACTACTTTTCATTTTAGATGTATAATGTATAGTGAAAAGCAGATGGAAAAAGGATGAACAGTTGAGATTTTAGAAATATTTTGTTCTTGCCGAAACCGGTTTGGCTCGGTGGATAGAGCGTCGGCTTGCAGACTGAAAGGTCCCAGGTTCGATTCCGGTCAAGGGCATGTACCTGGGTTGCGGGCACATCCCCAGTGGGAGATGTGCAGGAGGCAGCTGATCGATGTTCCTCTCTCATCGATGTTTCTAAATCTCTATCTCTCTCCCTTCCTCTCTGTAAAAAATCAATAAAATATATTAAAAAAAGAGAAATATTTTGTTCTGGAAAAATTCATTCTTTTCTGGTCTTCCATATAATCCCCTTCCAAGTCCCTGGTATAAGGTAAGCCATCCTGGAACATGAAGAGCTCTGATTTCTCACCTGTGAGGTCTGCACCTTTCCTGTGGATGTTTTAATGTGTCTAGTCATCAGCATACATACTTTAATAGCATTCTTTAGTTGCATGTAAATGCAAGTAAAAAAATACTCTTCTCTTTTCCTATGAAATTACATGTATATACAATCATTCTCACTGGAGAAAAAGATGTGACAGATATAGAAAGTTTCTTTGCTAAAGAAAAAAAGTAAGAAAAGGTAGACATGAGGGGTGGGTAGGAGCAAACTGTGAACTAGCCTCTGTGTGTTTGGGGCAGCCTTCCTTTTCCTGCCTCTTTTTTGCCTCCGCCCTGGAGATTGGACTGCCTTTCTACATAGACATTTTTGGAAGAATGGTTATGGTTGGTCTAATATCTTACTACTACTAGATGATTTACTGATTCTCTTTCTTCAGGGTTAACTGTTAGATTTGACAGTCTATTTGTGTATCCTGTCTTCTTTCCTAATGTTTTGTTATATTAATTTTAATCATACAAGATTATAATTTGTGGCCATTTTTGAACTACAAAATGGTTCAATCTAATAATAATAATAATAGAGAGTGATACTCATTTAAACTTTATCATTTGTTCAGCATGTCACACAGACCATCTCATTTAATTGTCACAGTATCCACTCCAGTAATTCTTTTTTTAATCCCCACTTTTCAGATGAAACACTTGAGGCTCAGAAAGGTAAAGTGACTGTTATATTAAAAGGCTGATAAGGAGGAAGCCAGTATTAAAAAGTGTGCTCTCTTTGACTTCGGAGCTTTCAGTTCAGGGGACACATATTATTTTGAAAATAGCTATTTTTTGTATGAGTTTTCTGTTTTTGATAATATAATTCTTTTTTTTATTGTCTAAAGTTTTACACGTGTCTCCTTTTTCCCGATTGATGTCTCCCCCACCCCCAGCCATTCCCATCCCGGGCAAGCCCCCATGGCCCCAGTGTCTGTGTCCATTGGCAAAAATAGCTATTCTTAATTGCTTATTGAACTGATCTTACTTTAGTATTTTTTATCTTAAAAGTACTAAATCCCCTGATTAAAATTTACATTGATTTTACTCTCTCATTACTACAATGAATGCCTTGATGGACTTCACTCTTAGTTTACTTATAACTGTATGTTTTAGCTGGGTATAAATGAATTTGCTGTCTCCTGAGCTCCTCCTGTGTTATCCAAAAATGGGCAGTATCTAATATGAGCCTCCAGATTTGCCAACAAGGAAGTTATCTTTTTTTAAAAAGTCACCTTTCACTTTCGAAGTGTTTTATTTTAGAATCTATTTAATGACAGAACCCTAATAGTGTGTTCATATAAAACATTTGGTTTGTGCCCAGATTTCCAGGAACCCAGCTATTGTAGAGACCCTGCTACACTTGTAACTCCTTTTCATCAAGAAAAGCTTAACCAAAACATTGCGTTCATGTCTCCCTGGAACCTACTGTCCCTTGGACTCTAGTGTTACCCCCTCAGATACTGGACAGTGGTTTTCTATGGTGTTGTTTTGCTGGGAAGGAACAATTTTTACCATAAAAACACAGAAATAGACTCACAGCAATTATTTGTGAAAAGCTACATGAACAGTTTTCAGGTTATCTAGACATAAAAGGAGAAACTGGTTGTCTAGCCTGAAACATTCTTATTTCTTTCAAGCAATTGTCAAATAGAGGCAACTGTGTGAGGGGGGAAATTCTGTTCGGGATTGGAGCAACTCAGGCTGTTACCCTGGGGTCTTAATGGGAGTTTGAGGCTATCCAGAGGGTCTGTCAATTAGCATCTGTATTTCAAGTCAATTTCATGCTAAGCAGGGTGCCAGTGTAATTTGGGTGTGAAGTTGCTGCAGTAGGGACAGCCAGTTGAGTGTGGTGGTGGGCCCACCCAGGAGTTCAAGGCAGAGTGTGCACAGTCTAGTCTACCTTGTGGAAAGCTAATCATGCAGAGGGGGCAGCATGACCTGGCTGGCTGCAAGGATCGCTGGGGGAGTCTGAAGCTCCTTGCTGCAGAGGAAGAGGGGATAGGGGCAGGGACCTTTGTGCTACTCAACAGAAAACCTATAGAAGACAAGATCCAGAATCTTGAAGCTTTGCCTGCTTCCAAAGAGGACGACTGCCAGAGTCTTGATATTTTTAACTTGTGAGGACTCAGTGATTACAGATGGATATATTTTAGTGCATACAGGGTGGGGCAAAAGTAGGGTAACAGTTGTTCATATGGAAAATAATATAATAATAAATAATAATACCAAAATAAACTCTGTGTACTTACAACGGTACATCTACTTTTGCCCCACCCTTTTGCTGTATAATATATAATATAGGTTCAAAGAGTTAAAGTATAGCCCTAACCGGTTTGGCTCAGTTGATAGAGTGTCGGCCTGCAGAATGAAGGGTCCCAAGTTCGATTCTGGTCAAGGGCATGTACCTTGGTTGCGGGCACATCCCCAGTGAGAGATGTGCAGGAGGCGGCTGATTGATGTTTCTAACTCTCTATCCCTCTCCCTTCCTCTCTGTAAAAAATCAATAAGATATATTTTTTAAAAAAAGAGTTAAAGTATAATGTTAGTAATTTTTGAAGTAGCTATGTTTTAGAAAGTATGCAGGCATTTCTGTAGTATAAAGGTATGTCCTGAATGAGCAAAATAATTACTTTGCATAGATCAGAATATCTGATGTTTGTTGAAAGC
The DNA here is from genome assembly GCF_963259705.1 of Myotis daubentonii. NCBI lineage: Eukaryota > Metazoa > Chordata > Mammalia > Chiroptera > Vespertilionidae > Myotis > Myotis daubentonii. The sequence continues at coordinate 50,481,563 of NC_081852.1, read as the reverse complement.
AGAATAAAGACTTATAAAGCCCTGGATACTTACAAAAATTACACAAGGAATGCATTTTGGTGACTGTTCTTGTAGAGAAAACAATTCGCATTACAATCATGTTACCTTAATTGAGCAGGGGTTCCTACTCATCTGCCGCTCAGTGATGTCAGCAGGGTCATGAGCATCTGCAGAGATAGAGAGGGTGATGGGGGCAACTCTTTCAACAAAATCCTTCCATGCCACCTAATCCTCTTGTTCTTACACTTCCCTTTATTTTTCTTTTGTTTGCCTTTTGCATACATTTCAAAATAGCTTCTGAATGTATGCCTATATTTATGTAGCTGTAATGTAGTGAAATTTGTATAATTTTTATAATTTTAACAAATATTGGAACTTTTATTGTTGATTTGTTTTGCTTTTTTTTTTTTTTACCAGAATGGGTAGTTTTATCATATCCATTTGACTAAAATGTTTCTTTCAATCATTGAGCAATTTATCATACACCCCTGTCATCATACATTTCTCACTAGAACAAGGTGTTTAAAATGAAAAAGTAAATGATCATTTGAAGAGTCCTTTCAAAAGAGTGAGAAGACAAAACACTGACTGAGAGAAAATATTTGCAAAAGACATATGTAATAGAGGATTGTGATCCAAAATAAAAAGCACACTTAAAACCCAACAGTAAGGAAATAACTCACTTAAAAACAAACAAACAAAACAAACAAAAAAACGCAGGCAAAAGGTATGAACAAATACCTCACCAAAGAAGATAATGCAGGTGGAAAATAAGAATATGAAATGATGTTCAACATCATATAAGGAAAATGCAAATTAAAACAATAGTCTTATACTATACACTTTTTAGAATTTCTAAAATCCAAAACACTGGAAAAACAAAATGCTAGGGAGAATATGGAGTAATTGGAACTATCATTTATTGCTGTTGGGAATGCAAAATGGTACAGCCATTGGAAGACAGTTTGGCAGATTCTTACAAAGCTAAACATGATCTTACCTTATGACCCAGCAGTCTTACTCCTTGGTATTTACTCAGATAACTTGAAAACATGTCCATACAAAAAAAATCTGCATATGATGTTTATAGTGTCTTCATTTATAATTGCAAAAGTGTGTATTTAACCAAAATGTCCTTTAGTGGGTGAATAGGTACATAAACTGGTAATTCCAGACAATGAAATATTATTTGGCACTGATATAAGGTATCAAGCCATGAAAAGACAGGGAATAACCTCTAATACGTATTACTAAATGAAATAAGCCAATCTGAAAAGGCTACATGATTCCAACTATATGACATGTGGGAAAAGGTAAAATGTGAAGATTAAAAAGGAATCAATGGCTGCCAGGGTTTGGGGTGAGGGAATAACGAATAGGTAGAACAAAACAGAATACTGGGGAGGAGAGGAGTGGTATTTAGGGCAGTGAAACTATACTGTAAGATACTCTAATACAGGATACATGACATAGTATGTATATTTGTCAAAACCTACAGGATGTACAACACCAAGAATGAGCCCTAATGTAAACTGTGGACTTTGAGTGATGGTTGATGGGCCAGCATAGGTGCATCCATTATAACAAGTTTACACAGGTGCAAATGTTGGTAGTGGGGAAGACTGTGTGTGCTTGGAGACCGGGGGAATATGGGAACTCTCTATAATTTCCACTTAGTTTTGCTATGAATCCAAAACTGCTCTAAGAAATAAAGCCTCTAAAAAAGAACACACAAAAAAGTCTTTGAACAATTCTACGTTTTATGATCTCTGTCCTTTGACTTTCTGATCAGCAGTTGTACCTGTATGTATTGTTTGTTTACCCTTATAAGTCCCTCAAAGGGGAGCAGGGGATTTGTCCAGGTAACCTAGCCTGCTGCAGTCTTCCTGTTGAGCTGAAGTTTAGGTAGTCTCACCGCCCACCATGTCCCTCGCAAGGCAACCCTATAATCTCTTACTCTGTTGAGGTTCTTCATTCGTGCTCAGTGGTGGCTGTATGTTGAGCACGTGACATGTGGAAAATGCTCCAAGGAAATCAAAATTTGTCCTTGGCTCAAAATTAAAGAGCCCAAAATAACTTATCCCTTTCATTCTTTCTTAAGCTCTCCTGCTCACCACCTGAGGAGACCTGTCTATTCAGTAAGACTGTCCATTTACAAGTGGCATTTTCAGATTCTTGACCTTTTTATGTATTTCATGGTGGTTTTAACTTCTAGGACTTCCAAATTTCAGCAGATCATAGGGGATTTCTCAACTCTGTAGACAGTACAACACACAAGAAGGCAATTTCTTAGATTTCCCTTGAGGGGGTAAGGTGCTTGAATTGTATGAGGTAGGACCCTTGAGAGACTATAGTTTTCCTGGAAACCTAGCCAACAGGGGAAAGAAATAAGCATTGTTCAGACTGCATTTGTAATGGGCAGGGAAGGGATGCCAGCCTGCTTACCTGGTTTGATCATCTTGGCACCAGATCCTTTATGTTAATACTCACAGAGGGTTTATAGTTTCTTACAGTTTCTCCTGAGTCTGTATAGTTTCTACTGAGGTACCAGTGCTACAGATGTTTTGATTCTCAGGTCCAGTGTGAGATGGAGGCTCCCCTTCCTCCTCAGCCTAGGCCTCCAGTGTACTGATTTGCAAGGGAGATGATTTCTGTAACCTGTCAGGATGCTGACAGCTTTCAATCAAACAGAAGAGTCAGATAGAGGATATACAAAGAGGTCAGGAGGATGAGAGAATTTTGTAGGTTGGCATCCTTACAAAGAGATCGAAGACAAAGTTACACTCAATCTTATCTTCCTTATTTCAGGAGATGGGTCACGTTGGTTGAGCCTGGTAAGGACCTGGGAGGCGGAGGCATTCAGTAGGATTGCATGTGAGGAGCTGGGTGAAGGATGGTTTCTTGAGAATGAGTTGTCAGAGTGCTGGACTCTTTCCTGTTCATGGGGTGAAGGAATGGGCTTCAGGACAGTTTCACCTCTACCCCCCAAATTTTGTAATACAAACACTGGCATCTGAGACGGAGACACAGCGTTTTGTGGAGTGGGGTCTGACCTCTGCCTAGGAAATCTAGAGGGAGAGGCAGGAGTTGACCACTGCAGGATGCTGGGTCAGAGAGGGTGCTGTGCTTTGGTGCATTGGGGCTGGAGAAGCCGGAGTGTTTGGTGAGGAAAAGAATGTCACTGGGTTCCTCTCAGGTCTTCAGGAGGCCAAACGTGAAAAGGGTTGGAGTTGGGTTGCCAGGTGACTATCATCTGGGGGAAGGGTCTCTCTCTAGTTGGTACTTGGACTAGAGATACAACCATTCAGGTCATGAACACGAGGGAGGGAGCTCAGCCAGGGGCCCTAAAGACTTCACCAAAGAAAAGCGTCTCTTTCACCATCTGCCAGACCCAGCGTCTCTGCTGGAAAACAACCAGCCATTAGAATGGCCCTTCCCCCTTCCCCCTTTTCCCTGTCCTGCTCTCCTGAAGAGAGTAGATTAGAGGTAGAGAGCAGCAGCCCACAGCCCTTTCCTACCTGAAAGGGGGAGGAGGGTTCAGGATAGGAAGGTAGGAAAGAGGGAAGGAGAAGGGGGATGATAGAATACAGTCAAATACAGCTTTTTTTATCTCTGTCTTCCACTGGACATTTTATGTATGGAATTAAGATAGCACATGTGTTTTAAAGTGACTTTGGAGATATCTACTACATTGAAATAAACAAAAAGTCCCTGGTCAGGTGGTTCAGTTGGTTGGAGTGCCGTCCCTTAGACCAGCGGTCGCCAACCTTTCAGACCTCACGGACCACCAGTTGCGACAACTGCCTTAGACCAAAAGTTTATGGGTTCAATCCCCTGTCGGGGCACATACTGTAGGCAACTGGTTAATCTCTCTCTCTCCCTCTCTCTCAAAACAATAAATAAATAAAATAAACAAAAAGCCCAGGGACCTCCCACAGATTTGATCTAGGAGTAGGGCAAGATTCCTCCAAAAGGCTAATATTTAAGGGAAGATAGAAACAAACGTGTTTAAAGTCACTAGTCAGGTTTGTTAGGCACCTGGTTACAGATACAGGTGGGAATGTGGATGTGGGTCCTGCATCCCTTGTGGGCATGGGGGCTCTGCCCTGCAGCTCTTGCTCTGCGCCTGCTTCTCTTTGCCCTGGTCCCTGTGTTCTGGCCGACTGTGGTGACGGGGTACCAGTGATGTGAGTGGAAGACTCATTTTGGGGGGGGATTTAATATTATAGCCTCTGAAGAAGGTGGAGGATTTGTCACCCACTCCCTCAAACCTATCTGAAACCATAAACAGTCTATGGGAGGAAACCTATGACCATCGTAAATGGGATTATACACGAAGCTTAATACACGAAACCAATCACATCCATGGTGAAACTGGAGCCCTGTTTAGAATGACTATATGATTTAGCTTTCAGATTGGGACTCCTTGGAGAGGGGGCACTGAGAATAATCATGTTGAGATAACAGGAATGCTCTGGGGTTGTCCTGAGCAAACCAGGACAGAGATGAGCATTCCACTCACATTCTGCTGCTTCTATTCGGTAGAATTATTTTATTTTATTTTATTTGCTGGAAGCAAGAGATAGAATCATCCCCTGCTTTTGTGCAGCTTCATGCCATTCACTGTGCAACACTATTACACATCCCCTGAACGAAGTGGCTCTGGGAATTTACTGTTTATTCACTTCATGCTTCATGGCACTGTGGCTCACACACTCGCATATCAGAATCCAGCCAAGCACTTGAACCGAGGTATCTGATTAGGAAGCAGTGTATTTCCCCGGGATCCTCACGGGCTCCTGGTTAGAGGTCCCAGCACATACTCTTCCCCAGGGCAGACTACATTCAGGAGTGTGAGAGAGAAAAAATGACCTCTACTCTTAGCACAGGGGATGGGGAGTCCCAATTAGGTTTGCTCCTTGTAAGAGCTGGTGGGGCCAGGGTGGGAAGTATATAAGATTTAAAAGCAGGAGACCTGGATTTAAGTCCATCACTCCTGCACTTTGTAAGATTTATCAAATATTTATCTTCCCTGAGTGAAGAGGGCATTGCTATCAGACTGTGTTTAAGAGGTCGGTATTACAGAGAACATTAACATTCATTCTAGGTTATACAGTGTCCAAGGCAGTCATTATGAAAGCCCCTGTTCTTTTTTTTAACACTAATTTTCAATCAGTTTCAGGTATACAACATAGTGATAAGATATTTATATACCTTAATGTTGTAATATACCCCACGAATCACAGAAGGACGCCTCAAGAAGTCGAATTAAAGAGTCACATTTATTGCAATCTGGGACTACGAGGGAGCCATGCACTCCAAATCTCGCAGTTCCCTCCCCAGGCCTACCACCAGATTTATATAGGCAAAGATCACAAAGGTATCGATTACATCCCAAGATTTGGAATGAGGACCCTGGTTTGCACAAAGCAGTTACAGAAGCGAGATTGAGCCGATTAGTTATCTACAACGATAAATTATAGTTTTGGGTCTTCGGACCACTGAGTTGACAGAGACACATTATCTGGAACCCTTGGGCCTTGGGATAATTGTGCTGTTGTGGTTCCCAGGTACAGAGGAATGTGCTTTCTAAAACCAGTATGACCACAACCAATGGGGTATTCATATTACAATCAATAAGACATTCAATCGAATGGGATGATTTATATAATTCAGAAAATCAAAGTAACTTTTCTATTGTTAAACAAAGCAAATAAGTACAGAAGCCAAACAGCAGGGTTAAAGTTAAACTTCAGTTTCTCCCTGAGATGATTGCTACCATCCTTCATTAGGAAGTGATCACCTGGTAAGTCTAGTACCTATCTGATAGCATACATAGTTATCACAATATAATTTTTATTTACTATTAAAATTGAGTAGAAAACTTTTTCAGCCTGGGTTTTTTTCTCTCTGCATCTGAGTCCAGATGTAGAAACTTCTGGTAAGGAGATAATCACTTTTTTTTTTTTTTTTTTACTCTTGGCCAAATTCATTCTCTCTCTCTCTCTCTCTCTCTCTCTCTCTCTCTCTCTCTCTCTCTCTCTCTCTCTGTGAGTGTCTCCCCCCCTCCCCCTCCGTCCCTCCTTCCCTCCCCCCCATTGTTGGTGAGACAATGTGTGGGTGAGAGCACAGTCAATGGAAGAGTCCAACCAAATGTGTGTTATTAGGAAGCCACCTTGCTCAGGTGCTGTTGTGTCTGGCAGAAGGCCCTGTGATAAAACAGGTGCAGATTCTCCCCCCACAGGAGGATGGAGCGGGCAGGAAGGTAAAAAAAAAAAAAAAAAAAAAAAAAAGTCACAGCGATGAGAACTTAATTGGTGAGTTCAGGGAATAGTAAACAAGATAGGAATTCATCTAGTGTTCCAAAGATGTTCCAAATGAGCTGCAGCTATTGAGAAAACAATTGCTGAGGAAGAAGTTAGCACAGGCTCCCAGCCAATTTGGCTTCTGTTTCTGACACTTGAAGTGAGCACCGCTCACAGGAGCTGTCAGGTATTTCAAATATTTGTTCACTGCCTTGACTGCAGTGGAACAACCCCTGGGAGAGTTTGAGGGTCTCTAGGACCCAGAGATTGCCGAGTCAGTTTGCAATTCATTGATCAACACTGATTGGATTCAGCACTTAAGGCAGTGATGTTAGTGGGGAACTGAGGGTGGGTTTGCCCAGGGATATATTTGGCAATGTCTGAAGACATTTTTTGATTATTTTGACTGAGAGTGGGGTGCTGCTGGCATCTAGTGGGTGGATGCCAGGGAGGCTGCTGAACATCACCAGTACCCAGGGCAGCTCCACACAACAAATTAGTGTACCCGGAAGTAAATAGTGTCAGAATTGACAAACTCTGGCCTTACCTAACTGCAGATATAGCACCATGGAGAACACAAAACAATAAGAAATATGACCTCTGCCCTCGAGAGATTTAGGGCTATGGCTCAGAGACCAGTCCAAAACACCCATTCATTAGTTGAAATAATTCCACATCCAGCAATATTTCCTGAGCACTTACTATGTGCCAGGGACACTGCAAGGTTTTAGTAATGCTGGTAGCTGTGGTGCTACCTGTCCACAGAGGCTTAGCATTTCCTGAGGAGGACACATGCTAAAAAGGAAATCACAGAATTCACAGTATGATGATCTAGCTCCTATTTGGAAGGGAAAGCCAGTGCTGCCCCGACAGGGGAGAACAGGAAGGCTGTCTTTGGTTGGCTGGTCAGGGGAGAACTGTAAGCTGAGAAAAGTTGGCCAGGTGAGAAGTGAAGGGAGACCAAGGCAAGCAGAGGGAGCCATGTGGCTCCAGGCTCAGAGGCAGGGAAAAGTGTGTGGTTTGCATAATTGGATGGGTAGGAAGTGTATATAGGTAGGGGGTAGTCAAGCCAATAAATCTAGTAAGAATGCAGAGAAAGGAAAAAGAAACAGATAAGGCTCACAGGGAAAATCTAGGGGAAGAAATCAAGACTTGGGGGGCGGGGGTGACATGGGAGTGCACAGGCTACAGTTCAGAGAGAGAAATAAGCACAGCTGGCTTCCTGGGTTAAAGCAGAACCTGAGAGAAAGAAATGTCAGTGTTCACCAAAGAAATGGGGCCCTTTGGGGACATCATATGTAGTGATGGGGGGAAAAAAGGGAACATTTTGGAAAAGTAGACGCTTCTTAGTAAAGGGATGGGTACAGGCAACTTTGCGTGGAAGAAATGAAATCTCTAGCAGGGAAAATCATAAGATTAAAAGCAAGGACTTGGACCTGGATGACTGATGGTGTGATGGGGAAAAGTAAAACCTATTGCTGTTGGCAACTGTCTGTTTCATTCCCTTAGTAAATATGTTGGAGTGTGTTAGTACCAGACCCTGGGAACATATGGGAGAGCAAAATAAAAAATGATTTTTGCTCACAGGAAGTTCAGGACAGACTCCACTAAAATTAAAAAATAAAAAGGTGTTCATAGTTAAATACTGAGCTGTATGGATATTTGTACTTATGAAAATGTATGATTAGAGCCTGGCCGGACGCGATCATCAGCCTATGAACCAGGAGATCACTGTTCAATTCTCAGTCAGGTCACATGCCCAGGTTGCGGGTTTGATCCCCAGTGTGGGGTGTGCAGGAGGCAGCTGACCAATGATTCTCTTTCATCATTGATGCTTCTATCTCTCTCTCCCTCTCCCTTCCTCTCTGAAATCAATAAAAAATATATTTTAAAATGTGTGATTAGAGAATTCAAGCTAGACAAGAGTGACAGGATGGATTTTTTTGAGAAAGGAATGAAGAAGAGGTATGTAGAAGTTGACCTGGAAAGTGGGGTGGGTTGGGGAGGGAAGGTGTGGGGATTCCAGCAGAGGTATTGGCCTGTGGAGGGAAGAGTCATGACAAGGAGAACTGGGATCTCCTAGAGGACTGGAATGGGGAAGGGTGTGAAATGGTGGGGAGAGCAGGAGGGAAGGGAGAACGGATGGGAGTGGAGTCCCGTGCGGAGGGAGAGAAATGGTCAAACATGCATTTCTAAGGATCCAAGATGAAATGCTGCCAAATCATGTAGGAAAGTACTGCAGAAAATCAGGAGAAAGACTGCAAGGTCATATTGGGGTCAAATGCATTGGTTTGTTCCTTTTTAAGAAATGCTCAAGGGGTAAAAGATAAGACTTGGGGATCAACCAGATAAAGAAGATGGAGGTGTCAAGGGTGGAGGCGAGGTGCCTGGAGTGCCTAATAGGATAGATAACGGAACCATTCCCTGAGAGAGGAAACTGGCAGGGGACCCATTTGGGAGGAGATTACAAGTTCAGTGTTAGAAAGGAGGATTTGGAGCTGTGTTTGAGTTATCCAGAAGGAGTTTCTAACTGCAGGTCTGGGCCGCAGATAAGCAGCCACTGGGCTCCTGCTTGATTAAAAGCTGACACTTCCCTCTGCAGAGACTGGCTCCTTGCCCCTGTCATAGTCCCATCTCCTCATAGTTCCATCTCCGTTCATCTGCAGGATTGGAAATGGTGCATCCCACCCCTGCCAGCGCACAGCACCACTAATCTGAAACTAAGCAAAGAGCCAAGAGAGTTTAAATCCAAGATCAGGGATGAGCATGAGTTGAGGGGAGAAGGAAAGTGAAGGGTCAGGCATCAGGTCAGTCCAAAGAGAGGCACACTTCCGTCTCATGTAACTTGCAGAGAGAGAATTGGGTCTCACCTTAGCCAGTCACATAAGCCTAGAAGTAGCTGATTAATGCTCTGCTGGCTAAGGAGCTAATAGGATGATAGGATTGTATTTTAGAAAGGGATCCTCAAAGTTGTCTAGATCAACCCATGCCTCTTACAGTTGTCGATGAAATTGAGGTCTGGAGAGGATACGGGTCATATCCACGTTTACTCTACTTATTAATGATGGTGTGGCTGCCATTGGCCCCCATCTATCTCACTGACCTAGTTGGTCTATGCCCCAGAATTTAGACTGTGAAGAGAGTGACATACAGTATTATCTCACTGCTCTGCACTGTGAGTATAAATGTTGATCGCACAGCCCTAGGCCCTTAGGGGAAAGTGTCCTGTGGCTTTTTGTTAGAACACACAAGTCACCCCACAAAAGTTCAGGAGAGTTCATATAATGGCATGAACCTTAAAATGTAGCAGGTTGTTACAGTTTCTGGAATTTTTAGCTATCGCTATTCCAACAGGAGAAAGGGGGGAAACAGTATTAATAGCAAGTTAATAACTTTGATTTTAAAACCCAGCATCTTCCTCCTTTCCCCCAGCAAATGTTGTAAATTCTGGGAGTTTATGGTTTGCTTGAGGGAGCAAGCTCCATCAAAGGTGTTTTAATCGGCTTTGAGTTATTTTCTAAGTGCTTATTGAGATGACTGAGGACAGTGATTTGAAGCCAATCACAGAGTTGGGGGAGATGGGGACTCACTGTGGTCTTCCCTCTGACTGGGTGTACCTGTTGGTTGTCTTGGTTTGAGGGAACTTAAGAGCGAAGCAAGGATGAGATCTGATTGCCTTTTCTCCATCAGTGGCAGGTGACTCTTGTTTTCCCTTTTGTCACCTAAAAGAATGTGGTCTGGACACAGGGCACTTCTTAGGGTTCTGCCCCCCAAGTGCTCAGTTTCAGTAGCCCCCCACAGAGTGGAAATGGATGGCCTGGTCTGGGGGTTCATCCCTCCCTGCCTTTAACACTTACAGAAAAACTTACTTTTCTGTGTTAAGTCATGAACTCAGATCAGACCAGCTCTCCATCTGTCTATATGCCTCAAAGCCCCACTGAAAAGCAAACCAGGCAGTTGAAGCGGTGGTTGGCTTGAGTTTCCATTTGTTCAGGCCACAATAGCTGCCTCACCACCCACAGCATCCAGCAGGGTGAGCTCCTCTCTCCTTAACAGACAGAATTAAGTTGCATTTCATCCTGTGGCCATTCTCTGAATCCCCAGTGGCCAGCATTTCTGAGAAGGCTGTGCACCTGGGCTTTGGAGATGTAAACACCATCACATTTACATGAAAATCCATGAAGTCCCTTCCTGGGTCTTTACTTATAAGACTTTTAGGTGAAGAATCAGTATATTTCAGTTCCAGCAGCATTTCTGTTGCCTCTAAGTCCATCCACAGTGTTCAAAAGTTTGTTTACTAAAGCCTGGAGGCCTTGGGTTCCAGCACTGAATAATGAACATTCTAGTGCCCACCGCTTTAAACACTTTCTAAATGTGTGTCCCCTTCTGTGCAAAAGGCAGGTTTATGGAAAGGAGACCTTCTATTTCTCAGTCTAAAGAGAATGACGTAGAGGAGAGGACACTTTGGAGCAGGAGCCATTTGGAGGGAGAAGATCATACATTCAGTTTCAGAGAAGTTGATTTTGAGGTGTAATTGGGACATCCAAGAGGAGCTATCTTGACTGGCCAAAGAGAAGATACTGTAGCAATGTGGTCCCTGCATTTTTTTCTTTGTAAGGCCCAGGGGCACTGCCATTGTAATAGAGGCTCACCATCTTTCTGTCTATTGTATTGACATAAGAAATGTCCAAACCTTAAGAATTGTGATGAGTTTGTTTGACAACTCATGGCAACTATCGGGAAGCAAAATCTCAACAGATTGAGAAAATGCTCTAGAAAATGGCAGCGTTACCACTTATTTTATACGCCAGACTCAAAGGGAAGACGCAAGGGCGTTACATAAAATCCATTGGTGATAGATTAGGGAGCAGGACAAAGGAAAGAGGGGAAATCTCTGAAGATGGATAAAAAGGAATACAAATAGACACTTCTGTTACATTGGTGGGTGTAGAATAGCTAACAATTAGCATTTCAACACATAGAGATGGTACGCGGGGAACAAGGTATAGTGAGGGGTTCTGTGGTCTCTGTGCTGTGATTGTGCCCTGAGGGGTCTGGAGTAAAGGGGTTACTCTGACATTCCAAAGGTATATAATTGTAAATGCAAAAAGGCAATAGACAGGCTCAGTTATGGTAAAGGTTGACCTTTCTCAAAGAAGATACCCACCCAGGACTGCCTACCATCCATGGCTCACCTTTATTTAGGAAGTTTTCATTTCAATGTGGTTATTTTATGTCTGAGTTTGCAAGGCCTGCCATGCAGGCCTCCCCTGAGCTTGTTAGGTTTTGTATGCGGCCCCTCTTCGTCCTCAATTGCAGGTTTTTAGGAAGCTTTAAAAAAAATTAGCAATGCCAGTCCTACACCTGGCCACCTATGGAAGCGTCTGGGTGCTTATATTCTAAAGCTCCAATAGTTCAGTCATTTTCGCACAACCAGGATTCCACTGTCAACAGGACTGTGCAGTCTCTACTCAATGTAATTGCATCCAGAGCAGTGGCCCTAAAGTTCTGTGGATTTAGATGCCCTGGGGAGCCCGTACATTGCAGATTTTCTGGCCCCCAGAGACTGGTTCCTATAGATTTGGGGGTGAAGACCAGATATCTACAATTTAGCAAAATCTTCCTGTGCAAGAAATGAAAAGATCATCTCGTGAGAAAAGGTGGTGTGGGCAGACTGTCAGGAGTTGTTGCTATCATGTTTTTCTTGTTTCATTTCATTTCTGACTTGGTTATTCTGCCTTATGGGATTTAGCCAACTGAAGCTTATTAATTAGATTTTACTCCTACTTCTCTCCATGCTCAGTCGGTGCAGCTTTACCATCTGGCCACGGTTAACCTAGAGCAGTGATTCCCAAGCAGCGTTCGTATTGGAGAAGCTTTTAATATAAACTGATGCCTGAGCCCCACTCCCACCAAGAGCTCCTAATTAAATTTTTTGGGACGAGGTCCAGGTCAGTATTTATAAACATTTCCCCATGTGACTGCCATGTGCAACCAGGATTGAGAACCACTGGCCTAGAGAAATGTGAACAGCCGCAGGAGTCCTGGGATTGGCAGAGATATACCAGGGGTTGTGCTGTGGCCGCAGGTTCTGACAGTGATGAGTGGGGTCAAGTCTTCTGTCTCTGGGGACCTCACTGCTCAATACTGAGTTCAGGATCCTGTCTTCCTGAGGCTGATGGCATAAAGATAATCTGCAGAGAAAATAGAACTGAGGCTGTGTGACTGGGAAAAAAAAACGTCAAGAGAAATAATAAAAGGGCATTTGCAGGTTTCCTTCACCTTCCTGGACTCTGTGGGAGATGTTGACAATCTGTGCTGCTCCAGTAGGGAAACCCAGTGTTCCCCTGGCCGGGGGTGCACGCCCTGCTGGAGTCCTGAGTGACTCATCCACCAGGGAGCTGAGGGATGAAGGAAGCTCTTTTCTCTTTGAAAAGCCAGCTTCTTGGTTGTGGAGGCTAAATCTATACATATCAGCAGCAGCAGATAGTTCTTGGACATTTACTGAAAATCAACACCGTCCACTTGTGCAGTGCTTTACAGTTTACAAAACACGTTCATGCATATTTTCTCCCCGGGCTTTTACAAGAGACCCGTGAAATGGACCAAATGAGGTAAATGGGGTCTAGAGTTTAAATGCCTTATCCAAGGGCAAACCTCAAGAATGTATTGGCCAAAGACAGGAGGGGGTTTGGGAGGCTTGGTGAAAATGGAAAGGGATGAAGAAGTACCAGTTGGTAGCAACAAAGTAGTCATGGGGATGCAAAGTACAGCATAGGGAATACAGTCAATAATATTGTTATAACTATGTAGAGTGCCAGGTGGGTACTGGAATTACCGGACAAACACTTTGTAAATTATATAATTGTCTAACCTGAAATTATATAATTATAAATAACTTTGTAAATTATATCATTGTCTGTACTGTACACCTGAAGCCAATATAAAATCATACCAAATGTCAACTGTAATTAAAAAAGAAAAAAAAGAGTGTATTAACCAATACTCTGGGACTATAATTCAAGTCTTCTGATTCAGCTTTAAATGCAGGTAATTTTCATAGTTGAAACATAAATGGACATATTTACAATGTTAGGTTTTACCACTTATTTTGTGCACATTAAGTGATGATTAACAGCACATCAGCCCTATGAAGTCATGGTTATTACCTTAGATCAAGTGACATGAATAACAGCACGTGGGGTGGTCCAGGGATCAGGTGGAACCTGGGGAGGTGGCACACAGATGACCAAAACTGGGGTATTACCATCATAGTATGTGCATAGATGCTCTATAGATAATGATCACTGGCTAGGTCGAGTGGAGAAAACCTGTGCTGAATCAAAACAACTTCCTAGAGCTTCATGTGTCTTTCACGGGAGACACTTGCATCAATGACTCACTGGTAATAATAAATCCACACACTGTACACTTCTTGCAGCAGCAGATGGGGGAGAGGGATGGGATGAGGACTTGTGTGTGACCTTCTGCCTCCGGGAGCACTTACAGAGAGTTTCCTCTGTGCCAGGCACCCGGTGAACACCTTGCCTGTGTCATCCCATGAAGCCCCACGAGTCAGCATTGCACTTAGCCACATTTTATGTATAAAAAAACCAGAGGTGCAGAATTGTGATGTAGCTTATCCCAAATGTTACCCTAGTAGAAGATCAGCGTCCTGATCTCCAGAGCCCAGTTTTCAATCACTGCCCTCCGCTTCGGCCATAGAAAAGAATTTCTGCACACGCGAAGCGGGGCCGAATACATCCAAGTTCAGATATAGGGGCCACAGAGAGCAGAGTTGTTCCAGTAATGCATGTAGACAAGTGGTTTTACTTCGCTAATAAGGAATGGCATGGATGGGGGAGAAAAAAAAATGCCAAGGAGGACTGAAAATTGCTAGAGAACTTGAAAGTCATTTTCCTGCTGTGCCGTATAGCATGGATTCCTCCCCACTGTGCCGAGCTCTGGAGATCTCATTCTTCCTCCAAACCAGCCACCACATCAAAGCAATACCTGCAGATGTATTGTACAACATGATCCCAGCACCCTAAGATAATGTGTGTGTGTGTTGCTTCTTTATTTCTGTATGTATAGACACAAATAGATAGCTAGTTTAATCATAATACGTTTGATCTGTATACTTTTCTTTTTTTCTAATATCAGTGTGTACTAATCATAATTCCATGTCAGTAAATGACAATGTACATCACTGGTTTGATATGTGGCAATATTTATTTAATGTTTTCAGTGCCCCCAGTATCGGACATTAGGTCCTTTCAGATGTGTTACTGTTGTATGTCATACTGGGATAAGTCCTCTGATCTAGTAATTCCTAATGAGGAATCTTGCAAAAGTTCACACAAACTGTAGCGAATTGTCCTCTCACTAGTTGCACTGAATATACTCCTACTGGCAAAGTTATTCAAGCGCCTGCTTTCATACACACTTGGCAGAAGTGGGTATCATCTTTCTTTTTCAGTCTGTGTCCATCTGCTGGCTTGGAAAGGAGGCATGGTGAAATAGCATTTCTGGGTCCGTATGACCTTTTCATCTGGAGGCTGATTCTTTTATATTATGGCAAATTGATCATTTGGCACAAGCCTTAATTGCACACTCAGCTCCTTCCCCAGGGTGTTACAACTGAACATTCCACACTCTAATGACTAGAGATGCTTGCAGAACAAGTATGGATTTAAACTAGTCTCACCTGTTATTACAACTTAACTAGAGGCCCGGTGCATGAATTCACGCATGGGTGGGGTCCAGCTGGCACACCCCAATAGCTGATCAGGCAGTTCCAGGCCTGCTGGGGGGAGGGGATGTGGGAGTTTGGCCAGCCAGCCCCATCACAGATCAGGGTGGGGGGGCTGCTCTGGGGGAGGGGCCGCAGGCAGTTGTTGGGCCAGCCCCACCCCCTGGTCGAACTCCCGGTCAAACTCCCAGTTGAACTCCTGGTTGAAGGGACAATTTGCAGATTAGCCTTTATTATATAGGATAACTGTTGAACCTAAATACTTCCCCAAACGAGAGAAAAGTGTTGGTATGAGATAAATGAGATTGGGGTTATAAGAGGATACAAACTGACTTAGTTATAACTTCAGAAATAGTACAGAGTTCTCAATAGATTGTAGGAGAGACTGGCAATAAATTGTGAGATTGTTTTAAAGCATCCTAAAGCTTCCTAAGGTTAAACTTCAGTGTTTCCATGGTTAATAGTAGAGTTGGCCAACATTTACTATAATTCACTTTTGTGACACACACAAAAATACATGAACACACATGTACACATGTACCCGTAGTAGTATTTAAATTAATGCCCAAATAGCCTTACACTAGAGCCTTTTGGAGGTAAAAGGAGTGTCAGGGACGAAGGACTAATAGTTTAATTTTTAATAATCTTTCCCCATAATTCTGGTAATTTTTTCAAGTCCTTTATTATATTTTGATAATATCTGTTTTCTTAGAAATGTATATATTTCATCTAGATTTTTAAAATATACTAACATCAAGTTAAATAGAGAAATTTATATATTATTTAAACACGATATGCTTATATTTTCCTTCTCCAACTTATTTATTTATTTTCCTTTATTATATTCACCAGATTCACGTAAATGCTTACTATTAATATACTAAATTTGCTTCCCTAGGAAGCAGCATCTGGATTTATTAAGCAATTTTAATGTTTTTCTTCTCTCTTAAGTCATCCTTTTTTGCCTTTATTTGTATTAATTTCTTTCTCCTGATTTTGTAAGGATTGTGGTTACTTGTAGCTTCTTAAATTTAATTTTTGCCTTTTTACTTTCATTTTAACTATTGAATTATTAAAACATTTGAGTTCAACACATTTATTTTATCTGTTTGGTGGAGTTGTAATAGACTCCTTGTTTTGATAGTGTTTATACTTTCATTACTTTCTAATTAGTCTGTAATTATAGTTTGTATTTTTTCTTTCACTCAATACTTCTTTTTAGAGATTGTTTTTGATTTTAGTATAATGTCACTTTTATCTAAAATTGCTTAATAATCTATGTTTACTTCTTTTATTTTTTACTTTTAATACGCTAAGCGCCCAGCCTGTTTTGTCTTCCGGAAGGAAAGTATAGTGTCAGTCACCGGTGACTGACAGGGCGCGTAATGTGTTAAATATATTTTTATTGATCTCAGAGAGGAAGGGAGAGGGAGAGAGATAGAAACATCAATGATGAGAGGGAATCATTGATCAGCTGCTTCCTGCACACACCTTACTGGGGATCGAGCCCACAGCCCAGGCATGTGCCCTTGACCGGAATTGCACCCAGGACCCTTCATTTCGCAGGCCAATGCTCTATCCACTGAGCGAACCAGTGAGGGCTATGTTTACTTCTTGCAGTTAGCAAATTATATGGCTCACCGCAGCAGAGTCATGGCTCCCAACCTCCCCCTACTTCTAGACCAGATGTCTGAATATAAGTTGGCCAACAGGGGTCTATCCCTTGGCACCATCTGTGGAATAACTAGGTAGGATTTTTCCAAACTTGGCATAATTTAGCTATAATCTTACTTTTCACCTCTATTGCTGAACATCTTTCTGTGGTTTCCTGGGTTTGTCCAAGAGACAGGAGGGGGCCTCTGGATGCCATTAAAACCCTGAAGTTCTGTCAAAAACAGCTGCTGGTCTATTTGAAGGCGTGGTGTAAGCATCCAGGGTAATTGTCTTCCATCTAGCCCAGGAGTGTGATTTTTTTTTTGTCTCTTCGATCCTCAGATGCATTCTTTTCTGTGGCACTTTGTGCTTTTCTTTTTTCTGGGCCTGAGGCATTGACATATGGCTCTCCTCTTTTCCATTAGTCGGGAAGCTCCTATAAGACCATTCTGGGTTCTTATATATTTTGATAAAGCCCTGAGCATATACCATGCACATGAGCACTAAAGGAAGTTTTGTTTTGTTCTTCAAATACATGTTGAGATCAAGTTTAAATTTGAAACTTGATGTAAATCTGTGTGATTTGCAGATATCATGTCTGCCTATGAGAGTGGTGGGAATAGGCAGAGCTTTATCTTTACTATATAGACAATTTCCTTGGTGTTGACATGGAAAATGTTCCGGGGAGAAATTTAAAGGAGCTGGATGATATCCATGATTCCAGTAGCAAACAGGTGAACTTAGGCAATGTCAACTAACTTCTCTCTGCTTCATCTGGAAGCAAGAAGAACCCATGTTTTCCTTGAACTAGGAGTCCTGATTTCTTTTTGTCTCCCTCAGGACTGGGAGAAGAAGGATGGTTTTTATGTTATTACATGGCAAACAACGGCAATGATGCAAACCCATTACTTGCCTCAGAGAGACCACAGTAGACAGGCACAAACCAAAAACTAAGTCAACAATCTAGTCCTATGCATACAACCATGGACCTCATTAATGAAATTTGCAAATATCTGCAGTCAGGTCCCGAAAACAAAACCAAGCCAATGAGGAAGGGAAACCTTTACCCAGGCTAATGAGCTGTCTCATAGTAAGTAGGATTTGATTTCTTTGTCCCGCTGAGAATGTTGTTATTGATGTAATTTAAAGGTAATTAAAAATACATTTGGTTTAGTTGTTGCTTTCCTTTTGAAATCTTCACTCTTTCTTGTCTCTGAGAAAGCTCTGCTGAGTCAGTTAGAGCTTCCAAAATAAACAAAGTTCATTAATTTACAAACTTTTAGAGAAAATGAAGAAACAGTGGTGTGGTAAATCAACACAGGGCCAACACAAAACAGGAGTGTCTTGGATTGCATTTTTTATTTTTTAAAGGTTATTCTGCTGGAAATCTTGGAGATGACAAGAAGCAACTGGCACGCACAGTCAACCTCATTTATCTCAATTCAGAAAGTAGTTCATTACCAGATGCATAGCCTTGGCTTTGCTGCTTTTTATGCTTGTCAGTTGCCACCCTAATTGAAAATGGAGAAACAAATGCCTTCATAGGGTCCATGAGCCCTTAGAATTAGCATATATCCATTAACCACCACAGACTCTCCAATGGTGGGTGTTATGACTGAAAATATTAAAATGGAATGTGCAAGGAGGCATGCACCATCTAGATTTGGAAGATGCATCAGGCAAAGGAAATACTACATACAATATTTTGTTTATTTCACCGGCTGGTGTTTATTTTTGATTCAATGCCTGGTATCCTGTTATGTAGGAATAACCACCCATAGATTCACTTCCCAGGCATAGTCAATACATATTTTAAAATCATTTCACCTGAATGTAAAAATTATGTGTTTGTTGCAGAAAGTTTGGAAACAAGTCACCCGTAATCCCATTATCAATTATAATAAGTCTTAATCACTTGAAGCATTTTTTCCTGTCTTCTTTTCTGGGTTTATGAACATTAAAAATTAAAAATCGTAACTTTGTATCTTATATAAAAATACAGAGTATCCAACTTTTAAAGTTTATGTATTATTTTCCATGCCATTTGTAGCTTTCAAAAGCTAAAATTTTAACATTTAAGTATTTTAAAATGTAGTTGAATAACTTTTTTTCTCATGGTTGGCATTTAGGTGATTTCTTTTAATTGGCTCTAACAAAAATATTGTGGTTATTTTCCTTAAATAATTTTGTTATATGTACATATATGTAGGTGTGAATTATATTATTAAGGCACATCTATAGTTTAGCGATTATTTTAAAAATCACTGGATCAGATTGTAAGGTCTATATTAAGTAGGCTTTCTATTATAAAATTTCAAATTTATTTTTAGAAAGAGGGGAAGGGGAGAGGGAGAGAGAGAGAGAGAGAGAGAGAGAGAGAGAGAGAGAGAAAGAGAGAAACATCGATTGTCTCTAGTATGTGCCCTAACCAGGAATCAAACCCACAACCTAGGTGTGTGCCCTGATAGGGATTTAAACCTGCAAACTTCTTGGTGTATGAGACAATGCTCCAACCAACTGGGCCACCCAGCTGAAGATCAAATTAATTTTTAAATATTTTTTACCAAATTATACTCCCACTGAAAATATACCAAGTCCCTATTTTTCTAAAGTTACACAAGATTTATACATTATTTCAAATTAATCTTTGTTAATTTTGTAATATAATAGTGAAAATCTCATCTTTCAAAGTTGAATGCTATGATTGCTTAAGAAGTTGAGCATTTTAATGTGTTCTTCTTGTCTCTCATGTTGTAGATAAATTTGTCTCTTGCGTATCATTCTTGGGTGAACATCATGATGGTGATACTGTTTCCAAGACTCTGGAGTGATCTCTGTTTGGCCATAATGTGTTCTTAGGGGTGGCGTGTAGCTTGCATCTTTACTGAGTCGCCAAGCTCACCTATGTTAGGTGCTGGGCTATAAACCTTGTCCAGAGGGCAGCCTTTTGGATGAAGGACACCATTAACAACTGGCATGGGAACGTTTTCATTAAAGATGAGAAAAGGACCAGTGGAAGATCAAAGCTGGTAGAGAAAACCCCCATACAGCCCTCCTTGTGGCCTATTGTTCTTCAGTTACACAGCCTCAACTTAATGGAAGTTTAACCTTTCTGTGCCTCAGTTTCTTCATATGGTAATATTCCTAATTCATAGAGTGATATAACTGTTTTTAAACTTAAAAATAATATTGTGTACTGTCTTAGTTGAGTTCCCCAGAAAATGACTCTGAGAGTAGGATTCTGGAGCAAGTTATTTTTTCATGAGATGATCCCTGGAAACAACATTTAGAGAGTGGGGAAGTGAGGCAGGCATAGGAAGCCAGCCAATAAAGGGCGCATTTTCCAGCCAGTCAATACTGTGGGTGATTGGAGCTTAATCTCACTGGGAAAGTCGGGGAGTGTAGAACTTACACTCCTTTCTTATGCGATATTAAGGTTGATAGAATTTGATTATTTATTCCCCAACTCCTATCTGTCATTGGTTGAGGGAGGACTGCTGCAGGGGATAATTCTGTGGCACC
Organism: Myotis daubentonii; assembly: GCF_963259705.1. Taxonomy (NCBI): domain Eukaryota; kingdom Metazoa; phylum Chordata; class Mammalia; order Chiroptera; family Vespertilionidae; genus Myotis; species Myotis daubentonii. Next base: position 50,461,331 of record NC_081852.1, on the reverse strand, counting down.
TCCTGCCTGCCTCTGCAGTCACTGGAGGAGAAGAGAAGGCCCTGCAACTAGAGAAAAGCCACAGGCAGTTGGAAGTAGAGCGAAGTACATTATAGTGGTGAGGCCAAGGAGACCTGGGGGAAGGACTGACAGCTTAGCTACTATTCTAACACTAGAGACACTAAAGATTCCCGGACAGACATATCTGAACATGGCTATGACTGTCATGCCTTACCACAAATAAGCAATATGACTTTTGATTTCAGTTCTGCTCAACAGACATTGTTCTCAGACACTGTGAAAGCCACTGGGGATATATTGACTAAAACATGGTTTCTGAACTCAAGTCACTCACAATCTTGTTACAAACAGAGGAATAAGTCAACAAACAGTGTGATAAATGCACAGTTTCAGATTCAAAGACTAAGTGCAATGGAAACTCGTAAGAGAGACAACCATGAGAACTCAGGATGGGAAGCCACAATTTGGGTGTGTGTGGGAGTGGTATTCCAATAGAGGGGACCTTATAAGGTAAGAGTAGGAAGGAAGCAACATCCCAAGGAGAAAAATCTATGCACTATAATGAACAAAAGCATGTGCTAGTGAAATAAAAAGGGGTATTGAAAAATACTTCTTTGTACCTAGCAGGGAGGGTTTATTTGGTCAGGTGGTAATTGTTGAGTCTAGAGAGCCATGCTGGTGTCAGGTGATAGAGGACATTGTGAAGGACCTCGTGAAAGCCTTGGGACTTTACATAGAGAGCTCTTGGAATGTGTTGTTAGGAAGATACTTTGTGGTATCCTGGAAGCAAGGACACCAATTCAGGAACAACTATAGAAATGTTAGCAAAAAGGTAATACTCCCTGGTGGCAGAATGGATTTAAGTCATAGTAAAGAGGTAGAATCAAAAGGATATGAGGTGGACCGTGAGGGTTGGGGGGCTAGAGGAGTGAGATCGAATAGCCTTGGATGATTTTTAGGATTATAGACTAGGCAACTGACTGCATGGTTATGCCACTCATGGTGTGGCTACTGTAAAGAGAGATTGACCATGTAGGGGCAGGAGGGCTGGATGATGTAATAGGGCTGGGTGTTGCTTGCTTAACTTTCTTTGGTATCTGCCATCCCTTCCCTTCTTCTTTCCCCATTAATGCCTAGTTGAATTCTCAGTCCCAATAGGGCATATTTCACTTTTCTTCCCAAACCCTATTGTAAGCCCCTAGGGCTCAGTGGGGGCTGCCACTTGGGTTCATGTGTAGACCGAAAGGAAGGACAAACAGGTTGGTTTTTAACTACTACAGGGGAGAAAAGCAAAAGACAAACAAAAAATCATGATTTGGTGCTGATTTCTCATCCCAACAGTACCATTACCTACTAGTAAAACATTGGGTTGTGTCCTTCACCGCCGGGAAAGATTGTTTTGAGAAATGAATGACATGGGAGTAAAAATCTGCTGGGTAAACACTTAAGAAACATATAAATATAAAAAGAACTAATTTATAAAGTAAGGGAAAGAAAGAAGAATAGCCAGCACTAATCTCATAAGAAAAGTCAAGACCATTCAGTAGGTCCCTTAAGCATGAACTGGGGACAGAGTCCAAATACTTGTCTTTTAAGGTTTATGGGAAAAGGTAACCATAAAGATAAAGGCAGAAGTCAATGGCTTAGAACAGAGGAGGAAACCATCAGAGTGATAAATAAAACCAGGAGCCCTTTCCTTGGGAAAAAAGTAAGGAAGAATAGAGAGAGAGAGAGAGAGAGAGAGAGAGAGAGAGAGAGAGAGAGAGAGAGAGAGAGAGAGAGAGAGAGAAGGAGAAGGAGAATTATGTAATCAGGCTAGCAGCCCCAGTCTTTCACTCTCCCACAAGGCTGGTTCTGGCTGTGTCAGCCATACCACCTACATCTCCTCAGCCGTGTAACCTAGATCTGCACCCTGAGAACCAACTTCTGGCACCCCATGCAAAAATGTCCTCTGATCCCTGCATTTTTGTGGCCATTTGTTAGACCCTGGGATTGTGGCTCCCTGTACCATGTGGATTTGGGAATGGTTGTTCTTTAATGAATAAACAGAGGACAAAGATTATGGATGTGGGTGGTTAACTACTGCCTAATCTATCTATAAAACTCCTGCATAGAAAGCCCAGCAGAAGGACAGAAATCCTGCTGAAGATGTTGGCTGTCAGACATCTAATTAGGTGGGAGGATCATTAGCAGGCTCAGTGCTGTAGGTGTATTTATTTTAATAAATGATGTTTGGGACATCATTGGGGGAGAGTAGCAGTTGATCAGCACGGATTTAAAGAAATATGAAGAGCAAATGACAAGGCTGGAGTAGAAACATGGAGACATTTAAAAATCTTTTTATAAAAGAACCACGAGGGTGAGAGGTGTTCATGATGTGCTAGGAGCTTGTTGAAATGTTGGCCATGGCATGGTTTTTTTGAAGTTATTTGTGCAAATAAACATTGTCAGGCAGTGTTTTCTATTTGCAAGCATCAGGGACTAGATGCAGCTAATTTAATTTGCGGGAGGTTTACTTGCAGGAGAACTGGTGCTTATACAATCAGTTGGGGTGAAGTCCCAACTTAGGAATGGGTGGTGGCCAACCCCGAACAAGAACAAGAAAAAAAGAGACTTCAGTAACCATCAGGCCAGGATGCTGATAGCAAATGTCCAACCCCCCCCATGTTTTTTTTCATGCTTATGTTCTCACTTAAAGTTCAAAATCCTGGGTTAGTGGGCCCCATTGGCTAAGCTTTGGTTATAGGATCATTCTGTGACCCTAAAAGTAAAGGGAAGAGGATTCCCACCCCTTAGAATTCCACAGTGAGAAGTAGACGCTTGTTTTTTGACCATTCCACCCCTGACCCTTATCAGTGGTGGAGAGGGAATTCCCTAGAAGGATTTTGGATGTTGGAAGGGAAGGAAGAATACATTTTAAGTCACAAACATACAGACATGCAGATAGGCAAGTTTTCGTTGTGGAAACAATATGGAGGTGGTAGAAAAGTCTAACCACAAAAATTGCTTTTTTATAGTGGGATCCTCAAATACTAATATTTCAGACCAAGGTTGAATTGATGGAAAAGGTACATCCCTGGCTCTTCTTCCAGAATTTGGGATCCTTCGTAATATCAATCATGTCAGAAAAATAACAAGTCACTTTTTGTTTTACCTGTTTAAAAGCTTTGTTTTCCTGGTATTCCATGCATCGAAAACTAGGTATAATTTTGAAAGTCTTGAGCAACTACTTTTCCTGGTCTGACATCTGGCTCCCTCAATTCCTGTTCTTCCTTCATAGGCTACGCAGGTGTATTCCACACAGTCTTTGTCATCCCACTTCGGAGGTCCCCAGCATTGCCGCTGTCAGACTTGGGGTTATTTTTTGTAAGCTCATTCTTCTAAGGACCTGGCCTAAGATCACCAGGTCTCATTTAATAAAGATGGTCTCTGCAGCCTACATAATTGCTTTAAACTGCTCTCTGCCTGGATTGGAACTACTGACTTAAAAGTTTTCCTGTGTGGGACATGTAACAGACTAGACCCGTGGTCGGCAAACTGCGGCTCTTTGCCCCCTTGAGTGTGGTTCTTCCTAAGCCTTAGGAGTACCCTAATTAAGTTAATAACAGTGTACCTACCTATATGGTTTAAGTTTAAAAAATTTGGCTCTCAAAAGAAATTTCAATCGTTGTACTGTTGATATTTGGCTCTGTTGACTAATGAGTTTGCCGACCACTGGACTAGACCAAGTTCTTCCCTCACCTTTACCTCAAACACTTTCCTGTTGTCTACACCACACACACACACACACACACACACACACACACACACACACACATACACACACACACACATACACACACTCCACATGCTGACAGGTTTCCCCAATTTGCTTTTCATTGAGCTATATTAACTAGAAAGAAAACATGTCACATGATCAAACGTTATTAGATAAAAATGAACTTGCCACCTGCTTTTTCACTCCCACCCCTCCGGAAAATAAATGGAATGGAATTTTCTAAGAGATCCCAGACTTGTGTTTTGTTTTCTTCCTTTAAGGAGCTCCATATGTCAGGGAGAGAGCCACAGCTGTAGTAAGTAGTTGCAAGTCCATCTCTGTTATTAATAAAGAACTTCTATGAAAACAAAAAGCTTCATTTTCTAAGACAAACTTCCTGTTTACTTGCAAACTCATGTTTGATAGCAGAACTGATGATGTATTCAGCCTCATGCCGCTGGCCTGAAAAGCTGGGCACGTAATTATCTATTTTTGAAGACCATGAAGTATTGAATAAAAATGTTTATTTTGGCATGTGAGCTGAATTCTTCCTTTACTCTTCTTCTCCTATTTCTTTTTATTCACATTTTCTTTTCCTGTGAATCTTCTAGAAATAAAAATAAACCAAAACACAAAGGAGATTATTTTTCCTGGACCTTTAAAATTATCTATTGTAATTTTCTACTTATTTTAAACTAGACTGACAAAGCACGTGGTAATTTTTTAATTTGAAGGCTGTTTATGTCTGTTCACAACTTTTTGTGTGTAAGAGTATATTGGATTAATTTCATTCATTCATTTCATGCATTCCCTAAATAATTAATGAGTACAGTATTTGCCAGGCATTGTGCTGGTGAAGATAATACATTAATGATCAGAAATACCCATAGCCCTTAACCTTATGGTGCTTTTAGACAAATAGGGAAGGAAAAAATAGATGAATAACTTTATGATGAATGTATCATTATAAATTCTGAGCTAAGCTAAATATTTTATATCAAAAGTTTGTCTCAATTATTTTGTTGACTTCATTCACTTGTTAAAGTATTTATGAATGTGACCAGCTTTGGTATCTGATGACAAAAACTTTATCCTTTGAGCCCGGCTCTAGAAAAATAATAACTCAATCCTTGGGTGAGAGTAGGGGACAATAGATAAAATTTTCAAATGGGTCTTTTTCCCCTGTGATTTATTGAGGGGTTTTTAGAAACTATAAAAAAGACCAAACTTTTTTTCATTTGAAACATGGAATTCTGTAGATAATATATGAGGTTTAATTTATGTAAATCCCTTTAGTACACACTATGAACTGTAGAAGAGTATGAACAATACTTATTTATATATTTACATTTTGTCTGAAAGAGACTCCTTGGAATGGATGAATAAATGAAGCGAGTAAATGAACGGATGAATCCTGGGCCTTTGATTAGGTCCCAACATATGTGCTTACAACATTTGTTATTCAAGTTTAAAGGCTTTGAACTGTAAGAATACTTTGATAAATACTCACACGGAATAGTGAAACGTGTTAGGTGTTCTATAGAGCATAAGAATGACAGAGTCACTGAGATTTCCCAACTGATACTCTGCTCTGATTGAGGGCATTGTCTAGGGACTACTTGAAATGGGTAAACAGCCACATCTGTTTAAAATAAGTCAAATTCTAGAGAATTTAGAAGAAAAGTTTATTTTTGAATCAGAGGAATAGAATGCAGTTACAATCCTATTTGAAAGTTGTTTAATTCTAGGGTCACCAAGGAGTGTTGGTGACCTGTTGATAGGTAGACCAGTCAGTTTGACTATTGGGAAAATCTTGGTCTGTTCCATTTAATTTCACATCTGCAGATTAACCTGAAAGCAAATTAATATAGGGTATAAAATGCCTGGAGACTTGGCTCACAGATATGGAGAAGGCTTTGTGTCATGCATAGTCAGGGTCACATGTATATGTAGTCTGGCATAGAATGGTAGGCTTGGGATTATGGCACTGTTGAAGCTTACCAAATTGAGAAAGCTATAGTGGAAAGAATGGTCTATCCCCTACCCAGAAGAAAATAAAAGAACTCTATAATCCTTGAAGTGAGTTATGCATGGGAGTAGATTGTCAAATTAAGTTGGAGGTCTTTAAATTCTCCTTGATGTATTTTAAAAAGAATGGATGGATGAATTGGTTCAGTTGAATCTTAAATTAAAATGAAAGTCTTTAATGTTGATTCTTGTTTGGCCTGTTTCAATTTGTTATTTATACTAATAAAAACATAATATGCTAATTAGACTGGATGTCCTTCCGGAGGAAGCAGGGACTGCAAGGGAAGCCCGGGTCCCGGGTGCCAGATGGAAGCTGGTGCTGGCAGCCGGGGGAAGGAAGGCCACTCTTGTATGAATTTCGTGCATCGGGCCTCTAGCCTTGTATAATTGTCAAAGGGGAAATCACTGCATTCAATTTAAAGAAGATCTGAATGAACACTTCCAATTACTTTAGTGTATGATATGGGTCAAGGGAACTCTAGAGTCAAATCTGTGCACTCATTTGTGTATTTGGTATCTACTTTACATAGGCATTGTCATTCATTCTGCTCACTCTATCTACTATGCACTAACATACTTATCTCTCATCCAAAAATACTTTTTCTTTAAATTTCTAAGGGGCCGCTGTCTAAGAGCACACTTTACCAGGTGCACTATAAAAACAGCTTCCTACTCCCTCCAGACCCATCATCAGTTTGATTAATTAATTTAATCAAACACTCCAGTGTGACAGTTTATCTTAATTAGCTAGTAATATTCTATTTCTCAGCATACTCTTGGGACCTAGATATTTTTGTTGTGTAAAATAACACAGTTGCCATGTTTCCTTTCTGTTCTTGAAGGCCTGGGGGCTACCCAAGTTCAGAAGATATGCTCTACTGAAAGGGAGTCAGAGAAGAAAACAGATCATGAATAATAGTAAAGGAATAATCCTTGAAACTGGAACACATGTTGAGTGCTGACTTTGTTGCTGGAACAAGCATGGTTACTAAGATGACAAGGTGGCATCAGTGCTCTGAACTCTGCTCCATATGACAACTTACTCAAATCCTATTTAAATATGTATCCAAGATTTTCCTTTCAGCATAATTGTATAGAAAAAAATAATTTGTGTAATCACAAATGGTGCCAGTAAGTGGCTTCTATGGGGGGTGGGGAGGCTGTTTACAGTGTCACAGATGGGGCCAGTAACTATGTTCTCCCCACCAAAAATCATGAGCGTGTTTTGTTAATTTCAAAGTTTCTGGTGAGCTGCAATGGAGCCAAGTGCCCTATGTTTCTGTTGAGCATTCTCCCCTAGTAGTACTCTAATTATTTCACTGTCTTGTGTTCCTTTGTCTTCTCTCAGATGTCATTTAGAAAAGTTTGCCATCACTAATGCCTCTCAGGGCTGATCTTACATACTCATCACCAGTGATCATATTTTAATTACATGGGCCTTTGTTTGGCTTTCTCCTTTCCTATGAGGCTGCACTGAGGAAACCTTCCCCTTTCTGGGTCTAATCAGGTTGTCAGATCAATTAGGTAATCGGCAGTAGGTTTATCACATTCCTTAATCAGGAGTGTAGCCATTTTATTAAAGGAAAACAGTCCTCAGATGGTTTAGAGATAAGAAAAAGGTTCAATCTGTGTACATAGAGGGGAATAGAAAGTCAACCTGAAATGTCAGATTTCTGAATGAGAGAGGGAGGAGGGTGAGAGAGAAATAGACCCAAGGTCTTCAGAATCAGACTCCTTCCAAGAATAATGCTGTGTACATCAGAATCACCTGGACTGATTCCTTAAAAATTCAGATTGCTTCTCCCCACACCAGTCAACTCAGTAGATATGTGATAGAGCTCAGAAATCTGTGTTTTTACGAACACTCAGGTTATTCATCCCAGACACTGGTCCTTGATACAATGCACTTTGAGAAACATCGGTGTAAAATAATGACGATAACAGGCTTTCCTAATACCACCTTAGCCTAGGGCACTGCTTCTTATGCTTTACTGTGTGCACCACTTACCTGGGGGTCTACATATGTCATTATCTATGTGTGTGGTGTGAAGCTGTGCTCCTAACAAGCTCACAGGTGATGGTGCCACTGCTGTTGGCAGTGGAATGCTCTTGGGGTGGCGAGGCCCTGGAATCTCGGTTCTCCAATGCTTTGCCCACAGGAAAGTAGGCAGGGGCAGAGGTCAGATTGCCCAGTAGAGCTGCTAAAAGTCATAAGGCAAGAGGTCTGGCTTTTGGACAATGTCTGGCTGCCTGGAGAACCAGAGAATGGGGATGAGTCCCAAGATGCCTCAGCCAACAGTCTCAGTAACATCTTGACTCTTTCCATCATTCTCTGAAGCTATAGAAGAATTATGTCTATTTTATGAATACATAACACAAGACAGGCATTCTGTTCTTTTTAATCAACCACCCATTGAAAGGAAGAGTTTATTGGAATGACCTTTATGTTTGGTGAATAATTTTTCTCCAGCAAGTCTTTTGCTATATAGGACTCTCCCTAAAAACAGCACCTAGCAATTTGAAATGCTTTCACATTTTACAGATTATTTCACATCTGTGGTTAATGAATTTCTTGAATATGAGTTTTGTTCTATCCCTCCAGTGTCCGACATGCTTGTGGTGAGCACTAGGACTTGGGTTCTTCTATAAAATCGTAAGAACTTACAACCTAATTAAGGAAATAAAACATGGTTTCATATCATGTATTATTGCCTGTATTTTTCTTTTTGTATGCAAATAGGATATTCAGTCCAGTGGAGATTAGGTTATTTTTATCTGATAGGGCCACTGAAGTGACACTTCAATTGGACATGGGATAGAAACTTCTGAGGCCAACAAAGCAAAATAGTGCTACCCTCATTTTATGTCATGTAACCAAGGCTCATTGATTTATCAAGAGTAAAAGTAGGATTGAAAACTTGCATTCAAGGAATACTTATTGGTTATCTACCATTTCCTAACACCACATCCTTGGTAAACAAGGCGGTCTTTTTTTAAAAAAAAAAATCTTTATTGTCGAAAGTATTACAGGTGCCCCCCCTTATTCCACGTTGACCCCTTCTAGGCCTCCTGCCCCCCTACCAGTCCTTTGCCACACTATTGTCTGTGTCCATAGGTTATGTAAATAAGCATATAAGTTCTTTAGTTAATCTTTTCCCACCCAACCAGGGCAAGAGGTCTGGCTTTTGGACAATGTTTCCTACCCACCCCACCTTCCCTCTGAGATTCAACAGTCTTGATGACTTCCCCTATACTGCTCATGGCTTCATCTTTTGACTTTCTTTCAATGCTTTTTCTAGCATTTAAAAAAGAAGAAGAAAAGAAAAGGCTCTTATCTCTTTAATGAGTAGGATAGCCTCAAATACCTTATAATTTTGAGCAGGCCTTGGTCACCCGGAACTTACTCAAGAGGCTATAAAGTTAGAAAACTGGGGACTTTATCTCTTTATTAGAGCCCTAACATTTTATTATTTTCATTCAGTCTATAAGATATATAATGCTCTAGCTTTTGAAGAATGGAAAAGGGTTTATGTTCTGTGTTTTTTTGCCTAAGAATTCAAAGAACATTCTCAGATGCTCTTTACCATATAGAATCTTCCATGACACCATGGAAGGCAGAGGAAAACCAGACCTGTCCCCATTTATAGTTGCTAAAACCAAGGTCCAAAAGGTTGGGGATTTGCTTCATGTCACCCAGTAAGTTAGTGACAGAGGAAAAAGTAGAAAACTAGCCTGGTGAGCACACAGTTTTGTGACTTTTCCTACATAGCTACTTCATCTTCAAATATAGTGTATCTGTATGGGCGAGAAAGAAAAAAAACACAGGGTATTCAGTAAACTGCCCACACTTTAGGAAACAATGCATTTGTAATGAAAATTATAGTCATTTAAACATTAGAGACTGTAGCTTATAAAAGTAAATCTCTGAAATGCTCAACACTAGATTTCTTATTTAAGGTTATTCTGTGTCACTTGTCAAGTTTTTTGTAAGCTAATTATTTGTCCTACTAATGACAGTAACCACTTTTTAGAAGCCTACTGTGTGCCATGCACTTTCTATCTCCTTTTTTATTGGGAGTTTACATTTAAGTTTAGTGTTTTAACTCTGTGCCACAGTAATAACATTGTTCATTTCCCAATAACCCTTTAATCCAAGGTTATTGAATGTCAGCTGCAATTTTGCTATCTTAATCTCTATTCTTTTTAACCGAAAATACTATAAGGAAGATTGTATGAATTATTGCTGAGGTCAAATGGTGATGCTATCTCAAAATAGTATAAATTAACACATTTTTAAAAATAATTTTTTGTTGAAAGTATTACATATGTTCTCCTTTTCCCCCCATTGCCCTCTCAATTAACACATTTTTAAATTTTATTTTACCTTATTAACTTTAATATTGGTTTAACAACTTACTGAATTGTGCTGGATTTGTTGAAATATTGTAAGCATGAGCAATTATTAGTTGATATTAATATTAATTATCATTAATTCATTAATCTTCTCTTATGTAACTGATGTGTCCATTGGTACTTCATTAGTGTTTGTGAATCTGTTTTAACTGATATTTCAGAAGACTTTGACTCTTTAATCTACAAAGATTGCTATCAAATGGGCACCATAATTTTTTTTCAAGCTTTGTCCTTGATGGTGATTACATGTTAATTTCCATGGTTCAGGTGCTTTTGCTTCCCCTGAGAGATGCATTTGCTTTAGTGAGGGCTTAAAGCTTCCCCCAGGTCCTTCCTCAACAATAGATGTTCAGATGCTTGTGGCAGTGACATGACTCTAATTATCCAGTAAGATCATGTTTTGTTTTTTTCAAAGAAAGTCAGGGGCCTCTCCTCTGATCCTGGTCTTCTCTTTCTGAATGTTCTCTGTTTAGTGGCTGGCAGAGTCCTGGATACATGATAGCTTCATAAATAACTGCTGGTTATTGAGTCCAACGACTCCAGTCTTAGCTTTGCTCAGTTATTTGTATTGTCTAATAAAGTTGAGCTTCCATATCACACTTTGAGAGAGTAGGTACTTACCACTTAATCCTGTCTGTAACTCTCGGACATTAGAGGTTCAAGATTCTGGAAAGGCAATGAATCTGCTACATCATCCTTCTGTATGCTTGAAAGTCGGTATATTTAGTTTACTTCTAATAAATGATACCTGCAGAGCAGCTCCTCAAGATCTTTAATAACGTCCATCCTTCTTTCATGACCAGCCTGGTAATGTTGAGTTTCGACGAGCTGCACAGATCGATAGTAATCACAGGGTGCTTGGAAAAGACTGCCTCCTCTGTAATCTTGGGACAGCTTAATTAGGGTTGTCACTCAACTCAAGACGAGGATGTGAGTGTGTAATATTTGAAATTAAGGATTTCAACAAAAGCAAAAACACAACACACCAGGTCTTCCTGGTTATTAGAAAATAGGCATGTACTGCATGGCTCAGTGGTTGAGCATTGACCTATAAACCAGGAGGTCATGGTTTGATTCTCAGTCAAGGCATATGCAGGCCTGATCCCCAGTGTAGGGTATGCAGGAGGCAGCCAATCAATGATTCTCATCATTGACATTTTTCTCTCTCTCTCCCTCTCCCTTCCTCACTGAAATCAATAAAAATATATTTTAAAAAAGAAGATAGGCATGTAAATGAAGCAATGGGCACCCCATCCCAGCTTTCCCTCTCCTGAAGGTGTTCTTTACTCCCTTTCCACCCCCCTGCCCCCCGTGGTGCTCAGAGATAGCCTGATTTGCTGGAACAATGAATGCATTCTTTTTTTTGTAAGATCTGCCAAATCTCAGTCCTTCGCTGCTTACGCCAAGGGAAAAAATCATCTGTAGATGTTTGGCCATGAGTCCTTTTCTTCAAAGTAAATGATGAGCGATTTACTAATTGTGGGCCAACAAGCAGAGAAACCAGAGCATCCAGTCTTGTTTGATCTGAGACTGACCTGTGGAAATTGTAGAATAATTCTTTTATTTTCTCTTTTGTCCAAACTCTCTCTTTAAATATTTTAAATCATCTTTTTAGTATAATAATTCATGTAGAAAATGAGAAAACAGAGATGAAAAAGAAAAAAACAAAACAAAACACAGCAGCACCCATAATGAGATCACTATAGCACTGTCTGTCTATATTGACTATTTAAATCCTTTCTGTTCCATGAACCTTTTTCCAGAAATCCAAAACAACATGGCCTTTCACCTCTCCAAAACACATTCTGTCTTCAGCACCACATGGGCACCATGATGTTTTTCAAGCTTTGTCCTTGATGATGATTACATGTTAATTTCCATGGTTCAGGTGCTTTTGTTTCCCCTGAGAGATGCAGTTGCTTTAGTGAGGGCTTAAAGCCTCCCCCAGGTCCTTCCTCAACAATAGATGTTCAGATGCTTGTGGCAGTGACATGACTGTAATTATCCAGTAAGATCATGTTTTGTTTTTTTTCATTACCATTTTAGCTTTTCAGTAAGGACAAAAATTTTAACTCTTGAATAGATCCATATTCAGGTCTTTTCTTTTTTTAAAAATTTTGTTTTATTGCTTAAAGTATTACAAAGACTATTACATAGGTCTCCCCTTTTTTTTCCCTTTTGACATTCCCCTGGCCTCCCCTACCCCTCAGTGTCTTGTGTCCATTGGTTATGCTTATATGCATGCATACAAGTCCTTCCGTTGATCTCAGGTCTTTTCTTAAAAAATGTTTTGGGTTTCTGTTGTTTTGGGTGGGTTTCCTAATTGACAACCACTGGTGATATTTGGCATTGACAGTCTTTGTGCTCCAGACAAGTGGAGGGAAATTTAATTTGTCTGGTATGGGCTTTAACTGACAAATGTTAGAGATTGACCTTTTCAACAGAAATTTACTTGGAAGTCCTAAGTGAAGCTCTGCTTTAAGCTAAATTTGTCACCAAGACATGATTAAATTCTCTTAAATGTAGATCAATTGCACATATTATTAATGGGAATTGAAATCTCCCTAAATGGTGTCATAAATTTAAAAGAGAAAGAGAAAAAAAGAATGTGAAGGTTAAGGTGCCTCATTCTCTAAGTGGATAATCTTATCTCAGAATCTCAGCACTCTGTTTGAGGGAAAGAAAGTGTTCATTCCACAGCAGGCTGTGGCTGCATTATTCAGAATCTACAAAGGCATAGAATGTCATTGTTTTTCACATTGCTGGATTCCAAAAGCCCCACATCCCATAAGACATGGTGGAATGTCATAAGTGTGGTTTAGAATGAGAGAAAGAAAGAAGGAAGGAGAGAGGAAGAAAAGGATCAAGGGAGAGAAGAATACGTTTTGACAACTTTCCTAGCACACAGAATTAAAAAGAAGGAAACAGTGTTATAGAGATGTGACCTGAGAAATAACTGATGTTCTCAGCAGAAAAAATAATAATTGATTGGCTCAGAGCTCTAGCTATGGGTGTATTATCAAGTTTGAGCATGACTTTCTATCTTGATTAGAGATGCCAACATATAAAAACTGAACAAACCAGACACTGTGTGAAGGGTCAGCTTACCTGTTCAAGGTCAGAAACAGCATTATTTTCTTATTTTGTTTACCCTGGTGAGTCAGAAAAGTGAAAGTCAAAGAAATGAGGAGAGAGCAACAGGGATACGACCTGGACCTTCAGTTAACAGATTTGCTAATTCTTTTTTTTATGACTGTTACATTAGCTCCTATGTCCCATTCAATCTTTGAACAAGGCATAGGATCTATAAGATGAAAAAGAAAGGAAACACTTTCAAAGCAGGAAAATGTGAAGGTATTATTCACATTTCTGATAATATATTCTAAACTTATGAATCTCACCCCTCATTCAGAAGTACTCTTGTGGCTCATAACATGCTTATGCAGATAAGACACATCACTCTGGTCTGTGGCAAGTGGCTCTTCTAAAATCAAATCAAATTGAAAGACATATGCTTGCTCTGAAATTTCAATGATTTTCTACAAATGGCAAGGAGAGCAGACTGAGTGGATATCTCCCACGCATGCCTGGGACACCTTATGCCAAACCCCTCTGGGTCTTTCAACAATTATTTCTACATATCACCTGGCTTTGGTGGACAGAGTGATACAACTTTTAATGTGTAAGTGGTGATAGTTGTTCAGTATAATCAGAATGGAACTTGAGTTTATGCCGGTTTTGCTGGCTTTTTTGTTTATTCATTTTGGGGATAATTTAGCACAGAGCTTCAAATCTAGCCCCAGGCTATATCTCCAGACAATGTACTTGTTTTTTGCCCTATTCTTATTAAAAGTCTTTAGGAAAGTCCTCTATCTGGAGAACTTCAGCTTTTCTTTTTTTCTCCCATGCCCTGTCCTAGATCATGTGTGTGAGTGTGCGCGCCCGTGCGCGCGCACGCTTAAGTAATCTCAGGATAAGAAGGTAAGGCCAGCAACTAGGAATTCTGGTCTAGAGAATCTAGAATCTAGAACAGAGCTATAGTCAAAATCTGCCTACCACCTGTTTTGATAAATGAAGTTTTATTGGAACACAGCCAGGCCCATCTGTTTACATATTGTCTATGCTTTCCTTCTACAGTGGCAGAGTTAAATAATTGCATGACAGATGTGAATATTTAGCATCTGGCCATTTATAGAAAAGTTTCTCAAAGCCTGCTCAAGATCATATTACCAACAGTATGAATGCCCAGGATCAGGTTGGTAGAACCAAGTGAATTGCATGTCATTCTGCAGGAATCTTGGTGAAGATGAGGATGATGCATAGACAACCCAAGAGCAGCCACAGTAGATCCAGAGGCAGGGAATTTAGGTATTTACTAGTCTCCATTGGGCATCTGAAAGAGAGAGTAACTCAGATTTCACTTTGGGTGAGCTTGCCCTCAGAGGTGCCAGTGGGAAATGGACCAATTCATATTCATTCAGTGTTCAAGGTATTTACAGGGCCTGTGGCATACAATCAAACATGGTAAATACATGTTGCCTGAACAAATACAAGACTACTGAAGGACGATTGCCACCATAATTATTGCCAATCTTCTGATGATTGATAGGATACCAGTAAGAAGTTTATTCCAAAGATAGTGAATTAGGATGGCAGCAGATTTTCAGCTTCTTGTCTCTTGCTGTTAAGGTCATTGGTCTTTAACCACCTTAATGTCTCATTTTCATTTTTTCCTCTTCTCTGTAAGTACATGTTGTAGATCGATAATAGGCTTGAGTTTTATTAAGTGGAATTTGAAGAAGGCATTCCTGATATAAATGATGTTACTGGAACAAATGACTAAGAGATGTTAATGAATTTCCTTTTCTGGCCTTTAAAATATAATGGGATACAAGCTCATCTCTCTGGAAAGGTTAAAGACCAGGGGCGGGATTAGTCAACTTAGAATATATTTGTCACCCTTGGAACTTTTGTTTCGAATCATGGAGCACACAGAAGAATAGATATTTCTTAAACAAGCCAAAATCATAGTAGTTATTTTAATTCTCACTACAACTCTAAGTGTTAGGTACTGTTGTTCTCATTTTGCGGAAAAAGACACTAAAACTTCGAGAAGATGCAGAAATTACTTATAGCCACCTTGTGAATGAACCAGACAGGATCTGAATGAAGCCTAGATGTCTCCAAAGTCAAGGTCTTCCCACTGGACCATTGTAGCCTTTCTGTTGGAAAGTCATTGTTCTTTTTTGTCCTCTTTAAAGAGAGTCACTGTGCTATTGAAAGGAGGATAATGCTTGCTTCTTAGGGTAGCACCTGATTCTGCGTACTCGTACAGAGCGGAATTCTATTTTTGTTCTACTCTCTTTTTCCTAACACACACACAAAAGTAACAGACCATTTTCTTTCTTCTACTCATTTGTTAGCCTACTCCTTGTTCATCCTATACGGTTTCAGACACTCTAAACCTTTTCTCAAAATGTATTGTTCTAAATCCGGGGCGTTGTAGATTCCTGAGCACTTCGAGGACCTGTTGGATTAGAAGCTCTGACGAAGAGACCCAGGAATCTGAACTTATAACAAGCTTTCTTCCTCTCTACAACCCCCCACCCCATCATAAATGTCAGGGAGACTTTCCTATAGAGAGCTGGCCCTTTGATGTAGTTTGATGACCTAAGATTTAGGAACTCTTCAACTTAGAAATGTTTTCCAAATTATGTTTTTAGATTTTTTCATTTTTTAAAAACATAAAGAGATATTTTCTAGTTCTTTAGTCCCAAAGCTACTCTAGTTAATACTTTTTTAACTACAATGTGGCTGAAGTGTGAGACACTTTAGGGAAATTTTCCAGCTTGAAAATATTGGTTGGTTCTAATCTGGATCTTTAAACAGAGCCTTGTCTATTCTTGGCCTGCTCATAAAGGTTTAATAAGTTGCCAAAAACAAATCCCCTAGGTCACACACGAGCTGATCATTTATTCCAGGGGGACATGGATTGGTAGGGAGTGAGGGTTGGAAATAACTGCAGTACTCAGTTCCCTCCTGGGTGGTATGTTTGGGAGACAGTATAAGATATAGGTTTCAGATACAGACTTTGGGCTCAGATAGACTGGCCTTTGACACCAAGTTCTGCCCTTTATCAGTTGTGTGAGTATGGACAAGTTCCCTCCATTCTAGGAGCCTTGTTTTCACCATCTTAAAATAGGGATGGGTATCTACTAGTATAAGAATCCCTTGCCAGGTGCTGTAGAATAATCCTCTGCTTTTTTTCAGGCATGTCCTCTCCCATGGCTTTTCTTCTCTGCACCCTGGCAGCAGAGTGGGGTTCTGTATACTTCAGTGGACTCATCTTTAGGGGGAGGTGTGTGTTGAATCTGCACAATGAGATTGGGTTCCCAGAGGGACTGTACTCTTCCCGAATCTGAAAATTACCACCAGGTCATTCTCCAGAATACAGTGGGGCCTTGACCTACAAGTTTAATTTGTTCTGAGACCGAGCTCGTTAAGGAGTTTGTTAACTCAAATTACTCTGTCAACTCAGTGCAAAAAATTGGCCAAGAGACAGCTGGTATCTCAAAAAACTCGTTAGTCAAGGCCCCACTGTACTACCAACAGGTCCTGGAATTTTGTCACGCTGAGTACATCAAATCTTTATTTTTCACTGGTCACCAAACGTTGCCTGTGTTTTTTGCTGAGGGCTGTGCCCATTTTTTGAACCAAGTTCTCCCTTTTCAAAAACACATTGATGCTTGAATTTTCTCTTAAAGCCCATTAAGCAGCCTGAGATTTGTTCCCTGGATTTTAAGGACGATTGGTTATTATTCATAATTTGTATAAAACCCAGCTGTGGCAAAAAGAAAAGGTCTGCCTCAAGATTTTCAGAAATAGTTTAAGCAAACAGGGTTGACATGCTTTTGGAGATATGAAACTAGCAATTGAGTCTCATTAGCCACAGTATTATCAGAAACATTTGGTAAATGCCTGATTACTTAAGGCCGTATGCTAGGCACTATACCAAGGAGACTGTACAGGGCTGATCTCTGTCCCCCAGAGTTTGTTCTAGAAAAATTTCATGGCATGCATAGGCCACATCTTTGGGTCCCAGGATGGAAAGACTGATTCAGTTGGTATTCAAGGATTTGGGGAGATCCCACTTCATTTTGAGAGATTTAGGCTCATGCACCTTGGTGTAGAAACATCTGGGCATTCTGTCTGTCTTTCCTCTGCCACCCCTCTGTGCAGCTCCCACACACAGTTCACACTACCCACTATATTCCTTCCGGGCAGCAGACAGAGGGTGCATCGCCTAGAGCCACCACACTGGCATTAATCTCTAGGGACGTGCTTTAAGGTCACTTCCTGTAAAAATCCATCTGCAGATCCTGTGCTTGACCTAAAGTTCGATGTCAGGGGGAGAAAATATTGATTCTCAGTTTGAATCATGATTGTTGCTATGAATAGCAAGTTGTCTAACCTGGTAGATCCCAGGGATGCCAAGTGATGGATGAGCTTCTGTTAATTATAATAAAATGTCCATAACTCCCAAACTATAGTTCAAGTGGAAGTAAATGATAACAATAAAGCACAGCTAATACACGGCTGAATTATTTATGTTGATTATAAAAACCACATCCTCAATCTCAAAGTTGCCACACTCCTTACAGTGTATCAGTAACCATGGTGTCTTAGGAATTGCCCTGTCCTAAGGGAACAGGAGAATCAGGCATGGAATCAAGGTTATGCTAAGAAGTATAAACTGGTAGTTACAAAATAGTCCCGGGAATGTAAAGTACAGGATAGGGAATATAGCCAGTAATATTGTAATAACTATGCATGGGGCCAGTTGGGTACTGGAAATATCAGGGAGATCACTTTGTAAAGTATATTATGGTCTAATCACTGCACTATACACCTGGAACTAATACAAAATAATAGTGAATGTAAACTGTAAATGAAATATAAAATAAAGTAAATAGAGGGACAGTTAAGGAAAGATTATGCTAAAGAAGAGCCTACATTGAAGAAATTACTCTAAATTAAAAGTAGACATTTTGTAAATAGAAATCATTATGTTGTTAATAGAAATAATTCTAGATTACTATGCTTTAGTGCAAATGATAATGCCATGGTTACCTCCAAGTATTCCTCCCTAACCAACCTCGCCCAGGAATGAATGACTCCTGACCCACGCCCCTCGTCCAAGCCAAACTTATCACCCAACCACCTCACTGCTTTTTCCACTTCTGCCATGCTCTAGTGCAGCGGTTCTCAACCTGTGGGTCGCGACCCCTTTGGCGGTCGAATGACCTTTCACAGGGGTCGCCTAAGACCATCCTGCATATCAGATATTTACATTATGATTCATTAACAGTAGCAACATTACAGTTATGAAGTAGCAACGAAACTAACTTTATGGTTGGATCACAACATGAGGAACTGTATTAAAAGGGCCAGAAGGTTGAGAACCACTGCTCTAGTGTATCCCCCACTCAGCAGCCAAAGTTATCTTTAAAAAGGTTGTCAGTTTTTGACATACCTTTGATCAAATCCCTCCCATGTCTTTTCCATCTCACAGGCGAGAAAATCCAAGCTTCTTACCCTGTACTCGGGAGGAAGCCTATGTGATCTGGCCCCTGCCTGTTTCTCTCCATTCACCACCCCCTAAGCCAGCCGTGGGCAAACTATGGCCCGCGGGCCGCATCTGGCCCATTTGAAATGAATAAAACTAAAAAAAAAAAGACTGTACCCTTTTATGTAATGATGTTTACTTTGAATTTATATTAGTTCACACAAACACTCCATCCATGCTTTTGTTCCGGCCCTCCGGTCCAGTTTAAGGACCCATTGTGATCCTCGAGTCAAAAAGTTTGCCCACCCCTGCTCTAAGCTGTAAGCACAGGCCTTTCTTGTGGCTCCTCAAATATACCTTAAAGGCCTTTTTACTTGTACTTTTCTCTGCTTCTGGTGCACACCCACCTGTTGGGGTCCAACCCCAGTAGGTCCAGGGGTCCCCAAAGGTGTGGATGGAGTCGGTGAAGAAAGAATGACACAGAGACAGTGTTCAGTTGATCAGAAGCCTAGCCAGGATCTCTAGGCAAGTTCTGGTCAGGATCTCCAGCGAAGTTCTGGTTAGGATCTCCAGCCAGGTTCTGTGTCCATGTTCTCTTGCTAGGTTCTCCAGCCAGGTTCTGTAGCCATGTTCTCTCGCTAGGTTCTCCAGCCAGGTTCTGTCCAGGTTCTCCAGCCAGGTTCAGTCACCAGCTTCTAGTCAGGTTCTCTTGCCATGTTCTATCCAGGTTCTGTAGCCAGATTCTGTCTCTAGGTTCTTCAGCCAGGTTCTCTTGCTAGGTTCTGTCTCTAGGTTCTGTGTCCAGTTTCTGTCCAGGATCTTTTGCCATGTTCTCTCCAGCGAATTTCTTCTGTCTCTAGGTTCTGTGTAGGTTCTGTGTCTAGGTTCTGTGTCCTGTTGTCTTGTTACATCTGTATTTATACCAGTTGATTCCAATCCTATCAATCTCTATTCCAAAGGTTACGGCATTTCTTATCTCCATTCCAGGGAGTAAAGATTATGTAGTTTAAGCATGATTGTTCGTAGTTAAAGTGATTAATTACCCGCCTGGCACTTAGTTAAGGGGTTTTATTCCCTCCCTAACTTCAGGGGAAAATCCCTACCTGGGGAAATAACCTTTCTCAGAGAGGTGACCTTGGTTAAAACACATAGTGCCAAGAAGGTGAGCAAACATATTAAGAACAGTATGCCATATATGCCAGGTCCCTTGAAACAGCAAGGATGGACCGGTTCCCGGCACTCACCCCCTCCTCAGCCTATGTCATTGGCCCAGGGAGACCTTGTAAGGCCGTTTCATCTAAAGTAGCCACTACAGTGTCACTTTTTACAACAATACTCTCTTTTGTTTTCATCTAAAAATATCAAATAGTCTTATGGGTGGGATTGATTGTCTTTCATGATAAAATACAGGCTGTAGTAGATAACTAAACCTTCACTGATCTGATTCATTCCCCTCACTTAGGAGAAGAAACCTACCCCATCTCAGAATGAAGGTATTTATAAATGGTAAGAGAAGAAAACTGTTTTAGGCATAATGTTGACTGTGATTCTGGGGTCCAGACAGAGGTTTCTGTGATTATGCAGATCTCAGACACAGTGAGCTCATTGTGTATTAGTAAATATTTATAAAGCACTCTATATTGACAAAATGTTTCACAATCAGATTGACTAATGATTCCTCTCAGCAACCTTGTAAGGTCAATCAGCATTATTAAAGAACAGCTCAGAGAGGTTGGGCAGCTTGCCCAAGGTCACTCAGCAGGTCATTGGCAAAGCCTGCATTGGCACCTTCAGAGCCCATTACTGGGACAAGCCCTGGTGTTGACTCCTCTTGAAAGGGTGACCCCCTAATCACTTTTCTTGTAAGGTAGGCATATAAACACTAAATGTTCTGGAGGGAGAGAGGTGTGGAGGCCTTGAGTTGAAGGAGTTCGTGTTGCAATTAGAAACTGGAGCCAGCTATTGAAAATTGAAAGTGCTGCTTAACGGAAGTGAATTGGAGGACGTGTTATTTTTGAGAGAATGAGAGAAATGGAGTTTGAAAAATAAGATTGTAAAATGCAGGAAGTACGTAGAAAATAAATTTGAGTGCTATGGGGGAATGAGAAATAAGAAGTTCTAGGGCAAAAATTCTTTACAAAAATTTTAGTACAAATATGGGTCATGGTATCAGAGATAAGTTCTATTTAGAAATAAGTTGAGTTCTCCAAAACAATATGCTACCAACTCACCTCCATTAAGCAGGGTTTTCTGATGCTTTGGGAGGATGAGATTTGATTTTCAAATATGTATTATAACAATCCTTGAAGCCCAGTATACATATTACCCAGGCTCAGTGTTACCAACATGTCCTGCTAAGGCCCCTCTAGGAATATATATCAAGGAAAGCAATCTCAGTTTTAAGAAATCTTGCTGCATCCCACTTGGCATTCATATTTTTTCCTGTGTTTTTTCTTCCTCTAGGGTTTATTATAAGTAGTTCTAAGTCAGTGATCTATCAAGTCCCAGATAATTTCGGGCCTTTGGATCTTCAATTTAGATTCCCAAATTCTATTCATTGGAAGCAAATTTTCTTGAACTAAACCATCAACCTCAGTAATAGCTGCTTACACTGACACATACTTAATACATGCCAAGAACATTTTTTGGGGAGCATCTCATGTAACCCTTCCAGCAATGCCATGAGACCATTACCATTGTGATCCCCATTTTACAGACTGGGAAACTAAGCTCCCAGGTGTAAACCCAGAACCTTCGCTCTACAAAAACCTTAGTGAGATCTTCCCCTTCTCAGGATCTTCCAAAGACTTAACAGCGCAGGCAGACTCCATGTACTTTAGGCGCTGTTATGTTGGTGAGTGGCCAACTTTGATAAACAAGTTCCTCTTTGGTTATAGCCTTTGATCCCCACATACTCCCCTCCTTGCCATAAGTCTGGCACCCTGAGCTTGGGCCTGAAGTCGTGTCCTTGTACTTGCTGTCCCCTCTGCCTGTGGCACTTTATCTGGACATAGGCACTTCCCACTTGTATCATTCAGATTTACTGTCAAATTCCATATCCAAGAGGCCTTCTCTGACTACACTGTATAAAGTGGCACATGCCATCTTCACTGTAGGCCCTCCTCACTCTTTCCTTTTGCTTCGTGGTGCTTACCATCACTTGAAGAACTGTATGTTAACGTGTTTGCAATCTGCCTCTTTCCACTAGAATTTGAGCTTCACAAGAACAGCAATTTTGTATTCTTTTTCTCCTTTCTGTGTTTTATTGCCAGTGCCCAGAACAAGGCCTGAAACATGGGAAGTGCAGGATAAATAACTGTGGAATGAATGGACATCACACTGTTTTGCTACACTGTATTTCTAACAATTAAATTAGGTTAATGGACACTACATATTATGACTGGTTTTGAAGAATCAGTCTTGGATGTTTGGAGAACATTTTGTAGCACCCATTATCAAATATTCAGGTACCACTGATGCTACAGAAAGATGAAAGCCAGGAAGGAGCTGAGTGTTTTAGTTTATCCTGTGTTCATTGTGAAGCACTTAAGAATTCAGAGAAGGGACTAGGATCCAATTGTGAATGGGACTACCAGTGTTTCCTGGATTACTTCGCTTTTTAAATAAAATTGGAAAAGCTGAAGGTACTGGGATCTGGTGGTTCTCCTGGGTACTTGTGGACAAATGTTATGTGGTCTGGAGTAATAGTGTGAGTTAGAACTCCATCCCCAGTCAGCTGTACCGCCCAGATTTTACGAAACAGGTAATGTTACCTTTGAGTAGGTTGGATATCACTGCATGCAGACTGGAGAGGATAAGGATTAATTGATGACTAATGTATCACTCTATTCCACGAGGGATGCTGGGATACATCTCTGTAAGCATTATATGTATTTATTTAATTGTTAATATCCTCTTTGCCTGACAATCATCCCTAGTCCTCACCCCATTCCCAAATGTGACCATAATTTTCAGTTTGGTTGATGTAATTCTAAGGTGCAGTTGTATGCTGTTTCTAACACATCTAAGCTCTAGTTTTGGGTTTCGTTTTGTTTTTGTATTGGAGGAGAAGGAACTTTTTCATATATAGTATTACATTCCTTTCTTAGAATATTGATGACAAGATGGCTAGGCTTTATTAAATTTCTTTGATAAGATGAAGGTCCCTTTCATATTTGATAACTTGTAATTTTGAGAAATGTCATTGCACAGGAATCAGAAAACCTGGGTTCTCTTTTCCCTTGGGCACCAACTAATGCGTGACTCGCCTTCTCTGAGTTTGAGCCTCTTCATCAGCAGATTCACGTGGTTGGACTTACTCTGTTCTGTGGAAACTGCGCTCTATTGATCCCAAGAGGTCGTGTGAAAGTGTTAAAGAGTTACTAAAGGGGGAAGCAAGGATGCAGGAGGGGAGAGTGGGGTGGAGGACAGGTGTTTCAATGAGGATAAATCCATATCTGTTTAATATATAATTAGACTAGGGCTTAAATTCTCCCACTGCTTTTTTTCTTTTAATCGAACCAAGGTGAAATCATCGAAGACCTTACTGAAGCTCTGTCATTCTAGAAATTTTAGCTTTTTTCAAAGTAATAGGTAGGGACTAAAATTTTTTAAAAAGCTGCAAGTTACGGGTCTTGTATCACAGGAATGTACACATGAAACCTATCTGATCCTATTAGCCAGTGCCACCCAATAAATTAAAAAATAACTAAATAAAAAGCTGATATTTTAAAATGATATAATGATGCACAATAATGGACACACCGTGTTTTCTAACCAGGCTCAATCATTTTACCCTTAAAAAGTTAAGTAGAACCCTAACTGGTTTAGCTCAGTGGATAGAGCATCGGCCTGTGGACTCAAGGGTCCCAGGTTCAATTCCAGTCAGGGGCGTGTACCTTGGTTGCTGGCACATCCCCTATAGGGGGTATGCAGGAGGCAGCTGATCATTGTTTCTCTCTCATCGATGTTTCTAACTCTCTATCCCTCACTCTTCCTCTCTGTAAAAAATCAATAAAATATATTTTTAAAAAAGTTAAGTGGAAAACAGAGAGGATGTAACAGACAGTATGTACCTCCATCCTGACCCCGGGTGTCTCCTGCAATGTTACCATGAGATTTATCTCTAAGGCCAACATCTCAGAGGTCTGTTGTAGGCCTGTCAATGTAGAATTTTGCTGCTATGGGAATTATTGAATGTTCCAGTCATGCCTGGAGATCAGCTGTTCCAGTCCTCTCCCATTACATACGAGGAAGCAAATGTCTCATTTCCCAGTAAACTGAAGGCAGCAAATGCTCACTTATGTACCATCACGAGAAACTCAGGCTCCCACCATCTCTGGGATAAAACACAGCAAGGTGACATGACACTCCGAAAACAACGTTTACATTTTAGGATAATTGGATCATCTTAATACCAGGGAACCAAGTAAAGCCCACAGGCACCACTAAATATTTAGTTGATTGTGCTTCCGGGAATACATTTTGTATAATGTTCATTTGTATGTTCTGATGGAAGGGCTAGGAGGACCGAGTAACATTGGCTTCATCTGATAAACGTTTTACTTATATTTGCTTATTCCCCAGCGAGGCATTCCCAGTGCTCCTTTAGCCAACCCAAGTGCCATGCGAGAGGAGAAACAGCACAGGACAATGAGCAGTCCCAGCTCAAATTCATTTTCTGACAAGGATTCTAAAGCAAGGAAGATGTATACATATGCCGTTTCAGCTGGGGGCCTGGAACTTGGGAGAAACAACATACAGAATTCTTGAATGAATGAGCTTCATAGAGACTACACATTGTGCCTGGTTTTAAAGAACTAGTCCCTCATATTGGCTTATTAGATGTTTGGCTAGTGATTCTTTTTCAAAAAGAAAATGGACTTTAGGATGATACCTGGAAGATGTTATGAACAGTGGTGGTTCCTTGTTTGGGAGTCAGGTGATCTAAGTTCTGGGAGCTCCACTGGAAATTTTCATTTCTTTCCAGACAAATGATTCTATCTTTCTACAAAGAGCACAACACATAAATGGCTGAGCTGTCTTGTCTCTGCATTAAGCATGCTGGCTTCAAAAATCAACTGCCTGGGTTTGAATCCAGGTTCTAGTATGATGGTTGTGTGGCATTGGGCAAGTTGGTCATCCTCCTTAAGTCTCCATCTCTACATCTGTAACGTGGGTCATATCAGTACTTATAGGGTATTATGATAATTAAATGAGACAATCCTTGTAAAGCTCTTGTTAGCCCAGAGTAAGGTATGTTTTGAGCATTTGGTAGATGGTCACTGTTATTATTTATAAACCATTTGACGCAGTTGGTTATGAGTGTAAGGTAATGCAGTCTATTCATGGGTGACCTCAGCATGAAGATGGAAGTGTTGGATCAGAAATGTCTGGGGATCTTCACCCATGTAAATGATAAATGCATATTGTGTGTTCCATCGCTGCCGGGGTCCAGCCCCAGCGGGTCCAGGGGTCCCCAAAGGTGTGGATGGAGTCGGCGAAGAAGGAATGACACGGAGACAGCGTTCAGTTGATCAGCAGCCTAGCCAGGATCTCCAGCCAAGTTCTGGTCTTGATCTCCAGAGAGGCTCTGCTTCGGATCTCCAGCGAGGTTCTGTAGCCATGTTCCCTTGCTAGGTTCTCCAGCCAGGTTCTGTCCAGGCTCTCCAGTCAGGCTCAGTGTCCAGGTTCCAGTCAGGTTCTCCTTCCAATCTCTGTAGTCAGGTTCAGTCCAGGATCCCTTGCCATGTTCTCCCGCTAGGCTCTGTCTCTAGGCTCCGAGGCCAGTCCCTCTCCAGGATCCTCCGGCATGCTCTCTCCAGCAAAGTTCTTCTGTCTCTAGGCCCCGTGTAGATTCTGTCTTCTTGATTCTGTTCTAAGTTCTGAGTGTTTCTGTCTTGTTACAACTGTATTTATACCAGTTGATTCAATCCTATCAATCTCTATTACAAAGGTTAGGGCGTTTCTTATCTCCATTCCAGGGAGAAAAGATTATGTAGTTTAAGCATGATTGTTCGTAGTTAAAGGGATTAATTACCCGCCTGGCACTTAGTTGAGGGGTTTTATTCCCTCCCTAACTTCAGGGGAAAATCCCTACCTGGGGATTCAACCTTTCTCGGAGAGGTGACTTTGGTTAAAACACAGCGCCAAGAAGGTGAGCAAACATATTAAGAACCGTATGCCATATATGCCAGGTCCCTTGAAACAGCAAGGATGGACCGGCTCCCGGCAAATTCCCCCTTTTTTATTTTTTAAAAGCAGGCATTAAAAAGAAAAACCTGAAACGCTCTCTTGTATCCATTTTAAGAGTAGGATTGGCGCTTTCTGCTATTACCTGAGTCCTGATCTATCACCCCAGGGAGAGCTTGCCAATCCTGCACTTTCCCTGGGTGGAAAGGCTGCAGTGGGGTTAAGGATAAGGCTCCTTGGGCCTACCTTCTCCCATGCCTCTACATTTACCTTTCCGGCACCTTTCCTTCCTCAGAAAAGCATGGACGTATTTCTTGTATAAAATGTTCTGTCTGACTGGGAGTAACCTTAATTCCTCTGCTAACAAGCATATATGTTAAAAGATCAATACAGAGTCTTTTTTCTTTAGACTCAGTATGGCACATCTTCTTAATCTAAGTTCTGTACTATCCACCTTCTTACCCTACTTATCCTCTATAGGGGAGTCTGTAGCACCCTGGTGGAGTTCTATCCGTCCCGAATGTGGGGGTTCTCAATGGGGGGTGCTTACCTAGGGGAATCCTTTCCAGGGGTTCCCAAAGGTGTGGACGGAGTCGGCGAAGACTATCCACCCTCTTCCTACGGTGGAGTCTGATCCATCCCGAGTGTGGAGGTTCTCAATGGGGGGGGGGCTTACCTAAGGGAATCCTGTTCCAGGGGTTCCCAAAGGTGTGGACGGAGTCGGCGAAGACTATCCACCCTCTTCCTACGGTGGAGTCCGATCCGTCCCGAGTGTGGGGCGCTTACCTAGGGGTCCCTGTTCGGGCGCCAGATGCCGGGGTCCAGCCCCAGCGGGTCCAGGGGTTCCCCAAAGGTGTGGATGGAGTTGGCGAAGACTATCCACCATCTTCCTACGGTGGAGTCCTATCCTTCCTGAGTGCGGGGGGCGGGGGGGGGGCTTACCTAAGGGGTCCCTGTTCGGGCGCCAGATGCCGGGGTCCAGCCCCAGCGGGTCCAGGGGTCCCCAAAGGTGTGGATGGAGTCGGCGAAGAAGGAATGACACGGAGACAGCGTTCAGTTGATCAGCAGCCTAGCCAGGATCTCCAGCCAAGTTCTGGTCTTGATCTCCAGAGAGGCTCTGCTTCGGATCTCCAGCGAGGTTCTGTAGCCATGTTCCCTTGCTAGGTTCTCCAGCCAGGTTCTGTCCAGGCTCTCCAGTCAGGCTCAGTGTCCAGGTTCCAGTCAGGTTCTCCTTCCAATCTCTGTAGTCAGGTTCAGTCCAGGATCCCTTGCCATGTTCTCCCGCTAGGCTCTGTCTCTAGGCTCCGAGGCCAGTCCCTCTCCAGGATCCTCCGGCATGCTCTCTCCAGCAAAGTTCTTCTGTCTCTAGGCCCCGTGTAGATTCTGTCTTCTTGATTCTGTTCTAAGTTCTGAGTGTTTCTGTCTTGTTACAACTGTATTTATACCAGTTGATTCAATCCTATCAATCTCTATTACAAAGGTTAGGGCGTTTCTTATCTCCATTCCAGGGAGAAAAGATTATGTAGTTTAAGCATGATTGTTCGTAGTTAAAGGGATTAATTACCCGCCTGGCACTTAGTTGAGGGGTTTTATTCCCTCCCTAACTTCAGGGGAAAATCCCTACCTGGGGATTCAACCTTTCTCGGAGAGGTGACTTTGGTTAAAACACAGCGCCAAGAAGGTGAGCAAACATATTAAGAACCGTATGCCATATATGCCAGGTCCCTTGAAACAGCAAGGATGGACCGGCTCCCGGCACATCGCTATGTTTATATGTAATATTTTAAGAAATTGATGCATAGTACATTTTACAAAAACATTAGTATGAGTTCTTTCTAAGTAAGAACCTGATTTCTCTTGCATTTGTGTCATGATTAACCATCTGACACAAAAACTCACCGGGGAGCCCTGAATGTTTTTTTGGGTTTTTGTTTTTTTTTCTTCCTCACCCTCTAAAAAGAAACGAAAAGACCAAATGTGGAATTTCTCAAATTATACCTTCTGATAATAGAGGAGAACATTTCAGAGCAGTGTGTTCAAGCAGTAACATTGTTTGAGCACTTTTTGGATAATAGCAAAAGCTACAATGGTGGAGAGAGGGATAGAAGAGTGGGCGGAAATGCATCTTGCTCTCTAGTAGATGGCCAGCAGGTAGGAAACATCAGATCCCTATGAGGGTAATACCTGGCAGAGAATAAACAGCCTGTGGGAGAGGTTCAGGTGTGCTTACATGGGCTATAAAGGAATCATTTCACTTCGCAGAGTGATGTGAGAAAGCTCAGTGGAGGAAGGGATATGTACATCCAGGCTTGAAGTAGACAAATGGATTTTGATGGGCAGAAAGAAGGGTGAAAGGAGCTCACCCTGCCTTTAGAGAGCAGAGTCTATTAGCACAGGAAACTCTGAACATCTGCAGTTTCAGTGTAGAGGGGTCTGGGATGTCGTAGAAGAAATTAGAAAGAAGAAAGACTACTGGCGATGGCATTGTCAGGCATTCCAAGAAGGTGCCTGTGGAGTAGGATCGCTAAAGATGGGAAGGAGTATGTGCCCTGGCCCCCAGCACCGGTGTGTCTGTTTAGTAGAGGGTATTGCACTGCAAAGACACAGAAGAATGAGCGAGGATGCATCTGTGAGGGAGAACAAGCAGTAGTTTCCCCTCTGCTGCTGTGCACAGGTTAAGTCCCAGACACCGCAGATATGGTCGGGGCCTGCCCAGTATGGAACTTAAACTGAAGTGGAAGGTTCAAATGAGAGACACTGGAGGCAGACAGTCCTGCGCGCGCTCCCGTGTGTATGTGTAGTTAGGAGAATTCTCTTCCTATACCTGTTCCTGAACAGAAGACCTTTAATTTGCCCTCCTTTTCTTTTTTTTTTAAAAAAATATTTTTATTGAGAGAGAGAGAGAGAGGGGGAGAGAGAGAGAGAGAGAGAGAGAGAGAGAGAGAGAGAGAGAGAGAGAGAGACATCAGTAATGAGAGAGAATCATTGATCGGCTGCCTCCTGCACACCTTCTACTAGGGATTGAGCCTGCAACCTGGGCATGTGCCCTTGACTGGAATTGAACCCAGGACCCTCCAGTCTACAGGCTGACGCTCTATCCACTGAGCCAAACCAGCTAGGGAATTGCCTTCCCTTTCTTAAGCAAAATAGTCAGAAATCCAGTTATCAGTGCCAACCAGTTTGGGTTACTTTTATACTCAGCAATGAACTGGAAGGTATTTCAGAGGTAAAGGTTAACCCCTATCTTTATTGTTACCATTATTTTAGATCTCCAATTTTATCTACAGCAGAAATATATGGCATGTATGTGGCAATGTGCTATATACTATATCACCTCCTTTTCTGTGGAGCAGCATGCATCCCGTCACAAGCAAATAACATTCAGTTTCTTACCTCAACTGCCCCGTGTGACTGGAAACATTAACACCAAAGGACAATGGCCCAGAAAGCCCAGGAAGATAAGAGAGAACTTTCACAACCTGTGAACATGTAGGTACCCACCCATGTCTTACATTGAAAAATAAAATTCTAAATTCTGTGACATATGGCAGAGTGGTCATTCCTTTGCATCCCATTGACACGGCCTGCCTCCTAACCCCACAGTTTAACTTCTCCCCCTCTAATTCTGCAAGTTAACCTGAAAAGTTCAGGGAATCCAAGAAGCAGAGGGGAGCTTATTCAACTCGGCTGCACCATAATGTCTCATCAGCGCGTTTAAATTCTATGGTTAGGCTGCCAGGCGAAGGAATTTCAGGGCAGAATCCTTCGAAAGCAGGAGACAATTGCCTTCAGCTCCCCGCCATCGTTTGATGTAGATTGCCTATTATATTCTCGGGGTATTACGAAAAATGCATTTGGAGATCTTTGCTTGACAGTGAGCAGACTACCGGAATCTGGTGACTGTATTTAAAATGTACAGGGGTTTGCTACAGCATGGGCATAGATTATTAGTTGGGCTGACAGGTTAAAAAAATCTGCCAGTGAATGATAATGAAGTTATTTAAATGTCGACTCACACACATTTTCTGAGCCCTAAATTATTCCCATGGCTTTAACCTGGTGCATCCTGTGTTATCCAAGAGTAGAGTCTGCGATGCAGCCCGTGTGCCTTTGGCTTTGGAAGCTATTTTTGTGCTGCCAAATGCACTAGTGCAGTGAAAGGGGCTGTTCTTCACGATTTTAGGCAAGAAGCAAAACACACGCCACAGCTGCGATTTAGAGGCGAACGCTGCTCTGCAGGACATCTCCTTGGTGCTGATTTGAGTAAAGCCCTGGCGCTTCCTGTCTCAGAGTTTCCCCTGTCTCTTGTTTTGTGACCTTGGCCATGTGGCTTGATGTGTCTGGGGTAGAATGTTTTCTCTTTCTGGGATCTGAAGGTGGAGAAGGAGGAGCTCAGGGCATTTGGGTACTTTCTAGATTAGAACCTTTTGAAGAAGTAGCCTTGGTCATCCTTGGTTCAAAGAGTGTGCCCATTACTCATCATGCATTCATTTACCCTCCATGTGCAGAGGGCATCTGCTATGTGTCCACACTGTCCTGGAGAATGGAGATTTGGGAGGAGAAGGTGAACAAAGATAGTCACTGCCTTTGAGGTCAATGACTTGGTCAGGACATGGATGTCAGGCAGAGGTTTCTTGATGGAAAGGTACAGGAGCATGGAACATGCCCACTCATCCCACTTCAGCCCACATAGCTGATTGTGTCTGCTAAGAGCAGGGAGTAGTAGTCTTTTGCCAGGCTGCATGAGCTTCTTGCTGACTTAGTAGAAATCCAATTGGCCATGCAAGAACAGCAAGCATCTGTCAAGTCAGGATTTACTCAGAACCACACTGTGAGCATCCGGGGTACTCTTCTGAGAGCTATGAAGCCAGCAGTGAACAGAATGGACATCTTTCCTGCTCCCATGGAGCTTACATCTGGTGGGTGAAGATAGATAACAAAAAACAAGTTGATCTATCAGATGGGGTAAATAGCACAAAGAGAAATGGAAGAGGCTAAGGGGGATCCGGGTGCTGGGGGGAGAGGAGGGGTTATTGTGTCATACAGCGTGACCATTGTCCAGAAAGAAGTGAGAGGCCATCTGTCGAGGTATCTGGGGAAAGAGCTTTTGAAGTATAGGGAATAGCAAGACTAGGATGAGCAGAGGTAGGGGTCAGGCAGAAAAAAAGAGAAGGATTAATGATTATTATCTTTCAGACCTTCAGGTAAAAAAGTAAATGTGGAAATAGCAGATCTGGAGTTTATTTGTTGAGGGAACCAGGGGGCTGAATGGTTACTCAGTTAGGCTCTGCATCAGATTCGATTTGATGCCAAGTGCTCTGCATCCATGGTATCTTGGTAACCTGCATGAGACATCGTGAGATCATTAAGAGGTGGGCCCACTCATGTGGCCTATATCTCTAGCCTTTCCAGAAGCCAGGGTGGACCAGATACATGACACAGTTCCTTTTCCTCTTGGATCGCTGGGTGAGTTTCTGCTTATACTTTTCTTAAAATCGATTTTTCCTCTGCCCTTTTACTGGATGTGAAGAAAACCCAGGTTTTGATCTACACCATGTCGGAATTTGAACAGTCTCAGTTCATATTTCTTTTACTAAGAAATGCAGGACTAGATTTTGTAAATATATTCTCTTCAACTCTTGTAGCCTTTGAGAGTGGCAGCGTCCCATGGGGTTTAGTGGGGCAAGTTCCAAGTTGTGTGGCCTTTGGGAGGCTGGATATACTTCTGGATCCTCCATATCTGTAACATGTGGTTAATATCAATGTTCATTTCATAGGACTCTGCACATGAAGTGCTTAGATCATGTTCAATTGTATTATCTGTTAGGTTTGTGAAGCATAATTGTTTATTAAGCAGTGGGATCCTGGCACATTTATTATAGAAGCAGTGTAATTCTTTAACTTGTAAATTTCAGTTCTTATCCTTACTTCACCAATCCAAGTCCCACATGAAACTAATGCATGCCTTTTAAAACATGACAGTATGGCCCAGCCATTGTGGTGCCATTGGTTGAGCATCGCCCCATGCACCAAGAGTCACCAGTTCGATTCCCTGTCAGGGCACATTTCCAAGGTTGTGGGTTCAGTCCCCAGAAGGGAGTGTGCAGGAAGCAGCCCATAGATGTTTCTCTTTCTCTTTCTCTCTCTCTCTAATCAAAACATATTAAAAACAAATAAATAAAATAAGATATAATACTCTAAATTCGGCTTCATTGAAAAATGGTAATAGCTTCACGAATAGCTTTCTTTTCTCAGAAAACTAAATCTCAGTCATTTTCAGAGGTTGAGATTTACCTTGAGGATTTTAATGGATTTTAGTAAGTGTTAGGCAAAGAATACAAAAAAAACACACCACCAAACAAACAAGAAAAAAACAAAGGAGTGATAACATGAATAACAGAAGCTATAATTTAAAGATAGTTTCTTATATGCCAGCCATTGTGCTGGGCACTTTTTATGGCCTAATTTAGTTTACAGACAATTTTTTTGCTGATTTATTATCTCATTTGATGGTATAAGGTTATAGTAGAAGAAATCCAATCCCACCTTTTACTTCTGCTGCTCTTTGTGGAAACTAGTCACATCCTGTATTGATCCCTTCAAGCATGATGGGACACTGCTATCTGGAAGTGATCATAAGTTCTTGGAAGACAGGTGCCATGCCTTTACCGTGGTTCCTCCACCCCTTGAAGCAACTCATTTTAGCTCTGTGCATATGGTAAATGGATAAAGACACACGCTTTCAAATGTTCTAAAAGTCACTATTTAGGATATGTTTGTAAAGAGGGTAAAGCAGGGATTAAAGCTCAAAAGCAAACACATTCCAGCTTTGATTTAATGCCTTACATATGTATTTTCCTGGAGTGCTTTTTTTTTTTTTAAGCTTTTAGCTTTTTCTACTACAGCATAGGTGCTGGCAGGAGTTCTGTTTCTCATCTGTAGATAAGTCAACCTGAAAACAAAACCTGAAAAAAATTTTGTTTGTTTTGGAATGTTTTAAAAAATGGTACAGATTGAGACATCAAGGCCACTTATATTGCATCTTAAATATATTTGTGTCTTTGTATGATGCATAATTTTTAAATATTGTTTTCTCGGGTTTTGTTGTTGGTGGTGGTGTTTTGCCTTTACAACAATAGTAACATTATGGTTCGCATAGACTGGCCTTTCTGTTTGCAAATTTGGTTTTAAATATTTTTATGGTTCCCCTTTTCTTGTAAAGCCAAGATCCACAATCTTTCTTTTCCTTTTTTTAAACTGATATTGTGTCCCCCAAAGTATGTTGTTCAGATCTCATTACATACACCTCAAGAATGGATCTTATAATCAAATATATTTGGAAAATGCTATATGACATATGCACTTAAGCGGTTCACAGTATTTATTAGAATAATAACATTTATGTATATGTGAATAATGAAACTTACAAGTTCTGAAGTAAAGGAACATTAAATTTTGTTTAATCAAACATTTCGTAACTTTTTAAAAAAAATCTTGGATAGCCCTAACCGGTTTGGCTCAGTGGATAGAGCATTGGCCTGTGGACTGAAGGGTCTCAGGTTCCATTCCAGTCAAGGGCATGTACCTTGGTTGTGGGCATATCCCCAGAGGGGTTGTGCAGGAGGCAGCTGATTGATGTTTCTCTCTCATCGATGTTTCGAACTCTCAATCCCTCTCCCTTCCTCTCCGTAAAATATCAATAAAATATATTTTTTAAAAATCTTGGATAATACTGCTCTGTCCCCATCCCTAGGGATGATACTTTAACTTATTAACAGCTTGTACTTGGGCTCACCAGGCAGCCTGCTGCTCAACTGTCTGTCTCTCCTCTGCTCTTTCAGAGCCCATATCCCTAGGAGACACAGTTCCCACAGTTAACCATGGAAAGATAACTTGAAACATCTGTTGGCTGTGAATGGGGTTTGCACATGGCCACTAGGAACTGCCTTCCAGGGTGCAGTGCCTCCCCAAGGGCACTGTCGCCTTCATTGGGATTGGCTAAAGAATTGACCAATGAAAACATGGGCTCCACTTAGTGTTGGAGCAAGTTCCTTGAGGACCTCTGCGTTGCCAGCCCACCGTCTTCTGATTGCTTGACTGTAAAGAGATCTAGGAGGCCTCCAGGGGATAAATCATGTGGTGAGGTTGGCACGAGTGCTACCCAGAGAACTTGGTGCTGCAAATATTTGCCAGCTGGTTTGCAAATGTTGGAATGGTTTCATTTCGGTACCATTATGCCAATGTATCCCAACTGATCGATAGTTTTATCCATGACACATGTCAACTCTCTAATTCTAGTTCTATGGGATAACCTTGAGCAACTGCTAGTCTATGCCATTTTGGGTTTGTGAAAATGCATCTTTTTTTTTTCTCCATGTCTATTAATAGTTAGAGTAGAATAATTTTTAAACATGTAGCTTTGCTGGAATTGAGAATTCACACATTTTATTTTACTTTTTGAGGTTTGAAAAATCAAGGGGCAAGAGACAGCACAAGAAGTCATGGCAGATACCTCAGAGGATTTAGATTGGTGATCTTACATAATAAAAGGCAAATATGCAAATAGACCGAACGGCAGAACAACCAAACAACCAAACAACCGGTTGCTATGATGTGCACTGACCACCAGGGGGCACATTTGGAACATGGCGGGCATTGGCAGCAAGTGGGAGAGCATGGAACATGGAGGGTGTCAGCCGTAGTGGGATGGTGGAACAGGTGAGCGGGAGCACCGGACAAAGGCAGGGTGCCAGTTGCTGTCATTGGGGCGAGCCTCTAGTGGTTACTGAAAATTCTTTGCTCCCGTGCACCATGGTCCTGCCTGGCACTTGCACGTGCTGCTGGTGCTGGCCCCGCTCACACCCGCTGCTGGCACCCAACACCGGCCCCGATCACTCGGCACAGTCAGCATATATATATGTTTGTTTATTTTTTTTAGGGTGAAAATACCCTGGATCCTCAACCAGAATAAATTTTTATTTCCTTAATTCCAGAATCACATGTTACACAGCTTTCATGCTGATGTGCCTGGTCTGGAGTAGGCACTTAATTCATGGTGATGAGATTATTACCACAAACTTCTGTTTAGCCTTTCTGACCTATAGGAATTTATAACTTTATCAGTATTAGAAATGAATTAAGGTAATTACATTTTTATATTTTTCTAATTAAACCAACTTTATTTTCTAAGCCTTGTTAATTCTTATCAGTATCATTGCACTTAACACATCATAAGTTTATATGTGTCTGCCTCTCATGTAAAGCTGTTGGATTCTTGAGAGTAGGAGCAATGTATTGTGTCCTGGTACATTTTTAGGAGCTCTATAAACATATATGAATGAATGAATGAATGAATGAATGAATGAATGAATGGTATCAGGACTCTCCTATATGTCAAAAGTAGGCTGAAAGGAACTTTTATTTATACTTGTTTACTTTAAATTAAAAAAAAATAAAGCTGTGGCATAGTATTGGTAACACAGCACTGAGGGTCAGAATCCCTAGATTCAAATTCTAGCTGACCACCTATCAGCTATTTTCTTTGAATAGGTCACTTAAGTTCATTCAACCAATTTCTTCAAACACAGATAATATTTTCTGCTGCACACAGTGGTAATAATAGTCTAATACAATTACAATTCTGAAATATATAATAGCTTTTCCTAGAGAAGGTGATTAAGGCCTATTTATTCAGTCTGAATCAATAAGTTGTTGACCAATGACTGGATAAAGATGAAAGAATCTCCACAGAGATAGGGTCAGTGCCAAGAAGCAATGTCCTCTCACCTCCAGGTTGCTTAACCCTGGAAAAGGCCACTGAGTAAGATGGTGAAATTTCACACTTTAAGACATTTTCTTGCTCTTCAATAACAGGAAATGACCGAATGACCTCTGAAAGGACTGACCCACCATATATTCTATGACTCATGGAAGAAGACACAACTTGTAGATAAATCAGGAGAATCTTCTTTTCCATTGTGCCAAAGATTAAAAGCATAAGTTTGGAAATGTCAAATCTAAATAAAAAAATTTCTTTATTCTTTGGTCAATACAAGGGAAATGCTCATCTCTTAAGCTTTTAAAATTAACCACATCCTTTAGGCAATGTGCATGCATCAAGGGTTAAGGAGCAGTAGAGAGATGGAGTTTTAATTTTTATCAATTCAATTTAAATGCAAATGTTAATCATCACATGATGCCACTGTGTACATAATTAAGCATCATTATATACTGCATGAATCACTTAGCAACTTCCCTAGAGCCATTCTACTATGGAAAACATACATTATACTGACAAGCAGCCAAATGACGTATCCTTCTGTCCTCATTAATGCTCCTTTTGAATTATAGGTCAACCGATTATGGGACAACCTATGAGAAGCTGAATGATAAAGTTGGGTTGAAAACAATTTTAAGTTATCTCTACGTGTGTCCTACCAACAAGCGTAAGGTAAGAAATGTATATTCAGCATGCTACTTAGTCATGATATGATTTCTGTTTTGCTTGGCTAACCTCTCTAGCCACCTAAAAATCCATTACAGTTAAGCTTTAAGAGATGTATAGATGAGCTGATGAACGTTAAGGTGGTAAAATGCCTGACATTGTAATTTTCAGATCAGCAGCTGTGACTGTAAGGAGGGCAAGGTGTAGGTATATCATTACCATTTTCAAAAGGCAACTACAGGCAATGAGTCTTGTTAGATGGAGGCTGCTGACTCTCTCATAAGACCTCTGACCAATCAGCGATGAGAATCAGAATGAGCCTTGACAAAAAGATGGGATTTTCGTCTGATGTCCCCCCGTTTTCCATTGACATGGAGTAAATAAATGAACTAGAATAGAAGTGAGTACATTGTTACTATAGCAGGTTGGAAGTTGTATTTCTAAAGTTTATGCAACCTGCCTACAAATGCCAGGATGGAGTTACTGCTGGAATGAACCCGTTAGATCATCATATAGCACACCCTAATTTTACAGGTGAGAAAACTAAGGTTTAAAGAAGAGAAGTGGTTTGCTCCCATGGCAGAGTTATGGGCACAGTTGGGACTAGAATTCAGGTCTCTTGGTTGACAGTCATAGTACGATATACTGCTCCTATTACTCTTCCAAAAGAGATATTTTCTTAGCAAGAAAATGTTTGCTTTTAAATAAGAAAATTTCAGATATATCAGTAGTGACTGTTAATGGCCTTGGGCAGGGCCTTCATTTTGTTACCCAGACTGTGGAAGGTAGATGAGAACAACTCTAAACAGTTATCTTCAACACTGGCTGCACATTCAAAGCACTAAGCGGTCCCCAAATGTCCACGCCCTGGTCCCATCCTATTGCTCTGGATTAGGGCTCAGGTACCTTGAGCAAACTCCCCAGATGCTTCTGGTTTGTGTCTAGGATGAAGAACCACTTATGCAAAGTATAATGTTCCCTGTGGCTCTAAACATGTCAAGTTCTTCAATAGGAGCAGCAGAACTTGCCAGGTGCCCATAGACTCTGGTCCGATGGCTGGAGTAAAAACCCAGCTAAGCCAATTAGCAAGTGTGCAACTATGGTGATCTTCTTACTCTCTCCAAGCACTGTGTCATCAAATGTAAAATAGAGGATAATTATAGGACATACCTCAGGAGGAGAATTGTGAATATTATATGAAATAAGTCATTTCCAGTGTTGAGCACAGACTAGTTAAGCTTAATCAATGTTTTCTCTTCCCTTTGTTCTTCTTTTCTCACCTTCTTTTTCCTCCTCCTTCATATAATTATTGGAGGTCACAGTAGTGATTATCCTCTATAAATAGCAGTGTTCATTAGAACTTTCTACAGTGATAGGAATGTTTCTCTAAGTTGTCCAGTACTGTAAACAGGAACCACTTGGGGTCTTGAGTATTTTGAAATATGGCTAGTGTGACCGAGGAACTGGGTTTTACGTTTTATGTAATGTTAATTCATTTAAAGGCAAGTACTCACATGTGGCTGATGGCCACAGTATTACACAGCACAGTTTAATAATGTCATCTTCAATATTGAGAGATAGACCCTGAACATTCCTATCACCCCCTTACTGGCTGATTATTGGTCCATCATCAATAATTAGATATAAACAATTTTGATCTGCTGTATATAGAACTAAATTGAGGAGCTGAACTTATATTCTCTAAAAAAAATTTTTATCGATTTCAGAGAGGAAGGAGAGGGAAAGAAATACCAATGATGAGAGAGAATGGACTGCCTCCTGCATGCCTCACACTGGGGATCCAGCCCACAATCCTGGCATGTGCCCTGACCGGTAATTGAACCATGACCTCCTAGTTCATAAGTCGACACTCAACCATTGAGCTACACTGGCTGGGCTATCCTTTATTTTTATGATGAGCTTTAGTTATTTTGCTTAGCTTTGAATCAATTCTTGTAAACCCTATTGATTTTTCCTCTAGTTCACATTTTTAATAAATTTTGTTTAGCAATCAACAAACTGTAAGCACCATAGGCTGCAAAGAGAAATAAACCAGCATTCCACCCTCAGAGGTCCTGTATTTTCGTAATGAATGGAACATGACATTTTTGCATTGAAAGTTTCCTCGAGAATATTTCCACCTTGCAGGTGACTGTGGGTGAGTCATTTACATTTCCCCTTTGTAAACTGATCTAGGCAAAACAAAGACATTTACTAGAAGAGGTCTGAGAATTGTTCTAATCTAATGATGTCCATTAGAAGAAAATATGATTTAAAATTACAAGATTTTGCCCAGCCAGAGTGACTCAGTGGTTGAGCATTGACGCATTAACCAGGAGGTCCTGGTTCAATTCCTGGTCAGGGCACATGCCCAGGATGCCAGCTGGATCCCCATGCAGGAGTCAGCCAATTGATGATTCTCTGTCATCATTGATGTTTCTATCTCTCCCTTCCTCTCTGAAATCAATAAAAATATATTTTAAAATATATAAGATGTCAAATATCATAAGTAAGCATAGTCTTTTCATTAGCATCAGAATAGGTGATGACCTAGAGGTTCCAAGAGTGTTTTCAGGAGCAGGACTTGAAGAGTGAGACTCTGAAGTCCTAAGGTAGGTAGCTCCTGAGACTGAAAGGAAAGCTTAGACAGCATACAGCAAGGTGCCCTGCCATGGAGTCCACTCATGTTAGTACCCCGGTCTCACTCCCACTGCACCTGAATCTAGAGCAGTGATGGCGAACCTATGACACTCATTTTTTTGGTTGATTTTTCTTTGTTAAATGGCATTTAAATATATAAAATAAATATCAAAAATACAAGTCTTGGTTTTACTATGGTTGCAAATATCAAAAAATTTCTATATGTGACACGGCACCAGAGTTAAGTTAGGGTTTTTCAAAATGCTGACACGCCGAGCTCAAAAGGTTCGCCATCACTGATCTAGAGCTATCTGGAGGACTTTAGAGAGCGTGTTTGGCCACAGGCGAAAGCAAGACTTGGCCAACCCTAAGTCCAGAGAAAGAGAAGGGGTTGCCCATGACTATGAGACAATGGTTTCCTCTGGGACAGCTCCATTCCAGAAGCAGAGCCAGGCCTGAGCTATTTAAGTCACCATATTTATGAGAGAACCTAAGAGAAGGGACCTTTGCCTCTCTTCCTCTACAGATAACTGAAGCCTTCAGGGTCACTTTCCGTGATGTTGATAGATTTAAGGAATATTGGAGGACCATGGAGGTCTTTCCAGTGGTTCAAAAACTGATAAAGTTGACATAGCAATATATTTGTGTACAGTTTTTCTACTTATGAAGGGAATTCATCACCATGAAATACGTATTCTTCCCCCAAAGGGACATACTTGGACCAGAGATAGTGCCTGCACAACATTCTAAAGTGTGAATATATTTCCCCAATCAGTGAAGCTTTAGATTTAAAAAGAGGGGGAGGAGAAAGAGGAAAAGAAAAGGAAAAGATCAAGCTGTATTAATTATGCAGGACAAAGGCCCTTAAGTTCCTCCCAATTCCCGCAGGACTTCTGTGCCCTCCAGTGAAGAGGCGGGCTTCTGTAAAGGGTTGTGTTAGTTCTTTTGAGTTCCCTAGGGAGCTCCGAAACCAGGTAACATCTTTTGTACCAGATATTTCTATTTGCTTTTCATATCTGTGGGAGCAACTGGAATAAAACTGACATCGGGGTCACTGCCTTGCGGTCCCAGAAACCTGTTTTGCCTTCCTGTTCTCGTTGCTATTTGTAGCTGCTCCTGAGGACCAGTGGGGCTCTTCAATCACCCGGTCTCAGGCAGCCGGCCTGCCCTGGCTTTGCAGGCAGTTTGTTAGGGGCGTTCCTGGGATCCGAGTCCAGAACAAAGCAGGCCCTTATTTACAGTTTAAATTGATGATCGTCCACTGGCTGTTTCGCTGCAAGCCTGCTGTAAATTACAGCAGCTTTCCCTGGATGGGTCGGTTACCGTGAAAACTGTAATCTCGTCATAGGTCAGGGTAGGAAATCTTGATTCAGAGACATAGAAAGGCTGCTGCCAGGTATTATCCTAGCAGTATATTTGTGTACAGTTTTTCTACTGATGAAGTGAATTCATCACCGTGAAATACATATTTTCCCCCCAAAGGGACATACTTGGACCAGAGAAAGTCCCTGCACAACATTTTAAAGTGGTAATATATTTTCCCAATCAATGAGAATTTATATTTAAAAAAATAAAAAAGGGAGGGAGGGAGGGCCCAGCCTGCATGGCTCAGTGGTTGAGCGTCGACCTATGAACCCAGAGGTCATGGTTCAATTCCTGGTCGTCATTAGGGCACATGTCTAGGTTGCAGCTCAATCCCTGGTGGGGGGCATGCAGGAGGCAGCCAATCAATGATTCTTATCATTGATATTTCTGTTTCTCTCTCCCTCTCCCTTCCTCTCTGAAATCAATAAAATATGTTTAAAAAAAACGAGGGGGAGGGGGTCTGGGGAAGAGAGAGGAAAAGAAAAGGAAAAAGATCAAGCTCTATTCATTATGCAGGACAAAGGCACTTAAGTTCCTTCCAGTTCCCCCCAGCATTATCTTATACTGCCTTCCAGAAGGAACCCTGCACCTGACTTCTGATGTATAAGATAGGCTCACAGGAGCAGGGATGAGGTGCATCCTAGTGGCAGAGGATAGGCAGGCTTAGCTGTCTGTCCTGTATCTCCA
Source organism: Myotis daubentonii (assembly GCF_963259705.1). Taxonomy (NCBI): domain Eukaryota; kingdom Metazoa; phylum Chordata; class Mammalia; order Chiroptera; family Vespertilionidae; genus Myotis; species Myotis daubentonii. The sequence goes on along the minus strand of NC_081852.1, from coordinate 50,420,240 downwards.
AAGGAGAGCATTCTACCCCCCCCCCCCCCCGCCCCAGCTCCTGACTTCATGGTAAATCCCAGTGCTTGTTGGTGTCAGCAGTGGTATGTTGGGTACATACATATAATCCTCTATGAGAAAAGATGATTTAACTGATGCCCAAAATAAACAGCTGGGTTGTAGAGGGTAAATGAGAAGAACAATTCAAATGTAGCAAAGAAAGAAAAAATCAATGCGGAAAGCTCAGCCTCCTTTTTAAATTCTCCCGAGTTTATTGGTATTCTGCCTAAAAAGAAAACTTTCTTTATCCTCTGTGTGTATCTATCAGCAATACTTTCCCATTAGAGAAACTTAGCCGTTCTCCCTTCATGAGATGTTAACATCTACAAGGATTAAAGAATACACAATCCCAAGTAGAATTCATTGGAAGACAAAAGAAGCAAAAAGTGTGTTTTCTTTAAATGTGTGCAACAGTCAGTCTTTCTGTTGTTAAATCCTTGTACTCTCTGCACCCTATGTTCCCAGCAAAGAAAAAATCCAGAGCGTATTTGTTCTTTATATTTGCTGTGCCCCCTTCACATTCCTATTCCTTCCGCTTTCTGTGTTATCACCACTTAATGAATGTAATTCTGCTGAGAGAGCCTCTCAAGACTTTCATCCTATAAATAGGACCCTGACTCCCCAGAACGCATCGATCATTCTTTTGGGTCTCTTGGTACATGCCAACATTAAACACTTTTCTCCAGATGTTTGGGTTTTCATTACTATACCATATGTGGCACTTTCTAAATAAGCATTTAATTATTGACTCCTTGCCTTCTCTTTCCATGCTGGACTTCCTTAATTCCCCTTATCATTTGCTTGGGTGGTCTGTATCATGTATGTGCCTGTTGGGGACAGGGAAGAAGTGGTTGATAGAGTCTGCCAGTGTCTCTTAGGGAAAATTATGGAGTCACTGAGTCAGATTCTGCCTTTTCACTTTACAGGTATGGAAACCAAGTCAGGGAAAGTTGAGTGACTTGCCTGTGTGAGGCTCCATGTAGCTGCTGAATGAAAAAACTAAGAGCATTAGACCTTTAAAGCAAACCTCACATGCCAGCTGTTCTATAAAATCTAATCAATTCCACTAGTGAGATTTTCTCACTCTTATCTCCAAGACATTTGCTTTTCTATTCTAGCACTTTTCTCTCACTTCTGATTATAGTCGTTTTTGACTACATCTGACCTCTGCCCTTTGGAATGCAAAGTCCGAGATGGGGTAAAGTGCCTTGATCAGTTTTGCAGCCCCTAACATGCCAAGCATGGGTGTTGGTATAGAATGGGTGTCTAGCTTATGGCTGAGGATTTGAATTGAACTGCGGCTGGATTTGGGGTTCCTAGGCTGGATCTTGAAAAGGAAAGTACATTGTGAAACCAGCTTTGACGCATTTATTTTCTCTAATTATAAAATTCTTTCAAGAGAATAAACAAAGATAGTAAAAAAAAATCCCTATAGGTTTCAGTCATGTCTAGGCCAGGAGGTATAGTTTTATCTTTTCTAGCCAAAAAGAACATGATCAATATTTAAAATGCCGAGACTTTGCAGAGCACTCACCCGACATTATCTGGTGAGGCCACGGGGAATCAGCGTATTGCATAATACATCAAAGGGGGTGCCTGACATTTCCCGCGGGGACATTCAAAACTTGCTCATTCCACCCCAACTCTTTTATTTGCCTCTTTGTACACAAGATCATGCCTTTGCCTCTAATCTTTTAAAAGGAATGTACGTTTCATTCATAAAGAAGTGTGATGCATAGACTCAGAAGTAGTGGACATGGCATTTTCCAGACTCCAGTGCAGGTGACTTTGCTAGTGAACACATGCTTACGACCCCCTACACTTAACCAGGGCAGAGGTGGCCACAGGAAGGGACCCTGCCTAGGTACAGCTGAGTGTTTATACTGTTCCAGTCCACTAGGCGTTGCTCCATTCTCCAGCATCCCAAAAGAAGGCATGCCACATTTCTATTTTTTCTCTGGGTGATTTTCCAATAGTCATCCAAGCCCCTGGGTTTCTAACAAGTTATAGAATAATAAGTACAAAGTGTTCTCTTCGAAATAGAGGCAGAGTGCCAAGGGCTGTGCCCACTAGTGAGCTCCCTCTTTGCCCTAACGTGGCCCTGGGGAGCTCCCTGGAACTCCTAGGCTCCACAGAACACAGTTGGGAGGAGAAAAAGAACCCACACTGATCCTAGGTCATCCCTCCTCTATATACTGAACAACACTTGAAACAGCCATGTACCTTGTACTATTTTATAGAACCAAAGCACCTATGATAACATTCATAAATTAAAAAGCTAATAAAGCCACAGTCTTTTTATTTCAGCACAGCATGTTACATATGGAGTACCTCTTTTGAATCATATTTGTGTCTAACACTACTGTTTAAAAAACAACAAAAAAAGCACCTCATAATATGCCTGGTTTCTCAGAACCGATCACCTTAACTAGGAGTTTACTGTTTTATTTCATGTATCATTAAGTAGGACTAAGTACGTTTTTGTTGGAAAGAAGCTTCTTGCATAATAGTACATATTTGTTATCCCTCATTTGTAAGATGTTGTGTCTAGTACGTTCCATATAATATGCATCTAGTACTTTATTGTTAATCATGAATTTCTCATCTAAAAATTATCTTTGTATGATGATCAAGTTTATATGATGTTGATGTTATAATGCAGAGTTTACTATTTTTATTAAAAAATGCAGGTAGTGGCTAGATAAATAGGTAGAAAGATGATAGATAGATCCACACATCAACGTTTTCTACATTTAGATAATGCCTTCTTGTTGGCTTCATGAAGTTATTTCTTTACCAAAACGGAGAAGATAAATAAAACGTTGCCTTTTGGTCTTATTCCTTTTTAACAAGTGAAGGTCATAGGATAGAGATAGCCTGTATGGGTCTCCAGATTGTTATGAAGTAAGACTGATCTGGACATTGCGTATTTCTTACACCACTGACGGGGTCTCATAGGCAGGTTGCTCTGTGGCCACGTGAGCAGAAGTTGTCAGCAATGAATGGAAGCCTGCATACGGGCTGATCATTCTTCAAATGTGCATCATAGACTATCTGCTTAAGCAGACTTACAAATTCAGTTATATCTCTACCTACGTATTTATGTATGTTTGCCTCATCATCTGTCTTTGCTGGAACCGGCATTCTCTGAAGCCTGGCTGGCCTAATGTTAACTGTCCATCCATTACCCTTTTGTGAAGGTCAAATGCATTATTTCAGGTTGATTCCAAGTTACGCTCTGCTGCGGAAAAATGGTCAGAGGTCTTTTCAACATTCTGGTTTGTTTGCTTCCAGCATGCTCCCTGTGGTTTCTCAGAGGTTTCCATCATCTGGTGTTTGACATACTGTATCTAGAACATTTGTTTCTAGTGGATAGCCCGTGCTGCTCTCATGATGGATGGAGATGAATGCCAGCAGCGCCCGGAAATTTGCCATATTTACTAGGGTGGGGACATCTCACTGCAATAGATCAGATCTGCCCAAGTTTTCTCTTGGTGCTGTCATGGAAAACAAAGTTAATATTGATGAATCTTTAATAAAACTACTTTTTTTTTTCTTCCCTGGTGAAATTAAGAGAGTACCACCAGACTCAGGGGCTAAATTGTTTCCATGTAAACATTCCTTTTTCTGACCTGACCTTTCTCTTGACCAAATCTCCTTTTGATGGTTTTTGTCCCTCTGTTCCTCTAGACATCTACCTCCCATTTGATTGGGTCCCTGACTCTAAACCCTTCTCATTGACCCTCCAAGTCAATGACTTAAAATAACTTTTGCAAAACAAAATACTGTAGCTTGTTGGCAATAGGATGGGCTTAGATATTTGTAGGTAAAAAGGCCTGCAGTAGGGGATGTGTAATTTGATGAATGAAAGAGCGATCTCTTCTTTCTTGGCTGCTTGGGGCTGTGTGTGTTTGGGGACTAGAATACCAAGTATTGCCATGATTGACAGCATCTGCCACCAGGAAATGAGCATGCCTATAGAGGAGAAAATGACCATGAGGGGGAATAAAAAAAAAATAAAGAATCAGGACAAGAAAACACCCTGAATTCTCAGCCTCTTACAGATAAGAGAGGTATATGAGGAAAGGCACAGTTGTTAAGCCACGGGGGGAAGATGGCAGAGATTGGTACAGAGCATTGAAAGTAACAAAATAGTAATGAGAGAAACCTAATACGAGGAGCACCATGAAGACATTGGGCAGAAGAAAAAGAAAGAATGAAATCATAAATATTTTCAGCAGGAGATTTAGAATCTCTTGAGATTTCTCAGAGAGAGAGGAGGGCCAATTTCCCAGGAACTTATTAAGACTTTCTGAGGGAGTACAGTTTGCCCTTATCTCTCTGTTCTTCCTGAGTGCTTTCAAAGGGGTAAAGGATGTTGATGGCTGTAGCTGAAAGTGGTTTTGCCAGGAAGGAAAGCACAATTATGACTCAAGTATGGGGGAGTGGCAGACCTAGATCTGGGCTCCCTAGCTCCCCAAGGGCAGACTCAAGTGTCATTGTCTGCAGTTACTGAACTTGTGCCTTCCAATGCTCTCTCTCCCCACTCCTCTGTAGAATGTTCTCTTCTATTTATGTGTAGTATCTGCATATGTTAGGTGTACTAACTCAACACCTATTTGCAGTCACTGTGGAGCTACACTTTAAAAATATTTTTATTGTTTTCAGAGAGGAAGGGAGAGGGAGAGAGTGATAGAAACATTAGTGATAAGAGCAAATCATTGATCAGCTTCCTCCTGCACGCCCCCCACTGGGGATTGAGCCCACAACCCAGGCATGTGCCCTGACCTGTAATTGAGCCTTGACCTCCTGCTTCAAGGCTCAACCACTGAACCACACCGGCCAGGCAGCACTTTGTCATTGAAGATGGTCATTGTGAATTTTTGCCGGGTAGAGTCACTAGCTGTGGTGTCATGGTTAATAGAGTGAATCCTAGAGCCATCTCCCTGGCTTTAAATTCCAGCTAAGCCACAAACCAGCTGTGTGCCTTTAAACAAGGTTTTCTTTGTAGATTAGTTTGTTATTAACCTCTCCATGATAGTTTCCTCATCTATAAAATATAATGATTGCGTCATTATCAAAAGGTAGCTATGAGAGGACTCAAAAAAAGCCAAGAACAGTGCCTGACTCTTAGCAAGCATTCAAAAATGTTAGTCTCCTTATCATTGGTATTATCTCTTTCAAATTATATGGTCGTGCCTTATGCTGTTGTTTGTCAACTCAACCAAAATTATTAAATGTGTATATTGTGGCAGATCTTGGTTGAGAACCAGGAAGTGGGATGGAAATATAAGGCATTGTCTTTGCTTTTAAGGATGTGCAGTCTGGGAGAGGAGATGAATGTGTAAACAGCTAACTACAGGACAGAACTTATGTATCATAATAGCTGTGTACACAGAACTCTATCTTTGGGGACTCAAGGAAGGCCTTAAAGAGAAGCAGGTATTTGTCAACTTGAGAAGGAGAAACAAATGAAAACTATTTTTCAGTGTATGTGTTGTGAGAAACCACTGTTCACAGACTGCAGTGCATAATATAGCTGTGATTGATTTGCAAATATTAAATGGATAATCATGTGTTTTGACTCTTAAGACATGTTAATTTCCATTCATATCTGACATAACTGACTAATTAGACCCCAAAATATTTCAGTCTCCATGATCCAATTATACTATAACTCTAACATAATAGCACAATTTCTTTTTAATTGTTATAAACTTTCTTTCTGTGTTGCCTATAAAATCAATAAATGGGCAGTGGTAACATTCTTAATATTAAGTTAATAAAACTATAATTTACCTTATGGATTTTCAATATTCATCATTTATCTTAAACAACTTTTGGTCAGTTAGAATTATCAGTAAGATTTGGGGTGAATTTTCCAAACTCAACTGATACATATTTCATGGAACTCACTGTCTGTGCCGAGTTCTTTGCGAGCACATTGGTGAATATTTTAAAAAAGCATGACCCCTGCATTGCCCTTATGTAGTCTCCCATCCCAGTGCAGGGATGCAATTAAAGAATAGTGTAAGACAGAAGAGACCGGCTGATCTTGGGTCAATAAGGCATGACCATACCATCTGAAACAGATAATTATGATAGCAATGAGACTCGCATTTTCCAATGCTTGCTATGAGTCAGGCACTGTTCTTGGCCTATTTTGACTCTTCTAATAAACTGCCTTTTGATATTGACACAGCATCATCAGATGACAAGGGTTTAGAGAGGACTGTAACCTGGAATATTCAGGAAAGCAGCACGAGAGGTCTTCAGTTGCCCAATGAAATAGACTGGTATGACGTTCACAACAGAAAAATATGATTTAGTGAACCAATATTTATTGAGTGCTAGGCAATAGATACAAACATGCATAAAACAGGGTCCTGTCTGCAAAGACAGGCAGATGAAGGGAGAGGTGTGTAGGTAGAAATGAGCATAGGGTTCACATTGGCACAGGTACTGTGCCTTTCATTTCTTGAACTATCAATAAATGAGTAATATATATTTCATGTCCTACTTGTTGGCATCCTAAAAGTGCTCCTTTGACAGATTGTTTATTCTAAATCTTGATTTAGAAAACATAGAGTGTCCCCAAAATGTATACACATACTTTGAATATTTATAAAAGGCATTGTTTATTAAAATATATTTCATTTTCAAAATTGACCTATAAGTGTGTATATATTTTTTGGGGGGGGAGCACCCTGTATGGTCTCATTAAACATCCTATATAATAAAAGGGTAATATGCAAATTGACTGAATGGCAGAATGACCAGTTGCTATGATGTACACTGGCCACCAGTGGGAAGACACTCAATGCAGGAGCTGCTCCATGGTGGTCAGTGCACTCCCACAGGGGGAGTACCGCTCAGCCAGAAGCAGGGCTCATGGCTGGCAAGCACAGTGGCAGTGGCAGGAGCCTCTCCTGCCTCTGCAGCAGCACTAAGGATGTCTGACTGATGGCTTAGGCCTGCTTCTCTGAGGGCTCCTGGACTGCTAAAGGGTGCAGGCCAGGCTGAGGGGATCCCACCCTCCCAGTGCACAAATGTCGTGCACTGGGCCTCTAGTGTTGAATACTTAGGAGAGTGCCCAGATCAGGGAAGTAAGTAACTATCAAGGATCATGGGGAAGTGAAGTGAGAAGCTTAGAGTGAAACATGGCAATATAAGAAGCAGTCAGACGTTTGGGGGATCAGGATGGGAGGGGCTAGCGGCTCATCTTTTTTCCCCCCACCACTTTCTAAAAGTGGCCCAGATTCTGTTGAAAGATAGAATAGCTAGAACTTCTTAAATGCTGATGCTTTCTCTTTCAACAAACCCACATTTTACTGGGTTGATTGTAGCTTTAGGAGCAAAACCACCCTTCTGGCTTGACTCAAAGAATTACAGCAGTTAAATTCTAGAGCATGTCCAGTAAGAGCCGATTGCTGCTAGGAAAAAGATGTTGGATCTTAGGAAGGCCCTTGTCTGATATTGGAACGTCTACTTTCTTTTGAATGTACACTATGTGGTGTGTTTGTGCGTGTCCACCCCTTATGTTTTATTAATGCATTATTTAACCAGCAGATTTACATATTTTCTTGACTAGCTAATGCTGTCTTTGTTTCTTAGGCTCAAGACCTCTGTGCTTCCATTTGGAAATACATCACTGACATTTACAAACTCCCTTGGAGGACTCAGTTAATTACCACCATAGACACCCATTGTTCCAAGAGAGCTGACCTTCACCCCTAGGCACCAATTAAAATCTATTGCTTTTTACTCCTGCAGTGCTTGCTGTAATTCTGGCTCAAAGCCCAGTCTAACTGGTGGGCTGCATTCCTCTTTGTCCTAAGCTGCTTATTTTTCCTTTCCAAACAAGAAGAGAGTGCAAATGGAAATGCATGCTTTCTGTAGAAGAAAAAGGAGCAGACAACCAGAGTTAACAACAGTTTTTAGTTAGATCACCTTTTGTATCAACACAAAATAAGGACCCGACATACATAAATAAAAGAATTACACAAAATTTTGGGACATTGTCTGCAGTTTTATCCCAGATTCACCTATCAGGAAAGCACTCCAATCATAACATGATGGGGATTTGTTGTTAACTGCAGGCCATTCTGCCCTATGCATAGCTGGCCTGCTCCTCAGCAAGCTGATAGAGAGACCAAGGTCCCAAACAGTGGGAGTCAGGCACCCAGCCCTCCACATTCAAATTACATGAATTACTAGTACAGTGCTAGAATGGTAGCTTTTTAGGTAAATGTGAGTTTCTTTTTCCTTTCTATTTTTCCTTGTAAATATATTTATTGGTGAGAGAGAGAGAGAGAGAGAGAGAGAGAGAGAGAGAGAGAACATTGGATTATTGAATTGTTGTTCTACCCATCTATGTATCTGTTGGGTGACTTCTGTATGTTTCCTGACCAGGGATTGAACTTGCAACCCTGGTGTATTGAGACAATGCTCCAGTCAACTGAGCAACCCGGCCAGGGCACTAGAGTCTCTCTTTATAATGGAATTAGAGATCAGGGCTTTTAGAGCTGGAAGTAGTTGGTCTGTGATCACAGATGTTCATCATAAAATGATCGCTCTTTTTGGCAGAGCAGTATTCTTAAAATGTGCTAATGGAGGGAAACAAACGTGGCAGTATTCAGAGGTGTATCATCTCCTTTGCAGCTCTTTCTACTCTTTACTTCTGTTTCCCCCATCCTCTGTTGAGCGGGGGTATGATAATGCTGACATTTGAATACTGACCCTGTAATTTTAATAGCAATGACCGTAGTGTAAACACAATGACCCAGGAATAAGGCTGCTGTACTCAGAATGAGAGGAGAAGTCCCGATTTGCTAAAAGGAAATGGAGCTTGAAATTTGCCTTTCTTTCCCTGTTTAGTTTACAATTTCAGTTCTAAGCAAGTTAAAGTTTGACGGAAAGCGCGGTCCTCTTTTAGAAAGCCTCTTCCTCTCTCCCCCTCCCCCTGCACTGTTCTTCCTCCCACACTCCCCCTGCACATAACCTGGCTGAGAGAATACGGCTCATTCTTTGGTCTGCAGAGAAAAGGGTTTTTGCAGTTATATTATCCTCCCCCCTTTCCCCCTCTTTCCTATTTGAAATTTTATAGACTTCTGAAGGTAATACTTGTAGGAGGGCTTCAAATTTCCCAAGAGCCACAACATTCGCATTTGCCACCCACCAGTCTTGGTTCAGCCTGGGAATGTAATGCAGAGAGTGGGAAGTCATCTGGCTCCCAGGAGATCCATGTCAGCATTCCATTACCCAGCAGCCAGTGCAAACTGGCTAAGCTCATATGATGAAGCCCAGAAGATTATCAAACCCAAGCCATTTGGCTCCATTTATCATAAACACCAAGTTTCACCTATGTTTCATTATGTTCCTCCCGTATAAACCCAACTCAGGGGAATAACAAAGAAATAAATATGTGGAAGAGAGTGGTGTTGAAATTGAATATTACCTGTCTACAACTACTTAGTTTGTTTCCTCTCTCATTTTCTTTTCTTATTTTCTCCTTCACTCCCTCGCTTCTTCCCTCCCTCCATCCTTCCTTCTTTATTTTCTTCACTTCTTCTTGCTCTCCCTCACAAAGCTCACTTATATGAAAGGAGTACCAAGATCACCTTATTACATATTTAAAATAGAATATAGTCTCAAAATGCTTACAGAAGTGTGTACCTGTGTGTTTGCATGCCTGAGTGTAATTATCTTTATAAAAATGCTATGAGGTGGATAGGAGAGGTTATGGTATTTGATATCTGAGAACTAATTAGCGATTAAGTAGCCTTTAACTAGAACCCAAGACTTTGCATTCTGGCCTATGTTTCTTCTATCATAGTTTACCATTTTCCAAACATTGCTCCCGTGTCCTTGTCTGGGAGGGTTACTTTTTACTAGTGTTCGTGAGGCCAAGGACTGATTTCTCTATAGACCTTTAATAAAGCTCATGTTTTAAATATGAATTACATAATCTCAGATAAAATGCAAAGCACAGAGAAACTGTGGAGGCAAACCGTATGTCACATTTTTAGTCAGCTTGTACAAAACCATTCAGCCTCCTGCTTATCATTTCGTGATAACGGCCTTGGCAGCTTCGCAGGATAAGCCTGATGCTCTTACAAATCTGAAAAGAATTCCACATAGAGGGTCCGAAGGAAACCTCATTTTAACCCCAGTCCTGGCTCCCTGTGAGAACTCAACAAACACTTGCTAATGAATGAATGAGTGAATGAATGAATAACAGAAAGTTTGAGAATATTTTACTTCCTCAATATTTCAAGATTAGAGTTGCCAACAATAATCAGGACAGCTTTTCTAAGGCAGGAGGATGGATAAAATGACCCTCATAGTACTTTTCAACTCTGCTTGTCATTCCTGTAACTGGCATTATCCCTTGTCCTGACTCTGAGCTCTCCTGGTGGCCTGGTAGGCTGCCTCTATTTACTCACAATATGTATTCGTATACTCTGGCTTGTTATTATCCAAGGTAGGCAGTGCATATCAGAAATACATCTAGCCTGCTTATCACACCTGTGGTCAGTGACATGAGCAGGACAGCTTGGCCATTGTAGATCCCATTATCTTGATGATGCTCCTTGGAGGAATCACAACTGAGAAGTGGTTCTTCATGTCCATGCTGGCCAGGCCTTCTTCCCCTGGCCTAGCTTTATTCATGGGCTCTGACTATATATCTGTGACTCTGTCATGCCTTTTACTCTGAAGCAACCACTGGGAAGTTTCTAGGCACCTGCTTTTTCTGTATGAGTTACTACTCCCTTGCAGTTTCTTAGGAAGCAGATCCTCTTCTCTGTGGCATCAGTGGCCAAAAAACTAAAAATAAAATTAAAAAATAAAGGAAATTGCATTTATCCTTTAAGATTGGACATGTGGGCCCTAGAGAATAACTCCTTCCCTTCCTTGTTTATTTTTTTCTACCCCAAATGAATAAAGGAAACTGCTAAAACTATTAGAGGGAGGTATGTAACGAGAAGTGTTAGAAAGGAAATTATATAAACTAGATCTAATCAGAACTAGTAATCTCTTTGAGCTAAGCAGAGCTTGAAGTATTCCAGACTCACACTTTTCAAAAAAGAAATAGAACAGCAATGCTTCCTGCTTCTCAAGTCAGTAATTATAATACACATGGAAGCTATAAGATATGCATATGTGGAATGTACTGAGAATAGTCCCACGTATGATGATAGTTGATGCAGAAACCAAACTAAACAAAACTCTGAAATCAGCAGTGTGAGTATATTAACCCCATTGTGATGTTGAGGAAACTCAGGATCAGAGAGGGTGGTCCAGGTTGTGTAGGCGGTAACCACACAAGGACCTGAACACAGGGGGATTTCCCCACGCTTCTTGGTTAACAGTCACCATCCTTATGCATTAACTAAAGAGTATAATCTCTCCAGGGCCACAGTTGTTTCCCCTAAGGGTACATGAGAGAGAATAGCGTCCACTCACTGAAGTGAGCAGTAACGGTATTTCTGTCTGTTAGCCTTTATGGAAGAGTGCCATGGCTCAAACGTTTTGATATTTTTGGATTTCCCTCTGAAAGATATTTCCACCTGCCTTTCAGAGATCAGTGGAATGAAGTGGCCAAATTAGTGCTGAGGTTCCTAAACTTCATGGCTAGCGTAGCTCAGTGGTTGAGCATTGACCTATGAACCAGGAGGTCACGGTTCGATTCCTGGTCAGGGCACATGCCCAGGTTGTAGGCTCGATCCCCAGTGTGGGGTGTACAGGAGGCAGCCAATCAATGATTCTCTGTCATCATTGATGTTTCTCTCTCTCCCTCTCCCTTCCTTTCTGAAATCAATAATAAATTATTTTTTTAAAGATTCATCTAAAGACCTTATTGGCATGTAAATTCTGAGGGTCTGTTTCTCAGAAATGCTGGCTCAGAAGCCCTGAGGATCTATATTTTGAAAAGCAGATATCGCCTCTCCACCTCCCCATACTTCTGAGGCATATAGACTTAGGACTGCACTTTACTGAACAGAGTGGGGGCTGTACTCACAGTAGGTATTGGTTTTCTTTTTATTTATTTATTTTAAATTAAATCTTTATTGTTGAAAGTATTACATATGGCCCCTTCTAGCCCATCCCTACCCCCACCCCAGGCCTTCACTACCCTATTGTCTGTGTCCATACGTTATGCATATATGCATACAATTCTTTTGGTTGCTCTCTTCCCATCCATCTTCCCCCCAATGAACTTCTTGGTTTCATTTTTCTTTATAAAAATAAAATAAGTCAATCTTTTGGTGTTGGTGACACAAGTATAAAATATTGTTGTGTGTTTGGAACCAGCTGCCCCCTATTGGACAACAGGAACTTTGATAGAAATTTCTCCATTTGTCTCTTGGACTAACATTAAAACAGGCTTCATTATTCCTCTCACAGAAAGACAACTGTGTGATGTGTTTGACTGTTGGATGGGATAAAGGTCAAGAGCACATAGATGTACTCAGGTTATCTTTGGGGTTTGGGGTTTGAGGACATGGGTTAGCCACTGCCTTGAAGAGTGAATCAGGGAAGCTCAGGATGCAGGCAGCATGCTCCCCCTTCTGCTCTTCCACCCAGGAATCAAATACATAGGAGTTGAGATAAATAAGTCCCAATTACTTCATGGCGAAGGGGTGCTTACTAACAATTTAACTTTGCAGAGTGGTGGGAGGCTTCCAAAGACCTTTGTTAAGCTCAGGGAGGGGTGCTTCTTGAAATAAAAACTTTTTGTTGAGAGTTCCACTCCATTATTCCAGGGTTCTAACTTCATTTCTTTTCACAGCAAGTGCCTCTGTCTTGGTATGAAACGCGGGCAGCCCACACAAACTTATTCGATACAAAGTGCTATTCAAAGACTCTATGAGAGAGAAACTTGGGACAAATGCAGATATTTTTTGAAGAACAGATTTGGGGATAAATTCTAACATGTGCCATTGTCTGCAAGATGAATGAAGCGGGGGTATCATTGCTTTGAGTTTAGGCCAATTAAAGGATAGTTTTAGGAAGGCACGAATAGGTGAGCTCTGGCCTTATCACTGAACTTGAACCCTTCTCCACCTCTCAAAAGAGAGAAAGATGCCTCTTTTCTTTCACCCGTAAACATTAGATGAGGGAAATAAAAAACAAAGCAAGAAAGGACTCCCGTTTGAAAAGAGAAAATCATGGATGCACAGAGAGGGTTCTCTCACTTTCGACGAGGAGGTGCCATGTCAGCCTACCAAACAGATTCTGGAGGTTTTGGTCAGAGTGAAGGGGAGTGTGTAAAGGCTGGGGATCAAAGGGAAGAGTAAATGGTTTGGACACTGTCCGGTGTGCCTTTTCTAGGCCCTTCCTTTGTACTCAGCAGCTCAGCCTTCCTCTGCCCCAGCATCGCCAAAGCCTGGCTGTCACTCGTCTCCATTCTGCAGTTTGGCAGTCGCGCCTTTCAAGGGTCTGCAGTGACAAGTGGCATTGAACAGGGCCAGCGGGATCCCCGCAGGAGAGGGGGCCTTCCTGGGAGACCAGCAGGTCGGACCCTGCTGCCTTCTCCAAAGGGCATCCTGGCTGCAGGGCATCTCAGCCAAGAGAAGAATGAATTTCTCCAACCCCAGCACCTTCTGTCCCTGTGCCAACCTAAGGTCAAGTTTCATTTCCGATATCCAGGAACTTGGAGGAGATTTTTAATCTGGGAGGCTTTAAAAAAAATAAAAATGGTATACTTACATAGCCTCTCCTCTCCCACCCAAAGAGACAAAGAACAGGAAGGAAGAAAGGAAGGAAGGAAGGAAGGAAGGAAGGAAGGAAGGAAGGAAGGAAGGAAGGAAGGAAGGAAGGAAGGAAGGAAAGAAGGGAGAAATTAGGGAAGAAAGAAGGGAAATAAGAAGGGGAGAAAACATGCCTTGGCTAGAAAGAAATGTGCAAAGACTGAATCAGTGTCTGATTACTTGGCTCAAAGCCCATATCTTGTTTTCTTTACAACTGGCAGTTAAAGGGACAACTGCTTTGAAACCCTCTCTGTTTTATTTTGAGCATGTTTAATATACTTTTTATTTCCTTTTCTTATCCAGGTTTAGCTCTAAAATTTTGTAGGGAAACAAAAAGAAGCAGCATGACTACTCTAGGTGGCAGTGGGATAGAGCAGATGAATCAGGGGATAGAGTAATTCCATCCTGCCTACACGTAGGTGATGCAAAAAATGGTTGAGGTTGGCTCCTAGAGGCAGCCAATGTCCACCCCAATCTTAGCCTCCGTGATGTGGGGGTGTGTGCTTGAGGTTGTACTTCTAGTGCAAAGGGATGATGACAGGGATGAGTGGGTGGTGAACATTAAATGAAATGACACACAAAGCATGTGGCCAATACCTTTGAGTACTGACTATGTACTAGGTACTGATTTCCTCCCAAGATTCGAGGTTTGCTTCTCCTTTGTGAACTCAGAATCCATAGGACATTTCATTCTTAAATGCCTTTTATAGGGAAAAAACCTCAAAGTCCAATGGCAAAGAAGGAGGGATTTTTCTCCCAACCCCCCCCCCCCCCCCCCCCACCATGAAGGTAGTCTATACCTGCTGTTTCAGGTCAGGGCACCTGGCTAAGGGACCCATCTTGGAGAAATTGAAGCCCAGAGGGATATGAACCATTTATTCTGAGTCAGGAGGTTGTTTCATTTCGGAAGGGGTGGGCAAACTTTTTGACTCAAGGGCCACAATGGGTTCTTAAACTGGACTGGAGGGCCGGAACAAAAGCATGGATGGAGTGTTTGTGTGAACTAATATAAATTCAACGTAAACATCATTACATAAAAGGGTACAGTCTTTTTTTTTTTTTTTTTTTTTTTAGTTTTATTCATTTCAAACGGGCCGGATCCGGCCCGCGGGCCGTAGTTTGCCCACAGCTGAGTTAGACTCTTAAACATCTGAGAAGTGGGGAAAGTACTCATCCTCCTGCCTCTAGAAGAGCAAAATGCAATCATATATGAACAGATATGTTAATACTTGAAAAATAAGTTTCAGATGTACAAGATCAATGTGGTTTTTTTTGGTAGTTATTTCTGAGACAACTTTTTGGAAAAATGTCACCTTGGGGAGAGAATGTATGCTTTATATGGAGGACACATTAGTTGAGATATGGAGAAACAAGTATATGGGGGAAGGGGAGAGTAGGAAGAATATGCCTGAAACCTTGCAGTTACATATATATGCTTGGTTTTTGCAAAATGTGCAGAGTGCGACCTTTAGAACAGAGAAATTTCAGAAGAAGCAAAGATCCCTAACTGGGATGAAGGCAACAGAGTCTTCTGATTTAATTACCATCCCATTTAGCAAAAGTCATCAAGACATCAGTCATTACTTTGCCTTAAATATACTCTTTCCTGAGTACATGCAAAGCTGCAGAGTTTTGGCCGTCACTATTTCTTCATCTCTGAGGAGAGATAATAACAGGTATCTTGTTAGCTCATAGATAGCATGGGGGTGGGGACGGAAATCACATGACAAAGAGGTGCATATTTATTGAGCTGAACTCAATATTTTAACGCAGCATTTCGGGGAGGAAGCTGGCAGACGGTATGATTCATCCCTACAGGACAGGACTTTGAAGGACCCTGTGGAAGAAAAAGTTTTAAGCTGGACTTGGAAAAGGGGAAGGACTTACCAGTATGGAATGCTTTGACATGGCAAGCGAATGGGGGAATCACAGCAGATGACAAAGGAGGCTCACAGTGCATATTCCCCAAATGACTGAGCTCCAAAAGTGGTTGGAGCTCAGCAGCTGGTATATAATTGGCAGAGGAGCCCAAGAAGACAGCATGCGAAGAGGCTTTGGTTTCAAACTGCCTGGTGAAATGCAATTACTTGGAATGGAGTCTGGCCAGGGCAGTTGCTGTTAATATCACTACTCTTGCAGAAAGTTTCCAGGGAGCCTTGATGACTCTGAGTGGTCAGGACCTCTGTTTTAATTCCCAGTGAAAAGCCTGCGAAACCACAGCCAGAAATTGACAGCAGCCAAGAGAATTCACTATTCTTGCTTAGATCTGCAAACTCAACATCTGAGCCCAAAGAGGAGGGGCGGGCAAGAGGGCCTTCAGGCTCCTGAGGGAGAGATGTAAACCAGAGTCCCAGTGCTTAGCCAGTGGGACAGTTTATTATGCCATGTCTTCAGTGCCATTTACACAGAAGTTTACATTTTCAGAAGGGGCAGCTTCCCCTTTATGTTAGTATTTGGTCTCTATCCAGACACGGACATGAGGAGACATGTTTTTATAGCCAGCCCTGCTTTGTAACTGACGGAATCCCTTACTCCTTGGCTTCTTTCCTTTCTTCTTTCTCCAAAGCAGATCGTCATGTTAGCAGAAAACCTTTTGATAGTGTTGTTGACCTACATTACAAAACAAGCCCAGCCGCTACAGAAGTAATCTAAAGCAAGACGAGGAAAGAAAAGGAAAAGGAGTTGGGTTCCCCTGAGTTAATCTCATTGTGCTGAATTTCCAAGAGAAGTGGGATGGTAAACATATGTGCTTTTCTCCAGTGCCTTTATTGATATTCCGTTCAGGGCTATGGAAATTAAAATACAGTGTCTCAGCTCCACTTATAGCGTGATAGTAAGTGAGGGGGACAGGATGTTGAAAAGAGCCAAGCAATTATGCTTTTGTCATGGGTAGTAGAGAAGATGGAGTTTTCTTCTTTCCTTAAAAGGCTTCCTCTCCCATCAAATGGGCTCTAGTCCCACAGGACTTTGCTCGCTGTATAATTTGTAGTTTCTGTATTGTTCTGAATACCCAAGTGTAGAGGTTGCTTCAAGAAGCACTATTTTCTTTAGATTATTGTGAAACGTGAAATACATATCACTTTTTTCTGTGTGTGCGTGTGTGTGTGTGTGTCCATCCAGAGAAAATATACACACCAAAAAAACCGAATGAATGCCATCCCCAGATGCCTTGTGAGCATATAAATTAGTTCCTTATTGGGAATTCTGAATGACAAGCCAGTCAACAGGCAGGCCGAGTGGCCTTGGGCAACTTCTCTAATCTTCCTGGCAGGTGGGAATAAAACACTTAGCATCATAGGATTATGTTTTTAAATGAGTTCAATGGATAGTAACTTTCTGATCTCATATTAATGCTATGGGGGTCCTTTCTACTTAATATTTTCTAGCTCTTTGATGTCTACTGCAATCTGCTCTCTTTACTTGACCTTTACTTTGTCCAACTAAGTCAAAATCTGCAGCTGCTGGCTTTCTGCGTGGGAGCCCTGAAGGTAATAGATTTCAAGCCTTACAAGACTGAGGCACATACTTCATCAAGGACTAAGTTAATCCTTTCAAATCTCTGTGGGTAGTTCTACGCCATCTTTATCAGGCTTTCTGATACTCATTTGATAATATCACTTAATCTAATCAATTGGTTTGTTATCTCCAAATGTCTTTTTAGTCTGATTTGCCGCTATTATGTCCATTAGCAAGTGATTATAGGGAATGAACTCAAATGCTGCATATTGAAATAAAACACCTTTTCAAGTCCTTTGGAAAGTCTGGGGAGTCATCCATCTCCCCTGCTCAGAGAGGCTTAAAAGGTTATGACAATTGGACCCTGAGGTTGATACAAATGGTTTTGAAATTTAATTTTTCATATTTATAGTTTGCACATAATCTTAGGGCATCAATGAAAGGTCATTCTAGAAATATTGAATGGCTAGGAGCTGGTTTGCAAAAGTAAATATAGATGCATACCCTTTTCTTTTTCACGTGTATCCCATAATGAGTTATCTATCTTTAGAAACAATGAGATTTTTTTCTCAGAATCTCAGATTTAATTATCTGTGTGTGGGGTGGTGGTGGTGGTAGTGTCTTTATTATGATATGTTCATTAAGAGATGCACATATTTTAATTTTTCTTGTGGGTGCACCCTGCTAAGAGATTTCAGTGCTCTATTTAAGTGGAGTTTCTAGATAATTGAAGCTTATCTTTAGAAGCTCATAGAACCTTTCTTTCTTTTAATTTACTTAAAAAGTATTCAAAATTACATTATAATCCCAAGTTCCTTATTAAACAGAGTATTCTGTATTTGTTATTTCCTTCATTAAATGAACTTTAAATGTGTTACTATTCTTTGTAATAATTGTAGTATATAAGTGATAAGTATTTTCTTTATTGATTGAATAACAGTTTTGTACAAAATATTGTTGGTGTAGCTAAGCTGCTTTTCTGTCTTTTGTTTGCCATATGGGAGAATGTGTCCTTGGATAAATACTTTCTTATAGCTACACTAGAGGCCTGGTGCAGGAATTTGTGCACAGGTGGGGCCCTCAGCCTGGCCAGTGATTGGGTCCATGGGGGCCGATTGGGGCTGCCTGACTGGGGGGAGGGTCTATGGTATGGCCAGCAGGCAGGCGTGGGTGGGGAGGGACGTCGGGAGGTTGTCAGGCCTCAGGAGGTTGGCTGTGGGAGTGCAATGATCACCAGGTGGCAGTCCTGCATTTAGCATCTTCCCCCTGGTGGTCAGTGCACATAATAGCTACTGGCCAGTCATCCTTTGCTTAGGCATATCAACACTAATAAAAGAGAAAAATGGTAATTGGTGTACGAGCTACCCTTTTCATTGGCTAATCAGGGCTATATGCAAATTAACTGCCAACTAAGATTGGCAGTTAACTGCCAACAAGATGGCGGTTAATTTGCATATGTAGGCACAATGCAGGGAGGCGAAAGGGAAAGCAGGAAGAAGCCCCCTGCCAATGACAGTGATTGGAAACCCAGGGGGGAGCTAAGAGCTGGGGGGCAGGGCAAAGGCGGCCCTGGGGCCGCCTTTGCCCTGCCCCCCAGCCATGATCGGAGCATCAGGCGCCTTTTCCGCCCTGGCCAGTGATAGCAGGAAGTAGGGGTGGAGCCAGCGATGGGAGCTGGGCACGGTCGAAGCTGGCAGTCCCAGGAGCTAGGGGTCCCTTGCCTGGGCCTAAAGCGAAGCCCACGATCGTGGGGCTGCTGCAGCTGCGGGTCCCCGCTGCCCGGGCCGGACGCCTCAGCCAGAGGCACCAGGCCTGGGCAAGGGGCCGATCCGGCGATTGGAGGGTGATGGGGGTGAACGCCTGAGGGCTCCCAATATGTGAGAGGGGGCAGGCTGGGCTGAGGGACCCTCCACCCCGCCACCCAGTGCACGAATTTCGTGCACGGGGCCCCTAGTGTGTGTGTGTGTGTGTGTGTATATATATATATATATATAAAGGGTTTTATGCTCTTAAAAAGGACTTTTCAAATCTGAAATGATAAAGAAATGAAAGTTTTATAAAGACTTAATTTGAAACAATTACATTTTGATTAGCCTCTTATGAAAGTGAAGGATGTCTGTGGACCTCTTAACTAGTAGCTCCCCTGCTAACCTGTGCATCTCTCTAACAAGGATCACATTCTTTTTAAATGCCTTCAATTTTCCCTGCTTGGCTTTCCATTCCCATCTCAAAACCACTTTCAGATGGTGGTATTTGCTTATCCTTGAGGCATCATCAATGGAATTCTAACTTTATTCAACCAAACTTCTAGGATGCAGCTTTACTTGAGTGACATTTATACTTGAAGTTCCATATAGGATCTTCAGGGTAGAGGTACCCAGCATACCTGAAGCAGGGAAGAAATGGGTACCTTCTGAGTGAAAAAACAAACAAACAAAAAAACAACAGAAAACAAGGAACTATCCTTCCACACCTACTTCCATCCTCTCTTCCACCTCTGAAACGGATGACAGAACCCACAGAGATAGTCCGTGGATCAGTGGCATTCCTAGGTTGGGTAAGAACCATCTCTTGAAGATAGAACATGGCCCATAGTCACCCCATGTCCCTCCACTAGTGGCCTCAATGACTTAACTCGGTTCTTTCTCTGAGGTGGAAATGTTAATGATGGTCTTGAAAAGGCAATAGAAACTATATTTGAAGAAGGGAGACAGAGACAAATCCTACCACAGGATTTTCAATTGCTTTCAAGCCCCTCAATTCTATTTGTAGAGCTTTTATGGTCCTGAGCCAAGTTCCCGGCCCTGTCATGAACAAGGCCATACTCTTTATGATTCGGCCAACACTTACTAAACATCTACAGTATGTGAGGCACTAGTCTAAGTAAGCAATATGATGGCCAGGATACATCTTCTCCATAGTCTGTGATCTAGTGAACAATGCATATTATATAGTGAATACTTAATTTCTAATTGTTATGCCTCACAGAAGGCAGGAAAAGCACTCAGAGGAGCACTTGACCCAGATTTAAGGAAGGCAGAGGGTTAGGGAAGGCTTTCCAAGGGAAGCGATGTCTCAGAGGAATTAAGGAAATAAAGAAGAATTAGTTTCTCTTTGTGTGGAGGATAAGAAAGTATATCTGTTGAGCAAACTGCACTGAGAAAGCATTCATAGGCATCAGGCAATTCCTTAGAGTTAGAATTGTGGATGAGGGAAAAAGAGTTATATGAGGCTGAAGGAGGAGGCAGGAGGCAGACCATAAAAGGTTTTGTTTACCATAATGAGTTTAACTGTCATGCTGAAAGGGAGAGACATGCATTGGAAATTTTAGTTAGAAAAATGGACTTGATCAGACATTTCTTTTGGAGAGTCAGAGAGAGGCAGGAGTGGAGGCAGTGTCAGGAGTTAGGAGCCTGGGGGCAGCAACCTCTGAAAAAGAAGATGCATTCCTATCCCCCAGGAACTGACTGAGAGAAATTAATGAGCAAACGTAACCCACTACCTGGCAGTAGCATCAGCTCTATATTATCCACCAAGGATGAGACAGGAGGAAGGACCTGTAGTGCACTTGAACCAGGGAGCGGATCAAAGAGTTTAAGTCCAAACTTATGGAGATCTGAAAACTTGAGATTTGGGAAGACCAGGAATAAAAATTATCATGATGTGTTATAAATATGTGGTCCTGATATAAAAGGCCAAGGGGAAGGTGGATATCTGCCTCTTGAAGAGTTTCAAGAACTCTCCCATTCATACCTTTCCCTTTGTAGATTCTGAGATGAAAATCCCTTTTCCCACCTGGCGTTAGACCTCATATCTAAAGTTTACTCAGAGATTTCTGAGGGAGGACTTTGCTTGGGTGATCTAAAAACAAAGCCCTCTGAAGATGAGAAAAATTCCCTGCTCTGTGATTTCAGAGGATCTCAGGGGCATCTGTAGATGCTTTGCTTTCCCAGAGCAAAGCTAATGTAGAATTTCCAGGTATGTATGCAGCCATCATACCTTTCTTCATCTCTTGTCCAGGATGACATCCAAGAATCATACAATCTGAATCCATGATATCACTGACCTAGGAGTTTCTCCTTCTTGAGCATTGTTCCCAGCTGTCCAGATTCCCAAGTATCATCCTTCATTGCCTCCCTGAAGCAACATTTCACTATACCAGCGGTTCTCAACCTGTGGGTCGCGACCCCTTTGGGGGTCAAACAACCCTTTCACAGGGGTCGCGGCATAGGAAGGTTGAGAACCACTGCACTATACCGTTTCTCCCCAGAGGATGAGATTAATTATTGCTATGCACCCAGTTCTTAATTATGTTTCTAAACTGCAACTGATAAGGAAACTTGCCGAAATAGTCCCCAGGCACACTGTCTTCTTTTTTGAATAAAAAGAGATTTTTTTTTGGATGGAGCAATTATGACAAGTACTTTTTCATTGTCTCTCCCATCAGTTTGTTTGAATTACCTGTGCCTTGCCCAACTGACTTTGTCTTCCTGATGAAATGCCAGGTTTCTAAATGCCTACCTTCTTTGATGCTATCCCCACATATTGGCCCCATCTCCTCCTCAAATTTAACCTGTATGATAGGCTGACTATTAAATGGTTGCATGTCAGTTTCACTCACAGGAATCATCTGTACAGTAGAGGCTCGGAGATTTTGGTATGAAAAATGTCCCTGTAGAAATCAACTGTAATGGGAAACTTTCTCCAGCAATTCTTTGCCAAGGAGCCTAGATTGGGAGCTGAGGGGAAGATAATCTATCTCACAGAATCCCTTGGCAGTTATGATTCGGACAGATACTACATTCAGAACCTCTTTTATCAGTTTTTTACAAGTTTCAAAGAATGTTCTACTCTCTCTACCTTATTCACATCAATCAATAAACAATAAACTAGCTGGAGAGAGGCCAAGGTGTGTCATTGAGATAACGAGGCCTAAAGAGCTGATAGATGCTAGAGAAGAGATCCTGAAGTGTTTCTAGTACCCAGACCAGCTTTGATTCTCACCACTTTCAGCCATACTATCAAAGGGACAGAATCTAATTGTTCCAAAGTGCAGAGCATTGTGAGAGGGAGAGGCCCTGCCAGGCATCGAGATTGTGTGTGTTTCTGTTTGTGCATAGGCGAATGATTATAGCTTCTTATAATACATTTAGTCATAAGTGCAGTTTGGTGCCCCAATATTTCCCCACTATTCAATAATTTCCAAATAATTATGTGCTCCTTTTATAACATAAACTATACATCTTTGTAAAGGCATATTTAATTAGAGGGATGATTGTATTGTCATAAATCTGCTTCTTCAAGAATCCTACCCTCATTCTCAAACCATGCTGTATGCCTTAAACTTATTCAGTGATGGATGTCAATTGTTTCTCAACAAGACTGGAAAAAAAAAATCCAAATTCCCCACCAAAATGTAATAAAATAAAATGGTTCCTATCTGTAAACAAAGAAAACCGGAATTTTCTTGCATTTTAAAAAAATTCTTTAAAGTCAGTTTTGCTAAGCATCTATTACATTGTACATGTTTTCCTCCACAGGCAAATCCTCCCTGAAGCCAGGCTTACAGTATCGACCTCACAATTCTTCTGTAACTACCCAATCTTCAAACATGTCTTCTCTCTACTTCTGCATTACTTACAGCCTTTATGGGACTTTGTCTTTACTCTCAAGACATTCACTTTCTATTATAGAAGGAATGCCATGCAAAGGGACTGACATTATAAGGCAGTGGCTAAGACATGTGTACCCCTCATGCACCTGACCAAGTGACCTGGACTTTGAATGTGTGCTCAATACATGCTTACAAATCCAAGATGAGGCTCTATAGCATAATGGGTAACACATTGCTTCTGCAGCTAAACTGTTTATAATCTGTGTGATCTTGGGCTGGTCACTTAATCTCGATGTGCCTCAGTGTATTAATTTGTAAAATAGTGATACTAATAGCAGCTGTGTGATCATGGGGTAGTCACTCAACATCTCTGTTTCTCAGTGTATCCTATATAATAAAGAGCTAATATGCTAATTGGACCGTATAGCCAAACAACTGTCCGGACAACCGTCAGGATGACCTTCCAGACTAAGCCGGGGCTGTGAGGGCCGGCCAGGGCTGTGAGGGCTGGCCACGGCTGTTAGAGCTGCTGGGGCTGAGCCTCTTGCACAAATTTTGTGAATCAGGCCTCTAGTTTATTTATAAAGTGATAATACTAATAGTACCTGACTGATAGAATTATAGGGGTACATGAGTTAATATATATAAAGCCCTTAGAACAGGTCCTAGCATATAGTAAGGGCTATTGAATGCTCACTATTAATATGATATCTTATGAATTAGTAACACATCAAAATTATAGACTATGGTTAATATATAAAGCACATACCGGGATTTAGTTTAATGACCCCAACGATGTTAGTTGGAGACTTTCTTTCTCCTTCCTTCCCTCTCTTTCCTTTCTTCCCTTTCCCTTTGTCCCTATTCTGCTTACTTATTTTCCTCTTTCCCTTTCTTTCTTGTCCCAGCTGCTCTCCTTAAAATGATGAACAATGGCACATTTATTATATAGTAACATGTGAATATTAAGTGCTCATCTAAATACCTAATGAGTTAATTTCTGAATAAAAACTCCATATATATATATATATATATATATATATATATATATATATATATATGTATATGTATATATGTATGTATGTATATGTATATATATCCCTCTCCCTATCCATTCTACCACCAAGTATTGATAACTTACTAGGTAGAAGGTACTAGAAGAGATGAAAGATTCAGTGTCTGGCATTGACACTACAGTCCAGTAGAGGAGACACAGATAAACAACATCAACACCGAGTCATTTGGGGACAACATTACACCCAGTACCCTTTTGAAGGGCAGAGGACAGTGCTCTAGCCCAGCCTGCTGAGGGCATGTGAGACTTCCTGTTTCTTTTCAAGACTGACCTAAAGCCTAGTTACTTGCTGGTCCCTCTGTGATGTTGGTGATTCATTGGTGACCTACACAGATGGACGAGTAACCCCTTGTATATGGTTTTGTCTACAATTCTAGAAATGTTCTGGAAGACAGGCAGTAACCTTTAGAAAGTCTTGTATATATGTTGGCTTTATGTAAGTATTGTGTAGGGAATACTTGTTCATTGTTTTCAGAATGACTCATGGAAGGGAGCATTGACCTAATATAGTGGGTGAGACCTGTGTGTGCATTTAATCTTCATGAACAGACCACCATTTCTTGCTTGAGTGGCTGGAGCCTTGGCTTAGGGTAAAAGTGTTAGAGGACACCGCTCACTGTAGGTGGGTTACAGATGAGGCATTTGCGATGCTGCATCCAATCGGAAGCTTTGCCTGAGTTGCAGCAAATAGGACAGGTAGACAGTTCTGAATCCTTGTGACAGGCCCTGCTCCATCCCTTTAGCCCAGTGCTATGTGTGCGGATGTGATGCAGTCATTTCGCCTACCGATCTTTGCCTTAATCTAAGAATCCAAGGCTTCTTTGCAGGAAACAGAAGAATAAAACCTTAAGGACCCTTAAGAAATGGAACCTCCTATTTCAAAGAAATATTTTTTTTTGTTTCAGATAGCTTTACTTTTTAGTCCAATCTGTACCTACTGTGCCTTTTTCTTCAAATACATATATTTGGAGGATTGTGCTTGTCTTTACTTTCTACACCCCAGTGCCACTCTAGCGACGAACCATTCCCTGGGTGGCCTGACAGAGCCCCAGCCTGCAGAAGCCATCAACTGGGAGCGCCTGGCTTCATGGACTGGAATGTGGTAAAAGCAAATTGGCCATCTGTCTGGGGCTGGTGGAGACACATAATAGAGATGATCTTGGATAATATTCAGATTGATGTTTTACCCCAAGCGTGGCTGGAGGGGTTTTGTTTTGCATGTTTTTCCACAGACCCGCTTTAAAAATTCATGGTTGCACCTGGCTGTTTGTTTCTATCTTTTGTTTCTCATCTATTCTGGCACAGCCCAAAGACTCCTCAGCAAGAGACTAAATTGGAAAAGGGTTGTATTCAGAGCTTAGAAGAAAATGCATGCCGCTTTCATGAAAATCGCCTAAGTATAGGTGCTGTGAATGGAAAGCATGGGGTGTTTTTCAGGTCAAGATTCCCAAGAGTTAGCAGCATCGTGCGGTTTACTTTTCAATGAGTCTCAGAGCACAACATCCTTTAGCCAAGTGATGTATTTGAAAAATGGAAGTGTGGGTGGGATTCTATTGCCTCTGAATCCCAAAATGCTCAGAGGTGTGTGAAGAGCTACATGCAGACAGAAGGAACCAGAGCAAAATGGCACTGTTTTTCCCAGTCGATAATCTTACTGAATCTCTTATAGTAAAGATGATAGATCAGTGAGAAAAACGGTTGTTATTTGATCAGAAAAGGCACTATCTCTTCTATGTAAGATATAATCTTGGTTCCAAGTGAAACTCTGGTTTAGCTATAGATGAGTCCATTTAAATTTTGTTAGGATCCAGGGAACTTAGTTTCAGATGAATTCATCAATAAAAGTGTCAGTTTCCCAAGCTTTCTCTCTCTCTCTCTCTCTCTCTCTCTCTCTCTCTCTCTCTCTCTCTCTCTCTCTCTCCTTCTCTCCTGTTCTCTCTTCCTCCCTCTCCCTCTCTCTGTCTTTCTCTTTCCCTCTCTTCCCTTTTCTCCAAGAACAATGAAGAAAGATATTTAGCCTCAAGGCTGAGCTTTAATAAACAAAGTGACCTTTACACTTTAGCTCAGAGAAGGAAATACAATCTTACCAGTATCATATCATTGGCCACTGAGCCTTGGTGGGATGGGGTGCACAGCGATAATGCAGTACTAGAAGAATTTACCTTCAGGGATAAGACAAATTCTATAAAAGGACTGTTGAAAAATGTGGTTTGCCAAGACGATTTACATCTTCTTGAAAATGTGCCACCTTAGATTTAGAAGCATGTTGACGTTTCCACAATTTAAAGCTTCCATTTAGCACAAACGTTCTTTCTGCTGTCCTTGTTATCATAGGTTTACCTTGATTTCAGAAAATATGAACTGCCAACATGTGAATTAAGAAATACTTCACTTGACAAAAGGAAGCAGCACTGCCTTCTTTTAAATAGGTTCCTTGTACATTCTGCTGAATTAGGGTAACACTTAAGACTCAAATGCCAGAATTGAGTGCCAAGATTAATTAAAGATGAAGCGTGGTGTTTGGGGGAAAGATAATATCATTTATAGGTACATAGGATTTGATTCACTAACATTTGATCTACCTGTAATCTCACTAGAATGTACCTTTTACCCACCCTCCCCCCAAAAATTATATAATATTTGAACTGCAAGAGTCACTAGAAATTACCTTTTAGTTCCAACTCAACATGTTAAAATGTTGAAATTCAAGCTCAGAGAGGTTATGTGACTTCCCCAAGGTCCCCAAATTGGACAGTGGCAGACATGGACCCCATTCCCACTCCAGTGGCTTCCCCCTGTGCTCCTCAAGCAGTTCACCCACCGCCTGGGAACAGTCACATTTAGAAGACTGGACCTCTTTCTCAGCCTCTAGTCATGGCACATTTTAAGCTTGATCATGTTGGGTAACTTGAGTACGTGTAAAAAACATCTTGTTTTTCATAAATGCCAAAGATAACAGAAAAAAAGGGGTTCAGAAGAGATGCTGACTTGGTCACCTCGCCAAACATGAAGGGTCAATCAGAGACAGCATTCTTTCCGCCCATGAGGCCAGTGTCAGCGGCACCTGATCTGTCCCTGCTGTTCCCATTCTTACTATTTTGTACCTGGTTCTCACATAGAAATTTGAAAGTAATGAGATTGAGCTAAGGCCACAAAAAGTCGAAAGCCAGTTCTGTTCATTTGCTAAAGTCTCTGAAAAGCATATTCTGAAGCAAAAAGAGGGAGATGCGTGTGTTACAAGAATGAACTAACAAATGTTCTATGCCTCCTAGGAGCCAGCAATGTAGATAGTCAATTGATAGTTCCCAAACTACATTCCTCAGAGCACTAGTTCTTTTGAAGTTCCAAGAACAAACCAGATTTTGTCTTTGAATTCATGGCAAATGTTATTACACATGTTATGCTATCTACTTGCAACAGAACTTGGGTGCCAGTCAAAGTCAGCCTATGGACCATGGGGTTTTAACCAATGCACGTCACTGTGCTTTTGGCCAAGGAAAAAAGTCTCTCACTGAAATGATTCTTTTTCGCCTGATGGTTTCCTTCGTGGCAGCTCCACATTCTGTGGCTTGAGGAATTTGTTGAACATTGAAAAAGGCACATATGCTCATTTACATTGGCAAGTGTTGAAGTGGGGAGACATATGTTTTCTTTGTTCTCCCCTCCTGTTGGATCCTTGAAGAGTGTTGATTGTCAGACTCCGCTGTGATTTCCCAAGTTGTGTGCTTCTGAAAAATCTTTTCCAGAATCTCCAGTACTTACAGATTTGTCTGGAAATAACTCTGAAGTATGATTGGGATCCCAGTGGATTGGAAGTCTTCAGCTAACACTTCACTGCCCAGCTTCGGGATATGTTATTAGGTCTAACATTAAAGTGTTCTTGGCACACTTGTCTTAGCTGAACCACAACAGTAATGTCTTCAGAAGCTCCCAGCACCATGTTCTCTTCTCTTTAATCCACATTCTGTATTACCTCCAAAGTGATCACTGAAGGGAGCTATAGTCTTTCTATTTTCTACTTTAAAATCGTGACTCTGTAAGTATGACTCAGAATAAATAGGTTCTCTTGCTACTTCTCTGACACCCCCTGTGCATGACGAGTGAAATTCTTTCAACTTGGCTGTAGACTGGATTACTTGCCGTCTGCCACCCTAATGAGCTTGCTGTTATCTGAACATGCTGTGTATGTTCACGCTTCTCTGTCCGTGCCTATGTTAACTCCACCACCATGAAAACCCTCCCTGCCCCTGTCAACACCTCGACATCCTTCAAAACCCACTTAAGTGTCCGATGTTCTATGTTGTTTTCCCTCATTCCAACAACAGGAATGTCATTCTCACAATACTTTGTGTCAGGACCTATACACGTGTACTTTTCCCACTGAATTTTCTCTTTTGTCTTGGGGCAGACTGTAGAAGAATTCGCAGGATAGTAGGGCATTCAGTGCCTTATTCATAATTTAATCTTCAGTCTTAAGCACAGTAGCTATCCCTTAGTGCCTAAAACTACTTACATATATTAGAGGGGAAAAAGTAGAAATGAATGGTTGAATGGTAAGCATCTGGCCAATCCACAGAGAGTGAACAATTGCTTTAAAAAACACACAAAAACTTCTTATTTCCCAAATCTTGTTTTTCTATTTGTTCTCAGAATAACTAAAAAAAGGATTTTGAAAATGTTAATTTTGAAGATATTTCTATAATTTTATTGAAATATCCTATAGATAAGAGAGATTATAAGACTGCATTTAGTAAAATTGTATCAAAGAGAGAAAATTCCACTTAGTTACATTTTCTCTTTAAAAAATTTAAACATGTTGTTCAATAACCACTCCAGGCCTTGCTTCACTGGTTAAAAGACCTGGATTATTATGTTGTCAAATGTTTAAAATGCAGATCTGGGAACAGGCTTCTGGGCGTGAGACATAGAAATGCCAAAAACGTTCTTGAATTACCATGCAGAAATCATCATTCCCCTCCTTGTCTAATGTTACTCCCTTGAGGTTTCTTCAGTGCCCAGTTGGAATGTCCTAATTCACATCTGTAAGTGCTATGTAATTCTTAAATGAAACGTCATGTATGTATGCCATCTTCTTGACGAGTAGTTTAACAAATTTGAGTTTCTTTGTGCAGTGGGCTATTTTTTAACAGCTTACAATTTATGATAAATGGGTGATATGAAAGTTCTGTCTATGAATTGATAACAGTCAAAAATGGAGAAAAATGTTTTTTTTTTCTGCAGTTTCTTTATTCAGGGAACACAGTTATTGAAGTTTTATAAAGTTTAAAGTTTCTGATTTCTTTACTGTCATTGAGCTTGAAATACTCACCTGGGATCACCTATGTGTATGTGTAGATAATATATACAGAATGATACTTTATTTTTTTTTTAGATGGAGATATAAAATATACTTAAGCAGAATATTCTAAATAGAATATGATGTAGGAATGGCAATATAAAAATCAGTGAGTAAAAGAGAAACAATGATAATTTAAAATGAAGGAAAAGTATGAACAAGCAATCTACCAAATAAGGCTATTTAAATGACTACACACAAATGACAAAAGGAAGCAAGGGATGAAAGAAAGCAAAATTCACTCTTATTAGTAATGTGTATTGACACAAAATGAAATGTACCTCGTTCCCCAGTCAGCTTAGAAAATGTTGTAAAAATTAAAGCGGGGTGGGAGGAGGGGTGGAGAAAAAGTCTTAGTGTTGGTAATGGGCAAGTACCTGGTAATATGTTTCAAAAGAAATTATACATTTATATGCTTTGACCCATAAATTCTACTTTGAGGAGATTACTTGGAGAAACAATAATTGATGTACAGAAATTTTAATCTACATTAGGTCATAAGATTATATTAGTGAAATTTGGAAACCTTTTAATAAGAGATTAATTACATAGTGGTTTAGCCATATAATCAAAGTCAATGTATCCAATAAAAAATGATAACACAGAAGAATTTTTAATAGCCTGGAAAATGTTTGCAGTACAGTTTTAAACTGGGGAAAGCAGGTTAAAAAGCAGAAAGTATCATGTGGTAGTGTCTCTCTCTCTCTCTCTCTCTCTCTCTCTCTCTCTCTCTCTCTCTCTTTATGTTTCTCTCTCTCTTTCTATATATACACACAAAATTATGTATATATGTGTACCCATATATACATAGGAACAAAGATTGAGAAAGCAAACTTAAAAACGTTAGTGATAATGATCTCGGTGTAGTGTTATTTGAGTGATTTTTCTCTTATTTTTTGTAACTACTTTCTGGAGGACATTTTCTACATTTTCCCGTAATGAATACATGTTAACTCCTACTCGTACTTGAGAAAAAAATACTACTTTTTATCACAAATGGGATGAATAATTTAAAAGAAACAAAGTTATTGTAGCATTGGCACAGACATTCCAACAACTAGACACTTGCCAGGTAGCTTAAAAACCTGCACCCCAAGAGCACTCTGTGGCTTCAGCCTTTTATTCCAAACTGAAGGAGTCAGGTTCAGTACCAGCTGTTCGTGAATTGAGGAGACACCAGGTTCGAGGGGCTCCCCAGTGGCAAGACTAAGCTGTGGCCTGATGCAAAGTATGGCCTTCGGAGACCAAGGTCGTGGCCGATGGGGGCTCTAAAGAAGAACCTGCCGGTATTATAGGCTGGTCCTCACTAGGAAAAGTCTAAAATGTCTCAGACTGGGAAGCCACTCAGTGTTTTCCTGGTGCGACTTCATTTGGTGATCAAGATATTTTTTTAGAAAATAATATATTTGTGTTAGGCTAGGTTTACTTTGGAAATGTCTTAATTTAATAAAATATGTCAGAAGACATTTTTTAGATTGAAATGTGGGAGAAAGGATTCAATTATATTAATAGGAGCCTCTCTGACAGTGGAAAGGGATGGGGTGAGGAGATAAGAATGATTAGAAGTATGGAAACTATTTAATTTTCAGGAGAGAGCTCAGCATATTTCAGTATTTCCAGAAAGCATTGCTATCCTTTAAATGGATTAATTGAGAGATATTCTCATGACCCTTAGTTTCAGGGAAAGCTAACTGATTCTGATATATCCTGTTAAGGAAGGTGCCAGTCTGTCCATCAGTTTGAGGATTTCTTTGTCATTAAATATGGTCAGTATTTTTAAAAAATTGGTTCAATTACCTGGAAAATTCACTGTTGGGAGATATTCTGTAATGGTACAAGATTCAGAAATCTTCCTCTCATTAAGACAAGTATATAATTTATCATCCAAGCCATACAGATGTGCATCAGTAATAATATTTATGATGGTGCAGAAGGAGTGAACTACGACTTTCCAGGATAAATCATGACACATGTTCACCCTGCCTGTGATCCATTCCAAGAAAACCAAAATGTCTCTGAACAGTCTCTCATAGGGTCAAAGTAGCTTCTAAATCAAGATCAGCCAACTTTGGAAGTGGTAGGGTCTTTGTAAGCGATAGCATCTTTGTGGGCATGTTGAACCCATCATGAATATGCATCTGGGTTTTAAAATGCCTCTGTATGGTCACAAGATAGAATGACCATTTTATAACTGGTTTGCACGGTAGCCCCTTGATTAAGAATCATTTTTGATTGGCGAGGATGCTAACTTCTGAGCAACTGTGATTAGATACACACAAGATATTAACCCGAATACATTAAAGATCATGTAATTTGCAAATGTTCTATGATGGCAGATTTTTTGTTTTGAAGGTTTTTTTGAGAACCCTTATATTCCTTTGGAATCAGGGTGCTTAGAAATACCACTAAACTCAAGAGATATAATTTTGTGGTTATTTTCTTAAAGTGTGGATTCCCTGTTGGTAGTAACTTGGAGCAGTTGAGTGTTTTATAGGGTTTGCATAGTAGCAGGATGCATATAGAATAAGAAACACAAAATAAAAATGTTGGATGGTTTTACACAGGCCTGCGCATGATAAAAATCAAACTTGCTGTATATTTCTGGGACATATTTCTCATTCATCCGTTCATCCTCAGACCCAAATGACCTTTTGTTGTGTTTGTTGGTCCAAGACTATAAAAAAATCAATTGGTTTATGTTAAGATCCATGAGAACAATAAGTATTCTGTTTTGAATTGCTAGGTTATGTTGAAATAGATATTGGTGCTTTTGTTGTGAACATAAAGGGACAAAGAATATTTTGCTCTTAAGAAATCCATTTTTAATGATGTCATATCCTAATTTACATGATGGGATTATAATGCCTAGATATGGACTTTCCTATTAAAGAGTTAGTTAAGTACATTTTAATAGACATTTAACAGATCTGTACTTCTTAATTTAACCTGGGTAATTGATGTATCCTGAAAATCCTCAGACTGGCCTTCCTTGACCTTGGGTCTCTTAATATTTCTGAGACTGACTAACAACATAATTCATTTGGTCTTCAATACACATTCATCTTGAA
Organism: Myotis daubentonii; assembly: GCF_963259705.1. NCBI lineage: Eukaryota > Metazoa > Chordata > Mammalia > Chiroptera > Vespertilionidae > Myotis > Myotis daubentonii. Next base: position 50,387,878 of record NC_081852.1, on the reverse strand, counting down.
TTGATGCCAGATTAGGAATTTACAGCTTTTAAACATATAACGGAGCTACTTCATCGCCAAAACCCAATGAAAAACCTGATAACCTCAAGTTATCTGTATCTCAGATATGATTATGAGAAGACCTTGTTATTCATATTGCATATAAACTAATAATTTTTTTCTCATTTCCCCCTTCTTTTAATTACAAGTGACAAATTGTATATGAACTTGTTGTGATCATAGAGCCCTATGGTGGCTGCCATTATACTTGCCATCCCGTGTGTGTGTGTGTGTGTGTGTGTGTGTACGCGCGCGCGCGTGTGCGCGTGTCCCTTCAGAGATGGAGTTATTTTTCTCCTCCCTTTCAGTCTAACTTAAAAGTGGTGACTTATTTCACCAATAGAAATGCTGCAAAATGGATACCCTGGGACTTCTGGGGACAGGTCATAGGAAGCCTGACAGTTTTCACTTGAGTCCCTTTGACATGCTTCTCTTGGGACGCTCACACTGTGGCAAGCCCACCACCCATCAAGAAATCCAGCTACTCTGAAACTGCAATGCAAAGTTCAAGCCACAAGGAGAGAGAGCCTGCGGGATGGAATGCCCCGTAGAGAGAAAGAGAGAAGCTAAGGCCAAATGCCTGCGTGAAGAAGCCATCGTAGAGGTGGAAACTCCAGCTGCAGCCACCACGGTGATGCCATAGGGACCTGGAACTGCCCACCCAGCTGAGCTTTTCCCAAATTTCTGACCCACAGAACCATGAGCAAAATCACAGGTTGTCTTAAGCCACTATGGTGAAGTAGTGTGTCACATAGCTATTCATCAGTGCAGCAGAGGTCCTTTCCTCTTCTATAAAATGCGCCAATCCGGCTGCTTCTGTAGCATGCATTCTGAGCTGCAATTAGCTAAGATATAGAACCACCTAGAAAATAAAATCATGAAAAAAATGTCTTAAAATGCTACATGTCTATCTCCTGTTCTGACTGAGGGAAAAGGAGAGAGCAAAGGCAGCTGCTAATGCAATTACACTCAGGGGCATGTCTATTAAGCATATTCCCCCTTTCCTGTCTCTCTAAAACAACTTGAGATGATCAATGTCTATCATTAAATACTTGAAGAATGAAGGAAAAATTTGCATGAAATAGATCTCCTTGCTAACAGGAGGCACTTCTTCCTAATGGATCCACTCCAGCCCTGTCTTCCTGAGAGCTCTGCAGCGGAGGGGCCCAGGCCATTCTCGATTTTCGCTTTACTCCCCTGCCCATTCTGTTTGAGAGAAACCTCTGGTATCTCCATGGTCTTCTCAGGGGAACTAATAGGCAAATATATTAGCAAGGTCTCATGTGGCTGAGGCTTTGTTAATCCTCCCCTGTACACCCTGCCCGTATTTGCTTGTTCACCATGAAGCACTAATATAAGTAAAGCTAAAATATACTTGTCAGGGTAATGATTCAAGTGCAGCAAGGAATGAAGAATGTGAGTACGTTCTGTTCACTAATTTTTAGAAGGAACTCATTCCTGCGGGCCCTTCTTTTCATTTTCCTGACTTTCAACTTGACATTTATTCAGACTCTCCAATCAAATGCACAACTTAAGATTTTACCAAAAATGCTGTGTCCCTCACCTAAATTGAGGTTAAAATGTACTGAAAGTTTCCCTTTCTTGCTCTTTCTTTCTCCCCACCTCTTCACCTTTTATCATTTCTAGAATAAAGAGATTTCTTATCATGAAATGAACATCATTTCTCGTAAAGTTTTTCATCAGCAAAGAAGATGAATGCCCATTTCTCACCGTATCTCAGCTCCTTCTGATAGCAGCTAACATTTTAAAATAATGTAGCCTCTTGGCATTTATAGGTTTTTGGGGATTTAGGAGAGAATTTTGTTTGGGACTTGTAATGACCACAAAAGTGTGTTCTGACTGAGTTTGAACAGAGGCCACAGAATAATGCTGGGATATTTAACATGGCTCAAATATTCTCAAGGTATTTGATCAGTCTCCATAGCAACTGCAATAATAAAAACGTCTCTCAAATTTGTACATCATTCTTTTCCTCTAAAATGCCATTTTTAAAAACAAGATGATACCATGCTAAGCATTAATGAATATTTTGTGTTTTCTACTATCCCCTTAATATGATGATGGCTACTTCTCCAGCAAAATGAGCTAATATTTTGCTGCTAATTAAACCTAGGATCAGTTTATTAGGAGAAGGGTTATATTGCTTTTGTTCTGATTGGTTTTAATATAAAATTCCCTGAGAAGTAGCTTATAGGGAAATGTTTGTTTCCCTCCCTATACTATCATTAAGTCAGAGCTTTTTGCCAAGCCCTCACCCATCCTATGATAAAGCACAGGAAAACAGTTTTTTGGAGGAGCAATGATAGAAGGATAAGAAAAAGGAGGCCAAGGCTATTGTGAAAATCTGATTGTGAAACAGGGCTGAGTATTTTGGTACCATAAATTTATATTTAAAGCAAAAAAATATTTATTTATTCAAGAATATTCTTACCAATTATCTTGTTATAGAGAGTCTCCTTTGTGTAGCTCCTAGCTTGCATTGGAACCCCCCCCCCCTTTTCCCAGCTAGGCAATATTTTATGAGATACTTATAAGGTTTCTCTCTCTCTTTCTCTTTCTCTCTCTCTCTCTCTCTCTCTCTCTCTCTCTCTCTCTCTCTCTCTCCCCCCCTCCCTCTCCCTCCCTCCCTCCCTCCCTCCCTCAGAACTCAACTATCACCTTTTAGCAGAACATATAGTGCTAAATGTGCCATCCTTGGTGAAGTCATAATAATAACATTTGCTCAAAATTCAGCATCACTTTCACACAGATGATCTGATCTTTACACAGACTTATGCAACGATCTGTGTAAAGATATCTTTACACATGGATGACTTTACCACTGACCAACTGCATGGCCTTGAGAAAATGACCTCACTTCCCCAACTGTCGAATGGACATAATAATATATATATGAACTGTGTTTTAACAATTTAATGAAGTGACATATTGTAAAGGTTTAGTGGTGTGCCTGGCACCCAACAGATGCTCAATAAATGTACACTTCTTTATAGTAGCATTACCCTCGATGAGAAAATGGTGGCTCATGAGAAGTTAAGTGAGCTATGAGCTCTCCAGAGTGGCAGAGATGACACTCAAATCTGTCTTTGAAGTCAAGCCCCATGGTATTTTCTGTGATTATAGTATCTATTTATGGTTTGTTTTTCCTTCTTCTTCCAGTGGTATGAATGACTGTCACTTAAACACACTCTCTCTTTTCTGAGGAAGTGCACACAACTATGGCAACATTGGCTGGGATCAGGTTTAGGATTTGGTCAGGGCTCTTCTTATGGAAAACAGGTCTGTGGTTCATGGGCTACGTGGGTAGTCCTTCAGATCAACTCGTCCAAACACATGGGCCTGTGTTTCCTTGTGGGAGGTCAGTGCCATCCACAGTCTTGGAAGCAGAGTCTTGCAGTGAAGCGGTGTTTTTTTTCCTTTAAGATTGACCCAGGCAAGGGTTGTGTTCAGTAATCCCAAGAGAAATGAGAAGAAATCTTATATAAACTTTTTTTCTTGAATTGACTTCCAAGGAGTGTAACCCATATGTGGTCATTCCTGGTGAACCTTACTCTTCTCCTGTGTACTCTATATAGTTGGTCAAAAGGGGTATTGAATGAATTACCATAAATGTTACACAATAATTAATAAGTAGGGTCTTCTGACAAGGCTAGTAAGAGACATGAAGAACTGAAATATTATTATACACTTCTTGAAAACTAATTTTCCCCCTAAAAAATAAAAAGTCATTAGGCCCTCATTTAAAAAAAGTTTTTAAAGTAAACTCACAGAATAAACTATTTAGAATACAATGCCAAGTTGTCCTAGCAATTTCACTGAATTAATGTTCAGGTCACACAGGTAGATGGCCTATTGCCCAAACATTTTTTGTTTTTTTAGTATCAAATAAGCCTACTTTGTGTTAATGGTGCAGAAGGTGAGCTTCACTGAGTTTGGGGGGTTGGGAGTAGCATTTAGAACGAGTGATTGCACACTGGGTCCATCTTTCTACAGATTGTTTTTTCTCGGTGTTCACTTACTTAAACATTTTCCATTTACTCACTTTCATCTCCTTTTCTCGCTATTGTTTGTATTTCAGTGATTTCCTTTACACGGGCCATTCTGAAATCCTGTGTAACTTCTCCCACTACTGCCTGCCCAACAGTTGTCAACAGATAAGCATGCATTGCTTTCACTTTCAATTCATCTGGGAAAGATAAACATTCAGCTCACATTGGGAATAGGTAGTTTATCACCCACAGTGGTCTGCAAACTATTCAATTGCTCTGATTACACTTTGCTTAATTTGTTTTTAATACTGAAGCCAGAGGCCTGCAAATAGCCTGTTATACTGTTCCTAGGTAGAATTTTGTTTGGCTAAAGTGGGTAGCTAACTGGAGTGCCCAATTAGTGCTATTGCGATTTTTCATTATCATCATTATGAAAAGTATTTATTATGCAGCTGTGATATGGTCATCTGAATTGGGTTTAAGCCTTGAGCAAATCAAGAGACATAGCATCAGTACATTATCTCCTCTTGATTCCAATCCACAGATAATAAGGAGTAGACAAATGAGAGGGGGAAAAAATGAACAAAACATAAAATAAATATTCAGTCTTTGCTTTAGGACTGAAGAAATGGTGAGATAAAGTGTATGCTTATAGATATTGAAGCTGCTCTTTATTAACTCCACCCTATTAAATTATGGAATTCCAAAAACAACACACCTAGGAAAAGAGTCTGAAAAACTAAATAATAGTGACATTTCTGGAGGAGCAATGTCCCTTGTAGACAACCTAGCAGGATCAAAAAGTTCCTATCCAACCTTTTTGTAGAGTTACATCATGTACCCATATGTTGAATCTGGAGCAAGTCAAAGAGAGTGAAGATGCATTTAATTTTTGATGACACTAACATGTCCGAAGGACTAATACTAAAAAAAAAAGTGAGAAGTGACATAGTTGAAATCTCTAGATTGCAGTTCATGTTCATTTGTCAACTCTTGGAAAAGCAAATAAAGTTTTTTCCTTCTCCAGAAGTGGATGATGAATGATAGCTTGGGGTTGGGTGGTGGGAGCCTGTGTAGCCATTATTGACGTTCTATAGAAAACAATTCATCTGCAGATGCAGTCAACACAGCATCTGCACACCCTGCAAGGCATAAGTAAACTGGCTCTAATACCCGTGGGCTGATCTGAACAGAATAATTACTTCCCTGTTAAAGACACACTTCCCCTTGTTTTTAACCTCCTTGCCTCCAAGTAGAACAGCAGGGGTTTACTTAGGACAACGCAGACTCCCAGGGTCTCAGGAATGAAGAGGATTCACCTATTCACTCATTCACTTGTTCGTTCACTTACAAAGATGTATAGACTTCTACTAGAGCCCAAGCTCTACTGGTATGTCAGACAAATAATGACCCCTCTTTTTAGAGAGCTCACTTCAGGAATTGTGCAGAGTTTGGGTTCATGCCTTTTACAAAGTGCTCCAAAATTCCCGTCATTCAGATCATATTCCAGAATGCAGAGGATTCAACACAACAAAGCACCATTTACTTAAAGTCGCACAATGAACCAGAGGAGGAGAGATCCAGTGTGAACCAGCAAGCAGTGATTATTGGACATGTTTAAGGAGTGTAACCTACACATTTTTGAGGAGTGTTAATGAATTTGAGGTTGCCATTTTGATATTTCACAGTATAATACCTTCTGGGATAGAACATATTTGTTTATAAATGACATCATTCCTGTCTAAAAATGGGATCACACATATTATTCACGTTGTTTCTTTTTTTCAAATAGGTTAAACATTTTCTATGTATATTTTGCTTAAAAACTTTATTTACTTATTAACTTACTTATTTTGAGTAACCTACAAAATGACAGAACAAACCTCAACCCACTGGAAATAAAACTATTAAAATGTTTAAAGACTGAAATAATAAGCTTTCACTTACTTAGTTAACAATAATTTATTAAATATGTTCTATGGTTCAACCACTGCGCTGGTTGTAAACTAATGAAGTTGACGGTTTTGATTAAGTAACACATGGTTTATAGTGGAGTATATTATTATGTGTGCATGCATTTGTGTGCTTTTCATTCAGTTGGATTTGAATATAGGCAATAATATGAAATTAAAATATTGTTAAAAATCAGAATAAAAAATCTATGATAGGGTATGTTGATGTGGATAAAGTAGAAAGAAGCATCAACCTTGTTTAAACTGTTGAAAGGATAGGGTCATGAGCAGTTGATTTTTCTTTTATTTTCAATTCATCTACTGGAGGTCTTACAGAGTTGTTTGTGCAATAAAAAAGGCTAACTAGAAATAGATCCCAGTTGACCTGTTTGTTTTGAGTGGATTTGAGCAGAGGTTTGAAAGAAGAACCCATGGAAAGTCTGTGTAATACAGGCACTTATAAATCTTATAGGGGGTATTTCCTAGCATCTTCCGTCATTTGTAAAATGTCAAATTCCAAAACAGAGGGTTTTAGGTGAGGGCCATTTAGAGAAGGTGAGATTTTAGTCTACATGTTTTTAGTACCCAGAAAAAGCTGCCATGGAAGCCAGGAGTTTCATTTACTCGCCCATAAGTAGTCATGTGTTTGAGAGAGATTTGCATTATTCTACCTCTGCCCTCCCTTATGTAATAGCACCTGGATGCAGAATTATCTTATACAGTCTCATAACTTGGAGCATAAATAACTGTCAAAGATATGTTAAATAAATGATAAATAAAAATCAGCTTGATTTGGGGATATTCTGGAGGCCCAGTTTTTTATTTTATTATTTTATTTTTATTTTTTGTTAGTCCTCACCTGAGGCTATTTTTTCCATTGATTTTTAGAGAGAGTGGAAGAGAGAGGGAAAGACAGAGAGAAACATCAATGTGAGAGAAACACATCAATTGGTTGCCTCCTGCAGGAGCCCCAACTAGAGTCCATGCCTGGGAGGACCCTGCAACCAAGGTATGTGCCCTTGACCCGAATCCAACACGGGACTCTTTGGTCCACAGGCCAACACTCTGTCCACTGAACCAAACCAGCTAGGGCCCAGTTTTTTTATTTTGCTGAAGTGGTCTGCCAGGAGAAGCAGTGGTGGGGTCTGCACTCGTGGGAAGAAAGGAAAACATATTCTGCTTAACAGGGAAATAGGATATCAGAGGAGGGGGGGGGGAATCACCTTGCTGAGAAAATAGATGCCCTATAAAATTGAGCCGCTTCATATTATTATGGAAATTACTTTGGGCAGTAGTGCAGAAATCATGCTATATATTATTGTTAATTGTGGTTGGAGACACAAAGCAATGTGATCATTTGGTGACTTATTTGTTGATTGGAAAACACCTGTTTGTGCTAGTAAATATGAAATCACCTGGAAATATTCTTGTGAATTTAGGTGCCATATGAACATCCCTGTTTAATGCATGCAAGAGATTTTAATGAAGCCATGTATATGAGTTAGTACTTAACAGTTAGATGATGGCTCCATGCCAGCCATCCAATGCGGGAACCCTATCTACGTGGTAAACTCAAGACAAGAAAACGATAGCTTTGCCAGAACTTATGGGGGGGAACAGTGGCTTGACCAGAACATGGATTGAGAGGTATTTAGTCTCCAATTTTGTGTGTGCTTTCCATCTTGTCCGTATGCACCGGCAGCCACAGTGTTACACTGCCTGCCTCACATCCCTCTTCTCCTTTTCCAGAAGGGAGGTTGAGTGTGGTTCCATGTACCAAAAGGTTGCCAGTTCAATTCCTGGTCAGGGCACATGCACAGGTTGTGGGCTCGATCCCCAACAGGGAGCATGCAGAAGGTAGTCAGTCCCTGTTTTGAGATGTTTTGCTCTCGCTCTCTGAAAATCAATTTTAAAAATTAAAAAAGAAAAAGGAAAAAGAAGGGAGGTTGAAAGAACAGCAAGGAGCTTTCAATTCTCCCCACCTGACATAAACACAGTGCAGGCTGAGTGTGTTTGGTGTGCAATCCTCATGTAACATTTGCAGTGACATTGCAGGACACCACTATTGAAGATGATACTAACTATCCCCCCATTTTTTTTCTTTTAAATATGTTTTTATTGATTTCAGAAAGGAAGGGAGAGGAAAAGAGAGATAGAAACATCAATGATAAGAGAGAATCATTGATCCCCTGCATGACCACCCCACCCCCCACTGGGGATCAAGCCCACAACTTGGGCATGTGCCCCTGACTGGAATCGAACCACGACCCTTCAGTCCACAGGCCAATGGTCTATCCACTGATCCAAACCAGCTAGTGCACTATCCCAAGGTTTTAATATGACTGCCTCCAAATGCTTGAGAAATCTCAGTGTGTTTGCCTGGCACTCTACTCTTATATGACATGGCTCTGTTTTATTTTTCCTTTCTCTCTTGCTCTTCCTATCCTAGACCTGCTGCCTCCTCCACTGGTAATCTTTAAAAACCCTGGGCTGCAGTGATTTCTCTTCATACAGCCACACATTAAGCACATCTTTCATGCTTCTCCGAACCAAACTCAGAGAGTGTCAATTAATACGTTGATGGGGAGGAAGCCAGAGGGTAGCATTAAGGCCACCTGTCAGGAGGCATTAGATGTGCACTTTGACTGAGTGAAAGGAACCTGCAGAGAGTGGGGAATGAGGTACTTCATCACGCATTCCTAGAGGTATAGCATGAGAGAATAAAAAAATCAGTGTTCGGGCAGCTTCTCCATCGTGTTCCTTTTGTGGATTGTTCATTACTGTTCTGACCAAGATGAACCACCCGAGCGAGGAAGTGCAAAGCAGCTGACACTATTAAGTTTCTAACAGTCAGAGCATAGTCTCTTGTAGACAGGAAGATGACTGATGGGGAGATCCAGCTACTCTTCTCAGGGACCTCCATTCATATGTGCTCACACTGTGCCTGGCATATTTCTAGGTCCATGTGACTACTCTGTAAACTTTTCCCATTCATTCATTCATTTGACACATATTTACTGAGTATCCTATATAATAAAAGGCTAATATGCAAATTGACTGAATGGCGGAACGACCGATCGCTATGATGCACATGGACCACCAGGGGGCAGACGCTCATCACAGGAGCTGCCGCCTGGTGGTCAGGGCGCTCCCACTGGGAGAGCGCCGCTCAGCCAGAAGTTGGGCTCATGGCTGGAGAGCACATCGGCGGTGGTGGGAGCCTCTCCTACTTCTGAGGCAGCGCTAAGGACCCTTTGGGGGATGTCTGCCAAGGGGTCCCAGACTGCAAGAGGGGTCCCCCCACCCAGTGCACAAATGTCGTGCACCAAGCCTCTAGTATAATATAACCTAGGTCTTACTGTAGCTGCTGGGAACACACTTATGGGGGAGAAAAATAGAGAAATATCAACTACTTCTATTCTCATGAAATTAAAGTTCTAGTAGAGGGTATGTGGACAGTAATCAAAATAAATTAAGTAAATTATGTAATAGGATAAAGTGGCCTTTGTACAATTCACAGAGAAGGCTGTAGAAAACCCAGCCTTTGACACAAGACTAACAAAAAAAATCAGGCTAAACGTAGGATGGCATGGGATATTGTTGACATGAACAAGAGGCCTATGCAAGCAAGAAAATCCTGTGAACTCCATCTCTTTCCATGTCTTTCCACCTCTCCAACAACAGGTGTTACAAGTCTTGCTCTTTAATCTTTCCACCCCCCCAAATTAAAGTAAACAAGGCAAAGTAGGTCAGGGGAACAGTGGGAAATAGTTCAGATGAAGGAAATAACTTTGGGGAAAAGAGAACATCCAGGAGCCATATCGAAGCGAAGAAAATGCAGTCTTCTGTTTCCTCTCTCTTCCTTCCAACTTGTGCTGCCTCCTTCATTCCGTAGTGAATCTCATTTGGTGTCATTGGGTCAAGGTAGGAGAGCCACCCTGACAGAGTCCCCAGGTGTTCCTTGCCTGCCCCTTTTCCCTTCCTTGTCAAAATTGTAGCTCATTGTTAAGTTTTGGAAATTCATAAATTTAACTTCCTGTTATTATCTTTCCCCAACAATTCTTTGCTGCAGATTATGTTACTCACGGACCCGGAGATTGAGAGCAGTTTACTGATCAGCTCAGATGAAGGAGCAACCTATCAAAAGTATCGGCTGAGCTTCTACATCCAGAGCTTGCTCTTCCACCCCAAGCAGGAGGACTGGATTCTGGCGTACAGCCAAGACCAGAAGGTGAGCACGGAACCTTGTTTGAGACAACAGTGCATGGTTCTCCTGGGAGAAGCCCCTAGTGGATCATCTCCACACTTCTTCCCCATGACCAGTTTTGTTCTGTGCAGTCGCCTGAACCGGGTGCCTGGGGGATGAGAGGCAGCAGAGCGGGTCTCAGGTCACTGGCTTGAGCTTGTAAACAGCTGACCCAGCACACAAGGGAAAAGCCAGCCACTAAGGAACTCAATGTGGAGAAGCAGTGTTTGTTTGTTGATTTGTTTGTTTGTTTTAAATGTATTTTTATTGATTTCAGAGAGGAAGGGAGAGGAAGAGAGAGAGAAAGAGAAACATCAATGATGAGCGAATCATTGATTGGCTGCCTCCTGCATACCCCCTACTGGGGATTGAGCTCGAAACCTGGGCATGTGCCTTTGTCCAGAATTGAACCTGGAACCCTTCCGTCCACAGGCCAACATTCTCTCCACTGAGCCAAACCAGCTAGGGCAAGAAGCAGTTTTTAATGTAGATGTTTCAGGCCATTAGGAGCCCCAGACCGTCATGGAATTTGAGAATGAGTTATGTGTGTATCAAGAGGTGATCATTTTTCTAGATAAAGACCCAGGATAGGTTTTTTAAGACCCTTAAAAGGAAGGATGACCCCTCTACCCCCCACCCCCCGCCAAAGGCTAAGAACACTAAGAACTTTCTAAAATGGTGAGAGGAATAATAATAATATCCACAGAGAACATCATTCAGAAACAGGTTATCTCAAGACTTTTCTTCTCTTGGTGGTTGGATTGAAGGAGAGTTCCACTTTTTAAAGAAAGCATTGCATGAGGTTTTGCTATTTGATCTCTCTCTCTCTCTCTCTCTCTCTCTCTCTCTCTCTCTCTCTCTCTTTGGGTGTGTGATGTATTCCATACTATGGAATACATACTACAAAATATATCATGTACCCTATACTACAGATACACTATAAAATACATATAGCCCCTGCTTTTCAGGACCTTACATTCCTGGTAGAATATAAGGCTACCAACATAAAATGCAATTAAAATAAAATGAAAAAGAAACAACATACCAGTATACATTGGCAAATGGGAGAGAGACTCTAGCCATAGAAGCCAAAAAGGAACATAGGGAGATATTGGAATATTGTCTGTGAAATGCATGGCTCAGTGAAGTCATTCTTAGAATTCTCCTTAGAGGGCTCATGTGTTAGAAATTATACATATCGGGCTTCTGTGAGTGAGGGGGATGCCCTCGGGTTTTATCTGGAGAGGGTGGCGATGCGTGGGGTTCTTCCTGAAGGGGCAGAAGGCTGGAAGCACCTTTCCCAGGTCTCTACTGACAGAGCATTTTGTAGGAAGCAAATTAAAATTCTCGGTATTGCAGTTTTATTCATGCTGCCCTTCCTGCCAAATGGAATGCACATTAAGTCTAAAAATAGAAAAGATTTACAATTAGGAGTCGTTTCCTCTTGAGCAGCCTGGCTGCCCTTTCAGCAGAATGTACAGTTTCGTTCCCAGAGTCAGGCCACAGTGCATCTGGTCCTGGATGGCGCAGTGGCCACGGGCGAGGCTGAGAAGCTCCAGACACAGAATATTAGTCATTTAATCTGCTGCGTTATTGCGTTTTATCTGATAGTTGGTTAATTTTCCACGCGATGCTAGAGGCACAGCAAAGGCCAGATTTACCTGGCCAAGGGAACCCTGTGCATCGTTACAATCCTGTGGAGGAGATGCCCCAGGATGTAACCCTTCAGGTCCCAGCACTTTAAGTAGAGCCTCCTGGATCACAGTGGTAGAGTGGGTAGTGCTGGAAGAGGTAGGACCTCTGAGCTTTGGCCCCAGCTCAGCCACTCATAGTGAGCGCTATTAGTGTTGGCTTCCTTTGCTGTAAAATGTGTTCATACAGATGATTATAATTGCAGGGGCACTTCCAAAAAGATTGGGGAAAAAACATGAATATTAAAGTCCACATCCATTTGAGGTGTTCTGTATGCTGTAGTGTTGCTATAAAATCACTTGAGAAGGAGCATAATCCATCTGGGGAGAGAAGATTAAATACACATGAGTTCACCAATAGTCTAAAAGAGGCCAAAAGAGCATGCCCTCATCCACATTTAATAGGTGCCCAATCAAGATAGCTGGATGGATTATATGAAATGGGCAGCCCAAAGTGCAGGAGTGATGATCTCATGAAATTATTTTACCTAGACATTCATGAATATGTCATATTTCTTCGGGGTGGTTGTGGGGGGGGGCGTTACACATTTACACAAGAGGAATGTCACAGACATTAATACAAAGTTAGAAAACCCCTGTTTACAGGATTGTGAATTTGACTATTTGGCTGAAACTGAAATTTGGTAAAGTTCATTATACACTTCCAGAACACAATCTTGATTATTTTTTATTGTTTTGGCTATTTGGTTGTTAGGCAAAGTAATTTTTGTTCTTCTCACTAGGCATCTTTTGAAAATGTTGGTCAGTGGAATGATGGGTTCAGAGCTACAGATTACAAAAGTTAATCTGGTAGAAATATCATAGTGAATTGTGGTAATACATCGTCAAAAGCCAGAAGTCCAGTTAGGATGATAGCATAGCTATTATGGACTGGACCAAAAAGTGTCTTGTGACCATACACCAAATAAATTCTGTCATTTAGGAGCTGGAAGAAACATTAACAATCTTTGTGCTGTAGAAGCTAACCAATCTTCCCACAGAGAAAACCCACACTTTGCTACCATATGTTAAAGTTCAGTAAATGACAGAAGGCCTTACGTAGTACTTGGTAGGAATCTCATATTTAAGGATGCTATCTTGAGATGGGCAGACTTCTGTTTCTCCAGGAGAGAATGAAGGTGAAATCATGCTGGAAGAAAGAGGGGTAACCTGCTGGTGCAAGGAGGGGTTGTAGAAGAACTCCACATCTCAGGGCTTGAGTCACAGAATGAGGAGTGGGGCTGTAGCCATCAGAGGAGCCATTAGCTAATGGGGTTGGCTGGAAGTCAAGTGGAGAGGGTCTGTGGCCACTCAGGTGGGTCAGTGATATGGAAATAATAGCTGGCGATTACCCATGAATCAGGGAGCTTTTAACAGTAATGAGATGTGGCTCTGAGCACCAAGGAGGGCCCCATGCTGGTGTTGGCAGACCAATGACCATGTTTGCCCGGGAAAAGGAACATTTATTCTTTCATGGACTGCTCATCAGTTTTTTCTGTGACAGCTGCTATTGCTGCTGCCACAAAACTCCCAGCTCTGAGCTGAGCCTCAGTGCTAGTTGTCTCTGCTGGATGCTCTTTTACACCCACGTAAGGTGGACAGGATTTTCAGATAAAAGGTACTGTCTCTTCGAAAGTATCCTGTGTAGGTGGCAGCTCCTTCAGAACTCACCCCCGAGCAGAATCCTCCTCTCTTCTTTCCTTGTGTGCCCCTCCAAGTCCTTGCAGGCATACACTCTCACTTTTGGATACATCCCACCTTCGTTTCCCCCTTACTTCCCTGTCAATGCCTTTCTTCCCTTCCACGAATAAGACCTGCAAGGCCCTGAGGACGAGCACAGAGCATGGGTCGCTGGCTCCCAGGATGGAGCCCATGTGGGCTGCGCTGTCCTGCTCCATTTGCAGTTCATCTTGAAGGCCTGAACCCTGGGGGAGGCTTTTTGATGTGAGCATTTTAAGACACTCCAAGACTTTGTTGAGCAGATTGTCTGTTCTGGCCCAGGATACAGTTCTGCTGGCCATCAGTTCCATAGGAAGCCAGGGTTTTGTTGTTGTTGTTTGTTTGTTTTTCTTGTGTGTGTATTTTTGTTTAAGATTTAATCAGGGAGAAATGTGTATGGTCAAATGCCCTCAAAATCCATAAAATATGGCTGTAGTCTTTTCTCTTAGAGAGAGACATCTCTCTGTGGTAGTCAGGGTCTGGGAGGTGGCCAAGAAGTAAAAATTTTCTTGAATTGGCATGTGGCTCTCAAGGCCCCACTGGGATGACTGGGAGGAAAAGGTTCAGAGCCTTTTTCCATTTGAGGTTCCAAGAAAAGTAGCTGGGGTCCTGGCGGGTTGCTGAGTTGGTTAGAGCATCGTCCTGATATGCCAAGATTGCAGGGTCATTCCCCAATCAGGGCACACACAAGAAGCAACCAATCAATGAATAAATAATTGGATCTACAAATCTATCTCTATCTCTGTCTCTGTCTCTGTCTCTGTCTCTATCTCTATCTCTCTTTCCCTCTCCCCCCCCTAAAATTTATAAATAAATAGATTAGCTAATTAAGTAAAATTAAAGCAGTAGCCTGACCAAATGGGAAGCCCGATTGAGGACTTAGTATTAGAAATAGGAACTGAGTTCCCTGGCCTCTGAAGGGTCTGTGTGAGGAGGAACCTTTGGAAAGCCCTGAAATCTCAAGCAAATTAACGTGACAGGCATTACAGACATTTTATACCCAATGGGAAGAGGGATAGCGATCATAGAAGGTCCTACCTCTTATACTTCTTCCAAAGAAAAAGTGAACCACTTATTATAGGAGTGCGAAAATCTTGCTTTCCTTTACTTATTTCTGTACTTTTTTTATCTTTGCATTTAAGCTGTAGAGAGACCACACATCCTCCTCATTTATTATTATTATTATTATTATTTTGCTTTCTTTGCATTAGGAAATGAAGTGAGTGGGAGGATGGAGATAGAGTTCTTCACCTCATTGCCAGTCCCCCGCCCCCCCCCTCCCCACCCCATCTTCTTGCCTCAATACAGAAAACCACCCAAGGCAGGCTTAGCAGCAGGCTGAGTCTGCCAGATTACATCTTTATTTTAATTTGGCAATAAAGTAGTGTACAAACTGTGCTATAAAACACTGCCTCCAACAGCATCTCTCAGTCTGTCTTAAACACCTCACTAAACATGATGTGTTGGGAAACATTTGAAATGAGAGAAAACAAAGAGCAGATGTGACTGAGAGAAAAAATGAATAGGAGAAAAGTCCAAGGATGTATGTATACTTCAGCTTTGCCGGAAGCTCATCTGCCACCTTGTATTAGTCCCCGAATCTCTTTTTTCTTTTCCTGCTGTCTTTCCCAGTGTCTTTATTTTTCTCCTGGTCATGGGTTGCTCTGTCTCCTTTATTTCAGGAGATGTGAAATCATTTTGTGATTAAAAAAATCCATCCAAATGAGCTATCAGTTCTGTGGAGGGAGTACAAACTCTTAAGACAGTTTGGTGGGCCATCCTTCATTCTGGGCAGTTCTGGAAAACTCACAAGTTTATATTCTCACTTCTTTTGGAGCTCTGGGAGTCAGCAGTAATACCACCCGTGCACCTGCATGATCCCTGATCTCCTGTATGTTCCAAAGAAACAGGTTATGAAAGAAATAAATCTTTAAATTGAATGTGGGCCTCACCTTCAATATTTTGGTATATATGGCTAAGATGCACATAAAACCAGAACATGGTTTTAAAGGGGGAAGCATGTTTTGATTTGGAGATTCCTGGCACCCATAATTGAAACACAATATTAATAGTCAGCATTCTTTTTTAAAATATGTTTTATTTATTTTAGAGAGAGAGGAAGGCAGAGGGATAAATACATCAGTGAGAGAGAAACATTGTTTGACTGCCTCCTGCACACCCCTGCTGGGGATGGAGCCAGCAACCTGGGCACGTGTGCTGACCAGGAATAGAAACAGTGAACAGGAATTGAACCAGTGACCTCTTGGTTCATGGGTGAATACTCAACCACTGAGCCACACTGGTCAGGCTTAATCTTTCTTCTTCTGCCTGGATCCTAAGAGAAGGGTATTGCTTATCATGGCTTTTTGGAATGCTGGGCATTGCGTGGGAAGTAATGACTACTTGATAAGGGAATAGATGCCAATATTTTCCACAATCAGTCATTCTGGTTTCTCACCACTGATTGACAAAATGGCAAACTAGGTGAGAGCATCAGCTCTCTACTCTCTCAGGCCCTACTAATGGCCCTGTGACCCTCAGCAGTCACCTAATTTTATACTTTCTCCAACTGGAAAGTGGAAGTAATAATAATAGCACCTGCCTCTCCCAGGACTGTTTGTGGATGCTGAAATAACATACATAAAACACCACTGAGCCTGGAACGTAGCAGGCATAGATGCTACCCAGTGTATTATTCAAAGACCTGAGAGATAAGCAACCTGGTATGGCATTGCTGGATTTACACACAAGGCTGCCTTCACAGTTGTTCAGTGTCTTTTTAGTACCTGAAGTTAGAGGCACTTTAGTCAACGTGCAATGCCTTCTTAGTCATTAAAAGGTACCATGAAACCGGAAAGAATGGAGTAGGGGAGATATGCAGTGCTCAGGAAATACCATTGATTATAATAACAGTAAACCATTAAATATTACAGTATTTGTCTTCACAGTAACTTCATTGGTTTTTAAAGACACCTAGCAGCCCTTTAATGTCAAAGGGCTAATTGAAATAAAAGATAAGTGGCTCCTTGAAATCCACACCCCCTGGGGATATTCAAATGATTCCTGCACAAGCACAAACACTTAGGAAACTGATATCTGCCTAATGCCATCACGTTTTCCCAAGGCCCTGCATTAAGTAAAAAGGCACTCAGTTATTTATAAGGAATACGTTGAGCATTCTTTACCATGCTGGGTGGCGGGATTTCCATGTGCTTGAAATTTCCCAATGTCAGAGCTGATTTCTAATCTTATGCATATATACATAATTTAAGTATCCAAATACAAAACTGGCGATTAGAGTGGAAATCAGGGAGCTTGCTAAATGTCAACCCCAATGCTTGTTTATAAAACAAATTTTCGAGCTGAAATGCCATCATATGCAAACAAGGAAGGCTTGTGTTCACCTTAGAATTCTTGTTTAACCAGTTTGTGTCATTATTTTTCAGTTGCTACCTTGAACAGTTGGATCCACCTATTCCTAATGGTTTGAGAGAATGGGCTGCAAGAACAAGGACTAATGGACATTTGAAAAGGACTAATTGGTATTCAGGCTTGGACAGGCACAACGAAGCTATTTAGTAGCTATTGAAGCTCTAAAATAGATTTACATGTTTGCCTGTGCATCTTTTAGCCAACTCTCTCGATCCGGTCTACCCACCACCATTTGTCTGAATAGATTAAGACGCTTCCTTAATCCAGGTACTAGTGGGGAAGTTTGAAGGACATTTGGCCTCAGAACATGGATCTCTTTCTTAAATGAGTCCAAGGGAGGCCCAGAAAAATGCCTATCTCTAAGGCTGGCCCTTTAGAAATCTAGCAGTGCTCAGGGTTTCTTGCCAAGAGTAGTCGCAACCAAGGATGTTGCCAAGGAGGGAAGTGGTTTTGGGAGAAGAAAGAATAGGCACATTTTGTGAATTTATGTCTCTATTGTTTTCACCTTCTTTTTAAATGTATATATATGTGTTTATTGATTTCAGAGAGAGGAATGGAGAGGGAGAGAGAGACAGAAACATCAATGATAAGAAAGAATCATGGATTGGTTGCCTCCTGCATGCCCTTCACTGGGGATCAAGCCCACAACCCAGGCATATGCCCTGACTGGGAATTGAATCTCGACCTCCTGGTTCATAGGTTGATGCTCAACCACTGAGCCACACAGGCTGGGCTTTTTTCACCTTTTTTAAAAAATTAAAAATGTTATCTTGCCAACCTTCTACCTTCATTGTAATAGGATATTGGAAGTGTGGATTACACATGGCACACTCAGTGTTCTAAGAGACTCAGCGCCCCAGCCAGGATCTCAAAGCTGCCAAGAGGAAGAGAAACCCGAAGTCAGGTGCCTTCCTGTCCAACCTAGCATGTGGTGCCCATTCTAAGAGCTGAGTTTCACAGCAGAGGGAGGGCTGTGGTGTGATAATCATGGTCCCCTCTGACAGGTGCCCACTCTAAGAGCTGAGTTTCGCAGCAGAGGGAGGGCTGTTGTGTGATGATCATGGTCAAGGCAGGAGAAGAAGGGACAGGGAGGGACCTGTGGCCAGAGGAAATGTCCCTGGCTGGCTGCCTGGCATCCATCAGCCCCTTGTGATTCATCAGACCAGCTTCTGGCACCTTGAGAGATACAGCACTGTGACCCTTGTGCATCTATGCCTCCAACCTCCTCCCGGCTTTAGTCCCAGGGCTCTGCATGTACTTCTCCCCCTGCTCAGGCCAAGTGAAGGGGCTTTCAGAAGTGACCTTCTCTTCTCCACATCTGGTCAGATTTATTTTTAAAGTTTAATTTTGTTTATTTTTGTTTGTTTATTTTTTAAGTAGTGATCCATTTTATTCTTCTCATATCCAGGGGCCCTGGCTAATTCAAACACTCATCTCTTCCCTGCCTGGTTGCAGTCACCTTCTAACTGATTTGTCGCTCTGTTCCACTCTGAGCTTGCTGCTCTGTTAATTTGCTCAGACTGACCTGTTCACCCTGCAACAGTGTTCTTCTACATCTTCATATTGAGAAATTGCGGGTGGGGCGGGGGGAGGTATTGTTTCTTTTAGAGAGAGAGGGGAAGGGAGAGGGAGAGACAGAAACATAGATGAGAGAGAAAACATCATTGATTGGCTGCTTCCTGCATGCCCCCTACTGGAGATTGAGCCCACAATTGGGTATGTGCTCAGGCTGGGAATCAAACCAGCGGCCTCCTGGTGCATGAGAAATTTTAACTGCACTCCTAGGCCCACCTAGAAAGCTTTGGCAGATTCCCAAATTTTCCTCTCCAACATCCTCCACCATAGCACTCTGAACCAAATACTGCACATCACTAGGTCTGTGATACATCCTGACAAGCCAGCTTTTTCTTTGAGGAACTTACATCTGGTGGGGTTAGGGGTATTGGTCTGGAATGGTTACCATGATTTTCTCTCTATCCATCCCTGTACCCACCCACCAATGAAAAGGCTCATGTCAGCATTTAGTGAAGTTTCATGAAATTATTTCAGGAAGCAGAGAATGCAGCTTCCCCTCGGAGTGATTTGTGGCTCTCTCTTTCCCTCTGTGGAGGCCGGGGGAGGAAAGAGCTTGATATTTGCCATGCCTCAGGCCCGGCATTAGGAATTCATCTGAAGTCCTGAAGGTACCATCTCTTTCTTGCTAAAAAGAAAGCAGTAACTTTCAGTGAGAAGTGGAGAATCATGAGCTGGATGAGAGCTCTGTACCCAGACCATCCCCAGGGCAGCGTTAGGATGAGGCAAATAAAATAGAACTGGCAGGGGTTTCTGTCAGCCTTTTCAAGAAGTGCAATTTGCAGGCCTCCTGCCTCTAAAATGTGAAGGGCAGAGAAGCAAAGAGGAAGGAGCAGGAAACCTTAAAAAGAGCCGACAGCAGGAAGTGTTCCACCGAGGCGGATGTGGAGCGTCTTGAGGAGCCTGTGGAGGAGACCCAGCGACCAGCCTCCTGCCTGGGGAAGGCGCCATGGGGAAGTTTCTGGGGAACCACTTCCAATCCCATCAACCAAAGGCGTTGCCATTCTTCTCTCCTATGCAGTTGTGTCCTTGGACCAATTTTCTAGCTGCAAAAGGAAGTGTCTAATGAGTTCCTAACAGTCTGAAAGGAGGGGCTGTATTGATGCAGCTTAGGGACATTGAGAAGACGTTCCAGCCGGAAGATGGTGGCAATGGCAGGCTTTCGTATCAACATAAGGAAGTTGAATTTCTCTTCAAAGAAAGATGCTAAGAGGATGGGAAAGCCAAGTTGAAAACTATCGTACCCCCTTCTCTCGCCCCATCTGAATCTGCTGTAGGTTAGAATCCCGAGCAAAGCCGATGAGTCTCACCCTTTCCCAGCCCCCAAGCTATGCTGTGTGTCCCCTGTGGCCCTCATCCAACTTGCAGCTCTACAGGCCTCCTGAGTGTGGCCCCAGAGATGACTGAACAGTTGATTAAAAGCTTAAAACTCACCTTGCCCTGGCCAGGTGACTAAGTTAATTGGAGCATAGTCCTATACACCAGATGCTTGCGGTTCAATCCCACTTGTGAGTGTGTCTGGGAGGCAATTGATATTTCGTTGTCACATTGGTGATGTCCCCCCCCCCCCACTTTCCTCTCTGTAAAAAAAAAAAAATCAATAAACATATCCTGGGGAGAATATTAGGAAAAAAACACACAAAAACTAACCTTTGCAATAGCATCCTCTGCAATCCTCTGTATTTTGTATCTACCCTCTTCTTATAGCAGACAAAGGCAGGTGGCAAGAAAACAAGCCAATGTGAGAAATGTCAAAAAAAGGAAAACCCTCATTAGGAGAGGAGCGTAGCAGGGAGGGGAAGAGCTGACCGCCCCAGACCAGCATAAGGACAGAATGGAGGGTCAGGCCCTGAGACTGCTGGTGGATCCTGGGCAGAGCTGAGCCTCCGGTGTGAGCTTATGAGTTCTATGTACTAAGGCAAGGAAGGGCCTCAGATAGTTTGGAATGATTTTAGGCAGGAAGGATTTTCTGCCTTGGTTCCTTCTTCCCTCCCTTTATACTGTTTCTGCTCCTTCAGTCTTTTCCTCAATATTTTGTACCAGGGTTATTAGCAAAACAAAACAAAACATCACCCCCTTCACGAATCACATTCTGCTGGTCATGACCAAAGGTTCGTAGGTGAACATTGCTCTCCTAAAACGGTTCAGATGCCCTGTTGTCCTCTCTGAGGTCCTCTCCAGGCTCAGCATTGCTGGAGAATGCAGTTTCTGCTGCTGTTGATGCAATAGACATTGATGGTAGTCCTGATGGTAGTTCTCAGTTCTGCGTCCTGACAGTCCTCAGAGCTGTGGAGGCCAAGACATACAGGGAGGGATGGAAATCTTATGTAGGTGCTGATGACTCCATGAATTTTGTTGTTGTTGTTAATCCTCACCCCAGGATATTTTCCCATTGATTTTTAGAGAGAGTGGAAGGGAGGAGAGAGACAGAGAGAGAAACCTCAATGTGAGAGAGACACATAATTGGTTGCATCCCACACATGCCCCGTCTTGTGCCAGGGATTGATCCTGAACCAAGGTACATGCCCTTTGACCAGAATCAAACCTAGGACCCTTCAGTCTGCGGGCTGATGCTCTATCCACTGAGCCAAAAGAGCTAGGGTGACTCCATTAATTTTATTGAAGGACATTGAGTCGTTCTAACCAAAGCCTTCTACTACTGCCCAGAGAGTCATTGGTAAAAGTCTTTGATTTCATTCCCTTCTCTGTGGAGAACTTTGCTGTCAGACTCTGCAGGTTTAATTAACACATTAACTTTTGAATGGCTTGAGCCTTTTTTTTCCTTTTCTTGGTAGAACACCAGGATGGACTATTAACTTCTCAGGGGGCAAATCTGTGAAGTGGTATGTGGAGGACACAGAGCAGCTTTGTGTAGGGGATGAATGAATATACAAGAGCTGCTTGCTGCAAATCCTTGGGAGTTTCACAAGTGCTGATATTTATAGTTTTGTTTGTTGACTTGTGTAAGTATAGCCCTCTAACTATGAATCCATGGAAGCAAGTCTGGGTACTTGGTAGAATCATCACTAAGAGATTTGCATGGTGCTCAATTGATACTTTTGCCCCGTGATCATCTACTATGTACTAGGCACTGAGCAGGTAAACAGGGATGGGATTCCTGACATAAAAAAGCTTTGTGACCTCCCATCAAAGACGTGGGTGCGGTCTCAGATAGTTTAGGGTGATTTTTACATAGGAAGGAGTTTCTGCCTTGCATTCATAGAAGACTCTCTTGAAAGGCTACTAATAAAATTAAATAGAAACATGTGCCATGTAGTTTTATAACATTTGTTACTATACCATAGTTCTTTGGACATGAGGCCACTATGGATTTCAGTGTGTAGGAGAGGCTTCACGGAGAAGGTGACCTTGATCTGGGCCTAAACAGACCACTGGCAGTCACTGAGGTAGGCACATGTGGAAGCCACCCCTGCCAGAGTGGGTAGCCTGAATGGAGGCGTGGCAGGGGGAGTGTGCTCAGGTGTGGATGGGAAGGAGTCAAGGCAGAGGGTATCTTGTGAGAGAAGAACCCGAAAAGGATGTCACTGAGCTGCCTAAGAGAAGCTTGGCTTATTGGGTTACTCGGTACATCCACTGCTTGAGGGGCCTCTGGATGCTCACAGATAACACAGCAGCCCCTTGAAGAAGATAAAAACAAATTTTATGGGACATACCTGACTGGTCCCTGGGTTTGAATCCAAGCCTGGGGGATCCATTTAAAAAGACATAGAAGGGAAAGAAATACACACATATAGATGCTGGCATCCGGCAGTTCCTCATGGGAATGAATTCTGTGTGGGAGCATGGATAGCAATCACTTGGAGTAGCCATCTGATTTCTCAGAGTTTATGTATGATCTTCAGCATATATGTGAATCAGCCTTCACACGGAATTATTATTTTAAATCACCCTGATGCTGTGACACTGGCATAAATCTTTGTATATAAATATTAATATTAATATATATATATTTATATATAGACAGAGGCATACACAATGGTGTGCACTACGTTCTCTTTAAACTCATGCAAAGCAGTTCTGGGTTTTAAAAAAGATAAGAGTGAGGGGAGAGGGAGCAGCAGAAGTCCCAGATCAGGTGCTTGCTGTTGACCTAGCAGTCTGCATGTTAAAGTGCAAGGTGTTCAGGACTTGCTGGGATTACAGCACAGGACCTGGGTCCTCCGGCTGCTTGGGTTTGAATTAAGAGTGAACGGTGCCCTCCTCTGTTATCTCTATGAGGGGAGCTGTGTCTGCTTCTCTCCTTCACACTCTTAAAATGAATCAGGCATGAAATGTACCCAGGAAAACTTTCTTCCCCAGACATAATGGGGCAGAAAAGAATAATAAGACTTGAAAGAAAGAAGCCACAGATGCTCCTTGGCCGGGTGCCCAAATGCTGTGTAGTTGGAGCCAATCGAACTGCTTGCTTTAGTGGCCAGATATCTCCGATTTTTTTGGCTGTAGGATGTGTTTTGATCCAATGGACACAATGGTGTAGGAAGCTTTTTCAAGGGTCAGTGCTTACTCACTAGAGCTGCCTTGTTCCTTGGACATGCCGGGCGCATCTGCAGCCCTGGTGAGTCACTTGGTGAGTCATTTGACTCTTTGTTGAGTGCTGGGGCTGGGGCAGGAGGACAAGGCTGGGCTAGCAGGGTCCTCAGTACAGTGACTCACTATTCATTCACTCTGGGATTTGGCAAATGCAATGGTGGGAGTTTGGAGTTTGTGAGTGGGTTACAGACCAGGCATATAGCAGAAAGATAATGTTCCAAATGATATTTTTCAAGACAGTAGCCAAGAGACCAAT
The DNA here is from genome assembly GCF_963259705.1 of Myotis daubentonii. Classification (NCBI taxonomy): domain Eukaryota; kingdom Metazoa; phylum Chordata; class Mammalia; order Chiroptera; family Vespertilionidae; genus Myotis; species Myotis daubentonii. Next base: position 50,364,410 of record NC_081852.1, on the reverse strand, counting down.
GGAAACCAGGATGCCTACAGCATTAGGAATCTCTGGGCTACCATCAGAGGATACTTGGAGAGGCACAAAAGGGTTCCATGGTGCTGCAGAGAATATCGGAGAGAAGCAGGGGTGTCATGTGAGCAAGGAACAACAGGAGGTAGGAGAAGAAAGACATTAGGAGGGATGGAACAGTGGAGGGTTAGACCCTGTCTCCTGAGCAGTGTTTCTATGCAGTTGCCCTTGGAGAATGCTTACACAGTGGTGCACATAGACTTGAACCATTACCAGCTATATAACCATCAGTAAAATGGTCAAAATAACTTCATATATCACAGGGATGGGGTATGGACTAAATGAAATAGTACACGAGAAGCATTTGGATGACTAAGTAAGAACTTAGTCAATGCCGGCTGCTGTTGTAGCCTGAAGTTCTTCTGGTTACTCTTATGAAGACTAACATTGGCCTCTCTTGTCTGCAGGATATGTTCTGGTCTCCCTAACTTACCATTCAAAGCCTTTTCCAAGTTGCCCTCAACATTTTCATCCAAACATATCTGGATAAGCCAGGCTTATTCATATCTTGTCCCTGCATATCTCACATCTCTGTCCTATGTTGTTCCCTTTGTGAGTAATGCTTGTCCTATAGTTGTCAGTTTGAATGCAGTCATTCCTTCTGATCCCAAGGGAATCTCCACAAGGTCTGAAAAGCGTCCTTGATTGGCTGCTGAGCCTCACTCCTCAGCATCCTTTTATCACCAGCTGCCTCATGCATCTCTCATTATTGAAGTCAGAGTCAGGTTGCATCATCTGCTCTTTGAGAGCCAGGACTAGACTTTGCACTTCTGTGTATGCTGGGTCAAGTGGTTCGGGCGACTTTTTCTCCAGGCAGAATGGGGTGTGAATCCCAGTCCATTCTACTATTTAGAGGGCTTGCGATTTCTAGCAGATCACTTAATCCTCCTGAGCCTCAGTTTCCTCTCCTGTAAAATGGGGATATTAATATCTGCCTTGCAGAATGTATGGGGGGAGTAGAGGTGGTATGTGGAGCATTCACCTGGTCTGTGGCAGATGCTCACTAAATGGTAGGTGCTCTTATTACTGTTACTGTTCTGATGAACTGATGTTTGTGTACTCAGTGGTGCTAAGTCATTTCTTTTCTCTGCAGTTATACAGCTCCGCCGAGTTTGGGAGAAGGTGGCAGCTTATCCAGGAAGGGGTTGTACCCAACAGGTTCTACTGGTGAGTCTCGCTTTATTTTGGACCGTATTAAGATGTCACCTAGTAAACAAGCACTGGATTCTTTTTCTCACTGGAGCTCTCACATGAGGCCTGTTCTGGTTGGGATACGCCCACAGCCCCCTCGGACAGGACCTGGCACTGGTGTAGCAAACATGTTAAGGGGATATTAGAGATGTATCACAGATTACTTAATAAACCCCAGAAAGATGACTGAGATTAGTGAGCAGCAGGGGCTTTGGAACTGGTGTTTTGTTCTATTCGGATGAGACTTATGAGACAGACACTTAACATTTTAATAGTGACATTTATTACTGAAACCATTATGCATGCATTTTTTTTACATGTCCAAATAAAGCTTTTCATTGTAAATAAGTAGGTCTTGTTTAGTCTAAAAGCGGATCTTCCTCCCACTCCTGATTCCAAGGTTTCTAGACCTTCTCCTTATCATATGGGAAGCAACAAATATTCTTACTTACTTAGCCTTCCAGAATGTTCCATGAATTACCAAATATATTCTTAGATCAAGCTGCTTTCACAAAAAGACGTCGACTGGGGAGCTTAAACAACACATTGATTTCTCAGAGTTCTAAAGCCCGGGAAGTTCAAGATCAAAGTGCTGACATAGTTTCTTCCTGGTGAAGGCTGGAATGTCTCAGAGAATATGGCAGGATACTGCAGAGGGTGCCTTGGTTTTGTGTCCTCACAGGATGGAAAAAAAAGAGAGGGAGCACTGTGGTCTCCCTTCCTCTCTTTATAAAAGTACTAATTCCATCAAGAGATTTCACACTCATGGCCTCATCTAAACCTATTTACCACCCCCCCCCAAAGATCTCATTTCCTGGTACTACCACTTAGGGGATTAGGGCTTCTACATATGAATTTGAGGGGGGCAAAAACATTTAGCCCATAAATTTGCATTGACATAAATATTAGCTTACACACCCTGTTCTGTGCCTTTTTTCTTTGTTCATGTGAGGGGATGCAGTTAACAATACATGTCATCATTTTTTTTTAATAGTTAAGTATCATTTTCCTTTAAGGATATAGATTGGAGATAAAGTCTAGGCTTATTTAATGAACAAAAATAGACTGTGTATATTGGTGGATAAGTGCAAGGGGGAAGAGAAATATGTGTGTGAGAGAGAGAAGATAAGAGGAAGGGAGGAGAGAGACAGACAGCAAATGAAAAAGAGGCAGAGAAAGTAACGTATGTATTGTTAAACAACCTGAGCCCATCTTCCTGATTAAACTAGAGATGGCTTCCCTCCATGGCCATGGTGACTACAGGTGACAAGAAGGGGGATAGCACAAGCTCCTTCGGCTTTTGTGTTTCTATGACCTGGAAACGCAACGTAACAACAAAGTATGCAACATTCTAGTGTAATTTGACATTACATGACAAACCCTTGGGAGTTTACATCCTAACCCTGCCATAAGATGCGGCTCCTTACCCGGATATATCTAATCTGCCCATGGAAAAGCCACTGAGACTGTTTCAGACGTTTGCTGCTATAAACTGGGCTAGAAAGCACTAGCCCAGAGCAGCTTGTCAGGATGCCTTGTTACGTCATCCATAATCACAGGGGCAATGACCTTTCCGGAGCCAAGGCGCTTCCTGGGAATAGGACAGTGACAGGTGTCTCCCTTCATGCCTCCTGAAATCACACTGCCTCCCATCAGCCTCTGGACTTGCATGCACTTCGAGGAGGAATGCATTTTTGTGTTTCTCATTTTCAAACACGGCCCTAAAACCCCCGTGGGAGTTGAAAGCCAGAGATGTGCATTAGAGAAATCTCTTAAAATGAGTGTGAAACTGCCTGAAAAAGTGAAAGACAACCATTTACAAATAAACTGGTCAAAGATAACACATAGAGACTTCTGTGTGGAATATCATTTTTCCCATCATAAAAATACAGTTATAGCCCAGCGGGCATGGCTCTAACTGTGGTTCAGCATCGACCTATGAGCCAGGAAGTCATGGTTCGATTCCTGGTCAGGGCAGATGCCAGGGTTGTGGGCTCAATCCCCAGTGTGGGGTGTGCAGGAGGCAGCTGATCAATGATTATCTCTCATCATTAATGTAGCTATCTCTCTCTCTTTCTCCCTTCCTCTCTGAAATCAATAAAAATATATTTAAGAAAGGCATTTTTAACCGAAGGAGGTTTTTGTGCTTAGCAGCCATTCCCCTCTTCTTGCTCAGGAGTGGCGGGAGAGTTGTTTTGGAGTCCACGTGGGCCTCTCCCTTCTCCAGGAACTCAGCCCTAGCGATCCCTGAGTCTCCCTCCTCTGATCCTCACTTCTCTTTGTCTCTTGCTCTTTGTGTCCCTTATTCCTGAGTCACTGCACCTCTGTGTGTTTTGCCTGGAAATTATAAAGTCATTTTGGGAAAGAGGGTCCATGGCTTTTTGTTTGTTTAGTTTCTCTTTCACTTGGTGTTATATGTGCCAGAATGGCCTTGGAAAATAAGTGAAGGCCTACATGACTGTGGTCCTACTTTAACCTAGAAATGGAGTTGGTGCTTTGCCAATGAGAAGGTGTGAGGGACAAACCTTTCCTCAGGTCCCCCTTCCAAAGTACTGAAAATATCTCCACGTGAACCCAGCATTAGAAGGCAGAAAGTTACAATTCATAGAGCGCTGAATGGAAGTGTATTCCTACCCAGAGGGACAAAGAAAAGCATTGACTAAAAAATTGGACAAGGCAAAAGGACAGAGATGAGAATATTTCACACACCTCAGATGTAGGTGGCACATGGCACACAATATTCCATGGCTCACTGAAGGTCTTGTTTCCACACAGCATCATGAGGTGAATGGGCCCCATCATTGCTTCAACGGGTGCTAATTGCAATCCATTCTTTTCTAGTCTTTGAATGAGGGTCTTCTATCTGAAAGTGTGGTTATCTATGGAAGCCCTTGTAAACAAATGTCATAACGGGACCATCTTTATAAAAACTTTACACATGGTTGTGTAAGAATTCTAATCCATCTGTCTGCTAAGTAAAATAAACAGCACCCCTCCCTCCGCCTTGGGAAACAGAAAGGTACATCTTCCCCATTCAAGCCCTAACAGTGTGATCCGCTTTATGCAAAGCTATTTAATCTTCATAACAATTTTATGAAGTAAGCTTTGCGTTATCATCATTAAGAGATGGGGAACCTGTGGCATGAAGAGGTTAAGTAATCTAGCCAAGGTTACACAGCCAGAAAGCGACACGGCCAGGGTTCAAATACAGCTTGTCTGTCTCCGATATCTATGCCCTACCAATTCAGTGCACTGTAGCCTCTGCCTCTTGGCCTTCTGGCCTGGGGGAGTGAGCCCTAGAAATCAGGCCCATTCAGGCAGATGAGTAGAGAAAACCCAAGGCTCTTTTGACCACCATGCCTGCATGTGTATCTCTCCGGCTGGTCTTGGCAAATGGACCCTGGGGGTTCTTTAAGCTCAGTTGTTTTTGTCCAGAGAGGGCATGAGACCTGGTGAATTGCACAGTGCATAAGACTATTAATGAAAATCTCTTGGTCTCTGTCCACATGGTCTGTATTTTCTAACTCTGTTCAACTTTCTGGACTGGCAGACAAGGTGTCAATTAAAGCAATATATGTTAGACCTGCTGCTGGAAACCAGTTAATTCAAATTACATAGGAACTTTGGGGATGTCTGGGATTATTCAGAAGGTGTAATGCAAAGAAGCTCCTTTAATAATTTCAGCTTGGAGCCTGGTTGTGGGGGCGTGGAAGGGACTCAAGGAAACTTTCTAGTGCTAAATTGAGTTGTCACCCTGAGTAGTAACATAGCATTTCCCATAGAGAAAAATGAAGATCAATGGACATATTTTCCTCATCAATTAGTACATTTGAGATATATCTTTATTTTGGGTGGCATTACTATTTTTTTTTAAAATATATTTTATTGATTTTTTACAGAGAGGAAGGGAGAGAGATAGAGAGTTAGAAACATCGATGAGAGAGAAACATCGATCAGCTGCCTCCTGCACATCTCCTACTGGGGATGTGCCCGCAACCCAGGTACATGCCCTTGACCGGAATCGAACCTGGGACCTTTCAGTCCGCAGGCCGATGCTCTATCCACTGAGCCAAACTGGTTTCGGCGTGGGTGGCATTACTATTGCCTGAAAGTAGTCATTGGCAATTATAAAATAATTATAGAATATAAAAGCTTATTCTTATACTATCTCAGTGGTTGCTGTTAGTATTACCATAGCTAACATAAATGTAAGTATTCCTCTAAGAAGTACAAATTGCTTCCAAAACCAAGTTACATGTATAGGGTATATTATAAAACACAATATCACCCTTCAGAAATCAGTTATATTGGGAGGCAGTACAGACCGAAGGTTAGGGGGCTCAGAGATAGGAAGTATGAGTTCCAGCTTTGCCATTTGCTAAGTAACAGATCACGGGGTAGTTCCTTAATCTCTGTGTGCCTCAGTTTTGTTCTCTGTGAAGTGGGGACAATACCTACTTTATTAAACTAGATGTTTCTTATAAATTGGTTATATGCTTGGCACCTAAGAATTGTCTTGAGTGCCCACTGACTCATAGTAATAATATTATTAAGAGTGGCTGACTCTCTCTACATCTATCAGTTTTATTGGCTGCCTTCTCAAGTTGGCTTTCCCTAATTTGTGGCAATGAGGGATATCATCAGCTTTGACTCCCCATCAACCCCGTCTGCCTCTTCCCCTCTATGTCCAAGGATTGAATCTGAGTGGCCTGGCTTGGATCAGGGTTATATAAGGTAATGCATTACTTGTTTTGATCAGACATATATCTACTCTAGGAACTAAAATAGGAGATGGGATTGAGACCCAGTCAAACTTCATGGTTCAAAGATGAGGGTCCATGATTTAGATGACTCCTAAAAAGGAAAAAATCTATTTGGTTAACATCAAATGGGAGTATAGATTCTCATTGGGGATCTAAGATGGGAGGACTGATTGTCCCCAAGATAAAATTTCATAGTAGGTATTCATATTTGTTAAGTAAATACAATGGTTCAGGCACTTGATAACCCATACTACTTAATTCTCAAAATAAGAGTGTGAGGTAGGGATTCTTACCCTCATTTTGATAAAATTACGTAGTTTATCCAACATAATACATAATATGCAATACAGTCAAGTTTTGGAACTTGGTCTGTCTGGGTTTATGGCTCTTGTTTTCAGTAGCCAAGATCAGCCCCAAATTCAAGACCTATTTCCCATCCACATCCTCCAGTAATACCGGTTAGTATAACAGTTCAGTAGTTAAGGACCTCAAGTGTTGAATTTGACGTTGAAGAGGAACATGGTATTGTAGCATCAGCAGTACTCAAATGCTGTGAATAAGCCCTAACCAAAAGCCAAATTTGCTATTAGAACTTGAAGAATGTGGTTTGTTGGGATCTAATTCAAGTTTAGGTCAGTGCAACAGAAGACAGTTTCAATTATAACCCACTCAGCAATCTATCATCTATGCAAAAGACAAGGCAATCTTAGGGCTGCTTTGCTTAATTAAAAGTAGGTTCAGACTTACCTTATTGATTATGTTTCTCTGACATATAGGGGGCTGACTGGAAACAGGGGCAGATGTCTGGTCATTACATATTTTCTGTGACTAATTCACACATGGAAAACTAAGAGTTGGCTCAACAATGAACCTCTGTTATTCTAGAACACCAGCCTTGTTCCAGTGATGTCCCTCAGAGGACATATGACAGTGGTATTACATAGCAGAGAGATAACTCCATCCTTAATATGTTTGAACATGTGTACACATCCTCATTCTTCCTCATGGCCCAGTGCCATTTATGCGAATGGATTCCCATGCCATGTCTTTGGCAACAAGTCACATTTGCTAAATGTTTGTGCGCCAAGCTGTGTGCCAACCTCTTTGCACATATATTTTTAAGCACGCCTCAAATCAGTAATGTGAAATAATTTACTGATCAAAACTCATTCTCAAGATGTGATAGAAAAATCCAACCTATTTTTAGGAAAAAATAAATAAACAGGAGATATTGGCTCACGAGTCTGGAAAGTCAGACGGTCTTATCTAGGCCGTACTAGATGCAGAGGCTCACTAAAGTCATCGGGTCTTCATCTCTCCCCACCGCTCAGCTCTACTGTCCACTGTGTTAGCTTCACTCTCAGCCAGACTCTTACCTCCTGGTGGCCTCTGCACCTCACATCTTCCCAGATTCACTCCAATGGAAAAGAAAACACCATTTTCTTGTTGTTCCAGGAAAACTCCTGGGAGTAAAACTTATGGGACTTGATTAGGTAACATGCTCACATTTAGACCAGGGGGTACAATCAATTCCAATTAACTACATGGATAGAAAGTAAGGAATGGTGAAACCCCAGAAAAGGTGGGGAACTTTTACAAAAGAAGGGAGTATGTTCATGGGAAGGTATCAACAAGAAGTGTCCATTAGTGGGAAGTGTTGTCATTTTCTTTTTAGGATGAGAAATAATTAAGATAGATATAGAAACAAAATCCCAGAGAGGTCAAATAATTTTGCCTAATGTTATATGTTATTAAGTTATGGTGATGGAATATATATTAGTCATCATACTAGTGTCTTCCTCATAGACTTGTCAGGAGTAAAGTGAGAATTCAGGTTGCATTCTAAACATGTGTAATACATGATGAATAAATATTAACTATTATTTAAAACTGAAATGGAGAAGAGTTAGGTATTCATGAGTTTCTGAAATGTGGCAGCCTCATTTTTTCATTCAACTTAATAATTAATTTTCAATGAGAATTTCTAATGTGTACAAATCTATTTTTCTTTGTTGCCCCAGAATCAGGAATAATGGATAGAAAATCAGCTTACTGTTCTGTTTTATACCTTCTCAATTATTTGACAACTTTCTTTACCCAGTTCATTTAATTTGCATCCATTGAGTAATTTTTAGAGCTAACTCTTGGCCATGAAGATAAAGGGAACTTGCTCTTGAGGGCCTTGTAGCTTGAGGTGGAACTTCCAGGGAGCCCCTACAGAAGTACTTGGGAAGGATCTTGCCCCTGCATAGCCGCCCCTTTGTGAGTTTGCAGCCAAGATCTGGGGTCAAGCTGGACATGGAATTGGGAAGGGAAGAGCAAGGACACGTTCATAACTACCATTACTTCTGCACTGCCTCTCACCACCTTTAACCAGAATGACCTTCAGAGTCTGCTGCTTCTCTCCGATCTACTAAATCCCACACACATTTCCTTCTGGCCCCTCCTAACCTGCAACCATGCAGAGACTCTGGGGAATATAGTTGTAGGTCAGCCAGGTTGATCCAGCATGGAACATTACAGTCTACCCCTTGAAAACTTGGCACCTGTGCACATCTTTTTTAACCACATATAACTTTCAAATGAAAACAAAAACAAAATTATGCTTGTTCCTCGCCTGATAGGATTTTCTCTATACAACTTAAAACGTGACACATCTTCCTCCCAAAATGAGAACAAATTGAAAATGCCACATTATCTATGTTTGGATGACATTTCTCTTCTAACTGAGTCATACTTCTGCCTTCTGTACAAGGGTGGGCAAAGTAGGCTTACAGTTGTGAGTATACAAAACAGAGTTTATTCTTGTCTTATTATTTATTAATTATTGTAATATTTATTTGTATTACTTGTCATTTTCCAAACAAACAATTATAAACATATCTTTACCCACCTCCCCATATTCTATAACCAAAATACTGAAATGTAAGGTCAACCACTACTAACACATCTTTGTTGAAACACAGAAGAAGAGTGGGAGAGATGAAAAGGAAGGGAAATGATGTACACACACACACAAATATATATGCATATCTAATCTAACAAAAGAGAAACATGCAAATTGACTGTACCTCCCCTATACCCACAAGCCATGCCCACAAGCCAATCAGGAGTGAGTATGCAAATTAATCCAACTAAGATGGTGGCGGCCATGAAGTTGGAGTGATCAGGAGGCTTGGGTTGCCCCCAGCAATGGAGGAAGTCATGCTTCCCGCCTGAACTGCCGGCCCTGAGCTCCGCTCAAGGCTACAAAGTTTCAATTATAGAAGATAAATAAATTCCAGATACCTGCTTCCAGCCTGCCTGCAGGCATGGCCAGCCTGAAAATGGCCATCAGCCCCTCACCCAGGCTGGCCAGGCACCCCAGTAGGGCCCCCCACCCTGAAGGGGCTGTGGCAAGCCTGAAAACAGTCCTCAGCCCCTCACCCAGGCTGGCCAAACCCCCATGGGGTGAGGGTCCCTGCTGGGGGGCTTGGCTAGCCTGCAAACAGCCATCAGCCCCTCACCCAGGCTGGCCAGGCACCCCAGTGGGGACCCCCATCCTGAAGGGGCTGTGGCCAGCCTGAAAACAGCCCTCAGCCCCTCACCCAGGCTGGCCAGACACCCCAGTGGAACTCCCACCCTGATCCAGGACACCCTTCAGGGCAAACCAGCTGGCCCCCACTCGTGCACCAGGCCTCTATCCTATATAATAAAGGGTAATATGCAAATTGACCCTAACAGCAGAACGACTGGGAATGACTGGTCACTATGACACAAACTGACCACCAGGGGGCAGATGCTCAATGCAGGAGCTGCCCCCTGGTGGTCAGTACGCTCTCACAGGGGGAGCTCTGCTCAACCACAAGCCAGGCTGATGGCTGCCAACAGAGCGGTGGTGGCGGGAGCCTCTCCTGCCTCTTCAGCAGCACTAAGGATGTCCGACTGCAGCTTAGGCCTGTTCCCCACTGGCAAGTGGACATCCCCCGAGGACTCCAGAGCTGCTAGAGGGATGTCTGACTGACAGCTTAGGCCTTTTCCCCCCGGGGAGCGGGCCTAAGACAGCAAGTAGACATCCCCCGAGGGGTCCCAGACTGAGAGAGGGCACAGGCTGGGCTAAGGGACCACCCCGCTCCCCCGAGTACACAAATTTTTGTGCACAAGGCCTCTAATTAATCTATAATGTGGTGGGAAATCTCTAGAGAATGTTTCCTAAGGAAAAGGATTTGCCCTTTGATGGGCCAAAGATAAGAAGAAATTGACCAAAGAGCTAAGATAGGTAAGTTCCTAGAACAGTGGCTGGCACAGACCATATATCATGAACTTTATAAATTTTCATTGAATGAAGGTGCACCCTTTTATTATGTATCTCACAATGGTTGTAAGATAACTACTGATTTAAAAGATGTTAAAATGAAAAAAAAGTGAGCATTTTGGAATTGATGGGATAGGTGCACAATAAATATTTGCGGGATGAGTGAAAAATGAAGAATGGATATTGAGGGTGAGGCAACCAAAGATATTTATTTTTCAAATCAAAGGTTGGGTTAGAGAGGATTGTCTTAGTAGATAACTAATAAGATGTGGGGCCATAAATTCTAGACAGGAGCGTAGAGAAGACCCAGAAGACTGGCTCATTTGACTAGGCAGGAATGAAAGGCAGAGCAGGTTGAGAAAGATCCAAAAAACAACTATCAGATGAGTGAATCCATGTAGATGACTGGCCCTGATGTGTTTGTGCATCAGAATCTCAGGATTCTCACAGAACATAGAAACCATTGCATCAGACCTCCTACGACTTGCAGGACTCCCTTCTACCAAATTCTAGTTAAATGGCTGAAAACAGCCTTCTGGGTGAACTGGAACTTTTCTATCTGTCCATCAGGATTTATATTTCTATAAAGAGAGTAACCGAGGAAATGGACCTGTCCCACTGTTTTTTATGGTTGGCTCTGGCACTTAAAACAGCAACACCTCAAACACAGCAATTCCATCACATAGAGAAAGCTGTCAGGGTTTTCACAGGCATGGCGAGATGTGCCCTGGGATGGGGGACAGAACCTGCTGCAGCATTTATGAGATTTATGGTAAAGGGATTTACATGAAGGCTGAAGTTTAAGGCAAATAAATCCCAGAGGACAAATATTACCCATAATTGAATTACAAAGTCATTATCATGTGCTGAACAGAGCAACTTTATGACTCTATTGTGACAGGAGGAAACTTGTTAGAATATTTATGTGCCTGGAGTCCCTTCTGCATCACCAACCCAGAGAACACACCATTTCTTCCATGTGTCTCTCATGAGCAGTTAGCCTTCCTGAGTAACTCAATAGCCAAGAGGTAGAATCCAAAATAGATATAGCATAGAGCCACATCAGCACAAACCCCACACTTGACCTCACATTCAACAGTTCCTGTACCCACCATATTTATATTGTCAGCCTACGTCAGGCTCTTCCCATAATAACCAGGGCAGACCTAGAATAAATAAAAACTCTGGATGTCCATATTGTTTTCTACTTCTGAATAAAAGAAGAGTAAGAACATTTCAGCAATGAGCCATTTTTCCAATCATCATTTAAAAAAAGAATATAACTTTATTTTTGTGATCGTTGAAGTCTGTGAATCATGAACTAATGACAGCCTGAAATGCTACAGTAGTTTATCTGCTGTACATGATGAAATTACATCATCAGTCCATCACAGTGATCTGATTTAGTAAAAACAGATCACTTGAGTATTTATAGTAGCTTTGCTATAAATAAGTATATTCTTACAAGATTTGGCATAGTTTTTTTCCCCTTAACTTTTTATTTTGAAATAATTTTAGAATTACAGAAGAATTGCAAAGATAAGACAGTTTCCATATCTCTTCACTCAACTTTCTCTAATATTAACACCTCATATAATCATGGTGCAATATTCACAACCAGAAAATAGCATTAACATATTATGCCATCTAAAATGGAAATCTTGCTTGGGTTTCTATATGTTTTCTACTAATGTCCTATTTTCCAATCCAAGATTCAACCCAGAATCCTACATTGCATTTATTTATCATATTTCTGCAATCTCACATATCCTCAAATCTGTGGCAGTTCCTCAGTATTTCCTTACCTTTGATGAACTGAATAATTTTAGAGATCACTAATCAGTTATTTTTTTAATTACCATTTAGATTCAATTTTATTTTGTATTAATTTCAGGTGTAGAGCATAGTGGTTAGACAATCATATACTTTACAAAGTGTTCTCCCAATATTTCCAGTATCACCCGACACCATTCACAGTTGTTATAAAATTATTGACTAGTGAGTTGTTTTGTAGAATGTCCCTCAGATTGGGTTAGGCTAGTATTTTTTCATAATTACAGGGTTGTAGATTGTCAGGAAGTATGTCACAGAAATGATGTATGCTTCTTATGACATCGTATCAAGAAGTACAAGCATCAATATATCTCATTATTGATGATGTTCACCTTGACCACTTGCCTAAGTGGTATCTGCCAGGTTTCTCCACTGCAGTTACTGTTTTCTTTGTTTCATGCCCTTATTTTTTCGAAGTTCATACTCAAGGGAAGGAGAATTAAGCTCCAAATCCTGGCAGGAGGAGTATCAAAAATTGTGTGATCATATATTAAGATTGCCACAATAATTAGTAAATATTTTGGGAGATACTTTAATGATATGAATTTTACCCACTAATTTTAGTGTTTATCAGTTGATTTTGCTTTTAGCAATTATTACTGTGGCGTTCTCATGGACATTTTCTATTGTGATCACTTCTTATATATTGGAACTAGTTGCAGCCCCGACTGCCTCAGTCCTCACAACCCCGGCTTCGTCTGGAAGGTCATCCGGATGGTCATTGTGCTGTCCGGTCTAATTAGCATATTAGCTCTTTATTATATAGGATTCTTCTCTGAGGAATAATTGCCCCCTCTTGGATGCTTACTGATACCATTGTGTAGTTTCTCAACCAATAAGGTGACTGGAAAAGATGGTGAATAAGCCCAATACTGGATTATGTTTTGTTTCTTTTTTGTCTCAGGTATCTCTCTGCCCTTGATTGGAGCTGGTAGCTAGATAATTCCTGGTAGATATTACTGTGTCATAAGATGTCACCTGTTAAATAAGGGCAAAACCTCCCTGCCTAATAAAGTTCTTTTGAAAGGAATATTTTAGGGTCTGACCTGGAATGAAGATCTCAGAAGTAAATGCATTTTCCCAGTGATGCATTCCCTTTATTGGTCTCAGAGGTGGGGATTCCCCCCAGGGGTTCTGCATCCTCCCCTCTTTGTTTAGTTGGGCATCTCACTGAAACTGAATCTTCACCATAAGGAGGGTGATGTGCAGGTTCTCTCTCTCTCTCTCTCTCTCTCTCTCTCTCTCTCTCTCTCTCTCTCTCTCACACACACACACACACACACACACACACACACATACATACACACACACACACATACATACACACACACACACACACTATTCTCCCTTTCCCTGTCTCTCTGTCCTAGCCAAGAAAAAATGCAAGACTTGCTGCTCCCTCAAAACAAAACAAACCTATTGAGAGGTGCTGACCTCTGTTGTTTCACAGTGATTTTAATTCCCTGAACAAAGAAACCAGGTTTCTAACTGACCTATTTTCAAATATATGAAAAATATGGTACAGAAAATGGGTAACTATCCTAAACAAATAAGCATTCTTATAAATGAAAACCTTGAATGATACCATCTCTGTAGACCCACAATATGGACAGGCAGTTTATAAAAGAATAAAGTGGCAATTAAATAAAAATATTTAACCTCACATGTAGAAAATAAAAATTGGAGCAAAAATAACATGGCTTTTATTAGTCTATCAAATTGATTAAATTTTTGAGAAGGTAATGCTTAGCCTTGGTGAGAACTTGGGAAATGGACAGCTTTATATGCTGTTCCTAGGAGTGTAATTTGTATAAACTTTCCAGGAGACAGTTGGACAATATATCAGGAGTCTTAAACAAATATCTATTCTCTTCAAGCCAGTGAAATTCCCTTTTTTAATAATTCTTCCAATTGGAAAACTGAGAGTTCAGTGAGACATGCTAATATTTACCTACAAAGATAATTAGCACAGTGTCATGTATAGACAATACCAATACCCCATGGTCAGAATGTGACTTAAGTATATTATAGAATATTGTGAAGCTAGAAAAACAGTGATGTCCATAGTAAATTTTGTTGTGTTATATTATTAGTATGATGCAAAAATTATTTTTTATAAAGGAATGCCTACACAGAGAAAAAGTACTAAAGGATCAACAACAAAACATTAAAGGTGGTTATTTCTAGATGGAAGGATTGTGTGAATGTTGTTGTTGTTTTTCTTTTTAAACTTCAGCACACTTTCCATTATGTTTGACATATTGCTTTTATTATTTTTTTTTATTGCTTAAAGTATTACAAAGGGTATTACATATGTATCCATTGACATATTGCTTTTAGTATTAGAGTTTTAAAAAACAGTGTGGGCCCAGCCAGCATGGCTCAGTGGTTGAGTGCCAACCTATGAACTAGGTGGTCATAGTTCGGTTCCCAGTCAGGACACTTGCCCAGGTGGCAAGCTTGATCCCCAGTGGGGGGCATGCAGGAGGCAGCCAATCAATGATTTGCTCTCATCATTGATATTCTATCTCTCTCTCTCCCTTCCCCTCTGAAATCAATAAATAAAAATAAAAAGTGTGATTTATATCAATTATGCCAAATATATTAATAAAGAAATCAAGCATATTTCCCAATGAGGTGGATTGGTGGACGACAACCAACAGAAAGGCACTGAGACCACTGGAGAATAGCCACAGAAAATGGAATCTCTTCTCTCCTTCTCCTCTTCCTCCTTCTTGTTCTCCTCCTCCTCCTCTCCCCTTTGTCATCCTCATCATGTCTCCAACTCTTTCATCTACTTCTCTTTTTCTTCTATATTTTCTTCCTCATTTTCTCTTTCACTCTTTCCTCCACCTTCCCTGTCCTCTCTCCTCCCCTGTTTACCCACCTTTATAAACCCCCCTCTTCTCCCACCTCTCCTATTTCCATCATTCTAATAGATTTTCAACTCTAACTTTAGGAATTTACACTGATAGTACAATATTAATTTCTTTTAAAAAGGTAAATTAAGCCTGGACGGTGCTGCTCAGTTGTTGAGCATTGACCCCTGAACCAGGAGGTCACAGTTTGATTCCCTGCCAGGGCACATATCTGAGTTTTGGGCTTAATCCCCAGTGTGGGGTGTGCAAGATCAATGATTATCTCTCATCATTGATGTTTCTATTTCTCTCTCCCTCCCCCTTTTTCTCTGAAATCAATAAACATATTTTTTAAAAAAGATACATTAAAAGGTGTATTTTTCATCATCACATTGGTTTTCTTGGTCAAGCAGTCAAGAGTTCAAAGGCAAACTGGCATAGCCTTCAGAGTGTTTTCACAGGATCTCATCTCGGTGTTTGCCCATTGCAAATCCCTTCAAACCTGGACTCAGAACTCCACAGGTGCTTTGTAAATAAGCAAAGTACCAAGGAGACTAGCTCCTTTTGACAGCCCAGGAATTTTTGTCTCTGCTGTGAAGATGGATTTAATTCCCAACTTCAAGCTTAGAAGCCCTGATATTTGCAGGTATAAACTAAACGTAATATTCAGCCTGTTTCCAAGCACTAGGACACGGAACTCTCTAATGTTCCTACCTGTGCTACCCTAATTGCCAACACACCTCTTAGTCTCTTCTGGCTGCTGTAAGAAAGTACCCAGGCTGGATGGCTTTTATTTTTTTTAAATTTAAAATCTATTGTTTATTTATGTGAGAGATAGAGAGAGGGGAAAGAGCGATAGAAACATCAATGAAGAGAATTCATTGATCCGCTGCCTCCTGCACGCCCTACACTGGGGATCGAGCCGGCATCCTAGGCATGTGCCCTGACCAGGAATCGAACTGTGACTTCCTGGTTCATAGGTTGACACAGCCACTGAGCCATGCTGGCCGGGCTGGATGGTACTTGAAGGACAGAAATTTATGTGTCACCTTTCTGGAAGCTGGGAGTCTGAGATCAGGGTTCCAGGGGGTTCTGATGAAGGCCTTTTCTGGGTTTCAGTCAGCTGTTCTCTCCTTTTGTCCTCTCCTGGCAGAAGGGGTGAGGGATCACTCTGGCCTCTCTTATAAGAGCACTAATCCCATTCATCAGGGTTTTACCCTCATAACCTAATCACCTCCCAAAGGCCCCCACCTCCTAATACCATTACCTTGGAGTTAGATTTCAACATCTGAATTTTGGAGAGACACAAACATTCATCCCATGGCAACACAAAATCCTTGCAGGAAGTCAACATAACTGAAGTTGCCCCATTTATTTATCCGATATTTGTTAGTGTGAGACAAACACATTGATTTCTGAGTCAACACGATTTCCCTGAGATACAAAGAGGTCAAAAGAAAAGGGGTTCTTGGCTTTTGGGTTTTCCCATGAGAAGGATCACTGGAGTGAGTCAGGAACCTGGATTGTGTTTCCATCCTTGACCCTGTGTGCGTGGTGTGACCTTGGACAAGGCATTTGCTCTCCTGAGGATTTGGTTTCCTTAATTGTGACATGAGGGGTTAGGGCTGGTTAATCTCCAGCAAACTTTTCACCCCTAAAGGACCCTTAACTCATACTGTTCACCAATACTCTCCACAAATCTTAAGTTTTATTGTCATTATCCTGTTTTACAGTTGGTACATAGAGTTGTAGAGAAGTTAGAAAGCGTAGGTTCCAATCTGATTGTATCATTATTAATTGTATGCCCTTGAGCAGGTAAATTGCTTTCAGAGATAATGCTGCTTTTCTTTTATCTCACCATTATGTTTTCCCTGAATTTGTGTCACGTGTGAATTTCCTAGGCACACAATATCCTTATTGAAGATGTTGACTATTGCTGAACAGGTCATCAACAAGGGCACAGCCTCACAGGGCCTGTATTATATCAGTCCCACACTTAAAATATGTACACCAGCCACAGATCAGCACCATATGAAAAACACAATATATTTTTTAATGTAGTTAAAGCATCCTTATAGCTCATATACATTAACATTTTTACTATACAACTTTCAAGAGATATTGTCCCCATCTGATATAATTTATATTTATATTTATGCTATTTATATTATTTATATTTATACACACTATCTTCTCTATTGAAATATAAGCCACATGAGGGGTGGGACCTTGCTCTGTTTTGTTCACTGCTAAACCTTCAGGACCTAGAAAAGTCACTGGCACATTGTCAGCGTTCAGTCAATACTATGCACTCATTAACAAATTCCACTGAGGTTTTACTGTCTTCCCGGCTGCTGTTCAGTGTCAAGGCTACCCCAGGCATCTTCAGTCTAGAGCAATTGTCTCCATGGCAAGTTACCTGCAACAACACCCTAGGAGATGTACAAGATGATTCATTGAAATGCGGGAAGAAAATTTTACAATTTCTGATTTATTTGCTTCTGTTTTAGTTTTTATTTTGTGTATATTTTCTAAAGTTAATATGTACATACTCTAGTATATTTCTACAGCTTACAACACACATCCTGTATTGGGCATCTGCTAATTTTTTCCCCTTGCTTGATATGTTCAAACAAAAAAAAAATTGGAGAGTGTCATTCTTGGAATCCTTTTATGGAATTTAATTTCTCTGGGTCAGATAGTTTCCAACATCCAAATGCTCAGGTTTCCATTAATTTACGCTCATATTTGCTCTACCCTCTATTCTGCAGTTCGTTGTCCTTAACAGAAATGGAAAGAAACAGGTAGTGGAAAGGTTCTCTTCGCTCCTTGTCTCTGTTAATATGGCCCTTCTGGTCCCAAACAAGACCACCATACCTTCTTCCTCTCTGTCTGAATTGAAGATGAACAGGAACACACACCTGGTGTCCTTAGCATTGTCTTTCACTGCCACACTCTTCAACTGCTTAGCTTTCCTAGCAGTCTTAGTAAGATGGTGTCAGGGTTGTAAGTATTCTGAGATTTGAGAAAATTCCAGATCTTCTCTTCACATAAATGTTACTCTTCTATTTTTCCTGTTGTGATTTGCACACAATGATTACATCTCCTCTTGAACTTTGTTTCCCAGACTGAAGAAATATTCTTGTTTTTATTAACAATGCAGATTTACTAATATTAAGAATAATCCATAACTACATCTTCCTTGTAAAAGGTTTTTAAATTGCTGCTGAAGATAATGATCCTTTTGACTATCACCCCCAATTCTAAAGTCTCCCAGAGGTGGCTACCATTAGGAATTTAGAATGTGTATCTCTAGTAACTCTTTTTCCATGGGTATGCTTTTTTTTATTATTTGCTTTCGGTTAATCAATAGACAGAATTTAGATAAATTGAGTATTTTCATTTAATAGATTGCAAGAAGTAGTTAGAGATCTATCTCATTAATTTTATGTTCTGGCATAGCACAGTCTCCAAGATAAATTGACTAAAATTAACAAGTTGCTAAAAATACATGGGGTATGATATCACTGAAGTTTAAAAAGATAATAAGAAACCTTATTTAAAAATATTGTGAGTTACTCTTTCCCTCCACCCCAAACTCTTTGATCATTTTAAATGTGTTTCTCTGCATCTTATCCACACTATTATTTCCAAACGGGGGGTCAGGAGGGTGATCTTGTCATCCTCCTGATGTCTCTCTAGATCCCCTCATCTGTATTCAGGAAAAAACACACCAAAAAACAGACAAACAAGGGGAGGAGCCAAAAAGTTGGGAAATAAGAAAGCAGGAAATGCAGACAAGGGAGAGTAGGGAAGGGGAGGGGAGCATGGGCACAGAATGGTTTGTCTTGACCAATTTAGACCTGGTCATTTGATGTCTGCCAAGGCATGTTTCGTGTTTCTAAGCATGGCTCTTCAAACTCAACTTTATTTCTATCAAACACTTTGTGCAGCAAATATCATTATCTCCCACAATCATCCTAAGCATTATATATTCCTTCATTCTGGGTCAGACACCCCATTCCTGGTTTCCCTCTCTCCTTTCTCCTCTCTCCCTTTCTCCTCTCTCCCTCTCTCCTCTCTCCCTCTCTCCTCTCTCCCTCTCTCCTCTCTCCCTCTCTCCTCTCTCCCTTTCTCCTCTCTCCTCCCTCCTCCTTCCCCTTTCATCCCCTCCCCTCCCCTCCCCTCCCCTCCCCTCCCCTCCCCTCCCCTCCCCTCCCCTCCCCTCCCCTCCCCTCCCCTTCCCTTCCCTTCTCTTCTCTCCCTGATGTACTTTGTTGCAGACCTCATATAATTAACAGTGAGGCTTCTGGTTCTAGGAGTAAGGATGACAAAATACAGAATTTGATGAGTTCAAAGTTGTTGGCCATGCTGATTGTCAGTAAAAAAAAATTAGCATCTTTTTACTTGTCTGTCTATAATAACTACCTTTCTTTCTGGGTAACCAGTGTGACAGTATGGAGACCAGATGAAAGAAAGCATGCTTCTTGGGCTTAAGGTCAAGGTTAAAATGATACCTTCAGATTGTGTTGTATTTTTTTCTAACCCATTTCCCTTAGATGGGCAGAGATGAGACCTCAGGCTAAGCTGCTTTGCTCAAGAATAAAAGTTGCCGTGTTCACCTGGACTCTCTTGATGATATCTGTCTTAAGACCTAACCGAAGTGGCGAGGGAAGGGGAAACGCTTCACTACAGAAGAGGAAGTCCGGGTGTCCAGTTGCTAATACCTGTGGGCACTTTGTTACTTCCCTCTGTAGCAGACAGCACCACTTGCCTCAATGGGCTTTGTTTATGGAGAGACCCGTGGGACCAGGAGTGCTCCATCTACAACAAGACAGAGGAAGACAGGTGTCTCCACCTCCCCCGCTTTGTCCCTCTGCAGATTCCTCATCACTCCTTCCATGGCATTTACTGCAGATCTCAACCCCAATAAACAGGTGCTGTCCCATCACCATGTTTATTTTTAATGCTTGCTCTGCCGTTATCTCATAGGGCATTTTTGGCTCTGCAGCATTTATTGAGCACTACAGTAAACTGGTATAAACTCGGACAAAATGCCAGGAGAATGATAAGCCAGTGACATTTCTGACTCTCTCTGTAGAACATGTTGACAAAGGCTGCATTTGGCGATTGTATTTCAGAAAGCTAACATTGTGTTGCTCACATCACAGTGGACTGGACCAGGGAGGGGATGTTTTATTTGCATTCTTGACATTGGTAAGTCTCAGATTTTATTCATAAATGTCTCCTATGTGTGATGCCAGCTGAAGATACTCTGAGTGTAGATACAGGAGGCTGGCTTTGTCTTGTTTTTATCAACAGAGCTGGATCTGGGATGGCCTGAGGGCCTTCCCCTTACACTTTGCTTTGACAGGTAGGACTACACATAGATAGATGGGGACACGGTTCTTTTCAGTTGTTTATAAACTTGAGCACTTAACTTTCTTCAATGGCCTTTTGCATCAAATACAAAACCTAAAACGTGGTGCACACAGGGCCCCTGCGCAGCCTTTTATTGTATCTTCTACTGCTCTCCTCTGAAAACATTAGATTCACGCTATTGACTTACTAGCGGATGCCTATCTGGGTCATCCTCTCTCTAACCTAGGACCTTTTTAGCTTCTATGCTCTTCCACCCCCTCTCTATTACATCTCCTTTAAGATTCAATCCATTTACTCTAAAGACTTCCTGTTCCTTCCTTCTCCCCCAGGTCTCTCTCTGCAAGTGAAAGGACAGCAATCCCGTGTCTTCAAGAGCACCTTGTATATTAGAACCCCATCTCATTGGGTTATTGTCTCTTTCATAGTTCGGAGGCTTCTCTGGGCAGAGCATCTGTAGCTCTTGTTCTTATCACATAACAGGGCATTGAGATGTTTCACTGAGTGCATAAGTGTTTTTATTCATTCGTGTACCTCATCTCTGAGCTGTTGACTCTTTTTTTTTTGTCTATTGATTTATGATGATTAATCATTTCTGCTAATAGGGTACCCGTGATCTCTCAAGAAGCTTTTATTACCAACATTAATTTTAATTTTGAGATGAGTATTAATATTCTCCATATGCCTCCTGAATAAGAAAGGGAAAGAAGAGAAGAAAGAAATCGGGTGCATTTCTGAGCCCTTGCTATGTGCCAGGAATCTGCTAAGTGCTTTAAGATATATATTCTAGGAAAACGTATTTTAGCCTCATTTTATACATGAAAAAACATCAAAGTACAGAGATGTTAAGTGACTTGCCAAATATCACACACACAGAGATAAAGTGATAAATGTGGATATGGCTGGTTGTGCACTTCTTCTGTATCCAAAAACATTCAGTAAACATGTATTGGATATCTATACATGGCATGCTTGGTGCCTACATGGAAATTCAGAAAGGTTTGAGCTTGTCTGTGAATAAGAGGGATAGACAAATGAGTCACCAGTTGAAACCCGGCCTCATTTATGCCGTGCAAATGTACGCCTATGGTTCTGGAAGTGTCAAAAGTGAACCAGCTTAGCTTAAGTGGCACCCCTGCTAGGAAGCCTGTTTTCAACTTCACGTGTCTGCAGCTGAGCCATGACTGTAAGTGTTAACAAGGTAGAAGGAGGTCAGAAGGCTTTCTAGACACAGATGCAAGTACACGCAAAGACCTGCAGATTTCCCTTCTGTGAAATTCAGTTCTAGAAGGGAATTCTCTCAAATAGACCTAAAGGCAATATGAAGATATAAAGATATATGAAGATATAAAGATACAGCCGCCCTGTTGACTTTTCATATCATGAAAGGACCACGTTTTTCCTCTCATATTTATGGAGAGATTCTTTCTGACCAAAGGGAAAGAAGAGAAGGACCTTTCCATAAAGGACCAACCAGATGGATCAGATAGATATATAGGAAATATGGACCCGTGTAAAAGTATTACCTATGTATTTATCTAGGAAACTTTTTTTCCCCTCTATGCTCTGGTAAGCACAGACAGTTTACTGATAAAAAATGAGCAGCTGCCTTTCTGGAGCCCAGAGAAATCAGAGAAGCATTTATGTAAAGAGGTCCAGCCAACCATGAAGCATGACTGGGACATGTGCACAGGGCAGGCTAGAAGCATCAAGCAAAGATGCCCCACACTCTGTACTTATTACTGGCTAGACATACTTTAAGCCATTCTTTTTTTTTTTTAATCCCCACCCAAGGATATTTTTCCATTGATTTTTAGAGAAAGTGGGAAGGATGGGGAGGTGACACAGAGAGAGAAACATCGATGTGAGAGAGAGACACATCCATTGGTTGCCTCCTGCATGCACCTACGACCAAGGTACATGCCCTTGACCGGAAATGAAGCCGGGACCCTTCAGTCCACAGGCTGATGCTCTAGCCATTAAACTAAACCGGATAGGGCTTGAAGCCTTTCTTGACATCTCACTCTGAAAATAAGATGAAGAGAACATTTTGGATTAAATTTTATGTTTATGCTGTTTTCCTTTGGTTTATCATCATTTTTAGCATTATTTGGGTAAAATTGGCAAATAGAATTATATTTAAAGTGTATAATGTGTACACTGTGCAAGGGTACTTTGAGTTATTACATCCATCACCTCACATGTTTAACTTTTTTGTGTGTGAGTGTGAATCCATAATTTCTACTCTCTTAGCAAACTACAACTATAAACACAGTATTAGCAACTGTAGTCACCATGTTATTATACATTAGACCCTCAGACCTTATTCATTTCAAAATGGAAAGCTTGTGCCCTTTTACTTACCATCCTCTCCCCATTTCCCCTTTCCCCAGCCCCTAGCAACCATCTACCTATCTATCTATCTATCTATCTATCTATCTATCTATCTATCTATCTATCATCATCAAGTACAATATGTGGTCTTAAAATGTACAGAAAACCACCAAACTGCAGTTCCAATCAACATTTATAAATGGGCTAGAGAATGATACGTTGTTCAGTGTACCCATGAGCTTCTGTAAGGTGCCTGGTCAATGCCAGGACCATTAAAACCAGTACCTCCGCAGACATTTAGCATGGCTTGGTGTCCGCTTTTGAGAATTCACTAGTGCTACACATAAAAGCAGCAATAATTCTTTATAACCTGGAGGTACTCCTAGACTGCAAGAACATGGGTGAGAGCACATAAGCAAATAAAAATAGTTGGAAACTCGGTGGTTTTGGCTTGAGAGTTTTATTTTGTTGTTGCAGTTGTTTTATTACGGATGGACAAGTATTCAAGCAGGGTACAGGAGCTGGTTTGGCCCAGCAGACGCTGGAGAAACAAAGGCCTCTGTGCTGTCCCCGCCTCATTTCCTTAACTAAGAGGGACAGCCCCTTGAAACAACAGCTGCTGCCCTTACATACATCAAAAGATCTTCAGAAGCTACTGCTTTTATTGATTTGGGGCAGGGGTGGGCAAACTTTTTGACTCGAGGGCCACAATGGGTTCTTAAACTGGACCGGAGGGCCGGAACAAAAGCATGGATGGAGTGTTTGTGTGAATTAATATAAATTCAAAGTAAACATCATTACATAAAAAGGTACGGTCTTTTATTTCAATAGTTTTATTCATTTCAAATGGGCCGGATCTGGCCCGCGGGCCGTAGTTTGCCCACGGCTGATTTGGGGCCATGAGCACTTGAAACGATGCAACTGGGTGCAGAGTCATCATTTTGCCTCCCATGGACACTAAGCATAAGCCAAGCAGATAGGTTCACTTGCTAGTTTCAATAACATGTTTCAGGGATGCCAGTCTTCTAGGAATAACTGGTGCTACTCATTTCAAGAAAGGAACTCTGAGCACGCAACATGGGAGGTGAACAGTGGGTAACTACCCAGTTGTAATTTGCAAAACCAGTTAACTATTAGGTTTTCTAGTTTGAGGCCTGTCAGGGAGCTTGTTTGCTTTTTAATGCTGGTGACCTTGGCCTTGTCAGAAGAGGTCAGCTCTGGATCCAGTCAATGCTTCAGTATGGAAGTGGAGGGCCACTGTTCCTGGACAAGCAGTCCCAGCAAAACTTAACTGAACTGGGGGTGAAGGTGTCACTGTCTGCCTGTATTCAGATTCCAGTGATGAAATTCACACAAGCATGTGCCCTTATCTCTTTGGGGTCAATGATAAACCCTTATTAGGGCATTTCTGCTTTCTGGAAGAAGAAAGCAGGACTTAATGTTTTGAGCATAGACTAAATTTCAAGCCATCTATCAATCAGAAAACTTACTGACAGTGATAATAGGGCCTTCAGGAGACTTATTTTATTTTCAGATGAAGAGAGACTAAGCCACCTAGGTTTCAGAGTCTTTAGCTGGGAAAAATGGGTTCAAGTAAGAAGAGTTATGGGCATGCCCTTAGGATAATGATTAATTTACTTATTTTGAAGAGCTCACAAACCATTATACAATCTCCCTCCCTCCCTGTCTTCTCTCCTTCTTCCCTTCCTTTGTCCCTTCATTCATTTATTTCTTCCTTCTTTCCTTCAACATTTAACTAGTATAGCTCAAGCCTACATATAGAAAAAAGTCTCCACTAGCTCCCAGTTGGGGCTGGGGGTGGGGTGGGGTATGCAAGTTGGAGAAGGAGCTGCTTTGATCTGGGGGAGGACACAAAAATGATGATAACGAACTCTTACAGGATTTATATCAAAATATTTCTTGGTAGGGGGAGAATGATTTTCCTGGTGTAACTGGGAAATATTCAATGGAGGAAGTGATTTTCAGTTGTGTCTTCAAATTAGAGTCAAAGAAAATTAGGTGAAACTGGAGAAGAGCATTTCAAGTTGAAGACAGAAACTTCCCGAGGCTTACAGAGGGCTGAGCAGCTAGCGGGCACTTCTGGGGGATTGGCAATCTTTCAGTGTGCCTGGAGATGGGGCAGTGCCCGGAGATGGGGCAGCAGAAGTGAGATGGGACCCATCAGGTAGGGCCCCACTGCGTCCTGACTCTGATGAGTATTTTTTAAAATCTTTATTGTTGAAAGTATTATATATATATTCCCTTTTTTCTGCCATCGAATCCTTACATCCTGTCCCCTCTCCCCCCAGGCGTCCACCACCTATTGTCTGTGTCCATGGGTAACATTGGTATGTTCTCGCATGAATGTGATGGCCGGGCTGCACTAGCTCAGGGCAGTCAGAGGTGCAGTTTTGAGGCATGTGACTATTTCCATGTAGAAATGAAACAAATTAAATGGAAGTTCTGCAGATCCTGATGAGAGCAAATTATAGACGGTCCCACATTTAATTCATCTTCCTGTATAGAAGTCTGAGAGAGAGTATGATCACCCGTATTACTTATGTAACAAAATAATTGTTTTCGATTTAATATGGCTCGCTGCAAGATTACACTACATAATATGCGTCTCTGAGGCATTTTAAATAGGCCCTTATTTTATTTACACATATAGTTTCGGGCACATACCATAGTGATACATCTGTATTTGTCCCTGACATTGGTCCAACAGTAAAGAGAATGGTTATTCTTTTGCTATACTGCATTCACATTGGTTAGGTCATGTGTTTTGTTTTCATAGTTCATAGGGTAACAGTAGGTAGTTCTGCAAATTTCAAATGAGAGAATTAATTAGATTACTTTGCTATGCAATCGCTGTTCAAGTCAGGCAGCTAAAACCACCTGCCTGGCATTGCCTGATAAGTCTTGAAAGTTTAATACACTGTCAGGGAGATGGTTGCTGGAGACCACGTGCCATGCGTAGGACTTATTGAAAAGCCTGAGCTAATAACACACAGTATCTCTGCCCAAGTCAAGCCTGGACTCCACTGAAGAAAGGTTTCATTATTGTTTTTATGTGAAGTGGAAATTTTGCTGTCAGACTTTACAAGTAAACAGGGTAGATGTGCCCCAAGGATGGTGGTTTTAGAATCCTGTGGACATCAGTAGTACGCAGGCTCAGCTGAGCTTCTCTAAGGCATGTGTGAAGTTGCTAAGGTTGATGTTCCTTTTCATGTTCCTTCACTTTTTAGGTCTGTGATGGGCTCAAACAAGGAACCAGATCTTGTGCATCTCGAGGCAAGAACTGTGGATGGTCGTAAGTAAATCAAGTTTTCCAAGGTGTTCACAGTGATACTAGTTTGATCAATCCACCACGAACCACGTCTTTGTTCAGGAAACTCGTTGGCAATAATCCAACTCATTTGGACATGAGGACTTTTCCAGCTTTTAGTAATTCAGAATTGTCTTAATCATTTTTGACAACTCTCATTCAATCAGGCTCTTTTGCTTTCCTAGTAATGTGAAAAGTCAGAATTCCTTATTTCTACCATGTTTTATTGTTGTGATTGCTGCTGCTTTGTTTTGATTGGTTTTTCCTGTTTCCTTATTTTATTGGATGTCGTTCGAGCAATGTCTCCCTGTCTTGTTCGGAGACACACAAAGCATTTAGAGGGCACAGGGGAGAAAAGAATCATCCTGTGTGTCCCTATGAGAAGCAGCAGGAGGGCAAAGTCTGCACCTTAGGTGTTCAGAGCAGCCCTAGCTAGGCCATCCACAGTGAAGGACTCCACATGATGTGAAGATCATGGCTTTAGGTACATGACCGAGAGGAAAGTAAGGTGCAAATCTAGAATTTAAACCGTTGTCTGAAAAAAATCAAGCCTGCTCACTAATTGTGTGACCTTGAAAAATCTACTTAGACCCTTTAAGCCTCAGCTTCTTCACTGTAAATTAAATAAGTTAACAAAAATGTGTCCTATAGTAGCTAACATTTACAGAGCACTTACCCCGGACCAAGAATTATGTTAGACACTTTATCTCCTTTAGCACAAGGAATCCTCACAATTTGTGGGTTGTTGTTCCTGTTTTGCAGATGAGGAAATCAAGTCATAGAAAGTTTAACAAATATATTTAAACAACAGCAATATACCTTTTCTTCTTCTTCTCTGGTCCTGAGGTTCTCCTGAAGGTCTGAGAGTTGACGGGTTACCACTAGGTCTAAGATTGGGCACTAAAGGTGAAAAGGATGAAGGGAAAGGGAACATGTATAGAAGAAAGGGATGAGGAAAGAAAGACAGAGGAAGAAAGAGGCCCCAAATGTAGAGGAGAGAAAGAGAATGGACTGTCTACAGTTACCACCAAGCAATGAGGCTGTTAGAGGTTGTCCGACACTGAGCAAGAGAATGTTAATTTAGTTATGGAGACATTTCCTATCTAAAAAGTATCCCTCACAATTCAAAAGCATCACTGTCACTGGCGCCTGCACCTGTCTACTTGTCCTCAGCTCTTTGAACACAAAGACAGCAGCGATACCTGCACTTTACCAGCTGACAACTCAAAAGTCACCGGTCATCCCTGCAGCCCAGACTCTTCAGAAATCGCATGTGCTCTGCAACTCTGCACACACCATGAGATTCTGCATCTCTAGAGGTTTTGCTTCCCTTTCGGAGAATGAATATATGCTTTGGCAGAATCAATGAGAGGATAGGTCAGGGACCAGCACCTTCCTCCTTTTTAAATTTAGGCAGGGTAGCGGTATATCATGGCATCTGCCCCACCCTGTGCCTGGCACAGAATGAGTGGAGACACCTCCATTGCCCTGCAGCTGATTATTTTATCTTGGATCCCAAGGTTCATTTCTTACTACCCCATAGCCTGAGCAGCCTTTTCCTAAGGTAAAAGCAATCCTGTCATCTGTTTCGAGCTTTGATTGACTTCCCACTGCTCTGGCGATAAAGAGCCAAGTTCTCACCTTGACCTTTAGCTGCAGCATAAGCTGGTCCCTGGCCATTTCCTCAGCCACATCTCACTCTAACCCTGTCCTCACTCCTTGCCTACAAACCCTTGAATTTGCTTTCAAGTCTTGGACCATCTGGGTTTCTAGGTCTTAGTTTAAGGCCCAGATGGCGCTGTTTCCTCTGCCTGGAATGCCCTCCCCCTTCCCTGATGAATTCAGTGTAATTAATCGCTATAAGTTTTTCAGATCTCAAATTAAGCATCCATTTCTATTTTTTTTTAACTTTTCACTTTGAAATAAATTTAGACTCACATAAAAGTTGTAAAGAATAGTCACGTTCCCCTGGACTTTTCAACCAGCTTCCCCTAAAGATAGCATCCAGTAAACCCAGAGAACTATAACAAAATCCTGGAAAGTATCATTTCCCAGGGGAAGTCTTTCTTGAACTCCCAATCCAAACCAGTTTCTCAATTTGTTTGCTTTCATCCAACTCTAATATTTTTCTTTATTGTGCTCATCTCAGTTTTTTTTTTAAATATATTTTATTGATATTTTACAGAGAGGAAAGGGATAGGGATAAAGAGTTAGAAACATTGATGAGAGAGAAACATCGATCAGCTGCCTCCTGCACACTCCCTACTGGTTATGTGCCCGCAACCAAGGTACATGCCCTTGACCGGAATCGAACGTGGGACCCTTGAGTCCGCAGGCCGATGCTCTATCCACTGAGCCAAATCGGTTAGGGCTCATCTCAGTTTTTAATTGCACATTCCATTTCCGTGATGATTGGATCACAGTGTTTTCCCTCTCCATCAGTAAGTGCTATGGGTGCAGGGGGCATGTATCCCTTTGTTCAATACTCTGTCTCCAGCACATGCTACAGTGTCTACATGTAGATAGAGCTTAATAAATATTTATTCAATGAATGAATGCATAGTTGACCACGTATCAGGGTAACCAGCTGGCTACCTAACCTCACTTACAGATCCCACCTATGGACCTTGTTAGAATGTAAATTTTGATGTAGAGGGGCCCAACAGTCTGCATTCCTAACAAGCTCCCTGGTGAAGCTGATGAGGCTGGTAGTGGAACATGCTTAGGGTCAGAAAGTCCCACAATAAAAACTAATGAAAGAGCTTCAGGGTCTGTCTCCCATGACTACACCCTTGTTTAGAAAGCTCTGGATGTAATCCTAGATTGCTTTCCTTTCTGAACTTTTGGGGACATGGCTGCTTTCTGGTTTGTGGCATTTAATGCCCATAACCCCATATCCTGAAAACGACAAGGCCATCACTTTCCCTGATCTGTGCTTTTTTTTCCCACCCAACATTATTCCTGTGTTCCCTGCAGGCATGGAGGTTGATAATGTCAAACTGTCATCTCAGGCCCAGCTTGCGCGAGGCATGAAATATATCAGTTCTAATTTTATTTATTTTATTTTACTTTTTTTGCAAAGGCAGCATCTTCAGAAACTATTCAAGAGTGAAAATTCAATAAAGGGATTTAATTTGAAAAGTTATCCCTGTCAAAACAAAGCAGAAAAAAAAAATTACCTACCGATTGAAGAAAAGGATCTAAGCCTGACCTGACCGAATGTAAAAAATGAAATTTTCTCGGTATCATGTCCTCCCTCCTCCTCCCTCCCCCCCGTCCTTCCCTTCTTCTCTCTCTTTTTTCTTGGTATCTCTTTCTCCAACACAGTAACCCTGGCACCAAGTAAAAGAAATAGAGAGGAGGAGGAGGAGGAGGAAGGAAAGAGCTCAGACAGCTCAGTCAGTAGCAAGGTGTTAGCAAATGTAGCTGAGAGTCATTTGCTCCAAGAATTCCAATATCTATATGTTTTCTCTTTCCCATTCCCTGATTGAAACCCCTCTTGATTCTCTATTTCTTCATTATTATTTAGTATATAATTTAAGTATATGGAACTCATTGTTTATATTCTAGGTCAGTGATGGCGAACCTTTTGAGATCAGCGTGTCAGCATTTTGAAAAACCCTAACTTAACTCTGGTGCCGTGTCACATATAGAATTTTTTGATATTTGCAACCATAGTAAAACAAAGACATATTTTTGATATTTATTTTATATGTTTAAATGCCATTTAACAAAGAAAAATCAACCAAAAAAATGAGTTCGTGTGTCACCTCTGACACGCGTGCCATAGGTTTGCCATCACTGTTCTAGGTTATGGGTCTTGTAGGGAATGTGCAAAAATAATATAATACTTTTTAATTTGAACATTGTTGTTGCATGTTTGTTTTCTCTGATTGTAATGGTTTTAGGGATTTTGTAGCCAAGGCACTGAGACATGTGACACAGGAAAAATTTGTTCACTTGCTTATTTGGCTCATCCCCATGGGATGGGTTGCAAATGCTTATGTGGGTTTGTTACTCAAAGGTTCGTGTTAGTCTCATTTCACATCTCCCTAAATGACATTTTAATTAATATCTGTTTCATTGGAAGTCTCTGTATGTGAGGGAGGTGAGCTCTGGGAAGCATTGGCTTACAAGGGTCTATGGCTGGCATAGATGTGTCATGCCCATTGTGCTGTGAGACCTGGATGTGTTGTAGTTTACAGTCATGTCAAGGATGTTATTCTTTCTTGTATCACCTCTGTCTTGGGAGACAAGCTGAATTACAGCCTCAATTACAATCAATCATAGGAGGTATTATTGGAAACTTTTGAACATATTTCTTGAATGTGGCATTTGTTATTGGTCCCCACGTTCAACTGAGAACACACTGGCAGGTCCTCATCCAGGAAACAAACATGTTAATGTTTACAAATCACACGTGTGTGTTTGTGTGTACGTGTGTGAGTACGTGAATGTGTATACACCCACCCATGCATTGTATGCACACAGTACATTAAACCTGCCACCCATACATCAAAATAGTAAGAAGAAAACCTACATTCTATTGACTTGCCTAATATAGGCACATTTGGGTATGTGTATGTAATGTACATAGTTACAGAGACAATGGGGACCAAACCGTTGGATTGAAAACTTTGTAAAAACTCTTGTCTTATTTAAATTTGCTTGTGTGGGAACCATAGCTCAGAGCCTGACACATTTAAAGTTTGTTGACTTAATAAATATATATGCGTATATCATGATATAGGCATGATTTGGGGCTTTTAACCATAGGATATCTGGAGCCCTCTGGGACTAATGGATGAGCATAAAAAATTCACTAACTCCCTGCAATTTTGTGCTACATATTATACATATATGTGATTTTGGAGAAAGAGGATATGGCTTGTATCAGAATTCTTCACATGGCAATTTCACATGTATTCATAATTCTATATTTTTTCTCATCTATAAACATCATCTTGTAAAAGAACACGTAGTATCACATTTGACCTTTCTCACTTCCCGAATGAAAGGCTGAACTGGTGACTTGGAAGTCTCCATGCTAGTGGTGACCAGGCCTAGCACAGAAAGGAGCCAGAACCATCACTGGCCCCAGGTCTACTTTCATGAGTAAGTAACCTTGCAACAACTTGCCCAAGGACTAATCTCTTTCACTAGGGAAAAACAACCATGGCCCTTTAAGCAGCTGTGAAAATAACTGCTTAAAAATTCTTCCTGAAATGAACCACAAAGGAGAATTTCGCAAGCTGAAATAAAAGGAAACTCACAACTTTATATAACTATCATCCCACCAATTCTGGTCTTGGGTGAGAACTGGACACCTCATTTCTACTTACCATTTCCAGCCCTCCAGTCTAATTTCTACATGGAACAGCCTATGTATCAAAACCTGCAAAAGGTGAACACTGCTGAAATACACTGAGTGGCCAGATTATTATGACCACCTGAAGTTTGTAGGCAAATTAGCTATAATTCCGCGCTGAAGTTGCTAGAGGTCCAGATCATTATAAACGTCTGAATAGCACAACATACCTAAGTATCATTGCTGATCAAGTTCATCCTGTCATGTTGATGGCATATCCCAGTGAAGATGGCTTCTTCCAACAAGACAATGCGTCATGCCACGGTGCTCATATTGTGCAGGAGTGCTTTCAAGACCATGAGGGAGACTTTACCTTGCTTAGGTGGCCCCCACAATCACCAGATCTCAATCCAATTGAGCATTTGTGGACAAAGTTAAAAGAGCCATCAGCCAGCTGGTTCCACAACCATCAGATCTCACAGAACTGGACAGTGCTATTCAGGCATGGTGTCAGATTCCTCGTATCACCTTTCAACATCTCCTGGAGTCAATGCCAAGAAGGATCGCCGCAGTATTGAAGGCAAAAGGTGGCCCAACGAAGTACTGATGGGGTGGTCATAATAATCTGGCCGGTCATAATAATCTGGCCACTCAGTGTAAATGCTGTGGGGAGGTGACAGAGACCTCAGTTCTCTCCAGTCCTCAAGAGATTAGCGATGGGGTGTTTTGAGCTTTTACTATAAGCATAGATTACTTTTATACCAACAAGGGTAGCAAGGACAAAAGAAGGATAAGCAGTACTCAAGTGTATCCAGGGCTGATGTAGATCAATGCATGTGTGCACACACATACATCACACACTCACAGATGATCATGTTGCAAAACTCTTACTCCAGTGCAGTGCTAGTGGATACAATCGCAAGTTAAAACTCTTTCAATATCAGCACATACAAATTTAGCCCCTTCATGAGGAATCACTACATAGATTCCTCCTTATACAGTTTACTATAATTTAGTAAGTCGCTATCCTGTTAATAGATACATACATGTTTGGCTATTTCAAACAGTGCTGACACACATACACCCGTGAACATGCAAACTTACATAAGGAGCAAGCACTGCTGAGAGAGAAGTTGCCAGCATCTGGACTTGAGGATATATATACATATATATATATATTTGCTATAGATGTTGTCACATCGCCCTCTGAAATAGTTGCATCAATGTACACTCTCTCAAAATGAGAATGTCTGTGTTTGCAAGCCCTCAGTCACCAAGGACACTATGAACAATTTTTTAAACAGAATCTATCTACTGAGTAGAATGCATGGTATTATCTTTATTGTTTTAAATTGCATTCATTGAATTATGAGTGAGGTTAAAAATTTTTATTTTATTTTATTTTATTTTTTTTGGCTATTTATATCTCCTCTCCAGTGAAACTTCAAAAGACATAAACTCTCTTTCATGGTCTAGGTAAGATGGACACTTCGGCATTTATATAAAAATTGAAAAATATCAACATTACCACCCCCCCACTCCTGCCAAAGTCCCATCACTATCTCGCAAAATGACCCTGTTGGACCCCTCAGAGCCTTCATTTACCGTCTTTTTCAATCAGTTAATTTATTCATAGCTTCAAGGGAAGAGGTTAGAAGTTTGCATTTCTGCTCAGCCTCAGACTGATAGCTCCCCACCACTTGCCCACACACCAAACAGGCGCCTCTGTCCTCCTATCCTCATGTCAAGCATCAGGACTAGCTAGTACAGGGGCACCAGGCACTTTGCTTTTCTCTCTAGCAATGTCATTTTGATCCCGTTGTTCATTCTGCAAAAGTCTCTAGGTCTCAATTACTCCTGATTTCAACTTGGCCTCTCTGATTTAGTAGCCGAGAGACAAACTTGAACACTAACCAGCAAAGCGTGAAATAAGGTAACACGAGCTTCCACACACAGCAATGGAAGACCTGAGTGGGGACGTGCGACCACAGGCTCAGCTGAGCAGCTCTCACATCTGGTTCTTCATACCCAGTTTGTGCTGTTTCCCCTGCATCCTGCCTGTCCACCCATCTGTGCAGAGACCTGTGCCCTTTCAGTCCATCCTGAGGATGAGAGGATGGACGTGCACAAGAGACAGATGTCATTCCCCCGGCCTCAACTCCAGGACAGAGGTCTGGGTTTCTGTTGGGTTCTCAGGATCCCCAGTGCACAGCAGCACCAGTTCACATAATGTGTGTGTGGCAACATCCAAGTGTTTGGGAAATTCCTAATGCTTCCAGCTCTTGCTTTAAAGAAAAAAAAGGAGCATCATAAAGATTGGGGCACTTTCTTAGACGTCTCCTTTCCTGCATGTTCTCAGGCAACATTGATGCTAGTCCCATGCCTTGTATTCCTATCATTTGCCTGGGACGCTGCAAGAGATACTTCGCATCTGCACTACTTACACCAACTCTTGGAAGTAGGCAGTGTTGTTATTTTCCTCATTTTAACTCTGAGGAAAACATGGCCTGCAATGATTAAATGGTTTTGCTGTTGCTTCCGGGCTAGAATTTGAAGCCAGGTCTGGCTCACTCCAGACCTATTATTCATTCATTCAATAAATATTGTTGGACATGTATTCTCCGGTAGGAACTCTTCTAGGCATGAATGATGGATAGTAGGGGCCATTGTAAAGGCCCTGCTCTCATTGAGTTTACCCTTTACTTAGGGGGACAGATCATAAACAAATGGATAATGCCAGGTGGTGATAAGTTCTAGAAAGAAAAACAAAACAGAGGAATCTCTGGTAAGGTGACATTTGATATTTTAGCCAGTTCCTTATGGAAGTAAGGGAGAGGGCTATGTGTCTGCCTGATGGAAGAGACAGATGGAATAGGACATGTGAAGGATATGGAGTATGGGCCTGCTTGGCATGGTGAGGGATAGCAGGCAAGCCAGGTGGCTAGAATAGAGAGAGGGCAGCAAAATGTGTCATATGTCTTTGTCTATTTAAGTGACAGTGTTGTGGAAGGCAGAGATTGTACCTTATTGATCTTTGCCAAACTACTACCACAGTCTAAGTATGATATTCAATGTTAAAGGCACCTGCATGGGAATTGGCATGCCCCTGTCTTCCTTCTCATGTCCTCAATTTCTAACCCTGTGCTTCGT
Source organism: Myotis daubentonii (assembly GCF_963259705.1). NCBI lineage: Eukaryota > Metazoa > Chordata > Mammalia > Chiroptera > Vespertilionidae > Myotis > Myotis daubentonii. The sequence continues at coordinate 50,329,918 of NC_081852.1, read as the reverse complement.
GAAATAATATGATCCCAGAAATTTCTCTGTAGTAGTCGTGGCCTCCTGAATGTCCAAAGGCTAACAATCAAAGGCAAGGTTTAGAAAGTCACACTAGACCAAAATCAAGAGCCTTCCTAGAAGAAACCACTGCTACGAGCTCCTCACACCAAAGGAGACCATTTGGTCTAAGTGAGTAGTTTTCACAGAAATGTCTTCTCCTCTGCATAGTCTTTCAGCGGCCAAGGCTAGAGCTTCGCTTTTGAAGATCTCAGTTTCTAACAGGCACATGCCAGAGAGGGCTCTAGAGCCTTGATGGGAATGAGCACAAGCATGTCGACACATGTGTGCCCACATGCATGCACACCTGTGTGTATTGGGTGGGAACATTTTAATAAGAATGTTCTAAAACAAATAATAGAACCATAGAACGAACTAAAAGATTTATCTGCAGAGGTATGTTCTCCTTAAAGTTAAAAATTAATGGGGTTGTGGAGGGAGCTTCACAGTACTCATGCTTGCCTACGCAGTTGATGGTTTTGTTTGAAATTACCCTTTTACAGTATTAAAGCATATATAAAGACTTGGTGCTAACTAAAGATTTGTTGACTGAGAGAATCAATGGATAGAGTCGTGGAGATCTGTGAGATATAGTTTCTGCTCTGTCATTTACTAGCATATGGGCTTCTACAAATCTCATCCCTATGTCGGGAGTGCAATTTTTGGTGAAGTTACAAAAGAAAAAGCAAGTGCTCTATTTAGAATAGTTCCTGACCCAGAGTAGAGGTCCTTTGGTTAATCCGGAGGTTAATGCTACTGCAGATGCCATCAGTGGAGGCAGGCTGGGAAGGGAGTGGTCTGCCTGAGCTTTAAGAGAAACTCCGCAGACGAAGGCCCAGGAAGGATATGGACAGGGCAACAGGACCAGAAAAGACAGATCAAACTGGGGGAACTCTGTGAATGAGCATAGGGTCTCAGCCTGGAGTGGACACGCTGTTTAGACATAGCAGAAGGCCTGAAGTCACAGACTTGCCAGCATCAGGGAGCTTTTTCTGGGCAGGAATGGAAGGAAACAGGTTTTAAGGGGTAAAGCATAATAAAGACCTGTCAGGGCATAAAGTAATAGTCTGGTTTTGACATCCTTTTTTAGTTCTAAAACTCTAATAACCTTCATTATGTCACTTAGTCAGTGACCGCAGAGTCACACAGTTTGTTGGAGATAGAGGTGGGATCTAGAACGTCACTGCAGCAGGAGGGAGGGCACGCAGGACAACACGGCACAGGCAGGCTGGCCCATGCGCTGGGCACCAAGGTCACGTCCAATTCTCCCCTGGCCACCACCTTAAACTGCCTGCCCAGCATAGTTGCTACCTATTTATTATTCAAGGAGGATATTTTTCATGGCTTTTTGAAAAGTTACTTAAGAAAACTTTAACCTAAACCAAACATTGACTCTGGTAGAAATGTCTGTACAATACTTTACAGTTGGTTCCCTTAAGACACAGTGAGCAGTCCTGGTAATGGAAGAGGGAGGAGTTCAATAACTACAGGCACCTGTTTAAGCACAGTCCAGCCACGCACTGGACCAAACATACTTAGTACAAGTGTCACAGCCCCTAGCATGATGGCTCTTCTTTATCCCCACTTCACAGATCAGAATTTAAAGAGGCCAAGTGTTAGCTTGGGTTTACCAAGCAAGCAGGCTCTGAGGTTGCAGCTAAACCCTTGCTCCTCTGCTCCAAGCCTGGCCTGTCAAAGGCAGCTTCCTTGAGATACTCACGCATTTGGGAGGATGGGGATTCCATTATTCCAAACAGCAGCTGTTGCAGAGCGAGAGTGCTTGAAAAGAGCCACGCTGTGTCCTAATTACCTACGGCAAGGAAAACATCTGTGTGGGGAAAGTAATGAAATTAATTCTAAAGTCGAGCAGTTGCATACATTAATTGACGTTAATTAATGCCAAATTACACGATACTTCCTATGGAATCACATCATGCACTCCCTGGAATTGAATATGAAAAGAGTTCATCATACTTAATGCTATCACCGCCAGCCCGAGGGGAGGGGAGTGAGAGTGATTGGTCCCTGGTTAGGAAGCGCAGCCAGCTTCGTTCTGTTGCCTTTAGGAGGGGAAAGGGAAGGAACCAGAGCACTTGACCAAGGGCAGGCAGTGCGACACTGAGCCTTGCCCTTGGGCTGGAAATTTCACTCTGAGCAAGAAATGCTCTCCAGACCTCTTCCTGGGGCTTTTGTTGCATCACCCAGTTGTACATTCTGTACAGTCAGCCCAAGGATGGGCTCATTGCAGCAAGCCCCCCATGACCTCCTACCCGACCCAGGTGAGGGGTGCTGACCAGAGGCTTGTATGCAGGTTGTCTGCCTCTGTCACGTCGCTGCCTCTATACTATTGTTGACATTTCATATACATCTTTTATTCATTTTTCCTGTGCAAACATACATCTATAGATATCTATATATACACCTGGCACAAAATCGGGTCCATATGCACATATTTTGGTAACCTACTTTTATGAAACTTTTATTTTGGAATAAATTTAAATAAACAGAAAAGTTCCCAAGACAGTACAGCTTTACCCAGCTTCTCCTAATGTTAACATCTTATACAACCATGGTCTATTTTTTAAAACTAAAAAATGAACAGTGAAAAAACATTAGTAATTAGTAACCTCTGTTTATAATGTAAACTATATTAAGCATTTCTGTAACACCTTATATACTCTTTAGAAGCAAGATTTTAATAGAAGCTCCTTAAAAGAACTGTCTCACTTTTTGTTTACTAGATCTGGATTTAAATGTCCCTTTCAACCAGTGGTGAGAAAGTAGGTAGACCTTGAATGGGAATAGACCCAAGAGGATTGTGGAAACTTCTGAATCACGTGAAGAAAGGATGAGCCAACAAATCCATTTTGGCTTTTCCAGCAAAGAAACAGGGAGGAATGGGTATTGGACACCAACAGTACCTGATGCAGAGATACAGCTAGAGTACTCAAATCCAGTTCAACCAATCTTTTGAAGGACCTACTATGTGCTGAATACTGATATAATGTTTGTGAAAGCAAAAGAGAAAGCAGGGATTTTATCAATATTAGTAACAACTGGCCTTTGTAAAAGTTTGAGTTTCAAAACATTTAGCATATGTTTTATTTATTTCAGTTAATTCTTACAGCCACACTACAAGATAGTTGACATTGGCATCTCCATTATGAATGAAGGTGGCAAGATTCAAGAAGACTAAGTGATTTCCTTTGAACTATGCATCTAATAAGTGACCACACGACAGAACTTAAGCACAAGTCTCATAGTCACCAATTTCCATTGTTTCTATGACCCCAAGCTACCTTTGAAAAACAGACGTCAACTAAAAATTGTAAAAGGGTCTGGTGGAGTGTGAAATTGTGAGGCAGAGATTTCGTGTGCTGTGGGGAGGATTGTTCTTGGAAGGGTTAAGTCCCAGAAATTGTCTTCAAGGACAAAGACCTTGAGTTATGCCCTAAAATGGAACTATTATAATGTCTGTAAAAGAGGATAGGAAAGGATCAGTAGAAGGCTCTTCTTTAGTTTATCATTGGAAGTGATTTCAGCAGAACTAGATGGATTAAAGGACTTGAGAGCTATCCCCATTTGTCATTTATACATGTGGCAGCCAGATGGAGGAAGGTTGAGGGTAAAGCTTTCCCCCATCAGTCACTGTTCAGATGGAGCACGTGTGCTGGTTGCCCCTCATGACTCTCCTAGCGGAATTCAGGGATACCCAGGTTCCTTCAGTAAATGTCCTGGAACTTTAATTAAAGGAAATTAGTGAACCCTTATATCCAACTGTATATGGTAATGCTACCCCCATTTCATGTAAATATATTTTGATTTATTTGAAAGAAAGGATTTTTGCATACATCACTAATGTGTTAAAATCAAATTCATTAAGCATCAACAAAGTAAAATGATTTTTTCATTCAAAAAGATACAGTCCAATGAAGAGGCATGTTTCAATGAATATTTATTGTGTACTATGTGCCATTAATGTATTGCATCCCAGGTATGTGCCTTTGACCTGGAATCAAACCCGAGACCTATGGTGCGCAGGCCAACACTCTAACCACTGCAAACACAGGTCAAGGCAGGAGGAACATTTTAAGTAGAGGAAATACAAATGAAAATAAAGTGGTAGGAAGTTTGGCCCACTTTCTGGACATAAAGTAGGACAGATTAGAAGAATCACACTGGGGAGAAGAAGGAATTAGCATGAGGGGAGGTTGCGGCGGTAGACAGTGGAGGGTTTGAATTTATTCTAAAGTCAAGGAGGCCAAAGGAGTTTTAAATAACCAAGTGACATCTGAATAGTAGAGAGAACAGAATAGTTGTGGTTGAAAGCAAGGACAGTCTCCCTGATACAATATATGTCCAACAGAGTTCAAAATTATGAGTTATTATATGTTTATCATCTTGCTTAGAGACTTAGATGGACATTGAGGTCTTAATTAATTCATCTATAAGATGAGAACAAAGTTTTTGACTCAGGAATCCCTTCTGTATTCTGTTTCACTTCCAATTAGTAGTAGAAGGAAAACCTTTATCTTGACATAGAGCCTCTTATTTATGACAGCAGCACTTCTAGCGTGAGATGATGGATGACTGCATATATAGGTGTGTATTTCCCTGTTTGTTAATCAGTCAAAGTGTGGCAGTGAAGCCTAGTGAGAAAATATACTATGAAAGCACAAGTATTGCTCGGCCAGTGTTGTTCAGCGGTTGAGCATTGACCCTTGAACTGGAAGGTTGCCATTTGATTCTGGACGAGGCACATGCTGGGTTTGTGGGCTTTGATCCCTTATTGTAGGGGTCTTGTAGGAGGCAACCAATCAATGATTCCTTTTCTTTCATTGATGTTTCAATCTCTCTCATCCTCTCCCTTCTTCTCTCTAAAATCAGTAAAATAAAAAGAAAGCTCAAGTATTATTGCCAGTTTTTGAAAATACTTTCATTTGGTTTAAACGGGAAAGAAATGAATTAAGGAGAATTTAGTGTTTAGGATGGCATAGGCACTGGGAAACAGCGTAGTGGGTTGATAGCAAGTGAGTAAAATCGTAATGACAGCGATGATAACAATGATTATGACAACAATAATGTGGTTAACAGAGAATATGAGGTTTATTTAAATACTTGGAGGTAGCAAGGGAAATAGAAAATATACACTCAGACTAATTCTCTGTGTGCATATCACCCTCCCCTGTTGTTGTTTTTTTCCAGATTCGCAATACCTGACTTGCCGCATGCAGAACTGCACCGAGGCCAACAGAAATAGACCTTTCCCGGGCTACATTGACCCGGACTCCTTGATTGTGCAGGATGATTACGTGTTTGTTCAGGTGGGAAAGATCCACTTCTACTGATTGTCTCAAAGACCTTTTTCTTTTTCTGTCCCTAATGCAGCCCCGCTTGCCTGCTTCCGGAAAAAGAACAAAAAACATTATCTTTTCAACAAAAGGATCATTACCAAGCATCAGATCTCCTCTACTAACAGAATATTAATGAGTTCCTTTGGGCAGTGTGTGGAGGACCTTATCAGCCCAGGTCAGGGGTCAGGGAGGCACAGCGCAGAGTGCTGTTCATCCCTCTCATCTGCATTCTGAGGAGCTCCCAGTAGCCAGCAGCCATCAGCGGGGCTGAGCAGAAATGTCCATCTCTTCCTACCAGGAGAACGGCCAGCCCATCAGCCTCCTCCCCAATATCCAGTTTAAAAATAGAGAGGCAGCTAGGAAGAGGAAGCAGTGGGGTGGCTGGAGGTGGTGGGAGCAGAGAAAAGGTGGTAGTAATCAGCCATTATTGCCGTGCCCTGACTGTGATTAGGATGGAGCGAATTTAGATGAGATATATTCAGACAGGCTTGGCACCTCCTCAGAGAATGGAAACAGCTTGAGTAGCTGAGGTTTCATGAGTGTTTAGAAGAGACAGGAAGCAAGTATGCTTCACTTCTTATCAGCTTTTAAGGAACATCTTAGGCTTATTTGGACAATGCTGTGAAAAATTCAGTTCTTTCTTTCCATGTTAAAAATGGTAAAGGTATAATTGTTAACTAGTGTGTGTGTGTGTGTGTGTGTGTGTGTGTGTGTGTCTGTGTGTGTGTGTATAATCTCTCTATATATACATATATATTTATACCTACACACACAAATACTTATGATTTCACTAAGCTTGATCCACACTATTATATTTGAGAAAGAAACCATAATTTAGAATATTTAATCCAATGATTTAAGGAAGCAAATAAATGTTCAAAATACCTAACATCAGCCTATGTACTTTAAAAATGTTTCACAAATGATTACACACACACACACACACACACACACACATTTTCTTTTTCTTCAGGAAAATGAGTAATGAGTACTCTGATAACTTCAGTATCAATTATCAAGTGACGTTGAAATGGTTACACACATTGGTTCTCTCTCTAAATTATTTCTCTATCAGGGTTACTTCCTGGAACTTTTTTTTTCTGTTTTCTAATAACCATTTATAATCTACATATATGACTTACATATGGGAATCAGTTCTGCATTTAGAGTGTTTCTTATTTTTCTACCCATGCCACTGTGAACGTGACCCTTCAACTCATCACTGGGGGGAGTAGGTGATCTGGCCACATATTGATGGGTATTTTACTTATTTTTTTATGTGTCTGGTGAACAGCCACCCAAAGCATATGTTGGCATTCTGAATATGCAAACTCCAGTTGACATTCAAACTCCAGAGGCTTATATGGGTTAAGAGTGGCTATAGGAACTCAAAAATAGAGTAGATTAGTGGTTTCCAGGGTCTAGGAAGTAGGGAAATGGGGAGATGTTGGTCAAGGATACAAACTTCCAACTATAAGATGACTAAGTTCTGGGATCTAATATAGAGCGTAGTGACTATACATAATGATACTGTATTAGACACTTGAAAGTTGTTAAGAGCTTAAATGGTATCCATACATACATACAATAATCTTACTTAAGTGAAGGCATGGAGGTATTAACTAACCTTATTTGTGGTAATTATTCTGTACAATATATATGTGTCAAATCATCACATTTTACACGTCACTCTTATATGTGTCAGCGATTTTCAACCTTTTTCATTCTGAGACACACAAAATATATTTTTTGCGGACCTGATAAAAATTAGGTAAAATTATGACTCATTCACAGCAGATAGTTACTGTTGTGTTGGCTGTTGTCATTTTTTAACTTGAAAATCTAAGGGAAAAAAGGTCAGTGCCCCTGACTAAATAGTCAGGTATTGCATATTTTTAAAATGTGGTGGGAATACTGGTTGAAAATTTCTGGTATATGTCAATAATATCTCAATAAAGCTGGGGGGAAAGGAGTGACAACGGAGAGAGAGATTGGCAGTGGCACCCTTAATACTCTGCACTGAATGGTGCTCATGCTGGGGTAGACAACACACCCTACTCACCCTCCCTCACACTCATGGGGTTCATTGGACTCTGTGTGCTGGACAAACTTGGGGAAGGTTGCTCAGAATCAATTCTCAGAGACAGAGCTCTCTGAACCACCTAACGGGTCAGCCCTGCTGTGTGTTGGACATGCTCACAGCCATCAATGTCACAGCCACACACTGGAATCAGTGCCCAGAGATGTGGGACCTGGACCGCTTCCTTCTGATAGGACTGGGGACCTGTCTGCATGGCCATAGTCTTGGGGCTAGATAGCTGGGCTGCTCATGGACATGGATCCAATATCCCTCGAGGCTTGTATCTTTGAAAGTTCATAATCACTGACAATGTTTCCTGGCTTCTGAGCCACAGTGCAAATTGAAGAATTGTATTTTTGTACAGTGGGTTCCATCTGGGCATCTGACCAACTCACATGCACTGTTTAAGTCGTTTTTGAACTGAAAGCCAATTCCTGACACTTGTCCACGGTAGTCATTCACACTGATGTGTTGGCAGCGACCTCCTTTTGTTTAGTGGCTGTTCTTCCAGGGCCTGTAACTGTTACAGTAGCTCCTCTTACAACTGTGTGTTTCTGGTCCAGCTGACGTCGGGAGGACGGCCGCATTACTACGTGTCCTACCGAAGGAATGCGTTTGCCCAGATGAAGCTGCCCAAGTACGCTCTGCCCAAGGTATGACCTGAATTGTTTTTCATTTTAGTGTTTCCTCTGATTCCCATAGTCCTGCAGCCTCCCTCTTTCCCAAGCATCTTTCCATCTCTCATTGTCATGTATTTATTTTCATCTACCATCTCTGTTTCTCAAGTTCATTTGGCGTCACTATTTTTTTTTTCGCCAATCTTATCACTATCCTTTCTCAGCATATTCTCTCTCTCTCTCTCTCTCTCTCTCTCTCTCTCTCTCTCTCTCTCTCACACACACACACACAACACACCCACACACACACTCCATCTCTCTCTCTCTCTCTCTCTCTCTCTCTCTCTCTCTCTCTCTCTCTCTCTCTTCCTCCCTCTCTCTCCCTCTCCCTTTCTCTTTCTCCATGCCTCTCTCTCATCCTATAGGAGCATCTGAATAAATAAATTGATAACTGATTTGCTTTTGCTTTTCAATAGTAAAGATTTTCAAGCAGTAGGTATTGGTTTTCTAGCAAGACAGAAAATACACTTGGGATACACAGTGTTTCAGTGCAATGGGTATGATATGTTTCCATCTCAATTTTTTTTTCTTATTAATTACTGAGAGGCGACACACCTATATGGTATCCAACCTTTGCTTTCTCTTTCAATGGAACTTGAGACAGGTTGTCTTTAGAGTTCTGAGTCACAGCTAATTTTTCAGACTTGCCCAAAGACAGATGCCTTTCTAAACAGTGGCTGATAAGAGTTAGAGACCCTCATCTGTGCAAGTCCCTGGCTCTTTCCACACACTCTGAGGCACTGCGTTAATATGGAGCACCACCTAGTGGAGGTCAAGCTGACTTGGGAGCTCAAAGTTTCAGACCTGTGGTCTTGCTGCCATTGTGTGTACTAAAAGTGGCCATAAATTGTTAATGCATTGGACCTTGATTTTAGAGCAACAGAGGTGTGTGGCTATAAGACAGAGACTGTGTAAGTATAGTTACAGCTCAACTTTGAAACCTTTGGGTTGAACAAAGTACATAAAGCACTTACTTTTGATGGAGTTTTTATGACTCTAGTATTTTTAATCCATAACTTTGTAGTATGCTTGTCTGACCTAACACCAGTATGCTGCCCAGGAAATCAGGTGACAGATATAACACAAGGGCATTGCAGAGCTCCTCTTCTAGGAGAGCCAATGGTAGCTAGTTGCTCTGGCTTCTCCAGGAAGAATTCTTCCTTCTGGCCATCACTCTGTCCTTACCCCTAGCACCATGAAAGGTGAGCTGTAAGCCTCAGCCCATTAGAGATAATAATACACATTAAATTGCGCTATTAACTGCCAAGAACTATATTCATGTTAGTAGTTATTATGTTCAGCTGCTAAGAGATTCATGACAGTGGTAATTGCCCAGAACTAACTATATGTCTCTACCTGTGTACATTTAAATCCTCCTTGATCTTGATTTGGCTTAAAATTGTTACCAAAGAGACAAGAGCTTACAGCTTTGGGGTGTGCCTAGATGAGAATTGGGTAAAGTCAGTATGTAAAGGGAAACTGAGTGTTCTTTTTTTAAAATATATATTTTATTGATTTTTAACAGAGAGGGAGGGGACGGATAGAGAGTTAGAAACATCGATGAGAGAGAAACATCGATCAGCTGCCTCCTGCACACCCCCAACTGGGGATGTGCCTGCAACCCAGGTACATGCCCTTGGCCGGAATCGAACCTGGGACCTTTCAGTCCGCAGGCCGACGCTCTATCCACTGAGCCAAACCGGTTAGGGCGGGTGTTCTTAAAATTGCCCTTGCTAATATCCTAGAAAGGCCCTTGAGAGAGGTGAACATGGTACCTCACTAAGTCCAACGGACCTGATTTTCCTGTCTCTTGAGCATGGAAATCAATTGCTGTTTCTTTGATTGACCAGCAACTAAAGCAGTTGGCTTACAAGATTTAACACCTTTAAAGGGGAGAATTATACTCAATGCAATGAGATACTCTTGTTCAAAATGCATGAGGGAATTGAGATGAAATTAGTAAATAGCAGATTCAAGTCACTCATCTCATGCTTACTGTTAGAAATACATTTTTTTAAGTGGAATAAGTCTCAGCCAAACGAAATTCTATTTGAAGCAGCATTGAGGCTAGAGCTTAAGTCTCCAGACTCCCAAACTAGCATACTTTGTATTATACCTTTCTTTTCTTGGGATAAATTAATGTATTCTATTATTGGAAGATAGTAGTATTTCCCCCCTCCCCCAATTTTGATCAGCTGAGAACATCAAGAAAAATATTCCCATTGACCTGAGGAACCCCAGAAATGGTAGTTTAAAGTCAAAGAAACATCCTTGCACCTATTGGAGAATGTGAGGAAACACACTCCTTGCATTTCTCGTTCAGAGCCGTCACGCAGATCACTGGTGGCAGTTGCCCCCGGTGGCATGGAACCAATCTAGAAGGACAAGTTTGACTTTACACCTGAATCGGCTATCTGTCTCCTCCCCCTGTTCTCCCACATGAGCCTGTCCCATTACTCAGCCTGGCCTGAGCTCTGAGGGTAGAGGGTAATGATTCATTTGAGGGTAGTGATTCATTCAGCTCGTCCCCGTATAGCAAATGAATGTATTCTTTGGTCCAAGTGGGTGTGTACTATTTAAGGCAATGAGATGCCTCATTACAGTCCCATTACCCCTTCAAAGAGCCCGCTTCGTGGAGTGATCCGCAGTGACGGTGCGAATATTTCACGGCCCTCTATCAAAGCCGGGGCTGCTGTGGCTGGAAATGAACAAAGCTTCGTGTCCCCCAAAGCAATTGAGACAAACCAGCACTTTTGTGCTCAAATTATCATCCACTGCCATTGCGTCAGCTCCTGAAACACCATGGTTATGCAGAGCTGTGTCAAAAACACACACACGCACACAGGTTTAATATAATGGTAAAGATGACCAGAGAGGGGGGTGGGGGGAGTCTGATATCGCTGTCACCATGAAGAGCATGAGTCTCACCAGACAGGGAGAGATAGCGACAGTTTCCTTCCCTTAACTTACTTGGAGCTCATTCTGAGCTACTCAAGTGAGATAAATGAGGCAATACATATGAGAGTGCTCTGAGCATTTCGGAGGACAGATACTCTATAAAAGCAAGGTAATATTATTATTAGTATGGATCTAGTTGTCTGTGTGGTCGAAGATCGATGCAAACTGGGGTCTGGGTTGTGCAAAGGCTGTTTGATTCACAGCAGAAGAACAGAATTCCAGACCTACATCTGCCACTACCCTGCTTTGAAACCTGGCTGGTTTACCGATTTCTCTTTCCCTGTTTTTGTTTGTGTTCTTTCTTACATTTTTTAAAATAAGGAGTTTGGACTCACAACCATATGTTCTCACATGTGATACTCAGAATAAAATGTCCTTAGAGATGATTCATGAAAATTTAATTCTATGACCAAATACATTAAAAAAAAAAAAAGAAATAAAATCTATTCTTTGTTCCTTGACCAGAGAGTAACAGTAGCTAGCTGGTATGTTGAAGGCTCTAGGTCTAGGACATCTTGTTAACAAGAAACTTATATACTAGTAATTCAGCATAAATCAAACCATTTTACCAAAGGACCTATTTTTTAATCTATTAAAAATCTAACAATGCCACTTTCCTATGGAACAGACTTTGGGAAAGACTGTAGTAGAAGATCTCAAGGATCACTTCTAGGTCTGTAATTCTGTGGCTCAGGAAAAGCATTCAACATAACATGCTACCTGGGAGAAAGAGCGAAAGAGCATGTTTTCCTGATAGAGGAGGTGGATGTAGGTAAGAAGAAATAATGAAGATGTCATTTAAATATGTCAAATCTTCCAATTAAAATATTTAAGACCAACTTCATTTAAAAAAAAATTCAAAGGTTCTGGCCAGTGCGGTTCAGTTGGTTGAGCATCACCCCATGCACTGAAAGGTCACCTGTTCAAATCCCGGTCAGTACATATACCTAGGTTGTGGGTTCGTTCCCTAGTCAGGGTGTGTACACGAGGCAATCAGTCAATGTTTCTCTCTCACATTGATGTTTCTCTCTATCTCTCTTCCTTTAGCTTCCTCTCTCTGAAGTCAATAAAAACATATATTTCTTAAATTGTTCAGTGTATGTAATTAGATTATATGGAGAGAAGGACACCTCATCTTGGTCCTTATCCAGAGGTGGCCACTTTAATCTGCTATTATTATCTGCTGTGGTTATATGACTAGTACTCTGAGTGACAGAAACACTTTATGTGTCTACGTTTTCAGTTCAACATCCAAAAACTAAAGGTTCAAGTGTGTGGCATAGTTTAGAGGATGTACTGTAGCCCCTGGAATTATTTAATGAGATTTCTCTTGTGACCCAGACTTCAGAGTTTCACTTTGACTCCAAAGGCACAGGAATGAGTTTTGTAGGGGCCAGGCTCTTGCCGATGTACCTTAACTTGAATGGAGGGATGACAGTGTATCCCGCTGACATGGAAGGGAACTTGGATTGGGAGTAGTTATTTGAGGATTCTAAATACCAGGGTATGGCATCTGGTCTTTATCCTATAGGAAATGGGGAGCCATAGAAGGTTTTGCTCTCCATGGTTGACTGGCCCTGGCATAATTTCCACAGCTAATTCCCTCCATTGGAAAGGAACAAAACCCTTGGGTGAACCAATTTTTGTAGAGTATGTTAGTGAGCACCCTAGCGTTGGCTGTGAACAGGAAGGCCACATGGACCTTGCTTAATCAACAAAGGGGATGTAAAAGCGTGCTTATCTGAAAACCACTGCTAAGTGGAGCAGATGTTCAGTGCTTTGAACTCCCATGAGAAGGCCCATGAGAACTCCTGAGGCACAGCGTTCAGTTCATAGTTAAGTTACAGAGCCCAGATTTGGACTCAAACAGTTTATTTCAGAATCCATTTTTTAAAATAATTTTGCTCTATTGTCCTCTTGAACCCAAAACTTTACAGGTGGGGCAGGCTTTTACGTTGTCCACATTCAAAGACAAAGAATGTCACAGAGTGTGGCCTCTCTTCTCTACCTTTCTAGACTATTTTCTTCAGGATTGACGTCATCTTCTACAGATCCAGACTTTAGAAAATTCTTACTATTTACAAACCAATAGTAAGAGATGCTTTCCCCCCACTCTAATAGTCCCAGCTTCGTTCCAGATTCATGTGTTATTGATTTTGCATAGGTCATATATTCAACACTGATCAAGTTGCTATCATCAGGGAAATTAGCTATTCTGAATGCTGGGCCTACCAGCCCACTTCTGGTGCTGAGGGTGAAAGAAAACAAGAGAGACTGGGTTAAGAAGGAATTTGTCTGAGAGGGATGAGGATGTTTTTCAAAGTAGATTGAGATACAATGATCAGAAAAAATGTAAATAGACATTGGATAGATACATGCAATGGCTCACTTTTATTCCAAAATTTAGTTTTTGTTGTTGATTAACATTGATTCAATGGGAAGGATTTATTTTGGCCTTCCAACTCTGGGTTAATTCTACAAAAGCTTAACCAAACCCTAGGCCTGAGGAATGCAAAGCCCTATAGATAAAGACTTCTTCCTTCTGGACTGATTTGATTTCACTTTCATCAAGGCTGAAAAAGAGGGAGTCACTGTTCCTCTATGTCTAAAGCACAGTCAGAGCTGAATTGCTGATTGGTTGAATGATTGGTTGATTGATTGAGAGAACAGAGGCATATATTACAAGGAGAAAATCAGGTTAGAAGGTAGGTAGAATTTTGCTGTACTGGAATTTTGACCAAGGAAGATTGACAGATCTCCTAAAGCTTTTCAAGGGTAGAGGAAGGTTCATCTGGGAAAACTTGAGTACTAAGCTACACAAAAGCCAAGAATCTTTCCTTGTTGTTCTTTGTGCTTATGTATAATTTTGTTGTTTTGCTTTGATTTTTGGTTTTTGAAAGTTATATCAATGTCTACCACCTTGGGCAAACAGCACATGGGCAGACATCTCCTAAGGGAGACAGCAAGCCTTGGTCTGTGTCTGCTTTTCTCTGAACATTCACTTCTCTGGAGTTCAGAATAGGGGAAGAAGGAATTGAAATTCCCACCCCAGGGACATCTTCTCACTGCCCCCACATTACTTTTGTCTTCTTTTTATCTTCCAGGACTACCAGGGTATGAAAACATCATCAATTATGCAGTCTCTCTCTCTTTTTTTCTTCTTTTACTTAAGGTTTCCTGCTGAACTAAGAGTAAAGGTTTAGATTAGCAGCTAAGACCTTGAACACACATTAACATGAATATTAGTGCTTTGCTTTCTCAGGTGAACATTATTCCTCAAGGTCTTCCAGGGGATCCTGAACCTTTGGGCAGTGCTTCTCAAATTTTATTGTGCATATTAATCACCCATGGATCTTATTAAAATGCAGATTTTTGATTCAATAGGTGAAACTCGAAGTTATGTGTGTCTAACACACTTGCAGGTGATGCCCGTACTGGTCCATGGACCACACTGGAATGTGCAGAGCTTGTCAGGTTTCTCTCTGATCCTCCAGATTTTTATGAAGGAATAAACTCCATATAATCCTTCTGAGCATGAACCATGTTGTAGTTGGCAAATATATCAGAATTACTGATTCTCCAAAGTCATACATATTTGAGAAAGTATTCTTCAATTATCTAATGAGACAAATCATAACTGAGCTACCAAGCATCTCTCTGTCCTATTTTCTCATAACACTGCTGCCTAACGCCATACAAGAGAAAGGACATACATGAATAACACTTAACTAATTAATTATTACATCACAAATACGTGAAAGGAAAATCTCTACCTTCCCTTACAGTTGCCGAAGTGCCTATTTCGGTATTCCTCATTAGATTCTACGCTGTTTGGATGCATGTCAGATTTATTTATAAAATTCTTCTTCACTCTCCTGTGTTTTATTTAGGACATGCACGTCATCAGCACAGATGAGAATCAAGTGTTTGCAGCGGTCCAAGAATGGAACCAAAACGACACCTACAACCTCTACATCTCAGACACCAGGGGTGTCTATTTCACCTTGGCCTTGGAGAATGTCCAGAGCAGCAGAGGCCCTGAGGGCAATGTCATGATCGACCTCTATGAGGTATGTCACAAGGCACGTGTGGTCCTGAGCCACTCCAGTGCCTGCACTGGCTGATGAAGGCCCAACTGGCTGTTTCCTTCATCATTTTGATATGAGCAAATTATGTGGCCTCATTCAATTTGGGAGAGGGAGTGAGTTGCAGAACATTTGTAATGCAACCCACAGAACAGCTCTGGGAAGGATCTTTTGTTCACCAAGTTCACAGGCCAGGAAGCCCCAGAGGACTTGGAGAGCATCAGGGAAAGCGGTAAAGCAATTACAGGGTTTGAACAAGAGCCTGGATGCTGTTGTATGTCAGTGGTTGTATATCACCTCATGAACCAGGAGGTCGCATACAACCGATTCCTGGTCAGGGCACATGCCTGGGTTGTGGGCACAATACCCAGTAGGGGGCATGCAGGAGGCAGTCTCTGTCATCATTGATGTTTCTCTCTCTCTCTCTCTCTCTCTCTCTCTCTCTCTCTCTCTCTCTCCCTTTCCCTTGCTCTCTGAAATCAATAAAAATATATATATTTAAAAAGAAGTATTTCAACAAGATTCACAGAATATGCGATTTGAAAATAGTCTTGAGAGGCCAGCAGGGTATCAGGATGTAGAGCAGTGGTTCTCAATCTCCCTAATGCCACAACCCTTTAATACAGTTCCTCATGTGTGGTGACCCCCAATTTCATTGTTACAAATTGAACATAATTAAAGCATAGTGATTAATCACAAAAACAATATGTAATTATATATGTGTTTTCCAATGGTCTTAGGCGACCCCTGAAAGGGTCGTTCAACCCCCAAAGGGGTCGCGACCCACAGGTTGAGAACCGCTGATGTAGAGCAAAGGGGACAGTGGTCCCTTATCTCTGTCTGAGGAAAATAAGAGAGGGGATACCTTCGCATTGCATCAGAAGACACTCCCTTGGACTTGAACACCTTTCCAACTAGATAACCTCCACTGGCTGACTGCCTGCCTCTCAGAGGAACAGTGAGTGAGATAAGAGTAATAGCTCTTTCTTTCCTAAATGACAGATGGAGGGGGACAGAGCAGAGTTCCCCAGGCTTCCTTAAAGGAACTTTGGCCCTTTGTTTCTCAAAATGACCAAGATTGAAAATAAAATGCTGTATGTTGGATCAGTTAGCTTTTATGGCAAACACCAATACTCTAATTGCCATTTAAGGCACAGTTAGGTAGAATAAAGCTGCTATTTTGGGATGGATTTTAGCCATTTGTCAGTCTTATCTTATGCTATGAATGATTTATAATGGCTTATAATGACCCATTTAAAAACACATTCAGAATGTGGGACGTTTAATCATATGCCTATATTCTATGTGAAAAATATTCTAAAACCGATTCAAATATGTGTAGTCACAATGATGCTATTGTTTGGCTGAGTGTAAGCTCTGAAGGTCAAGGGGTTTTATAAGGAGAAATTCGTATCAAGTATGTCAAGGATATAAACCAATGTCTCTGAAGAAATTCAAATTTATCATTTTAATTTTCTGAATGCTATCTATACTCTTTCTCCGCTAGGAGTTCTTAGGGATTTTCTCCTAGTAGTTAAACTTCTCTGTATGTATAAAGGCATGATAACACACTATATGCCCAATTCAGAGCCTGGGGATTTGTCATGGAAATTGTGGTAGACGAGCATTGAGTGTAGTGTGTGTATATCTTTAGAAAAACACTCTGCAAACTTTTTTTTAATATATTCACAGTTTCTTCCACTTCCTTTTCTGCTCATGTCCCAGATAAATATAGTATCATAAATCTCAGCCTCAAACTAAACATGTATTTGGGAAAACATTTACATTTTCTGGTGATTTAGTTTCAAATTACTGTTGGATAAAATTGTGACTTAGAGTATGAATGTTGGAGTCAGGTTTTCTGGGTTTAAATCCTAGCTATACCACAGATATGTATTCTTGACACATATCCAGTAACTTCTGCTACTCAGTTTCCTTACTGAAAATATGGAGATAAACAGGGTGCCTACTTGACAGGGTTTCTCTGAGGATTAAACAAGTTAATCTTCTTGAAGTACTGTGAACGGTGCCTAAAATACTCAACAAATTATAGATAGCATAATTAATATTATGTTCCAATAAGTTTAAGCCCCAGTATGATGTCCTATTTTTTTTTAAATCTGCCCACATTGTTTAAATGTCTAACACATTTCCACTATTTCAGATCTCTACTTCTCCCATATTGCAATTAGCATGGCCATATGACATTCTTTAACACCAACGAGTTGTCTCCTTATAAACAAGTGTAAATTGCTACATTTCTTTCCTCATTTGTAAATGTCTTATAAACATTTAAACTTTAAGGGTGTTGCATTGAAATGCCATGTGTTGTCTTGCTTTCATCCAGCACTTGCAATGGAAAGCTCTTGCTCCATGTGTGGTATTTGCTGATCTGAAGTCAAAGTAGCTTGATTCCCTGATCTTGTCTCTGTCCTGGCTCCCCCTCCTTGTGCCCCCCCCCAAAAAAAACCCACAAAAACAAAAAAACCCACAAAAACATTTTCTGAAGCATCAGTATTTGGGATTGTATTTGATTATGACCAAGGGATGAGTTCTTCCCTTTCTGATTATGCCCTCCGCTCTTCTCAACTCAATGTGGAAAAATTTCTCTGCATAAATTTCGTTTACTGCAAAAATAGACACCATTTTAATTGGCCCCTTGATGATAGAAGAGATGACAGGTTTGGACAGGAATGACTTTGCAATGTCCTGTTATTTTAAACTGTTTGCTCAAGTGGTTTTCTGAATGTAAACATCACTACCACGGGTACAGAATGAGAAGAAGAAACTGGTTGACCTCTGGCCACGGCAACCATTCTTTGGTAATTCCTTGTGTTTCCCCTTGTGTCTCTCTCGGCTATCTGTAGAAGATCTGCGGGCTCTTATTAGTGTCACTGTGAGCAGTGGTGCAACTGCATTATGTAAAGGTGCTCTGCATCCTGGGGCTGGGAAGAAGAATCGTTCTTTTATTAGCCTGACAGTTCACTGCAACTTGAATTGAAATGGATGTGATCAGAATGGCAGTGCCAGATCTTTTGATTACCTAGCTAGAAGGGATATTGGCTGACACAGAACCTGGCACCAACATTCCTTCAATGTGATTGTTCTGGCTAGCAGGAAGCTGAGAACCAACCAGCATGAATTCCCCAGGAGACTTACAGTGAATGATGAGCACTTAGAGATAAATGAAAAGTAAGAAAATCTGTAGCTGATTTAAAAAGAAGCAGAGATGAGCAGCATAGGAGGTGATGGGTGATAAGAGAATACTAGTACATGTCTGCTCACCATTGGGGGTAACTGTGGTGACTTTTGGTATGTGTTCTTTGCATGCCTGCCAATTACCTGCGAGTCCTGTATTTGTATGCTCTTTAAGCTAGTTTAGCAGAGGGAAACTATAATGTGTAGATGTATGACGAGTCTGTGTATCAAGGATACATATTGTTGATGAGTCTTTGTGGGAAATGCAGAAGGAATTAATCATTCTATTCCCACACACATTGGACCCTTGTGACAAATGTAGTTCTCTCTACACTAGAACATGTGTATGTGACGAGATAGGAGAAGGGGAAATGTTGGGAACAAAGTGTTGTGGGGGTAGATTATATGGTTTAGTTATGGAAACACCAGACATTTCCCTCAGTATGAGTTATTCAATTGAACATGGACTCCATTCAAGAGAATCAATAAAAATGAGCCATTGGCTACACAGCAAGAGTACTAGAAACTGATTTTTTTTAAATGAAAGAGCATAATAATAATAATAATAACTAATATTTTGGATGCCATTATGTGCCAAGCACTATGTAAAAAAACATTAGTGAATATTTAATTCAATTCATATATGAGGGACTATAATTCCTCCCATTTCACACATAAGTAAATGCAGGCAGAGAGAGTACAATCATTTCTGCAAGATTACAAAGATAGTAAGTGGTGGATTTAGGATCTGAAGCCTAGAGTATGCAAACTCTTACCTATAAACTATTTTGTGTCTCTGGAAACATCAGTGTTTGGGATTGTATTCGATTGTGACCAAGTAAAAGCTGTAAGATAGAAGGACATTGAAGGGCAGGATGACTAGTATTGGACTTAGCAGTAGAAGAAATTAGACTGGAAAAAGGAAATGGTTTGGGGAAAAGCCAACATAAACAGAATGAGAAGATGATTGTCCCAGACCTGCTCACTACCTTCTGAACCAAGACCGGAGCCTGCAGCTGTAGCTAAATTCAGTGTTATAATAATGTGGCCCTCAGTGCTGTCCAGTGATGTGTTTGTGTAAAAGCAGCCTAGAAACAAGTGTCTTAAAATCCTGTCATTCATGTAGAGCACAGCATTCCCGTGGTACCATGTGGATGGCTAACAGAAGACAGCATGCCTGATGGTGACCAGAGCAAGAGAGCTGTGACGAGCGTGTCTGCAACGTGTGGTTCCTAGTGTGTTCATCTGGTGTGGATGATGAGAGGGAGTCTGACAGCTTTAGACAAGATCCTTCCTCCTCGGGGAAGGGAATATTAATTAATGATGATGAAGAGCACTTTGGCTTAATGGACAATGACAGTCCACCCAGCCAAGCGGAAAGGTTTGTGTTGGCAGTCAAGCCACCTGGCCAGCAAATTCAGAATGCCCAGAATGCGTGCGCACATGAGTGAGCCACACTGGGTGCCATGCCAGACACGGTGTGTGTTTTGTTAAGCACACGGGGTCTTCTCCACGTTATGAATGTCCTCTCTTTCAAAGAGAAAGCTCCATAGTTATGGGCATGCACTCCCTGTTCCCCATGGCAGTGCAGCCAGGTGTTGGACAGGGCCGGGGGCGGGGCGGTGGCGGGGGGGGGGCGGGAGCCTCCTCTGCCCCAGCAGATATGTAAACAAGGGCAAAGAGATGTCTGCTCAGGAGCCTGGAGCCCCAGGTTTGCCCAGGGTGGTGGAGGCCACATTTCTGATGTGTGTGTGTGTAGGGGCGAGGTGAAGGGTGGGCTTTCACCCTGGGCCCAGCCTGCCTTCATGGGGTCACCTAGGGGCCTTGGTCTGCACCAAGCATATCTAATACCCTGATTTCTTAGGGAAAGACTGCCTCATACAATCCAGCACAGGAGGTGGGAAAGAAAAGGGCTTTCCCATCCAGGCCATATTTATTACAGGACATGGAACGTGCCATCTAATTATTGAAGGTGATTGTCTCCCTGGGAGAGGAGTGCTGTCTGATCAAGGCCCAGGGGGAGGAAAGAACATTTAGATATTTTTTGGCAATGGGTTCTCTGGTGGCAGAGGCACCCCTGTTCCCGCTGACTATGTCTCTCCTGGATCTTCTCTTCAGAACGGAAACATATGCTATCCTCAAAGACCAAAGAAATCAAGGTCATGAATATGTTCTTTTTCTTGTCACAGGTTTTGATTCATCTTTTTCATTTTCTTCACATGTTGACCCTTTGGATTTGTAATTTCAGTCAGAGTCAGAGAGGGTGGGAGGAAGTATCTGAGCATCAGAGATGGAAAAGAGCAAAAGCTTCTGTGCAAGAATCTTCCCAACTTAGCCTCCACATGCAACATATGAAAGATTGGGACCGGAAGGACCCTATGGTATGAACTATGAAAAGTAAAAGGGGATAACTGGGTTCTTCCGTTAAAACACCAAAGAATCCATGCCTTGCATATTCTAACTCTCAAAAAAGGTCTCTTGAATGAATATATAATTGTTTAGACACCCTGGGTACTATGACCCCAGTACTTATAAGAATGCATGATAAATAGAAGCTCAAAAATATTTACTGAGCAACTATTGAGTAAATGTACTACTGAATGAATAAAACACAGCTTCCTGTAAGTGTGATACCCGTAGGTGGTATTTCTCTCTGAATGCTCTGGGTTGAGAGAGAAGTTGGAGGAAATAGTACAGAAGTGTATGGGTTCTAGAGTTAGACAGACTGACTTGGAGTCCAGTTCTAAGGTTCTCTAGGGAATGACTTTAGACAAGTGATTGGCCACATCTGAATGTTGGTTTTCTCCTCTGTAAAATGAGGATTATATTGACTCTGCCACTTAGACTGCATGGGCAGATTAATGCTCATGCTTGCAAAGCCTGTCGTGTAATGCCTAACATTTCATAAGTGCTTATGAAATCCGGGGTGCTGTTATTGTGATTATAGCTTCCAATGCAGAATTCTTATTACCTGTTACATTAAAAACAAAACCAGGACTTGCAGACAAGTCCAAAGAAGCAAACAATAAAAACACACCTCGAATGGGACTTCCATGGAGCAATGCCCTGGCCGCAGGAGGGAGATAAGCAGACCCTCTCCAGCTCTATCCCCACTTGTCACACATTCCCTGCGCTTTGCCAGGTTTTTATTCCTCAAGATAAACCTGAAGGCCAAGCTGCCAGAGATGAGTTACAAAGCACAGCTCTCAGCTCAAGTGGCCTTTGATAATGCCAAGCAGTCGGGGGCCAATAAAGTCACCACTTCCACTAAGCAAATGAACCAGCTGCTAAATGTACAGAGCCCTGCTCTGACCAAAAGAGGAGGAGCAGCGCAGGAAGGGGAATGGACAATGAAACTCTGGGGAGAGGCAATATTTCTATCCCCTCTGTACCTATGGTCACCTCCTAGCATGTCTGATGGGTAAGACAGTGCCATTTCTCATGTATGGGTTTCCCTGAGGAGGGAAGACCAGTGCGACTTTGTGAGAATTCTGATCTGTGAAATTTAATTTTTAAAGAACTGGCAGTTTAGCTGTAGTGAAATATGTAGCAGCCTCCGGAACATATGCAAAATCAATGTGGGTTTCCCTGGTGAGTCACCCTTCAGGAGCTGGTATAGTGAGTGAATAACTAAATGCAATTTGTAATTCACATGCCATTGTTGGGAGGTCAGCGCTCCTGGAGTGCAGGCCTCCCATACTGTGGAGGATCAAGAAACTGCTCTGGCTGCTGCTGATTGCCCCCAATGAGGCTTGCTGCCCTAAGTAGTAGTTCAAAGCATTCCTACCAGGCCCTCATTTCAAGATTTACTTGCATAACACACTTGTCTTCCAAAAGTGTATGAAGTTGGCCCAACTCTACATTACCCCAGATGCCAGATCAGCAGGTACAAGCTAATGAGGTTTGAATGTGTCAAAAGCAAAGGCAAGCCCTGGATCCTCTACTGATTGAAACCCAGCCTCTTTGAACAGACAAATTCAGAGCTGTAGTTGTTGGAAGATCAGCGGAAGTCAAAAAATCCGGGTGTGAGTGAACCCCAGCTCTGTTATCTTAAACAATTGATTTTTGTTTATACCTCAGTTTCCCCATCCATAGAATGGGTATAATAGCTGTGGTGGCAGGTTTGCAGTGAACATTGAAAGTTTTTTATGTATAAAGTACTGAGCATACTTCTTGGTGCATGGCAAGGATCAATGCTGTTGTACTTGTCTGCCTAAAACCTTTATAAGGTAATATAAAGGGCCTGAGTTAAATGAAATGGGCTCAGATATGCCCGTGAGCTTATACATTTCATCCCTGTCTGTGCAACAGAAAGCCAATTAATCTCAGTTTGTTTCCTCATCCTCAAAATGTGCGTAATGATAACTGTATCATGTGCTTACTGTGAGAGTTAAGTGAGGTCACCTGTGCATAGCTTTGGAATGCACAATTTAACATATCGCAGACCCTTTCCTCACTGCCCTCCAGTTTTCCTGGGTTGTCATAATTCCAAGCAGAGTAAAATATGCATGAATGTTTTTAATAAACACAAAAACACCCAAAGATATAATGCATCCTTCATGATTTGTTAGAGCACAGTTTGGGCAACTTACCAATTGTTACCTCTTTCATAACTTATAGAACAGAGAAGGCAGTCATATTTTCAGAGCCAAATAATTAATAAGGACTGTTTATAGTGGGAACAATAGTATTATGAGCATGGAGGAGGGATTAGTCAACAATGTAGGGAGATTATTACTTCCTTAAGTTTAAGAGCAGTTCTCTTTTGCTCAATGTATTTTGGTGGCTTAGTAGAGCAATCTCTTACAGGAAAAAATAGTAATTGGATCATTAGCTTTCACTGACCTCTTTTAATCGCCCACAGCTCTAGAGAGCACCATGATTTAGATAGTTCTTAAGAGCATGGGCTGTGAAGACATAGAGTTGTGGGTTGAAATCCCAGCCACTTACTATCCTGTGTACCCAGTGTTTCCTTTGGCTGTGTGACCTTGGGCAAGTTACTTAACCTGGATGAGCCTCAGTTTCCCCATGTGTAACATAGAATAGGTGATAATTACCCAAGAGAGCTGTTACAAGATTTAAATGAAATAAAATATTTAAGACTGTGGGTGCTGAGGGTAACATAAAATAAAATAGCCTCTATTCATTTATCATTTATTGAATAGCAAAACTGAAAGCATCAAAGTTTATCTCTAGGCAACGGCAAGTTACTACCAACCTACCTTAGGGGCCATAAAAATTCTCTATCACAGTTGCATTAGGCCCCCCGTACCATAGGGGCTCAGCTCTGTTGCTTTCTGCCTCACTGTCCAGGGAGTCATTATACTTAATCATCACCCCCTCCTTCTACCATCCTCACCCCCTCTTCCCTCCAAGACAAGTGCTCACTGCTGAATTAAACAGTCGGCCTCTGTTCTTTTAAGTAAACAAAGACATCCCTTCTCAAATCGATGTATTTTTCAGCCATGTCCATTTTTCCCAGGTAGCAGGGATAAAGGGGATGTTCTTGGCTAACAAGAAGATTGACAACCAAGTGAAGACGTTCATCACCTATAACAAAGGCAGAGACTGGCATTTGCTGCAGGCGCCGGACACGGATTTAAGGGGGGACCCTGTGCACTGCTTACTGGTGAGTCTTCATATTGGGGCAGAATGTCCCAGTCAGTGGGGGCTGGAAATAGGTGTTAACAAACAGAGGGAGGTGATTCCAGGGTTCCTTGCTTAGTTGCTGAACCAAAGGGGACAGGGACAAGCATGAAGGCAGCATGTAGAAGAGTCACTGGCCTGCCTTTTGAGATGGAACAGAGAGATCAGAGAAAAGCAGAAAGTTTCTTACTCATTCCAAGGATGTTCAGTTGTGCCCCGGATTCTGATGGGGAGCTCACATTGTAGTTTAAGGGAGAATCTGATAGCTTCCACTGTGGTGGGGGATACACCTTTAATTCCCTACGGATAACTTGTTACAGATCAAATGACACATACATTCCGCTGTAGAATAGATGAACTGAATGCAAAATTTGGTAGTCGTATTTTCTAGAGGAGATGCTTATTCATATTTTCAGAGGAGTTTATGCCCCAAACAAGGGTATGAACTACTGATGTGAATTTTAATTGGAACTCTTTATGATATGTTCCATTCATTTATGCTGCATTATATAAAGTTGGTAGTGGCAAACAATGGTCTCTGAGGCAAATATGGCCCACCACTTGTATTTTAAAATAAATTTTTATTCTTATTCATGTATATATTGCCTGTGTGCTACAGTGGCTGAGTTGAGTAGTCATAGCAGGACTTTATGGTCCACCACGCCTAATATATTTATTATTTTAAAAATACTTAAAGAATGTCTGCTGACCCCTATTTTGAAGTATGGCTCTCTCTTAATTATCTAACATTTGGGGAATAAATAGATCAGCATGAACTTATTTATAATTTGATTATATGTTGGGGTCTGAGAGAGGGATAAAAAATGGGTGTTGCCTACACAGAGTGTGAGGTCTACTTGAAAGGGACTAGACTAATACATGAAAGATTATAGGGTTACATTTCACTCCCCTCAGTGATGCTGGTGCCTGCCCCATACTTCACCCAGGAATGGATACTGAGTGAATGAAGAAGGAGGGGAAGAAGAGATTATTTTCAAAACAAAGTATAATCAAATGCTAACGCCTTTAAAACAATCTAGAAGTTGTATTTATATTCACACAAAAAAGAGAGACTAGTATGTTAAGCTGGAGGAAAGACCTCTTAGTTTTAGTAAGAGCTTGGAGAGAGAGAGAGGGAGAGGGAGAGAGAGAGAGAAAGAAATTATGAATCAGTATTCACAGTCATCATACAATTCTGACTTTCACAATATCTACACTCAGCTTGCTTTTTGTGTCCCATGAAGTCGGAACAGTCACTTTGCAGGTTCATCTCCTGTGACTGTAGGCAGGTCGCCTCCTACTCGAGAACATGCCAGCAGCCATAGGGTGACCTTATTAGTTGCAGAGGATATCATGGTTGTCACTGTGCATCAGGAAAGCGGGCTGCAATTCAGCCTCCCACTGAGCTTCTATCCTTCTAACTGGCAACTTACGGAGGGACTAGGGAGCCAGTTGTTACAGAGAGTGCACAAAGCCAGTGACAGTCAGTAAACGGGGCAGTTATTACTGAATATCTTCTCTATGCGAGGCATAGTTCAGCAGCATTTTGAAAAACAGGGCCACCTTCCTAGTTTAACTATGGCAAGTTGGAGCACCCTGATATTTTGCTCAAGGCGCATGGCCTGCACCATTGCCTTAATGTGGTCCTCTCTCCTTTCGTGCATGTTGGAGATTAAATGTCCATGAGAGAATTAGCCATCATATGAAGAGGCTTCCCTGGGCCCTCTGGTGTCATAAATGAACCATTAGAAATGCCTCTTCCACAAAGCACTTGGCAAGGTGTTCCCTGCTCCACCCCATCCCAGTGTTAGAAAGTCTTTGCTCTGCCCCCAAAGTATAAATGCTGAGACCATCCTCAGAGAATCCATCATGATTTCTACTCCCCCTACAGTGACAGGCTCCTAACTGCTCCTCCTGTCTCTACTTGGCAGTCTCCTGTGTGAGTGTGTGTGTGTGTTTAATCCAACTTTATTGCGTTAAAACATACATACATAAAAAGTACCTTTCTAAGAGAGTACTTTGATGAATCTTAACTAATTATATACCCATGTAACCATTACCACATCAAGATAGAACATTTTAATAACCTCCTCAAATTCATTTGTTCCACTTGGCAATCACTATCCACACCTCTGGCCCTAGACAGCCACTAACCTCTTTCTTTTATGGTAGGGTTTTCTTTCCTACATTTTTATGTAAGTGGGATCAACTTGTGCTTGAAACATTCAGGTCATGTCTCTCTTTTACTTAAACCTTCTATGACTAAGTTAGGTCAAATGAAATGCAAATACTTTCCCTTAGCAAGTATTCCCTCCAAGGTGTCCCATATGGTCTGGCCTCTGGCTACTTCTCCTGCCTGGTCCTAGGCCTCTCTCCCCTTCCTTCCTTACATAGAAAACATGGTGGGGAGGAACTTACCTGTTCCCCTACCATTAACTTACCGTGCTCATTCATGTCTCAGACTGTTAATTTATCATTATTTTTCTCAAAATGCCCTTTTCCTAGTCTGGCCTTTCTATTTTTTCCTTATTTTTTAAAATATATTTTTATTGCCCCCCCCCCCCAAGTTTGGCTTAGTGGATAGAGCGTTGGCCTGCGGACTCAGGGGTCCTGGGTTCGATTCCGGTCAAGGGCATGTACCACTGGGGATGTGCAGGAAGCAGCTGATCGATGTTTCTCTCTCATTGATGTTTCTGGCTCTCTGTCCCTCTCCCCTCCTCTCTGTAAAAAATCAATACTATATATATATATATATATATTTCAGAGAGGAAGGTAGAAAGAGAAACAAAAACATCAGTGTTGAGAGAGAATCATCGATCGACTGCCTCCTGCATGCCCCCCACTGGGGATCAAGCCCGCAACCGGGGCATGTGCCCTTGACCAGACTAGAACCCGGGACCCTTCAGTTCGCAGGCTGACGCTCTATCCACTGAGCCAAACCGGCTAGGGCCTGGCTTTTTCTTAAAATTCAGATCCTTGATTGACTACCTTTGTTCAGAGAGTACACTTAAACTTTTTCTCAAGTTGTATTTGTCCCAGCTCCTTTTCTTGCGTGAGCCTTCTCACTCTTTGAAATCAGCACGTGTAATTGTCCGTGTTCCCCTGCTAACATGTGAGCTACCTAAGTCGAGGAATTGTTGCTCTCTTTTTGGCCAAGAATCAGCTCAAGAATCAGACCTGCCGTAATGTAGGTGCTCAACGCAGGTGCTGTGGCAGGCGTTGTGTTTGTTTGAAGCAGAGGCTCCATTGACTGTGTTGTTGAGATTTATGATTGAACTTTAGTGGATGCCCTCCCTTCCACTGAGAGTCACAGGAAAGGACTTATAATGCCACCTTCTGAAGCTCCTGGGCTCACCTTGACCCCAGAGGTGACAAAATCAGCAGGCTCATTAAGACAGAGTAAAGATGAGCTAGTAGGATGGGGATGGACAGTGCCCAGGAGTCTTTTGGCCTCCCTCCCTCCCTCATTAACCTTGTTGTTTAATGTCTTTTTAATCTGAGTTTTAGAAAACAGGCAGCAGGGTGAGGAGGGGAAATAACAAAGGGGGTGGGGAGGACAGACCAAAATCATTTTATAAAACCTGGCAAAGGCACAAAATTGGAAAGAAAATCTTTGAGCTACGGGAGACCCTGACGGTTAGAAATCTTCTTTCGGCTTGGGAGCTGCTGGAGATAAGAAGTGATTTTGAATTGTGAGCACTTGGAAAGTGACAGTGTCACCAAAAGCACAGCCTAGTGATTAGAAGAGAGATTTCCCAGGGCTGTTAGAAATGTGGAGCAAGTTCAGAATTACAGCCCAAAAGGAATGTTCCTGCTAAAATGTACTCTTTAGAAATAAGACATCCAGGGTAATTTATGGCTGTATTTTTAGGACTTTCAGACTGATTGCCTGGAGGGCTCAGCTGGGATTTCTCTCCTCTGAAGACTGGGTAGCACAATTAGATGGGGTATTACAGGTCACGGTCTACCTGCCTCCAAAGCCTCAAGATTTGGCTCCTGGGAGGCAAGATGTGAGTCGAGCCTGTGACAAATCCTTGAGCCCCCAGGGGAAGCCTAGTGTTTTATGGAGAGAGACTATGATTTCTCTATGGATTCATTGGCCGCTTTCGGTTGCAGCTAAGGAGCCAGCTATCCTAGAGATTCTCGCCTCTGCTTTCCACTCCTTTGCACACTTGACTGTGTGTGTTGTGTGGGTTGGAGTGGGGCTGAATGCCCCATACCCAGCCAGTTGGTCCAGGGGCCTCGCTCTTCTTTGCCATTGACCCTCTTCTTTACTGAAGATCTAATGGATTCCCAGCTCCAGCTCAAAGTCAGAAACAAGTGTGTGTGTGGGGGGTGCGGATTTGGAGGCTATTATTTGGGAATTTACTTGCTGCCTTATTATTTATGAAACCTCGGATCTGGGTTTTCAGGACAATCCTAGGATTAGGATCCCCAGGGATAATGGTACCATGAAGATGAGACCTAAAGGTTATTGATACAGAGGTTCCAGGGAAAGAGGAAGTGGAATGAGAAGCTGGTTGATCCTCAAGTAATCTATCCATTTTTTGAGTTGATCTATTGCATGG
Source organism: Myotis daubentonii (assembly GCF_963259705.1). Classification (NCBI taxonomy): domain Eukaryota; kingdom Metazoa; phylum Chordata; class Mammalia; order Chiroptera; family Vespertilionidae; genus Myotis; species Myotis daubentonii. The sequence continues at coordinate 50,301,313 of NC_081852.1, read as the reverse complement.
TGGGGAAATATCTTCTATCATTTAGTAATTCTGCATTGGCCATTCACAGTGCTAGGAAGACAGATCAGTTAAATGCAACAGATATTTATTGAATGCTTGCAATGGCCAAAGGAGTTTTATTTGCTAAAATAAGACATAAAAGGACAAGATGAAAGAAAGGTAATTGGGACCTAGAAGTCCACCATGGACTTCAGGAGTTTGTGCACTCTCTGAAATGGGATATAAAATTCTGTGTGCCCTTTTTCTTGGGAAAGAGTCCTTTATTGGCATCAGGCTCTCAAAGTCTGTATCTCACCCTGCAAAGATTACAGATTAAGGACCCAGCTGCTCCTAGAATTGATTGATTACATTCCATGCCCTGTGACTATGCAGAGACATATCAAAGGGCAGCATCCACACATGTATGCTGGTCCCTCCATTCCCTGTAAGTCAGGTGCTAGGTCATGGTCGTTTTAGTGCACAGTTCTATATTGTCCTAATGTGGAAGAATAAGAAAAAGAGAGAAGTGCCTTTGGGATAAGCTGTGTTTTTTGATGGCACTGAATTGGAGATAACTCTGGAGAGATACTCACGTATGTGGTACTTGTGTGCTAATGGGGGAAAAGAAGGCAGGAAGGCAGAAAGGAAAGAAGACAGATGTGAACAGAGTGTCCCCTATCCAGGCAAAAAGTACAGAAGAATCAGAGAACTGTGTTCTGTCCTTCAGGAGTCTGTAGTGGCTCAATAGCCATTATAATAAACCTCTCTATTAAGCTTTAGTGACTTTGACACATGTCCAAAACTGGCCAGGTATAAACGTTTAAGTTTAAACATGTGGAGATGAATCACTTACCATTGTTTTTCATTGAACATTGATGTAGACTAACTTCCTTGAAAAAAAAATGGGAGAAATAAAATAAAGCCACGGAATATTCTCCTCATACCAGCTGGGGGCAATCCAGTACTACAAATGTGAACACGGAGAAAAAGTGCACCAGAGAGATCATTTCTAATGTTGCCGCTACTGCATGAACTGCTGTCTTTTCTTCTCAAAATAACTTCTCTTGGGCTCTGAAAGCCATAGCCCCAGGCTGTGCTGATATGGTCATTTGGAAATGCACTCTTTCCTTTGCAATGGCAAGTCCCCATAGCAAAGAAACTGTGTGTCCTGTGGCAACTGAGCTTCACAATCTTCCAGACCATTGAGTGATGAAGTTTGTGGCAAGTGGCCGCTCAAGATTGCAAGCTGGATGCTCCCTTGTCCAGGGATGTTCCGCCTTGTTGGGTGGTTCAGAGGTGCTCCATTCAACCCATTTACCTACGCATGTCCCAAGGAGTGATGCGGTTCTAATGCCATGGAAGTGCTCATATTACTCTGATGATGTGGTTTACAGATAAGCCTGGGTACTTCTGGCAGTGTTCTGAGTAGAAGAGTGGTATCGTTCACTTCCTAACATGAAAGCATTGCTTGTTACTTCATTCAAACTTTCATTTTTGATTCTAGGCTGGGTTTCACAGATGATGCAATGGAGTACTTGACATTTTCTCTTTATTTGCAGAGTGTATCTCTTGGGGGGATTGAACCATATGTGAGGTACGTGAGGTACAGGATGGTGACTAGTAAAATAAAGCGCTGTAGACCTGAGAAGGGAGAGCCTGATAAGCTGCCGCTGTCAGCAAAACTTCCATGGAAAAAGAGCCTGACACCTCTGCTTTATCCTGTTTTAGCACCTGGGACCTTGGCAATTTAACGATACCCATTCTGGTCTTTCTCTTGGATGAAAGGGAGCCAAGTGTTTGGGTCTAATTATTTCTTCTTATGGAGGGGAATCTTCTTTACTCTTTTGGAACATTATAAAGTAAAAATTCCCTTTTTTTGAAAGCTTTACATGAAATTTTCATGTAAAACTGATAATATATTACTATTGTCATTCCTTGAGAGTTTACTCTCTCTGTCGGTGGAAGACAAAGACCCTATTGTGGTCCACTGTTTTAGTTCACCAGTATTTTGGTTGCTTTTCTTGCTGAGTTTCATTTTTAGTTTGTCATTTTACCCTATCTGATATAAATTTAATCACTGCCTCTCTAGATCTCTGAGTATCTGCTGGTTGCGACTTAGAGAGCAGAATCAAAGTAATAACAGAGATACATTGGTGATTCCAAAAACTCGAGTGGATAAGATTAGAAAGTAATCTTCCTCAGCAATGAAAAGAAGTGTGGATTCAGACACAAGTTCTTAGTTTTTGACAACTCAGTATAAGAACTATTCCAAATGAAGCTTGTATAAGATTTATTATCAAAACCGGTGATATATTAATCAGAAAATTTGATCAAGATTTTCACACACAAATAAACAAGTCTCTTAAATTTTCATTGAAATTGCTGTTATTGGTACATCTTGCCTACAAGGAGGACTTTTCTATTGAATAATACTGATTCTGATAATACCCTGTTGATTGTCTGTTGGACATTAGGATAGTCTCACACATCATACAGTTTCTTTTGTACAACTGAGACCAAGTTCTCACATGGAGAGTAGCTAAGAGATGCCGGCTGACTTCTTAACAGCTCTCCCAGCCTCACCAAACCTTTTTTCCTGACGTCATGTCCTATTTCTCCTCTTTTGTATGACTATATACTGTATTGTAACTCAAATCTTCTGTGTGTTTTTCTTTGTGGTTTTTCTTTGTGACTGAAATGTCCTTTATTCTGAACATCTTACCTACCTACCCATTCCTAACCTGCCCATCTTTGCCCAAGGCACCACTTTCTCCTTGGAGCCTTCCTGATCAAAAGTTGGACATCATTTTGTCACCCTGTAGAATCTCATATTCTATCTGTACTGATCTTATGGTATTAAAATATTTTCTATTTATGTTAATCAATCAAAAGATCTTAAAATCTACACTCCATGATAGTCAAGACCAAATTTGAGTCAATGTAACTCTTTCATAAGCTACACCTAGCCTTTTACAAATAAAATGCTCAAATGTTTTGGTAAATGCTCAAATGGCAATGAAGGCAGTCAGTTCAATTTAAAATGAAGAGGCCTTCCCTTCACCAGCTTGGCAGCTATCTTATTCTTAGTGGACACTAGGTATTTGTGGATTGAAAACAGGTGAATGAAAGGGTACATGAATGGATGCATAGATGGGATGGTTGGATGATTGGATAGATGCTCTGAACATGAGATTGAAATGACTATTTAGATTGTGTGCTTTCATGACACTCATTTTTCCTCTTCTCAGCCTTACTGCTCACTACACCTTCACCTTAAGGTCTCTGAGAATCCCTACACATCAGGGATCATTGCCAGCCGAGAGACAGCTCCCAGCATCATAGTGGCTTCAGGTAAGAAGCTCACCTGGTTTGCTTGCTGCTGTAAATTGTGTTTATTTTAAGAAGCTAGATATCTCTGCTGGGAACTTCATGAGCAAGCTAAAGATATTTTTCGAATTGCACCTAAGCTATTGACCCTGAATCAAGTATGCTGAAAAACGCTGCTCAGATATGTTTGCAATCTCAGTCCATCTCAGGCGATGCAGACTGCCCATGTGGCTCATTGTTAGCTTGTGCAGAAAGTTCCGTCCACTCATGGCTCTGTGCTCTTTCTAGGTAACATAGGTTCTGAATTGTCAGACAGCGACATCAGCATGTTTGTCTCTTCAGATGCAGGGAACACGTGGAGGCAGGTAAGAAAGCGTGCTGGGTCAAGTTGCTGAAGTCTAACTGACATTAAATTTGCTCAACTCGATTCCATTCTGGGAACTTATTCTCCTACACATAACAACTTATTCAACTACATATAAATCCTAAAGCTTTCCAATGCATTTATTTAGTCTTAAGTCTCTGAGGTTAGTGAATCTTTTTACAATTTGATTTTTTTCTTGCCATTCAATAAAAATGACCCATTTGCAGAGCCTTTATAGAAGAAAGTTTATAAGGGACAGTGAAACCAAATTAGATCTGACTGAATTTTTCCCATAAAAGAAAACCAGAACCCTAAAGTTTATCATATAGGGAACATGGCGCCTAGAAGGTAGATTATATACCTAATGCTAGGTTATCTCCATAAATTCCCCGTGCCTTGAAGTCAGAATAGAGAGCAATGCAGTGATATAGAAATAGCAATTACCCAGGTGGTTTTCTGAGATGTTTAAATCTCATGAGCAAAAGACAGAGTAATAACCATCACCGTGCATATGCTAGGGAAAGTAGAAATGGAATCACTTTAAACCAATGTGTTTAGCTTAAATGCTTTCTCTCTTTCTTCTGAATGAAAATTAGATACCCATAGCATATAAAACAGGCATTTAATGAGCTTTTGCAATCATAACAAGATATGTGCCTAATGCATGGTTGTTACCCTTCAATAAATATGTTTTAATAACCCACTGACATTTAATTATCATACAATAACTAGCACCGTAAATTGAAATTTAATGCACAGGTAATCACAGAGCAATGAGAACAACTCTGCTTTATATTTTAGTCAGAGATCTCCATGCTATGGTCCAATTGCTATTTCCTAATTCCAGGCCCCTAATAAGTCCTCAGTGGGATTCATATATTGTGAGAAGGGCAGGGCAAGAAAGAAATTTGCCTAAAAACCTCAGGGCTCTTGATCTTAGAGGCAATGAGCACTGTTAATTTTCCTCTAGAGAATAGTTAGAGAGCCAGGATCCTTTTTTTTTTTTCCTTCCAAAACCCAAAACAAAGCAAAGTAAGTCTCTACTTCTATGGTCCTTGGATAGGATATACCTTTATATGGGCATAAGAAGTAAATAAAGGAGACTTGACTTGGGGTAGTGATCACACAATACAATACAAATGACCTATTATGGAATTGTACACTTGAAACCTATATAATTTTATTAACCAGTGTCACTCCAATGAATTTGATAAACATTTTAAAAATTTCAAAAAAGAAGTAAAGGGGAAGAATATTATGTCTATAGTGTAACCACAGACAGAGCTATACTAACAGTGTGACTGTGAGAAGCCAGCATGCATCTTACATAGAGAGGACTTAGAAATTGCTTTCACTCTATTTCCATTTGACTTCACATTGGTTTCTCCACGTTTAGAAAAAGATCCAATGGCACATGTACCCAAATATGATGATTCCATTTTCATCAGAGCTACTTTATAACTTGGTAGAGACCTATTAATTGAACAAGAACACCTTTTTTCTAGAATAGTTGGAAAGTTTGAAAGAACTGTATCTGGAAGGTCATTGTAATGCTGCAAGCTCCAGCTCCATCAATCACTACATACATGCTCGTAGGCAAGTTTCGACATCTCTCTCAACCGTAGTGGCCTCGTATATAAGCATGAGAATGTGAGATTAAAGTATCTCTAAGGTTTCTTCTACCTTAGAATGTTACCCAGTGTGAGTTATCCAATATTCTGACATGATTATCAATGGGAATCAATAGAACATGCCACAAAATGAGATCAGAATATAAACATCAATACATAACTATTCTTTACATTTGTTTTGTGGTGCACCTAAAACAATTCTATGTAACTCCAGGGGTACATGTAGCCCATCTTGTGAAGCATTGTTCATTATTGGGTCTTCCGAAAGATTTGGGGAAACCTTGTTCAATCAGGAGAGGGATTATTTTTTCTCCTCATGTGAAGACGAATTATCTGAACTCTGGATGTGTGTGGACATGGATGTGTGTCCATGTGGATGTGGTTTCCTCTTCCAGATCTTTGAAGAAGAGCACAGTGTCCTGTATCTGGATCAAGGTGGAGTCTTAGTTGCTATGAAGCACACGTCTCTTCCAATTCGACATCTCTGGTAAAGGCACCTGTTGCCCATGAGTCATACTCCTTGCGGTTCCTCACTGTGAAGGCTAGGAGTCGGGCTATCAGACTGTGATCATGTTTGTTGTAAAATGTCAAGGTCTACTAGAACATAATTTACACCTTTGCTCTTTTAAAATAAGATTGTGGCCTGTTGGAGAAGGAAAGGACATAGGGAGGGAAGTAGGGAGGAAAGGAGGGAGGAAGGGAGGGAGGGAGGTAGGAAGGGAGGGAGGGAAGTAGGGAGGAAAGGAGGGAGGAAGGGAGGGAGGGAGGGAGGGAGGGAGGGAGGGAGGGAAGGAGGGAAAAACGGAGGATGAGCTCTGCCCCTGAGAGAGGAATTACATTGTAGTTTTTAAATGTGACAATACCCTCTCCAGTGCCTTATCCTTTTAGTACAATTGTGGGTAAAATGCTGCTCCAGGTATAATCTCTGAGTAGCTTAACTCCTTCATGTGTGTTTTTGAAAGTGACTCTCTCCACATGCGAGCTTGTTCCAAGTCAAAAGCCCGATTTTCCCTCCTCTGGTAGCTACTCTGGTGACCGAAGGGAAAGCTGCAGAAATAAGAGAAACAGAGGCTTAGCCTGGTGGAAGGCATCCATAGGGAAGGGCAGAGCCAAAGAAACATCCTGCGTGACCCTCAGAGTTGCAGACTTCTCTCCTCTTGCTATCAAGAGTCTGTCCTTCTGCACCCATTCATTCACTCAGTGAGTCAACCAGGATTTATAATGATGTGAGAGAGATTCTGTAAGGCTCTGATCGCTTGGAGAGATTCTGTCAAGCTCTGAATGCTTGGAGGCAGCTGGCTCAAGTCCATCTAAATAGGTCCCCTATGGCCATTGCTCTTCAGAGTCACCTGAAAGGTTCACTACTAGACTACCCTGAGGTTTTGGAGAGAGTCACATTGAGATCTAAGATCTAATAAAATATCCAAATTTAAAAACGGATTCTATCAAAGACTCATTATTATTCTCATTTCATGCAGCTCTCCCCTTGTTAATGTAATAATACACCCGGGTCCCAAATCGCTGGGCTAACTGTATTTCTACCTTCTCATGTAATTAAGGACACTTATTCACGGCTCACTTTGACAATGCCTTAGGCACTTTTCAAATGGATTCTCTCCTGGTTGGTAGTATCTTTCTTTAGAAAGGATTTTTATTTTTCCTTTGGAGATCTGAGGACTGTAATTGTTTTTGTTTTGTTTTTTTTTCCCTTCTGTCATTAGGTTGAGTTTTGATGAAGGGAGATCTTGGAGCAAATACAGTTTCACATCTATTCCCCTTTTTGTGGATGGGGTTCTGGGTGAGCCTGGGGAAGAGACTCTAATCATGACGTAAGTGGAACACGTCTTGATATTCATCCAGAAACATGTTTTTTAGCTGTTTGTTTGCTTTGCTGCTGTTAGGTTTGGAGTTGCCGGCAAAGTCCGAACATGTGATTTCATGATCCCCCCGTAAAGAGGAAAGAAAAGTATGGGCACCAGTTTCCTGGCTTTTACTAATTATGGGGAGTCCCACACTGAGGGTGGGTGGCAAACTAGCTCATTTCTTCCCCTCCTGCATGGGCTGAGGGAAATTCGAAGAGATCATTGCAATTGAAAAGAAAGCTATGCATTTAAAACTTTAATAATAAACAAATTCAATATATAGAAAGACATGGGCATATAAGGAATGGTTTCACTTTAAGGCAGAACTCAGAGCTTGAGCAAACCCCCACGCAGGCTTTCCTTTTTCCCTGGCTCTTTACCTAACCCAATTGTGAGGCATATTAGGGAAACCCTGAGAACAATCTGTTCTTGGGAAATTGCATTTGCACTCATTCTTGTCTGGAAAGAGATGATCATTAATTTGTGAAAGACTTGATTAATGACTTGCCTGCCTGTGGGGTTCAAAACATTGGCTTTGAATTTAAAATATGAAACTGTGCCTTTTCCTTCCCCTAGAAAATTAGACCTAGGAAACAGAGGGAAGGTTTTAAAGTAGTTGATCCTGTCGGACATGACACTGTAAAAATCAAAGCAATGCGTTGGTGGATTTTCTAAATTTTCTGTCCCCTTTTCTTTTTATTTTTTTTAATGATAGAAAATAAATCAATAAATATTTAATATGCCTAATAGCTACACTTTTGGCCATGGTAAACATAGCTAGATTAGCAATATATTCCATAATTTGTCTTCATTTAATTTTTATATTTGCAAAACAGATAAAAGATGCTGACCAAAAAGGCTGCTTTGTGGTTTTTATCCTTATCTGCGATTAGTGATTCAAACACCTCATTAAATACCTGTGTCTTTTCAGTAAGCAGAGCAGAATGCACAGTGTAGGAAGCAGTTGTAAGCACTTGGCCTTGCCACCCACTTTCCCTAGCGACTGGTAGGAAATTCAATAGCATGAAAATCATGTACATTAGCAAGACAGCCTAGAAGTGCAATCTCAGACCATGTAGAAAGCAGTATCTGTGATTGTTTTCTCCATTATTGGTTGGTTGGTTGATTGATTGATTGATTTTTTTTGTTAACCATTCTCTGGTATGATATATAGAAGTGGTCTTTTACGCTAAACACTCTACATTCTGCTCTACTAGTTCTTTAGTGATTTGACATTGGTTTTTACAAATGAACAAAACTCTTTGAGCCTCACGTTACCCAGAGGTGAAGTGGGGCCAATAATAGTCACCCCCTTTATAAATGTGTTTTGAGGATTAAGTGGTATGATCAATGCAATGTACTTATTAGCATTTTGCTAAGTTCATAGTAGACACTGGGAAAATGCTAGCTGTTGTTATAACTATTGGCATTTTTATTATTGCAATTATCTTTATCTTTATGAATTCTGTAGAGTGTTTGGACACTTCAGCCACCGCTCTGAATGGCAGCTGGTCAAAGTGGACTACAAGTCCATTTTTGATAGAAGGTGTGCCGAGGAGGACTACAGACCTTGGCAGCTGCACAGCCAGGTAGGAGGGAGAGAGCAGAGGGCAGATTCTGAGCGAAAGGCATGGGGAGTATTGGGGGCAAGCTAGTCATTCAAGTATAGGAATTGGGGTTCTCTAAGCCAGAATGCTCCTCTGTGCTTTCTTACGTGTTTTGTGTTCGACAGCAGTGAACAAACTCTACATTTTATAGCTTGTTGTGAAGTAATTTCTGTTTTTATTGTACTGGGATATAATGAGATAAAATTCAAATGTGTTTGGCTTAGACTTACAACTCAAAATGAAATACCAACTCAGCACGGGCATCTAAACCTAATTTATCTGAGCATGTCATATGGATGCAGGGTGGAGGCAGGGGTGAGCAAAGGGTCTTGAATTTGATCTAGCAAAGCAAACAAGAGACATAAAATAACAAGCTTATGCTCTGTGAGCAATGCCAGGAGTGTCCTTCCTCCCCACTCCTGTGACTCCCTGGGACCAGGTACTGATTCTTGCCTCCTCCAGGGTACTCATGGTACAAGAATGCAGAATTATTAATAGGAACCTTTCCTTCCTCCTGGCCCCTCAGCTATTTAGCTCATATCAGAATGCTTGTCTGAAAGCCTCTCTCTTTTGAGTTCCCAAGCCAGACAGCATCCAGGGCCCTGAAAGGATGGTCCATTGCAAAACCATCGCCATATTCAGGCAATAACACATCGTTTACCCCAAGCCTAGACTGTGATATATTTACATGTATGTGTGGAATGGAGCCGGTTAAAGTGAGTTTTGAAAGAGGGACAGGTTGCAGTAGCTGAGACAGACAGAACTGTGCTCCGGTCCTTCAGACGTGCGGAGGGAGCTGTGTTTGGCAGTGCCAGATGCATCTGCTGACTCGCCCACTCCATTCAGAGATGCAAAAATAAAATTATCACTCATCTACATGGCTGATATTTTCCCCTTTGGGAGGCAGGAGCTTTGTGTGTTCAAAGCTTTTATTTTGTAGAGAAACACTGAATTCAGTTTTCTCGCTTGTCTGATAGATGGATATAAAATCAGTGTAAAAAGCTGCGTGGGCAGAAGCAGCATAAATCGGGGCAAAAGGGATCTTTATATTTCTTAGGCAATGCTCTACTTTCATATGCTCACGAGTGAGCAAGAACATACATCTTTTCCAATAGGAGGATTGAATGTAATTATCCCAGGTTTGTTGGCAATACACTTATGGGGCTGAGTCTTCATGATCCATGTGCCCCTCACAGCGTTGCGCCTAACACCATGCCAAGGAGAGCTTTGCTGAATGCGCCAGGAGTGAAGGACACTTTTAGACACACCCTCCATGCTTCTTCAGACTGACTTTATTAGTCACATTCTATTCTAGGGCTGCTGACACTGAAAAGAAGAAGCTGACAGCCCTAGTGGTTTGGCTCAGGGGATAGAGTGTCGGCCCGCAGACTGAAAGGTCCTGGATTTGAGTCCAGTCAAGAACACATACCTTGGTTGCAGGCTCCCTGGCCCTGGTGGGGGTTCATGCAGTAGGCAACCAATTGATGCGTTTCTTTCATATCAATGTTTCTCTCTGTCTCTCCCTCTCCCTTCCACTCTCTCTAAAAATCAATGGAAAAATATCCTCAGGTGAGGATTAACAAAAAAACAAAACCAAAACAAAACAAAAAAGCCGTCAGCACAGAGCAGACCACCTCAGTCCAGATCACACTGAGGTTTGAGAACATCTCCCTGGACTGCCCAGTGTGGCACAGGGAAGATCCCAGTGTTGTGCTCAAGTACCTGAGATCCCTGTCTCCTTCCAGGGGGAAGCATGCATCATGGGAGCCAAAAGGATATATAAGAAGCGGAAGTCAGAGCGGAAATGTATGCAAGGAAAGTATGCAGGAGCCATGGAGTCTGAACCCTGTGTCTGCACAGAGGCCGATTTCGACTGGTGAGCTGGTGCCTTTATCCCAAGGAGTCCCTCAGTGTATCAAATCCTAGTTGTTGTTATAACTGTTGGTGTTATTACAGTTAGCTTTATCTTATGAACGCTGTGAACTGGATGCTGAGCAAAAGCCATGGGGTTTATTGGGGGCAAGCTAGTCATTCAAGTGTAGGAACTGGGGTTCTCTAAGCCAGAATGTTCAACCCGTGCTTTTTTACGGGGTCCTTAATGAAAGCTGTGATTTGAAATAATAGTGACCTAGCTAGATTGAGCCTCCTATTGTTATAAAATTACCTTTGAAGACATCATGGTGTACTTGTACATGTGCATATGGAAAAACCAGGCATTTCTGTAGACTTAAAGAGGATTCCAAAGATGGCTGGTAATTATTTTCCTCTGTGTGATAGATCCTGGGACAAAACACCCTGAGTTGCTTCAGATGGCAACGATGGAAACAAGGAGTGTCTTTTCAGAGAGCAAACATATGTGTGCTCAAGATTAAGCTTTCTAGAATCTAGGGATCCTGGGGGTGAAAAGATGGCCTTAAAAGGCAGTAAATTTTCTATCCCTGGAAGTTTTCGGTGATCAGCTGATTCTTGCTTATGTGAGCATAGAAGGCATTTCTCCATTTGCTGACATTGCCAGTCTACAGCTCCGTGACCCTAGCACTAAAGGTGCAAGTCTCCCTTTACAGGGAGTAGGTTTATTTAAACTGGAAAAGTCCTGAGAGGATTAGATGTTAAGTAAAAGAGTTCCAGTGTGAATCTCCTGTAACATTTGGGAAGCAGAAATATGGCTCACGAGGCCAGGAGTTCCCTTGCTTTGGTCTAGGCCAGTGTTTCGCATTCAGGTGAGGTTGAAAAATTACTGAGAATGAGTGGGTGGGAACTCCATTGATTATATCCATTTCCTTGTCTGCTCCTCTCCCCCCTGCCCTTTATTTTTTTTTCCTTTTCTTTGATATTTCTTTCTATGTTTTGAGTTTAGAAAATGCAATTGCTAAATATGTAGGTCAGTGTTCAATGACTGAAACTTGTCCTGCTTGAGAACCAAAGTCATTCCTTTAAGAATTTATTTCAAGCTGTGTAGCAATCACTGGTCACATCTCTGATCACCAAAATATCTGAGAGGTATTATGTACACACACATCACAGATCTTAGAAAAAGTAAGTCTGCTCTCATGGGAGACCTCTGGAGATGTCTGAATAAGTAGCACTGGGAAGGCCTGGCAAAATTGGCCACCAGCACTCAGACTGATCACCAAAGGCTGTTCCTCACTTGTGGGTAGACAGGTAAGGCAAGAGCCAATGCTCTGTTCTGGGCTCAGCCAGAGGGCAGAAGAGCTTATTACAGTGGAGCTCACAATGAATTCTACAGGGGCCTCCCCAGCCATGACTTGTGTTTTAGTCATTGCAACATGATTCCAATGACAAAAATACTTTATCCCTTTCCTACCTTTCAGGATTGACACCCTGAAATACCTTGACAGGGAAAATGTTCCTGGGAATTTTAAGTTATTCATCCCATCCCTCTTTCTGAAGCCAAAATGCTTCTCCTTCATCCACTGTATTCAAAGGGGATTTGTAAAGGAAGTGAGCATTTCACCTTTGCAATTGAAGTTTAGCCTTATCAAACAGCCATTCTTGTGCAGGGAGCAAATGTATCCTCTCATAAAAACCACTGGGAAGAAGTGAGGTGAGATGCCCCAGTTCCCTGATTTCTCCGGGAAATATGTCTTCCTTTGGGAATCTTTTTCATGAGGTGCCAAAATAAGCTAGGCGTTTGTTGTCACGGTCATTTTTGTTTTTCTCTTTCAAATTTAAGCTAGTCTAGAGTAAAAGAAACACAGGGGAAGGAAAGCAATCAGGTTTCCCACCTCCCCTCCCCCACCTCTCATACCCCTCAGTCTTGGCCCAAATCTTATATTCATTTGAGATTGGAATCTGCTTCTCGTAGCACAAACTGACATGTATTCTGAGAAGTGGGAAATGAATTGTGAATGAGGCCATTGTGTTGTTTTCTGTCCGAAGGGGATTTTTGTAATGGCATAATTTCTGAAAGTATTTTGGAAAGCTTACCATGACCTTAGGAGTTTCTACCAGTAGCTAGAGCGTTATTGATCCCACTTGACTGTAGCATAATGAAAGGTGGTTGTCATTGAATGTTCCCTGTTGCCTTGGCTCTCCCCTGGACAGTCCCCCGGGTGACCTTGCCTGTCATTCTCCAGCAGTTGTAAACTAATTATCTGAAATGAACACTGGGTGTCCTGTGGGCATCAATTCTGAAGGCTTCCTACGCATGCTGTGTTGAACCAGCACCAAGTCCAGCTGGTATGTGCAGAATTTTAAGTGCCAGCTACCTGGTGACAGGCCCCTTAAGCTGAGCCTCTTCTCCCTTCCCAGCTCCTGTGCGCCAGCATCTCACCTCCATCACACAGATGGGCCAGTTCATATGAGCGCTTGCTGGTCACTGCCTGCAATTTGTATGTGCATGTGGAGGTGCACTTTGTCATCAGCCTCTGCCTGGGTTCATCTTCCAGAAGCCGAGGATGTCAGGCCACTCGGAGGCCCCTGGGGGCAAGAATGAGAAGAGGCCGAGAGAAAGGGCTTTGACTGTTCCCAACTAGAGAGAGGATTTTTAAATCCTCTTACTTAGCTAGTACTGCCAGTTGGGACCAGGACAAAACTTTTCCTTGGGGAAATTCTCAGGACACTCCTGAAGGACACTTCCTTTCCTGCTGTGACTTTGAAGCATATGGCTTGTGCACAGACAGACCTGGCTCCTCTACTTAGTAGATCCAGATGTCTTGGAAGAGCACCCCAAAGACATCAACATGAATGAGCACCATGCCACATGTTGCTGTGTTAAACTCTGCAGTGAAACTTTACACCGAGGGTGGAGCTTCCTCCACTGCCTGTTCGCTAGCTATAGCTTCCTCTGGACCAACCACGATCGGTATTGTGTAACCTCCTAATGAAAATTGTATCTGCTCTATCAGCTTCAAGGTATTTACTTAGAATCATTGGGCATTGAGCCCAGTCATTGTGGCTCAGTGGTTGAGCATCGACCCATGCACCAAGAGGTCACCCAGTTTGATTCCTGGTCAAGGGCATGGCTCGATTCCCAGTATGGGGCGTGCAGGAGGCAGCCCATCAATGTTCTTCTTTTTTCTCATAGATGTTTCTACCTCCTTTTCATTCTCCCTTCCTCCCTCTCTAAAATCAATTAAATATCATATATATATATATATATATATATATATATATATATATATATATATATATATATATAATTTCTTTAGAAAGAATTATTGGTCATTGAGCCTTCATTTCTACACAGGCATCCCTCTTGCCTCCAAGTCAGCATTTCTGAAAATGGCTTCTGTAGGATACCTTCATGGGTAACATAGATATTACCTGGAAAAAATTTCCATTTTTGGAATTTAGTGAATACCTCTTTCTTGACTAAGTGACTGGAGTTGAAGTTGCCTGTGGACTAACAGGAAATTGTTCTCAGTAATTTTGCCACCTACTGAAAGGCTTCTCTTGGATCTTTCCCCAACAGTGACTATGGCTATGAGCGACACAGCAATGGTCAGTGCCTGCCAGCGTTTTGGTTCAATCCATCTTCTCTGTCCAAGGATTGCAGCCTGGGACAGAGTTATCTCAACAGTACTGGGTGAGTGTCTGGAGCAGTGACCTTGAGAGGTCCACCTTTGCTGCTTTCAGCATGTGTTAAAGGTACTGAATTACTTCTGATAAAAAACCAGGCCTATTTCTTTACAGCACAATTTATTTGCTTTCTTTCATTTTAGTAAGGAAGCACAGATTTGCATTAATACCACACATTTCATCTGAGAATAAAACCCCAGTTGTAAATAAAGAAGTAAAACAGGTTCGAAGATGATGGTGATAATATGTAAATTAATTTATTTTTTAATACTTTATTTCAGAACTCCTCAATAAAGACTACATTTTACCCTCCATGCATCCCTGTGAGGAAGGCCAAGTAACTATTTCATATCTGCATTTTCTGCATTGTAGATGTGGGGATGTGGGACTTAGAGTCAGAGAAGAAGCTCATTGACTTTTCAAGAGTATATTAGCAGAAATGTTTTCTTTCCATGTCCGTTCTTGGCACGTTGAAGGCATGCATTCAAATCCTTATAAATCTGGAATCAGATTCTAAAGTTTTGGGTTTGATGTTCTGTGTTATGGAGTTTATCCAGTATTATTTAAGAAATATAATAAAATGGAAAATAATCTATGACTTTTCCACAAATGCAACTGTTTATAGACTTAAAAATAGTGTATGTGATATATTTGGGTGCTAATTCAATCTGTACAAAGACATATTTTAGCTATTTGGGGAAATTTGAGTATGGACTTGTGATTAGGTGATGTATTAGTCAGGGTTTTCCAGGGGTATGTTTTTATATTAGACTAGAGGCCCAGTGCATGGAATTCCTGCACGGGTTGGGTCCCTAGGCCTTGCCAGCAATCAGGGTCGATCTGTGGGGTGACTGGTGGGGCGATTGGGGGCCCCCTCCCACTGGCACCCACCTTGGCTGGCCTGGGGCCTGTAGACTGGAGGCAGCTCCTGCGTTGAGCGTCTGCCCCCTGGTGGTCAGTGCACATCATAGCAACCAGTCTTTCCACAGTTCAGTCGATTTGCATATTAGGCTTTTATTATATAGCATAGCTACCTAGCTAGCTAGCTAAATGGATAGAGAATTTATTTTTATGAGGGATTGGATCACATATTTATGGAGATGGGCCAGTCCAAATCCCAAGATTTGCAGGGTGCATGGCACGTTGGATAACTGATGTATGCTTGCAGTCCTAGTCTGAAAGCAAGAGAACCAGGAGAGCTGACTGTGTACTTTCTACTTGAAGGCCAGCAGGCTTGAAACCCAGGAAGACCGCTGCTTTCATCTGAGTGTGAAGGCAGGAAAAATGTTGATGTTTAGGGGAAGGACACCAGAAAGGAAGAATTCTTTCTTACTTAGGGGAGGGTCAGCTTCTTTGTTCCCTTCAGACATTCAATAGATTGGATGAGGCCCACCCACATTGGAGAAGGCAGTCTGCTTTATGCAATATATTGATTTACATGTGAATCTCACTCAAAACCACCTTGGCAGAAACACCTAGAATAATGTTTGACCAAATTTCTGGGCACTCTGTGGCCTATTCCAGTTGACAAATGAAATTAACCATCACAGGTTATATCTAAATTTAATTATTTATATTTATGATATTATATTAACAAAATATGTTATAGTTATGTATTTAGCTATGATAATTGTATTTTGGTTAGGCAAAAATAAATAAATAAATCTACCTTATCTTTTACAGATACATAATGTGTGAGATTTCCTATAAATTGTTAAAAAAGGAAAAGATACTGGTAATATTTGAAGATGTTAAAGAGACATGGGGATTTATCATACTATATTTTATAGTTTGTGCATATTTTAAAATTTGACGTTAAAAAACTAAAAAGAGGGAAAGGGAAGAAGAGAGGAAGAGGAAATGGGAGGGAGGAGAGAGTAAGGTATAGGCATCTCACCAGCAGGCCAGTTCTACTTGACAACTCCTCACTTTTCATGCCAGCTACATACAGGAATGGGGACTTGCGGGTTTTCTCTTATGCACTTACCTTTAGTTGAAAATTTTATATTTTTATATGTAATTAAAAAATATTTCCAAAATAATATATACTGCTCTTCAACAGGAAGGGAAAAAACATGGACGAATACCTCAAATATAATTTTCTCTGATGTCATGGATTCCTAGAACCTTTGAATGAAGGAATAAGTTGTGATTTCTTTGATCCATGACACAAAATCTAAGAAAAATACAAATAACATTTTCTCAGCAATGGGTCATTGAGATCATCAGCATCTAATACCCTTGGGAAACAATTGAAAAGGGCTGATGGAATAGATAAACTTAATGTTATAACTAAGTTTATAACATTAAACACATAACTTAAACTTATATTGCTTGTATGTACCGGCATGTTTAGAGCTTGTGAAGGGCATCGGAAACCCCTACAGCTAATTTCAGAATCGATTTCTTTTCACTACTTCAATCAGTCAAGGAAGTTATATTACTCTCTCTCTGGTATTGATGAGAAGAGGCTGAAGTATAGAGGATTCTAAATTGTTCCAGATGCTACTCAGTAGGCAGAATGAACACACACACACACACATTTTTAAAGCTACCTCTAAATAGGTTTCACCAATCCTTAGGCAAATCAGTATTTGAAATCCGAATAAATTCTGACTTACCATATGTAAAATGAAATGTCACAGATGCATAAATTATTCAATGGCATTTTTCATCTCTTCCCTATAAAATTAAATTGAAAAGTGTGATTCAGTGATCAGCGTCCAGGTGCATTAGTTTTCGCCAATGCAGTTATGTTTATTAATCACAGAATGACAAGCTTTACTCCCAGGGCTCGGCCTTCACTCTAAGAGGTTGGTTCATGTCAGTGGGTTTTACATGATAGCATCTGATCCTAAAGGATTTTTAAGTTACCACATGTACTGCCTTCATCTATTCCAGGCAAACATTGTGCAAAAAGGCACCAGCCTCAGTGAGTAAGCTTGTGTAAAGAGAGCATGTGATAAATACCAGCCATCAGCAGGTCTGATAAATCCCTGCTGTTAAGAGTAAGATGCTGACAAGTGGAGTGACCACCCACAGAGGGCTCAATGGGCTAGTGTGTGTGTGTGTGTGTGTGTGTGTGTGTGTGTGTGTGTGTGTGAGAGAGAGAGAGAGAGACAATAGTAACCTCAGCGGTCAGTGTGTTGTCTAAACACACTGCATTTTGCAAGAATTGGCAAGAGGTAAAATGTGGATGAAATTGGAAAGGAATTTTCTGCCTTTCTAACTGTCACTCTAGCCCCTCACCTGAGATGTCACTTGGCTGTGTGTTGATTCATTGGCATCTAAACACAGGTTCAGTATTTAATGCTATAGCCGCTACAGTGCTGTCATTAAGCACTTAGCTTTTCATTGAAAATATTTAATTACAAAAGAAATGTATACACAGGTTCTATGTTTAAAAAGTCCATTTAGATCATCACTCCAATCCTGCCCTCTTTTCCACACAACTGTGATCTGATTGCCATGTGTGTTATCAAACACTTTTCATTTGCCAGTGGATAATTATGCCAAGAAAAAATATATGAAATTAATTGGGGAGGTTGTTTTTATATGTGATTTCCTACTAGGTATATTGTTTTTTCCCCCCACTTTTCATTCAAAAACATATCTTCAACATCTTTTCAAGTTGGATTATATAAGGTTGCCTTCTCTAAGTACATTTAATTCCATGCTATTAAAGCACCTGGGATTCTAAGGCATCTTCTTTTTGGACATTTTGCTCATTTTCTATTTTCTTCTATAAACAATGCTGCAATTAATATTTCATACTTTCATGATTGTTGTTAAAAGCATACAGCAATAATTAGTCTCTTTTGGCAATTGGAGGTGTTTCTGCTGATTTGTAAAGCAAATTCCACCCAAGTGCCTGGTTCTTTCTTGGACCTTTGTATCCAGGCTTTGCCAGATATCTGCCCCATATGGGCTAAAATACTAGCTTCCTGCTTGCAAACCTCCTTGGGGTCCCACACAACAGAGATTCATTTGTACTAACTGACATTCTCCTTTAAAATATAAATGCCCATAGATTCTGTAAGGCAAAGCTGAGAGGAAGGGTGAGGAGCATTACCCACATTAACAAGTTGAGGAAGGTCATTTCAGAAAAAAGAAACCAAGAGACTACCTGGTGAAAGGGCCACCATGCCTGTAGAATTAAGGAGCCACCATGCATCCCAAGTTGCTACAATGCCAGTTTTAACCCATCTGTGGGCATTGCCTGCTGAGTCAGTACAGAATCTGTATTAGCTTTGGGCAGGGATGAAGCACAGGGCATCACAGGTGCAAGGTCTACCTGAGCGTGGACTTTCCATAAATGTTGCTCCCCAGACACCTCACTTTCTCACCCTGTCTCCTACAGCAGAGCACACCTGTGGTCATGCAGTCAGAGTTTGAATTGAATGGGTCTAGTAAACAATCATTTCTTATCAGTCAAGCTAAATAAGCAAACCTCCCAACATCACCTATCTTACAGTTTAGCTGAAAGCATGCAGGTAAACCTTCCTTTTCCTTTTATTCTTTTTTTAAATGCCCCACTTTATAAATAGTTCTGTTCACTTTCACAGTCAGCTTACTACCCTGTATATATAGCAGTGTTCTCAGGTTCACTCACTTCACCGTGATGGAAACATTCTAGCATCGGCTAATATCATGCTCCATAGAAATGCTATCTTGAGGAGATGCCAAAATATTTATCAGCTTCACTGTGCAGAATAATTGTGCAGGTTTTGTTTTAGTTCTTGGCTAGGACTGAGAAGATATAGTTGGAATAAGAGCTGAAATGGGTGCAGAATGTCCCTCCAGGTGGCTGTAGCCACCAGTCCTTAATCCTTGGTCCATGGAAAAGTGTGTGAGGAGAGTCTGGCTGTGTTCTCCACTGTAAGCTCCCTGCCTCTGTTCATTCACCCTTTACCCTCACACCTTCCATTAGCCATTTTGTGGAAAGCAAAGAGGCTGGTGCTGGAGCTTAAGCTTGTTATGGATGGAGAATGAAATATAATGGGGGATGTTTTATTTGGTGAAAAACAGCTATTTTAGCATTAAACAAATGTTATTTTTTAAAATATATTTTTATTTATTTCAGAAAGGAAGAGAGAGAGAGAGAGAGAGAGAGAGAGAGAGAGAGAGAGAGAGAGAGAGAAACATCAGTGATGAGAGAGAATCATTTATCTCCTGCCTCCTGCATGCCCCACATTGGGGATCGAGCCCACAACCTGGGCATGTGCCCTGACCTGGAATGGAACTGTGACCTCCTGGTTCATAAGTTGACGTTCAACAACTGAGCAACACTAGCTGGGCCAAAAAAGGATTTTAGTACAACCTCTGCCATTTACCATTCTTAGCATATGTCTTCCTTTCTTTGAGTTTAGTTTCCTAGTATATAAAATGTTTCCATTTGCTGTTGGGATAAATATAATACTACAGAAGGCCCAGTGCACGAAATTCACGCACAGGTAGGGTCCCTAGTAGCTGCCAGCTGCCGGCCGGGGACTCCCTTTCTTAGCTGCTGGCAAGCCGGGGCCTTACGTCATTCCACGCCACCCCATGGTGGTCAGTGCATGTCATAGCGAGAGATTAAACTTCCTGTTGGTTGAACTCCCAAGGGATCACTTTGCATCTTCGGCTTTTATATATAGAGATATTATGAACATATAGCAAAATGCCTAGCAAACAGTAGTCACTTTACAATATGCCGATACCATCACCAATAGTCATCAGCTAAGGGCTCCTCTGCAGTAAAGAAAAAAGGGGGGGATTGTTTTATTGTGTATATATAGTTCAGACATTTATTTACTACTTAATACTGAGATCTAAGATGTGTTTAATCTAAGTCTCCCTTGTCTCATCTGTAAAACATGAAACCAATATTCATTTGTATATTTTCTTACATGAAATAACCCCCAAATCATTTCTTTCTGTTTCTCTATCAGAGTCTGTATATATCTCAGTCTGCACATACACAAGCACAAGCTCATTCAGTTGTACTCATATGTGGTTATATCTTGTTTCTACTGTGCGGGATCCAGGGAATGTGCTGCAAATTTAAGCTGCTAAATTAACTAGGACGTTACTTGTTTCATGCCAACCATAAAAATTTCTGTAAATATAAAGTGGGTGTTGGTCTGGTGTATTCTAAGAAACCAAGATAATCTTCTCAAGGGAGAGATTATGTTCTTGCTATTAAGCTAGAGATATTTCTAGATGTGTTGAAAAAAAAAAGGTGAGCATAGACATTTCTGCCTGTGGAGTTTTTTTAGACGAGCTGTGAATTCCTCCTGGACGAATGTAAAATGAAAGCTTTTATTGTTCCTGATGATTAGTTTCTCAATATACAACAGGGATATTTACTCAGGAAGCTTAAAAAATGATTGGAAAATAGCATTAATTTAGTGGGTCCAGAAAAAACATATTTATATACATACATAAATTCTAGCAAAATAGTAATCTTCATACTATCAGTATACATTTGGAATACTTTTAAGTGCTTTCTATAAACATTTTTCTCCCTATATAAGCCATGTAAATACTTAGACTCTGGCTACCCTGCCATTGCAGGCTAATGGAAGGTATGAGGGTAAAGGGTGGAGTTTCTATTTCCAGGGTGTTTGGGGACTGGCTTTTACCCAGGTGACCACATTTCTGTGCTTGGTGGGGACTTCATGTTCAGTTTGATCTCCTCAGTGTGTATCATGGACAATAACTGGTCCTCAAAGTGGTGCATGTGTTTGAAGTGCACAGAAAGGACATCGCTTGCATTATTTACAGACTCGACACTGCAGGGGCTTACAGAGCTGTTTTCTAGCAAAGCATGGTGCAGTCTCCCAGAGAGACTCAGTCATTGTCGCTACCAAGTTGATGTTTCAGAGCGCCTTTCTTAGATGTTGTGTTCATGGATAGTACTGGGTTGGGAAATGAAAAACGTGAAGTCACTGTATGCGGAGAGCTTGTTTCTCACATAGTTCTTCTTGTCCACTTAGTGGTGTTACCAGTTCTCAGCCAGGTGGCAAGGCATAGTGGTAAGAGAACACCAGTCTCCGTCCAGAGGCCCAGAACTGGTACTAGTCCCACGTGTGACCTTGGGAACCTCTCTAAACTGTACCTGCTTTCCCTTTTGTGCAAAATGAAGAGGTTGTGTTGGATGGCCTGAGATCCCCTCTGGTTCTGCCATGTCCATGGCCAATTTGAAATGATTATCAGGATTCCTTGGATTGCAGGTGCTCAAAAGAAGGGAAAAGTTCTTTATATAAATTGGTTGTACAACTGGTTGACTTAGTTAGTGGATTCCATGAGTCATTCTCATGATTCTCAATTTTAAGTCATTTCGTTTAGTGTTGCCATATGCCCCATTTCATCAAGTTGGCATTTAAAACAAAGTCACTTTCCATTTATTGTTGAAATGAAATGGCATGTACTTCCATCCTGCTTCTTGCAAGAAAAGTTTTCCTCCACCCCTCTAGGATTGCCTTATGACAGTCCCCTAATTCCAAGGTCCACTTAACTTAGGTTAAGGGGAACAACCTGCTTAGTCAGCCATGGAGCCCAATTCTTTCTAAATGTTGATGTTCTGTCTCCTGAACAAGATCATTGTTAAATATGAGTACACTGGGTCTAAGAAGATTTTAAGTATTATCTCTACACTGTACCCAGAACTAGCCCCCGTTTATCGCCCCAAGGCTTATTCTATTTCTTGTTGCATTAAGTCAAGTGTTATTATAACAATGCAGTTTTCCCTTGAAAACAAAGGCATATAGTACCTATAATCCAAAAAAGTAAACTATTTAAATTCTTCTCATGAGCACAAATGAGGACTCCCCAGCTTCAGGGTCAATAAGACCAGCCTCGGCTACAAGAAGACCTAGAGTTCTAGCTCTGCACTGGTCACTGCATGGAGTAACTACTGTGGAAAAGGGAAGAGACAACTCTACAGAAAGGTGTGGCTTCTAAGGTGATTTTTACAGAATGAATTGGAGCTTGACAGGAGGAAAGAGCATTCTAGGCAGAATGAACAGAACAAGCAAAAGAAGGCTTGTAGACATCAGCTTGCCAGAGCTGGGCAAGTGTCGTGGACAATGGGAGGGCTTAAGCTAGAAAATGACATTAGGCTGGATCGTGCACCTCTGTTTGAGGCCTGAACTGTACCCTTCATGAATAAGCCCACAGTAAGTTTTTAATGATTTTAAGAAAAGAATTGACATGGACACATTTGATCTTGATATAATCTTGGCGATAATAGCGCAGCTTCTATTTGAAGTATAGTTTCCGTTTTTAGGGAATTTGCTGGATAATAACAAGTTAATGTTTAATTATGTAAATACTAATGATTTTTACTAACTTTTGATATTTTAATATTTGTTACGTTCTTACAGTGTGCCAGACTCTATCCTCAGCCCTATTGAATTCATAATCTCACTTAGTCCTCCCAGGAGATGCATGAAAAAATCCTGTAATTTTCCCCTATTTTATATTGGAGAGAGATTGTGTAAATTGGCCGAGTTCATATGGTATGTAAGAGCCTGAATTTTAACTCAGGCAATTTGATCCTACATTTTAACCACCTGGGTAGTGGTTTGTAATCTGTATGCATACTAGAATCATGAAGGGGACTTAAAAACAAAACACACAGATACCCAGAATTCTCGGTTAAATAATAATTCCTGGAGGAATTCTCTTGGCATTCTTTTATTTTATTAGTTTTTAAAAGTATGTTTTTATTGATTTTAGAGAGAGGAATGGAGGAGAGAAACAATGTTCTGCTGCCTCCCGCATGCCCCACACTGGGGATTGAGCTGCATCCCAGGCATGTGGGAACCGGTGACCTTTCAGTGCATGGGATGATGCTCCACCAACTGAGCCACACCAGCCAGGGCATCATTCATTTTATTTTAAAAGTTCCTCCCAGTAATCCTAAAGAGCAGACAGGATTTCTATGGGCTGAGCATGACTATATTGTCACCTCAGCATAGACTGAATAGTCATAAACCTCTGTATTCCACCCCAAATCGCAAGATTAAAAAAAGCCTGCTAAATAATAAAATAACAGTTTTATTCTCACAAAGAGAAACTATGGCCTTCATCTTTTTTAAAACTGGCAGAATTAACAAAAGCAGAATCAAAGAAAGTAGAGGTAAAAAGGAAAAGGTGACAGGAGTATCAAGATAAGAAGAGAATAGTTGAATCGGGGTTGTTGAAGTAATAAGACACTATCTACTGATGAGTGGTCGGTAATATCAAAGGCACACTTGCAGAATGTTTCCTTTCCAGTAATTGTACAGACTCCCCTGCCATTAGAGATCGCTTTTCTTCTTGGTAGATTGAAGAGTGCTTTATCCACTAAATGCATCCCAGCAATATTCAGAGCTTAGGTCCAACATAATCATAAGTTGCCTTGTTATTGTGGAGGCAGCAGCCCCATTTAATAACATATTAAATGCATTATTCATTTATGTAACTCAGACCCAGGGACAGCTGCGGGTATGAAAATAGGAGCATTCTGTATTGCAAAAAGCAGGTGTGTGCTTACTTGAGTAAATTAACTGTGTATTTATACACAATTTTCTTCTAAATTTCCAGGACAGGTCTGGTCGGGCTAATGCGATTCCATTTTCATCCAGGAAATGAAATAGTTTCAGAATGGTTTTTAATGAGCGTTTAAAAAAATTACCAAGTCTTCTCTGTGGCAGAATCCCAGGGGGAAGGATCCGTGCTTTGGATTTAAGCAGAACTCCTGTTGCTACAGAATTCAGGAAAGCCTGAGGCAATGATGGGGCAGAGCCCAGACAAACAAAAGGAATGTTCCCTAGATGATGATGACAGTGGCGATGGTGAGCCCATGCCTCTATAGCTGCTTGCCAAGACCGTCACAGGTGTGCTTGGATGCTAAGTGATTAAAAATTATAATCTGCCTTCCATTTGCCTAGTAGTGCCTCACCTCACAAACAGGGAGTTACTGACACACAGTTAAATTCAGTGGGATGCCATATTCACTATGTGACTTTGACAGTTATTTTTTTGCTACCATTGCTGGTACCAGAATGCCACTATGCTCCAGTATCCAAGGAGTGGAGATCTCGGTGAAGGAGCGGGTTTGTTTTTTTTTTTAATGTATTTTATTGATTTTTTACAGAGAGGAAGGGAGAGGGATAGAGAGTTAGAAACATCAATGAGAGAGAAACATCGATCAGCTGCCTCCTGCACACCCCCCAACTGGGGATGTGCCCGCAACCAAGGTACATGCCCTTGACCGGAATCGAACCTGGGACCCTTGAATCCTCAGGCAGACGCTCCATCCACTGAGCCAAACCGGCTAGGGCAGGAGTGGCGGTTTGAGGCTGCCACTTGTGCTAGGTGTGAATCCTTCAGTTGCTGAATTGTAAGGAGAAGCAGGGATTCCAAAGAGAGGGATCTGCACAGCTGGGTTGGTGGGTGAGGTGCCTGAAGGGCTATTTCAATATTTAAAATGGAACCACATCCCAGTGTGGACCTCCTGATGACCAGGCTTGCATATGCAGGGCACACGGATGCTCTCAAGGAGCTTAAAGTTCACAGTCATACACAGGAAGACAGTCCTGCAAGGCATACGTGATTCCTATCAAGTCAATCAGAAGGATTCCTCAAGGAGTTTAGAGGAGGGATGATCTTGCCCCATTTAAAGAATAGGTACAGTGCAGCAGTAAAAAGCAGATGTGTTCCAGAGACAAATTGTCCGGGGTCCTGGCTATGTCATCTTGAGAAAATGAGTTAACTTCTTTGAATCTTAACATCTTCATCCCTATATCAGGAGTAAGAATCCCTTCCTTACTAGGGATATTTTGAAGATGAGTAAGAAAAGTCTTGTTAAGAATTTAGCCCTATGACTAAACTACAATGCAATAAGAACTTTCTAAATCTGAACTTTGTGCTGGCCAGTGTGGCTCAGTTCATTGGGTGTTGTCCCATGCACTGAAAGGTTGCCGGTTTGATTCCCAGGTAGGGCACATGCCCAGGTTGCGGACTCCATCCCCAGTAGGGGATATGCAGGAGGCAGCTGACCAGTGTTCTGCACTCACATCGATATTTCTCTCTCGAGCTCCCTCCCCCTTCCTCTGTTTCTAAAAATAAATATATTTTTTAAATGAACTTCTGACGGGCCAGCATGGCTCATTAGTTGAGAGTTGGCCTATGAACTAGGAGGTCACAGATCAATTCCCATTCGGGGCACATGCCCGTGTTGCAGGCTAGATCCCCAGTATGGGGCATGCAGGAGACAGCCAATCAGTGATTCTCTCTCACCATTAAAGTTTCTATCTCTGTCTCCCTTTCCCATTCTCTCTGAAGTCAATAAAAATATCTATTTTAAAGAAATATGAGCTTCTTACATCTTACTATTTTACTATCACAGTCAGGAAAAGACAGGTGATAAGATGTAACTGAAAGCATGATAGTGATGGAACATACAGGAGGGCACAGAAGCAGAAAGAGCAAAAGAAGATAAATACTTTCAATAGGATTGAAAAGAGAAGTGTGGCTGGAGCAGAATGAGCTGTGGGGGAGACCGTGTCCAGAAAATGAGAATGAAGTTAGCTTGTGGAGGGCTTCTGGCAGAAGCTTATGGCATTTGTGACTTATCCTAAGGACATTTGGAAAACATAAAGGTTGTTAACAGGTCAAATAATAATATTAAATAAAAATAATTGATAACATTATTATTGTTAAATGGAAATAACATTTCACCAGCACTTGCTAATTGCCAGGGTGGTTTTAAGTACTCTGTGTACATTAATCCATTTAACCCACACGACTACCTTACAAGGTAAGTTAAAGATTAATAATTGACCTTGTAGAGACACATAGTGGTCACAGCACTTTCTCACACAGTATTTAATTTGACTTTCTCAACCATGGGCTTAGGTAGTCAATTCTGAGACTCCGAACCTGAGGAAAGGACTTTGGCTAGCTCTGAAGGGGTTGGAAAACAATAGCCTGCGAGCCAAATCCAGCACACTGCCAGTTTTTGTAAATAAAGGTGTTGTTGTTGTTTTTTTAACCCAGCTGTATTCATTCCATGTTCAGTTTCATGCTACAACCAAAGAGTTGAACGCTTGTCACAAAGACCATATAGCCCACAAAGCTAAAGCATGTACTATCTGGCCCTTCATACCTGGTCTGGAAGAGAGGAAGATCTTGGGCTTTGCTTCCAGTTTGAACTCTACCACTAATTGTAGACACTAATCTTGGGTAATCAAATACAGGGTGTCCCCCCAAAATGGATACACACTTTGAATAATTATTCATTGCAATGGGTTACATCTGAAAAGAAAGAAGCATTGATTGAGCTATCAAAAAATATATGTGTATACATTTTTGGAAGGGCATCCTATATATGAGTACATAAAATGGTTACTGTGGACCACCGCACAAAAAAGATGATGAATAGGTAACACTGAACCTGCAAAGCCTTAAAGGTTAATCATCCTGAAACCACAGATTTAATTTATTATGACTCTGATCAATTGTATGGAGTAAACTTATAGGATAATTTATTATATTATTAAAGTGAAAATAAGAAGAAATAAGCAAAAGTGTAGGAAGGATTGACTCAATCTGCATAGTGAAGTCTCCTTAATATGAAGTTTCAGTGATTTAGCCAGTATAACCCCACAGGAAATATTGAATAGAAATGATCAAATTTAGCCAACTTTCTGAACTATGCCATTACTATATCATGCTCTGTAAGATCTAATGTTAAACCATGTCATCATCAATAACAATCTAGTCTTTCTCTGAATGGCAAATTCCCTTGTGATATATATATTACTCATTCTAACCCTTAATTATGTAACCTTTAGAGTATCTCCTAGATTATCCGCATATCTCTTCAACTAGATTATAAACTTAGTGAGGGCAAGGACCATGTCTTCTACTGCTATGCATTTCCCGCAGCGCCGAAGTGAAATGATTTATTGACTGACTAAATGAATGAAAGAACTATATGAAAGTGCTAGTAATAGGTCCAATATGCTGCTATGATGATCCACCTTCCTGTTGGGTGCTTTATAATCCTCAAAGCAACATGAAATGTAGTTATTGATAGCCCTCAGGGCTAGGCAGCAGATTCCGTTTAAAACATTGGGAGTGTGATCTGAATTATAATGAGCTGGATTACAACTTGAGCTCTTCTCCATGTAGGTATAGGAAGGTGGTTTCCAATAACTGCACGGATGGCGTGAGAGAACAGTACACGGCCAAACCACAGAAGTGTCCAGGGAAGGCCCCACGGGGTCTCCGGATCGTCACGGCGGATGGAAAGTTGACAGCCGAGCAAGGGCACAATGTTACTCTCATGGTGCAATTGGAAGAGGTAGGACCGATTCCCCTCTCCCCTCTGCCTTCCAGAGCCAGTGATTTTTTTCCCCAAGAAATCATGGCTTAGTTTATATACATCTTTTGGGGCTTTATTTACATATTTCTAATGTTATTATTTAAATTTTTATTGTATTCTGCTTTTGGTTATTGTTTCTGTGGTTATCATTTCATCTTCTCTGAGACATTTTTTCCATGATTTTCATTGCAGTATTTCCCGCAAGAACTTTGCCAGTTCATACACCACACTGTGTAAGAGGTCAGATTTCAGATTCCCCGTGGAAGTTCAAACAGAAAGTGTTGGCTCAACTGCTCTTATGGACTCACAGGGATGGGATGATCACAGTTGGTTTCGGGGCCAACCGAGGCAGCTGGGACTGACAAGGTCACCTTCCAGCGGGAAGGGAAGCACAGAGAAGCAGTATGATATTCTGTGCTTTTTTCCCCATCCTTGGGTTATTGGACAATATCTAAGTGATACGGGCAAAAAAGCAAGTAGTCTCTAAGGATTAGAAAGGCAAGCTCAGGTTTCTGTTTTATTTCTAAGAACACAGCAGAACCAGGTCTGAAACAAGAACTCACTCCTGGTCAGCTCTAGCCTTTGTACAAATGGAGTGCACCTCCTGGGGCAGAGGCCAGGCTCTTATCTGTACAGCTTTGCTTTCCTTGTAAGATTATCCGGCACCTCAAACTTGGCTGAGTGAAGTGGGAACAGATTGGGGAATCTGCTTCTAAGATATGTAAATGCATGCCTTCTGGGCACAAGAAAGGAAAAAAAAGTAAGTCAGGTCATTCCAGTTGAGTGGGTACAGCTGCAACAGCAGGGAAGCAATCTGCTGCCTTTGCTGTCAGACTGGGCCCCTTGATGCTCTTGTCAACTGGTGCAGAATACCAAGCCCAGAGGCCTGCGCCCACATCAGGAGGCCCTGGGGACCTCATGTCTGACCATAGGGTTCTGTGCTAATGATTCACCAGCTCCTCTTGCAGAAACAACTTCAGTTTCTCTATTGATCTCTAGATTATTTTTTTAATTTATCTTTATTGTTGAATTGTTGAAAGTATTACAGATGTCACCCTGTTTCCAATTGACCCCCTCCACCTGGCTCCTGCCGCCCTCCCAGGCTTCACCTCACTATTGTCTGTGTCCTCAGGTTATGCATATAGGGATATAAATTATTTGGTTAATCTCTTCCCAGCCCCCCCTCCACTTTTCTCTCTGAGATTCCTCAGTCTTTCCCTTGCTTCCATGTCTCTAGATCTATTTTGTTCATCAGTTTTAGCTTTTTTGTTTTCATTAGATTCCATCTCTGGATTATATACGTAAGCATGGACGATGCATGTGATAATCTGTGCAGAATAAAGAGAAGCGGGATGTCCTTGAGTAGCTGGATAGCACTGAAATAACGGCACCAGGACAATTCAGATAGGCCACACTTAGCACTCTCAGTAGTCCGGTTTGTGCATGCTTTCACTGATTGTCACATTTAGATCTCACAGCAGCCCTATATGAGTAGAGATTATCATCATTGTCATTTTATAGATGACCAGCTGAGGCACAGAAAGGAAAAGTAACTTATCTAATACCACAAATCCAGGCTCCATGGTATCTTGCCTGTCCATGGTGTTTCTATGGTGGAAAGAACAATTTTCTGGGAAAGAACTTTATGTGGTTGGTAAGGCTCCCTATAAACGCTTGGCTGCGGACAGGGATTGACAGAGATCAAGGAATAGAAAGAAGAGGTAAAATGATTAGTGTCCAAGCCAGGCTGGTCTATGGCTGCTCCTATATTCTGAGACACTAGTCCATATCTAAACCAAGATTTCCCCCTCATTGTCTGAAAAGGTTCATGCGTGAGATCAGTTTGTTAAAAACTATTTAAGCCAAGAGAGAAGTCAAATCCTCTCTTGAGTTTCCCCCTCTGTGCAAGACCATGCCATCATTGAATGGCTACTATGTATCTGGAACTGTTTGATCTATTTTAAAAATATCAGAAAGCACAGGATATGAAGGCAGCACTCAAAGAGTTTACCATCCAAACTTAATGATGCTATAATATTTTTAAAATTTAATCTAGAACAAAAAGAAACAAAAATCTCTGACATATGTCACTGGTAATACATGGAGTTTCCATGTCCTCCTGAAAATTTCTAAGAGTCAGTTTCTCATTTGAATTTGATGCTCCTCAGTTTACTTTGAATATAATGTCTTATCCATGCCCCCTTACTTCATGCCTATTCTTCCTAACAGTAGGGAGATATGCCATGCTTCTGATGCCCTAAAGAAGAAGGTCCTCCAGTGCCAGAGGGACCAGGAGGTCTCTGCTACCCTCTGCTATGACACTACAGTGTGATTAATACAGAAGTGGGCAGGAGACTCACCTCTCCACGTCGGTATATTTTGTCACTTTGGCACCAATGATTGTGCCTGTGTCTCATGGTTTCTCTTTCTCCTATAAGGCTGTGTCTGTCCATAGGGCTAGGCTGGGCTAGAGGCTGATGCCACCCTCCTTTCTTTGCCCCCAGTGACTTGCATACAAACCCCTCCATGTAGGTTCCATCTCGTGTGCATGCCAACCAAAGCATTAGAAACCTGAGGAGTTACCTGCCCCACCAAATAGTAAGCCTTGTGTGTGTGTGTGTGTGTGTTTATTTGTGCTTTATCAAATATTTCATTAAGTTTTGATTTCAAACCATGTACTTTTCATTCATGAGTATACATATATAGTTCAGTTGGTGGAAATCATGTTTTGGGTTAACTAAGACCTCTGCTATATCAAGTTTTAAATAAAATAAAAAAAACTCACCACATGAAATAGAACATAAATATTTTGTGTCCATTTAAAACAAAATGAAAAACTAAGTTACTACATTTTATTGTAATAATATTTACCCACCCAATAAATTATAAATAATTACTAAGGTAGGGCTCATGCCATTCCTGGTTGCAGCTCTAGCATCTCTGCTCACTGTGCCCCAGAGATTGTTAGGAACTCAATGTGTCTGGGTTTGGATAGGCTTCCAGAGTGGTCACAAAGCCCAACCTTTGAATATAATTTGCTTATAATTTGAATAACATCCAAGAGCTATTAAAGTCTTGGTCTGAAACCTAAATCCCCTCCTTCATTATTTACTAGCTTATGTCCTAAATCTAACAAGACTATCAATGAAAACCTTGCTAAAACCAGAATCAAGAAGAAAACTTGTTATCGACCAGAGATAATCAAAGGCTAAGCACAGAGATGCTAGCTTGTATCTCCATGTACAAAAAGATGTACCCAAGTCAGAATTTTTCAGATTTTCACATGTGCCGGAAGCAGAACCCCTTCCTGCAAATAGCATGTGAGGCCACCCGCCACATCTAAGTGACAAAAGTGACTCCATAACCAACGTCTTCAAATCCCACAACGTGGCTCACCTGGTGGATTACTCCAAGAACCACATAACTATTGAAGTTGATAAAAAGGTGCCTTGTCAGGAACCCCATCCCTGCTGCTTTTACGCTTCTCTCCAATATATTCTAATGAGAGAACCTTCATTAGAAGTCATAGGGTAAAGGAGCCAGCCTTGATTCCATTCGAGACGCAAGAGGAAAACACACACACACACGCGCGCACACACACCACCACCACCACCACCACCACCAATGCATTCACGCATCATTGGTTCTTTAAGGAAAAAGAACAGTTGATCAAGGGACCAACCTAGAGGGGAGAGGTGGAGTTCATAAAACTCTGTCAAAGAAGCTGCTTTCCAATTACCCCTGAATTTCGGGAAGCTGATCAAAAGTGTTTTCTGAGACTCAAGCATTTGGTGAGGAGTGGCATCACTCTGTCTGGAGACTTGCTGAAGATGGATGTCCTCTGGACCACTAATGAGCACTTAATGAGCCTATAGACGTTCAAGGCAATCACTCCGGCTTCCCAGAGAAACCCAATGCAAGGCCCTGAAGGCACAGGATGGATGGTGAAGGGCCTAATTATTCTTAAGAACTCAGCGAAACCGATTTGGAATGCATTCGTTTGAGAGGACTGCTAGGCAGAAGTAGTCTCTGCATGTTAGGGAAGATAATTAAATACATTTTAAACAGCCATAAGAATAAAGAGATGCAATTCGCTGCATAATTTAAGACTTTTAAATTAAATCTGAGGCGAGAGACCAAAATGAAGACTTTGATCTGTATCTCATTGTTTTAATACTTTCATTTACATACAAAGCCTGAAACTTAATAAGGAGAATTCATGAGTATTGCTTCTGTGAGATTTAACTTCAAGGCGTGAGGTTGTGTCCTCGTTTGATGGATTTCAGTGATCGGTAGCTCCACATACATTGACAGATGTATGGCAGCATGGGAGTGACCATAACGTAATAACGCTTCATAAATATTGCAGGGCGCTGCCAGCCCTCCGATGGTAGGGAAGATGACTCCCGCTGAAATTTTCTGTGAGACGCTCTTTGGTTGAAATCCTGAAAGAATGTGACCTACTTTTTCATCTGAAGAAGAATTGGGGCTGTTAGCGATAGCACAAAGAGGTAGCAGGCAATGTGATGTCTAGGCAGGTGTGAATGTCTCAGCCAGCCCAGATCTGAGCGAGAAACCTCAGCTCTTTTCTCCTTCCACACAAAGGAGCAAGAGCTGATTTCAACGAGCCATGGGGATTCAGAGACTTTCTCATGTATTATTCCTTACTCCATTCAGCTTTATTCTCTTTGACTCTAGAAAGGTAATTGAGCCTCTTCCTTTCTTCTTTCTTGTTGCTGCCATTTAAAAAGGAAGGACGGAAATGAGACAGGCAATATAGGTTGTCTTTAGTCAGAGGCCTAGTGTCTGAAGTTCAGGTTGGATTGGTTCGAACTCTTTCTAAGATTCCACTTCCCTCTCCCCTTAATACTGGTCCACAGCCATTGGTGCGTTGCTATTCTCTAGGGTTTCAGGGACTAGATGTTTGCAAAGAACTTCAGTCTGCCTTGACAAGCAAAGAGAAAACCTGTCTCATTACTGGGAGTTTTAGTTCAGTGACAGCATAAAATAAAACAGTACAGTGATCTCAGTGTTACTGTGGTGGTGATGATGGTACATTCTCATTGGTTAATATGGTATACACTAATCTGTTAATGTAATCTCTGGGTGATAAGATTATGGGTGATTTGAATTTTTACCCCTCATTTTATTTATTGTTTACATTTTCTCAGTGAGACACCATGCCTTTTCTCTTTATTTTTATTTTCTAATAAGACTAACATATTTCTATTATATATTTTACTGCCAAAAAAATTCATTACATAGGTATATTCCTAAAGAAATTTTCCTTCTGCTCTTGTGTTTACGGTGTAAATTTTGTTCTATTGCACAATTTGCTCTATTACATACCATACTGTTTTACTTTTAGAGTGATTTTTTTACAGTCATTCAAAAGCATTTGTAAGAGTTAAGTTATTTGGCAGTGCCGTAGTTTTCCTGCCAAAGCCTGCTGAGGTGATTTCTAAAGCTACCATGCAAAGGTATCGGTATAGCAATGTCCTTTATCACCTGAAAACTGTTTCCAAAACACAAGTGGCCAAGGTCCTGACCTCGCTACACCACGATGTCTAGATGGAGTGCAGAGGCTTTGGATCATAGTCATTTATCTGCTTACACAAGCCAAGTGTTCCTCCTGCCGTATGGCAAGCATTCTGTTCCATTCTAAGCCAGGCACCAAGTGCAGAAGACACAAAAGGGAACTTATGAAGCTTGCTGTGCATTCAAACACAGGGTGCTATGGCTTATTTGCAAGTGAAGATTTAAATTATTTTGATGTTCCAATGGGAAGTTCTTGATATGGAGAGCTAGGCAAGTCCCAAGGATCAGAGTCCTCAAAGAAGAGCGCAGCCATCTGCATTTCATCAGAGAAAAGGTGACATAGCATGTATCCAATCAAATGATTGGGTGGGTCCTTAGTCTGGTCTCCCTGGCTTTGTCACACCTGAGGTCTCTGGTGAGATCATAAAACCTATGCACTGCCCTCCTCACCTTTGTGAATGTTCTCCCTCCAGTTCAGGGCATCCAAGTTCTGGGCACTTGGAGAGACACCTGTGCTATAAAGCCATCTCTGAATAGGGAAGAGGAGGCGCTGACTCTGTATTCCGCAATGATGAGATATCTAGATATCTTGATACTGTTTTCCAGGGCTCGGTTTTAAAAAGGAAAAGAAGCTCATAGGGCATGATTTGAACCAGACATCCAAGAAAGACTCTCTCCCAGCGGATTTAGTGAGGCAGCCCCAGCTTTCAGCAAGAGTTGTGCCTTCTGGAAGGGATACTAAAGAGGACCAGCATGAGAACATGCGTGTTCAACTTCCTTTTATCATAGACTGATGTGCCTGTACCAGAAGGACTCAGTTTACTGTTATAAAATAGCAGGTCCAGGACAGATACAGTATTTGATTCCTGTATAGACTTATCTCACTCTTTGTTGAACATATGCCAACCGGGATCTTTGCAGGCACACCTTACACTTCCATGGTCATCTGTAGAACCTGGCATCTTACACTGGGCTCCTCTTCCATCATTACTTAATGAAGAATTTGATGCATGTTGGCATTCCTCTAAACTTCGAAAGGGTTTCAGTTACTGCAGCTTACAAAAGCTGTCTGGTTTCACATGTGAGTGTCTCCATTCTTCAGCACCCACCTGGGAAGGAGCACAATAGAATAGTAGACAGTCTTCTGTGAACAAGTAGTAGGCATGGTGAATTTGGAGTTAAGAACAGCTTGATTCAACCTCATCTTGTGATGCCATGCAAATCTTAGCCATCTTTTAAGTCTGACTCATTTAGGGTTGAAGATTAAATGAGATATTATATATACAGAAGTTATTATTTCTGGCTCAGGGTTTCAAGAAATGTTCTCTATTCTCCCTTAATGACCATCAGGAGATGTTGTAGAACAATCTTACTTGCACACTTTATGAAATAAGTCACATGGCAGAGTTTGGATTGAATAGCACAAGTTAGATAGCACTTCTCTCCATATGCTCATGTCCACAGGCTGGTGGGATGTTTTGTTTGACGGCCAGGATACATTGTACCTTAGTTGTCTCCTTTCCTGCTTCTGGTCAAGACCTCGCTAACCTGATTCTACACCTACTAACCTCAGTCTACCCCTACTAACCTCAGTCTATACCTACTAACCTCAGTCTACACCTACGAACCCAGGGGTGGGCAAACTTTTTGACTCAAGGGCCACAATGGGTTCTTAAACTGGACCGGAGGGCCGGAACAAAAGCATGGATGGAGTGTTTGTGTGAACTAATATAAATTCAAAGTAAACATCATAACATAAAAGGGTAAGGTCTTTTTTTTTCAATAGTTTTATTCAGTTCAAACGGGCTGGATTCGGCCCGCGGGCCGTAGTTTGCCCACAGCTGTACTAACCTCAGTCCACTCCTACCTTAAGAAGGGTTGCTCAAGCCAGTGGTGGGCTACTTTCATTTCATGCTCTTTCCCCCTCCCACAACCTAAATATCTTTAGCCTTGAGAGTGAAATATCTGATTTTTGTTTCTGTCATTCAATGCTCTTAATGATATTTTGAATCTTACTTGTGTTCCAAAGAGCATTGGAATAACAACCAAAATCCAATATCAAAGTTGGCTGTATCTTGTCATCAATCTAACCTATATCTGTGTTACCTTCCAATTAGTTCTCATATACTTAACCAAGATTTACATGTTTACAGTGATAGTAGAGACCAAATAGTGTGTGTGTTGTTTTATTTACTGTTTCTTGTGCTATGTAATACTCTACCCCCTATTAAATCTGGTGAAATCTTTTCTTCCCCTCATTTGTTCCCCCTCTCTCTTAACCCTGCTGCTCTCCCTGCCCCTCACCTCACTGCACCCTCAGCCAGAGTTAACAGGCTGGGTTATATCTGCTGGCACCTTCCCCTGTACAAACACCCATAGGCTTTTAGTACTTACAATGGTGCACAAAAATAGATTTTACTATAGTCACTCCTCAACAGTGTACTTATTTTGCATAAACTTTAAGGACGCCTGAGTCAGGCCCACGCTGAGGTTCTGCAGAGACCAGGCTCTGACATATGAGCCCGGTGTCTACCTGCCCCAGGTCCCTAACACAATTGGGAGCATCTGGGAGTCTCATTCTGGTCTGAAGCTGTCCCTGTTGAGTCACTGCCTCATTTGTTTTCCCATTTTTCTCTGAGCCACGTTACAGGAACTGATAGGTTCACACACCTTTCCTTCCTCAGGCTAATCTTGGCTTCACTGAGGCCATTTGATGTATTTGTTTTTCTATCACAGAGTCAGTGTTGCCCTTGGAGAATCCCCATATGGGTTTCCTTTGGCTTTTGTGCCTTTCTCTGGCATTTCTTTTGAGCTAGTATTCTCAGTTCTGTATCTATATTAGGGCATGTGACTGAATGGCGTTCAGGCTTAAGAATTGTATATGATAGTTTAGGTATTTGCCAGCCTAGGTCCTGTTTCAGGAATGATGACTTGTGAATTATTAGCTTAAAGCTACTCAGTTATACACAAGATTTTCCCAGCTGCTCATTCCGAATACCATGTTCTCTATCTCCTCTATGGCTTGAGCATAATAAGTGCTTCACCGGGGGGGGGGGGGGGGAGGCGGGGGGGGGGACATAAGAATGGTGTATGGAGGGAGCATTTGAGATCTTGCTTCCTGGCAATTGTCAGCAGCTTGGCTCAGTTAAACTCTTATAAAAATTCTCAAAAAAGAAAAAGAACGTTGTGTAGACCTCCTGACAGCCCATCCTTCTACTTGTAAACAGAAGTGTTGTCAGGGGGGAAACAGGTAGCGCCAGGAATAGAGACTAACAAGAAAAGAAGAAAGGGATGCCCTGCCTTTGCCATCACCTTCCGCTCACTCTGAAAGGGATCTCAAGTACCATTCAATCAAAGAAGCTCAACAAGGGCTGAGCTGCATGGGTAGCGTTAAACCACAGATCATCCTAAACCCTTTCTTTCTCTCTAGCTGAGGGGCTTTAAGCATCTTACTTAGCCCGTCTGTGACCCTATTCTTCTGGAATATCAAATAGGAATGGCACCTGTCCTCACTGTCTCCCAGGATTCCTAACAGCCAAATGAGGTAATACATAAGAAGGCACTTTGGTGAACAAACATTAGAGATGCACCATATCCAATTTTTCTTCAGCGAAAAAGAACCCTCTGTGGGCCCTGTATTAGCCACTGAGGATACGGTCATGAAGGACACACCTCGGCCCTTAGAAGTTTACACGAACTGCCCTCATCTTACCTAGCAGCTCGTTTTCCTAGACCAGTGAGCATGGATCCTGGAACTTTTGTTTGTGCTTATGTACCAGTCGCCAACAATGGGTTCAGATCTTCCTGCCTGACTTTATTAATGCACCCTTAGCACTGGGCATCTGAAAACGTCCTGGGAAAACTTTAGCATCCCACCAAAATAAAATAAGGACAGTGTCAGCTTGTCCTGGACTATATGTTCATCTTCAGAATTCCATCCCACGAAAAACTAATGTTGAAGAATCTGAACCGAAGGGCCCCAACCCTTGGTGCATCCAAGCATCAGTTATAGACCTTCTCAGACCACAGCAGGGCCTGGCATCTTCCCCAGAGGTCCTGACCAGGAGGTGGGTCTGGGATGGTAGCTGGACATCAGCGTTTTTCCTTTAATTTTTGTAAGAGAGGCTGATATCAAAGGTTGAGATTCCCTGATTTCAAAACTAATAAACCATGGGAGTTAATTTTGCCAGGAAGGTGCATATAATTTCCTGTTGCAACTCATATTTCAGTGCACCATCATCTGCCCTGAGCTCCCTTAATTGGATTCCCAGAAATCGCCTCTTTCTAATTTAGCCTCTGTACTGTAGCCAGAGTGATATTTTTGAATTAAAAAATATCATGACATTATCCCCCAAGCCCCTGCTTAAAACACTTGAATGGCTTCCCAGCTCTTAGGAAAAAGATCAAAATCAGAAACTTGACCCATAAGTCCTAACATGTTACTTTCTCCCCTCCAGTCTCATTTCATAACATGGTCCTATTGTGTCTGTATCTCCAGCCTCCTCCAACGATGCCACCCACTCCTGCCACGGGGCCCTTGCATGTCCATTTCCTCTGTCCTCATTGCCTGGACGCCTTGCCTCCATCACATTCACTCACGCCCTTGTTTGATTCGTATATTCCTTTGCTTTAAGCTTCCTCAGCTCAAATATCACTTCTTCTGGGAAAGAAGCTTTCTCTACGTTCTTAATCAGATCAGGTCTTCAGTATGCCACCTCTCGCTATTGTATAGGTTTATAACGTTAGGCCCTCTCCTTCATATGACCCCCTACAATGTCTTTATGTTTACTTTTGAGATTATTTATTTAAAGGCCATTTGTCTCACTAGTAGTCTGTATGCTCATGAAACCCCGGACCGAATCTGTTTGGTTTGTTTGGTCATATCTATTGTTCTCATGTAGGGCAAGACACAAGATAAACACTCAATAAATATCTGTCAGTTGTGTGGTTAGATGGATGGTTGTTTGGATAGTTGGATGGTTGGTTGGTTGGGTGGGTGGGTGGGTGAGTGGGTGGATGGATGGATGGGCAGACAGTCATTTAAAGCCAGGCCAGCTTGCCTAATCAAATGGTGACCTAGGACTTTGGCACCATTTCTTAATCTCAAAAACCTTAGCCCTGCCCTAACTGGTTTGGCATAGTGGATTGAGCATCGGTCTGCGGACTAAAGGGTTCCAGGTTCGATTCCGGTCAGGGGCATGTACCTTGGTTGCAGGCACATCCCCGGTGGGGGGTGTGCAGGAGGCAGCTGATCAATGTTTCTCTCTGATGTTTCTAACTCTCTACCCCTCTCCCTTCTTCTCTGTAAAAAAATCAATAATATGTATATATATATATATATATATATATATATATATATATATATATATATATATATATATATATATATATATAAAACACCTTAGGCCTGTTTCTTAATCTCTGAAAGGAGTTAGCATCCCTGCCTCAGATTATAATTACAGCCCAAGGAATTCAGAAGCTGATGTGA
Organism: Myotis daubentonii; assembly: GCF_963259705.1. NCBI lineage: Eukaryota > Metazoa > Chordata > Mammalia > Chiroptera > Vespertilionidae > Myotis > Myotis daubentonii. The sequence goes on along the minus strand of NC_081852.1, from coordinate 50,262,619 downwards.
TGTCAGGTGAGCCCAGAGTCCTGGAGTTAAAATGGTATTGGGCTTACAGAGCCCTTAAGAGCCCCTGAAGGCAAAGGCATGTGATCCATGGAACAACACTTGAGTGGGCAAAGCGACAACAGCTTCCGTCAACTGTCAGACTAGACCCCTTGAGGCTCTTGCATCCTAGTGTGGAGTACGAAGCCCAGAGGCCTGTGCCCACATCAGGAGGCCCAGATCTCACAAATGCTGATGCCCTGAAGTCTACTCTGTCCCCACAAAGAATCATCTCTCTCTCTCCCTCTCTCCTTCCTCCCCTCTATGTCTTCACTCCCTCCCATCCTCCCTCCCTTCCTCCCCTCTCTCTCAGAAACTGTATTGCTTGTTTTATTACATGGGTAACTCTAACTATCCCTGCTATCTCCCTGTCCCAAATAATGTGAGTAGATTTAAAGGTGGGCTCTTCTAGGGTTGGCTGGCAGCGACTCTGTTGAAAATTCAGAAAACATGGGAGTGAAAACTGACCAGAAAAAAGAATGAGAAATAGATCAGTCCACGTTGGTTGTCCAAATGAAGGACAAGTCAGCAAGAATGGTTGACATTTATATTTATTAGTGATGGGAATCCAAGTCATTGAACAATGTCTAGGCTTGTAGATATTTGTTCTGCAGTTGGGAATGGAGTTTCTTTCCCACCCTAGGGAAGAATACTTGCCCATGTCCTTACTGAGAGCTGTGGTGTGTCCCCCTCACAATGCCTGGCCTGGCATAGATCAGAAGAGCAGGTCCCATAGATTCATAGGATTTGAACTGCTTTTCCTTTTGCTGTGATTTAATCTTTTAAATGTCAGCATTTTCAACTTGGCCTTTTCAAAATATGATACCATATGAACCTCACTTAATCGAAAATACATTTCTAGTTCAAAGGGTCTCTCTTCCCCATGAAAATGGGAAAAGCTAACAAAACAAACAAATAAAAGTGTATTAAAGTATAGACCTTATGTTTTCCTGCCCACCTGCAGAAAATTTAGCACCCTGTGATTGTAAATAAGCATTAAAAGGGCATTGCAGGTCTTCTACAGTTGCATTGTTTTTATCGTCATTTGTTTCAGTATATAATTTTACACATCACTAATTACTCCCATTTCTATTATAAAAGTGGGTTGAGTTAAGACAGGAAGGTATTATGCCCATCTCATAGACCAAAGGAGGTAGAATGACAGACAGGAAATCATCTCGCTTGTGAAAGCCATGCTAAGATTGAAGCCTGGAGGAGCTGTCAATTCTTTAGCCACAGATAATGAATGAAATGCAACCCAGAGAGATGGGTTCAAATCTCAAGACTGGTGCTAACTAGAGTTGTTAACTTTGAGCAAGTGATTAAACCTTTCTTGACTGTAGTTTCTTCATCTGTAAGCTAGCTGAACAAAGCCTGCTTTTCTCTCCAGACTAAGATTCTGTGAAGAATGAGATCATTTTGATAGTAAACAATGCTGCAGTATAAAAAAATTAACCATCATTATCTTAAATAATAATAGATCTGCACTATCCGGTTTGGCTCAGTGGTCAAATTGTTGGCCCTTGGACCAAAGGGTTTTGGGTTGGATTCCCAATCAAGGGCATGTGTCTTGGTTGCAGGCTCTATCCCTGGCCCTTGTTGGGACCTCATTCAGGAGGCAATCAATTGGTGTGTCTCTCTCACATCAATGTGTGTGTGTGTGTGTGTTCTCTCTCTCTCTCTCTCTCTCTCTCTCTCTCTCTCTCTCTCTCTCTCTTTCTCTCTCTCTTTGAAAACACCTGAATGTCTCTCTCTCTCCCCCCCCCCTTCCACTCTCTCTAAACATCAATGGAAAAAATAGCCTCAGGTGAATAATAATAATAATAATAACAAGGCTGAGCCTAATGTCATATCAGGTTTAAGGCAAGGTGTCTCCTATCCTTTTCCCAGCATGGTCAGGGAACCAGAAATAAAGCAGGGGACTCAGGGATCCAAGCACATGGGAAGTGTTCTGTGACAGTGTCAGGTAGGCGGCATATTTAAAACTGTGCACACTTTTTTTATTCACATGGATGGTAAGCCTATAGGCCAGTGATGGCGAACCTTTTGAGCTCGGCGTGTCAGCATTTTGAAAAACCCTAACTTAACTCTGGTGCTGTGTCACATATAGAAATTTTTTGATATTTGCAACCATAGTAAAACAAAGACTTATATTTTTGATATTTATTTTATATATTTAAATGCCATTTAACAAAGAAAAATCAACCAAAAAAATGAGTTCATGCTATAGGCAAAGCCTCCAGAGGAATTGGCTATCAAATTGGAGTTGATGATCAGACACTTAAGTTTTCAAACCTGGAAACTTTTGGGCCACAATGGGTTCTTAAACTGGACCGGAGGGCTGGAACAAAAGCATGGATGGAGTGTTTGTGTGAACTAATATAAATTCAAAGTAAACATCATTACATAAAAGGGTACGGTCTTTTTTTTTAGTTTTATTCATTTCAAACGGGCCGGATCCGGCCCGCGGGCCGTAGTTTGCCCACAGCTGCACTAGGCTATTGCAGATTGTCACAGGGATTCTGTCACCCACAGACATATCCTCCCAGCTCCTGGAGGGAGCCAGGGTTGCCATTGTTCCCGAGCCAGCAACCAGGACAAGCCCCAGCCCCCAAGCTAAGCACCCTCGTACAGACTCCATTTCTTCTGATGTTGGGCTGTTTTTTAGGGCGACGTTCAGAGGACGTTCATCCAAGTGGACTTCGGTGATGGCATCGCAGTGTCGTATGTCAACCTCAGCTCCATGGAAGACGGGATCAAACACGTTTATCACAATGTGGGAATTTTCCGAGTGACCGTGCGGGTGGACAACAGTCTCGGGTCTGACAGCGCCGTCCTGTACTTACATGTAACTTGTATGTTATTACTGTTGTTGATTTATGACATCATTTAAATATTGTGCCCTTTTAAAATGTGATCTAAAATTTCATACCTAGAGGAAGCTTACTAGTTAGTTACATTGTAGCAGGAGGGGAAAGGAGAATAAGAGAGCCAAGTGGGGAGGAGGTAAGAAGGAAATCAGGGAGTGGAATCTGAATAATCTTGGACTCGGCTTTGCTTCAGATTTTTTCATTGCCCTTACTGGGTCTCATTGAGGTACCTGAGCACCCGAAATACAATCCCTATGTCTGGGGGTTTGGCTTGAGAAACTTGCTAAGCTATTTGATTGAATATGGTTGTTGCTTTTTGTCAGAAATGTTTGAAAACACATGCATGGCTCAATCTAATGCATTGATAATTAGCATCAGTAAAGGAATTTCTCCCCATTTGATTATTCTTCTCCTACATTATATCTCACTATTAATATTCTTTTAGAGTTTTGCTCTCTTTTAAATATTTTTTTGTTTTGTGCTTTTCATCACCACTTATCCCCCCTATTCCCTTGTCCACCTCCACCCACAACCCCCCCCTACAATTACCACACTGTTGTCCATGAGTTCTCTCTCTCTTTTATTTAATATTTTGCTCCTTTTTAAAAAGTGCGTTCCCTGGTCTGGGGATGATTTGTTGTTAGGGAGAAGGTGGTATAGAGGGAAAGAGTGTAAACAATGATAAGGAAAGTACACTAGGAAACAGCTCCAAGAAACGTTAATGCTCTTGCCCATTGCGGGATCTAAGGGTGCGCTAAGTCTGATGAGTCCATGACAGCTCCTCAGTCGTGTTGAGTAATAACGGTGCCATGAATGCCTTTTATAGTAGGTTTGTCAATGTCCCCGCAGAGGTAAAGGACTTGTTTAAGTTCCTAGAGAAAGAGTTTACTTTAAAATGACTGTAGCTCTTTTATATGAATGGCCTTGTTCAAGTGAATTCCAAGTTGTAGGCCAAGAGTATTAAGGCCAGGCAATATCCCATGCCTCTCACCTGCCCTTTGCCCATTGAACCAAACTGAGTGCAGAATGTACTGACTGAAGTGTTTTAAGCTGCTGTGGTCCAGGGGAGGACACACTGTTTAGGGTCCCCAGAAGATCGCTGGGCTCCTGAAGAATCCTGGTCTATCAGTGACTCTCCTTCTGTCTCTCTGGAACCTCATGACAGAGGAACTTCGAAGAGACACTCCACCTTCTTTCGGTTTAAACAAAGTTTTGCAAGGTTCCCAGGTTGCCAACTCCACCTCCCTCTTTTCATTTAAAAATGTTTAATTCTTAGGGTGCGCCAGGCTTTGTGCTAGTCAGGCTCTTTATGTGTGCAAGCTCAGTCCTCAAAGCAACCCTGTGAAGCAGGCACTATTGGAAACCCTACTTTCAAAGGACAGTGGGGTCCCAAGAGTTTAAAAAATCTATTTGAATTTGTAGACCTACCATGCCGCAGAGCCGGATTTCAGACTCGGGCCTACCCGCCTCAAATCCCAGCTCTTGATCGTGAAGGTTATTGTCACTGCCAACAGCAGCTCGGGGTTAGAGGAACTAAGTCTCCATCAGCCTTTCTCCTCCTTCCACGTGTTTGCAGATTGTCCTGAAGGAGCATGCGTATTGAAGTTAGGAGCAGTGCATTGCTAGTCAGTGACGTAGGTTCAAGACCCACTTCAGGGCTCCCTTCCTGCTGACTGCCGTTCCTCAGCTGTCTGCTCAGACTTTCTGCAGTTGCCTCTGACCAACAAATAATCTCAAGTGATGATATCATAGGAATGATCATAAAATTTTAAAAAATGCAACGCAAGCATTGGTTGTTAAGATAACTTGCAACCAAGTGACAACACATTTGCTGAAGATGCTTGTCTTCCTAGCCACCTATCACTGTCCACAGTTCCGTAAGGGGGGTTTTTGTTAGAAAGCTATTCTCCTTAACAATTACAGTAGCTTTATTCCACATCCCATATATGGATGAAACAGCTACTGTACTCTAACCACGTGTAAATACTGATATAAAATTCAGCAGTAGCTTTGTGTCTCCTGGTCTCTGACAGAGTCATCCACAGCTCTTTCTCCCTTTGCCCCGTGGATTCTTTCTCCCCATAGAAATGGTATAAATGCTCATATCCCTGAGGGGTCCCTCCAGGCCCCAGCCCTCTCCCAGGTTTATTAAATCCTGGCAGGGAAACAGCGCAGAGCTGGCCTCTGCTAAAGACCCAAAGTTGCTGAAGCCACAAGTGCTCAGCGAAATGAGCTCCTGTTCACTTGCATTTTATTTGGTCTCATTAGCCTAGTTGAGCCACTAAATGATCTGACCTTAACCTTGGTGGAAGGTGATCTGTAATGGAAAGTTTTGTTTTCTGGTTTTAATTTTGTTAAACTCACTTTGGATTAAGAGGTTGGGTTAGCATGCCTCATACAATGGAACCCCTTTCTAAACCCGGCCTTGGGGACAAAAATTAACTCTTTTGCACTAACTGTATTAAAGAGGGTTATTTTACAACTTTCACTAATTCACATCCATCCAAAACCCACATCAGGAGTGTTTTCAGCATGTTCTTGAGCGCCTCTCTCCTGAACGCCACAGGGTGTGTTACTCTTCTCCCCACCTCTCTACCCTGATACCCTGGCAGGCAGCACGGGCCTTTCAAGTGGAGGAAACACGGATCGGAGATGTTCTGTGACTTTGACCTCTTTAATGATAATAGGAAATCAAAACAAGACCATCATTGACTCGTATTCCTAAAATCTCAAACTGGCAATTTTCAGTGTCACAGTGCCAGGGTTGGGTAGGGGTGGGCATTTAGAAGAAAAAAAAATACAAAAACTGAGCCTGAACTGAGTGGGAGGTGCAGTGGCTGAACTCCTGGCTCCTGAACTCCTGGCCCAGTCACTCCTTTCCTCTGAGCAGTTTGTTTCTGGAAGGTTCTGTGGAGCCTCATCTGTTGCGCCCTGTCCACTAGCAAAGCTTGAGTGTCAGTGATCACAGAGGAACATATACACTTGGACTTAGTCGCAGTGGTTCTCAACTTGTGGGTCGCGACCCCTTTGAGGGTCGAACAACCCTTTCACAGGGGTTGCCTAAGACCATCGGAAAACACACATATAATTACATATTGTTTTTGTGATTCACCACTATGCTTTAATTATGTTCAATTTGTAACAGTGAAATTGGGGGTCACCACAACATGAAGAACTGTATTAAAGGGTCGCGGCATTAGGAAGGTTGAGAACCACTGACTTAATGGGTTCACAGCAGCAACTCGGCTCTGCCTGCCAGGCCTACCCTCTGCCCTCTCACCCAACTCCCTTCCCTCAGCCTTGGACTCTGCCTCCCTCCACCTGGGGACTCTCCCCCCATTGCCCATCTAGAACACACACACACACATACACCCACGTTCCAGATCAGAAAGGTGATTTGATTTCAAATCAGAGGCTTTTCAGTAGGGGTTTGCAAAGGCCATGAGAAACTAAGGGAAACTAAGGTTGCTAGGCATGGGGGTGGGTGGGCTGGGTAATCAGTTGAAGCCTTAAATGCCTGAACCCCTTGGGGAGAGTATTCACTGTGCTCTGCTTATTTACAATCTAATGAGACCCCTCCCCTGAGGTGCAGCCAGGGTTGCCTTGGATGGGACAGAGCATTTAGAGGACATGCAGGGTTCTGCTCAGAACTCTGCCCTAGCTCAGCCAGTCTTGCAGAGGAAAAAAATAATCACAGAAAAATGCAAATTTGCAGAATGGAAGGTAAAAGAAATGAAGTGGATTTCCTAGTCCTTCCCACACCTCTCTCTTCAGCTGGTGCCTTACAAAGGTGCCCTTGCAGGTGCCCCTCTGCCCCATCTTAGTGATCCTGTGTAGCTTTGCCACTTTTCCCCAGAGCATGATATTGGCCAGCAAATGCCATACTTGGATTTTGTAAGGTGTGGTTTAATGAGTCACCTGCCCAGAAATTACATGACAAAAATGTCGTGTCCCAGGCCCCATCCCAGACCCAGTGAATTAGAACTCCCACAAGTGTGGCAGCATAACCTGCTTTGAACATGTTAAGATGATCCTTATGCTTGCTGAAGTTCAAGGATCAAGGTTCTCATCTTTATACTTTTATGCTTTTGTTTCTTCTGGTGGATTTTGAAACATTTCAGACAAACAGAAATATGATGCATACACAATATTTAATTTGGCAGTCAGAGGAGATCTCCAGAACACACACACACATTCTCTCTCTCTCTCTCTCTCTCTCTCTCTCTCTCTCTCTCTCTCTCTCTCTCACACACACACACACACACACACACACACACACACACACACACACACACGATGTCCAGTCTCAGACGTCAGCTGTTCCATGCAGCACAGGAGGACTAAACAAGAAAAAAGAGCAGGGAAACCTCATTCACACAATTCTGCAGTCCCCTCTGCCACCCTGCCAGGAAGATTCATATGGAGTGATGCACTGCCACCTGCCGTTCCTTTCTGGTATTGCAGGCACCTCTGTGATGGAGAGGCTTCAGCCAGCTTGTTCAGCTCCTGTCTCAGTGCAGCAAGCCCTCTGGGGCCTCCAAGGGCTGGAGGTTCACTTCCGTCCATCCATTAGGGCAGACTGCACTCTATGTGCATAAAAGAGATGTTAGAGAGTAGGCTTTGGGGCAGCAGGAAGTAGGTGTAGTATATTAGACACCTAAAAAGTAAATGAATACAAGAGGATGTGGGAATTTGAAAGATAAATAGCACACATTCGTATGAGCATGGAACGTGTAAATATTGCAGCAATGAGTTCATGCGAGCACACACATGCACACCTGAGGCTGCACAAGGCCGACATGCTGAGTGTCCTGAATGCCTCTCAGATCGCAGGGGCTTCCAGTCCCCTCCATTTGCACTGCAGCCCATCCTTGCTATTCCTCACACATGGAGGGCAGGCGCTCTCCCCAGCGTCTGTGCACTTGCTCCTTCCTCACCCCAGATCATCACAAATAGACACCTGGTGCCCTCCTGTATTTTATGCAGGTCACTGCTCAAATGTCGTTTCTTCTTCTGAGATCGTTTCCTTGACCAGCCTGCCAAAGACAGCACTCTCTCACTGACCCCATGCCTGCCCCCCTCATTAACACGTAACGTCCATCTAGTACCAGGTGTCCCAGCACCAAGAACAATGCCCAACACATGGTAGCACTCAAAAACTATTAAAATGGACGAATGAGCATATTTTAGTAACAAGATTCAGTTTTGTCACTAACAGGACACACAGACATCATCCCTCCTGTGTGTTCTGACTTTAAAATGTGGTTAAAAGTCCTATATGACAGAGACCAAGAAAATTAACCCCTTTAGAATGGAACTAACCGAGCTGGTGTAGTACTTGCATTCCAGCGGATTCATTTAACTCAGATCTGTCTGAGGCAGGGGTCCTCAAACTATGGCCCGCGGGCCACATGAAAATACAAATATTGTATTTTTTCCTGTTTTGGGTTTTTTTTTATTATTTCAAAATAAGAGATGTGCAGTGTGCATAGGAATTTGTTCATAGTTTTTTTTTAAACTATGGTCCGGCCCTCCAACGGTCTGAGGGACAGTGAACTGGCCCCCTGTTTAAAAAGTTTGAGGACCCCTGGTCTGAGGAGTCAGGACAAGAGGGGACCCTGGAACTGAATCTAAAAATCTGACAGGTGCCATAAGAAAGGTGTAAAAGCTAAGGCCCTGGGGTGGAACACGGCATGGCCTTCCAGAGCCAACAGGGGACTAGCAGGAGCCATGCAAAGTCTGAGGGCATGTGTCAAGTTCTTTTTCCAGTGCCTGGATCATAGTTAAATCGTCAGTAACTAGTGACTCTTCCTAGCTCTTTTGTTAAAATGGGAGAGTTTTATCGAGCAATTTCAGCTGGCAGAGCATGGGCCCTGAAATCGAGCTGCTTTAGTTCACAACCTGGAATCAAGGAAGGTCACCTTTCTCTGTTGGTCTCTAGATGGGGATGATGGCAGTGCCTGCTCCGTGAGGTTGTTGTGAGGATGAAAGGGAAATAAAAAACCATTAGCAGAATGTGTGGTGCACAGCTGTCCCTCAGTAGTGCTTCCTTTGGTCACCTCATTGAACTATTCTGACTTATGACCAACGAATTTTTATCGTATGGCTTCTAAGCGAGAAAATCAATTCTATTCTGTATGCTGGTCACAAAGCCTCACCTCAAATTCTGTAAAGAGAGAGAAGCATGGACAAAAGCAGAGACAGGAAATTATATCATTTGTTACCCAGAGAATGTTCGAGTATCTGCTATGTCTTGGAAACTGTCCTAGCCTTATCTTTAAAGGTAAACGCACAGGGCTCTTATACTCCCAAAGTTGGCAGCCTGTGTTCCCTGTCCCACAAATGTTAAATCAATATGTGTTAGGTATCATTGTTATTATAATTAGGTAATGGGGGTTTTAATTTGAGCAAGTGAATAGCATAATCCACATGGCTTTCTAGGAAAATCTCTCTGAGAACAATTTGGAGGGTGAGAAGGTACCTCACCATCACCATGCTTTGTATGCATATGTAACGTAGATACATGCAAGAATGAAGCTACACAAACACACGCATATAGTTCAAGGCCTACAAGGCTGACATGCTACGTGTCCTGAATACCTCTTAGATCTCATTGGCTTCCACTCCTTCCCTCCATCTCTGCATTGCAGCTGTTCAGGCTTTCTTACTATTCCTCCAACATGGAGAGCCACCTCTCCCTCAAGGTCCATGTGCTTGCTCCACCCTCACCCTGGAGCATACATTGTATTCTAGGTGCTGAGACACCTGGCATTGGGTGCCGCTTATGTGTTATTGAGGGAGGCAGGCATTGAACATGTAGGGCAACAGGTGGATCAGGTAGGGATAGGTTAGGGGCAGGAAGTCAGTGAGAAAGTGGTAATGGTCCAGGTAGAGGTAGGGGGGGGATAGTTAGTGCATGAATCAGGGCAGGATTGGGGTAGGTGAGAAGAGCTCTAGTAGAGACATATTTCTGAAACCAAATAAATGGTGGCCTAAATGGATGTGGGAGGTAAGAAATAAGCAATCTAGATTGACTTTCTACTTCTGGGTTGCTCCCCTGGATAAACACTGGTTTTATTCGACAGATGGAGAATATAGAATGGGGAGAATCATGTGTTTCTCAGAACCCTTTGGCTGCTAATTGAGTCTGGAGCCCATAGCATGTGGTCATCAGTTGAAGGTCAGGGTATGGGTGATATGACTCAGTGGAAGAGCATGTGGAGGGAGAAAAGGCCAGAGACGGTATACCAGGAAACACATGTAAAGGTCAAGCAGAAGAGGCGGTGATTGAGCAGGGGGAAAGGCCTGAGGCACCCCCTTCTTCTGCACCTTGTGGAATAATGGTGGAGGTGATAGATTTCTGTCATTTTCAACCTCAGAGGAAATCACATTTTTCCTGGGAACAGCGACTCAAAGGGAAGGTCAGGGTCCTAGGAAAGGTCTGAGTGGTTCTTTAGGAGGAGGATATTGGTATCTTTGTGGATTTGTTCATCTAATTAAGATTTCTGGTCTAAGGGGCCTCCATGGATAGCATCATCCCTTGTTTAGTTTAGCACATCCTGAGGAGTGAGAACCAGAGAGCTCTCTGCCCACTCAGGCATGCCTTTGTCCTGGACAAGCTTACCTCAACACCAAACACAGTTTACTCCATGGCTACCTAACCAGGTGCTTTACAGACAAGCCTACACACACACACATACACACTCACACAATCACACACACACACACACACACACACACATTTACATGCACACAGATCTTTAAAATCCAGTAAATAATAAAGAATAATTATCCTCCTTCTCTCACCACGCAACATGGAGTCTATGAGATTTTTCACAATCCTGGTTTATCACCAAGCATATAACCTCTTGGAAAGACTCTCTGTTTCCCTGTGAAACCTCCTATTATGCCTTTTCGCCTTAAGACTTCATAAATTATTTGTTAATTTTTAAACTTTTACATATAAACAACTCAGACATTTTAGGCCTGGAAGAAAGTCGGTAAATGGAAAATGTTGAGATGTAGTTATTCACAATATATCCTTTTCTCCAAGGTAGCAAAAACTCCAGAGCACTTTCCTCAGGAAAATGACTGCTGTGTTCTGGAGGCATTAGAATGAGTCATGCGTATTCTCTCCAGAGCAGAGAGGTTGCAGCAGAGAAAGCTCTTCCCTCTCCATCCCTCCTCTCTCCTCTTGTGCCTCAGGTCCCCTGGAGCATGTGCACCTGGCCCTGCCCTTTGTCACCACGAAGAACAAAGAGGTCAATGCAACCGCCGTGCTGTGGCCCAGCCAAGTGGGCACCCTCACCTACGTGTGGTGGTACGGGAACAACACGGAGGTGGGTCATGCTGGAAACAACACGCATGGGAGCTGGTGGCAGCTCAACTCCAACTGGCTGAAGCAGAAAGGGAATGAGATGGCTTGTGGAACTCAAGAGTCTGGGGGCGGGGGTTCCTAGCCTCGGGGCCAGCAGGCCCTTAGAGCATCAATGTGTGTGTTCTCTTTGTCTCTCTGTCTCTGTTTCTCTGCCTGTCTCTGTTTCTTTCTCTCACCATGCCATCCCCTACTTCTTGCCTCTGCCTTCCTCTGTGTAACTGCCCTTCTCTAGTTGGACAATCCTTTGCAGTGACCCTTTGCAGAAGCCCAAGCTTACACCCTCACAGCTCAGCAGAGAAAACAAACTCTTTCTCCAAAGTTCTAACACAAATCGTGGGATGGACTATGATTGGCCAGGCCTTGGTCACAGCGCTGGGGTGGAAAGAGGTGTGGAAGTCAGCCTCCTGAGAACCACATGAACCAAGACAAGGGAGGGAATGGTTCCCAAAAGGAAAAGAGGTGAATGGATATGGGCCAGGCAAAAGCAACAGATGCCCATTTGCTGGGGCTGACCAGCAGACCCTGAGCTATGGATGAATGATTACTCTGACACAACATTTGCTGTGAAAGAGAGGGCTAAGGGACTGCCTGGCTAAAGGAACCAGGTAGCCTCAATCGCCTGCCTCGTTAGGCTTTTATTGTAACAGCAGTTTGAGATAAAGTTTATCTTTTAGATACAATCGATAAGATAAGTAATCTTGGGAGGGTACATGTGTTTGCAGTGTCCTTTAAGCATGGACACCCAAGATTAAGCATAAGGATTCCAGTAAACACCCGGGGGTCTGCAAGTGCACAGACTTGTTTAGAAAGGTCAAAGAAAAATTAGGGATGCCACCTTCAGCACTCCCCTAAGTTGGAATTCTGATCAATAGGGCAGGCTGTCTTCAGCACTCTTCCCTTTTCTCAGAATGTCCTCCTTACAAACTTTCCAACCAAGTCCCCTGTGCTCCCCAACACCCATTACCACCCAGCTCCCCAGATGGCCTCCTCACCCTGCATCAGACATGCCAACTTCTTTAGTCAGCTTTACCTTTCTGTTTTCCCAAAACATCCCCTGTGATCAAAAGTCAGCAGCCATTTTTAAACCAGTAGAGACCGTCACCTAATTTACTCTGAGTCCTTCATTTGGCAGATGAACAAAAGTGAGGAAGAGGTGGGCAGAGTGGCCTGCTCCAATCCCATTCAGCTGCTTCATGCAGGGATCAGCTCCAAGGCCTTCTGATGCCTACATGGACTTTTATTCTCCTTATACCTGGACGTGTGCTCTGTTTCAGTTTTGAACTCACTCCATTCTCATAAATTAAAATAAGGCCCCAGAGTGTCCGCCAGCATAGGGCACAGGACGGACTGCCCTGGACTGGAAGCCTCATCTTCTGCCAGCAGAGTCCCTGTCTCTTGATGACTTAACTGTTCTGACGCAATGCATTTTATTTTAATGCAAATATTGTTCTACCCCAGAGCTGAACTTTGGCTTTAACTCTAGACAATTTTGCACAGGCCAACGATGAACACTCCCCTCTAGCCCTGCTACAAGCCTGACAGTGGAAGGAATCTCTCATCTCTACAATTAACATTAACTCAGCTGAAAAGAAGCCCATTTTTTATTATTTCTGAAACTATACATGTAAATTCATCCCAAACTGAGAGGACATGACCCACAGGGAGAGAGTAGAAATCTATGTTATTGAAAGCTAGTCTTGGAAGGTGAAAGTCCTAAACAATGTTATTCTCCGTCTCCTATTATTTACCTTTTAGCAGAAAACCACATTTTCAATAGATCATGTTGAGCAACCTTCTTATGCTGGCTTTCATCTTCCCTCTGCCATCCAGGGAATTAAATGACTTTTGATTTTAAAATTAATTAAGAAAAGACAGGAAAGAAATGATTGTGGGGAGTGAGTTGAGGGAGGTCATGGGCTAATTATCTTTTCCTTCAGGAGCCCGGCATCCAATTGTAGCACAGGCACTGGTCCAAGTCATTGTCTTTATTTATTTATTTGTTTGAGTCCTCAAACCACCATCCAATTAGTCCTTTTTTCCATGGAAGCTGCTTCCATAAAATGCTGATAGGCCTCTCAGAGGAAGCCCAGCCATGCCAGGCCACTCCTGTTAACTACTGTGGTTTTGGTGTTCACGGTTGCTGTGTTTCATTGCAATTTATTATGACTAGTATACCCTGGAGATAAACAACAGGCAGTTTGTAGATTTTCAGTGACTGCTGCTTAAATCGGGGTTCGTATGGCCCTCTCTTTTGGTCTGATCTGAATGTTTCCTTGAATGAAAGGATCTGCTTAATATGAGTAGATTATCCACAAAGACACATGTATCCCATCAACAAGCACAATATATCAATCTTCCCAGCCCTCAGTATGGTACCAGGAGAGAAGTGTCAAATTCAGAAGACATGGGCAGGGCTACTTGGGGCCATAGCTCTATAGCCCCTTTCTGCTCTGGACTTGAGATGATGGGGAGGTATGGATGGACTCAGATGTCACCAAAAAGAGCCTCCACTGATTTAAGATGCTTGCTGATGGCTGTCTCATCTGTAACTGAAGAGCTTTGGCTTCGCTAGTGTTGCTCAGTGTTTGAGAATCCACCTATGAAACATGAGGTCAAGGTTTGATTCCCTGGTTGCGGCCTTGATCCCCAGTAGAGGGTGTACAGGAGGCAACAGATCAGTCATTCTCTCTCATCATTGATGTTTCTCTCTCTCACCCTCCCTTCGTCTCTGAAATCAATAATATATATAGCTTTGCCCTTACTCCATGCTTTTGTTTATTCTAGCCCTTGATCACCTTGGAAGGCAGCATATCATTCAAGTTTACCTCCGAAGGGATGAACACCATCACAGTGCAGGTCTCAGCTGGGAATGCCATTCTGCAAGACACCAAGACCATTGCAGTGTATGGTGAGTACTCTGTCTTCATTGATTCACTGCTGCCCCCATGCTCAGAGGTTACTTGGTACCAGAGTGCCAGAGGCCATCCGGCTTATGACCTCTAACCAGAGCACAGAGGACAGTGGTTGAGAAAGAGCTGAGTCAGGTCTGGTCTCCTCTTTTAGGGAAGAGACACCAGCAAAATAGTAGTCACAAGACCCCAGAGGGGTTATTGTTTTGTTTTGTTTTTCTCTCCACGTGTCTCTGGTGCACATAGAGTGTCCATTCGCTCACTCACCTTAGGTAAGGTGAGCTTCATTATGTGTAAGGCTCTTCCATTCCATTTGGCATCTTGGTGTTGTTTGAATAGCTAAAACCGATTATAAAAGAAAATGGTTAATATTGAGGCTTTCTACAAAAGTCAACGTTAAGGAATCTACCAATATCTAAATACTCTGAAAATATTTTACACAAATCTGTATCATAAAAATGATGCTAGATTAAAAGAGACGGAAGGGTCATAACAGGCAGATGTCATATACTGGATATTGATTTGAACATGTCACTGTAATTTTGTAATCCATTGGGAAGTTGAATATGGTCAGATTATTAGATGGAATGAACATGTACTGAACTGGAAAGGTGGAATTATTAATTGAAAATGAGGATTGAAAAAACAGTTTATACAAATTGAGCTCATTTGGGAAATTTTTTTCTGCATAGAAGGATATTCAGATGGATGCACTGTTATTAGTGGATAACAAAAATGTGAACTTTTTTTGTTGATATGGAAGTGGTACATATGCAGTATGGAAAATTAAAATTAAAAAAAGAATTTTAAAGAAGATAGGGACAGTAAATGCTGTGCAGAGAGAGAGTGTACAAAAGGGAGGGAGAAAGGAAGGAGAGAGAATAGATGATAGATAGATGGATAGATGGATGGATGGATAGATAGATAGATAGATAGATAGATAGATATATAGATAGATAGATAGACAGACAAACCAGCTGGTGGTTCAGATAATATCAATTGTCCCAGTTCCAGAATTAATTGATTCTGATGCAGGTTTTTTTTCTCATTTCTCATATTGCCAACTTGACCTTCAAATTCAGAGAGTAATTTGTAAGCAACTTGGAACATGTCTGAGAAGGATATTCCCTGCATAGCTGGGTGTTAGATTTCATAATGTCCCCTCCCTTTTCCCCCAACCCCCCACCCCTGCCAAGAAATTGATAAGCCCAATAGTAAGTGCAAGTAGACCAGGGCTGCGATTTTCCTCACAAGGTCCCATCAGTGAGGCAATGGCCCAGCCAGAGTTCAATCAGGAGGAAAATTTGGCTTCTCTTTACTTCTTTACCCATTTCTATGCCCTGGGTTGCATTGAATCCTCATAACAACCCCAGTGTAGGATAGGTGATATTATTGTTATTGGTGGGGAGCTCTCTGCATCCCCATCTGTTGCTGGTGAATGTGTGGTTCTTGCCATGTCACAAGAGAGGAATTTTCTGAGACTCGCACAGGAGATTGAGTGGCTTTTTAGTTGTGTGAAATTACATCCATGATTTCCCAAGATCCCATTTTCCTTCATCCAGTCAAGGAAGAAGTCCAGCTGTGTCTTTAGCAGCACTAGGATTACAACCATTGCTCAAGGTTCTGTTCCATATTTGCATAGCCCAGGCTAACTTGGACTGTAGCTTGTGTTCCCAGCTGCAGTCTATCAGCCCATTGCCACATGGCTATGAAGGGAACATGGGTAAATGCAAAGAAGCAGGAGCCAAGCCAGAGGAACAAGAGAGCCAAAAGAGAGTGAAGTATTCCATTGTTTGGGGGATTATGTATCCCCCAATTTTCCCAGGCTTTCAGTGGCCCCACCTCCTCTAGCCAATTATTTTTGCTCCCAGGTTAGACCAATAGGCACCTTCCCTATGTCACCCCAACTTTATTGCTCATGCATCCATTCCCCCTTTGTCCACTCCCTTCCCCCAGTGATCTGGAGGAAGTGGACCCATGGTTCTCTGGGGAGGGTAAAGTTGCAGCTTCCTGGTAAAGCTGCCCAGATGGCAATGCTTCGCTCCCTTTTGTGTTCTTCCTATTCATAAGAACTAGCTAATTACGATGGTATAATTATTACTCTTATTTTTTGCAGAGGGGTAAATAACTTGCCCCGCCTAGTAAGTGGTGGAACTGGGCTTCCAACACAGAACATCCATACCAAGGACTCATGCTTCTGAGATTTCCTGACTGCGCTGGCCCTCATGTCTTTTCCATCTGATGCTCTTTTTCCTCTCTCATCTTCCTGGATGGCACAGGTGTCACTAGGTCACTGACCCATTCTTCCCACAGATGTCCACTTGGTTAAGAGTATCAAATATTTTCTTACTAGAACAACAGAGAGAACTTTAAATCTATGTATTCTCTAGGCTTACAAGGTCCAACTAGTCATTTTGCAGATAGGAAATTGTGGCCCAGAAATGGGAAATTACTGACTTAACATTATTCTGCTGTTCAGTGACAGATCCAATAATGATGGTAGTGCTAATAATTAACATTGATGGAACCATTACCAGCATCTGTTCTAAGCACTTGATATATATGATCTATTTTATTGAACAGAGTTGAGAAAGACTTATGAGGAATATGCTATAATTATCCTTGTTTTACAAATGAGAAAATATGAGGTAAGTATAGTAAACAGAGTCTAAGACTCTGAATTCAGAGGGAGCATTTATAACCACTTTCCACCACTTTGCTACTTAGTTGTTCCTCTTCCTAAAACTCCTTAAGAGGCATAATCCGAAAGAGAGTCACCCCTTCAGATGGGTTATCTTCATTGAAAAAGGTGAAGTGGTTTCCCCTCCTCTAACCAAGTCCCTGAACCATCACACTTTTTAAAAGTTGTCTTTAGTCAGATGAGTTGTCCAGAGTTGCATATGAATGACTAGAAAATTGTAATGACACTTTTGACATATTAAAGGCAAATTGCAGCACATGGAGTTAGGCAAGATTTAATTCAACCTAAACAAAAGGCAGGGAGATGTTTAAACTCTGGGATGAGCTAGTGGAAAAGTACTAGAGGACTTTGGGGGATTATCAATGTAATTAGGACATCAGTGTTTGCTAATTGGTGCTTAGAAAGTGAGGCTCCTGTCCCACCCTCAGTGGTAGGGGGCTAATTTTCTTGATGATGGCATTGCAAAGGCATGGCTCCCTGGTCCTTGAGAAAGCTATTCATGGCTTATAGAAGATTTATATCTCAAAGGGGCAGAGAAAGAATTTGCAATCCCAAGTTTGCCAAAGTAAATGCTCTTAGAAAAGAGAGGTCAGGGACCTATACTCAGGAAGGAACCTGTCTGGAATGTAGTCAAGTTGAGGGAACATTAAGGCCACCGTGGTCACACTGAAGGAGGCATCGTATTTGGGAAGTAGAGGAAAGATTATCCACCTAAAGACACGTAATAGACCAGAGGAAAGAAAATCTCCTTTTTATTATTGCCTTTAATGTGCTTCAGGGCACAGGTTTACTCTTTTAATACAATAAAGAATATATGAATATGTAGAATTTCTCTCTCAGAAGCTACTATATATGTGTGTGTGTGTGTGTGTGTGTGTGTATGTCTGTATATTTGGATGTGTGTGGATGTGGATGTGCATATGTATTATTGATGTTTACCCTTCTCAGTCCTCCCACATGCATCCCCTATTTGTTGAATGAACTTAAGTATAACATTGCTCAGCCATCCCCCTCTACCCCGCCCCACTGTTTAACATGCTAAGTAATTTCAGAGGGAGCTTCATCATTTGTGTCCTTTTATTAAGATAAACATCTTCCCTTTTAGATGAAGTTTCTACAGTTTGATAAGAGGTTCTGGGGAAGTGAAAATGACATAAACATATCTTTAAAGTGAAAAGTTAGGACTCAGTGGGTGATTTTCTAGCACTGCCATTGACCAGGCTACTAATTAGTATGCATTTCACTGCTCTCCATCAGAACAGACATGGTGGGATTCACATTGGTAACCAGTGACTCATAAAATAGTCAAACTCTGAAAATAGACATCTCTGGACTGCCGCTAATGCACACCTTACCGTGCAGGAGTCATCAAAACTTGGGTCCCAGGAGTCCTAGCATTGTTAGGAAATGCAAGTGGGTGTTTATGTTTCCTGAATGTGTACGCAGCATTGCCCTTGTTGCTGAACCCCCAAATACAAGGAACCGCTTAAGTCAAGAAATGTTAAATAGTAAATGTAGAAATTACAGAGAGCCTGCACTTTAATTCATGCATTTATTTATTCAACAAAAAAATTTAATCATTAAATGACTTATAGATAGGAATCGAAAAGCCATGAACAGGAAACTATTTCATAGAGCCAGGAATACAATACCCCTTTCCTCATTCCGTTTATATTCCAGTGGGAAACAGACAATAAAAACAAAATAATTTAAGCAGCGAGAAATATGAAAAAGACAAGCAGGGTCATATAATGGAAGGTGTTTGAGTTGGTGAAAGGGAGGATACCAAAGTGGCTGGTGGGAGGGGGTTCTCCCAGGAGAGCCTGAAAGGTAAGAAAGTTGAGAATGCTATAGTCTAGGGCAGTGATGGCGAACCTATGACACGTGTGTCAGAGGTGACACGCAAACTCATTTTTTTGGTTGATTTTTCTTTGTTAAATGGCATTTAAATATATAAAATAAATATCAAAAATGTAAGTCTTTGTTTTACTATGGTTGCAAATATCAAAAAATTTCTATATGTGACACGGCACCAGAGTTAAGTTAGGGTTTTTCAAAATGCTGACACTCCGAGCTCAAAAGGTTCGCCATCACTGGTCTAGGGACCTGAAAGCATGGTGCTAATGTGGGCAGATTGAGGAACCCAGGGAAGGACAGGAGCCTGGAGTGGGGACCCTGCAGGACATGAGGCAGCAGAGAAAGTCACTATTGGGTTGTGTGGGATGAGGGGCTGTGGTAAGAATCTATTAAATTGTATTCCACATGCTAAGCGGAGCCATGTGCCAAATGCTGAGCTGAGTTAAGGTTCTGGGCTATGCTCTGAAATGCAGCACCATGCTACACCTTCCATGTGCAGATGCCCACCAGTGACTAAGACAGGAAGTCCAGGGCAGATCCATTCCTGGGGCACAGGGGACCCCTCTGGCTGACTGTGGCTGGAAGACTCTCCCACAGTCTTTCTGAACCTCCCACAAACTGCAGAGCCTGTCTGTGATCACAGTCAGGGGTGCTCAAGCTCCTGTGGCTTTTTCTCCAACTCTCTCCTCATAAAATTCTCGCTTCTGTCATCCCACCTACTTCCTGGAGGAGTGGGACTAACTCAGGGACCAGGGAGACAACTAAGAAAATCCTTGAACTGAGGAGCTTTAAATTCCATTACATAAAACTTTCATGCAAACGCCAAATAGCAACAGAATGTAATAGAATCAGGGGCATGGAAAGGGAGCAGACTGACAATTCTCGGGGGGACGGAGTGTGGGGGGTGAGGGAAGAGATTGGACAAAGATCTTACACCTATGGACGAGGACAGTGGCGAGGGGTGGGGGAGGGCCTGGGGTGTGGTGGGAAGCAGATGGAGGGGAGCTATGGGGGGGAAAAGAGGAACATCTGTAATAATCTGAACAATAAAGATAAAAAATAACAACAGAATGACTATAATAATAATTATAAGTATGCAATCATGTAATAATAATGAAAGTGTGTGCAAAATGCAGTTGTGCCATAAAAAAGAAAATTAAAACAAGATGGGAGAGGGCACTCATTTAGTAAATGCTCTAAGTTTGCATGGAAGATGGGAAACATGGGCATTCTAGGCAAGGGATAGTGTGTGCAAAGGCCCAGGGTCATGAACTTGAGGTGCATTCAGGGTGCTCCAGGTCATTTCATGTCAGGAGTACAGAGTCTGGAACTGAGGGACAATGGACAAAGGCTTCGGAGCTGAGCAGGGACCAGGGCCTAGGGCTTTGTTCTGGAAAAAGAAGAGCGGGGAGATAACAGGGATGGGATATTGAATTTGCCTTCTAGCCGGGTCTTTCCGGTGAGTGTGGAGGAAATGGACCCTCCATTAGGGCTTTGCACACAATGCAAAGTATACAGACTTCTTGAGAGAACTACTTGACTTACAGTGATCACCCTACTCTTGTGTTCCCAGAGGAATTTCGATCTCTTCGCTTGTCCTTTTCTCCAAACCTGGACGACTACAACCCGGACATCCCTGAGTGGAGGAGGGACATAAGCAGAGTCATCAAAAAGTCCCTGGTGGAAGTGAGTGCACACGGTTCTCTCTTGCCCAGGCTGAGAAGGGACTGTCCCTGAAGAGCTTCACGGTGAGGGAATCCTTATGCAAAGAAACGACAGGAGAGACCTGGAGCCCCTGGGAGATCTGTCTGATATCTGCAGAGCTGAGCTCCGTGATTGCAGATGCATAATAGATGCTTCCGGGGGGTGAAGCGGTAAACAAATATGTGGCCATTAACTCTACTTAGAGAAGAGTGTGGGAGTTTGTGACACAGTCATATCGCAGAGTTCATGATGAGCCATTAGTACATATAAAATCAGCTTCTGGTTTTACGTGTCTTAATGCTGAGAGACACAGTGTGAATCCAATTAGGAAGAGCAGCCCTGGGTTCCAGCTCCACAGACGGTGAGCATAACGGCACAGTGAGCACTCAGAACATGATGGTTAGTCATCCTTCTAGGACCAGGTCTTTTAAAGGCATTTGTTGCCTGCAACAGCCCTGACAGGAAGGTATTATTTGTCCTCATTTTGCAGATTGAGCAACTGAGGTTCAGAGGGGTTAACTTGCCTAATGCCTCAAAGCGAATAAGTGATGAAGGTAGAACGTTGAATTGAAGGCTCTGAGTCCAGTGTCTGGGTTGCTACCTGTGAAACACAGCTCCTGGGGTTGCTGGGAAAATAACCAGGTGACGCGATGTGTCCCTCTCCAAGCAAATGTCACTGGCATTTCGAGAAGACACCTTCTTTTAGACACACTGCCCTGTGCGTACTCCACTTTCATGAATGATCAGAGCAGGGATGTCTGCTTATGGAGCTGCTTGGAATTATTGCACACACCCAGAAAATCAGAGCTGAGAGACTTTTTCCTAGGGTATATTCTTAGCCGCAAAGGAAAGTCAATGTAGGTGTACCTTTTTGTACATTCTCTCCTGCACCCAATACATGATAGTAAATGCCACAAAGAGATATGGGCTAAAGGCATTCAGATAACCTTGTTCAGAAAACTGATCTTGCATCCACCCTTTTGGCAAACAGCTGGCCTGTCCCATATTCATACTATTATTTTTGTTGGTATTTACTTAGCACTTACAATATTCCAAAACTCTTCTCAGTGCCATTGCAATTTTAACACATTTCATCACTAAAAAACTAGCTTAGGATGTGGATGGTATGATTATTCCCATTTTACAGACAAGGAAACTGAACTTAGAGAAATAACTTGTCCAAGATAACAGTTAAAATTCAGGTTCTGGATTCAGACCATCAAGGTTTGAGTCTTGATTTCATACTTTCATAACCACTCCACTCTGCTTCCATCCTTTGTCTTATTATATGGAGAAACAGGGGTAAGTGGAACATTGTGCTGTGGAAGGGGTATCTTCAAACACGTCTGGGTACATGCCTTTCTCAACCTTTGTCTTCAGGACTCAGCATCCATGGCATTATGGGTGGCTAAACACTATGGCCACCAGAGGGTGCAGCTGCTAGACCACAGGACCCACTGGAATAAGCCCTTCTGCCCTGTTTGGCTCTGGTGTGATAACTGGTTTCTCTCCTCTGCTGTCCAAGAGAGATGACTGATGCCTGCCATTCAATGAACTCACTGCCCTCCTCCTTCAGTCTGCAGCGTTCTAGGGATCCATGTCCCTATAGATCTCCCAGGCAGCTGTTCAGTGTCCCCACATGATTTATCAACCAGGCATTAGCTCAGCAGTCACCAGTTTTTCAGGCTGATTTCTCTTCATATTTATTGTCTGGGGACCAGATGCCCTGGGCCTCCACCTTTCCACCAGCTGTCTAGTGGGCTAGAAATGACTGCGCAAGAATATTTCTAGGCTGACGTATAGCATAATCAGCCCAATGCAAAGTAAACAGGCTCAACATCCCTCAGGACAGGCTGTGATGGATAGAGGCAATTTTGAAAACTCCCTGGTTCCCCAGTCCCAAGAGGCAGCTGACCCAGCCCCTGGTGCCTAGCGCCCCACCCTGTCTTTGGCCATTTTCTTAAGTCCTGAAGTATTACATTGCCAAGTTTACCGTAATAAACCCAACAAGAGGTACAACTTGCGGTCAACGTATTTGTTCTTTTCTTGTTCATTACATGACAGAATTAAGGCAGGGGAGGGGTAAGAGATCAACCAAAGGACTTGTATACATGCATGTAAGCATAATCAATGGACACAGACAGTAGAAGGGTGAGGGCATGTGCTGGGGGGCAGGAGCAGGTGGGAAGAGGTCAATGGGGGATAAAGGAGACATATGCGATACTTTCAACAATCACCTTTTTCTCATCAAATGGGGTTTTTCTGTTGACATTTCACCATGGGATCTTTCACCAAAAGCCTTCATTATGCATTTTTTAGTATGATAAGGATGGTTTAGACAATCTTGAGTTAAAAATCTAGTAGGGGCATAGAACAGCATAATATTGGCTGTGATAGGAACTGCTGTGTGATCATTGTCAGGAAAGGGGAGGTAGTAGAGCACTGGTGACGAACAGAGGCTTCATGGTCAGACCAAAGTCCCAGACTAATCATCACCATTCACTACCTATGTGGCCTTGAGCCATTGTTTCCCCTTCCTCCATCTGCCATCTGTCCTGTGACAGAAATAGAGATGCATTGCCCAGATCCCCATTCGGGAAAAGACTGTTGTCTTAACTGCTAGGAGTGCTGTGGGTAGAGGCTTCACCTGCCTTGCTCCAGGTCATGCCAGTGCTCACATCCAGTGACTGATGCAGTTAGAGAAGGGCCTGGCTTAACCTCACACACACCTGAAGCACCATCCTCACTCCCTGTAAGGCCACCCGAGGCTGCCATGGGCCTTCATCACAGCTCAACTTCTCCCTCTGCTCATTCTTGCTTCCTTCCCTTCACTCCCATAGCTGTTGATCCCAAGAGCACCCTTAATAAACACCCCAAATACTAAACTCAAGTCAGCTTCCTGAATACCCCAACCTGTGATATGTCTTTACCAACAAAGAGGGGCATAATGAGAATTGTATCAAAGAGTTGTCATGGAAGGCTGCATTACAAAATATTAAGTTGCTTAGCACAATGCTAGGCACATGGGAAGGACCCAATAAGTGGGAGGTCTTACAACTTTGAAAAAGTTATAAATCAAGGTGGAGTTCAGAAACAAACAAACAAAAAAGTCACCTAATTTGGAAATCTTGAAAAATATATAGAAGCAAGCAGACTTTAAAAGAAAACTCATGAAGGAGAGTAGGGTTTCAGCAGCCAATGTAGAGAAAAGACATTCTCAGGAAGCTGGAACATGCAGAAACATTTTCAGGAAAAGGCTGTAATTCTGAGAAATTGTATATGATTCCATTTGGCTGGAGCATAAGATGACTGTGTGAGTTGTGGTTAATTTCATTTGGAAAGGAAGAGGAGGACCATATTGGAGACGACTTTGAATGTATATTCAATCCAGTTGGTAGTGGGAATTACTGCAGTGATTTAGACAGGCAAACACAGTCTGAGTTGGACTGAAGGAAACTAAATCTGAAAGTAGTAGCCAAGCTCCTGGAAATGGGGAGATTATTGTAAAACTTGAGGGGAGAGAGTATGTAAATGCTGAATTGGGATATTAGCAGCGGGTATTTAAACAGGAGGGAACCAATAGGATCATTGCTGTGGAGGTTGACTTGTCAAGATCTCTCAGACTGAAAGATAATACATGGAGGGGAGTATAATGTCAAAGCGAATGGAAGGCTTCGAGCCAGGGTGTCTGGGAAAGGACCACCCTGAGTCATCCACATGTAGAATTGATACTTTATGGCTGAAAATGAGAAGGTCCTTTTTTGACATGAATGTCGGAAGTCCTAGTGAAACAATGGTGTTCTAACTGACCAAGGAAGATTATGGCTGGGATTGGAGCTATCGATCGATTCTAGGACCATCTGGAGAGTGGACTCAAGAAACGCTGGGATATAAGCTCAAAATAGAGCAAATGAACTAAGAGGAAATCCTTGAGTGGTAACTGTAATGTTAACAGGATTCGGCATGACAAAGGGAAGGGCTCAACGTGCTTCATGAAACGGGCTGGTCCTCAGGTTCTTGTGATGTAGAGAAGTCAGTAGGTGCCTGAGGGGTGTGATATGGGGGAGTTATATTAGGTTGAGTCATTCAACCAGATGTGATTGGTCCATCTGAAGGAGTAACTCTACCAGGAAGGAGGAAGTTTGGTTAAAAAGGGTTAAGGTGTGAGGGACAGATGATAACGTTTAGTAAGTGAGGGTCTTCTCCTCACAAGGTCCACTCACCGGAGATGTCCTGTAGGAAGAAGAGCTAACATTTGAGTCCCCAGGCATGACTAGGGATGCTTTAGGCCCAAGTTACTTAATTCTCAAAACCATCCTTTCATAAGTACTGCCAGTCTCCCCACTTTTTACTTGAGAGAATGGAGGTACAGAGGAGATAAAGTATTTAAGGTTTCACAGGGATGGAGCTGAGATCAAACCTCACACAGTCTGACTCTGAGCCAGCACTTGCAGCCCAGTGCTGGTTCTCACATCCTTTCCTACAAGGTGCACCCAGGACCCTGCTTGCACACCTCACCCACACCCCCTTGCGTCTTCTTACCACCCCACCCCCACTCCCTGCTGGATGCTTGGCCCTTTCTCATCATCTTTCCTGCAGGACTTACATGCTCCTCCGTGTCTCCCCCTCAGGCCACTGGGGTTCCGAGCCCCCACATCCTGGTGGCAGTGCTCCCTGGTTTACCCACGGCTGCTGAGCTCTTTGTCCTGCCATATCAGGATCCAACAGGAGAGAACAAAAGGTCAGCAGAGGATCTGGAGCAGGTGAGTCCCCCAGGTGACATTTCAGCTTTCCCCAGAGGCCTGCATCACACTCCTGCTAGTGTCTAACCACCGCACAGCAGCTCTCAGGGATCTGGGCTTGAGAGCAAGAGCACCAACTGTTGGTGGAGTCTTAGACTTTCTGGTCTTCCATTTCTTTTTCATAACCTGTTGATCTAGCTACAGCTTTACAAAAAAACAATGCCAAGTGTTTGTTGTACACCGTGGCTAAGTTACTCAGAGTATATCCACACTGGAATGCTCTATAGCATTTACAGTGTATTAGATAAGTCTATGCATATTGACATGACAAACTGTCCAAGATGTTAAGAAAAAGGCAAGTGGCTGAACAAAATGCAGAATTTGAACCTGTTTATATCTTATTTTACTTATTCTCATCACCAGAGTATCATGAGAATTAAATGACTTCATATGCATGATATCTATATATATAAAAACCCAGCAACCAGAATGCCCAAACAATCAGAATGACCGGAACGACTGGTGGCTATGAAGGGCACTGTGGCAGCCAACCAGCCTGATCTGGGCCCCAGTCAGGGACCCCCCCTCTCGCCCCCATCCCCCCAGCAGGCCCTGTCCTCAATCAGCCTCCATCACCCAGATTGGGGGTGGGGCCGGCCGGCCAACAACCCAAAGCCCCTCCCCCCCACCGGCCTGGCCCAATGGGCCCCCATCAGGGCAGGCCAGCTGGACTCCACCCATGCACAAATTCATGCACCAGATCTCTAGTTGTTTATAAAAGGTACAAATTTTGTACAGATCATGAATACTCTTTATCACACTATGTTAAGATGATGACCTAATGTGTGCTGATAACAAATGAATAATATCGGCTCCAGGAAACCTCCACCTCTGGAATATTAATGTAACTCTGTGTGTGTTTATATCTGTGTGTATCTCTGTGTGTTTCTCTCCTACCTGCCCCCTTTAATTCCTTCCACCCCTCCTTTTAACTTCAAGTCTCTCCAATCTCTGTAGTGGATATTATTATTATGTTGCTGTTATTTTTCTTGTTCTTTTTCTCTGCCCATTGAGTTAAAATGATCAGTCTTCGTTATCCTGTTAGAAACTATATGATTTCAGTTTCTTAATTCTTTCTGGCCAATAGATTAAAGATAGGATTTCTCTGGGGCACTAGGTAAATATTGGCTTTTCCCCCTCTAGTACTTGGAACTTTTCCATTTATTTAGAATGAACCCATAATCAAGTCCTATGATCAGTAGATTTCCAAGATGCGTTGAGCATCCCCTAGAACAGCCTGACTAACAACAACCCCAAATTACAGCATGGGCTGCCTCCTACACACTCTTCTTTCCCCCGCCACCTTGTCACCTGGCAGAAGGCTCGCCTCTGTCATTTTCTCCAGGTGCAAATAATAAACACAGCTGTCATGGAAAGCAAGCCCTGCTGACCCCAACTTCCCAGTGAACTGCAATGGAAGCGGGGGCAGCAGGTAACCCATCAGATTTGCATCTGACCTTGCCCACCACTCAGCATCCCATCATATTCTACAAATTATTACCTGCACCTGCAATTTAGTTGGAGGGGAAAAATGGATTATTTCTTATTACAGCATTACTAATGAGAACCTACCGGGAAAGGAGATCTGAGGCCTTTAGGTCCTCCTCTTACTGATTATCCATGAAGTCCAGATCATAGTCTTTGCAAGTATGGGATAGTCCAGGTTTAGAACCAGCAAATTCTCTAGCCACAACATCATCTGTGCATCTATATTTCTCATTCTTTCCACTTTTCTCTGAAAGTATAATTCATTCTAGATGTTTTCCTTGGGGGGGGGACATGTAGAAAGAAGAGGGGTAAGTTCTGTGAAACTTCTTCTGCTTGTGTAAGGATGTATCTTGTTTTGACTGTCTATTTTCTCTGTAATTCTTGTTTCTCTGTCTTGTCTGAGTGCCCCCTACAA
Organism: Myotis daubentonii; assembly: GCF_963259705.1. NCBI lineage: Eukaryota > Metazoa > Chordata > Mammalia > Chiroptera > Vespertilionidae > Myotis > Myotis daubentonii. The sequence goes on along the minus strand of NC_081852.1, from coordinate 50,235,460 downwards.
AGGCATTGTCAGAAAGCTGAGGGATGGTCCCCAGGTAGCCTGAGACCAGGTATTAATAGACCATTCATTAATCAGAGACCTGATGGTGGCTGTCGTCTTTGAAGGCTGTGTGACTTAGCATTTGGCACATGTATAGGGAGTCCAACGACTTTATTAGAAAGAGCACAGGTTTGGAGAAATGTAAACCAGGTTTCTAGTTTAAGCTGTGATAGTCATTGTGTCTGTTTTATAGATGAAGAAAATAGGACCAGAAAAGTTCAATAATTCAGCCAAAGAAACATCCATCTCAGAGGATGTTTGAGATATCATTAAAGAAACGATATGGCAAGGTACTTGTCCTATCGTGGATGTCCAGTATTGCTAAATGGATGGTGGTTAGGTTTATGGCCATTTAGGAGGAGAAAATATAGAAAATGTAAAAATAACTTAAGACTACTTGATACAGTCAGGGCATGTATTAGAAGAAAGAGGATGGTGGAAGTAAGGGGGAAAAGATTAATGAATGAAATTACACAAGCGAACAAGGTCAGTAAGAAACAGAAAGAGCATGTATGAATGACTATACTGGAGTGAGGATGACACATTTAAGTCATCATGCAGATTTGTAGCATTAAAGGAAAGCAAAGCACCAAGCCAGAGATTGTAACTCTGTTTAAGGAATTTGCCAGTGTTTCAGCCTCATTAAGGGCTCAAACTAAACTAAACATAGCAACCAAGCAAATGCCAACATAAGCACATGAGATCAGTTTCTTAGTTGGGGAGAATGGTGGTACCCCTGGTGAAAAGGGCAGTAATGGGATCAACATATAAAACGGCCAGGTGTTAAGCACCTGAGAAACATGGGCTGCCCATCAGAAACCTGTAGTTTTCCTCTGAAGAGGGGTCCTTTGACCCTTCTCTCTCTCTGACTCAGTGGCTTTAAAATGAAGGAATTCAGGCCCCAAGGTGGAGGTGTGACTTGCCTGAGGTGAAACAACTCTTAATAGTTCTGTTTCTGCAACTGGCTGTCCAGTCTAGTGCTCTCCTCCCCCTGACATCCCATGCTACAGACATGGATTTGGATACCACTGTACTTCTGTGGGCCCAGAAATACCAAGGCTGATGCACTATACTAGGAAATGAATGAGATATGTTTTGCATTTGTGTGTGTTTCTGAATGCAATTAACAGCTATCCAATTCAAACACATTGAAGGGGAAAAGTGAAGTTAAGAGCTTATTTAGTTGAGAAATCTAAGGCTATAGTTCAGGCCTGGGTGAATTCTGGGTCACTCAGAAGTATCATCAAATTGCTCCTCTTTCTTCCCCTCTCCCTCTTTTTTCTATTCCTGTTCTTTGCTGCCATGTCGGAAGACTGCCTAATAATGAAGCTAACACTTAGGAAAGCAACAGTGGCCACAGGCACTCCCAGCTGCTGTTGAGTCAGCTGTTAATCCCATCCAGTGCCTCCCTGATTGTATCTCGAGAGCCCAGGTTGACAGTTCCCACTGGCCTGACTTGGGTGCAGTGGGCATCTCTTAACTTGCCCAATGGTCAGAGGGATAGATTGTGTCAATTCTGATGGGTTATACCAGGGGTCCTCAAACTACGGCCTGTGGGCCACATGCAAATACAAATATTGTATGTGTTCCCGTTTTGTTTTTTTACTTCAAAATAAGATATGTGCAGTGTGGATAGGAATTTGTTCATAGTTTTGTTTTGTTTTTTATACTATAGTCCGGCCCTCCAGCGGTCTGAGGGACAGTGAACTGGCCCCCTGTTTAAAAAGTTTGAGGACCTCTGGGTTATACCCTCCCTGGATCAGGGATGTAGGTGGAAGGGGCTCCTAAATCAAGGACTAAAATAATAAAGGACATGGTTCTTTAAAGAAAAGCATAATAAGAGAGAAGGAACACTGGGCAGGCCAAAGCAACTGACTCCCTTTGTAATAAATTATACAGAAATTTTAAATGAATTCAAAGCCAAACGAAACCAAAGGATCCCCTACCCCCTATTTGAAGGCTGTACACTGAATCCCAGGTGGAACTTTGGAAGGACTCACCTTATCCCTCCTCTTAATGCCCTGGCCCCTTTCTTGTAAAGATACAGCATAGGACCACCCCCCCTCCTCCCAGCAGGGGAAGAAATGGGACCCTGGCCAGATGAACCCTGGAGACTGTAAGGACAAGGCCCCAGCAAAGGGCTCCTGCCTTTCCTCCTTTAGCTTCCTCTATCAGCATTCCCCGGGGAGAGGGATGATGGCTTAGACTGAGCTATCTTTTCTGTGAAATAAATTGAAAATCCCCTCACAGTGAGAAGTACTTGACCTTGTTATCAAGTAACGTGGGCCGGGTTAATCAAGTGACCTCTGTCTGGGAGGGTTCCACCCGCCTTGATTTCAGATTTCCAGTGAGTGAGGAGAAGCTGGCTTGCCCTTTGCTGGCCTCATCAGGGACAACACATTCTGCTACCCTGAGGCCAGCTGCGCAGATATAGAGCAGTCCTTCCCCTCCATGGCTGCGCCTCCTTCTCTCTGAATCATCAGAGGTAAGCAGATTTGTATCTGGCTTCCCGGGAGGGAGGGAAGAGCATCCTCCTCTGTGAAAGTTGTTTGGGGTGCTTGGCTGGAGAGATAGGGAGCCTACCCTACCGGTTCTTTTGCAGAATCTGTAAAGGGCATGAAAACACTTAAAAGGAAGAAAAGGACTATGGGAAAAATGTCAACCACCAACAATGTATTTGAGCCTCAGTTGTTTGTGTTCTCATATACACTTCACCACAGATGCAGAGTCTAAGATTCAGGGAAAGGAAAGGTGTCTCTGAAAATGGGACAGTCTATAGGCAGCACTTTAAGGAAGTAAACATTTACTCTGAAATATAATTCATAAACAGACTATTTTTTATATGCCCACAGAGTCTACTTTGTCTGGATTTATTAATGTGAGGAGTTGAACCATAGAAATCCTCTGGAGTTCACAAAAAGATCATTAAAGTAAGAAACCATAACTAAAAGTAGAGTAGATAAGATTTGGCCCAAAAGTAACTTGGCAAAAGGAGACCGAGCATAGAGCTGGTTCTGAAGAATACGAGAGGAGGAAGTGTGTATGGCTGATCTATTTCTTCCTTATATCACCCAGGAAACTTCTTAGGCACTTTCATCACGCTGATTATCTTGGGCGAAGAAAGAATGGAAATAGATGAGCTAGTGTTAACTAGATTTAGTATTTGGCCCCATTGCTTTCCCCACTAATTGTATGAGTTGGGGAAGATCTTCCTCTGTTGAAATTGAAAAAAAGATTCTTCAATTGCTAGTTGAAGGGACCTTAATCATGTAGCAGAATCAAGATTGATTGAGTAGGTCAGCTCCAAGGCCATTCTAGGAAAGTCTCTCCTTAAATATGGCACCAGGATGCTACTTATATTTAATAGGGTTTCCATTCCTTCTATCAACTTCAGAGATAAGCGCTAGTATTTTAGCCCAATGTAGCTTTGCCACTGATAAGTCTGCCAAAGCCCCTTTTGAATCTATAGTTTCACATTTACCACTTCTTTGCATTACATGTTTTATAAATTTATCAACTGCTTTGCTGTCCTTCTACTTCTCTTTTTTCATGTTTCGGTGTTTGACACTACCATTCTAATAATCTGAGTCTGTGTTTGCCCCCAATTTGTTTTATTAAAAACGGTTTAGATGTTGAATGTGTTATTTGTGCAGTAACCGTCACCATTATTGCCTATATATTTCCAACTCACTGACTTCTGGATACATGGTAGGGTTGTTCCCATAATTTCCTTCGGTGGGCAGACCCATGTGACTAATTCTGGCCAATGACTTGGGAGCAGAAGTGAGATGCATCACTTCCAAGTTGAAGTATCCGAATGCCATCTGCAAACTCCTTTGCCCTCCTAGGGTGCTGTGAATGCAGCACTGAGGGTGCTGTTCACCAGCCTGTATCCCTGGGTCAGTGGTCAGCAAACTCATTAGTCAACAGAGCCAAATATCATAGTACAATGATTGAAATTTCTTTTGAGAGCCAAATTTTTTAAACTTAAACTATATAGGTAGGTACATTGTTATTAACTTAATTAGGGTACTCCCAAGGCTTAGGAAGAGCCACACTCAAGGGGCCAAAGAGCCGCATGTGGCTCGAGAGCCGCAGTTTGCCAACCACGGCCCTGGGTGATCACAATGAGCACAGCACCACTGCTGACCTGCAGTTTGAGCAAGAAAGGGACCTTCAGTGCTTCAGGGCCCTGGAGATTTTAACCTAGTGACTTCAGCCTCACCTCGCTTGCTGTCATTGCTACCCTTAAATTTCATACTTGGTGAAGAAGATATGGAGAAGATTGGTGTTTTCCCTTCAGCAGGTCCCTCCCCCTGCATCCTCTTGAAGGTAGCTTTCCAAGTATTTTCTGGAATCCCCACTGTCTTCTGAAGTGGTACTTTGGGTGAAGTGTGAGTTATATGTGAAGCACAGGCGTATTCCACCACTTGGCAGATGCCAAGGATAATAAGTTGTTTCTTCGGTCATGATTATTTAGCTGAAGGAGACCAGAAAATGGACTGTGTGGGTCAGCAGCAGAGGGGGTTGGGGGGTGACAGAACAAAGGATAAATGAGATTTCCTAAGACAGTACACTCTCACTGGACAGAAAAGAAAAGTAAATTTAACTTGCTTCAGCGGGTCCAATCTCCCAGCAAGCACACATTATTTCACTTGATTCTTTATCATGCAAGGTTTTGTCCTTCTCACCACACTTTTCTAGAGATTCCAGTTTATTTTACTCCTTTCATAGCCGAAGACTCTCCCAAACATTGCATGTTATATTAACTGGTAAACAGACTGTGGCCATTCTGACGATAAAGTTAGGAGTTGCTGATTCCCATAGCTCATGCTGGTCAGCTGACATGGGACTGGAGTTACAAGCTGTGTGCTTCACTGGTGACTAAGAGATGGCAGAGTAATGAATGAAATGTGTCTGTAAAACCTCCTAAGCCTGCCCAGCTCCTCCTCTTTCCAAATATCTTTTGCTCTCTTTCTTCCTCAGCTGGTTAAAGGAAAATGTTTCTGCCGAAAATGCCCAGGGACTAAGAGTCAAACAATATTGCAGTCTAGACTCAACTCTTCACATATTAAAAACTGAGGTATATCCTGTAAGGTCCGTGTTCCTTCCCAAGCAGATACCAGCACTAACACCTGAAAGATTCGGAGTTAGAAAAACAAAACAAAACAATAAAAATATGCAATTGTACCGATATAAATTGTGCAATGCATAGATAATATACTTAAGACACATACCATTGACCCGATGAAAACAATAGAGGACAAACACTTCTGTAAGTGGCATGGAAAACATTTAAAATATTGTCAACAGTTTGACACTCATTTATGTGAGTAGAGAAGTACATGGTTGTAATTGAAATGATTCTTGTATGCAAGGTGAATTTTATTTAGTTTTATCTCCATGTATAATTTCTTTCCTGCAAACGATGTGTTCTTCATTGCATGTCCTTTGACACAAGTTAAATACATGAAACATACCTTTTGCTGTTGGATGATTTTTTCATAGCCTGCTTAATTTGGTCAATGACACAGATAAAGCCAATGAAGCAATGTTATAAATGAAAACAAATAAAATTCTGGGAAGTTCATCATATTCATAAGGGACTATCTACAAGTATGACATTCTGATGAACTTTATTTTCTTGTTTAGTTATTTATATTACTCACTTGAGGGAAAAAACATTCTCAGGGATAAGAAATCTATATCACTCCACCTGGTTGAAAAAGAAAAGTCTTTCTCTGGCAAATACATATTCCCTTTTGTCCACATGACGGACTCTACAACACAGAGCAATTCCTTAATTACCTCTGATAAGTCTTTCCTATTTGAATTAAAACATTTTCCTATAAATATAAGTGTGTACATGTACGTATCTACATAACATGATAAACATATTTTATACATACATGATTACTACTGTCTACATATTTCATATATATATATATACATACATATTTACACATTTCTGTATGTGTACATGTGTTCATTTCATAATCAAAACGTTTATGATTGACCTCCACTGAAAATCCAGGGTCAAATCCCTATAAAGACCTTACAAATTGAATGAGAAGAACAAGGTTAAGTGGGAACTGGGTGTCGCAATAATGTAGAGAACCCAGAGGAAAAGCATTCTTCAGTCTGTGTTAGAAACCCGCTCTTCCTGTAAACCCGGAGCATAATGAAAGATACCCAGTGCCCAGGGAAAAGAACAGCCTAATATAGAGAACAAAGCTGTTTTCGATATAATTGTATGATGATCTTGTTTTTATGCATGGTTTGCCAAATGGAAACGTTAGAGAGGCTGAGCTTGCACGGATCCCAGGTGCTCAGCTACAGGTAACTGACAGTCCTCCAGCAAAGAAGTTCATCCGCAGGGCAGTCCGCTCTGTGACCAAGCAGAGTTTTCCAGAAGGGACTTGGCTTCAAAACAAAACCACCTGACCCTGCTTAACTGCTGAAAGAATCAAATGCGTCATTTCTGTGACTCAGTGGATTAAATTAAATTCTATAAATATAAAAGGAAACACATTTAATAATTTAGCAGAATCATGGTCAGGAAGCATCTAATTAGACTTAAAAGTAACATAAATAAATACTAAATTGATGATTAGGATATTAAAAATAAGGCAAGGTGACCAAATCATAATAGGAGTGAGCCCAGGCTAGTGTGGCTCAGTTGGTTGGAATATCCTCCCATGCACCAAAGGGTTGTGGGTACCATTCCTGGTCAGGGCACATATCCAGGTTTCAGGTTCAATCCCCAGTCAGGATGCATGCAGGAGGCAAATGATCCATGTTTCTCTCTTTCTCTCTCACACCTCCCCCCCCCCCTCTCTCTCTCTCCTTGCTAGCTCTTCCTCTCTCCCTCTTAGGAATGAAAGCACATCCTTGGGTTCAGATTTAAATAAAATTATATATATAAAAGCCTAATCTACTACCAACCAATTGGCTAGTTGCTATGACGCGCACTGACCACCAGGGGGCAGACTCTCGATGCACAGGCGTGGAAACATGGAACAGACTGATGAATCTCAGGGGGGAGAAGTGGGGAGGGCTGGAAGAGATTAACCAAAGATCTTATATGCATACTGGGGTTCCTTGGCCTGGCCTGCTGGGATAGGGCCGAAACCAGCTCTCCAACATCCCCCTAGGGGTCCCGGATTGTGAGAGGGCACAGGCCAGGCCTAGGGACCCCACTGGTGCACGAACCCATGCACCGGGCCTCTAGTAGTAGTAATAATAATAATAATAATAATAATAGGAGTGTGTTGATAACTTTTCATAATTTGCTCAAAAATATAAGCAAAACCAAACAAATTGAGCTTGGTTTTCTACTTTATTTATTTATTTATTTTTTAAAATATATTTTATTGATTTTTTACAGAGAGGAAGGGAGAGAGATAGAGAGTCAGAAACATCGATGAGAGAGAAACATCAATCAGCCGCCTCCTGCACATCCCCCACTGGGGATGTGTCCGCAACCCAGGTACATGCCCTTGGCCGGAATCGAACCCGGGACCCTTCAGTCCACAGGCCGACGCTCCATCCACTGAGCCAAACCGGTTTTGGCTGGTTTTCTACTTTAAACTGAACAGTTTTACTTTGACTTTAAAACCTTACCTTATACTCTTACTACCTAAATCAGCTGCGGGCAAACTATGGCCCGCGGGCCGCATCCGGCCCGTTTGAAGTGAATAAAACTAAAAAAAAAAAAAAGACCGTACCCTTTTATGTAATGATGTTTACTTTGAATTTATATTAGTTCACACAAACACTCCATTCATGCTTTTGTTCCGGCCCTCCGGTCCAGTTTAAGAACCCATTGTGGCCCTCGAGTCAAAAAGTTTGCCCACCCCTGCTCTAAATAAAGCTCTTTGCCCCATGTTGGGGGTTAGATATTTTGAGGCCCAGAATTCCCTGCATCTGTCTAGTACACATGTCAGCCCAAGTAGCCAGTCAGCTGATGTCCTACACCTGCAACAAGGGTCAGCCAATTCATTACTTAAGTTGTGGTTGCACTTTGTTTCAACTATATAATGTATTATTTTAGAAGAACTACATTTGCCATTCAATAAATATTCATAAAGTAGCTATTCTGTTAAAACCACAAGGCATGGGTTGGGCGGCATAGGGAGGAATAAGGTGGAATCTAGCAGTTAATAAAATACTTGTATATGAGTCTCACCACAACGTATAACTTGTACATGTCTGCTTCTTTTAAGCTCTGTATATAACAGATTCTAAAAACTGGGCATGACTTTTCTAAGCTATCACAGGATAGTTTTTAATTGTAAAAAGTATTTGATGTACTAATTATTTGACCTATTTTGTAGCATTTAGCATGTAAAGTCAGGTCATGCTTAAAAATAATTATTTCTACCCGATTGGTGTGGCTCAGTGGTTGAGTGCTGACCTACGAACCAGGAGGTCACAGTTCTCTTCCCCATCAAGGTACATGCCCAGGTTGGGGGCTAGATCCCCAGTGTGGGCATGCAGGAGGCAGCTGATCAATGATTCTCTCTCACCATTGATGTTTCTCTCTCTCTCTCTCTCTCTCTCTCTCTCTCTCTCTCTCTCTCTCTCTCTCTCTCTTTCTTCCTCTCTGAAATCAATAAAAATATATTTAAAAAATAATAATTATTATTCTTCATATTCTGGAATAAAGCATCCTATTAAAACTTATTTATATAATTCATTAGCATACTATTGGGAATGCCTTGGTAAATGCAATACATATTTCTCAGCACATGTGTTTATAGTCGGTATGACAGTTTTGGTGGCACCCACTATGACACTGCTTCTTTCAGATATCGGAGCTACTGATCCACAAGCTCAACCAGAACTCGGTGCACTTCGAGCTGAAACCCGGGATCCAAGTCCTCGTCCACGCAGCACACTTAACAGCAGGTCAGTTTGCACGTCCCCTGCCTTTCCTAGTGGCTCTAGTAAAGGGGATTCTCAATCCTTTACCATAGCAAAACTATATGGTGTCTCTCCTTATCAGAAAGGCAACAGAATAAAGTGCATTTTCTTAGTCCTGGCGAAAACCAATAATGATTCACCTAAATACATACTCCTCAAATAATAGCAAGTTTCATCTGAACAGAAATCTTAAAAATAAAGTTAATTCTACAAATAACATTTTTTCCCGGTCTTTCTGCAAAACCTTATTTTCAAATTATTCATGTTACAAATATTTTTTTAAAGTTTTGAGATACAGTAGTCAGTGGAAATTCCTGGGACTTAGCAATTGTACAGGGCTGTAGCCAGGAATTGAATCACAAGTTGGTCATGATCTTACAAATTAACTAATGTCATTGAGTTTCTGTCTCTTTACCTATAGAAGGTAGGAGAAATAAACCCTCTTCCTAAGGCTATATAGAAGTCTCAATGATAATGCCGGTAATCCCATGTAAATAGAAATAGCTATCATTGGTTGTATCAATACTAAATTAAATTAATATTTATTGAGTACTTATTTTTGCAAATTACTTTGCTGGTACAGTAGGAGATGATCTTTGTCCCCAAAATATATATGATCTGGTTGTGATGGGGCAAAGTTTGCTGTAGCAGTGGTAGTGGTGCTCTGGAGTGGGGGGGATGGGCAGTGGTGGGATATGTCAGTGAGTAACCTGCGTACATGCTCAGGTAGGGAGGCAAAAGGGCACACTTAAGCACTTAGAGTTTTCAATCTTGCAGTCAGACCAATGGTTTTCATCTTGGCCCCATCACTGACTCACTATGTAGAACTTGAGAAGAGACTTCATTTCTCTGGGCCTTAGAGATGCCAGTAGCACCTATGTCAGTGGGATTGTGTGAGGATTGCGTTAATTTAAGTAATGCACTTAGAGTAATGTCTGGCAGATAGTAAGCTATTGTGTGTGTTTTTCTTTTTACTCCTTGTATTATTAACAAAGATGTATAGGAAGCGTAAATCAGAAATAAATTATACCCAGTCAAAATGATACAGGAAAGGATCTTGGAGAAGGTGGATGGATAGTTAGGATTAAATGCCAGAGATATTCCAAGCACCAAAGCACCAAGGAAGGAACATGGAATAGGTAGGGACAAAGAGCAAGAGTTGCCAAATTTAGTCTCTGGTTTCCTGGAGACTATGGAGGGGTGCCTAGGTCTATAGGAAGGCCAAGAAGGTTGGCCTCTTTTCTTTTTATATTGTATCTTTTCCTTTTATTATGATTTCATAATTTTTTGTTAAAAAATAATCCCTCTGCCTTAAAAGAATGAATATTTAAAAGTCACTATGCCTGCCCATCTGGTGTGGCTCAGTGGTTGAGCGTTGAACTATGAACCAGGAGGTCACAGATTGATTCCCAGTCAGGGATGGATTGATTTCTAGTCAGGGCACAGGCCCAGGTTGTGTGCAAGAGGCAGTCAATCCATGACTCTCTCTCTCATCATTGTTGTTTCTCTCTCTCTCTCTCTCTCTCTCTCTCTCTCTCTCTCTCTCTCTCTCTCTCTCTCTCTCTCCTTCTCCCTTCCTCTCTGAAATCAATAAAAACAAATTTTAAGTCAATCTTCCTAAGCATGGGATATGGAGGTAGCGTGTGGAATTCCGCCAGGCTTGGCAGTGTGTACTTCCTTTGCTGGGCTTTGGAAAGGCTTTGAGCAGAGGTATGGCTGATTCTGAGAGTCACATGAGGAAGATGACTCATAAGAGGAAGGAGGACTGAGTCAAGTTGATTTGTTATTCTACAGCTTGCTATCCTAATGCATCCATTGAACAGACATTTACTGAGTGCCTGCCTGCTCTGAGCCAAGCAGTGTTCTCTGAATGGAATAGTCTCTGCCTTCATGAAGCTTCCATCACAAGGGAAAGCTGGGCAGGAAGCAAATTAACAAATGTCATGTTTTGAATTATATTGCTGATGAAAATGCCCTGAAGAAATAAAGTGTAAGAAATCAGAAGTATTAAGTAGCCCCTACTAGAGCAACCCCTTAGCTAAAGGTCTGCCTACTTATCTCAGGGCATTTGATGATCTAAATTGGCCGTTTCCTACCAAGAAGGTTGACCTTTGGCCTTTGGTGAATAGTGGTGACTGACACATGACTGTTACACATAGCTGGTTAAAGTGAATGAACAATGTCCGAAACATCATGCTAATAGCTATGTCACTGACAACTTTTGTCAAATCAGTAGAAAGTAACTACTTGAAATAGTTTTAAATGGGTTTACTGTACTGACCTGTGTGTCTCAGTGGTTAGAGCGTTAGCCTGCAGACCAAAGATCATGGTTTTGATTCCTGGTGAGGAGCACATACCTGGGTTGAGGGTTCGGTCCTTAGCCCCAGTAGGGGCACATGTGGGTAACCAATCTATGTGTCTCTCTCACATCAATGTTTTTCTCTCTTTCTCTTCCTTTCCCTCCCTCCTTTCTATTGTCTCTAAAAATCAATGGAAAAAATATCCTTGGGTTAGTATTAACCGAAAAACAAAAGGTTATTTATTTATTTAATTTAAATGATGGTCCAATCTGTTTAGGGGGAAGACTGAACCTCATCTACTTCATCGCTTGGGAGGCAAAATTTGCTTTACAGCATGCTCACCTTCTAAATAAGCACTGTCTTCAGGCAGTATATTTTGTTTTCAGCTGGGTGCTTTGATTTCTTAGGAAACACTCCCCTGTTATTAAACAGGGGTCTCTGTTAGAAAGGGGAGCATCACAGATCAGAATAGAGACCTAATCTACTTTCCCAGCCTATCATTCTAGAGGCCACTAACATTTCATTCGTTTCTTCTCCCAAACCTCTCATCTATCAGTTATGTTATGTGCCTGGTTTTTATTGACCTCATTGTCATATCACATTCCAAAGATGGTCAGATGGTCAGATCATGTTGCTGAATTTGAAATCTTATCTCAAATGTTTCTTAAGGATGCTTTCCTATAATGACATCTGGTATAGAGCTGGGATCAAGCTGAAAAATAAGAATAAAAAAAGTCGGCATTTAATTGAAACTGGTTTGGCCAGTGGCTTGGCCAGAGAAAGGGATCCAGCAAAGTCATCCATGAATCCATGTGGGAGAAACAGCCCATTCCCCATAGCAATGACAGGTTTATTGTGATTGGTTTAAGCTCCAGGTGGCAAGGAATAATACAAAATTTGGAAGATCTGGAAAATTTCCCTAATTAATGTTCATAGTTTATTCTGTAACGGGGAATTTGGAGAGCAGGACTCAGATCTCTGGGAAGAAGGACCAGCCAAAGGGAGGGATGTTTCTGGGAGCTCAGGTTAGCACACTGAGATTTGAATGCGAGCGCCCTGCAATTCACATAAGTATGATGTGAGGTTGCCAAAGAATAAGACAATAACAATACAGTTCAAGGCAGAAGCCCAATCTTAAACGGGGCCAATTTGGATAGAGTGAGAAAAATATTTGATTTCCAACCATTGTGGCTGTTCGAGGCTCTTCCCTGTTAGGTTTAATAGTAGGACCTTTTGGCGTTGTAATTCCCAACCCAATCAACTGGCTTATTGAGCTTCCTGTTATGACTGGCTCAGGGGCTGGAGTAAATGTAGACTTGTATTGGAATAACTAGCTCTAGTTTGAAGAGTAAAGGAAAAGAATGTGAAGGGCTGACTCAATAACTTGGTCTTGGAAACTTCTGTTATGTTGAGTTTAGCCATGCTTGTCACAATAGTGTTAGAACTGGTGGTACCCACAGGTACCAGCTCACTCAGCCAGACTTCTATATACTAAAGACAATGTTTGTGTTAAGATTAGTATTTCAGTAATTGTGATAGAGAAGTAAAATATATGTGGGCCAAGTTGTCTGTTGGAGATTGTTACTAAGTTAGCTGCAACTGTATGATTTTTTAAAAACTATTTGAACAGGGTGGTAGAGTATATCTACTGAGACAGTGGAGAAAGTTCCTTTGCACATAGAAAGCTTGGCATGTGGGGTGGGGGAGTCAGTGCATTGAGACACTTGCCACAATTTCTTTTATTAAGTTAAAATGAACACATTCCTATTTATGGGTATGAAGAAACCTGGGGAAAAGAAAAAACAAGGAGGAAGAGTATTTGATGCAGAACTTTCACCTCAGCTACCTTTCCCTTCTTCTTTTCCTCCTGCAGCAGGCAGAAGAAAATACAATTTTTTTTTTCAAAAAAGGAAAAAGGGCCACTGTTTGCAACATTTCATGTCTCATAAGCAGGATTGCTAATACCTTCCCAGGGACCATTATAGCACACTGCTGCTTTCCATTAATTGCTCAGCAGATGTTCAGCAGCCTTCTTTTAAAAATGTTTGAGCCAGAATATGTTGCTGGTGAAAGAGGCAATGCATAATTTGGTTTGTCTCCAAGGAAAAAGAACTGTCTCCTTTCAGGAATTTACTATCCTTATTTTGTGTCTCAAATTCAGCTCCCTGTTAAGTTTTATGGGAACACAAGGTAAGCATTTCCAAATACCTGGGTGTCATTAGAGATTGGATTGAGTTCGTTTCCCACCCCCGCTCTCATGGTCTATCGGGGAATTCATTAACTTTGATATCTAAGCTGAGCTAAACTTGGTTTTAGCAGTCCTTGTTTATTCTCAGCCTTTCCTCTGCGTCTCCATTTCTGTGCAATTACTCTTGAGACCATACCACTTCTGACAGATATGTTTCTGAAATTCTCTTTGCAGAAGGGAGAGATGTGAAAATGTGTGAGAACGGGTAGAGAATGAGAAGGTGTTGTCGGGAAGTTTGAGGGAGGGCCATGGCCAGGGTGGCTCTCTTTGGCTTTTAGAACCTGATGGTAGCTGGCATGGATGTTTAGCAGAAAAAGGCTAGGATGTTACAAAACAACCCAGGGAGTTGGAAAAGGGAGTAGACATCTATCAAGCTGGATGTTGGACTGGACACACTGGTGTTTGACTGAAGTGTACCTTTCCTCATTCTATTCCAAACTGGACTCTTTCTCCCGCTTCTCCATCTGTCTACACCTCCTAAGTCTATTTTTATTTTAAGGCTCAACTCAATGTCAACATGTGCATGAATCTTTTCTAGAGACCTTTCCCTGGATTTCATCTATCCCTTGTCTGAGCTCACAGACAAGGGATAAATGAAAATATTTATTAAAATCTTTAAAATCTTTATTGTTGCCATCATCATCATCACTCTTATTTAACTTCTTAAGGACACAGCTTAGCACATCTTATTATTGTCTCTACCTTGGTACCCAACAGAGAACTTGCAACATATCAGGTGCTCAATAAATATTGCTTTATAAATAATTAGATGTATCATCAGTTTCTAAGTTGAAGAGATATATTCAAAATCTTGTTTCCCCACTTACCTACAGATTCAGTTTAATTTTGAACCTGTTCTATGAGATGCTGCGTCTTATGAAGTAATTGATAAATGAATAGCCTAGCATTCATTTATCTCATAAGCATCCAGAGAAAACCCATCTCTGTGTTTTTCTTGTGCCAGAATATGTAATTCATTACATATTATAATCATTGATATGCACATTGTGGGAAGGGGAAGGTTGAAGGACAATGAGAGTTCTGTATTCTGGAAGAAGAGATTCCGGAGACAACAGGAGTAGGGCAGGCTTGAGGAGCTGTTCCTGAAAGAGACTAAAGCAGGTGTAATTTAAGGGCCATTATTTTCCTGCTCTGGCCCCTGAGGGGAATGTTTTAAATATCAGAGAGCACCCTCACTTCATGAAAGAGCTCAAGTCACACACCTTAGGGCGCACTATAATCACTTTATCAGACAAGCTGGCCCTTCCTCATGTCATTTGTGACATCTCCCTTGAGTTCTCTCTCCTCCATGCTTTTACCCTGCCTTCTATTTTTTCACTTATTTATGTGATTTTGTACTTATTTATATTCTTTTTTTAAGAGCTATGATGTCATCTTAGAGAGAGGGTTTTTGTTTGTTTGTTTGTTTGTTTGTTTCCAGCAAGACTCACAGGACGGCTCTGAAACTGCTGCAGAACATTTCACCTCTGTAGGTCCTTATGGAAAAGTAACGTAACCCGTTACAAAAATATCCCTAAAATGCCAATAATCTTCTCATGGCCTCTTATAGCTTGGACTTTACTCAAGGATAAGTTCCAGTTTAGATTTATTCTCTTGTTTATCACATGATTCTGTGCCTCACTTTGTCATTGTTCCTTTAAAACGATGGTTCATCCAGGGATATGAAATGAATTAGAACCCTCACTCACTCCACACTGGCTAGACATGAGGCACAAATACTAATCGCATGAAGCTTTACTCATTCTAAATCAAGAGGATGAAAAATATTCCATATAGAAGGTTCAGTATAGACCACTGATGGCGAACCTATGACACGCGTGTCAGAGGTGACACGTGAACTCATTTTTTGGTTGATTTTCCTTGTTAAATGGCATTTAAATATATGAAATAAATATCAAAAATGTAAGTCTTTGTTTTATTATGGTTGCAAATATCAAAAAATTTCTATATGTGACACGGCACCAGAGTTAAGTTAGGGTTTTTCAAAATGCTGACTCGCCGAGCTCAAAAGGTTCACCATCACTAGTATAGACGAACCTTCATGTTGAATAGGAGCTCACCAAAGGAAGGAAAACGAAGCACACCCAGTTGGAATGCTGTGTTGAGCAGAAGCACAGCAAGGTGATATCACATGGTTTATATGTTGAGTGAGGCATAGTTGGACATGGTCTGGAACACCTAGATACGTGCTCTCAAATATTCCCATTGGGTATATTTCCTGAAGGTAAAATTATGAGTCGGGGAAAGAGAAAGGGATGAAATTCAGGGAAGACAAATATGCCTTATATATTATTAACTTTGTTTATCATCCGTGCATGCTAGTGAGAAACCTTTTGTTAATGAAGCTTTGAGATAATAAAATGATACACATGGAAAAGGGAAGAAGGGGCAGATGAAGGGATTTAAAAAATAGGTTTGGGCAACAATCCATAATCCTTTCTCTTTTTAAATAAATTATTTACATATTTACAAGAAGTTTTCAACCCCAGTGGCAACAGGTGGTAATTTATTTGATGTGGGCGGGGGGGGGGGGGGGGTGGTTTAGGGGAAGGGGAGAAGAAACTTAAAACCTTGTTGATTCTTCCCTGGTAGAATAGATGAGATTCTTCATGAAAATAGACGTTAAAGAATGGGCTAGCATCTTATTTGAGAACATAAAACCTAACTAGAGTGATTCATACTAAATTACAAACAACAGCACTTCCAAGGTCATTTGCATTTCACAGGATTTATTTGTTGGGCAAATATTCTGAAACTTGGGGAGCAGGACCTCTACATAGAGGGACTAGTAGAGATGGAGCCCACAGGTTCCCTCAGTACATGTGGGATAAATGAAACCCTGTTTGTGGTTGGGGAGACTCTTTCTAACTCCGTGTAGATCCCTGCTATAAAGACGCTGTTCCTGCGCCTAACTCTGCATCACTGCTACCCAGGAAGATTCACAAAAGCAGAGATTTCTCAGGCCTCACCGCACACACACCCTGAATCAGAATCCCAGGGAGTGATATCTGGAAATCTGCAATTTTAACAAGTTCCCAGAATGATGCCCATGCAGGCAGCCCTGCCCTTCACAATCTCAACAACCACTCTCACAGAACATTCCAGGGACAGAAACTCATCTGCATAACAAGGAAAGGGGCCCATCTATCTCTAGCAATAAATCTGATTTATAACTCAGAGCATCCAGTAAAGCAGAGGCATGCTTTAAAAAAAAGGGGGGGGGGGTGCTGTGATATTAAGAGTAGGAGGAAATTCGTCATCAACATTAAAATCTAATTTCTCGGCATATCTGGTGCCAACCTAATTGGCAGCCTGGGTAGACGACAGTGGGAGTAAGGGGAGAGAAATGAAGCATGTCTCTGGATCTGAGATAGACCACATCCATAATCTAGATGAATGGCAAAGGCCAGCCAAACGCTGTGGCCATGAAGCAGTTGACAAATGATTTGAGTCGCACTAGAGTCTTAGTGGCAGATGTGCTTGGAGAGCCACGAGTTTTATGCAAGTTAAACAAATGATGTTTTCTAGATGCCGTTAATGTGCTAGTATGAGCAGAAAACGATCCATCTGCATCTCACTATATTTCTGCATGTCTTGGAGAATGAGGGTACTCATCAACCCTTAGCTTTTCAGTGGGGTCACTGCCCTTCTGGAGTTTCTGAGACATAGGCTTTTAAAAAGAGAAAAGTTAATATTTCTCAAGGGAAGAGCCTCAAATCCCAGGTTGAATTTTTAAAAAAATAATAATACACAGTAACTGCACCCACCCCCTCCCATCTGGCAGTTGTCTTGTGTAAGCCGTTCTGTTCTAGGAAAACTGTCCTTTGTCAAGGGTATGTGTGGGTTTTTCATAAAACTGTTATCTCGGCCTCCATCGTTGCTGCTGACTGGTTTAATTTCTTTTTCAGGTATAATAAAAAAGATAGTATCGCAGAGATATTAGAGAATTAATATTTCCAGGCTGCCGTTGCTGTCACTGGCTATGTTATGAGTAAATGTTGGAGGGGCTAAGGAAGTCAGAATTCCAGCCTAGGTCAGGGTACATTGTGAATCCCATGTGAGAGTTTCACATGGAGGAAGACCCCTGCCACTTAAGGTAGAATTAACATTGGTCAAGAAGCTTTAGAAAATACAATATAATCTACGCCGCGTGATTATAGATGCAGATGCCAGATTGTGGAGCTCTGAACTGTAAAGTGAAACAAATTGTTGCAGTAACATTTTCCATTTAGGGATGCAATTAGTACTAGTGAAATTCTTCCACAGCCAATAAATTGATCTGTCTCTTTAGTCTCTGGTTTTCTTATTATTTACACAGTTGTCATTTACAAGTCTTTTGTGACTAAAGTCATGCTAATTGTACTTTTCACAAAACTAAATACAGTTTTTTCCCCCCTCTATAAATAATTAGGCTTTTTCACAGACACATAGACCCAGTGGCTTCTGCCAGTTATTGAGCTGTTGTGATGTTATAAGTAATAACAGATGTGAAGATATCTAAACATATCCCTATCCCCAGTGTAATTAAATGAATGTGATATTTTCATAAATGTGCCAGGGACCCGCAATGAGGTTGCTCCTTAGCTTCAAACAGAGTCTGTCTTCACCATTTCCTGATTCTCTGGCCTCATTAAAGGGCCTGAAATGAGGACAGAGTAACTGGCCTGAATTGGCCAAGCTTGAGGATGTATCTAGAAACTCTTGGGCAGAGGTAGTCAAGGGGGAGGGAGTGATCAGATGAACAACTCATGGGCAATACACAAACATCAAGATAGAATAAATGGTAGTTAGATGATACTGTTTCCCAAGGGGAGGGCAAGGCAGATAGTCAAGAAAAACTGGCAGTGAAACAAAGAAGGCAGGAAAATACATATAAAATATAGAGAAGATTCCAGAACCTAGGAAAAGCTACCTCTTAAACACCAAGTTCCTTAAACCTAGAGTGGCCAAAACTGTTGGATTATATCTGTTGTGTCTGCATAAGCTTTAATAGCACTCCCTTTCATTTTCAAAGTGTTCTGGTTTAGAAGTGAACATTCATGGTCATCATACTTAGACCCTGCTACCCTACCAGTGGGGACAGAAGTCCAGAACAAGATAAAGAATTGGATAAAGTAGAACCCAAAGGTGAGAATTGCTCATTGGATATTTCACTAGTAGAAAGAGAACAGTTTTGAGGAAAGAAGATATGCATGACCTATTGCTATGTAATCAAACACCTAGGTATTCAGTGGCTTAACAATAAGCATGTGTTACTACTTATGAGACTGTGAATCAGCTGGGTGGTTCTGGTCTGTGTTTATTGTGTGTCTACAATCAGCTATGGATTGTTGGGTAGAGAGCTCTATTGACGTTGGCTGGGCTGCCCCACATATATTGGGGGTCAGTTAGATGTAAGCTGCTCTAGAATGGCCTCTGTTGGAATAATTAAACTCCTCTCCACGTGTTCTCTTATCCTTCAGCAGGCTTCTCCAGGCTTGTTCACACATGGCAGCGATAGGATTCTGGGAGGGGCAGAGAAAGAGAAAGTACTCAAGGCCTGGAAGCTCACAATTGGCATACCATCACTTCCATTTCATTCCACTCCCAAATCACATCATAATGTTAGCTCCGATTCAAGGGTGAGGAAGTAGATGTCACCTCTTGGTGGGATAAGCTTCAAACTCAAATTGTACAAGGCGTGGACAAGATAGAAGTAGAGAATTGACCCAGCAATGCAATTTATCCATAGCCAGCTTGGTCCACTGTTAGCAATAAAGACATGTATTTTTGTGTTTTGTTTTGCTTTGTTTTCTTTTAGTGACCCAGAAAATATAAAGTTCAGGCACACACTAAAGACAAGGACTAGAGGTTTTATGAGTAGCAGTAGGTGGGGCCTTCTATGTGGTACTCTCAAACACAGATGCATATGTAGCTTGTTACATATTCTGGGACCTACTCTCAGAAACTGATGTATGTTTTCTCAAGTGAACCCTTGGAAACGGCTTTTTTACAAGTTCTCCACATGATTCTATTCAGGCAGTCTGTTAACTATACTTTGAGAAATTATTTACTTAGGAAGTAGGGTTCTTCCTTGACTTTCAATCCTAGAAAACAAAGGCATCCTTCTCTTCCTCTCTGTTCAGCATGGTGATGAGCTTGGTCTTTGTGGTACCCATGGTTGTTATTAGTTGGCCAAGTGACCTCAGCATCTGGTGACTAGATGTTCTTAGAGACTCATCCAAAGTTGAGAATTAGCAGCAGAGCTTCATGAGTCATTAGAGCTTCCCCGGGAATTCCCACTCAATCTGGCCTCCAAGATCTTGGCTTCAATTCAGTAGGGCATAGCCATCCTTAAGACTTCCCAACTGGGTTGGATTTGAACCAGAGAAAAGACCTATTGGCCAAGTGAGGGTGCTCTGTACATGTAAACCTTTCTGCACTCTAGATAATCTTACTCTATATGCTCATACCATCTCAATTTCTAAAAAAGGTATTTCAGACCACATGGATTTTATGATATTCAAGGCATGTCACTAGAAGCCTAGCTTGGCTCTCTTTGGAGGAAAGAGAGAAAAAAAGAAAATCAAGCTGTGGTGAACTTGTTTTTGCAACTTTTTGATAGCACCAACTTCTGGATTAGGGATGTAATAACAGTTCAAAGTGTCAGGGTCATAGTGCAGATACACGCTTTCTAAGAAAGTCTCTTGGATAGAATGAGAGTGAATACAGACAGCAACAAGGGTTTTCTGCACAGCTTTCCTAGTCATGGTGTGGACTTTAAAACTTGGAAATAACCATACAAAGAGCGAAGGCTGCAGCAAAGGAGAAAGTGGTGCTCAGGAGGAGGCATTTCCTAATATGTGTTGTGTGGCACATGGGTCTGTGGTCTAATGAGTGTGTGAAACTCTAAAGTTAAATTAGTTTTGTTCATGCACGATTGCTGTGAACTTTCAACATAATACACTATTGAGCATCATGAATCTCCAAGATGGGGAATTCCCATCTAACACTTATAAAAAGTATTTGACCACAGAACTCTTTCGTCATCTTTCAGGGCTTGTTTTCTATAGAATACGCTTTCAGCTATATGGTAGCAATGACATGATGATATTAAAAACTAGAGGCCCAGTGCACAAAATCGTGCATGGGTAGGGTCCCTATGCCTGGCCAGCTCTCAGGACTGATCAGGTTCCCCGCCTCACCACCTCCCTGCCTCCCTGCCTCCTCTTTCCCTCACCACCCGCATGCCGCCACTGCATGGTTCCCTCTGACTCTTCGCCTCCTTACCTCCACTGCTGGTCACCCTTCATGTTTGCGCCACCCCCTGGTATCAGCGCACATCATAACAAGTGATCAAACTTCTGGTCTCCCAGTCAAACTCCCGAGGAGACACTTTGCATGTTAGCCTTTTATATATATAGATATTGGGCATGCCTGGCCGATGTGGCTCAGTGGTTGAGCTTCAACCTATGAACCAGGAGGTCACGGTTCGATTCCTGGTCAGGGCACATGCCTGGGTTGCGGGCTCAATCCCCAGTGTGAAGCATGCAAGAGGCAGCCCCATCAATGATTCTCTTTCATTACTGATGTTTCTATCTCTCTCTCTTTCCTTTCTTCTCTGAAATCAATAAAAATATATTAAAAAATATATATTGGGCATGTACCAGACACTATGCCAGTGATGGCGAACCTATGACACGCGTGTCAGAGGTGACACACGAACTCATTTTTTTGGTTGATTTTTCTTTGTTAAATGCATTTAAATATATAAAATAAATATCAAAATATAAATCTTTGTTGTACTATGGTTGCAGATATCAAAAAATTTCTATATGTGACACGGCACCAGAGTTAAGTTAGGGTTTTTCAAAATGCTGACACACTGAGCTCAAAAGGTTCGCCATCACTGCGACTATGCTAAGGCTTCAAAGATATTATCTTACTTTATTCTCACAACTTTCTAAAATAAACGTGTTTTATCTCCATTATGTAGATGAGGGAACTTAGATTCAGTTTAAGCCACTTAGCCATAAGTGGAAGAGAATCTGACTCCACAAAAGGGACCATATCTATCAATTAATTCACCCTAAATGTGGAATTTTGACTTTGTTCTCACACATGCAATCTATGATGACCATTTATTTAGCTCTTGCTATATACCAAGACTATTGTTATTACTGTAACCGCGGCTATTATTATAATCAATCTAGGTGTTCATGCACAGAAGGTGAAACTTCGGTGCATTTCTGAGGTCCTCATGGGATTTTAGAACTGTGTTTGCCAGCGCCCACACTGAGAAACGCTCGGTGACTTGCAGTGCTGTCCTGTCCTTGTTGCTCTGTGCATGAATAATGGCAGATAAACTGCTCAGCACTTTCCCCTCTGCTTCCACCTTGTTTATGCTGCAATTGGAGAGGGATTAAGTTTTGCTAATTCCACACAACAAGCTAAAGCCCATTTATCACAATTTTCCATTCCTCAGCAAAACATACAAACGCACCTAAGTGTTGGGCAAACTAAGACATGCAGCTGCTGTTGTGTGGAGCAATAATGGCCTGTTTATATGCAGGCGCAGCTCAGCAAGAAGAATACAGAGGGCAATGCTATCGGTCTCCCTCCCGCCTCTGCCTGCTGCGTCTGCTTGCCCACTGGCCTGCCTCTGTGAAGTGTGGAACGGGTGGGAGAGGGAGAGGAGTGGGTTTTAGAATATGGGACACAGAAGCTCATTTCCCAAAATAATGTGCTAATTACTAAACAGTATTAATGCCGCTTGCTTAGGAATGTGGATTTGAGTGGGAGTGGTTTAGAATTGGAAGAGTTAAGCTAGAGATGGGGGAAGGGAAGGAGAGAGAGAGAGAGAGAGAGAGAGAGAGAGAGAGAGAGAGAGAGAGAGAGTGTGTGTGTGTGTGTGTGTGTGTTGGCTTTCTGTCTTAGAGAGGCTAGCCAAAGTAATTTCTTCTCTTCAGCTTTTCATTTATTTCAAATGCCAAACCCTTAAAGCAGCCTTAAGATTCTTCCTAGTTATAGCACAACACTGATATCCTGCTTATTCTAAAAGAGCTGTCAGCTAGGAATTAGAAGGTTAGCAAATAACCTGCTTCTAACCATCCTAACCATCCTCGTCCTCTCTGGGTCTCCATTTGTTCCCAAAGTAAAGGTTTGCATTAGAAGATTGCCTTTAAAATATCTTCCTATTCTTATTTCCTTAATCGTGATAATGTGGAGAGAGCAAGAGACCTTATCTTTTAGAGTTGTATATGAATTTGTAAGGTACCTGAGATTTGCTTCAAAATAATCCAGTGGTTGGGGGTTGTGGGGAGTGGATGAAGGTAGAAAGGAAATGATAATACTGTTGATTTATGGTCATGGAAACAGGTGGTGGATCCATGAGACTTCATTTCTCTAGGCACACATAATATGCATATATACACATATATACAGATATGTGTGTATACATGTCATCCAAGTTTCAAAGTGTATGATTTTAAAACTTAATATTTTAACTTGTGCCATTTGTTCATTTACTTCTTGTGCTATTGATCTTGCCTTAATTCCCTGCCTGAAAACTATTTTTAAAATTTCTTCTATCCCTCACTGAAATGCAAGCCCAGGGTTGAGTATATATGAAGTGTTGGGGAGGGGCGTCCCTTAGCCTGGCCTGTGCCCTCTCGCAGTCTGGGAGCCCTTGGGGGATGTTCAACTGATGGCTAAGCTAGCAGGCAGTCGGACATCCTTAGCACTGCCCTGGAGGCGGGAGAGGCTCCTACCACCACTGCTGCGCTCACCAGCTGTGAGCCCAGCTCAGGGCTTCTGACTGAGCGGCACTCCCCCTGTGGGAGTGCACTGACCACCAGGGGGCAGCTCCTGCATTAAGCATCTGCCCCCTCGTGGTCAGTGCATGTCATAGCGACTGGTCATTCCACCATTCAGTCTATTTGCATATTAGCCTTTTACTATACAGGATAACCAGACAGCCTAGAGCAGCCTCGAGCCTTGTCAGAGATCATCTGTATTACAGTCACCTGCTCTTGAACTTTAGTGACCAAAACTTTGCACTCTTGGCCCTCAATGGAGAAAAGCCAGAGAAAGTGGTGCTTAAAGGTCACCCACATTTCTGAGTATCAGGCTTTGCTTCAATTGATGGATATTAAAAGGTCAGCACTGAGGCTTCTAAGGGGTACATGTTGCTTGTCTTTTATGCTTGAGCTGTACTATTTTTGCAAAATGTCAGTTTTCAAGAGGGCGAAATTTAATTGGAAACAAAGTTTTAAAGTACAACAGGTTTGATCCTGAGATGGAAGAGGTTTGGGAGCGGAGAGAGATGTTCCCTGGACCTGCAATCTAAGGGCAGGCTCCTGGAGGGAGAATCCTCTATGGCAGCAAAGGCATCTGTTTGGTCCGAGAGGTGAATTCCACTCACCTAGAAGGCCGCTGCTCCCCAGCACAAGCTGTCAGGGCTTCCAGAGGTTGTAGAAACCACACCCATGGCACACCCCTCCCCCAGCCCTTGAGATATATTCACTAAGCTACCAGTTTTCTGTGTGTGAAAAACATTAGCGTGTTCTGTGACTACTTTTCAGCTCTTCCTTTCACATGACAATGACTGGGATAGCAGTGAGAAAAAATGGATAATTCATATACATATTCCCTTGGTAGATTTTCTGATTATCTGCATTGCTAAGAAGGAAATGCTTACATTCACTTTATAGGAAAATTGGCTAAGTATATTATTACAAATATTGATTAGAAAAAAATAGCGGCAGCAGTAGTGGTAAAAGCTAATATTTATAGAAGATTCATATGGGCCCAGCACTGTTATCAATGCTTTGCATGCCTTAACTCATTAGATCCTGACCAAAGCCCCATGAGATATGCACTGCTGTTCTCATCTCAGCCCATGCGGCACATTAAGTTGAAATGACTTGCCCAGGATCCCACACCTTGCTCGTGGTGGAGCTGGCCTTGAATCCAAGTAATCTGGCTTCACTGTCCCTTTGCGGCAGGCTGGTTGGAGCATTCTGAAGGCCGGGGCAGGCTCTGACACACCCACGTGTCAGCTGTGTGACGTGCATCTTGTATGCAGGTGCCACGAGGTTTTCTGGGACTCCCCCTGCCTCTAGGTGAGCGCCGTGTCCCGCCTGCCCACGTCCCTGCTCATGCCCATGCCTTGCTTCCCCCAGCCCCACTGATCGACCTCACCCCGACCCACAGTGGATCCGCCATGCTGATGCTGCTCTCCGTGGTGTTCGTGGGGCTGGCCGTGTTCGTCATCTACAAGTTTAAAAGGTACGTGTGCCTCTGTCCTTGGCTCCCCGCCCCCTTCCTTCTCCGGGACAGGTTCAGAAGCACGTGTCGCACGTGATGTCCGTCTCCCGCGCACGGCAGTGATGGTTTCTGTTAATGTTTTAGGAAGATCCCCGGGATTAATGTTTATGCCCAGATGCAAAATGAGAAAGAACGGGAGATGGTCAGTCGAGTCAGTCCCACTGAAAGCAGGCCCCATATCTCTCAGACTGAACTGAGGAGGCCTGGCCCGCTGATAGATGAGAAGGTGGAGTCCCAGCTCATAGGTAAATGATTCCCAGTAGCTGTCAGCCCTTCAGCCTGAGTAGTCAGCGGCTGACTCTCTCTCTAACCCCTTTCTGGCTTGACATAACCACTGTTTTCTATACTAACATCCCTCAGAGAAGCAGCTAAGATACCTCCTTCCTTGCTTCCTCCCCTTGGAGTGAGGAAAAAAGCCTCCCTGCTCCTCTCTAGTTGTCCCCCTCCCCCTCGTGGCTTTGTTCCTCTCTTTGCAAAACCCCTTGCTAAAACGTTGGGCTATAAGCTTTCTTGGGCAAAGAGCAAAACATTGGCTCTGACAAGACTCGGGAAGGGCTGGCCCCAGGCCTGGCCCTGGTGGCTTGGAGGGCCGGGCAGGGTGTGAGGGATGGGGTACGTGACAACCAGAACAAGATATGGCAGCCTCACCATGAGATTGCTTTAAGGAGGGCATCCTGCCCTAGAGGAGTGACAGCCCGATCACCCTGGGGTTTTTAAAAACATCTAGCAGTCATCTAAAAATCATCCCCCAGAAAACACAGAACCTGAGAATTTTAAGGACAAGAGGCACCAAGTTTGTAGAACAGCCCAGGAGTGGGCTTTCCTGAGGGAGCTACTGGAGGGTTAGATGGGCAGCTCTCTTTCTCCTTTTTTCCTGCCCCCTACCAGAAGTGTTAAAGTTGGCTTTGTCATATACCAATAGAGCCTGTGACGTAAGCATGCAAATCCAACAGCTAGGAATAGAGTCTCCAGGGTGACTGTGAGACCCTCTTATTTATGGCAGAGAAACTTTCCCAAGAAGTTAGACAAATGCGTGAGGCCACCATTGTGACCCATTTCTCTTCTTGTTTCCTCCTGTCTGTTGGCAACAGGAGTTGAAGCCGTAACTGTTCCCACCTAGACCCTGCAATGCTGACTCCGACGGATAAATTACTATGTAACCATTCATGCTTCACTCTAATGTGATGATGCCAAGCCACCTAGCAGGCCCTGATAAGATTGTCACTTGGGGGAAAAATGAGTACCTAAATGAAAACATCGCCCTGTCTTTAAACCGATAGCGGACAGCCCCGTGGCTGTGTTAAGGGGAAATTTAAATGCAATGACTGGCTGGTGCTGGAGGTAATAACCACTGCAGCCCCGGAGGGTGTCCGGTTTTCACAGCCGCTCTCTTTTATCTGGGGAGACAGGGCGATAAATGCGTAATTGCTTTGGGTTGGAAAGAAAAAGGCTTTTCTGTCTGCATGCCCAGAGAGGCGTTCACCCTGTGTATTCACTGCTGGAGCTTCCAGGTTGCCTCTCGGTGGGTCATTTGCTTTTCAATCCCATTTCCACTGGGTCCGAAGCACAGCCACTGTTTTCCTTTATCCAAGTAGCCCTCCCTCCCTAGCCAGGACATTGCAAAGTCTCTGACACCTTTCTGTTTCCAGTGTCATTAAGTGAGTAAGTGTTGCACGTTTTCTCTTAGGAGAGTAGCTTTACCCTCCCCTCCCTCCCCTCCTGCTCAACCTGGTGACTCATCTCTCCGATTGCAAAGAGCAAGACACGCCACTCCACCTTCAACGCCAAAGCGGGGATCTGCTGGGGCACACTTTGCAATTTAAGGAAAACCCCCAGAGGCTCCAGGCGACCTGCTTGCCACCCATCAGGAAAGAATTTCGCTCTTGTCAAGTGCATCACCCTTCATGACCACTAACTCTGTGTTTTCTTTCTTTCCTCTGTTGTTCTGTTTCCTATTTTGCCAGGAAGTATTTCCATAGTTGCTGAGAATCAAAGCACAAACGAAATCCCTACCTATGTAAATGTTTGAATGGAGGACGCCAGTAAAAACAAACAAAAACAAACAAACCAAACAAATAAAGTAAAAACAATCAAAATCCAAACAAACAAACACTCACTGCATCGGGACTTTTTAATTCTCCAGACACAGACGACAAGGGTTGTTAGCTTTAAGCCTGTGCATGTGGACGGTACCTTGAGAACACGCTCGGAGGGGCAGTGGACAGGTGCTCTTTTCATGGAAAAACACTCCCCTCCCCCTCTCTTCTTCTCTCTCTTTTTCTGATCCGTCGTGTTTGTAGAAAATTCCTAACATATACAGGCCAAGGAAATCTGCATGCATTTTTGGAACTCTTCTTGGCTCTAGATTTCACAGCTATTTCAGCTCTACCGGCTGATGGGTGGGTTAGCCACCCCAGCCCCTTTTCACAAGACACCAGGACATGCACAGAAGTTCGAAACCCTGAGCTATTTCTCTGTTCCATCTTCCTTATTGCCATGTCCACTTCCAAGTTATCTGTGTTGGCCAGCAGTGGCCACAGGCTGCTTTCTGCATCCTGTGTGGCCATGGGGATGAAGCTCTGAGTTGAAGTTCCCTGTATGCAGGCAGAGTAGGGAAGGGCACCAGGCAAGGGCAAGCATGTCAGAAGTGGACCTGTGTTTCCTGTTCAGCCTTTCCGGTTATGACTGCTTCCCTTACAGCTTTCTTTACTCCTCCTCCAGTTTATAGGGAAAACAGAATCTTAGTTACCCATGGACCTGCCTTCTCATTTGTATGCTGTCCCTGTGGTCATGATCTGTAGATGTCTTTATATCTGTCCCTTCCAGTCCCCAAGTTACCCTTCACCTGTTCCTGCCTTTTCTTCCCAAACATGTTGCTAGATTCTGGACCTTAACCCTGACATTCCCTAAATAATGGTCTAGCCTCTGCCACCCCTACCTCCACCGCCCACAAGTTCCTCGTCACTGTCAATTTTGGACACTCCCAAGCATGCCAGCTTTCGTACTCACTGACCAACTGCATCCTGCCTTGCAGGGTTCAGCTTCATGCACCCTCTGTCTCCTCCTCTTCCAAATACCCTTGTCCTCTCCCACCTGGACACATACCATGTGTGTGAAAGAGTTGGTATGTCTGCAAAGCAGTTCAAATCTGGCCAGGTGCATTGGCAAAGAAAGCATTCCAATGAATGGTGGTATCCTCACACCCTCACAAAACTCTCGTGCAGGCAGGTTTTAGAAGATTCTTGTGAGAAATGTTTTGAACATGTTACTGTATGGCAGGGCAATTTCCTTCTGTGATGATTGCTGTACCAGTATTTCTTGTCTCCCAGTAGAGTAAAAATATTTGTAAAATAAAACCGTTTCAGCAGAAGAAGCAGGTTAATGGGTTCAATGTTCAAGGTCTGAAAATATATAGAGGTCTTGTCTTACATAAGGATGAGATTTTGATTGTATAGGATGATCCCAGCCGTTTCACTTACGTGCTCCCAGATCTCTGAGTATCATAGGATTGGCAAAGGCAGCATTAATAGCATAAAGGGGAGGGGTTAGCCCACTAACTTAAGCGATTGGCTCAAAGCATGAAGAAATTCCAGTTTTCCCCGGGCAATCAGGAGAGAAGGCCCCGAGAAAGGAGGAAACGAGAGTATGTCCAGCAGAAGCCCTTGGAATATTCTGGGTTCGGCAAAGCCCACTAAAATTCAGGAGAAAACAGTTTTGAAAAAACTACTCAGAGCGCGGCCTCCTTCTTGGTCAACAATAGGGTATAACAGGGCCCTGGGTGTCCGAAAGATCCTGAGGGCCCCGGCCCTTCGGTAGCCCAGGCAGAGGAAGACCAGCAAAGCTGATGTTAGAGGTTAATCAAGCAGAAATTTTTATGGTTGAAGATGCCCTCTATGGATTTGGGAAACGGATTGTGCCTGAGGCGGCCATCTATTTGTAGAAATCAATTGCTCCCTGACCTGCCAGGCTTCCTATCCCATAGGAAACATCCTTATTGATCCTCTTCAGTTAGACCCTCCCAAATTTAATCTGGAAGACCAAGTGTTTGGGAACCAAAAGAGGCTGAGGGAGTCCTCAGAGTTGCAGTTCTGTTCATTTTAATTGGAAAATGATGAAAAAGGGACCAACACTCAAACTAGCACAGTGCCTTGCCTAGAGTATCTATAAAGATGGTTATTTGTTGAAGGAATAAATGAATGATGGATGACATGAGAAGACATAGGGAAGAATGGGCTTGTAAGTCCTAACGAAGAGCAGAGGTGGACATGAGATGCTTGGCATTCTGGGAAGTGACCAGAGATGGCCAGCTCTAGATGCAGCATCTCCCAGGTCCTCATATGCCTCTCCTACCTGTAGGAGATTCAAGAGGCAAGGTACTGCTCAGTAGGAATCTCATTGTTCTTAAGATCTAGCTCCGTGTTTCTCAAAGTGTGGTACTGGACTAGCAGTATCAGCATCACCTTGGACCTGTTAGAATGACAGTTTAGGGTCCCCACCCCATCTCTACTGAATCAGAAACTCCAGGGATGGAGCCAATCAATCTGTGTTTACAAGCCCCTCAGGCAATTGGGAAGTACACTGAAGTTTGAGAACCACTGTTCTAGGCCATTCCAGCTCAGTCCCCGAAGAGAACTTAGTAATAACAGTCTATAGTTGGGAGGGACCCAAGTGCCTACCTACTCGCTAACAGCAGGTACAAACACAAGGCAGAGTGTGGTGGGCTTGAGGCCAGAAGAGTGGGTGGGGAAGGATAGATGTAGAGGGTAAGATTCAGGGCAAGATAAAAATCTGACATCGCAATGTTTTCCAAATCTCAGAAGGCAAGCTGTGCATGCTCTACCCTGAACTACCCAGCCCACATTTTCTCCCTTGCCTTATTCCTAATTGGGTTCCCTGTCCAAAATGCAAAGGTTTGCTTTGCTTTTTTTTCTTCAAAAGTTCAAAACAGCAACTTTGAGAGCAATGGGGTGCTTGGCAGCTGTTCTGTGTTTTTCCAGGATTCCAACTGAGCATTGAAATCCCTCATTTGCCAACTTATTTTTATAGGAAGCCAATTTAAAAAAGAAATAAAGTTTTCTTATAGTATTGGAACTACTTCTAATTTTCAAATGACTTTTTTGATGTATTTTTTTGTTAAATACTATGTAGTGTAATGTATAATTGCTCTTGTTTATTGCTTTTACAATCATATTTATTAAACAGATAATGTCTCTAAAGTCTTGGTTTCAGGGTGTTTATTTTATCCCAAACCTTAATATTCAGTCTTGATATAGAATTGATCTACCTCCTTGTTTCTCAAAGTATGGTACTGGACCACACCTGAAGGATTTCGTAAAGGCTAATTTTATGAGATTATAATAAAGGTCACAGGTTGGAAGGGTGATTGATTAATGGATTGATTGATTTTTCTATTGTTTTGTTTTTTGCTAACAAAGTAGAATATATTCTACCACCTGAATTCTGTCTACATTTCAGTTGACTATATAATGTTTCTTGCTTTATTCTATTTAAAAATCACTCCAAACTGGTTACTTTGAAATACGTAACATGCTCATTAGAAGTGATTATTATGGAACAAACCCATTCAAATTTGTTCATAAGCTTGGAGTTACTGAAGGACCAAACCTGCTTGAAATGAACTTGGGGAATGGTAAAGGCTCCCATGGTAGTGTGAAATTGCCTTTGAACCTGGAATTAAGAGAGTGGCGTTCTCCTTCTGGCTGTGCCAGCTGTGTGACTTTAAGCAAAGCTCTTCAACATTCAAAAACTTTAGTGTCCTCATGAATCTCATTTGAAGGACCAAGACACCCAGCTTTGATATTCAGAGTGGATGAGTCATTCCTGAGAGTCTCAAAAAGCTGATTTAAACTTGGTGGATTGGCCTCGTGGCTTGCCTAACACATCCCTTTTTGGGCAATGTTTTGCCTTTATATTTGATTGAAATATGTGTGTAGGCACATAACATCCTCCTTAGCCTTCCCAAAGAGTCATGAGGCTCAGCATGCAGGATTCCTGTGGTTGTCAGGTGGCCTTTAACCTTTCCTTCCCACAGGTTAAATCTGCTTTCTGAACCTTCCTTCTCTTCCAGGCCAGACCCTAGGCCGCTCTTCCCCACCAGGAGCAGTTTGTCTCCTGTGTCCCTGAGGGTCTAGGCAGTCAAGCAAAATCCTTACTAGAGATTTCAAACAGAGGGGATTTGATACAGGGAGTTTTTTGCTTGAGTAACTGAATAGCCAAGATGCAAAAAGGGGGAAAGGGAGATGACCCCAAGTTTAGCATCAATAGGAAGCCTTTACCTTCCCTGGGCTGGAAAGACACAAGGATTCCCAGAGGCCAGGACCTAGGACCACCAGGTGAAGGAAGGATGTGTCTGGCAGTTGTTGGAACCATGGAGGAGACACAGAGGAGTACAGGACGATAGTCAGCTATGCTTCCCAAGCTCTGGACTCCATCTCCAGTGGATGCTTCCCACTGAGCACTCCTAGCCACCAGCCGGGGGCAGGGGAGCCTGGGAAATGTAGTTCCCTGAAATACAAAGCAGAGCAGGGAGCAGTGGGGAGTGGACTTGAGAGAACACAGGCAGGTAACTGGCACAGCACCTTCAAGTTCAGTCCACATGAAAGCCAACAAATCTGCCCCAACCCAAAGGCACTTATAAACAGTAGATGCTGTTTCTCTGTGACATTCGGTCATATAGTCCCCTTTAAACAGCATGGATTTAAGACTTGGTGTTGTGTTTCTGTGCACCACGTTCTGCCTTTCTCGCCAGGTTCTGTGCTCATCTAGGGGAAGATCTTGATTTACTTTTCATCTCACTCCTTCAGTCTTTAGCACTGGGCATTGCCATTAGAGGGCACTAGATAAATGTTTGCTGACAAAACCCCGTGTTTTCAGTTGCAGGTATTGGGAGCAAGTCCATTTTATTTAGCAGCGAGCTCCTAGGGGTCATCTTGGGTCTGACTCTCAGGTGTTTGTCAAGAACACATGCTCACCCTCCCTCTCTGTTATCCCTCCAGCTGCTGAAGTCAGGAAGCTATTCTTAGATATTAATTAAAGTAAAACAGTTGCAGTTTAGAAAAAGAAAAAAAAACTTGCTAGAAAGCAATGTGAAAACCAGACTGTTTGGTTTCTGAATTATTATGTAATCTGTTTATCTATTTCTTAGGACTTAATAATATTTTGAAAATGCTTGTTAGGCTAATGCTTCCTAGTGAGGGAACATCAAATAATTCCAGTTGGACACATACAAGGAAAAAGCTGTTATAGTTTTCATTTTCAACACATGAAAAGTAATCTTTGGTTTTCAGAATACAGATATTTATTAATCCATATGTGGTTCAGACTTTTTCAGGAGCAGGTAGTCTGATAGGAACAATGAACAGATAAACATTGTTTAATGTAACCTATACAGTGCTGTCACAATATAGGGTCATTTTAAGACATTGATAGGGAAAAATAAAACATAGGAGAGAGCAGAGTGACCGGGGATGGGGATGGGAGAGAGGGTGTTGGTCCCTGGCTTCTCTGAGATCTGAAAGCTAAAAAGAAACCAGCCATTTGAAGACACATACATTGTACCAACTTTTTCAAAGTCAGTTGTGGAACCTCAACCAGAAAACAGAACAACTTTGAATCTCAACAACATTTAGAGATGCTTCTGAGTTTAAGGACCAAATAGCTTCCACAGGAATTTCCCCAGGGAATCATATATTTATAGTCAATTCTATTACATAACACACATGTTCCTAAAACTCACCACATTATGCCAAATAGCACAGTAAAAACCAGAGGGCTTAGAAAAAACTGGGACCAGGACACAAGGCAGAAACTTTCTCTTGTGTCTGTTCAACGAGTCAGTGTCACATTAAAGATACGAGCCTGTCTTAGTCTACTATTATATACACAGTGCCAGAGACTGGGTGGCTTACAACTAACAAATTTGTTTCTTACAGTTCTGGAGGCTTAGAAATTCAAGGTCAAGGTGCCAAAAGATTCAGGAGGCTTGTTCTCTGGTTCTGAGATGATGCCTTCTCGCTGGGTCCTCACATGGTGGGAAGGGCAAGGGATCTCGATGGTCTATTTCATACAGTTTTATAAAGGCACTAATCCCATTCACGGCGGCTCTGCCCTCCATGACCTAATCACCTCCCAAAGACCTCACCTTGTAATACCTTCACGCTGGGTATTAGATTTTCAATATATGGATTTTGTGGGGGACACAAACATTTTCCGTAGACCATAGTAAAACCTAATAAAAATGGTATCACAGTTTCATTCATGTTAAATGGTAAAGAAATACACAAATAAAACACTTCCCATGAAAAATACCCGAGGCTCACTGCTTGTGAAGGTGGGCAATGGAGTGCTCACAGCTTGTGGTTACTGTTAAGAGGTGAAATCTGAAAGTTGTACCACTGAATGGATGGTATGGCTGAAAACACACAAGGCAAATGGAGGTAGCTGGTAGATGTATGAGGGGTGTGTGTGTTCTATGTATTTTTTTCTTTTTACCTTGTTTGAAACTAGCCCACAGACTATAAGCACTGTGAGGCCAGCTTTATTATTACTTTTCCTCCTTTACGACCATGTTATATGTATTTTTATATGACTGAATTCAGCTGAATCCAGCTGGGTGTAGTTTTCTGTGTTCACCTAGTATTTCTCATTGACAAAACCACACAAACACTCATCTCTATGGTTAGTAGGTGGTGGGTCAAGACTCCAAAACTAGACAGGCCTCAGGCCTGGGCAGCTTAGAAACACAACTGGGTTGATTCCAAATCAAAGTTGTCTCATGAGCTGGATTAGCTAAGAGAAAAATGCAATGAGGACTGTTTACCAAATCCTTCAGTGTGATGCATTGCAGAAGGCTCATAACAAGAGACCGGCCATCCTGGGTGACATGCCTGGCCAAGTTACAAAACCCAGAAAAGACTCAATTTGTCCTTCTCACTTTGCAGAAGTTTTTTCCTGTTTGGGGTTGAATTGATGTTTCTTGGGATTTATGAAATCAGATTTCTGGGCATCCATGAAGGAGGGTAGGCATAAGTTGGTAAAATGGATTTCTCTCACACACATGCTTTATTTTTTTTAGGTGAATTGCTAGATTAGCAAGAACAAGGAAAATAATCATTAACATGAGATGAGATTTTTCCTATAGAAATAAGCTGAAAATGCTCCCAGGAAATCCAGAACAGATAACTATTGATTTTTTAAAAATATATCAGATAAACAATTCAGAAAGTTATTTGTTCTGCCTTGTATATATTCCAAATTTATAGATTATTTCCAAATGTGCCATAAATAGTATTTCTTCTTTTTCATATGCAATGTATTATGAGGGTATTGGGACTATGGGACAGAGTACGAAGAGTTTGATATAAGTAGGGGCCAATGAGCTATCAAAGGAGAGAAAAAATGTTGGTGAAGTGTGGTACATTTCCTATGTCATAAAGAATAAATGATTTTAAACATGCAAATGCTTTAAGGTAGGAATATTCATTTAATAATGCAGAAACCTTGTTCTGGGAAGTTTAAGACTCCATGTCCATGGTCACATAGTTCATCAAGTACTAAATCACAATTTCCACCCAGGACTCCTAATGGACATGCGTGCTCCTGTCTCCATTCTACCACCCTCCCCTCCGCTGCTACAGGTAAGCCACACGTTGGTGATGGTTCAAAACAAGTAAAGTGCAAGGTCACATGTTTCCCTGCTCCAATACGGTGGTGGGAAAGTGTTTACACAAGGAAAAGAGATATCATTCTTTTGAAAGCACCAACCAAATCCCGTCTCAGCCCTTACTACTGAGTTACACACATAAAGACTGATATTCCTTTTGACCTTACTTGAGGTGGTACGAGGGAAGATAAGCCACCTAAGCCACCCTGGAGGAAAGAACTGACAGTTGCTACTAACTTCAGTAAAGAAGTGGTTACGGAGAAAGTGTTTTCCAAATACGGACACTAAGGAGCCTGAGACCCTTCTGCTCCTGTAAGCCAAAGTGCTGCATGTAAACCACAGACACAGGCACGGCCTACCAGTCGGCAAACTGCGGCTCGCAAGCCACATGCAGCTCTTTGGCCCCTAGAGTGTGGCTCTTCCACAAAATACTGACTTCTGCACATGGGCCACGAAGTTTCAATCGCACTGTACGTGCGCGCCCGCATGTGGTATGCCCTAGCCCAGTGGTCAGCAAACTCATTAGTCAACAGAGCCAAATATCAACAGTACAACGATTGAAATTTCTTTTGAGAGCCAAATTTTTTAAACTTAAACTATGTAGGTAGGTACATCATTATTAACTTAATTAGGGTACTCCTAAGGCTTAGGAAAAGCCACACTCAAGGGGCCAAAAAGCTGCATGTGGCTCGCGAGCCGCAGGTTGCCGACAACTGGCCCTAGCCCGTTAGAGACTGGATTCCTTAGTGCACGGGTTTCCTTTCAGTGGCCTGATTGCAGAGCAAGCCCTTCCTTCCCCACTTTGTCCCATGGAGTGAAGGTGTTTTTGCAGTAACTCCGAATGAAGCTCTGTGCCTCTGATGTATATGGGAACATGTGACCAAGAGTTGTTTTTATTTTATAATGGGTGACAGTCCACAGTAGTATTGAAAATAGGAAAAATCTGCTTGGTTTGACATGTTCAGTCATGATGCATCATGGGGCTATTTAAATGGGAAGAAAGAAGAAATCAAGATTGGAAAGGACAGGTGAGGCAGGACTGACCCAGGTAAGTGGCTGCTTCTTGAATTTTGTGAGGTGTCCAAAAAGACAACATTTAGATTGTGTGAGGCAAAATCCCAAATGTGGAACTTGTTACCTGAAGATTCCAAGCAGCGATTAAACCAGAAGTCAGGCTGGTGGCCATAATCCAAGAGGTACCTGGGGATCCTCAATCATTGGTATCAGTCTTTTAAGAATAGGAGGTGGGCAAGGTCTGACCTTGCAGGACAGGGAATGGCAGATACAAGTCAGGGCATCAACTTCAATGTAGGTGCCCTGTTAGGGGTCTGGAGTCTAAGCAAAAAACTGAGATGCAGGCCGACATCTAGGTGTGAACTGTGTGTTGGAGACAAAAGAGTAGCTGGGATTCAGTAAAATACAGCAGCCAGAGCTAGTCCCAGGTACACCAGACCCACAGCTGAAAGTGTCCCAACCTCTCCAGGCTGGAGACCTGAGCTGGTGGCTCCTAACAGACTCTTCTATCCGGGTAGCATTGGTGCTGGGACCAAGTGGATTCCACTTCATCCAAACTCGGGATGGATTGGTGATTTCCAAGCTTCTTTGATGTCCTCTCAGAAAGTGACACGATGAAAAGCGAAATAAATCAGAGCAGTTGCCCATATGTTAGTTTCAAATAGATTTTGTCTGCACTTTCTCCCCTCTCCCCGCAGGTTCTCCACTCTATTCCTCTTTCTTTGTTATCAGCACTGATCTGGGTCCCAGCTCAGTGGTGTTAGGGGATAACTCTAAAGAGGCCACCAACTCACCTTGAACTCTTTTTCAGGGAAAACTTTTTTGTGAACAAGCAGATTTGTGGACTCTGTGTATATGCAGATACACAGAGTATAATGTATGGTAGGCAGTTTCTAGGAACAAACAAAAACAACTCCAGGATGGATTAGTAAGCATCTTACAGCGACCCACTCTGCATAACTGCAGAGACCTTACAAATGCATCTGCCATCCATCCACATGTGGGAAGCAGAAAGTAATAGCCTGCGTCCAAGTTTTCAGAGCCCAGGGGACAATTGTATTAAGAATCAAGTCTGCCAGTACTGATTTTCTAGAATCATAGACTCAAAATTCTAGAGCGGGAAGGGAAATTAGAAATCATTCCCTCAATGTTTCTTGACTACTGATTGGGCATTGTGTATCATGCTATGCACTTGGCCACTCACCTCATTTGACTGAGGTCAGCTATTTTTTCATGGACACATAGCAAATTAGTAGCAAAGACTCGTGTATCCAGATTAAACTCTCTTTCCTAAACTGTTTTGTTAATCTCTATTCTTTCCTCTGTGATACCTTCTTCTGTCTTCATCTACTAGTACGCAGAACACAGCCAAGATTCTTGGGTGGGGGGTGGGGGAAAAGAAAGAAAGAAAGGGATCCAGGGGAAGTAAGTAAAGAGGCACAAAACCCAGGCTTGGAGGGTGTGCAATGGCCCTCAATCCGTTTGCTCACCAAACTCAATCCGAATAACTATTGCATTACAAGACCGAACCCAAGGTGTGTAACTTAAAGTAGCAGTCTAGGCATCACTAGTAATTAAAAAAAATGTCTAACCTTTACTGGCATTTGTCAAGGGATATCATTGGGATGTGATTCATAACTAGTAAAAATTTTCAAGAGCACTTTTTACA
Source organism: Myotis daubentonii (assembly GCF_963259705.1). Taxonomy (NCBI): domain Eukaryota; kingdom Metazoa; phylum Chordata; class Mammalia; order Chiroptera; family Vespertilionidae; genus Myotis; species Myotis daubentonii. The sequence goes on along the minus strand of NC_081852.1, from coordinate 50,198,255 downwards.
TGTACCAATTATTCTGCTGTTCACGGTTGCTTAAGGAGCCTGTCACAGCCAAATCTGACCCATAACTTTCCCTTTAATCTCCACTCCTGCAGGCACTCACCTCCCAGGCTTCTTTCTTAGGAAAATCAATGTAGACTGCTGCTTTAATCCAATCTCTGGCCAGATCTTTACCCATTCACTGGATTCTGTTTTCCAAAAGATCTCTTTTAGACTGGTGGATCAGAGGGAGGTGGGAGAACACGTACATTTTAATAAATCTTGTTTGAGAATTACATGTATTCATGAATCCCATAGGAATTCATAGGAGAAAGTAGATTCAATAGTTTAACAACATGAGACAAAGAGGAACTAAACAGTAATATGACATGTGGAGTCTGGAGAATAGTAAGGCTATTTGAAAAAGAGGACCTGGGCAACGATAATGATTTCAGATTTAGATAACTTGCATACAAGAGGCATACTTACAGCTGTGGTGAGCAGTACTAGCCGACAGTATAAGACATAGACAAAAATATAAAATCTCAGGCATTCAGGGCTCTGCAGTGCAAGAACAATATCCTAAATACATCATTAGTTCTGGGAGGTGTCTCTGTGAACAAAGGGATGTCATCATAATGGTGATCCTATGTCAGAAACATGCATTTGAATTATGTTCAGAGTCTCTTTTTGGGAGGATGGGTGGCTAGTATAGTATATTTTAGGGGAATCCATTGACAATTATTTAAAACTGGTTTGCCATTTAAAGTCATATGGTTCAGCCATTTTAAATGCAAATAAGAAAACCTCACTTATGTAAAACTCCTAATGCCTCAATGGGGTGTGAACCCTCTATACTCAAATTATTCTAAAGAATCCAGCCAACCTGGAGGTTTGATTTGTAGAGTGTCTCTGTGTAAGGACTCATGCTCCTTATTTTTTCAGTTTAGGCTTAACCCATTTCTCACCAGAGGCCAGCTACTTACAAATTGCCTCAGTAATGCTATGAGGATTGTTGGGGGCCAGATGTTCCCACCTCCCTGCCTCAGCCTGGCTCAACCCTGTCAGGCTGGCCCTGACAGAGGATCACTAGTATCAGAGGCTGAATTCACACATTACTAATGGATTATCCTGCCCCTAAGATCATTTTCTGGTACCAGTGGGACTTTTGGGGTTCAATCTGGATTGGTGTCCTCGATCTTCTTACTGATTGTGTGTCCAGGTGTTTGTTTATTTATTGTTTTTCTCTCCTGTCCTTTCTTTTCCTTTTTTTTCTTTTTCTCCCTAAAGCCAATTGTATAAAATGAATATACAGCAACTTCAAATGTCTAATGTATGGTTTAAAAATATAACCCATGAACAATATTTAGTGCAGAGTTCTGTATGTAGTGAGAATTCAACACATACTGGCCAGGAATTCTAATAATAGTGAGCAGTACCAGTAGCAAACGACAGCATAAATGTTCCTGTTTCTGGTCATTTAAGTTAATAGGCGATAAGCGTGGCTTCAATGAAGTAGCATCTTGTGTTACACATGGGTCTCCAGAGAAACAACCAACAGGACATGTACATAGATTTCGGATTGGCTCATGTGATTACAAGGGCTGGCAAGTCCGAAATCCACAAGACAAGCAAGCTGGTCATTCTGAAGAGTTTTTGTTATATTCTTGACAGGGCACAATGCCTTCCTCCTCTACAGAAGTCAGTCTTTTTTCTTAAATGCTCTCAATTTATTAGATAGGCCCACACCCATTAGGGAGAGTAATTTACTTTATTCAAAGTCCACTCATTTAAATGTTAATCACATCTGAAAAATACCTTCAGATCAACAGAGGTCAAAAAGTCTACCCTCCTTGCAGCAGCTGCTGGTACAGGAGGGCTGGGCTACTGGGTTTATTTTTCTCCACTAAAATAAAAAGAGTCTGTGTTGGACCAGACAACTGGGCACCGTAGTCCAATTGACACATAAAATTATTTAACCATCACATGCCATCAGCATAAGTCCCTGGAATATGCACTGGTTGGCAATTGGGTAGCTGTTTGCCCCATTTGAATCCATTAAGAAGAAATCTTAGTGTCCTTGTCCATGTCACCAGTTTTGCTGAGCCTCAATTTTCTTCTGTAGATGATATTGTCTTTATGATCTCTCACACCTCTTTCTAATGCATTTCCTAGCCCTGCCAAGGCAACCAATAAATTTATGAGCTTTGTTCATAGAAACATAAATTTAGATTAAGTTGCAGGAAAGTTGATAGGTGATCATTGAAAGATCAGACGGAGGCCTAAAACCAGGACTACAGGCTTTATTAGAGGAGAAGCACCTGCCGGGCTGCCTCACAAGGGGAAGACAGCAACACATGCAGGGGTGGGCATGCCTTTTGAGGGGCGGAATGGGAAGGGGTGGGGGGCTTAGTGTACTCGGCAAACACTGATTGGTGGCTTACTGCATTGTCCATATAGGACGAGGGCTTAGGGTATTTGGCAGGTGTGGATTGGTGGTCCAATGTATAGTCCATATAAGGTACCTGGTTAGTCACTCAGGTATTTCTGGGCTGCAGGTTACATCATACCCCACCCACCAGTTGGGGGAAGGGAGGATCTATCAATTGTTGTGTAAGAAATGTCACACAAATATGTGATAGTCCTGAAGAACAAATATAGCTTCTTTTTCTTTTTCAGATACAAATTAGTAGTCTGGTACTTGAGGAGGTTACAAGTCATTGCCCACTCTAAGAGCATATCAAATAGTCTGGCTTATGCCTGACTACTGTGTTCTCATGGGAGATTTGGGCAAAGGGAGGCCCTAACTCATTCATATGAATAAATTCAGTTGTTTTAAATCAGGGGTGGGAATATCTGGCCCAAGGGCCTTATAAGGCCCATGAAATCACTTGGTCTGGCCCTGCCAAGTCAACCAATAAATTTATGAGCTTTGTTCATAGCAACATAAATTTATATTAAGTGAGTTATATAAATATCCAAGTGGCCCTGACTGGTTTGACTCAGTGGATAGAGCGCTGGCCTGCGGACTGAAGGGTCCCTGGTTCGATTCTGGTCAGGGCATGTACCATGGTTGCGGCACATCCCCAGTAGGAGGTGTGCAGGAGGCAGCTGATGGATGTTTCTCCTTGATGTTTTTAACTCTCTATCCCTCTCCCTTCCTCTCTGTAAAAAAAAATCAATAAAATATATTTTATAAATAAATAAATATCCAAGTGGCCCTGGGCAGAAAAAAAAAAGGTTCTTTACCCTTGGAAATGGACAGTGTGCATCAGGACTTAAGTTGTCCCCACCATGAACTGAAAGAAAAACATTCAAATTTTTCTCATTTATAAATTACCTATGATCATCAGATATGGTAGATGGGACTGTTCTGGTGATGACATCATCGGTAAAAATAAGAATGTCGATGGATAGTCTGAGGAAAGATGGAGAGAGTGCATTTGCCTCTGGAAAGGTTGAATTTGTGATATTAGAAGTCCCACCATATGAAAACGCTAGCGGGGGGGGAACTGAACTGTGAGTCTCAATATTGTCAGAATCTGCACTGAAAAGTAATATACACCAGGCAATGAATGAGTTGGGCAAGGGAGAAAGGGTGAAAAAGGCTCAGTTCAGACTCAGGAGAAATAGTTACGTTGAAGGGAAGGAGGGAAGAAACAGACCTATTGTAACTGACCAAGGAAAGAGTCTGGAATTACTTGAGGCCCAAGAGATAACAGTATTGCCAGAGGACAGGGAAGATGGAATCAGTTCACGCTGCCAAATGCTGGGAGATCAGGAAGGACATGGACAGTCCCTGCAGGATTTGGAGATAGTGCCATCTGTGGCATCTAAGGGAGGCTTGCAAGCGGGATGAAAAGTGAGGCAAAGAGCACATGGCACGGAGCTGAGTAGTGAGTAGCAAAGTTCAGTGGTGCCCGGGAAAAGGTTCAGCAGCGGGTTCTCAGGTGCTGTGTGAGCTGGTTGTACATCACTGCAAGAACTGGAAGGTGAATGAATGGTATATGCAAGGCCGTCTTTTGAAGTTGATTGTGCTCTGTAAATGTGGGAAGGCATAGCAGCCCCTTAGAAAGCCACCAGCCATCCTCACAGTATCCAGAGGACAGAGGAATTATTTTTTAGCTCCACTCTCTGTGCCCCTTTCTAGTTACATGGGCGCCTGCAGTCCCCGTGGCCACCTGGCATCACTTCCCTTTCGTTTCTCTCTCTTTTCTATCACTCTTCCCCTAGGGCTGAGTTGGCCTCACAGAAGCCATATTTTTCCAGTATGACTCTTTTGTCTAAAGTACTCAACTTCTTTCTGGATGAAGTACCTAAAAAATAAGCAAACTTCTTGCTGTCTGGTATCTGTCATCTCTCATAGATTTTTGATTGTCATGCTTCAAGCCTTCTCCCACACCAGGGATAAGAACAGTGAGGAAGCCTTAGCCAATTTAGCTCAGTGGATAGAGCATCAGCCTGCAGACTAACGGGTCCCAGGTTTGATTCGGGTCAAGGGCACTTACCTAGATTGCAGGCTCCTCTCCAGCCCGGGCCCTGGTCTGGGCTCATGCAGAAGGCAACCCACTGATGCGTTTCTCTCACATTGATATTTCTCTCTGTCTTTCCCTCTCTCTTCCACTCTCTCTAAAAAGTAATGGAAAAATATTCTCAGGTGAGGATTCGAAAAACAAAAAACAGGCAAAACAAACAAACAAAATAAAACAGCCAGGAATAAAGGGACAAAGGAGGGAGGAGAATCATGTCCTTTCACATTTACAAAATGTAAAATGAGACTTCATAATAGAGACTGGGTGCCCACTACCTCCCTCTGCCAAAATGCTCATCTTTCTCACCCTCCTTGTGATTTTGTCAGCAATCCTTGGTGGTGAGCCACCACCTCTTCACAAAGAAATCTCAACAAAGACACGCCAAATACAAGGGCTCCCTTCTAACCTGTGAGTGTCTCTTCTGTGCCAGGAGATAATGTGCTTCCTGGAGAGTTTTGAAGAAACTCAGTGCCAACATTTATTCATGATGTATGTTCTTCCAAGCCGAAAATTACCAGGCTTGAGAGCTGTGTGATTTCAAAGCAAATTGATCAAGACCACAACTGTTAATAAAATGCATGACTACAGTCTGTATATTAACCAGGATCTCGGAGGAAATACACTTGGGAATCCCACACCGGCATTTTGCACGTGAGCTTGGAATCCTCACTTCCTTTAAATGAAACTTTATTGTGACTATTAACCTGCAGAGATTTTAATTATCCTTTCAGTGCTTGAAGGTTCATCGTGGAGAGGTGCCGGAAAAGTCCCCTTGCTAATTAAAGCCAACGGAATATTTCCTCTACCTGAAGATGCAGAAGTGTTTCTTGTTTGTCAAACCCCTTTCAGCCAAATAACCACTTAGCTAATCTCAAATTGAATATCTTATTTAAGATTTTGAATTATCTTTCCTCCCCAGGGAGCTGCTGTTGAATATTGTCATAGCATCATCCAGGGAAATATTTCTTTCCCTTTTAACTGAAGGAAAAGGAAATAAAAAAAACATGTTTCTTTATTTCACTGAGTAGATTGAAATCTGGGGAAATGAACAAGCTGACATTTTAAAGCAAAGGATCATTAGAAGAAGGTTGAAATAGCTTCCATTACTGCATACAAATCCTAGTCCTGAGCTCACCAAAAAGAAAGGAGTTGGATCATTTTATATTTGGACGAATCTGACCCTTTCTGAGAATTTTAAATAATGCTTCTAATAATTGAAACTCTAAAACACCAAATAATAACCTGGAGACCACAGGTTAAAGGAAGGGGCAGGATGACCTCGATGTCAGCATATTATGTGAGAGCAAAGAGAATCAGATCTGGCTCTATCACTTGCTAGCATTATGAATTTCAATAAATCCACTTAGGTGCTTTGAACTTTAGTTCAAATGACATCTGAAACATGTCTGAAATAGTGCCTGCCTTTCTATCCGTAAGGCCTATTTTAATTGAGATCATATCAATAAAAGCATATTCCAAAATGAACTCACGTTAATTCTCTGCCCAGATGGAACGGCTGATTATTACACCCAGATTAAAGCCCAATGTGCCTTCAGTGGCTTATGACCTGACTCTGCAATGCCACTCTGACCTCAGCTCCTGATCCTTTGCCCTGTGCTCTTGCTGCTTGCTCCAGCCACACTGATCCCTTCCCTGTTTCTTACAGAAATACACTCCCACACTAGTCCTCTTAGCACTCACTGGTACATATTCCTTGAATATGCTCCCCCCAGTTTTCTATGAGACTTGTTCTTTCACTTCAATGTCAATAGGGTCTTCTAAAATTTCAACAGTTCTCTATTGGTTACATTTTCTGTCCCTCTTGTTAAAAGACACTTTATATTTAAAAATCCTTATGTCTCATATGAACCTCTATGATGGTTAAATGTATGTGTTAATATGGTGGGTGTTTTTTGAGGAAATTTACATTTGGTTAACTTTGAGTCAGCAGATTGCACTTCCTAATGTGGGTGGGCCTCATCTAATCAGTAGAAGGCCTGAATAGAATAAAAAGAGCTAGAGAGAATACTCCAGCAGACTGTGTTTAGATTTAAAAAATCATATAGGACCCAGAGCTGGTTTGGCTCAGTGGATAGAGCATTGTCCTGAGGGCTGAAGGGCCCCAGGTTCGATTCCAGTCAAGGGCACATGCCCAGGTTGTGGACTCCATCCCCAGTAGGGTACATGGTGGAGGCAGCTGATCAATGATTCTCACTCATCATTGATGTTTCTATCTCTCTCTCTCCCTCTCCCTTCCTCTCTGAAATCAATAAAAACATATTTAAAAAAATAATGTAGGAGTTCAGGAAAATCCTAGGAAGGAACATAGAATCTGAAGCAAATTAAATTAATCTCAGGTAAATTATCATCTTTTTACTAATGAGAAAATGGTGGTGTGAGAGAGGAAACGACAATTGTTGTTTCCCTAAAAAGTCATGAGCCTTGCACATGTGAACACCTTTGGTCAGCACAGCCACCCGCTCAGGTGGCCTGTATTGCATCCTCATTGACAGATCTGGAGCTTGAGGCTCAAGGAAGCTCATTCAATCCCCAGGGCTGCCTGTTGAATAGCTTCAGAGCTACTGATTTTGAAGTAGCAAATGCCTGTGTCCCTAACGCCTCTCTTCCAAGTTGATGTTTCTCATATTAGGATATGAGATGTATTTTTATTGACTTGGAAGCAATGGGGTTTTTTGCATATCTATTACATAAAAAGGTGGCCCATTTTAGAGTTAAATGTGACTATTACTACCCTACACTAAGCTTTCCCTAGAAAAACCTTACATTATTTTGGCACCCTTTTTTCCTTATGGTTTCTTTGCAGTAAAATAGGAAAGGGACAATGGAGAAATGGGAATGCAGGCACTGGCATTGAAAATAAATAGTGGGACAGCAAAGATAAAAAAAATCAGGTTTGAGGGCAAATGAGAAAAATCAGTGATGCTGTGGGATCAATTCCGGAGAGGGCAAAGCTAGATTCTTCTGTGGTAGTTGGAGGATGAGTCCGAGGCAGAGCTCCACTTCAATAAATTATTCATCGGTGCCTGAGCAGAGCCAGGTAAAGTTCCGGAATGGCACAGGCTCTTCCCTGGTCTGCGGGCAGCCTTGGTGCTGGTACTGACACGGGAGCTCTCCTGCCTGGATGGGCTGCTCGTGTTCCTCCCAGTCCCACTGGTTTCTGATACTCAAACAAAAGGAAAAGAATCCGCTAGCTTCTAATGAATAGCACTTTGTTACCTGAGAATGAGAAATATGTATTCAGTTTTCATCAATAGTGACTTTTACCATTCTTTTAAGGTCTCAGCAGAGAAAATAAACATGGCACCTCAGGATAAACATGAGATGGTATCCCACAGTCTGTGAGTCAGCATTGAGCTTCTGAGCAGTGAGGGAAGATGTATGCAGACGTTACCCACAGAGACACAGCCCTTGCCTGTTTATTTTCAGAGCTGCCTTGTTTTTCTCTCCATCCTGTGAGGGAGAGAAGGGAGAAACACTTGGGAGGAGATGAGAGAATGTTTTTGGTTTTTGTTTTGCTTTATTTGTCTTTTATTGAGTAGGGTTTTCTTCCCCGATGGAAGGAGCAGTGGCTCATCCTTCCATTCCTCTGCAATGTACAGGTGTTTGACAACCTAGCCAGCACTGTTTTAGATGTTTTACGTGTCCTGGATTACTTGATCCTCAAAATAACCCAATGAGGTTGATTCTATGATGAATTCAGTTTACACATTAGAAAACAAAGTCACAGAGAGGAGATACACTTTACTCAAAATTACACAGCTATTGAGTGGTGATTCAAACCCAGCGGCTTGCAATTTAACACACACACACACACACACACACACACACACACACACACACACAGTTATTGATTTCAGAGAGAAGGAAGAGAGAGAGATAGAAACATCAATGATGAGAGAGAATCATTGATTGGCTGCCTCCTGCACACCCCCTACAGGGAATCGAGCCCACAACCCAGACATATGCCCTTGATCAGAATCAGTACCCAGGCTGACATTCTATCCACTGAGCCAAACCGGCTAGGGCTGCAATTTAACACTCTTAATCGCATCACCAGACTAGAGTAGAACCAAACAACCGTCATCCCCACCCCACCACAGTGATCTTGCTTGGGTCACTACCTAAGACAACTTCCATGCCTTTTTTTATGCATTTGTTTATTTATGAGAAAAACCAATTGGAGTCAGTAGATAAACTCAAGTAATGTCTGAAGCAATCTATCTGCTCATGCCCACTTTGGACCTTAAACTATCAATTTAGCACCACCTACTTACTCCCTGAGACACAAGAAAGCAAAGAATGGTGATCTTAAAAATTTAAAGCATTTAAGTAAACCACCCAGCGCATGTTTAAGAGTAAATACTGAGCTTGGTATGCAGTACTTATGCCAGGATTGCTCGAATCTTTGACATGGAAGGCAATGCTTAGGTCACGTGATAGAAGGTCTGGAATGTGGGAAGTGAGCTTATTGGCAAAGAGAGGGTGCTGAGATACAGAGATGTCTAATACAGAGATGTATTTGAAGGGTGAGTTTGTTTTATTACAAAAAAAGCTCAACGCATCTTTCTAAAAACACACCCTCAGAGTTTCACTTGTGAGAAAGAAAGCAAACAAAACAAAAAGCCAAAGAAACAAATAAAACTCCCAGACACTACCACTAGTCTGTACTCACTTAGAACCTTGGCCTCCCAAATTCAGAAATGATGCAATTGACTGGGGGATGATTGAGGGAGGAAGAGCTCAATTATCATTTATTTATTGAGTACCTCTTATATTTCAGGGATGTGCTATGCATTATGATAAATCATAAAGGAGTTCAAGTCCTTCTGAGGGCCCCCTGGGAACTTCCAAACCATGTGGGACATGAGATATAGACTTATGGAATAAGGAGAAAGATCTATGGAATTATTTAGCTCGGTATAGTATTATGTTCAGATCACCTATGTGATAAATGACAGAATGCCACCCCAAACTGACTTAAACACAAGGAGAATTTTAACTGCTGGACTTGGAATGACCAAATCCAGGGGTTCAAAATGTGTTACCTGGAAATTACCTGTCTCTTGATTTTACTTCACTCTGTGAATCTAGAGTGACCTTATTTTCTTGCAGCTTGGTCAGCCCAGCCAAAGCAGGACATCTTTCTAGTAATTCCAGAAAATTTGAGTCTAATAAGCCTAGGTTGGGTTATGTGTCAATTTTTTAATCCAAGTCTGTGGCCAGTAGACATTTTCTAATTGACAAGGAGCAGGTTGGTTTTCTAGCCTAGGTTGAAGTGAGTCAGCATTCTCCACATGGAATGAAATTGAGAGTTCCCCAAGTGAAAATCATGTACTCTAGCGAGATGAGAGAGCCATGGACACTGCATGGGCATAACAGCAGAATCCTCTCATGGGATTACAAAAGGACAAAACCATGGTGTGTAGCATCATGTGGCCCTACTCAGTGACATCCAGGCTCATCACAATAACATTATCTTCACAAAGTAGGCTCACTATGCAGATAACAGGGAAGCTTTCTTGGGCCTGTGTCTGGTGTGCAGCTTTTCCCAGAGCCAGTTGGATGACTTCCAGCCCAAGACATTAACTTTTTAATTTACACTGGCTCTCAGTCAGCTTCCAAGTTTAAGTCAAGGTGTTGATTTTAATCCAAAGTAAAAACCTCCAAATCCCTGGCCACTGTAGCAGCAACAGCAGAGTTCGCATTTTTACTTTTGCAGACTTAGCTGCCTCAGACTGATGGTTAAATTACAGCCTCATTTTTGGAGCCACAACCATGGTGACTCCTTCCTTTTTCCATCTCCTATTCAAGAGACCTCCAAACCAAGGTTTAATATGACATAGTCATTGATGAGAAGATCTAACATTGAAGCCAACAAAATGAAAATATTGTCACCAGCTCTGGAAGAGACCTTCATTTTTGCTTCCTGATTCAACTACCTTTAATGCATGTATCCATTTCCATTTAAAAAAATTGGTAAAAATCATAACATAATATTTACCATCTCAACTTTTTTAAAGTATATATGGAGAGGGAAAATATCCAGAAACCCAACCCAATATTGAAGGAGAAAAACAAAATTGAAGGACTCATGCCACCTGACTTCAAGACTTAGTTGAGTTACATTTATCAGGACAGTGTGATATTTGTGAAATATAGACAAATAGATCAATAGAACAGGATAGAGAGCTAAAGACTCATAAATATCGTCAATTGATCTTTGCCAGAGGAACAAAGAATAAAATGGAGCTAATAGTCTTTTCATAAATGGTTCTGAAATAAGTGGACATTCACATGCAAAAACATGAATAGAGACACAAACCATACACCTTTTACAAAAATGAACTAGGCAGCCTATGTGGCTCAGTGGTTGAGCATCAACCTATGAACCCGGAGGTCACGGTTCAACTCCAGGTCGGGGCACATGCCTGGGTTGCTGTGCAGACCCTGGTGGGGGGTATGCAGGAGGCAGCCAATCAATGATTTTCTCTCATAATTGATGTTTGTATCTCTCTCTTCATCTCTAAAATCAATAAAAAATTTTAAAAGACAAACAAAAATGAACTCATAATGAATCATAGACCTAAGTACAAAACACAATACTATAAAAATCCTAGAAGATATTATAAGAGAAAACCCAGATGACTTCATCTCAGTATGCCAATGACTTTTTAGATACAACACCCAAGGCATGACCAATGGACTTCATCAATATTAAACACTTCTCTATGAAGGACAGTGTAAGAGAATGAGAATAAAAGCCATAGAAAAGGTGAAAAGTATTGCAAAATACAGGTCCTATAAGGAACTGCTATCCAAAATATGCAAAGAATGCTTAAAACTCAACAATAAGAAAACAACCCAATTAGAAAAAAAATGGGTCAAGGGTTTTAAGAGATACTTCTCCAAAGAAGATACAGAGATGACAAGCATATAGACAGATTTACCACATCATATGTTATCAGGGAAATGCAAATAAAAACAATAAATTACCACAACACACCTATTAAAGTGGCCAAAATCTGTTACACTGGCAACATCAAATGCTGGAGAGGATGTGGAGCAATAGGAACTCTCATCCATTGCTGATGGGAATGCAAAAGTGGTACAGCCACAAAGGGAGACAATTTGGCCGTTTCCTACAGAATTAAACATACTCTTACCATATGATTGAGCGATCACACTTCTTGTTATTTACCTAAAATTGTTGAAAATGTACATGTTTATAGCAGCTTGATGCATCATTGCTAAAACCAGGAAGCAACCAATATGTTATTCAGTAGATGAATGAATAAATAGATAGTGGTATATCCAGACAAAGACATTTTATTTAGTGATAAAAGAAATGAGCTCTCAAACCATGAAAAGACATGACAGAACCTTAAATGCATACCTTACTTTGTGAAAGGAGCCAATCTGAAAAGGCTACATACTGTATATTGCAAGTATATGACATTATGGAAAAGCCAAAACTATGGAGACAGTAAAAAGATCAGTGGTTGCCAGGGGTTGGGGTGGGGAAAGACAAATAGCTGAAGCACAGAGGATTTCTAGGGTAATGAAAATACTCTGTATGATACCACAATGATATATTTCATTTTACATATGTGAAAACTCATAGAATGTATAATACCAAGATTGAACTGTAATGTAAACTATGGACTTTTGATAATTATGATGTATTATTCTGGTGGGAGATGTTGATAATGGGAGGCTATGCATGTGTAGGGGCAGGAGGTATGTTGGAAATTTTTGTATCTGCCTCTCAATTTTGCTGTGAAGCTAAAAGCTGTCCTAAAAATTTCTTTACTTTAAAAAATCCAGAAATGACAGAGATAATAGAACTAGCTCAGACAGATGTGAAAATAGATTTTATAGATCTGAAAAAAACTTTCAAAGCATAACACAAGAAAAAGGAAACATATATAAAAGAATCAATGGTACATCTAGAAATAAAAAATCAGGCCTCTATGTCTTTTAGGAATACAGGTTCCCCTGGTGCCTGATCTTCAAGCATAAGGGCCTACCAGGGGTCCTCAAACTTTTTAAACAGGGGGCCAGTTCACTGTCCCTCAGACCGTTGGAGGGCCGGACTATAGTTTAAAAAAAAGCTATGAACAAATTCCTATGCACACTGCACATATCTTATTTTGAAGTAAAAAACAAAACGGGAACAAATACAATATTTATATTTGCATGTGGCCCACGGGCCGTAGTTTGAGGACCCCTGGATCCTTTCTGCTGTGTTTAACTCTGAGAAAGGTCTGTGCCACCATGAAAAATCTTAGTGATGACTTTTCAAATTAATTAAATGAATTCGGTGTGGTTTAGAGAGTTCTGCACAACCCAATTTTTGTCCAAGAGTTGTTGACAGTACTATTGATAAAAAGAGTCTCTCTCTTTTCCCCAAAGGGAAAAGGACTCCTGTTCTCTCAACAGTCTAAAACCATGCACTAATAACTGCTCTGGTTTGGTATATTTTCTTTCCAATCAGGAAGCATTTTCTTTTGGGTTAACTAGTGTACTTTTGTTGTCTCATATGTTAAAGCTGTTGCCCAGCTGTATTTTAAGTTCCAAGAGGCCCCTTATAAGCTTGACTTCTGTCACATATCCCAATGTTCTGTTCAGTCTTAGATGTACAATAGACAAATACATTCTCATCCAGAACTTGGCTTTTTTTTGTATTAGTACAATGACCTCGAATGTCACAGAGAGTGAGTCTTCTAGACCAGTTGCTCAGGATGGGATATACAAATTACTGATGATAAATACACAACTTCCAATGCTATACAGATCATTTAAAAGAAAAAAGAAAAAAACCCTTTTAAGTCTTCTGCATTTATTGTAGTATGCATTATAAAATACATAAGCAGATGATAAATCCTATAATTTCAGGGATGATATTTTGAAAGACAAGGCTTAAGGTGGCTATTGAGCTAAAAATAGAGAGGCAAGCTAACATTTTAATTCATACACGGAGAAGATGAAATGTGGCAAAAATCATAAAGGTTATGTGGAAATATTTGCTTTTTTGTGGGGAGTGCGGTAACTATGTTGAGACACACAGTGGAATGATTTATTACCTAAACTTAAGCACTCTGAATTTTAGTGTTATATTACATAGTCAACTTTTGCACCTTCCTTCCTCACACTCTGCCAAAGCATAATCAAAACGCTCCTCTGTAGACACACACACACACACACACACACACACACACACACACACACACACAGTGGTAGACATTACAGCTGGCCAGTGTGTAGTGATCGAAATGACTTACTTGTGAACCTGATGGGCTCTCGGAGTGAAGCCCAGCTCATTGAGCTGATCCTCTGACCTCTCACAGGTACCTCACTCTGTGGTGTATCAAAAGGAGGCCCCAGCAAATGGGTTTCAGGGTGTTTTCTGTGATTTATGAGCTTACAAACTAGGTCATGAGGAGGAAATAAGTGCCATTTATCAGCTTTCCAGAGTCAATGGCATAGAATTGGAGTAAGAGCTGACTCCTAGGCCTAATAATGGAATAGTTCCCACCTCCCCAGAAGAAGTAGGGCCAAAACAGGGACTTCATTACATTTCTCACCAAATTCTACTTTTGCCAAGTGATTCTTCAGTTTCAGTTGGAAATTTTTAAAAAAGGACATGTCAAAATTAATGTTGAGAATTGATTTATGAATAAAAAATTGTGCCAAATTAGCACTCCAGATTTAATTTTATGTGTAGCATGCTGCCAAGCAACTTGGAACATTTGCAAGTTGTTGGGAAATCATTACAAACGGCAAACAGCTTCCTCACCACTTCCTCTTCTCTCCTCTCCCTCACAGGCACTGTCTCCTCTGGGAGAGACATGGATTCTGGGTCTCTGTGTGTATTGGAGGGTTGGAGGAGGGTGATAGATATTGAGGGAACCTTGATGACTATAGGAAAATTTTAGATTATTTCAAACCTGCATTTCCTATGAAGGACTTTCAGGTCCCAGCTTTTAAACAGTAGGAACTACTTCAATTCAGATCTCTATACTTGAATCCACATTGTTTGGGTCTGAAAAGATTTAAAACATCAGCCTGTATTCATAATCTGCTCTGTCCAAGAACCTGTAAGGACAACATTGTACAATGTTTCTCTCTGTTAAAAAAAATCTGTTTTTAACTTTTAAAAAAATCAAGAAATAAGTTAAATTTTGCTTTTTGTTTATGTTGAGCACAACTGTGAAATAGGCTGGGATTTGTGTCACATGGCACCTGACCTACATTTTCTGACTCACTATCACATGACTCTTTGATAATATAAAATCTTAACTGAATGATATAAACTTGACTATTAAATTGGGTCTTTTATTTACAGTAAGTCTTGTACTGTACAGTCAAAGAGAGAGATTAAATGCCTTTCATAGCTGAAACTAGAGATGATATCACCATGTACAATTCAAGTGCTTTATTCTTTCTTTAGGTGGTTTTGATGTATTTTAATTAATTTTTTTAATCCGGTAACCCAATTTACTCTTCATAGATGAGGAATCTGGGGCCAGAGAGTCAAAGATTTTGCTAAGATAATGCTGATATTAGTGACAGAACTAAGCAGAACTACAGGCCTTCTAGCTCGTTCCTCGTCAAACTAGGGAGTGTATATCTTTGCTACTAATTTTCTTCAGTTTACATAATTGGGAGGCTTTTATTTTAAGGAAAAATAAAAATTTCATTTATCTTCAAAATTGTCACTTTCATTTCTTACAAGCTATATGTACACCAGGTATTTCTGTCTTCTTATATTGTTTGTGTGTGTGTGTGTGTGTGTGTGTGTGCGCGCGCGCGCATTGGGACCATGTCTTGGGTCTCTGTGTGTATTGGAGTGTGGGGGGAGAACGATAGATATTGAGGGGACCTTAACCATCTTAATTTTTCTCACAGCCTCTGCACACACCATGACCCTGTGCAAGGGATTCCCTGCTCTGTGTATTTCATGAACTAAGTGTACGTATGCCACTGAAGCAGAGAGGTAGCCTGTTGGTAGTTAATCACATTAGAATTAAGAGGTAAACAGACCTGGCTTGTTATTTATCACTTGTAATATTTATAGCAAGTTGCTTCAACTTTGTAATTTTTAGTCTTTTTTCTTTTTGCTCCTTTTAAAATGAAGTTGCTAATAGAACTTAATCTAATAAGAGTCTCTGAGAATTGAATGGAAATGGACTAATCCATGTGAAGCGCTTAGCACCATTTGTGGCATTAGTAGGTTTCTGATTAATTGTAGCTATTGTTACCTAACCCTTCTCACCTTTGATAAAACAAGCGTCAAAAGGTCTTGCAATGCCATAGGTGGTTACTGACAAGTTTAAATCTGTAATGTTTCCATTCTAAAACCCCCTCCTTTAAAAACATCCTTTGAACTCAGCAAGATGTTAATTTACAAGGAAGTACACTGTGTTCCTGGGAAACACAGCCTTGAGTTTTCTGGAGTGGGGGAGCGATGACTTAATGGTTTCCTTTATTAATGCAGGAGAGATGGTTTTTGTGACTTTTGTCCTTTTCATCTTGGTAGCTCAGCTTTGTGGGGATGGTAGGCTGTGATGGTGATTTTGATGATAACCAACCAACGTCTCTCCGGTAGCTCTGAGTGTCTATTTTGTGTTCAAATCAGCGAGCAAAAGGCTTCAGTGCTCTTCAGAATGACATATACATTGCCAGTAATTACCTTCCTAAAATGGAAAAGGAATTAAAATAAAAGCCTGAACGTAGAAGGGGGTGGCAGGTTTTTGGAGAAGTGTATGGGCAATTTGAAGCATGAATAATTAATTTTGTCTTGAGATTAAGTTCAGTCTGTGTTTATGATCTGTTGGGGAAAAAAAAAGAACCTCTAATGGGTTCTAAATAAATTCAGTATCAATTTAAACTATTAGAGGAAGTTAAATCAAAATAATTAGGATATTAAAATACTTTGTGCATTTCCAATCACTGCCTTATTGAAGCTCTGGATCTTTTCCAAGGAGCAATAATAGCATGAATATATTAGGGTGTTTGCTTCCCTTAGAATGTAACTGTTTGCTCCTGTAAAGATGATTGAGAACTTGTAGGAGACAGAACACCGGATTGATGTGTTGACATATTTAAGGGAGTGGGTGCTATATAAATGACAAATTATTTTGTACATATAGATTAAAAACAGCATAGTGACAGGTTACTGTTTAAAATAGTTGAACTTGAAAATTCTTTATTCATAGTTGTTGCTAATTTCACACTATAGTAAGGCAAACATTCTATATGTGACATTTTCAATTACTATAGAATGGGTTGGTAATATCTGAATAAGATTAAGGTGCATTCCAATATAACCCATGGCCTGGTCATTTGTGTATTTTGCTTAAAACTATCACATCTCTTGTAATTTAAATGGAAATCAAGAGAGTCTTCTTTTATATCTTAGTTATTACAGTCTTCCCTCCCTCCCCCCAACCCCTTTTATGTCTGTGTGGAGCATAGCAAGCATGGAAATTAGAACACATATAAAGGATTTTGAGATGTATTCTGACCCTTTTCTGAAGCAACAGCTCATTTGCTTGTAAATAATTTCAGTGCCTGCCACAGTGGAATGCCTATCGACACTCAAGAGCTCATGAACTCTCTGGATTTAATTATTTTGGTGGCTTGGAGGAACTGGTCTCTAGGTGATTTCCCTGCAATATTTCAATGTTGTGGGGGTTTTTTGTTTCTTTTCTCCTAAGCATTATCCAGCTCATCTACATTTAATATTGTCCCTTGAAAAATATTATTAATTAATCCAGCAAAAATAATTTGATAACTGGATTTCAGAGCTGCCAGACAAATATTATGACAATGTATAACCTGTTTTCATATTTTTTTCAGAGAGGAGATAGAATTTCAATGCATCCTAAGTAATGTATTCTGAAACTGAAGCATTGCATTGCATTGAATACTTTGCTTCTTGGAGAATTAGGGAAGATAGTCAGGATTTGCAAAAATGGATCCTCTCTCTCAAACAGATATCATAAAATTTAATTCCTAGTACTATTACAAATAATCCAGCAAAAACAGTAGTTTGAGCTCCAAGGAGTTTAATGAAACTATAAACAAAAATTAACAAGCAATTACAAATTATTCTTAGTGAAATTATGAAAATGTTTGTTATGTGTCTTAATGAAAATGAATAATGGCTACTTCATTCACTATTTATACAAGTATAGTGAGTTTTCCTTTGCTTGAAATACCCAGTTTGTAATGGTAATGGAAATGCGTTGTTTCTCTGCCTCATTAGAAGGGGATTGTTATGCATTCAAAGTTTTTATATTTTCTAAAATAAGGCTGAGATTCAGCAATTGGAAAATTATCTTTAAAGGCTTTTGTCTCACTTCAGAGGATTCGATTGGAGGAGGCTCTAGTACAGATGAGGGGAAGATTTCTTTTTCTGAGTTAATTTCCATAATATTTGAACAGAGAAACTGGTCTGCCTTTGTCCCAGGACTCTGCTTACTCATTTCTGTCACTTTCTTCCTTAAGGGTCTGCCTCTGTATTCCTCTTCCATACAACAAAGCTAAAATCTTCCTTATTCAGCCTGGCCATCTTAGCTCAGCGATTGTATGTCGAACCAGAAGACACAGTTCCATTCCTCATTAGGGCACATGCCCGGGTTGCAGACTCAATTCCCAGTATGGGGAGTGGAGGAGACAACCTATCGATGATTTTATGATTGTCTCTCATTGATGTTTCTATCTCTCCCTCTCCCTTCCTCTCTCTGAAATAATAAAAAATATTTCATCCTTTTTCAATTTTCCTCAGGGTGTGAAGATGCCAGAAAGGTTGACAAAGAAAAGATAGGTCAATATGGTCGGAAAGCATTGGGTTTTCTTGCTGATTCTACCACAACTTGGGCAAGTGGCTATATTTCATTAGATCTCCATTTCCGCACTTGAGCGATAAGTAAATTAATAATACCTGTTTTGCAAGTCTCTGATAAGCAGTAAAGATAATTTATGTAAAGTGTCTATTACAGTGCCTGGTAAATTATGTGTACTCAGTAAATGCTGTCTGCCTTAGAGACAGGCAAGATCACAGGTGTTGCAGTAACATTGACATCCAAACCCGGTCATTTTGCCAAGATGATCATCAGCGATGTGTTCACAAATTATAGTTGTTTTTTTCTTTTTAAAAATTTCCTATTCATTTAAATCCTACATGGGCCAGCTAGATAGCTTGGGTGTATGTCTCAGAAAAGTGTGATGTAAGACATGTCACATTAAGGCTTCTGGTCAGAGTCAGCAAGCAGCTCTGGTATCTAGAACACCAGGGAAAACAGGCCCTGTCTAAATAGAACAGATACTACTTACTTCCAGCCAGTTTTCCCCATTAGTAAATAAGGGCTTCAGTGTTAACCAAGCCTTCATTTTTTTTTTCCTAAGGAAATCCAGAAATCTGGATTTAATGCAGAATGTTCTCCTTTAAATGTGGACAACAGTGTTAGGTTGAACAGACCATGATTCCAGGGCAGATCCAGCCTCTTAATGCCCATTTGAAATGTCTTACCTATATAATGGACGGCAATACAGTTAAGGGTTTTTTAGCATATACCATATGCTAAGTGTGCACACTTTTAAGTACTTAACATATATTAATATATTTAAATATCCAAATGACCCTGTAAGATAGGTAATCATTAATATTATTATCATATCCATTTTACAGATGGAAAAAAACAAACAAGGAAAATAGAAGTTAAGTAACTTGCCCAAGATCTCTGTTGCTTAGCAACAGAAAAGAAATTTGAACCTAGGTAATCTGTCTGCCAAGTTCTTGCATTTGACCCTGGGGTTGACAGACTCAAGTAAAGAATTCCTCCTAATTATAGAAACCATTTATTCAATGTGGTCTTAAAGGACAAAATTGTATAGAACTTAAATTTTATTTTAGATACACATCAACGTTTATTGAATATGTTCAAAATGCAGAGCACTGCATAAGAAGCAGTGATGAGGATAAGGTATATAAGTTGGTAAGGGAGGAAATGCATGACTGGCTGTTTCATAGGGTATAGAGAGTTTTCAAAGGAAATTTCTAAAGATTTTTGTTATTAGAAGAGGGAATTTGATTAGCAGTTAATAGAAGGCTTGGCAGATATGTTGCCTTTTACTTATATTTGAAAAATAGGTTATACCTCAGTGGACATAGGTGAAAGAACTAGGGGTCAGTGAAAGCAAATATTTTTGCAGCAGAAATAAACTACATTTTACGAAATACAATGAAGAGCCAGTTACTCTATATTAGGATGTGTGGAAGAATAGAAGAAGAAGAATGTGGAAAGAAATATGAGGACTAAGATGTGCCTATTAAACTATCCTGTTTTCTCCCTGCAGTAATTAAGAGTCCATTCCCTAATTGTCACACATACAAACTAACAGCACCAAACTTACATGAAGTTTCTAGAAGGACCAAAATATCTCAAACAGTTCAGCAGGGTCAGTTTTTGAAATGAGTTACTGTAAGTGTCCCCCCACCCTGCCCCAACAGAATTGTGAACAAAGACAGAGCCATAAAGAATCTACTTTCCTTGCTTTGTTTATAAAATCAAAATCATAGGAGACAGCTATTTCAGAATGAGACTTTAGAAAGGGAAGGGGATTACGAATGGCCATGGATGTGAGCTGAGAGTTTCTGGACCACTATCTATGCTGAATTACAATTCTCACTCCTCTGCAAGAGCAACACAAGCTCGCAGTAATCTATTGCTAACCCAATCCTGTTAGGTGGTCACAGTTATTTCAAAATGTCATCAGTGTTCGCTTCTACAATAAAATGTCCATGCTTTCTGATTACCACTAAGTAGGTAGAGGTGGTTCTTTTCCATTTTCTTATTTGAAAGAATATTTATGAGTTTAAAAAATATAAATGCAATTTCCAGTCGAACTAATGTGAAGCTCTTCCAGTCCAACACACGATACTTAACAGAAATAAGCTAAGGCTGTGAGACAAGGTTATCCGTACTTTTTGGCTCTTAAATCTCCTTGTTAAAACATCTCTTCAAAAGAACATGTTTTATGTATATAGAGTGCTCACTACAGCACGGGATAGGAAAGTGCTGTGTGCATTTGCTATCCTCATGGTATTACTTGCTATTATTTCGATCAGTAGCAGCAGATTTCCCAGGCTACATTGCAAAAGTCATACCTTCCTGGTCATTAATCCCTCCTAAGGTGGTGCTGGATTCATGAAGTCTGACAAGGCAGAATTTGGACAATATTCTGTGCAAGGCCAATGAATTTTGTACTAATCACTGGGAATCCATTTATTTGCTGCAAAAGACTTTAATTTTCTGTGTTAAACCACAACAGTAAAAATTGTCAACCCAAATTTTATCCATCAAATATAAAACACAAATTACCTTTTTAAAGCACATGTTTCTTATTCTTTCTTATTTTCTTTCTTACTATATCAATTTCTCTAGTGGGTGAGAAAGTGGTTCAGAGAGTCCTGTCTTTGAAGTTATTTTAATCTTTATTCTATCTAGTTCTTTCCTGGACTCATTTAATCTGCTTGATTTTTTAAGTTATGATTATATCTTCCACATCTTAATGCATGACATCCTTCCAAAGAATTGTTAATTAAAATCTGATTTTTACATTTGAATGCTGGCTTTTTAATGATGAAATCGGCCATAATTATAAATATCTATCTTGCCAAACCTCAGAATTATTGGCACTGAAGTAAAGTCAAGAAATTAGAGAATAATATTAATATTGAAGTTAGCTCTTCCCTTTTCATTTAGATGAAGTGAAATTCACACATCTATAGTTATATATATTTAAATAAAAGCATCTCCTTTAGCTTCTCTCAGTATTTTACACTGTCATTAGAACTCTCTTTTGAAAGGTACCCAGGGGAGACCACATCTAATTTAAACTTCGTGGCAGGAAAGACATCAGGAAACTTCAGATTCATTATTTAGCTTGATTATCTGAAAAGACTGAGGAAAAGTTCCTGAGGTATTGGGCTCTGATCTTCCCAAGGTGCCCAATAGCGATAGCTTTCCCTCATTTTTTAAAATGAATTATAAGGTAAAATTTTATCAAAAAGACAAATCATTTATGAAGAGTTGGAACACTGTGCTGGCTCATAAGTTAAAGCTTTGCATCAGCAAAAGCAATAACCTCTAAATTTTGTTGACACTAACCATGTAAGAGTGTGCACCCTGAGACAGGAGTGAACGTGTCTAGGGTTCAGTGCTGATCTGTGTCCAGTCTGTACAGCTCAAAGCAAAGACTGAGGGGTAGATGAAGAAGTTCCACAGAATATGAGTTCCACTGAAGTGTACTGTGTTGGAAGGGAAAATAGACATAATCATGGTATTGTGGAAAGAGGACAGATTTGCTCAAGGATATGGGATTAGAATATGGCAAAGCCATGATTCAAATCCAGGTCTGTTGGGGGCCAAATTTATATAATGTACCTCAGCCTCCATTTCATTTTCTGTAAAATGAGAATAATAAAGCCTACAGCAGTAGGCCTGATCCAAAGTTTAGATAAGATGTTACCCAGCATTTATTGAATGCTGCCAGTTTACTGTTTTCATTTAATACCAAGTGTGCCCTGGGGACCAGAAGTGAAAATTAGCCAGTGTTCTTCAATGATTGAATCAAACCCATTGCCACTAGGAGGAAGCATGAAATGAAGCCCATTGTTCACAAGCAGATAGCCTTCAGTTTCTTTCCCGGAGGCCGGTGCTTCAGACTCATTCTCCTGTCTTCCTTGGAGATAATTAAATGGGAAATCTAAGCTTGGGGCCCTTGCACTGAACTTGTGCTTTGGGAGGACTAACGTTCAACATCACAGGATAGTGTTGGTAAGTATAATTTTACGTCTTCCAGCATAAAATGAGAAAAGACTTAACCAGGTTTATGTACTCCCTCTTATTTCCACAACAGACTTCATTTCAAACACGTTGGCTAAATCGGAGAGTTTTCTATCCAATATTTTATGAAGGGTTACACTGGCTAACCTCTTCAAATCTCATATTAAGAAATCCTCAGTCTTTGCAAAGTGAGCAAATCCTTCATATTATTTTGCTTATTTGTTCGCATTTTAGCTTTTATAAAAAATGAATTATTTTAGTATGGCTTTCTACATAATTTATCAGATTCATAGTTAGTAAAAAAAAAATCTATGGTTTTAGGACCACCAACGCATAATATTTTTTATTTTCAACCTTACCTATTTCTCATCTCTTTATGTGGGGTCCACAGTAAGCACTGTATTTATTCATAAGAATGTATATATTTTATAAATATTTATTAACTTAACATATATTAGTATTAATCAGTGTGCATCCAGAAATCTGCAAAGTAAGAATAAAAACGATAAAGAAATAATTTGTTCTTTTTCTTGCCCTCTAAGTTCTTAGAGATGATTCAGAAAAACATGACTAATGTTGTGCCCAGATTTCAAAGTTCCCAAGACCCCCAGGGAGCCAGTCAGTCCGATGCAAAAGCAAAGAGTCATCTATTTCAAACCCGGGTTTGGCTCCCCTGCCACACTCACCGATGTAACGGTAAGCTCCAGTGGCCGAGAGAGAGAGAGGACTGATGGGACAGGGGGTTTTAAAGGGGGGTGGAGTGAGGGCAGGAGAGGGGACTGTGGGCCCCACTGATTGGCCAGGCGCGAGTCGGGTCATCTCTATGGCGCGCACGTCCCTTGATTGTCATTGGTTAGTTTAAAGAAATCCTGGGCGTGGCCAGTAGGGGCCTGGGCTTCCGGGAAGAAGGCACTCTCCTGAGCACATGGCGGCCGCCCCAAAAATGGAGGACCCAGGGCAAGATGGAGGGTGCAGTCCTAGCCCCCCCCAGGGCGAGCTGAGCCCGGGCTCCAGGGGCCAGTCCGGTTGCTGGGGGTCCAGTAGATGGACCAGTTCCAGCCCAGGCAGGAAGTCCACATCCTCCTTCTCGTTCCCGGGGGCGTCGGCGATCGCCTCCTCCTCCATCTCCTCGGGCGAGGGCACGCACCCCGCCCCGCCGCTGCTGCTGCTGCTGCTGCCGCGTGGGTCCGGTCCGGGGGCGGTGGGCGGGTGGCACTCCCGCCGTGGGCTGGGGAGTCTGTGCCCGAGGCCGCCAGCAGCGTGGTCAGGCCCCGAGACGACTGGCCCTTTCACTAACAAGTAAAACTCTTCTTTTTATAATGTTGTGAAATGAATTATGTCTTGTATATCACAGTGCCCAGCTCAGTTGTGTTATACTGTCATGCTTCAATTTTCTGAGAAAATAACAAAACTCCAGTGGTAGTATATTCAAAACCACAGAAATGGGGTTGAGTGGAGAGGCTTAACGTGTGCATCATTCTGGTACTGCTGTTTGTTTCACTCCGCTGATGACATGACATTATATTATAAAGGTCAGTCTTACACACTGTGTTGACTTTTCTTTTTTTTTGAGAAGGTAGACTGCTATACTTATGTATTAAAGGACTTCAAGGAAAAGGAAAGTAAGCCAGGAGCCATTAGCGCTCAATTAAGAGAAGAACAAATGCATCTGAGGCTGTCTAGATATTTTGTTGGCCTTATGACTCCGTGTTTCTAGGGATGCTATTGCCAAGATTTGTCAATATACACATGACAGGAAAAATTGACTGCTAAGTATTAGGAGTAATGGCTTATTTAAGGAATGAATCATAAGTCATAAGAAAACTGTAATATGGTAACGTGAACATATGAAATTAATGAGACTATTCCAGTGAAAAGTAGAGTAAGAGTAATAGAATTCTAGTGTAGTTATTGTTGCTTGTGTTCAGCTACAAGAACTCCACTTTTCTCTAATTCTTCCTGATTTTGACATGGTCACAAGTGAATGATCTTTGCTATAACCCGTGCCTTTTGTATTTTTTCCCCTACTTTCTATAAATCAGGGGTGGGAGGGAGTTATAAAAACGCAGTTCAGCCGAATCCGGTTTGGCTCAGTGGATAGAGCGTCGGCCTGCGGACTGAAAGGTCCCAGGTTCGATTCCGGTCAAGGGCATGAACCTGGGTTGCGGGCACATCCCCAGTAGGAGATGTGCAGGAGGCAGCTGATCGATGTATCTCTCTCATCGATGTTTCTAACTCTCTATCACTCTCCTTTCCTCTCTGTAAAAAATCAATAAAATATATTTAATTTAAAAAATGCAGTTCAATCCAAATAGTTATCAGGAGGAATCCTATATTTGCTTATGAGTTCATGTTTATTTGCATTTGTATTGTTTTTGTTTCTCCTCTGTACCATAGTCTTCTGCTGGGGCCATCAAAAAGTTGTTGATATGCTGTGTCATCTTCTTCTTTGTCTGGTCCATATATTTGTTCACACTAACATCCATATGTCTCATTCTCGAATGCTTAAGACCTAGAGAGATGATATTTCACTCCCTTGCTTTTGATTTATTCTATTACCTATGTTATGAAGTAGAACTACCTCATTTCCTCAGTGCTTTCACACTTGATCTTAGCCAAAAGGCCGAGAAGCGATTCCTCAGTGCTTTCAAAAGTTTAGCAAGACAGTTCTTTTACTTTTACTGATTTTTTTGAAAAAAATTCTAACTAATCTATTCAACTATCAGATATAAATTCATGAAGACTGGATTATAAAGCTGTCAGTGATCAACAATCTTCTCTACTTAAGACCATTCTTTCTGTTCAGCATTATCCCATTGTTCTTGACTTTGGTGCTCCTCAACTCTCCTTTCTCATGAGGTAATTATTTCTCAAAAGGCTACTAGATTAATTATATATAGAGGCTCCTGGAGGACCTGGCTCAACCATCTTCAGACATGATCAATAAATCTGGAACATTGAAAGAATAAATGCCAGCTTCCCACTTGGAATTATCCACTTTAACATATAGGTGCACTAGTATTATTTTATATTGGATATATTTTTCAATGTGTACATGTATAGAATACATTTTATTTTCAATATTATCACAAAGTCCCCGAAAAAATATTTTTCATATATTATGTACTTAATGGTTAATTATGAAAAGAACGAGGATCAAATGTAAATATCATTCTTACTTTCCATTTTAATATTTTAGTAATTCCAAGATTTAATAGTGAGTGTTTATATGACCTGAGCCTGGTTATCTCAGCATATACCTACACTGAAGATCTTATAGTTAATCTTATTACCTACATAGGCAATTGGGAGACCACAGAGGTTTCTATAAGCAGAGACAACCCATGCTGATACTTGAGCCTAGACTGTGAATGAAATTTGTGTATATAATCCTACCACAGTATTCAATATCAAAAGTAGGTAGATCAGCTATTGTATAGTAGGTCAACCCTTAAACTGTATAATTGATAGAATTATTTACTTTGCCATGTACTCTGGTCCATATCTTTGTTCACACTAACTTCCATATGTCTCATTCTCCAATACTTAAGACCTAGAGAGATGATATTTCACTCCCTTACTTTTGATTTATTCTATCACCCATGTTATGAAGTAGAATTACCTCATTTCCACAATGTAGCAATGTTCATAATAAAATAGTCCACAAAACAAACAAAAAAAATACAAAAAAAATAGTCCACATATTCTTGACTATCCATTTGCAATTTAATAATTGTGGAATTTTGTATCTCTTTAAAATGGTTTTAATTTGAAAATCGAGCCGAACGGGTTTGGCTCAGTGGATAGAGCGTCGGCCTGTGGACTGAAGGGTCCCAGGTTTGATTCCGGTCAAAGGCATGTACCTTGGTTGCGGGCACATCCCCATTGGGGGGTGTGCAGAAGGCAGCTGATAGATCTCTCTCATCGATGTTTCTAACTCTCTATCCCTCTCCCTTCCTCTCTGTAAAAAATCAATAAAATGTATTTTTTTAAAAAAAGAAAACTGATAATGAGATTGAAGGCATAACTTCTTAGATGCTATAACTAGCCCTCGATGACCCACAGTGTATATCTGATTTATTATGCAAGTAAAGAGGCAGAATAATGTATTCTGTTTAATCATGCAGAATTTCTTTTTGTTTGATGGAGTGTCCCAGCACACAAATGAATATTCTATGAATCCAAAATATACTTCAGAATAGAATATTTTTATATGGGGTTGTAAGATCAAGGCACCAGAGCTGTGATTTACAGAAACCACTCGGTCAATTTTAGAAAACAGTTTGTCTTTAAACAACTGAATTTTATAATGAGAAAATTACTCAAAGCTTTTAGCTACTCAGGTTCTTTAAGTGAAATATGAATTCATCCATTATGAGCTATAAAACCCATTGATTACTTGACTTGATTACTTAAACCTTGCAGTCTGAGAATCTTGTGGGACTGATATATCCGCCCTTCACCCAGAATGTATTATTGAGGAATGATTTTATGATACTGCAGCATTTCATATAGGCTCTGTTCTCTCAACAAACAATCAGAGATAATTCACATAGGTGAACAATACTATATTTAGAGGCTAGCAGTGTTTCTTGGCAACTGTTAACCATTCCCACACCAATTGCAAAACTCACATCTCTAGTCTAAAACCTGACCTCAGTGGAGAAACATGAATAATTTTATTTCTAGCACTTTTTTTCAGGGTCCAGATACCTTTCAGCAAAATTACCTTTTTTTGATAAGGGCTAATACACATGTCAGAGAAGAGTACTTGGGAAGATGAAGATACATGTATCACCGCTAGGAATAGGTTGATGTGGGCTGTTTGGAGCAGTGAAAATAAATATTGAAAATTTTCTTTATTCTTTTATGCTAACCTTTAGGGTAGTTATTATGATCCTTATTTTATAGATGAGAAATATTCAGAGAAGTAAAGTAACATTTCAAAGTCATTTGACTGAGAAATAGTAGAATTAGGATTTCAAAATGGATTTTCCTTCCTTTGAGTACTCTTTGTGAGGAAACATCAATGATTTCAGAACTTGATTTTTAAAAACTATGAGTATCATTGTAGAAGTTTTACATATATATATAGAAATGCAATATATATATGAAAAGAACCACCATGAGTATAAAATTTGCACTAATATATTGTTTTTTTGTTTTTTGTTTTTTTTTTTTTTTTAATTTTGCAATATTGGGGGACCAGGCGACAAGTCCCGAAGGACTTCCTTCCTCTTGTGCTCAGGCCTCACCAAGCTTTTATTGATCTGGGATGCACCCATAGCATAGCCCTAGGCAGGTGACCCCCTGCAACAGGCAGACTAGCCCATCAGCAAGGATTTACATAATAATAAATGGGGGAGTAGTTTCAGCTACCACTGTCTGGACAAACAGAGGTGGCACCTAGCTCTGACCTTTGGGAGGGCTTCAAAGGCACCCAGCCTTCGGGGGGGTTCTCTGTCTATGCTTATCAGATAGTGAAGGCAATAAACAGTTTCCCACATCTCCCCCTTATTTTTTCTTTAAAAAATAATCAAGTCCCAAGTTCAATGTCCAAAAGTTCTGAGTCCATGTTTCAATGTCCAAAAGTTCATGCGTACACGCCAGCAATGAAATGTTGGTTCTGGATGGTGGAAAATGCAGGTCCGGTCCTCTCTGGTTTGGTCCTGGGCACCCTGCAGCTACGCACAGCTGCTGACTGCTAGCATGGCAAGGCGTCTTCACCATCTCCATCTCTGAACTGTCTCTCCTGTCTTTGTAGCTGGAGCAATCTGTTCAGTTTCTCTCCTGGATCCCTTGTTGCAGGAATCCACATGGTCTTGGAGTTGTTCTCTGAAAGTATACAAACATATTCTCGACCAAAGGTTAATAATTGAAATTTTACTTGGGGAATCCTTTTTATATTTGCCCAAATGATTTTCCTTTGGCTTATTTTGACACCACATATGTTTTTCATGGGTGTCTTGCTGTTAGCATTACAAAATGAAAAAGAAAATTTTCTAGATGCAATTTTAGTTACAGGATATTTTTCCTTACATGGCATTCTTCCACTATATTATTCCACTATCCCCCCTTTCTTTTTATTTAATTAGGAGGCTTATGGAAAACTTTTTTAATGCAGTCTAGATAACTTTAAATATTAATTTTTTGCACAAAAAAAAATTGAACCTGAACATGCTTCCGGTTCATAGCATGTTTACCATGAAATGAAAGTTTTTGTTAATACTTTTTGAATAATTACTTATTTCAAATTAGCCAAATTTAATTACTTTGAAAACTATTTTTGCTGTCAAATTTAATATTTTAACAATAATCTTAATTTACACTGTAAATATTAATTGAAAGGATCACTTTACATCCTTGTGAAGGCTCTGAGCATTCCTGTTGTTAGGCTAGATTTAGACATAGGGTCTGTTAGCCAAGCCTCCGTTTTTCTGGGTACTCATTTCAGCTGGACCAAATCTCTTCTATTTGGTTCCTAATCTGGGCTGGGCATGGGAAGCAAGAAGCAGCCATGGGGACAGGAGACCTTCCTCAGAAGGGCCGAGTGTTCAAGCCCGTGCACCGTTCAAGCCCGTGCACCATTGGGGGTGGTGAGGATCTGTGCCCCACCTTTGTTGCACCCCAAGTTTTCTCCTACTGGCCCCCAGCTGTGCCTGTCTTAGGTCGTCCCACCCTGTGGGATCTTACCCGTCGTTGACTACCAGCTATCTCTGGGCCAAGTAGGGTGATGTGAGGTTTAGTTCTGTCTCCTTGATAGCCTATGTCCCTCTGGCCTCCATGCCCAACAACTGCCTTTGGATCCCCTCGCCTGCTGGCGGGGTCCCGGCATTGATCAGAGGGAACCCAGGTTTCTTCTCCAGAGAGGGCCCAGCTTACGCCATTGGGCAAGAGACAGATCCATGGTACCAGCTTTTCATGATCCCAGCTTGAACAGAGAGCTCAGATAACAGCTGTAGTCAATTGGATTCCTCTTGGCAAAAAAAAGTCAAGATAGGTCAATACAGAATGCTTAAGTGCCTTCCCCAGGAGGCCCTCCACACAGTGGAACGGAATAAATCCCTTCATGTAAAGCATTCAAATTCATTTGTAAATTTGTTTGGGATAAATGCACAATATACTGTTATAAAGCATCAAAAATTATTAATAAAACTTTGTAGAATAATACCATGTAAGAATACTCTTTGCTCTAGGTCATGACAACTTAATTTTAAACTCAAGGTTTGGAATGAGGAACCTAGTTTTCAAAAAAAAAGAGAAATTTACAGAAGCAGAGACAGTAGGCTATCCAAATTACAGTTCTGGGTCTCCAGAGCACTGAGTTGACACGCTATCTGGATCCTTATGACTTTGGAATAACTATGCTTTCCTTCCCAGGTAAAGGAAAAATGTGCCTTCTAAGACATATGAAACTTATAGTTTTTACCTGAATTAATTGTTACCATACTTCACTTTACCGTGCCCCAGGTGGTCTTTGGGCTGTTGGTTGTCTGGTTTGTCTTCCTCCTGTTCCTCATCTTCAGTGGACTGCTTGGAGTCGCTGCTCTCTGTGGCTGAGGTAGTTGATTGTTTACAGCTACATGTTATGGCTCCAGGCGCAAGATCTTCAGTCTGGCTAGATTCTTGATGCAGTTTAATATTTCTAGTAGGAATCCATACGGGTTTGGAAAAATTCTCTGGGAATATACAAGCGTACCCTCTGCCAAAGGTTAATAATGGGTCAGGTCCCTTCCATAAACCAGATTCGGGATCCTTCCATTTAACTAGACCATTTTCTTTTGTTTTATTCTGACACCAATGTAGCTCCATAGGTGTCTTTCCATCAGCATCACAAGTGAAAAAATTTAGAGTAATTAAGGCTTGATGCAGCCTACCTGCAGGTGATTTCTCCATTATCCCCCTTTTTTGTTTTCCAAGTTGGGATTTTTAAAAGCTGATGAGACTCTGAAGCCTCTTTTAATAAAGCAACCAATTGATCAGCATGTGCATTTCCCTTAGTTAATGGACTAGGTAATATCCTGTGAGCCCTGATGTGAGTGATATAAAAAGGGTATTTTCTCTGCTGCACAATCTGCTGAACTTGTTTAAATAGTAAGAATAAACTTTGGTCACTAAACCATTTCAACTGGGCAGTTTCAATTCTACTTACTAGGCCCGAAGCATAAGAGGAATCAGAAATTATGTTAACAGGCTGTTGGAAATCTTGCAATGCAGCCTTAATAGCTTCTAATTCAATTCTTTGCACAGAAGTATGACTGGTCAGTATGACTCAGTCAGAATTTATAGTATGATAGGCAGCTTTCCCATTAGATGACCCATCAGTAAAAACAGTTAAAGTTCCAGGAATTGGTTCCTGCCTAGTGTTTTTTGGTATAATGATGGAGGTCTTATATAAAAATTGTAAAAGTTTATATTTTAATAGGTGACAGCTAAGTTCCCCTGAATATCCACTTAGCCCAATTTGCCAATTTACGTCAGTTTGAAACAACATTCATTCTTTTAACTTTACTTGTCCTAAGTTATGGACAGTAAATGACATTAATTAAATTTCTGGTATTAGTCTTTAAGTAAATTTACATAAACTTTGTTTAAGGAGGCAAAACACAAATTATTTAATTTAGCTTATGAGGTCCAATATATTGATTTTTAATTTTAGTTAGACATCTGAAGGAAACCTCTTTTCCTTCCAGACAGCTTTCTTTCTCATACAAGCAACAAATGTAAGGAACATGGTTGCCTTTTGAGATTTTAACAAATGCTGTTGCAAAGCTATATATTTCAAGTGATTTTTCATTTATGGTGACTAAATTATTGTCAGATTTAGTATTTTAACAACAATCTGTAAATGTTAGCAATTATATTTTTAAAGAATATACCCTTTGGCTTATTTGCATATACAGAGGAATCATGGGAAGCCTTCAGTAACCTTTTTAGAAGAATTTTACTTTACTAGGATTCAATTGCTTACAAGGATTAGTAAATTCAGTAAAGTTTTATGTCTGATACACGAGGTGCAAACGCTGCCCCACCTCCAGCCTAATTTAAAATACAGCAGCGGAGAGCTTTTGTTAGTTTAAGTAAAGATATTGCTACTAATAAATCAATTTTTTCTTTTATTTGGCAAAAATGCCTTATGCAACCAATCATATTATATTTTGAAATATTGTACTCTGGAAAAACTGTCAAATACATATCTAATTAAAAATTTTTTAACACTTAAAAACAGTTCCCAACATAATAGGATCTAGTCTTGACCATGGAATCAATTACTATTAATTCGTGTATGATATATGTATAACTGTGGTTCTACTGAGAATTTTAGATATCTTTTAAAAATGTCTCTATCTACAAGCCTTTTAAGAAATACGAGCTCTATTGTTGGCCTTTATAAAGCCAACTGCTCAAAACATTGGTCTATCATACCACTGAAATTATATTAAGACCGTGATTGCTAATTTATTAAGTATTAAAAATATCTTCTTAAAAATAGTATTAAATAAATCCGCGTGGCAAGCACACTTTCTGCCCCATCCGCCAGTAGAACTCCACCCCTGAGATCCCATCCTGCCTCAGTGAGCAGACACTCCCTTTGTGATTGGCTAAGTCAGAGGGCGGGGCTGTTCCAAGATGGCGGCCCCCAGGGGAGCGGCAGGCCATGCGGCCAACATGGCGGCTGCCAAGTCAGGCAGCTCAACATTGTGGCTGTCTACACTGTTCTCTGACAGAAAAGATGATTTCCTTATTCTCACAATAAACAAGGGAAGAGCAACCCAAAATCCCTAAAAGATAGATGGCCAACATTATATTGTATACAAACAGAAATCTCATTAGCTGTTTATACCCTTTATAATTATCTTAATATTAATTACATTTAAACTGGTTTTTGTATTAAAAATTTCAGTTGAGATCTTAAAATTAATCCCTTTTTTTTAAAAAAAAAAATTAGACCAAGGAGTAATATATTTTGAATTCCTAATTATTTAAGAGAAAACACATTTTATTTTTTCAAAAACAAGTTAGACATTAGATATTTAATTAATTTCTCCCGATTCAATTTGCACTTTAAACTTTCAGAGCTTACAAGTCAAATAGCAGTTCTTTGACTAACTACACTTTTATATTTTTAAGAATATATTTCAAATAAAATATAAGGCATTTTCAATTAATAGATTAACTTATATCATCTAGACTTCATACTAGGCACACTCAGATCAACATTTCAGTATTATAAATTTCAATACTTTTAGATGTTTTGAACTTAAAAGCTTTAAGTTTCCAGCCAATAAGCCTGGCATAGCTGCTAAAATGGTCACAATTTTCCTGTTGGGGAAGTCAAGAAGCAAACCCATAGCTATTCACATGTAAACTTTGACTATCAACTTCCTGGTGGTACTTGCCTCAGAGCGGGAAAGTTCAAAAGAGCTACTTTAAATCGCCTTGGGAAACCTGCCTGTATTTCTTTGTCAGGTTCATCTCCACTGTTTTTAAGGCCAAAACAGTCTCCGGATTTTATTCTGTACACAGCAAAAGGTCAAGTTCAGCTCAAAACTATGCGCACTCGTTTTTAAGTTGGCCTTTCCCCTTTACATGTGCACAGAAATCCCAGATGCATTTATAAATTTGTAAAAGCTTTTCAATTACTAGAAGGACTTTAATTTTAGAATACTTGGGGAGGGGGCGTCCACACTGGATCGCCAGGTGCTCCTTCTTCCCTTCCCCCACATCCTGCTTTGGGGGAAGTGTCAGCAAATGACTCAGATGGCTTATTTTTCCCAAAAAGACATTTTAAGTTTTTCCCTATTTCGCTTTCTAAAGTCATGGCTAGCACCCAAGGTTATCTTAGCTAAAGTTTGGTTGTCATAAGATGTTCTCCGGTAATTTTTAAATAAAGCATTAAGTAATCTCATTGTGGGAGAGCTTATTGCTCTGCGCTCTCCTGCTACCTTTGAATCTCTCCGAACCAGAGAGAGATTCGGCAGCGGGGTTTCATTTATTACAGATAGATTCCAAACACAAATTAAGATAAGAAAACACATTAAGATGACCATGGCACTATTTTTTTTTTTCAGCCTGATCTAAAAGAGTACCTTTTTCAAGAAAAACAAAGGTTATGTTCCATAATAACACACAAAGAACTGTAAAAGATTACCTTCTAAAATTTTAACACTTTAAACATGCAAATCAAAAGTCTATAATAAAGTTTCTTAGTTTTTAAAAGCCAAATATACCTTTTTAAAGCCGAATCTACTTTTTAAAAGCCAAATCCTTCCCCGTTTGTTAGCCTGGTTAAGAAAACGTTCCCAGTGTACTTACAGACCCGGGCTTCTGTAGTTGATCCTGGGCATTGCGTGCGGTGGAATCCCCCTCACCTTTTTCGGTGAGTTTTCCACACCTTTTCGGTGAAAACTTCCTTTTCTCGCTCCAGCGAGACCTGCACTTCCAGATTACCCGTTGGGCGCCAGATGTTGAGTGTTTCCTTCCATGACTCGCGTGCAGTAGGGTTCAGTATCAAGCTTTTATTGATCTGGGATGCACCCATAGCATAGCCCTAGGCAGGTGACCCCCTGCACTAATATATTGTTAACATGCCAATATACTATGGGCCTATATAATGGACAGTTATCTTCTAGTTCATTTAAAAAATCAGAACACTATTTATGATGAAGTTAGTTAAGATTGCAATGTTCCTTGAAATGTTCCTAAAACCCAGACTTCTTCCAGATTTCATGCTATCTACAAACCATGGGAGATTGATCATTTCTTTCAAGAAGAATATTTTGAGGCTTATTTTTTGAACAAACAAAACAAAACATCCAAGATATAATTTGCGCTTCAATTGACAGATTTTAAAGTTGCGTGAGTTGTAATGTCTGAAGGGAGCCAAGGCCAAGATTAACTCATGTTTTTAAAATAATGATGACCATCTGCCATCCAGCATGTTTAATGTAGAACCAATCTCTGAAAAATGCTCCTCATTACTGAAATAACAATAATGCGAAGTGTTGGGCAAATTATGTTCATTTCCTTGCTACATCTTTGATGCCTCAGGGCCGTGGCTCAACTAACTGTTCAATATATTTGAAAACAATTCTGACTATTGACCACATCCAGTCTTGTCTCTATGCTTCATATTTTGGGGGTAATTCTTCCTTAAGACAGCTGAATAGAGACATAATTTTAGCTTTTAGAAATTCATCTATTTCTACTACACTATTCCGACTGGATGTTATTTTTCCCCTGTTTTTATAATTAGTTGCCATAAGGATGAATGAGCTTCTTTGTTCTATCTGATGGGTAGGTTTCTGGTTCAGTGACTTGGGGAAGAAAAAATATCAGATTTCATAAAAATCCCATAAATGTCCTTGTTTAAAATGAGCCCAAGAAGAATAGGAATGAAAAACATATCCCATGATGATGGTTGCCCAAATGGCTCTTGCTTGCCCACTTTTTTCTCTGAGCATAGCCCTCTTCCTATGGTACCACATGTGACATCCTGGGGCAGCACCAGATACTGGGAAAGAAAAGCATAAATGGAGCTTGTATAGGATCCAATGATTGTAGCACGTAGTAAGAAGTCAATAACTTTGATTTAGAGAATGAAAGTGACAGCCCCAATCTATTCACTCTCTATATAGGTATTCTCATACCAACAGTTTGTGACTCCTTATGCTTAGCTAACCATGCTTTGTGAAGTTTGTTAAAGAAATTACAACAACGTTTGGGGTAACTCTAGATGTTGTCAAAACAGACAAATTTGGTGGAGCTATGATGGAAGAATGGAGAGAGGGAGGAATAAATTGCAGTGGATTATTTAACAGACATATGAACACAATAAGGAAGGGATAGCCAGAAACTCTCAAAAGGATTTGAAACAAATACCTATTTCAGTGACCTCACAGGGTTATTATAAAGAGTCCATGCTTTGAATTATATGAAGAATAATAAATGTGTCAAATAGTATGATGAGGGTTTGAAGTTGCTGGTTAATCATATGCATTTCCCTCCAAATTCTAAATCAATGGGGCTAGCTTTAGTTCTGCCTATTTTGATTTAAGAACATAGCAGGAAAGTGAACTTAGAATGGGTTTCCCAATAGAATCTCTCTCCTCTCCAAGTATAAGATTCATGTGGGGAGATTGCATCTGCAGAGCACATACTTACCTAGCTGGCAACATGGAATAATGTAGCCAACCCACACCTTATTATGTACAGAAAGGCCAAGATTCCAAGATTCATGGGGCACATTTAGCCTTTAACATATTTGTCCTGTCTAAGAGAGAAATAAGGACCAATGGCTGTAGCATTTGAGCGTTCTCACCAGTCAGATAAATTGTTTCCCCTCCACAGGGAGAAGCTGTTAAGAGAGGGAAGAAGGGGAGACTCTTTATACTGTTACTTCTGAGCAATAGAAGTTCTCATGTATAGGTTTGCAGGAATTTGGGGGAAAGAAATGGTTTCTATCATTATTTTCCCCATCACCATTGCAGCCTCCTTCCTCTTTTCAGTGACTCAAGATTCAACACTTTATGAGGATCTTCTGAGCAAAGGCTTGGTGACCCGGAGAACTGCAGGCATTTTCACAGTCAGTAGAGGAGCCATGGTGGGAGCTTATAGCATAAGTCCTCTCTGGCTACTATAACCTATTCTAATTACACCAGCCAGTAAACTTTAGAGACTGGTTGTTCCCTTCTCTGCACTCTGCATGTCTTTCCTAATCCTCTACCTCCCTAAGAATCCCCAAACCCTGTGCGAAGAATTCCCTAACCCTGTGCAAAAGTATTTTATATCTTTTATAAGCTGTATGAGTATAAAACCTTTAGAAAAATCTTCTTCACAGATTGAGGTCTCTGGATCTATCCTCATAATTGACAAAAACACCACATAAAGGACACAGGGCTACGGAATTTAATCTTTGTAGTACTGTTTAATTAGTCTCTCTCTCTCTCTTTCTCTCTCTCTCTCTCTCTCTCTCTCTCTCTCTCTCTCTCTCACACACACACACACACACACACACACACACACACACACACACACACAGCCAAAGACTGCATGATTTACAAACCTTTCTACATAAATGTGGATTGGAGGTGTGTGTGTGTGGGGGGGAGCATTCAAAAATCATTATTTATTATGGATCCACATGACAACAGCAGCTACAATTATAAACCCATTAAGAAATAATTGACAACACAAGTGCACTGACATTGTGTTCCACTTGATTCAATTGTGTTTAATAGACTGGCATTCCATATTTTTTCACAGTGAGGCTTCTAATCAAGGCATGCATAATCTTCTACTTAACTGTCTTTGCTTTCCTCCAGAATAAAATGCAGTTTGTTTTAGGGAAATTCAGTAGGGGTTAGAACCAACCAGGCATATTTCAAAATTTGGAATTGTGACTTGGTCATATTTTCTAATGTATCCAGTGGCTTTGCTTGTCATTTGTAAAAGCACTCTTTAGCCAGTGATTCTTTTTTTTTTTATTTGAAATATAACTTTTATTGATTTTAGAGAGAGGAAGGGAGAGAGATAGAAATATCTATTGGCTGTCTTTTGCATGCCCCCTACTGGGGATTGAGTGAGAAACTAGGGCATGTGCCCTGACCTGGAATTGAACCGTAACTTCCTAGTTCATGGGCTGATGCTCAACCACCGGGCCATACTGCCAGGGTTCTTGTTCTGGCGTTAAGAAGGGTTCAGCAATCTGGAAAAGGGGCTGTGCGTAATTTCATATAAAGAGAGAGTCCTGAGACGAAGCATAATTTTGAAAGGCATTTGGGGGTCAGAGGAGCTTAGCTAAAAGGAACTAAGATCTCCTCGTCTCAGGACCCCATGCTTTTTATTAACACAAATTGTCCTGAGGTGAGGCAGAGCTATACTCTCAAAGGGTCAGGTTTTGTATGCACAGTCCATTGTCAGAATGGGGAGAATTTGCCTACAGCAGTTTAGGTGTTTGGCCAGTAGGAGGCAATAACATGTAGATTAAGATACCCTGAGCTGTCTGGCAGCAAATAATGATCCCTTTCAGGTTTGGTGAAATGCCCTCAGCCATTCCCAACAGGTGACAACATATGTGACTCAGCCCTTGTTGAGTCCCCAAGTTCCATCAACCTTTTGATGAAACTCTTGCAATTATGACATGCTGGAATTGGCTTCTGGCACCATACCAGCCGGCTAGCCAGTGATACTTAAGCCTGAATGCACATTAGAATTACCTGAGAGGTTTTTAACAACCACAAATGCCCACGTTTCTATTCCAGAGCAATGTAATCAGAATCTCTAGAGGTAGGGCCCCAAGAAAGGTGATTCTAATCACCAGAATTGAGGATCACTAACATAGACTAAAGGTCAGCCATTTTTTTTCCCGTGGAATGAGGCAGTTGAGAAATATTTTAGGTTGTGCCGCCACTACTCAACTCTGTCACAACTGTGCTGCACTGCCATGGAAGCAGCCATAAACAATAGGTAAGTGAATGGGTACAGCTGCTTCCCAGGAACACTTTATAACTGTGACATTGTGATTTATAATCAGAAATATATATTTGGTTTTCCCTTTCTGGCACAGAGCTCCTAAAACCCTTGACATGTCCAAAGTGTTGAAATTATAAAGTGTCTTTTGTTATGTTAATGAGGGGACTTTGGAACACACCTAAGGATGGGGATTGGTTGCCAGGAGAACTATTCCTGGGACTACATGGTTGGAACTTTTAGTTTCACTCTAGGGGCCAATGATTGAATCAAGCATGCCTATGAAATGAAGTCTTCATAATTGGGGTTTGGAGAACTTCCAGGTTGGTGAACCTGTGGAGAGCGGGGCAGAGTGGTGCGCTCATCCGGGTTTGGAAGCTCATTGGCCTTTCTCCATACCTTGCCCTATGCATCCCTTCCATCTGGCTGTTTCTGAATTATCTTTTTATAATAAACCAGCGATCTAGGAAGTAACATGTTTTTCTGAGTTCTGAGCTGCTCTAGCAAACTCATTGAGCCTGAAGAGGGGGGTCATTAGAACCTCCAATCTGTAGTCAGTTGGCCAGAGGCACAGGTAACAACTTGGGCTTGGAACTCACCCCTGAAGTGTATGTGCATTGGGAGGAAGTCTTGTGGTACTGTGCACTTTGTGAAATCTTTGGAAGCCTACAGGTAAATAGTGTCAGAATTGAGTTAAATTCTAGGACATGCAGCTGATGTCACAGAAAATTGCTTAGTGTGGGATTCCTCCCCCAACCACACACACACACACACACACACACACACACACACACACACACACACAAATACATTGTAAATGGGTTCCAGAATCCTTTCAATAACCTAAAGCAGCAAGCCATATTTGGTGTGGCATTAAGCAGTTGTTCTCAACCTTCCTAATGCCGCGACCCTTTAATACAGTTCCTCATGTTGTGGTGACCCCCCAACCATAAAATTATTTTTGTTGCTACTTCATAATTATAATTTTGCTACTGTTATGAATCGTAATGTAAATATCTGATATACTATATATGTTTTCCGATGGTCACGACCCACAGTTTGAGAACCGCTGCTAAGGATTTGGATATTTGGATTAGCTACCCACTAATTCTGATTTTAGCCTCCGAATGCAGCAACTAATGTAATAAATGAGCACCCGCCACTATGTGTTGGCAGCCAGCAAAATATACTAAAGAAAGCATTAGTTTTATAGTAAAAATAAATCTGGGTTCAAAACCTCACTTGCACTGCCTTTACATCCTGTGTAGAAATACGGGAATGTCACTTACTACAGCTTCTTCACTTCTAAAATGGAAATAACAATTCTTAAGTCAAAGGACTCTGTTGCTGCCTGATTTCTCATGAAAATGTGGTAATTTCTTTAGCTAATAATACCTCACATGTATTGAGTATTTTCCCTACAGCAGGCATGATTATCTCATTTCATATTCGTCATGTTATTTCATTCTCTCTGAAAAAGATAAAAATGGCACAACCTTACCTTCAATGAATTGTCACCACAATGCAGGGAAAAATATATTCACACACTGCTACATTTCAAGAGGGAATGTGATTAAGCTGTAAATGCTAAAAGATTTGCAACAATCTAGTAGGTATTGAGGATGGAGAGATCGCATATCGTGGGTTAATTAACATTTTCAGAAAAACGCCTGGTAGCTAAAGGCTGGGTTTAATTTTATTTTGCAGATCTGGGAGATGGAGAAAGAAGAGTATGGGAGAAAATAGGTGTGGGTGTGGAAAAACATGGGATGTGTTTAGGGATGGAGGCCTGGAGTACAGAGTTGTACTAGCGGAGTAGAAGGTGATAATGCTGGAACCTTAGCTTAGAGTCAAAATATGGAGCCCTCTGATTTCCAGGTTATGCGCTTGAACTTCTTATTAATCAATAGAAAAATATTTAAGGTTTTTAAGGGTGAGTGCTATGCTTTTAGTGGTGATTTAGAAAGATTTAACTAAGTGTTATTCTTTATTATACTTATTACATAGAGTTGCAATGATTAAATGACTTGCACTGGTAAAACTCTTACAGCCGTGGGCAAACTACGGCCAGCGGGCCATATCCGGCCCATTTGAAATGAATAAAACTATTGAAAAAAAAAGACCGTACCCTTTTATGTAATGATGTTTACTTTGAATTTATATTAGTTCACACAAACACTCCATCCATGCTTTTGTTCCGGCCCTCCGGTCCAGTTTAAGAACCCATTGTGGCCCTCGAGTCAAAAAGTTTGCCCACCCCTGTCTTAGGACATTGTCTGGCAAAGAGTAAGTACTTTGTAATTGTTGGGAATTATTGTTCCATAAACAATATAGAATCATTATCCAGCCTTTTTCTTATTTTTTTTTATTTTTTCACTTGTCTAGTTTAACATTGCTTTAGAAGAAATTATCTATGTATGTGCATCTACTATTCTTTACTGATTTTAAGGAAACAATACCCAAACTTGGAAACAAGGCAAAGAAGATGGTGACAAACTTGTCAATGTCATGCTGGTGCATTAATAAGCCTGTCCACAGGTTACTGAACTTAGACCTAATGCCTTTGCTGTGGAGCCAGAGAAGGCTTTGAGCAAAGCAGAACCTGAGTGCATAGAAGTACATCAGTGGAATGTCCAATGAATTCAAAAAGGAGAGAGGAAACAGGAGTTCAAGTAAGCTTTCCAGCTAAGAAGTTAGGAGAATCTTAATGCTCCTTATGGCAGCAGCCTTGTAAAGGAGACCATGGATTCAAGATAAGCGTAATGACATTAAGAAGTAGAGGATGGCCCTAGCTGGTTTGGCTCAGTGGATAGAGTATTGGCCCATGGACTGAAGGGTCCCTGGTTCAATTCTGGTCAAGGGCATGTACCTCAGTTGAAGGCTTGAGCATGTGGGAAGCAAGCAATCAATGTGTGTGTCTCTCTCTGTATCTCCCCATTCCTTCCACTCTGTCTAAAAATCAATGAAAAAAATTCTCCTGTAAGGATTAACAAGGAGGAGGAGGAGGAGGAGGGGGGGGGGGGGAGGGGGAGGAGGGGGAGGGGAGGGGGAGGGGGAGAAGGAGGGCAAGAAATAAGGAAGAAGTCTAGATCAGTGTTTTCTAAAAAGCAGAGTCATTAACAAAACCCGGAAGGTCTCAGGAAAGAGTTGATTTGTCATGAAATTATGGTTGATTTGTGGTGGATTCTAATTGGCTATGTTCAGTTGGAGGTATTCAGAGCAGAACTGTCTTGCAGGCAGGTGGAAATTGGGGAAAAATCAAAATCAAATAGAAACCCTGGGATTACATAAATAGGATAACTAAAACCATGAGCAAGTTTCCATTCAGAGATCCCCTACTGCCCCTTCCTTTCCTGATGGCTCAAGATTTGGAGAGGGCAAGGCCATGACATAGGATATGCCTGAATGTGCAAGAAGCCTAATTCTCTCCAGCAATCACTAATCTATTCTAACTATATGCCTAGGGAGGGTGTTTTCCACCCTGTCTTCATTTAGGGAAGAGTATTACTTACTGCCCCTTTGAACTTATTTGTGTTTCATAGTGAGCTAGTTAATTTTTCCTGTTTTCTCATTTCATGGTTGATACACTTGCAATACTTCTTTTTTTACTCAAGGAGAACAAACACCCAAAAAATCTGAAGAAGTCAAAACAATCAATCATGAAATATTAAAACGGGAACATGTGTGAACGTCAACACAGCTCTCTGCACTTTTTCCTATGGAATTATGGACTTATCAGTGATAGTCTAACACTTAGCGTTGGCTGAAGGTCTCCTAAGAAACAGTGTGAATGAGAGCAGGCCAAAGGACTTGGGAACAGCGTTGAAGGTAATTGATTATCAGGAAAAGTTTCAGAGATGAGTATTTGCACAACTTTTAAGTGTGTGATGTAGACCAGATCACAGTAGACAAGATTAAAAAAGAGATAGGTGAGCTAGGAAGCTCTGAAAGTGGACCCTGAGATTGTGAATATTAAAAAGATACATGAAAGATACTGCAGCAGTAGCATTGATAATGTTTAACAACATTTTAGATAAGAGGAAGGCATTGTAGGAAGCATGAATCGAAGGCTGCCACATATTTTTAAACCTGGGTGGCTGAAGAATGGTGAGCAAGTAAACATGTCAGGAAAGCTGGCAGGAGAAGATGAAAATTTGTTCTTTGTTCCTGGGAAAGGAGGCCTTTGACCATGAATGTTAGAACCTGGTAAGTACATGTAGAGAGAGGGGTGATGGTTATGAAGTGAAGGTTAGGGAAAGCGGGAAGGCTTGGGTGGATCTTTGTGTTGGATTTGAACAGAAGAAGGATGTCTTTCTTTTGCTGACACAATAACTATCTAAGCCACCAATGGGCTCCATGCTCTCCTATAGGAAGGAAGTTTCTTGGGTCCACCTTCTAGGAAGTGTCCTTACAAGAGACAGAGCATCTGTGGTGAGCCATTGCCCGAATGGAAACAACACATACATACCAGAGGTCATGCCTCAAGATCACCTGAGGCGTGTGTACCTGCAAGGAGTGGGAAGCTCTTCGAAAACTGTAGGCCCTTTATTCAAAGCATATAGCTTCTAATATTGTCTGAGTACTTCTTTTATGCAATTTTTGTTTTGATTTTTATTTTTAGACAATTCAAGACTCCCCACAAAATGCTTGCCTTCCCCCTCTCCCCCCCAAAAAAAACAAATGTCTGCTAATATCACTGCAATAGTTCAAGAAAAGTGCAGGCTTTGCGCTCCTCTCAAAATATCAGTAAGGGCCAACCTTCTGCATGTTACCTTGCTGTTTCATTGAAAAATTGATTGGTTTGTTTGGGGAAAGGCTGCCCCTTTTTATTGTTGTTGTTATTCCTTTAAGCTTTGTCCTATACCTACAAGGAGTCTAGCAAATGGGACCACTTCTGACAATAATTTGTGGTTACATTAATTGTTGGATGGTACTACTTATTATGACCTCTATATTTTGGGTGACTGAGGTAAATTATCCATTGTTCTATGGCTACAATCCGCAGCTCCTCAAAAAATGAACAGCCTATACCAAAACAAAGCAAAAACCCACAAAAAAGCAGCTAAACTCATGAATTCCTATATGACCAGTTTTTTATTTTATTTTATTTTTATTGATATCAGAGAGGAAGGGAGAGGGGGAGAGATATAGAAACATTAATGATGAGGGAGAATCACCGATTGGCTGCCTCCTGCACACCCCCCCCCCCCCGCCCCCTGCACCACCACCACTGGAGATCGAGCCCGCAACCCAGGCATGTGCCCTTGACAGGAATCAAACCAGGGACCCTTCAGTCCACAGGCTGACACTCTACCCACTGAACCAAACTGGCTAGGGCCCTATATGACCAGTTTTACACAACTACTTAGTCATCAGTTGTTGTAATACATTCAATTGGTATTGTTACGTAGAATTTTTAGTTTGTAATTTACTTTGTAGCCCTTATTTATAATGAGCACTTTAATGAATTGTGCTAATAAAGCTAATATGATGTGATTATTATTTTTTTTAGTTATACTCAATTTGACTTTATTCTCTAGCTCTTTTGAAAAATCATTGTTTAAGTGAATAATGTCAGAATTCTGATCCTCATAATTTACTACAACCAAGGTCTGTATCTTTACCCCTTTTTAAAAGCAGCAGTTGATGTGGTTATTTTTAAAATAACCCATTAGTTAATTGAACTAATCACATGGTGTTGCTAACTAAAGGCACTTTTCTATTTCCCAAGGAGGATTTATCATCAGGCCAAAGAAAACCATTCCATTTTATAGTAACAAATACCTTCTATTATCTTCTCCACTCATTTTTTCACTTGTATTATGAATTTCTAGAAGGTTTCCCAATTTAGTAACAATCTCCAGCTCTACTAAAACGCAAAACATGTAAATCTTTACCTCTATGTGCCTTTGCCTTTTTCCCTTAAAAAAAAGTAGCTTTTATGATGAGACAAATAGACAAACAGCCTCCCGAAGAGGTAGATTAAGGAAAACCCATCTCTATTTGTTGCATCCAGCTACTCCACAACCAGTCACCTTGTCACCAGTAATTATTATGTGGCAGCTCTCATTTCGGAATGTACCAGGGAATGGAATCACACCGATCCATCTCTCACACCGTCAGCATGTCAATGAAAATGAGTGAAATTGCAGGGGGGAAACATCCTGTGTCTAAAACAAAACAAACAAAGCACACAGGGTCCCTGAGAGGGTTTTTATCAGCACAAACAGTATCAGTTTGGCTCACAGAATTAGGAATAAAGAGCTT
This sequence comes from Myotis daubentonii, assembly GCF_963259705.1. Taxonomy (NCBI): domain Eukaryota; kingdom Metazoa; phylum Chordata; class Mammalia; order Chiroptera; family Vespertilionidae; genus Myotis; species Myotis daubentonii. Next base: position 50,154,133 of record NC_081852.1, on the reverse strand, counting down.
CTTGTTCTTGGTCGGTGTGTCATAACAGCAGAATATACTGCCGCATGCCAGGTGGTGCTGGTGACAGCACTTAAAAAATATAGGTTCTCTCTTAGACTGAAAAACCCTATTTTCACTTGAGACTTATGTTATCTTCATATATTTTGCCTCTTCATGGAGATTAACATGCTCACCTACTCCTCCTAACACTCAGCATTCCTTACTCTTATGTGAATCTGGCCCAACTCAAAGGGGCTTAAGCAAAGGGAATTTCTTGAACACCACCCTTCTCAAAAAGTCACTCAAATAGTTCATGAAAAGCCCACTACTGGAGTTTGCCTTATACTTTAAATATATATATATATATATATATATATATATATATATATATATATAATCTCCCCTATATAATAAAAGGGTAATATGCAAACTGACCCTAACAGCAGAAAGACTGGGAATGACTGGTCACTATGACACACACTAACTATCAGGGGGCAGACGCTCAATGTAGGAGCTGCCCTCTGGTGGTTTGTGTGCTCCCACAGGGGGAGCTCTGCTCAGCCACAAGCCAGGTTGACGGCTGCCAGTACAGCGGTGGTGGTAGGAGCCTCTCCTGCCTCCTCAACAGCGCTAAGGATGTCCCACTGCAGCTTAGTCCTGCTCCCTGCTGGCAAGTGGACATCCCCTGAGGGCTCCTGGGCTGCCAGAGTGATGTCTGACTACCAGCTTAGGCCCAAATCCCCAGGGAACGGACCTAAACCAGCAGGGGGTCATCCCTCAAGGGGTCCCAGACTGCGAGAGGGCACAGGCCAGGCTGAGGGACCCCCCCCCCCCCCGAGTGCACAAATTTTTGTGCACCAGGCTCTAGTATGTATATATATATATATATATATATATATATATATATATATATATATGGATTGATTTCAGACAGGAAGGGAGAGGGAGAGATAGAAACATCAACAACGAGAGAGAATCATTGATTTGCTACCTCCTGCATGCAATGTAATCAAGTCTGCAACCCAGACATATGCCCTGACTGGGAATTGAACCATGACCTCCTGGTTCATAGGTCAATGCTCAACCACTGAGCCATACTGGCTGGGCTGGGCTGGGCTGGAGTTTGCCTTATAGACAGCTACATTCAGAACCTCAAATAATGGCAATAGAGTTTATTAGTCTAATTTCCTCTATATGTCAGATATCTCCTCTTGGGCTTTGTTCTTGGGCTGTATTCTATGATGGTGCATGCAACCGCAGGTGTTTATCTCATAACCAGTCATCCTCACACCTGCATTTCATTGGCTTGAGCCCCAGGCCCATCTCTGAAACAGTTGCTCCAACTGGATTGCCTGGTGTGCATCTAGTTGACCAGACCCAGGCCATTTGTCAAAATTTGAGATGAAAGTAAAAGAGAGATGGTTTCCCATTGGAAAACCAGAGTGCTCTCATTGGTATATGGGTGAATAGATGCCAAACACACAGAAGCAAATGTCAACAATCTATGAGCCTTTGAAATGCTTTAAACAGTGGCTTCTCTTGACTTTCTTTGTGAAGAAAGCCCCTTTCAGTCCTTGAGCAGAGCAAATCCCTCACTGCGAGACACGTTCATAGCACTCAGATGGGTTTGGGCCATCGCCTTTATTACACTGTCACATTACTATTTCCTAAGACATCTTTCTCTCCCATGGAACTGGGAGATCCAGGAAGACAGAAAAAAATAGTACCTTTCTTTTCCTCTTGTACAGACTCAGACAGTGCTCCCATAGTAGAGTCTAAATGCATGTTTTTGGCAAATGACTTAATAGTTGGTTTTCATATAGTTAGACCAGGGGACTTTGGTTGTCATTTTATTTCATTGTAATGAGTTCAGGCTTTTCTTCTCCTGAGAAGACTGGGCTGATGGTTTTTACTTCTGTATATTTGCAGCCAGTAAATCACTAAGAAAAACCTTACATCATCTCCTCCACAAAGTCTTTCTTATAGATTATTGCCTATTTATTAAGTTTTTCAATTAATAATATCATTCTTGCTATTTCAGCACCATTTTATGTGTGTTTATATTATGTGCAATTAACTACATTGAAATACCATAGTATACCTTATGTCCTTCTCTAACTTTTGGAGTCATTATATTAATGCTTTGATAACATATGGTACATTGAAAAGTATAAAACACTAAATATCTGTTAGTGACATAAACTAAAATACCATTAGTGAAAACTAAAATACCAGTATTCAAATGTGCATATAGGTGACATCTCTTCATTTTCTAATTTTCTACCACAGTTATGATTTCTGTATGTAGTTAGAAAAATATAAGGTTTTAAAAAAAATCCAAGGGAATAATTTAGTTTTATATTATTCATGTTTACTCTAATATTATAATTTTGACATTATCAGTTATTCTGGGGTGTGTGTATGTGTGTGTGTGTGTGTGTGTGTGTGTGTGTGTGTGTGTGATGTGATTATATAAGATTTCTAAAGATAAACTACCAAACAACTTCTGGTCATAGGTATTTCAAATTCTGAATTATTGGCATTTCAAAATTTTGTTTGGTTAATCCTCACCTGGGAATATGTTTTCCTTTTTTTTATTTTGGAGAGAGAGTAGAAGGTAAAAAGAGAGTGTGGGGGGAGTGGGGAGAGAGAGAGAGAGAGAGAGAGAGAGAGAGAGAGAGAGAGAGAGAAACATCAAAGCATCCATGTGTGAGAGACACATTGATTGGTTGCCCCCCACACATGCCCAGACTGGTCCAGGGATCAAATCTACAACCAAGGTATGTGCCCTTGACAGGGAATCAAACCCAGGACTCTTTGGTGCGAGGATGAGGGGGAGAGTGGAGGGTGGGCACAACACTCTAACCACTTAGCAACACTGCCCAGGGGTGGTGTTTCATGTTAATAATAATTTTTTGCTCTTGGATTTACTATTGTATTAATTCCCATTCAAAATTCAGTAGGTAACAATCTCTTTGCCTATAACTCTTCAAAGTTAAGGAATAGCCTTTAAATAATACTGTGATTATCTTAAAATATTATGTCATAACACAATGGAGAAATAAAAGACCTAAAAATTAGATGACATTTTCCTAAACTCTGGGTTAAATATTAGACAAATAAAGGATCAACATTTGGTAAACACATATCTGATAAGACTCTTAATGAAGTGCCCTTTAAAATTCAATTTTTATCAAAGGGAGATCTACATGCTGTAGAATAATACATGTGTAGGTAAAAGAAATTTATATTCTACTCAGTCATGCTATTTATATTCTTGATTGACTAAATTAAAGAATAGGAGAATCAAATGGTCATGTCTAAATTCTTCTGGGTAAATATGCAGTTGAGAGTCCCAGAGCTTTGTGATATTTAATATAAGAGAGACAGTTTATACAGTACAAAATTAATGGTCTGTGCTCAAACTAGCTGTTTTGACTATGTGAATGTCTCTAAAGGGCTTATAACATCATTGGAAAACTGTACTGGTTGTCTCTCAATTTCTGGTTCTGAGCAGAACACAATAACTATTATCAGAGACCAAAAATATGTAGAAGAAATTGATAGAGAATTTGTCATGTGAAATGATAATGGTGAGATCAAGAGACTATGATGGCTATGTTGGGTTCAGTGGACAACTGACTCTTGAGTTGGGTCAAAGGCATCTGTAAGAGTTTACCAGTGGGCAAGGGCAGGGTGGAGGGCATGCAAGGGGAGCTATATGATTTCCAATAGAATATATGATGTTGAAAGCTCTGAATTGTGCTCTACCTATTGGCATGAAGTTGATCAGCTATATTTATAATAGTAAATAAAGTAAAAGTAAAATAATTTTACATTGGTTATTTGAGTTTTGGAGAATGCCGATTTAACCTAACAAATTTTGTTTTATTTTAACAAGTTGAAGTCTTTTGTTTCACTAAAATTTATCAATGAATCCAATCTCTTAAAATATTTTGAAGCATCTTAAATTTATGATGATAAAAATCACAAATCATCATTAAAATGTTCTTAGCTTTTATATGCTACAGCAACTAAAAATGTTTTTAAATTATTTAGCAGTTATCTCAAGTTATTTAAATATACTTTTAAATATAAGGGTCAGCATTTAAGATACAGATGGGCATTTTTTACTGTAAATATAATATTTCACTCATTTCTGATTCTGATATATTTTTTTAATGGGCAGATCTTGAGACACATTACCAGGATAAGATTTGTACTAAGATTATAAAACTTGGTTTAGCTGGCATCTGTAGACTCTAAGGCCAAAGAGAGATTAGGTAATAGTATAAATCTTTCTTTGTTCTTAATCATTTTCTTAGTGAAGTTAAAGAAATATAGGAGTGTTTAGTAATGAAAAAGTTGTACTTTAAATGAATTGTTCTTTATGAATGACACTGGTTTCAATGTTCTAACTTATTTTTTTTAAAAGGAATGTTGGAATCAAGGCTTAAAGTGCTGTTTTGCTAATGGGCTATGACCTTTTTGACACATGTTTAAGAACCATGTTTTCCCTACTCTTAATGCTTCCTTCCTGGGTATCAGTTAGTACAATATGTCTCACTTCTCTTTGCCTCTTTACTCTATCTCCAGGAGGTGAAGAGACATTCTAACTGGTAAGGCTAAAATAAATAAATAAATAAATAAATAAATAAATAAATAAATAAATAAAATACTTGGTATGCTTTTCCCAGCCCCTCTTGTCCATCAAGGTAATATCCCAAGAGAATCAAGCTTTTCGTCTGCTCTCCTTACCATATTTCCAATGGGGGCCAGCCTCTGACTGGGGGTGAGCGGGGGAGGGGAGGGGTGAGATACCTTCCCCAGGGCTACCTGCTACTGAGTGAACAGCTCTTTTGTTCTGATGGTCATTGTCAGGAGGACCATTGGCCCACAGACAGATTCAGCTACTTGCCCACAGAGTGGGATCAGATTTATGGGAAATACAAATACCTATTGTCTCCGTATGATTGATTTACTCGCTGATCACAACTTTTAATTGATTCAGAATTCTGGCAGAAGCAAGGGAGCTTTTTATTTGCTCTCCTCAAATGCCTCCAATAGGATTGACTAAAAGGATCTGTCTTATTTTATAGTCCCAGAGGCAGACCACAAAGCCAAGGTTATGGAGGAAAGTGAGGAAGGTAAATGAGGAAAGTGAGAAAGGAAAGGAGATGAATAAGAACCCTAATACTTTTGGTAACACTAGGGAGCAATTTGAAGATGGCATACTCCAGACTAAAAGGGCTGAAAATCATGATTTCCTAACAAGAAGTTGAAGCCAGAAAACTGAGATGAGTCAGAACTCTTCATTGTTCCTGGGAGTGGAAGGAACTATTTCCTGGGAGTGGAAGGAGCTATTTCCAAAGAGGACAACATGAGAGGACTCTTAAAGAAGGGCGGTTTTGCAGCTTTGTTCCCTAAATATAGAGAGGCTTATTTGAAGGAGTGATGGCCACTGGTACAGAAAGTGTTGAATGAACAAGCATTGGAACTCTTAACAAACTGTTACATTATGGTTCAGGGAAAACACAGTTTCAGCCATTTGACCTTTTAGTGCCTTGAAAGAATTCAAACACAAAAATGGGAATCAACTCAAGAAACCTAACAAAAAACTAAGAAAGAGTACACACTGTTCCCATCACCACAACTAGATAGTCAGATTAATAAAAAAAATAATAATAATAAAAGGCTAGTAGTGAATACTTTCTGAAGGAAAGCCACACAAAAATGACAGAAAATGAAAGCAATAAGGGCTAAGTAAGTGGAAGCTCTAGATAACAGACAAGAGGGGAAGAACAAAGATTTTATTCCACCTAAAGAAAAATGAGTTGTGAAACCTGCGAAAGCATCTGCTAAACTGAAATTGATGTGGCTGCCATCAAGAAAAAGATGAAGAAAGCAAAGATTAAGAAACTGGAGCTTTTACAGCTGAAGAAGTTAAGCTTAAAATAGAAGCAGATAAAAAGAAAAAGAAGGAAAAAAGGAATAAGCACTAAACAACCCTGAACTAGAATTTATTAAAGTATTTCCTTTTGTAAAAGATTTTGAGGCATTAGTGTTTTTATGTATAAGAAGTAATACTCTGTTTTTTTCTGAGTTTGTTTTGTTCTTTATAACAGTGTTTATCTATGCAGCTGTTCTTTAGAAATATAAATTTCTAGAGGCCTGGTGCATGAATTCGTGCATGGTTGGGGTCCCTCAGGGTGGCCTGCGGAGATCGGCCACCAGCTTGCACCCCCAGCCTCGCAGCCCCGCAGCCCGACCTGGCACCCCACCTTGGCCTGGTGCTTCCCCTTCTCCTGCTCCACCATCTCATCCTGTCTGCAGGTCAGTTGGGGCCAGGCCCCCCCACCTGGCTCCCTCAGCACCTGGGAGCTGGGCAGCGGCCCCAGCCCCCACTGCCGCCACTGGTCACCATCGGCGGGTGATCAGGCCCCCACTTGCACCTGCCTTGACCTGGCGCCACCCACTCGCCTGCTCCATATCCCACTGAGTCCTGCTCTCCTCAGGGCCCATCAGGGTCGCCAGCACCTCCACTGCTGCTTGCTGCCAGTGCCGCGTCACTGACGCCTGCCATGTTCCGTGCCACCCCCTGTTGGTCAGCGCATAGCGAGTGGTCAAACTCCAGGTGGAAGTCCTGGTGGAAAGATTGCCCAAGGGGACAGTTTGCATATTAGGCTTTTATTATGTAGTATTATGTTAAAAATAAGAGCATGTTATTAAGCCAGTTCCTGTGATGGCCATCTGGAGTTTCATCCAGCATGGATCCCTGGAAACAGTATAGAACATTGCTGCAGAGCCATCCCCCCAGAGGTGAAGAACTTGGACAGCTTATGCACTGACTTCCATCAGTCATGATTTGGGAGCTTCTACTGTAGGCACCAATTCTCTGACACTTTGGGCCTGTAGTGCACATGGAAGAGAGACTCTGGAGCCACAGAAAGCACAGATATTTGTGGGCTGGCAGTTGAAATTTTAGCCCACATACTCTGAAATAAAAGAGAGCAAGGTGATGTGTGTGGGGCCCAACAGCGTCTGGGCTAGAGCTGGACATGAAGGCTTTATTAGGGAAAGTTGTGTAGTGGGCATTGAATACTTTTGGTGTAACAGAATCTCAATAGTTTTGACACTGAGATTCCCTAAAAGTCATCTGCTTATGTGACAGACACTCTTACATTGATTGCTATACCATGACTATGCTTTAAAGAACCAACGTACACAATTTGGAGAACTGTTTGTGAAGTCTAGCGACTATCCTTATTGAGCTAACATTGAATGCTCGCCAAGGGTCAGTTATACTATCAGTGACCTTTCCTATATATTTTTGCATTCAAAATTCAAAATTCTCTTGTGTATTATATCTGCAAGCCAGTGTGAAATCAGATTTTGAAGTCAAGCAAAATTAGATTTAGATTCTATCTATGCTATTGAATAGCTACTGTCTCTGGTCAAATTATTATTTTATTTTATTTTTTTAAATATTTTATTGATTTTTTACAGAGAGGAAGGGAGAGAGATAGAGAGTTAGAAACATCGATGAGAGAGAAACATCGATCAGCTGCCTCCTGCACATCTCCTACTGGGGATGTGCCCGCAACCAAGGTACATGCCCTTGACCGGAATCGAACCTGGGACCCTTCAGTCCTCAAGCCAATGCTCTATCCACTGAGCCAAACTGGTTTCAGCTGGTCAAATTATTTTAATGTCTTTGACCTTTAGGTTACCAACTTACATGATATAGATAATATTAAACACCCAACAGATCTGACAATTAAATGAAGTAATGTACATACAACACAAGCAAGGAGCCTGGCATATAGCAGACATGGAATATTACACAAGTAGACATTTAAAGATCATACAGGCAGTAAGTGTTGGAAAATTAAATCCAGATGCCTGACACTAAATGAAGTAGTCCTTCCATTGCACCAGTCATCAGTGGGAATCTGTGCCCCTGCTTTTTTTTGTTAGCTGCCATTGTATTGGTGACTGTAACTGTGGTCTCTGAAGAATGAAGTAGAGACTTCCCGTTGAGATCTATTATAATCCGATTTATGTTTCATAGGCTTAAATTGCTAATTAAGTGATTTCAACACAAACATCATATTTGAATCTGAGCTTTGTTTGAAGTGCTTTTTCACTGTAAGTATTTTGCAGTGGATCTGGCAAATATTTAACCCTATCAATAACACTTGAATTTTATTAAAATGGTAAGCTAGTAATTTGGGTTTGAATCCTTTTCTATCATTTCTCAGCCACATTTGTACCTCGGTATCTATATTTATAAGTTGGGTCTTTATCTAGAGAAAAATGTGAAGCCATTGAGGGTTTTAGGTGGGGGCGGGTGGGATGAGATTTGCATTTTAGGAAGCACATCCTGGTTGTTGGAGGAAAACAGATTGTAAGGAGCAAAGGTGAAGATGGTGGGATTAGTGAGGAGGCTGCTGATGTCATGGAGCGAGAGTCTGTGAGTTGGACTAGGGCAGCCCCCTTTGCCCTTGGCCTTTTGCTTTTGCCCTTGGTCTGTCTGGAGCTGTGTCTCAGCTACATGGAGACTTGTGGAACCAAGCAATCATTCAGCTAGTATTCCTTTCAGGACACTCACTGAATCCCAACCCATTTTCTCTGAAGAATCTATCTTGTGTGTGCGTGTGTATGCGTATATGTGTGCACTTACACATATGTGCATATCCTTGTTTTCTTGAAATTGCCACTGAAGTTTTACCAATTTCAGTAGCTTCCCGAATCCTAGAGCTTGAAGCTGCTGGTGCCAGGGTCCTGCTTCAAGATGTGACCTATGGATAAGTGACATGGGAATGACGACTCATGGCCTCTGCCTTCAGGACCACTTGGTTGGAAGCTCTGATGGGAAGCTGTGGCACCTGATATAGGTGTGATCCCTCTCAATGGCTCTGCTGTCCCACACACCCACCTGGGCCAGGGGCTTTTCCTCCTTCCTGGAGGGTGGAAAGATGTGGTCTCCAATTTACCACTTTTTACTTTCCTGGTTTGGCAACAACTGCCTTTATGTTTGCCTTCTCCAACCCAAGGGAAAGATGGGAGTCAGGGCTGTTCAATCTGAGACACTCCCATCACCCCCACCCTCAAGGACAGGATGAAGGGCACCAGTAGAGTATTTCTGTGTTTGAGGCAGGAAATGGGTTTTGATGAGAAAGAGAAAATAACAAGGACTAGAAATAGGGCATCCCTTTTTCCCAGACTTACTTGACAAAATATTTGCTGTGGGAGTGATAAAGATATAGAGCCTTGACCTGATTCCTTGCATGGAAAAAATTTATTCTAAATAATTAAATGAGAGCTATATGTACCCAAACCTGTCCAATGAGAAATAGAAGGTGAATAAGGAGATAGTGACACATAATCTTACATCAATTGCAGTATCGCTATGCCCTTCAGGCCAAGTTATTCAACCTGTTTAATTCTGAAACAAGTGTCTATACATAAGGAGACTTTCGTTTCTCACCTTCAAGGTTGAACTCTATTAGTGTATCCAGTCCAACCTGAACCTTAACTCCAATTTTGGGTGGTCTCCATTGACACATGCCAATCATGAGCCATGGCTGAGCATCTCCTCCATGGACTATTTGGGGAACTTCATAATGGTCACAGAATGCTCAAAGACATTGCTAGTTGGCAAGCTGCCACACCTACGGAACTTAGAGGACCTCTAAGGGCAGTTGTCTAAATCCAGAAGCTAGCCTAACAACATCTTATCTTCAAAGCCTTTGTACAGTTGCATGAAATGAATTTATTGCAATGTGTATGTGAATCACAGATGACGCTTTGAGGGTTCGAAGGAACATTTTAACTGATCTGAAGAAAGAATACTCCAGAGGTGGGACTCTGATGGGGGAAGGCTCTCTTGGCACTTATGGAGTTAACAGAACTTTGGTTCAGTGTTATGAGGTCAGTCTGCACTTAAGTCTAGTAGTCAGACCACCAGACATTAGAGAGAAATAGACCTCTGTAGCCAGAGCTTGAAGCAAATTCTATATTGTTTTGGTCCTTGTCTTGTCTGAATTCATGCTGCCTCCTAAAGCAGTGCTTCAAAAGCATCTTCTGTGTGGGATCTTGCACACCTAAATGAGTAGGTGGGAAGGCATCAAGAAGTTCATAGAAGTGCCCTAGCCAGTTTTGCTCAGTGGATAGAGCGTCGGCCTGAGGACTGAAGGGTCCCAGGTTTGATTCTGGTCAAGGGTACATGCCTGGGTTGCGGGCTTCATCCCCCGTCGGGGGTGTGCAGGAGGCAGCCAATCAATGATTCTCTCTCATCATTGATGTTTCTATCTCTCTCTACCTCTTCCTTCCTCTCTGAAATCAATAAATAGATATATTTTTTTTTAAAATAAAGAAGTTCGTAGAAGCAACAAGAGGAGGCTAAGACCTCTAAACCCAAGCTTGATCATCTGCTAGCTCTTTTGGGGTATGACTTTGTTCTTAAATAGTGGTGCATTTATGTTGATTCTTATGTTAATTCACAATTAAAATGTGTCATATTGAATAGACCAGGTCATTGTTTTAATATTCTCTTGTGCTCTAAAACCTTTTCCTGAGTAATACCATCTTCTTTTATCTATTGTTTCACGTAAGGCCAGTTTCTTGTGGGAATCAAAAGAATCAATTATAAAATGACCCAAATGAAATCATGGATTTATATGCACTAATGTCAGGATTTGGCCTACTGCGTGCATCTGTAATGCAGATGGTAGCTCTATGGGAGGGACCTTCACCTGAAACCATCTGTCAAGCCCCTGTGGGAAGAACATTACTGCAGTTATGGAGTTTCTGGCTTTTTATGCCTTTATATCTACTAGTGTGGCTTAAATGATAGATATTTGAGCCTTGATAAGCTAAAGGGTAGTCATTTATAATTATTTAAGCAACATCACGTGGTAAACTCAAGAATAGCCCCATATGCACAAAGTAACCAACACCATGTGGAAATGTTATGTTCAAAAAGAAAAAAACAACAACACACTTCTGTTTCACTGAACTAGCTTCTCTGTAAGGGTCGGGTCTATTTACATCATCACTGGCTAGCCTTTCGGGCCATAATACTCTTGCACAAAATCTCAGGGCAGAGCATTTAATCCCCGAACATATTCTTTTGTGGATTTAATGAAATGATCAAGAATAGGAAGTGTTTTGGATGCATTCCAAGCAGTTTCAATAAAAGGCAAGCAGGGAAGTATTTATGATACAGTGATATTAACATGATTACTTTTGAATGGCTATAATCAACAGAGACACAGTAAAATATGTGGTAATTTGGAGGAAAAAATGTGTTCTACCTCCTGTGTTTCTATTACTTTTCCAACATGTTTGTCATGGAGCTGAGGTACCAACTAGACCCATGCTCTCCAGAGTCAGCTGGTTTGGGAAAATCATTCAGCCAAAATTAGTATAACCAGATAATGATAACCTATACCTCAGAGTGCAGAAGAATCCAGGATCCAAATTATACCCGGTGTTTTTGTGTGTGTTTTTATTTGTTTGTTTCAAAGTGTGGTGGTAACTTGGTTGCAAAGTCTTTTTTAAAAAAATTTATTTTTATTGATTTTAGAGAAAGAGGAAGGGAGAGAGTGAGAGAGAAACATTGATGTGAGAGAGAGAAACATTGATTGGCTGCCTCCTATATGCACCCTGACTGGGGACTGAACCCGCAACCTGAACATGTGCCCTGGCTGGGAATCAAACCAGCAACCTTTCAGTGCACAGGATGATGCCCAACCAAACTAAGCCACATTGGTCAGAGCTTGGCTGCAAATTCTTAACACATTTTCTTCAGAATGATAGTTCCTATATCAGGTCAGGACCCAATCTGATTTAACTTATAGTACAACAATGCATATAATAGTGGTTTGGAGGTAAGTCTTTGATTCGATGAATGAATACAAGGAAAGAAGAGGGAGTAAGCAGAGAGGATGAGGTGAAAGTTAAGAAGAAAGAAGGTGGAAAGCAGGTAAGAAAAAGCACTCAAAGGGAGAGAGGTTATAAAAAGAAGGGAGTGTAGTAATTTCTGCTTCATTCCAGAGCAGATGGATGACCCTAAATTGAATAAGGTTTATATTGGAAGCATCCTTTCTTTCTATAGGTCTCCTATCTTCTGCTTATCACCCAGGCTTTTCATGTCCCTAAACCTCCAACTGTCATGCTTCACCCTTGACTACCATAATACTCTTCGGGCCATAAGATACTTTATGCCCCAGTAGTTTATACCCCATATGTTCCATCTTCTGGTCTTGTCTATTTGTAAAAAAAAAATTAAAAAAAAATAAACTGAACTATTTTACCCAAAATTCAGAGCTACTGATAGAATGAGAACATGCTCAAAGGCACTTCTGTTTTCAAAACTATTTTTATTTAATTCAAAGTGTATTTAATCAATGGAATTTCAGATGGTTTGGGTATAAGTGAGAAAATTCTGGTAGTGTGGAGGAATATATTTTAAGGCTTGGAGGCCTGGACAGACCCCCTCTCAGGAGACTGTTCACAAGCTCCCTGTCCTTGCCATTCACTACTTCACCCAAATAATCTCTGAAAATTCCAAGGTTTTGCAAGAGGATCTCTATGTTATTTCTAAAATTTTCTTTCTCTGTCTCTTACTGGACTATTAGTACTGTTGAAGTTGGGACAGTGTTAAGTCATCTGTGTACTGCTTTACCCTTCTCCCCTCCATCTTCTAGACTTAACCTGACAACAGAGTTCAATACCCAATAATCTTCAAATGTGTAATGCAGCTTTTCTCTACTTTCCTTTAAGGGTCAATGTATTCAAAATATTTTATATTGTGTTCAATTATTATTATTTTAATCTTTTAAAAATTGATTTCAGTGAGGAATGGAGTGGGAGAGAGAGAGGGAAACATCAATGATGAGAGAGAATCATTGATAAGCTGCTTCCTGCACACACCCCATTGGAAATCGAGCCTACAACCTGGGCATGTACCCTGGCCAGGAATCGAACCGTGACCTCCTGGTTCATAGGTTGAAGCTCAACCACAGAGCCACAGCTGGCAGGGCAAGAACCCAATATTTTTCTTTCCTTCTCTTAAAAATAGAAAGTCATGGTTGTCACATTTATCTATGATTTTAAAAGGGAGGCTTCCAATGAAAACATAGGTCTTTGCTTTTATATAGCCTGGGCCATTTCCCCCAATGTAGCATTAGATGACTTGAATTCCACTCACAAATTGAAACCAACTTTGTCTTCTCTTCAAAATAAATGGAACTTTATGAAGAGGTCTCTTCTAAATTATCAAAGGCATCAAGTTTTCAAAGAACTGATAGTGACTCTCACTCTCACATTTACTTTAGGGATGGAAAGAGAGCATTCCAGTCATTGCAAAGATCTGCGTCCTGAAATGATACTGAAGGGATTCAATAAAGATGGTGATAAAAAGTCCATGACACTGAAACTCAGAGGGGTTTTGATTATTTCAGCATGTGGGCTCATAGGCACCAAATTCAGCAAGATGAGCATTAGCATAATGTAATGATACCAGAATTAAGGAACCAGGGCACTGAGAAGAGAAAGTGAAATGATTCTTCACTTAGGGAAGACAGATGTGGGTAGAAGAGGAAAGAAAGCAGAGAATATCCCTGTCAATCAGACACTGTATCTCTTAGAATTGCCCCCCATCCTTAATAGGGAATGCCTCTAAGGCAGGAGTGTTATAAATGCCAAGATAGTTCATAGCTCATTCTCTGGGTGTCAGGATATGTTCTTTCCTTATACAACTCAGACACCTTAGGGAAAATGGAACTTTTTTAAAAAGGAAAAATTAATTTCCATATGTAAGTGAAGCAATAACGATGCCAGGTTGTCTGAATTTTAAAATGTGTGTGGTAGGATGGAAGACTTTTGCTTCACAATAACTGAAATTTGGGTGACATCGCTGGGTGCTAATTGCCTCTTCAGAGTTGAAGAAGGGGCTTGTTAAAATGGATTTAGTTGGATTTAAAACACAATCCAAGTGCAGGTAAATGCAAGTGATGGGCTCTATAAAGGAGGTGCTGTTAAGAGAAGCAGATTGTTGTTCATGGTGGGGCTCCATAAAGTAGGCATGAAGAGATGATGATCAATTACAAGCCCCAAACAATTGAGTCATGTCCTGGGAGAAAAATGAGAATTTCTAAGGTAGCTTTGAGATCTTAATAAGGAATTTGTACTTATTTCAAGCCGAATATGACTACTTTTCTTTAAAAACATACTGACATTATGTGGTTCTTTGAATATTCTTATCAAGATTTCTCCTTACTAATTGTTTTCCAGAATAAACTAAGTATGAAAAACATTAAAGGTATGTGGTTCTTTGACTATTCTTACCAAGTTTTCTTTTTACTGATAAATTTCCAGTGATGGTCAAGGGGGTGAGGATAAGATCTTCATATTCTTGTCATTTTCAAGGATTATCACACTGTAATGCACTTTATATCAAAGAAGGGAATGTGATAAATGGTATTTACGTTGTTCCTAGCGTTATTATGGATCATTATGCAGTGGGCCCATCAGATCTTCACAGGGGTTATCTCAGCATGCAATATGTTCGGAACGATGCTGAAAAATCTACAATAGCCTCCTGCAAGGCCTGGCAGTAGAGACTAGAAAATGAAATCAAGAGAAAGATCTATTTTTTTTATCATCAAAGTATGTCACTCTTTATGTTCTTTCTTTTCTTATTCTGGAGGATGAGGCACTTGGGAACATTCATTCCATCATGTGTATGCAGTTCTTGCACCAGAATGAATGTGCAAGGCAGACTTCTGGCAGCTTCCTCTGCGATGCACTAAAAAGATGATCAGAATGTCCCCAAAGTTTTCACAGTCTGGATAAAACATATAGGGCAGTAATCTGGAGCTCAGTTTGCCTTGCAGGTTTGCATCTTTTTGTCTTGTGTGTGGTATGGTCTTGTAAGACCCAGGGTGGAATCATCATTCTCTCTAGCTTTTACCATGTGGTTGGAGTAAGCATGCTCCCCTCTTTCCCTCCCTTTTCCCCTCCATCCACCATCAGATAATATTAAAAACAACTCTATATCAAATAATCTGGGATTTGAGATAGTACATTATTTTGTATTCTTTTGTTGTAGGTGATTGAAATGAACAATGTTGAATTTTACTGGAGCCCAGAGATCCTGGAAAACAGTGAAGCTTATCAAATCCTCCAGTGCCTTTGTGTTCTGGGAAACAGCTAACTAGAAAGAACCACCCTTCCCCACATGTCTTAGACTCATGGGTGCCCTTCATGTCTTTGGACAAGAGACAAATGACAAGGCCAGATACAGACCCTGCAAATTGCTGGATTCTTTCCCTCCAAATTGAATGGCCGAAATACTTGTCCACACTGATCAAATGAAACAAAATGCTCCTTAAGCAAACTTTGTTAAGTTTCTTTCCTTCCCTCAGGACCCTGAACTTTGATCCATCCCTCAGCCTGGGCCTGCAAAGGTCTCTCTAACAGCCCTTTGAACATAGGTTGGTCTCAGGGAAAATTTTTGCCTGATCTACTCTCCATCAAGCTACCCCTCCCTACTCCCCAACATCTCTACATCAATTTTTAAAACTGTGCTTACTCTTCTTTATACAACAACATTCTTTTGCCTAATATTTCTTTATACTCATCCAAGGATAATTTTTCCATTGATTTTTAGGGAATGAAAGAGAGGGAGGAGAGGGAGAGAGAGAAACATCGATGTGAAAGGGCCAGAGATTGAACCTACAACTGAAACTTGACCACGACCCTTCAGTTGGCAAGCTGACTCTAACCGTTTAGCAAACTAACTAGTGCTCCTTGTCTAATCTTTGAGAACACTTGCATATCTCAACTCATCTCTCCCTCAATAGTCTCTTCTCTACCTTCCTCTCCCTTGTAGTAATCCTTCTGAAAAGTCTCTCCTTGGTAAGCACATTTTTTTTTTTTGGATCTGACAGAAACAATGCAGATAAAGTCAAAAGAAGATATGGAGCAGCTCAAGGACATAAAGTAGTTTACTGAATATAGGGGTCTTGGAAAGGACAGAGTCTAGACAGAGGTGACTGATCAGCCCTATACAGTTCTTGCCCTTGGATTTTTCCTCTGAAGAGACAAATTGCAGGGGTTGAGTATCTGACTCAAGTCACCAAAGGGCATTCAGGCACCCTGACTGGAAGTCCCACCAATGCTCTATAGAGTAGAGGAAAGGTGATTTTTCAAGATAAAGCCGGGATCATGCTGCAAAAAGAAAAGGGGAAAAAGTTGGGTGGGTAAAGACAGTAGGGTTTACTATAGGTATGATATTTACCTAGAAGGCTCAGCACATTTAGATTTTATACAAAAATAAAAATAAAATATATGAGGGAATTACAGAATTGGGTATCTAACACATGTGGCTCTATGCTGAGAATTCCCGTGGCTAATTTGCAAAGTAGCCACTTGGTGTCACTTTAATATGTACATTTTTATTCTCTGTCAAACAGAAATGAAATATTAACCATTATAGTTATATAACATAATTCTGTCTGTATAACTTAGCATATTTTCAGAGCTCAGCCCGGGATGCAGTATCAGAGGAAGGCATTACTATGCAGCCGACCCTGCACCCCATGTGTAATCCATGTGTAATCCACACAAAATAGATACAAAGTTCGCTAAGATTTTTTTTCTGACAATCTCCAGCTTTATAAGCAACTGTGCAGAACTATTTACCGCTGGTCTTACTATTCTATCATTTATTTTGGCAATGTACAGGCATGTGCTAAATTATGGCAGTTTTCAACCATAAAGTCCTATATACTTTCAACCATAATTTTTAGAATCTCCCCAAACATAAAGATGTTTATAGAGTTTCAGTCTTGTGGAAGCCATGAATATGCTGGGCAGGCAGCCATTCATTAAGTCTCTCTCTCTCTCTCTCTCTCTCTCTCTCTTTCTCTTTCTTTTTCTATAGTAGCCACAGGACTATATAAAATCATATTAGTCAACTTAAGTCAATATGAGCATGAGACCTTGATGTATTGCTGAGAGCATTACACCCATGTGATTCTCTCCTCTGGTTTAAGGAGAGGCACTCATTTTCATAAACATACTAACATGATTTTATTGCCAATGCCTCTGGTGTCACAGATCTATTTTTTTTTATTTTTTATTTTTTTGGTGTCAACAGATCTTGTGAAGCCATGCATGGCTCAGTCACCTGTAATTGCTGTGGGATAAAAAAACCAGCTAGAGCCGAAACCGGTTTGGCTCAGTGGATAGAGCGTCGGCCTGCAGACTGAAAGGTCCCAGGTTCGATTCCGGTCAAGGGCATGTACCTGGGTTGCGGGCACATCCCCAGTGGGAGATGTGCAGGAGGCAGCTGATCGATGTTTCTCTCTCATCGATGTTTCTAACTCTCTATCTCTCTCCCTTCCTCTCTGTAAAAAATCAATAAAATATATTAAAAAAAAACAACAAAAAAAAAAACCAGCTAGAGATCTTCAAGAAACTTGCTCAGCCTAAATTCTCATGTCCTGGTTCTTCTCAATAGCAGGAACTACAATGCCGACGCCTTTTGCAATGTCAGAGGCATATCTATGAATAATAATGAAGTCAAGAAGGCAGTGTTATGCCGGAAGCCGGTCCATCCTTGCTGCCTGACAGCTGTAGCTGTTGCCTGAGCTCTCTGTTCATGCTGAGGTTGAAGCCTCATGGTGGCTGGTACCATGGATCTGTCTCTGGCCCAATGGCGTAAGCTGGGCCCTCTCTAGAGAAGAAACCTGAGTTCCCTATGATCAATGCCAGAGCCCCGCCAGCAAGCGAGGGAATCCAAAGGCAGTTGCTGGGCATGGAGGCCAGAGGGACATAGGCTATCAAGGAGACAAAACTGAACCTCACATCACCCTACTTGGCCCAGAGATGGCTGGTAGTCAACGATGGGTAAGACTCCACAGGGTGGGGCAACCTAAGACAGGCACAGTCGGGGGCCAGTAGGAGAAAACTTGGGGTGCAACAAAGGTGGGGCACAGACCCCCCTCCCCAATGGTTCAGGGGCTTGAACACTCGCCCCTTCTGAGGAAGGTCTCCTGTCCCCATGGCTGCTTCCTGCTTCCCATGCCCAGCTCAGATCGGGACCCAGGTAAAGACAGAGACTGGCTGACAGCAGCTGCCCTCTCACTGCAACAGGACTTGTTTCCCATTTCTACCTGGGACCACAGGGAAAGGGGAAGCTGAAGGAAAGGGCTGTGTCAGGATGCTGCCTTCTTCCCTTTCTTCTCCTTCTTTTTTCTAAACACTTCCATGCCTTGTAGTTCTTTTGCTTTCTCTTCTTTTTCTACTACCCTCCATTTTCCATATCAGCTGGATCCAGAGGGCACAGCTTACTCCTCCTCGGACATCGACACCACCATCAACCACGGCCCTGATGGACCCTTTGATGCAGTCCTTCAACTTGCAGACACTTCAGGAAGCCTGTCGCCAGTGACGCCGCCCGCTAGCCAGACCAACAAAGACAATCAAACCAATAACTTGAGGACAGCTGAAATCCCTTGACTGAAGAGGCTGGCAACCTTCTACAGGAATGGGGCTCCTTCTGCGCTCCATCCACTATGTTTATAGCTATGCTCACTATCATTGCTTGCCACTCTTCTTCCGAGACTTAAATGGCCCAATCTGAGAGGTGGCCACTGATTTGCATGCGTGAGCATTTAAAAAATAAAAAAGGGGGAATTTGCCGGAAGCCGGTCCATCCTTGCTGCCTGACACAGTCGCTGCAGGAAAGAAACATCTGCACAGCATATGTTTCAAGGGACCTGGCGTATATAGCATACTGTTCTTAATATGTTTGCTCCCCTTAGCGCTGTGTGTTTTAACCAAGGTCACCTCTCCGAGAAAGGTTGTTTCCCCAGGTAGGAATTTTTCCCTGAAGTCAGGGAGGGGATGCCTCTCCTAGAAAGGTTGTTTCCCCAGGTAGGAATTTTTCCCTGAAGTCAGGGAGGGGATGAAACTCCTTAACTAAGTGCCAGGTGGGTAGTTAATCACTACAAACAATCATGCTTAAGCTACATAATCTTTACTCCCTGGAATGGAGATAAGAAACACCCTAACCTTTGTAATAGAAATTGACAGGATTAAAATCAACTGGTATAAATACAGATGTAACAAGACAGAGAGAGACAGAACTCAGAACACAGAACTCAGGAGACAGAATTCAGAAGACAGAACCTACACGGAGCCTAGAGACAGAAGAACTTCGCTGGCGAGAGCATGCCAGAGGATCCTGGACCGGGACTGGCCTCGGAGCCTAGAGACAGAGCCTAGCGGGAGAACATGGCAAGGGATCCTGGACTGAACCTGACTACAGAGATTGGCAGGAGAACCTGACTGGAACCTGGACACTGAACCTGACTGGAGAGCCTGGACAGAACCTGGCTGGAGAACCTAGCGAGGGAACATGGCTACAGAACCTCGCTGGAGATCCGAAGCAGAACCTCTCTGGAGATCCAGACCAGAACTTGGCTGGAGATCCAGGCTAGAGATCCTGGCTAGGCTGCTGATCAACTGAACGCTGTCTCCGTGTCCTTCCTTCTTCGCCGACTCCGTCCACGCCTTTGGGGACCCCTGGACCCGCTGGGGATGGACCCCAGCAGTGTTACCTTGCAGCTAAAGGAGAGTGTTGGAGAGCTTTTCCTGTAGAATGTAATGGAAGGCAGCAGTGGTACTCTTGTCATACAAGCTTCCTTGCTGCTTTGCATTCTCTCAGCAACGCAGCACCACTGTCCAACGACCGAACAAATAGCATTAGATTATCACTAATAACTTGTTACAAGGAATGAAGGATTCCTTTAATTCCCTCAACAGCACAGGTGTGCTCTCTATCAGCAGGAGTTTCCAGAACAGTGTCAGTTCCCCTGACAGAACAAGTGCCGATTGACAGGAAATGTCACAGACGGTCTTCTCAAGGCACTAGGAAAGCTTTTATGTATCATTATTCTCCTTTAAATACCATACAGCTAAAGCTGACACTCAGGTTTGTAATGAGATCAGCACCACTGATGTTTTCTGTATAGTAAGACAGGGAACACATTCTGAAAATTCCCAGAGACGAGGACCCATCATTTTTAATGAGGAACAGCAGTCACTGGTACTGGATGGGTACCCACTTTTTTCAGCCCTCAGCTTGACACTGTGTGGGAGTCTTGCAATAATTAAATGAGGCAGAGTTGTCCTCTAGGAATCCGTGACCTCTCTGGGGAGGTAAAACGAAGATGCTGAAAGTAATTTCCCTAAACGAACTGAATGCTAAATTGAACATAGGCAAGTGTGTGGGGGTGGATGGTAAAGGGAATCCGTGTTTTGAAAGATTAGGAAGGGAAACCTGGAGGAATGAAGTATATGCTCAAGGAGAGAGGACCCCATTCCCTCCTGACCACCTAACACACTGAAGGTCATGTGCTAAACACTCTGTTTATAGTGGAGGGGGGAGGGACGGGGGACCATGAAGATTACGGAGGGCAGCTGGTGAAAGGTTTACCTCCTATAATAGAATTAAACTAGTACGTCTACACACATACCGGGGTATATGGTGTGTGGATGTACCTTCTCTTCACATTGGTCTTGGCCATGTGACTTCCTTTGGAAATAAGTTGTCAATGGATGTGATGGGAACAGAAGCTTGAAAGGTGCTGTGAAGGTAGAATTGCACTTGTGTCTTTTTTTAAAAATTATATTTATGGCTCAGTTGCTTGGACTGTCATCCATCCATCAAAAGGTTGTGGGTTTGATTCCCAGTCAGGGCGGGTATGAGAAGAGGCTGGAATATCTCTCTCATACATCGATGTCTCTCTAAATCAATAAACATGTCCTCAGGTGAAGGTTAACATTTAAAAAAATATGTTTATTGGGGTAATGTTGGTTAATAACATACAATTTCTCTGATCTGCCTAGTACTTTTCCACCTGCCCAGACCTGAGAAGAAACATGCATCACTCAGATCCCAGCCCAACAGCGGACTAGACCCAAGTCCAGCCGGATCCTGTTGTTTTGAACATACTGCGCAGCAGAGCTCGGACTAGACCTGCTCACTAGTCCTCACCCTGGAGACCAAGAGCAGGAGAGAAAAATGCCTCTTGTTATAAGCCCCTGAGATATTGGCTTTTTTTTCTGCTTAGCAAAATCTGACTTATAAAGAAATTAAGATTGCCCTCATAGATTTTAATGTAGAGGGGAAATCATGGTTTGTGTTTAAAACACTCTACTATTCAGTAAACAGGGTGAGTGTTTTGAAAGTAGTATAAAGTATCCTGGGGAGGCGGGGCCCCTGAGCAGGTGAGAGGCCTGGGGTTTACAAGGACTTTATGGAAGTGACAGTGATATACATGCCCTGAAGGAAGGCAAGGATTTGAGCAGATTGGGGAGCGGCAAGGGAAGGAAGGAGAGAAGGTACCTGTCGTGCAGGCACCTGACAGCGTTTTCAAATGTATAAAGCAAGTGTCTGACATTAAGCTCTTGATTGCCCAGACATGCGTTTCAAAGACAGCTGTCCGGAATAAACACATCGCCAGCCACACGTGTGAATACAGAGCCAGGCCACTCACCCCTGAAGTTTCCTTTGTTTTAGAGACGTCTGGCTGGTTTAGATATCTGACTGCCAGGCAGCTTGTTTTTCCTTTCCTGCTCCTATGTTTTAAATTCACCAGTAACTGAAGCCCCGGCACTCTCTTCCTCTCTCTACCGCAACCTCACTCTGTGGACTCAGGCCTGCCGCGTACCCTCCAGGACTTGTGAGTAACATACCTTGTCTCTTTGTCTTTTCAAAGTTCCCTAAAGGCTGTTGCTGAGGCGTGTTATTCGGTCATAATCAGAACCACAGGGACTGGTCCAGCCACAGCCTGGGCTCTGGAAGGGGAAGTGACTGTGGGGTCTCTCCCGGAGCCCAGGTGAGTGACCCCAGGCATTCTAGCCTGTAGTGTCCATAGCACAAAACTATATCCCTGTTTACCGAGTGGGTTACACTGGGGAAGGAAAGCAGTGTACGTATAAATGGGGTAGAGCATTTGGTTTCTGTTGATGCCATAACACATTAGCACACATCGAGTAGCTTAAAACAGTACCCTTTTATCATCTCATGCTTATGTGGGTCAGAAGTCTGGGCACATGCAGCCTCACTTAGCTGGGCACTCTGCTTGGAGTCTCACAAGGCATTGGCAGGTATGTGAACCTTCCTAGAGGGCTCTGGGTATGTATCCACTTTGAGACACTCAAGTCTTTGGCCAGCTTCAATTCCTTGCGGCAAGACTGAGGTCTCCACTTCTGTACTGTTTGTTGCCTGGGGCTGATCTTTGCTCTTAGTGGCTGCTTGTGTTCCTCCCACACTTTCCACGTGGCCTCCGCACAGCTGTGGGTGGAGTCTGTCTCATGCTTTTCAATCTCTCCTTGTTCCTCTTCTACCATATCTTTTCCTTCCCCTTCTGCTTTTAAGGGCTCATGTGATTGATTACACAGCTCTCATTTGGATAATCAAGGATAATCTCCCTATTTTAAAACCAGCTGATTAGAAATTTTAATTTTTATCTGCAAAGTCTTTTCACAGTAGTCCCTACATTAGTATTTGATTGAATAACCAGGGGACAGATATCTGGGGTGGGTTGTGGGAGATGTCTTTAGAATTCTACCTACCACATGTGGTACATAAAAAAAAGGAGTTCTATTTGAATAAAATGAACGTAACAGGTAAGGGAGTATATAGAGAGAAACCTGGACAGATTAGGGCTTAAAATTAAAAAGTTTCTTATGCTAGGACAACGGTTATGAAGAGCAAGGTAAGATTCTTGTGCACAGCAGTCATGAAATCAGAGTTATATATTAGAATTCCCTAACTTTAGGAGAAGTTTAAGGAAACAGAAATTCCAGTTTATATGTTATTGCTATTGTACATGGTCATTTTAACAAGATTTAGCTATTTTTAGTAGTAAATATAGCAAGAGGGAGAGATATTTAAGCCTACCAGCTTCAGATCTGAAAGACTTTGGCCCATGAGAGATTAGAATGAAAATTAAGGGAGGAGGGGCCAGAGAATTAACAGGAACAGGGAATAAAAGGCACAAGAAGAAGATGAAGGTTCAGTGGGATGGCTTCTGCCCAGCAGGCCTTTGGAAATATGGTTATCTGGGCCAGTGACACTGACTTGGCAACTACCTGCAGAGAGATAAATGCCAGTGTTTGGGGCCATCTAAGACCAGTGAGAGAGATTTGGGAGGAAATACGAAGAGACAAAAATGAGTGGTTAAGAACAAAACTTTGAAGAATGTTTACATCTTGTGAATAGGAATAAGAACAGCGGTTAGTGAAGGAAACAGTAATGAAAGTCATGGAAAAGATATGGGGAAATATCGGTGCCACAAAATGTGCAGAGGGGAGAATGTTACAAAGGAAGTGCTCAACAGTGATGTAAACTGAAGACAGATTAGCTTAGTCATATCTTTGGCCAGCATTAGAAGTTGACCAAAATCTGATTTGCTGTAACAGATAGAAAAAAGATCTGAACTAAGAGCATTGATATCAACATTATAGAAAACACATGTGGTTGTGCTTTTACCTGTGCCCTTCATTTGCAAAAAAACTCTTAAATATTGCTTACTGTGAATTATTTTCCTGCAGATAACTCTGCAGAAAATGCTAAGGAAACAGAAATTACATATTTATTTTCCTTGGAATTTTAGGGACAGAGGTTTCCCTGAATATCAATGTTTTTCAATTACAGTTAATATTCAATATTATATTAGTTTCAGGTGTACAGCAGAGTGCTTAGACATTTATATAACTTACAAGTGGTCCCCCAATAAGTCTAGTATCCACCTGGCACCATACAGAGTTATTACAATATTATTGACTATATTTCCTAAGCTGTACTTTACCTTCCTGTGGGTGTTTCTGTCGCTGGCAATAAGAACATCTTAATCCTGTCCTAGTTTTTACCTATCCACCCAACCCCCCTCCCATCGGGCAACCATCAGTTTGTTCTCTGTACCTATAAGTTTGTTTCTGTTTTGTTTGTAAATTTATGTTGTTTTTAGATTCTGCATATAAGTAAAAGCAGATGGTACTTGTTTTTCTTTGTCTGATTTCTTTCACTTAGCATAATACCCTCCAGGTCCATCTATGTTGTCACAAATGGTAAGATTTCATTCTTTTTATGGCTGAGTAATATGTACCACATCTTCTTTACCCAATTGTCTATTGTCTATTGATGGACACTTAGGTTGCCTCCATATTTGGCTATTGTAAGTAATGCTGTAATGAACATAGGAATGCATATCTCTTTTTGAATCAGTGTTTTGCCTTTCTTCGGGTAAATACCCCAAAGTAGAATTGCTGAGTCTTATGGTAGTTCTATTTTTAATTTCTTGAGAAAACTTTATACTCTGTCTGTAGTGGGAGCACCAATTTGCAAACTCACCAGCAGCGCACAAGGGTTTCCCTTTCTCCACATCCTTGTCAACACTTGTTTGTTGGTTTATTAATGATAGCCATTCTAACAGATGTGAGATGATGTCTCATCATGCTTTTAATTTTCATTTCTCTGATTTTTAGTGACATTGAGCATCTTTTCATATGTCTACTACCCATCTCTATATCCTCTTTGGAGACGTGCTATTTAGGTCCTTTGCCCATTTTTAAAAAAATGAATTGTTTGTTTGTTTTTTGGTATTAAGTTGTATGAGTACCTTACATATTTTGGATATTAACTGCTTATTAGATGTATAATTGGTGAGTATTTTCCTCCATTCAGTGGATTGCTTGTTTTTGGTTTGTTGATGGTTTCCTTTGCTGTGCAAAAACTCTTCAGTTTGATGCACTCCCATTTTTTTTTTTTCCTTTTGTTTCCCCTGTTCAAGGAGACATCCATTACTAAGAGCGATGTCAAAGAGTTTACTGCCTATGCTTCCTCCATATTCTTTTATATTTGGAATCTCCCTCAGATCCCTTCTGAACAAAACTTCAATTCTTGAATGCTATAATTCTGAGAAATTCTGGTATGAAGGAAGGAAGAGATGTTTGGCAGAAATAGTAGGCTAAACATGAATTTAATAGCACTTTAATGTTAGTAAGCAAAGAATTTACCAAAATTATGATGAAATAAAGTTAAGTTCATTCAAATAATTATGAAATAAAATAAATATTCAACATAAATTTAAGATATCTTAAGCTAAGATTATAATTTTAAAAACTGATGCAATATAAAAAAAACTTGGGATTCTGTTTTACCCATTGATAGAATAGCCAGAAAATTCATTTGACTCTACAATTATATTAGATTTTCAGAGAGATACATCTATTGGCAATAAATCCATCTATTGGTAAAGATCTGGAATATGGAGGTAATAGCACGTTTTTTAGGCTCACAATGATGATGACAAATACTCACTATTTTGTGTTCCTTGGATATTTAAAAATTCACTAGCTACTATTTGCATTTGGGATGGCCTCTGAGTGAATTTTAATTCAAGAACACCCATTGAAAAGCCTAGATATATATCATCCATATGCATAACACTGGTAAATTTTTACAAATTATTTTTCCTGCTTATAACTAGGTTATGTTCAATTTCTCATGGTTCCAGTCCACCTCAAAATGCCTCAAACACAGCTGTTCCAACATAATTTTGGCTCATTGGGTTTCTGTCAAAACCCAGAACTACAAATACTGCTCTGAAGATAGGAGGCGAGGGAAAGCAAGAGTGAAAATGATTTTAAACCTCAAAATAGCTCACATTGACTTTGGCACAGAAAGGTGTTTATTTTATTTTATTTTTAACTCAAGTATATTTAGTATCTTTTGTAAATTAAATAGAGTTTGCAACTTTTATTAAAAATCTTATCATTATCAAGGTTAATTTTTCATTATTCTTGTACCATGAAGGAGATGGGGAGAGAGGGTACCCGCTCTGGAGAGCTTTCCAGCATTCTGTATTGGGAGATAAATACACCTCTTGGAGAGAGTGAGAGGAGACACCTTGCTGAGGCAAACGTTCTTCAAACAGTTGTGAAGTCTCTGCAGATGGAGCCAAGATGTTCTTATGATCTTATGATGGGTTTTAATCTTCCATCGGGGTTATTTTTATTTCTCAAGATATTTTCCATTCCTGAAAGATTACTCATTTTACTTTGGACATAGAGCTAGAGAGGCTGTGACAGCTCCTAATTCTTGTAGTTTCCCTGGATATGAAAGTCCTTTCAGATAATAGTACTGACCTGGAGTAAGTACTAAGTGATTTGTTAACAGGATAAAACCAGTCCATCACCAGAGACAGGGCAGCCCCCTGGGGGCCTCTGATTGCTCACACTCCCGCTTTATGACAGTATCATTCATCCCGGGAATAGATTTGATTATTTTAGAACCCTTTGAAGATAGACATTTGTAGCGTGTTTGTGAGATGGAAACATGGATACTTTGGCCAACACAAGGTCAGATTTCTTATTTGGAGGTGTTACTATTTGAACAAATGCTCTTAAATCTTTGTTGTTTTGTTCTTTTCTATTGAGGGTTAGAATACATTTACACTTACAGAAAATCTAACTGCAATCACCTTCAAGAAAAATACTTTTATGCAGCTATTTAGAAAGCGAGGTATTAGCTGAAATTAATTACCTTATTTTTCACAAATTCCACGTCTTCCATTATAACCCTGTCTTTTTTTAAATTTCAAAAAGACTGAATAAAATGGCCGTGGAAGAATTTCTCCATCAGAGCCCTCATGGCATGTAATTAAAGAATGAAGATTTTTAGAGGGGGCTTTGCGCTGAATTAGAGGTAGGCTTTGTACACAAAGTGAAGAAGTGTGACAAGATGGAAATCACGTAGATAAAGTGACTAAAGAAACTGCTCTTATTTTAAATTATAACATTATGCCTTGGGGAGGGGTTGGAAAGTTGTAAAGCTTATTTATGTTATTGATTCTCTTGTAAGCCCTACAGCAATTATTCCCAGATTTTAGTGTTCATAAGAATAACTCCTGCTGCCTATTACAGTGACAGGTTCTTCGTCCTGCCTGAGAACTAAATAAGGAATCTTAATCTTATGTATCGTGATGGTTGAGCGTAGCTGGCATTAAGCATCCCTCCTGTGTTCCCCATTTTTCCTTTTCGACAAATTTCCTTTGCGAAATCTGTAATGGGAGCCCTCACTCTCCATTTCTGTCTTCCTTGGTCACCTCCAGCTTTTGACAAATATGGTATCATTGTATATATTTAAAGTGTAACAACAGGGTGGTTTAATATATGTGTACATTGTGAAATGATTCCCACAGTCAGGTTGGTTAGTGCATTCATTATCTCACACAGTTACCGTGTGTGTGTGTGTGTGTGTGTGTGTGTGTGTGTGTGTGTGTGTGTGTGTGTAGGATGGGAATGCTTAAGATTTACTCTCTTAGGACATTTCAAGGATATACTACAGTATTATTAACCATAGTCGCTCTGCTGTACATTGGATCCCCAGAACTTATTCATGCTGTAGCTGAAGGTTCCCAGCATCACTGTAGTTTACCTATTTCTCAGCTTCCCATAACCACCATTTAACTCTCTATTTCTATGAGTCTGACTTTATTTTTTTAAAGATTCCACAGAGAAGTGAGATCACACAGTACTTGTTACTCTGTGTGGCTTATGTCACTCAGCATAATGTCTTCCAGGTTCATCCATGTTGTTGCAAATGGCAGATCTTTTCATGTTTAGGATTTTAGACTTTGTCCTGAAAACAAAGGGAAGAATGGCAAGAGGCTTTCTGTTAGACACATCCATGTCAGAGATGGCACACAACTGCCAAATAGAAGTATCAGGTGGTAGAAGTTTTTGTCCATCAAATAAGTTTGCCATTGAGGGAACAAGGCTCCTATCCAATCAACAAGGGAGAAGAAAGAGAAAAAATACAGGGATTATGTGTGTGTAGAGCGGGGATTAGGAAGGAATGATAAAAAGAGCAAGAAAGAGGGGAAGAGATAGAGAAAAAATAAGTAGAAAATTTAAAGAAGGGATAGCCAAGTATTATGATTTAGTCCCAGATTCTCTATACTAGCAATTTTCAACCCTTTTCATCTCATGGCACACTGAACTAATTGCTAAAATTCAGTGGCACACCAAAAAACATATTTCTTGTTGATCTGACAAAAATAGTTATAATTTTGATTCATTCGCTCTACACAGCTATTGTTGTGAGAGAGACACATCGATTAGTTGTCTCCCACTTGAGTCCTGACCAGGGCTGGGCATCCAGCCTGCAACCAAAGTACGTGCCTTTTGACAGGAATTTAACCAGGGACCCTTCCACCAGCTGAGACTCTATCCACTGAGCCAACCTGGCGAGGACTATTGTCATTTTTTAAATTTGAGGATCTAAGGGAAAAGAGGTCAGTGCCCCTAACTAAATAGTTGGGTATTGCATGCTGTAGAAATTGCTGAAAAATGGTTGAAAATCCCTCTTCTAATGAGTTAAGTTCTGTCAGGGCATCCATTTTCATGCTATTAGGCTGGAAAGAGCTTAGAGGATGGATATCTCTGTGTTCCTGTGATTCCCCACTAACGGGAGGTTTCCTGGCCTCAAGCTTTACACACTGTCTCCTATGAAGAGCTTCGATCCCATTCCATGGGGTAAAAGTTTTCTGTTTAAAGGGGCGAATCCCAGAAGAGGAATGCACGCGTTGGAGCTGATAGTTTATAAAGTTAATTTTTGTCCTCACAACTAGAATGTCTCTCTCTCTCACACACACACCACTCACACAAAATGCAGATTTCCTTAAGCCTTGTTTTGTTGCCATTAGGCAACCACTTAGCAAAATCAGAACCTGTATGGATAGTTTGAAAGCGTTTAAATTATGCACTGGATAAGTTCTATTTCTTTTTCTTGTGTTAAATTGGAGCAGAACAATTAGAGTCTTGAAGGGCAATCCTTTGCCAGGTGGCTAATTCAGGCCTTCTCATCTTGATCCTTTGCACACTTCCTTGATTTATGGATTTATTCACGGAGCCAGGCTGCGTCAATCTATGTCCCACTTAATTTCTGCAGACTGGTGCTGGGAAACCTGCTTTATTTTCTTCTGCTGTACCTGCACCAACAAGAAACTACCTCTAATTGGTGATTTGTGGGACAGCAACTAGCCTCGAGCTCATTAGTGGCTGAGCTGGTGATTCGGAGGACATCCATTGGAAATGAGCTGAGAAAGTTGCCCTTCGTTGAAAACTTTCTCTCAAGGAACAATCTAACATCATGCCATGTCAAAACAAGCAGACACTGAGGAAAATACTTTGTTTTTCTCAAATTTCTGTGTTGTGTGCAATTAAATATACTCTTGCAGTAGGTATGTATGTGCCCATGGCATCTGTTTCACCTTGGTAGGTAAACCTCTCTCCTTAGCAAGACTCCATACTCCAACAGCACAAGACCTGTTGTCAAGGTTTCTTTCTTCATTATTCTACCAGAGGCCCAGTGCACGAAATTCATGCATGGGTAGGATTCCTAGGCCTGGCCAGGGATCAGGGCCATTTGGAGCCTTCTGGCTGCCAGCCGGGGCCTCCCTTCATTTCACACCATCTTCTGGTGGTCAGCACAGGTCATTGAGCGATTGAACTCCCAGTCTCCCAGTTAAACTCCCAAAGGGACTTTGCATATTAGCCTTGTATATATATATAGATAGCTTTTAGTTGGTTAATTATATTTTCTGGTCTGTACATTTCATGGCAATAGGAAACCCATTTAGTGTAAAAACATCTATCATTTGTTGTTGGTAAAGCACACAAGAGGTTAGTTACCTTGGAACCAGAGGAAAGCAGAATGGGTTTGGCTGTTCCCTTCAGTTGCTTTTGGAAATAGATGTTGTGACAAGATAACTACTAGGTTTTATTTTCTCAAGGTCCTACAACTCAGATAATCTGAACTGTTTCCCAGAGAAGTCTATGTCCTTAACTGTCAACTTGAAAATGAAACTCTACTTCCTCAAAGGCAGCTTCAGGCTGGCTTAGTTCACTGCTCCTTTCTCATGTAGATTTTCCTGCACTTATTCATACATGCAAGTTTGTTTTCAACCAATATTTATTGAATATTTATCAAGGTCCAGGTGCTGGTTGAGTAGCTGGAGGTAAAAATATGAATGACAATGCGAAATCTGAGATGAAGGATCTTTGGTTTAGAAAACAAACAAGTAAATAAATGATTTTACTACAGTGTCTCAGTAGTAAATACAGATGGTTCTGGGAACATGGAGGAAAGGCATCTAATTGAGACTGCGGTGGAGTGAGGTATAAGGGGAAATTTCCAGGGAAAATGGATATCTAAATTTAATCTTGAAAGATAAGTGGATGTTGGTTAGGAAAAGAGTTATTCAGATTTCCTATTCTGAGGCTTAGGATGAACTCTTCTTACTACTTAAGGGAAACTAGTGAGATAAAAATCCAGAGGGGAAAAATTGTAAAAGAAAAATTCTATGTAAAGAAAACATTTAACGTAGAGTATTTGGCAGAGGAGAATCTGTAATGAGACCCCGGGTAGGAAGGGAAGACAATGGCAACATTTCTGACTTTTAATTTCCCTTTGGGCATAAGGCTCACCTTTTAGTGGCCAGAAGAATCACTTGGATTGCTTTTTAAAAATAATGATTTCTTGGTTCTGTTTTCCATAATTCTGATTCCCTGGGTCTGGAAGGAAGTCCAGGAATATCAATTTGTAAGAAGTCACCCAGGTATTTACAGAGTTTCCCTCACCTTAGGTTTTTTTGTTTGTTTGTTTGTTTTTTAATACTTACCCCAGGATATGCTTCCATTGATGAGAGAGAGAGAGAGAGAGAGAGAGAGAGAGAGAGAGAGAGAGAGAGAGAGAGAGATGCACCTGGACCAGGGATGGAACCCACAACCTGGGTACGTGCCATGATGGGGAATCAAACCAGTGACCCTTTGGTGCAGCGGACAGTGCTTCCAACCAACTGAGACACACTGGCTAGGGCTCCCTCACCTTAGTTTTTATTCCCATCATCCTACCCAGGTACCTCTGTACTTATACTTGCACAGCCACAGGAATCTGGAAATTTCAAAAAGAATTATTTTCATTACTGAGCAGCAATAGAAAGGACATAAGAGAGTCATACAATTAGTTAAGCTTATGCAGCACAAGGTGCTGTTGCTACTGTAAGCACATTCTAGGCTTCTGACTTAAAACAGCTTTACGAGGCCATTCTTGGGTTGCTTTCCCTCCAAGCATATTTCTCTGTGACACTGCTCACAGCTCAGTTCCTGCACCAGAAGTCTGTCAGTTGTTCATTTTGCCTGTAATTCATATGAGCATAAACATTCACTTTCAACTTTACTGCCTTTCTGGAGCCCTTCAGCTCTGTTTGGGTTTTCCACTCAAAGGAACATCCTCATTTTAGCTGATTGTAAATAATGTATTAATATTTCAGATCAGCTGACACTCTATTCACTCCACACACTTCGGGGCCTTTGTTGACTCCTTCCTAAGGATACTGGCACAGGTTAGAAATACCTTTGCATTGAAATAATAATCCTCATGACAAAGCACTTGTACATATCCCATCCCAGACACATGCAATGTGCTCAATTGATATTTGTTGGAGAACAAACAAAGATATACAGTAATGGTGAGTCATTTAGAGGCCCCTGTGTTTCAGGATACTGATATCATGAAGACAAATGTTATATCTTACTCTGGATCTTCCATATGACATCAGGAAAAGTGACATTGTCAAGGCTATATAATGAACTCATTGCAATAAGTAATCCTTATGTCTACCTATCTCAAGTTGTTAACTTCTTGTGATCTTTTCAGAGATGGTTGATTAACTAGGAATTATTAGACAGTGGTCACCAGGCTACTCTCTCTGAGAAATTAGAACTGTCAAAGTAAAATTATGATATAGGTGTTTTGAAGACATATTCATTAGAAAACTATTTTAGAAGTGCTCTGCTATGAGGTTTAGGGATAGAAGAATAAAATATTGTTCACTAAGAGCACCAAATTCACATAATATAACAATAATCACACTTGATTTTTATTAAAAAGAGCCTGCGTTTCAACTGCTACATATAAACTAGTAGATCTTTAAACTGAGTCTCAGCCACTACATGGACACTTCTATTTTCCAACGTGAATGGGTCTGGAGAAGTAATTCAGAGATGTCAGGAGATCTGAATTAGAAATGCAGTTATTCAGTGAAAGTCTGTGCTGAAAGATTATGCTGAAAAGCCCACAGCTGACCAACCAAACTCAGAAACAAGGGCCGGGAGATTTATAATTTCATTTTGGGTTCAGAATATTCAAGACACACCTCCTTTTCTTTTTCAGTACATAGATCTCTGATCTGTACAACACCACAGGGGCCATGTGCTGCCTGGTCTCTCTTATTTTCCCTTTTGATGTCTCTGAGGCTATATTCTAATGAAGAATCCCATGGGCTCATTCTCCTGAGAAGGCTGCTCAATTAGGAGGGTACGCTAACCTTTGAAAAAAGAAAGATGAAAGGTTGATGAGCCAACATAGGAATTAACATTGAAAAATCACTTCTGTACCAGCTCACAACACTGTTAGCAACAACAGTAATTATTGTTATTTCAAAAAACCATTAGTCTCAGTGTGGGAGTAGAAAGTCAAACAGGAGAATAAGCTTCCTTTGTTTGATTGACATATTGGAGGCGATTCTCTTTCAGCCTAATCATCAGCCGGAGGCTTATAGAAATAATCTCTGAAAACTCGTAAGCAAAGTCACAAATACCTGAATTCTTTTCAAATGGAATAAAGTACAGGAGAAAGCAAACCTAATCCCGAGTACTTAGCTATTGCAAAATTATTTTTTCTGCCTCCATAGACACATGGAAAACATATTTAAAAATGGAATTGTAAAAGCTGACTAAAAATCCATGTTACCAACTTCCAGTTATAAGATAAACAAGTACTAGGAATGTAATGTACAACATGATGGTGAAAGTTATCACTGCTGCGTGATATATAAGATATAGTAATCCTAAGAGTTCTCATCTCAAGGAGAACTTTTTATAAGATTATAGGTGTTAACTAAACCTATTGTGGTAAAGATTTTGCAATATATGTATATATATATATATGGCATGCTGTGCACCTTAAAATTATACAGTGATGTATGGCAATTATTTCTCAATAAAACTGGAAAAATCGATTGCACATATTTTTATCATTACAAAAATTTTAATGTATTCTCAAAAATAATTTAAACTTATTTACTGAGGATATTTTTGTGTAGAAAATGGTGTTGGGTTTATATCTACACATTTAGTTACTCCCTAGTCAAATAATCAGGCTCATGGCTTTAATACCAAGCGTAGCTACTGGCTCCCAAGTTATCTTGAGTCTGGACCTACCCCTTGAACATCAAATTCATATATTTAACTTCCTTGACATCTTCACTGGGTGATTATTGGTACCTCAAACTTACTGTCTAAAACTGAACTCCTTTTTTTTTCACACCATCCATGTCTCTGCCAATCAATGATTTCTAAATATTACCTCTATTGCTACACTAAGCCACCATTTTTTCTTATCTGAAATATTGCAGTTCATTTAATTCCAAGTGTTGACTCTAGCATTCTATTTTGCATAGAGCAGTGAGAAGGGATGTAACATTTTTAGATCATGATATTCTCCTGCTCAAAAGCATCTAATGATTTCCCATATCACTCTAGGTAAAAATCATACCTCTTACATGGTTCCCCCCTGCCCTGGCAATTCTATATCACCTGCTAGTTCTCTGTTCATCTCCCTCCACTCCAAGCTCCCCCTTCCTCCCCACAGAAATCTTTACTTGGTCTTTACTTTGCTCAGTATGCTCTTCACCACAAATACCTGCATAACTCATTGTTCATTTTATTTAACTGTGTTTGTCTTTCACTTTATTAGAGTGGCCTTCCAACCCTTCCAGAATAACACACTCATTCTCCTTACTCTGTCTTTACATCTTTTCTTCTTGGTATTTCTCATGGCCAATCACAGACACGTTGAAAGTGGTAATTACTTGTGGGTTCCATATTTGTGAATTCTCTTACTTGCTAAAATTTATTTGTAACTCCCCAAATCAATAATTATGTCACTTTCATGGCCAATCACAGCTATGTTCAAAGTGATGAAAATGTGAGCAGCTGGCTGAGGTATATAAGGCCACACTCTGCCTTATGCCACCTCTTACGCTATAAACACATGTCCCCTTTTAGCACCACATCTTTCTCATCTTTATGCATTTTGTTGGTGACATCACGGTTTAAAATACTGGAGCTCAGGTTCCTAAGTGGGTCTTGTGTTCCTAAATGCAAGAGGTGATGTACCTTACTGAGAGAATGCATGTGTTAGATAAACTTCATTTAGGCATGAGTTACAATGTTGTTGGCTACGAGATCAATGTTAATGAGTCAACAATATAGATTAAATGAAGTGTATTTAAATAGAAACACACAAAATGAGGTTATATATTGATTACTTGATGAGACTGTTGTGTCCACAGTCTTGCTTGTATCTAATCACTATTTCCCTTAGGAGCAGTGTGCAGTATTCAGTGTTTCTGATGACTTCATAGAACATAACTCTTACAAATAATGAGAATTAATTGCATTTCTATTTATCACCCACCAATAAAATATAAACTTATGGCAGCAAGAATTTCATGTTTACACCTGTACATCCAATGCTTAGAACAGTGCCTGACACATAATAGGTGCTCAATAAATATTTAATGATGTAATAAATGGAGAAAAGAAAGATTAATCTTTTGTGAGAGAAATACAATATAGTAATATTTGAGAAATGCAATAAGCTAGTAATGGAACCAAGAAAAGACATAGGTTGTGATAGCCTCTGAAGGCCATGAGAAGGATGAT
Source organism: Myotis daubentonii (assembly GCF_963259705.1). NCBI lineage: Eukaryota > Metazoa > Chordata > Mammalia > Chiroptera > Vespertilionidae > Myotis > Myotis daubentonii. The sequence goes on along the minus strand of NC_081852.1, from coordinate 50,119,273 downwards.
GAGGTCGAGATTACTTGTTAGGCATGGCTGGTGTCATTTGATCTGAGACCTAAAGGAGAAGGACAGTCAGCCCTGGGAATCAGGGAGGAAAGAGTATTCTAGGCAGAGAGAATAAAAAGTAAAGACACACAGTGAAAGGGTTGGCAGCTGGGACTGAACACAATGAGGACCGTGTGAGTAATGGGGAGAATGGTGAAGATCAGGTGGAAGAGGCAGAAGGATGCTAAACCAGGAAAGCATTTTATATTTTACATATCCTGAAATCTAAGTGTCCATTAAAACACTTGAAGCAATGTGAATGTATAAACCTGATACCAACTCCAAAGGAAAGAAACATTAAAAGGAGGCTGATTAGTCAATTAATTGGCCCGATTTTTAGTTGCCATATATTCTGCAATTGCCAAATAGCTGTTCAGACATAGTGCCTTATCGGATTCAAGTACCTGTACATTAGAGGCTGTTAGATTGATCTCTTACCAAAGCACCTGAAAAACCCCTATGGAAATTTTTGGTGGATAGCACAGAGCTTTGACCAAAGACCCTCCTCTTTCATTGTGAGGGTTTAGAAGAAGATATAAAGAGACAAACTGGGGAGGAAGGGAACATCTGTCAAATGAACCTTGGTGATTTCCTAAGCAGAGAGTGGCCAGTGTTGTGATCAGAATGAGTTGATTTTATTAGGGGTAATATATTTTTAAAGTCTTGGGTAGTGCTCAGCACTTAGAATATACTAATTATAATACATTCTCAGAATGAATCTTGTGGCCAAGTAGTTTTAAGTGTATATCTAAGATTAACAAAAAATTTTGTCTCCATAATATATTTCTCTAAATGTCCATAATTTTTAAAAGGTTATTTAGGAATACATAAGTGCGAATGTTTGTTTGGTTAACTGGCTCTTATTTCCCTGGATAAAATCTCTAGGCAAGAAAGAACATCAGACATTGCACTGCTCATTTCACTGCTGCTAGGAAAGTCACCTCTTTAGGAATGTCCAATAAGTTTAACTCATAGGAAGATCTCTGATTTCCAGGGGCAGCTTGGATCCCTGAACTGAGCAGGATTCTGACGCAGAATCTGACTCAAAGAGCACTGTGAGCAGCTCCTAATGTCTACTCTAGCATGCATGTAACGTGCCAAAATTTGGCCATGCCTAACGGAAAGTGTCCTGGAAAAATAGTCTCAGCTGGAGGTGATGTACTGACACTAGCATAGGATCCCTATCAGGCAGAACTGACTTAAAATCCTCATCATATGATCTCTAACTGCATGTAAGTGCACGGCATGTGGTTGGAACTTGCTAATCATTACTCTTTAAATTCACATTTCCCACTATCTCTGAGGAAGACCTTCACTTCAAGGGCTTAATTGCCATTACAGCTTGATTCTTCCTTCATGGACCATTCTTAGAATTTGAATCTTACACCAGCTATCATCTTCCTCCATGAATTAATTTGTCATCCTTCCCAAGTTCTCCTTACTTTGTTTATTTGATGTCTTTATTATTGCTCACCTATCACTAGTGTCGAAGTCAGGAGACATTTGTCTTCAAGACCTGCCCTCCACTTGGTATCAGTTCTGCCCCTTCCCTTCACTCACCTTAAAAGTTCTCCTATGAAAGGGCCCTCAGTTTTCATCAAAACAGAAATCTGATACATATAAAATATCAGAAACTTAATTCTTTGTCCCTCCCAGAGACATCTGCACTTTAAAATGAATTTGCTGTGAGATAAAAATTGTTACAAGAAAGATATGTGTTGAATATAAATACTTTAGGAAAGGTATCATATATACTATAAATCTGGGCTAGATCATGGCGGATTTTCTATTCCATCATTCAGCACATTTTCATTGACTATTTTCTGTGTGCAGGGTCTGGACTAAATACTCTGTAGCTTCTAAATAGGAGACCGTGCCCTTTGTAATTATTAAGAGGTAGAGAGTGGACAAGATACAGACTCTGTTCAGTATCTGGCCAGTGGTTAGCACAGAATTGCAATGGTAAGTATTATGGAAGTACTAAGACCTAGAAGATTACCTGTATGAAATTGTCAGAGAAGATTTTATGGGTGAAGGCACATTTGAAATTTGCCTTAATGAATAGAGGGATATAGGCAGACAGGGATTAAATTAGTAGGGATGGATATATACACACATACATACTAGAGGCCCAGTGCACAAAAATTTGTGCACTTGGGGGGGGGGAGGGGGGTCCCTGAGCCCAGCCTGTGCACTCTCGCAGTCTGGGACCCCTCAGGAGATAACAACCTGCTGGCTTAGGCCTGCTCCCAGGTGGCAGAGGGCAGGCACAATCCCTAGGTGCAGCCCCTGGTCTGGCTCAGAGCAGGGCCGATTGGGGAGTTGGGGCGCCGCCCCCTGTCATGCACAGAGCAGGGTGGATCTGGAGGTTGCGATGCCACCCTCAGTCATGCTCAGGGTAGGGCTGATTGGGGGGTTGGGGCACCGCCCCCTGTCACACTCAAGGCAGGATCGATGGGCAGGTTGCGGCGCCACCCCCTGAGACGCACAGAGCAGGGCCAATCAGGGGGTTGGGGCACTGCCCCCTGTCACTCACAGAGCAGGGCCCATCAGGCGGGTTGGGGCTCCATACCCTGTCATGCACAGAGCAGGGTCGATCAGGGGGTTGGGGAGCTCCCTCTGTCATGCACAGAGCAGGGCCCATCAGGGGGTTGGGGAGCTCCCCCCTGTCACTCACAGAGTAGGGCCGATAGGGGAGTTGGGGCACCGCCCCCTGTAACACACAGAGCAGGGCAGATCAGGGGGTTGGGGCACCACCACTGTCACACTCAGGGCAGGGCCGATGGGGAGGTTATGGCTCTACCCCGTCACACACAGAGCAGGGCCCATGGGGGGGAGGGTTGGGGCACCACATTCTGTCACACACAGAGCCGCAGGACAATCAGGGGCTTGGGGAGCTCTCCCCTATCAGGCACAGAGCAGGGCTGATCAGGGGGTTGGGGCGCCTTTCCCTGTCATGAACAGAGCAGGGCGGATAGGAAGGTTGTGGCCCCGCCCCCTGTCACACACAGAGCGGCAGGGCGATCAGGGGGTTTGGGCGCTGCCCCCTGTCACGCTCGCTGATCCTGATGCCGGGAGGCCTCATGGCTCCGCTGACCTGGTGCTGGGAGGCATATTACCCTTTTACTATATAGGATGGAGGCCTGGTGCACAGGTGGGGGCCGGCTGGTTTGCCCTGAAGGGTGTCCTGGATCAGGGTGGGGGTCCCCATTGGGGTGCCTGGCCAGCCTGGATGAGGGGATGATGGCTGCAGCTGGTCACACACCCTTCAGGGTGGGAGTCCCCACTGGGGTGCCTGGCCAGTCTGAGTGAGGGGCTGAGGGCCGTTTTCAGGCTGGCAGGTGACTGAAGCTCCCAACCACTCCTTTTTTTCTTTCTTTCTTTTTTTTTTATTCTGGGCCAGCTTTAGCTCTGAGGCTCCAGCTCTTAGGCCTCCGCTGCTGAAAGCAGGTTTCTGGCCTTTGTTTACCTTCTGTATTTGAAACAATGTTGCGATCCTGCTGGCTGAAGCCCGTTGGACTAAAGCAGCTTTCTGGGGTTTTGTTTAGCTTCTATATTTGTAACATAGTTGCTTAGAGTTGCAGCTCAGAGGCCGCCAGTGGCAGGCAGGGAACGTTGGAGACCTCTGTCACTGAAGCAAGCAAGCCTCATGTTCGCTTTAAGCTGCCTGGCTGCCGGCCGCCATCTTGGCTGGCAGTTAATTTGCATATCACCCTGATTAGCCAATGGGAAGGGTAGCGGTCGTACACTAATTACCATGTTTCTCTTTTATTAGATAGGATATATATATATATATGTAAATAGTGACTTATGGAAATGTACCAAATATTAATTAAAATATTAATGTACCAAATGTGTTCAGGAATGGTTGGATTTAGAGTATGTATATGTATGGGAAAGGCTTGGACCATATTACAGAAGGTTTTGAATGCTATGCAGTGGTATTTGTGATTGATAAAAAATAACAAAGAATTATTAATCAATTTTGAATAAGAAAGACTTGAGTTGGGAAAGAATAGACTAGGCACATCCCTTACGGAACTAGTATTAGGATAAGACAGAAGCATGGAAGGCCTGAGTGAAGATATTGAGGGTTGGAATATAAAGGACATAATAAATGTGAGGTATATGGTAATGAGAGACTATGTAAGAGTTTGTGAATTATACTCACTTGCAGAAATACTTTAGATCTATACTTGCATGTTTAAGTAACTCCTAGTGAATGTACACGGACATTTGACTTGGATGTGAGACATCCCCACATTAGAAATGCATTACTATTACCAAATAGGAAAACAACCAAACTTGTTGACATTTAAGATTTTCGATGTGGTTGAATTGTGAATAAAAAACATCTGTTTCCCCTATCTGAAATAGTACATCAAATTTATGTTACAGAGAAGGAGTGAAAAAAGCCATCAGTCATCCATGTAAAATATGCACGTCAAGAGAGTGTGCATTTGGTGCCATTTTATCACATCTTCTCTCCACATTTTCAGGTCAAGTGCAGTGATTTATCAGCTCGTGCAAAATTGCCAATTCTCAGATAATGTACACCCCCAACTCAGATCATTTGAAAGGATTTATCTCTCATAGAACACTACATGCAGTGACATTGTTTTTCTTCTTTGACTTTGCTTGAGGAGGAGACATTAAACACACAAAACTATTGATTTTCTTGTTTCACAAACCCTTCCGAAGCTCATCACTTGACCTTATCCAACCAAGGGCAATGGTTTTACATTTGTCAGTTATCAAGAACAGTCTCAGGATGTTTTACTTGGGCAGGCCATTTGTTTTCCCTGGACAGTTTTGCATGATCAGGACTTAAGTTTGGACAGAAGGCAGAAACGAAACCATGAGGAACTGAGTTTCAGATATCTAGAACCTATTAGCTGTAGATTTCTGCAAGATTTTGCAATTCCTCTTATTTTATCATTTGAATCAATCTCCAATATTACCTCTATATTTTTATTTTTTTAACTGCCAGGAAACAAACATGCTAATATATACAAATAATAAAAAATTGCATACAATTCAAAGGTAACTTGAGTTAACATTTTATGTAGTTTTCCAGAAAGTTGACATGCATATATGAATGTATGTTACCTTGGTTCTTTTAAGCTGTATGAAATACTTTATTTTATTTTCAAATAAATATAAAATACAATTCATTTTTGTTATTTTGTAGTTTTATGAATTTTTAGCATGTGGTACTTTTGTGTAAATATTACCATAGCAATAGAAGAGAACAATCTTATCAGCCCAAATAACACCTTCATGCTATGCCTGCCTAATAACATCCTAGATCTTACCCCTAATTTCTGGTAACCATTGATTAATCATTACTATAGTTTTGTCTTTTCAAGAAAACCATCTAAGTAAAATCATAGATAAATGTGACATTTCGACACTGCTTTCACTGAGCATAATGTCTGTGAGATTTACACAAGTTGTTGCATGTATTACCAGTTAATTCCTTTTTATTCCTGAGTACTATTTGACAATATGGATATACCACAGTTTGCTTATCCATTCACCAACTGAAGGCAATTTATTTCCAGTTTCATGTGATTATTAATAGACTAGAGGCCCAGTACACGAAATTCATGCACAGGTAGTGTCTCTAGTGGCTGCTGGCTGCTGGCTGAGGTGCCTCCCTTCCCCTGGCCACCTGATGCCACTGCTGCAGGCCCCACCCCCTGGTCGAACTCCCAGTTGAGGGAACAATTTGCATATTAGGCTTTTATTTTATAGGATCGGCTATAAATGTTTTTGCAGAGGTATTTGTGTGGACTTAACTTTTCATTTTTGTGGTTAAATACTATTATTTTGGTAGTCAAATGTAAGTGTGTGTTTAACTCTATAAGAAACTGGCAAACTATTTTTCTAAGGGGCTGATTCCTACCAACAATCTATGAGAACTCCAGTTTATTCTTATACATTCTCTCAGTGCTTGGTCTTGTCAATATTTTTTCAGCCATTCTAATGGAATTTTAATGATATTATTGACATTTTAGTGTTCATTTCCTTAATAGCAGACTGTACTGATCATCCTTTCTATTTGCCATCTTTTTAATGAAATGTTTGTCTTTTGCTCATTTTTTAAATTGAATTTAGTGTTTCTTTTTGTTGAGCAATTTGAAAATATGCATCGCAATCGTGTATCATTTGATTCTCTTAGCAGTGTCTTTGTGCAGATCAAAAGTTTTAAATTCTGTTGAAGTGCAGTTTATCAATATTTAACTTAATGCTTTTGGAGTCATGTCTAAATACTTTTTGCCTAACCCAAAGGTGGCAAAGATTTTCTTCTAGATTTTGTTCTGAAGGTTTTATAGTTTTACTTTTAATATTGATGCATTTTATTTTGTATAAGGTATATAGTTTAGGATAATATTCATTTTCTTTGCCAATTGTCTCAATACTATCCATTAAAAGGATTATCCTTTTCTATTGAATTATTTTACAACTTTGTAAAAAATCAAAGGTGCATATTTTTGTAGGTCTACTTCTGGACTATATATTCTTTCCCATGGATATATGTCTATCCCTTAACTAATACCACCTATCTTGATTAAAGTGGCTGTATATAGTAGTATTAAAATCAGTGGATTAAAACCCTCCCATTTTGGTTTATTTTATATTCTATATTAGTTTAATATGTTTTCTTAGATTCCTCACCCATAGTGAGAAGAGGAAGAGTTTTCTCAGAGGAAGCGCCTTGACTTTGAAGCTAGCTTAATGATTTCACCTGCCATGGTGCCCCAGATGAACTGAGGCAAATCAAGGGCACCACTTAGAAGGGACTGATGTACCATATTTGTTCTTTAAATATATATTTTATTGATTTCACAGAGGAAGGGAGAGGGAGAGAGAGATAAAAACATCAGTGATGAGAGAATCATTAGCATCTGCCTCCTGCACACCTCCCACTGGGGACGGAATCCGCAACCCGGGCATGTGTGCCTTGGCTGGGAATCTAACCGTGATCTCCTGGTTCATAGATTGACACTCAACCACTGAGCCATACCAGCTGGGCTTCCATGTTTTAAACACCTAGAAAAATAGTTTTGGATGAGTTTCTTTATTACTTTGCAGTAAAACACAGTGACATCTTGGGAATAGGATGTCTTCCCTACAAACAAGAGGAACAGGAATATGCTGGGATGCTCACAGTAGGGAGATGTTCTCTAAACACAGACCTCACACTGTGTGCTACCAGCCCATATGTGTATTTCTGAGAATTTCATCACTCTTACTGTATAGTGCAAATATAGGAATTATATTTCACACCAAGAAATTTTTTTACACAAAACCATTATTTTCACTCTAGGATTTTAATGTAACATAATACTTTCAAAAATAGCTGTTGATTAAAAACTTTCAAAATAAGCGAGCAGGGTCTGAATGACCTGCCATCTAAGGTTTTAATGGATTTTGTTGAAAAACTTACTGAACCACTGTTGATGGTTATTTATGAAAATTTACTGAGAACTGGGAAATGACAGAATTAAACATCAACGTTCTATCAATTTTCCAGGATAGATTGAACTGCTATCATGGTAATTATGGTTCAGTGAATGTAACATAAATCCTTCAATAATGATACAACTATTAAAAAGAGGAACCTGTAAAATCCTCTCAAAGGTAACACAATCATGAGCAATAGATAGAATCGGTTTATAAAAAATTATGACAGATGGAATTTAATAGCTTTTTGATAGGATTACCAAATTAATAGACTATGGAAAGGAAGTGATTGTAATATGTTTTTATTTTATTATATGCAACAGTGTCTTCTGAAATTTGCATCAATTCAAATTTTCTGGAAAATGAGTAGTGCCTGGTGGGTTGAAAACTACTTAAGGTCTCAAACAGTGAAAAATCAACAGCAGAGTGTCTAATTTGGGGAAGAGGAGGCTATTATGACCTATCTGGATTTAAAGTGGAGCTGAATTTGAATAACTCATTTGAGACCTCAAAGAGATAATTTTGTTGCCAGAAACTTTATCAGTTTATAAAAATGAAAAAAAATTAACACATTAATGCATGCAAATGAGACTAGCAAACTGGCCATTTTCCCCTTACTTTTTTTTAAAAAAAATTAAAAAGAAATCAGAAGGCAATAGAATCTAGAAGCAAAGTGATCTAAAAACAAGATAAAGAATTTGAACCTCAGCTTTAATTTAACTGTGGATGTTGTCTTGGGTTTGAGAGGCTTTCTGATATTTTGGGCTCTTTTTTCACTATATTTTTAAGATATTTCCTTGTTTTAGGATATGTTTGATTCATAAGAGAGGTTCCCAGGGAATATTTAATCCAATGAGAGGGAAGAGGATTTTAAGGTGGAAAGAATATGAATTATTTTGGTATGAGTTAGAAGTTCAGATAGCAGAGAAGGAGAAATAGGATTATAGAGCTGAGAATTGCAACTGAGAAATAATTGTGTCAAAGGTATTCAGTGAAAGATAATATAGCATTAAACCTGGGATTCACCAAGATTTTAAAAGACAATGTACAATTATAAGATAAATTAACAATCAAAATATAAAATTTTATATATAGCATGTGCTTAACTATGGAAATGGTAGGCAGAAAAAGGTAGCGGTATCTTAAAATTGTAATCATTATTATTATTGTGTCACAATTATTATTTTTAAAAATATATTTTTATTGATTTTAGAGAGGAAGGGAGAGGGAGAGAGAGAGAGAAACATCAATGATGAGAGAATCATTGATCCTCTGCCTCCTGCACACCCCCTACTGGGGATCAAGCCCACAACCTGGGCATGTGCCCTGAACGGAAATTGAACCGTGACCTCACAGGTTGACAACCAACTGCTGAGCCATGCAGGCCTGGCTATTGTGTCACAATTATGAATGATCTTTATTTGCTTTATAATGCTGATTAAAATTGTTTTTTACACTAAACATGCAATACCACATTAATCGACCTTCTGAAAAACTGAAATTTTTATATGTACCAATAAAAGTTACCTTGGGACAAGACATAAAATTGAGGGAGTTAAGAGCAAGCAATTTATAAGTATTTATTTTGTGTTAAAATGTGAAAACTTTTATGTATATTATTTTCTTTAATCTTTAAAACTATCTTTGCAGATAGATATCAACTCTAATTGTCCCTTTGCAACATGACTTTGGGTTTTGGATAACACATTGATGTCAAATGAATAGGTCAGAGACATGCTAGAAAAAAGGAGCATGACTAAAGAGTTTGGATATTGTTTTATTATGGGACAGAATTTATAGAGAGGTCTGTCAGGCATAAATGTAGCCAAAAGGAGATAAAGTAAGGACATACCGTGACAATTATTTAAAGAGCAGAGAGCAGGTAAAATTTCAAACTAATTGCTGAATTTTCTTCAGATAATGGAGCATTAAAAAAAAATCACCAGGTAGTTATATTTGAATCTACTGAGAAGCCTATGTTTGAAAACAAATATTTGGTATTTTAATATGTAATATTAATACTTGTCAGTAAAGCTGTTAGTTTGTACTAGCAAGAGAACCTGAACTAATCCTAAGAACAGGTGTGGAAATACAGAAGTCAGAGTAATTTCCATGGGGAAACTGGTTAAAAATTGGGAGACAACCCTGGATAATGGATCAAGGCCGTGAGTGCTAAATCAATTAGGAGGTAAACTGATATGGACCATTATAGCTCATGGATCAGACTGAGTTCACCTAAGCCTATTTATCAGGATTAGGGAGAGTCAACCAAAATTATATGACCCTGGTTGGAATGCAATACCATATTAAATCCGCTATAAAATGTTCTTGCAAAAAAAATAAAAAATGTAAATCTGATCATGCTTCTACATTTAACATTAATTTCCAAGCAATAGAGGGGACAGAGGAAATTGTAGATGCAAATCAGAAACTCCACAAATAACAAAGAACAAAAAATCCAGTTTTACATATTCATTGCAAAGAAAGAAAAAGCAGGAAGACAATTAAGAGGGAAAATGTCAATTACTGGTAAGAATGTGCAGCAACAGGCTCTCTTATGCATTGCTGGTAGAATTCAAAGTGTTACCATATTCATTTTGGAAGACAGTTGTCAGGTTCTTACAAAGCTTAATAAAGTCTTATTAAACGATGCAGTGAATGTGTTCCTAGGTATTTACCCAACTGATTTCAAAATGTATGTGCACACATAAGCCTTCATGCAATGTGAATAACAGCTTTTTCCATAATCACCCCAAACTGAAAGCAATCCAGACATCCTTCAGTGGGTGAATGCATAAACAAACCGTGGTACGTCCATACAATGGGGTATTGCTCAGTCATAAAAATTAAGTAATCTAGCAAGTCATGAAATGACATGGATGAACATTAGGTGCACATTTCTAAATAAAGAAGGTAGTCTGAAAAGGTTATAAACCACATGATTCTAATTATTTGACATCCTGGAAAAGGCAAACTGTGGAAACAGGAAAAGAACTAGTGGTTGTCAGGAATTTGGAAGGACAAGGAAGGGGTGAATAGGTGAAATATAGAGGACTTTTTAGGGTGGATAAACTACTCCATATGATGGCATATGCGGGTATGTGACAGTAAGCATTTGTCAAAACTCATTGAATTTTATATCACAGCAAATGAACCTTAATGTATACAAAGTTAAAAATCATCTAGGAAGTGTGGGTAATTTCATGATGAAATACAAAACGTGACAAACGATCTAACTCTAGTACAAACATATGAAACAACTCACTGCAGGGGTGAGGGAAAAGTTGCTAACATAAGTAAATTGGGAAATGGGTTGAGTTGGGAAAACAAAGCAAAAACTGTCCACAGGTTCTATATGCCAGCTGATAAAGGTGTTTTCCATATGGGTACAGGTTAACCAATATGATACTACAATACATGTACACTGGAATTGAACATTCAAATAAATAGATGGTGATGATCTTCGCCAGATTTCTTACTGTCAGAGTGGGAGTTTACTAGTATAGATAAGTGAGGAAGTGGCTAGAATAATTCATGTGTTACTGAATTAGTATTGAAGATATCAGTATAAACTTGTGTTTAGTTTAATATAGATATAGATGGTTACATAGAAATTTATAGATATGTGTATGTACACGGGTTAATATAGACATGTGTGTTTTTTTGCTCTGTCACCTGAGAAGCATAAAAGAAATGTTGCCCCATGTAACAACCAGCACACCTAGTAGCCAGATCTTAGAACCAGGATGCATAAAGAAATGGCTGATTCTAGAACAACAGGAGAAATATGTAAGATGAGGCTGGAGCATCTTGTAGTGCCAGAAAGTAAGGAAGTGCATAAAAGCAATAACTTGCCCAGCCACTGTGTCTCAGTGGTTGAGCATCAACTTATGAACCAAGAGGTCACGGTTTGATTCCTGGTCAGGGCACATGCCCGGGTTGTGGGCTCCATCCCCAGTGGGGGGTGTGCAGGAGGCAGCCAATCAGTGATTCTCTCTCATCATTGATGTTTCTATCTCTCCATCCCTCTCCCTTCCTCTCTGAAATCAATAAAAATATATTTTTTAAAAACAACAACAGAATACAATGATGGGGGTGTGTCAAAGAGACATAGAAGTCTACTGAGAGAGCTCTCAAAGGCTATCTGGAACATTTTCAGCAAGAAAATAAAGTAGAATGGAATTACAAATACAAACAACATATCTTGGATTATAGCCCAAAGCATAAAAATTCGTGAGTCCCTACTGATATAAATAAATAATTAAACAAATACATAAATGGAGAAGTGAAAAATAGGCCATGCTAAAGATTTCCAAATACAGGGTGTCCCCCCAAAACGTATACACACTTCTTTTTCCGTTGATAGTTCAACTAAAAAAAAAAATCTTTGTTGTTGAAAGTATTATATATGCTCCCTTTCCCCCCACCCATTGACACTTTCTGGCCAGCCCCCTGTCCCAGGCCTTCACCACCTTATTGTCTATGTCCATGGGTTGTGCATATTTGCATACAAGTTCTTTAGTTGATCTCTTCTCACCCTCCCATATACACCTGCCTTCCCTCTGAGGTTTGACAGTCTGTTCCATGCCTCTATGTCTCTGGATATATTTTGTTCATCAGTTTACTTATTTTTTCATTAGATTCCACATATGAGTGAGGTCATGTGATACTCTGTCTTTCTCTGACTGGCTTATTTCGCTTTGCTCCAGTTTCCTCCATACTGTCTCAAAGGGTAAGCAATCTTTCTTTTTTACTGCTGCATAGTATTCCATGATGTAAATGTACCACAATTTTGAAAATGAAATGTATTTTAATAAATACTGCCCTTATAATTATTCAAAGTGTGTGTATACATTTTGCAGGGTAGCGGGGAGGGACTCCCTATACTTATGTAGATGCTCTGCCCTCAGAAGTTGGAGCAAAATTACCACTCCTTCAGTGTGGACTGCAGGTACGGATTCCTTCCAGAGTGCAGTATGGAAAAAGGGGAGGAGAACCTGACACATCTTGCTTCCGCAAGGGGCTCAAGGTCAACATGCACAGCCCTGTGTGGCTCGGTTGGTTAGACATCTTCCTGGGCACCCAAAGGTTGCCAGAAACTAGGGGTGACATATATGGAAACTTTTGTATTTTGTATTATTTTCTCAATTTCTTGTACATGTAACACTCAAAACGTAAAGTTTCTTAAAAATAATTTTTAAAATGTAAAGACAGTCTAAGGTATTTATACTAAATCTGTGGTACCTCTCTAGGTAGTGATTTAAAGAAACCAACTTTTACAAAACAAATACAAACAGGAAATTTCAATAGTGGCTAAATATTTGATGAGATTTCAGAGTTTTGTTGAATTGTTTTAGGTATGATAATGGCATTATGATTTTGTTGTGGAAAAAAGGTCCTGATTTAGAGTTGCGTGCAGAGGTATTCACAGAGGAAATGACATCACAACCCAGTTTGGAAGGCGAAGGGGGAAGTAGGAAGTTTGCTTCAAGCAAGATTGTCTGTGTGTTAATAATTTATTAAAAGTAGGTCTGTATATTGGGACTTCATCACACTATTCTTTCTACTTCTGTGTATGATTCAAGTGTTTTAGAATTTTAAAAAGGGTATTTTTTAAGGTTGAGAAAATATATGTGCAAGAAAATGAAAGAATGTTGAAAACTTGAAAAGCCAGGGAGTGTGGTGCAAATATGTTTTTAGTTTTATTTCTAACTCTATCCAATAGTGAGGGTGTTTATGTCCTAAATGGTTTCAGACGTTTAGAAATAAATATATGGCTCACACTTAGGATGATTTCTGAGGGCAAAGGAAAGGTTAGTCTCTGGAAAATGTTTGATTTGACTAGTTTTGAACCATTTCATCGAAAGCATTTTTGTCTCAAACTCATCCATAGCACAACCAACCAATTCATAATCCATTAACTAGGTTTATGGAAACAGATGGAAGAGCAGGTTTTGTTCTATCAATGAGCCTTAAGTTATTTGTTTAAAAACAGACTTTAGTCCTTTTTGTTTTTTTAAACTTTCTCATTCTTATTTACCTTGTGCTTAAATATCTTTAAGTATATATCTGCCTTTATATAGAATAAAAATATTTTCTCTGAAAATTTCCACTGTGATAAACAACCATACTACATGCAATTTTTGAAAACTATTAGTTACTGCTGCTTAAACATAAGGTACATCTACAGAAGACCTTTATGTCATAACAATAGTTTGGTTTTAATTTGGTAATGGTGTGGCTTTTGTAGGGGAATGTGTAATGACCAATTATGACAAGTTGGTGTTTGCATTTTAATTTCTCATTTTTGTACTTGCAATGCTTTTCAGAATGTTAGCAAGAATTATGGCCACAGTGAAAGAAAAGGCCGAATCAAATAATCATGATGTCAGCCAGATGATTTCAAATGTATTCTAATAGCTCACTTGAAAAAGATATTTTATTACCGAACTATAGGCAGAAGGTAAAGCTTATTTATTGAAAAGTGTCCTACTAAATCTACTAATGTATAAACACATTGTTTATGCTATGTAATTCTGTAATATTCAGGATCTCATTCTCTCTCTCCCTCCTCCTTTACCTGTTTCTTTCTGTCTCTGTCTTTCTGTCTGTATTTATCTCTGTAAAAATTTACTACTAGAGTGGGGAGCAATTTTTCCCAAGGTCAAAGTTAATTAGTGGTGAAAATAAACTGAAATCCAAGGCATCTTTCCACTAAATCTTAATGTCTCTATTGAGCTTTGACTATCTTTATTTCACTCTCTTAGCATGATGCCATTAGAGAACAAGCAGCGTACAGAAATTTCTTTGTCACTTCATATTAAATCTGTTTGTTTTCTCATGTCTATGCATATGTGTGTGATTCTATTTACTTTGCAAAAATGAGACAGAAGAGGCACATGGAAAATGCTAGTAAATAAACTTAACCTGGACACTGACTAAATATCAACTTTTCTCACACTGAGTCTACAGATATTCATTTCACCTTTGGCTAATATCTTCCTTGTTAATCGATGACAAAAATGTGCCTATTTGTGGTGAGAGTTGTTGTTGCCCACCTTTAGAAACATGAAAACATCTTCACAAATCGGATATCTAACACCATGATCTGCTGCCTCTAGGATAAAATGTTAAACACAGCTAATTCATTTCTCCCCTCGTCTCCATGTTTGGTATTATCTAATACCATTCCTTAGCATAAACCATGTTTACTCTTTCTCAAATGTAATCACTTTTTATTCTTGTTTATGTGAGTTCAATGAATACCTCCATACATAATCACCTTTTCTACCATTAGTTCTAATCCTAGCCAGTCCTTATGGGTACCCCTTTTGATAGAATTTTCTGCCTTGACAAGCTGGTGTGACTTATTTTTTTCGGAATACCTCCAGCAATATTTAATTCTAATAAATATGAGGCTCTCCAGACTGCTGGGAATAGGTGGACAAGAACCAAGTACTATGTATCTTTGTATGTGTTACCCCAAAGTAGATATGATATAAATGCGAGTCCAGTAAACAATAGATTTTCCAAGACACAGCATTGAATCCTGAACCCCAAATGGTTGGTGGTTAACAAGAAGCAAAGAAGCAAGATCATCAGCCTAGAGCGGTGGTTGCTAAAAGCCTATGAATCATTGGACAGCCAAAAGGGTTGCATCGTAATCACTTTGGGGGCTTAAAAACTTACTCAGAGCACCAGCCCAGCGGGTTTGATTCTGATTTGTGGAGGTGTCTTCAGAATTCGCAAATGTAGCCCAAGAGAGTTAACACCAAGGAAGGCATTTGCGTTCATATAAAATTGAAAATTTCTAGCTTTAGGCGGAGGATTTCCATGCGAGCTGCACACTGCAATCACCTGGGATGCTTTCAAATCAAGCTCGTGCCAGGGCCTCATCTCTAGAGATGCTGGTATAATTAGTCTAGATGAGGCCCTGGTAGTAGCATTTTTAAATGCTCTCCTGGTAATTCTGATGCACAGCCAGGAGTAAGAACCACTGAATAGACATCCTTTTAAAGTTCAACCCACCCAAACCACTTAAAAAGTATGACTCTGGCATATAATTTAAGCCATTTTTAATGCTTTTCCTTATCTTATCGCGCTCTGCCTCCCACCCAAAACAAACCAGGATATACTTTCTCCTTTTTCTGAGCAACTTTTCCCCCACTTCGTTTTTTGTTTTTATTTTTTATTGTTGAAAGTATTACATGTGTCCCCCTTTCTCCCCATTGACCTCTTCTAGCCCACCCCCACCCCAGCCCCAGGCCTTCACCACTCTATTGTCTATGTCCATGGGTTACACATATATGCACACAAATTCTTTGGTTGATCTCTTCCCACTCACCTACCCTCCCCCACCTTATCTATGAGATTCAAAACACATGCTTCTATGTCTTTGTATATATTTTTTTCATCAGTTTATTCCATATCACCCTGAACATGACTAATCTCATCTTCCCCACTTAGTCTTTAAGAATTTATATTTGATGAAAACGGCTAGTGGAATGAGTTTCCCCTGAATGCAGCCTACAGGGAGGTGGGAGGGGGATGGGGGTTGAGGTGTTATAGCACGATTCGACTATGCTACTTATCTTCATAATGAGGAAAAGAGCTGAAAAATTCTTTTAAAAATGCTTTATATACCAAGATAACTAATGACATGTGCTTAAATGGTAGCAGGGACTAATTGTTTGCTCATGTCTCAAATAGGTTAGCAGAGAAGATAGTTTCAAGAATTAAAAAGAAAAACAAATACAAATCAGATTGCCTGTTTCCTGGCAACCCAAACTGTTTTGTCCCCTCAATTCAAGACTGTCTTTTTTTTTTTTTTTAACTGAACACTTGATGCTCTCTTTCCTAAGAATTTATCACTTTTTCCATAATTGAGATCTGGCTTTGGAAATGTCTCCATGCTAGGTCAAAAGCAGTAACAAATTATTGTTTTTGAATCACTCTGTTATTAATTTGGGACCTGATTCTGAGACATAATTTCTTCTTTTAAATTAAAGAGAAAAAAACACGTATCTATTTTTTTTAAAGCAAGCCATGCACATAGGGGGATTCCGGATACATATAGGTGATTGGTATTGGTTTGCTCACCCCTAGGATATACCAGGTATATGTGTTGCAGCTTCAGATAATTGCAGTTGAAAAGACAAAGTGAGAGATATTCTGTTTTGGTCTTTTATTAATTGGGTCCACAAGGCACCAAGGACTGAGCCTCCTAGTTTTAGAAGCAAAAGAGAGTAATGCCCAGAATACAAAGGCATAAGGATATGCACAACCTCTTTATGGGAGACTAGAGTGCAATTTGTGGTTGCTGTCTTTTAAACCGGCCTCTATGTAGGGCTCGCATGTGCATTTCTACTGCAGGGGCTTTTGATGCAAGGGCCATGGATATAACCCAGAGGATGTTTGTGAGTTTTGGCTTGCCAGCGTCAGCTACTGGTTGTTATGACAGTGATAACCCTGAAGGAAGAAATACCCAATGTTTATTGCAGCATAAATGAGTCCCAGAGAATGTCTGCTTTATTTCGAGGATAGGCTTTTAAATGTTAGGCCTTAGGAATGATTTTTTAGTTGGAAATAGCCAAAGGACAGAGGGTCACACCTAACCATCCCTACTTTCTGGTATACACACACACACACACACACACACACACACACACACACACACTCTGTGTGATCCCTTCCCTTTGAGTATGGGAAGGACCCGTAGCTTCTTTCAAACTAGTAGAATATGACAAAGTCATGGGATGGCAGTCCCCTCAATTAGTTTATGTTATATGGCAAAGATGATGGGATATTATTCCAATTCCACATTATGTCATGGGAGACTCCATCTTAGCAGCTTGACACTCTCTGTGGGTTTCATCAAGTGTGTGGTCCTGTTGAAGAAGTCCAGGTAGCAAGAAGGCAGCCCATCTGACTTGTTGACAGTAGCCCTGTGAGACCCAAAGCAGAGGACTGAACTAAGCCATATCCAGAATTCTGACCTATAGGATCTGTGGGGAGAAAAGTGCTTTGTCTGAAGCCACTAAATTTGTGGTAATTTATTATGCAGCAAAAGAAGATTAATATATGAAATATAATTAATGTAATATAATTAATATGATATAATTATAAGAGATCTCCTTGGGTCTTTTAAATTAGGATAAGTAAATTATCCTAGATGAATTTGCTTACCTAAACCATGTGATTAAAAATGGCAATTTAGCCCTACCAGTTTGGCTCAGAGGATTGAGCATTATCCTGAGGACCTAAGGGTCCCAAGTTCAATTCCGGTCAACGGAACATGCCCGGATTGGGGACTCGGTCCCCAGTGGGGAGCATGGAGGAGGCAGTCGATCAATGATTCTCTCTCATTGATGTTTCTATCTTTCCCTCTTCTTCACCCTTCCTCTCTGAAATCAATTTAAAAAAGATATTAAAAAGTGGCAATTTGTATCTGCAAAACACCATAATCTTCTAAGTTGGCAATGGGCTTTATTATTTTAGATAACTTTCACTCATTCCTACCAGACACCAAATTTGGGGAAAAATAGACTTCAATGTTCTTAACTCTGTTCTCACTATAACACAGTGGCATTATGTCATTCATTTTATGCTTTTTGTTCTCATAAATTTTCATCACAGGGAAGAGAAAATAATTTTCATTTCTCATCAATGAAAGTATTGTTTCCCATTCTGCATTTCCAAAGGGTCATGTTTGAAAAGTAACAAAGGACTACATTACAAAAGCTGGGCTTCTGGGGCTTGGTAATTTATTCACCTTGTTATCCTCTGTTCAGTTGTTATAGTTCAAGGCAGGTGTCTCAATCTTTAAAGCAGGACAATCGTGTATTTCCAATCAGAGGCTAGAAAGAAGTTTGCAGCCCATGTAATATAGAATTTAATTAGGCATGTTGATTTGTAAAGAAGGTCTGCATTTTTGCACATATGCTTGCCCAATTGTCAGAAAGATATTACTTCATTGCTTTCTCTGTTCAGTCATATCTTTCTGTTTGTTTTTCCTACCTTAAAAATGCAACTTAATTAATTTTTCTTTATATAAAAACTAGGATACTGCTATTTTTATTTTCTATACTCACCTGTAGTATAATTGCAGAAAAGTTATTAAAACATTTAAAAACATCAGATGATACCAAGACAGGAAAAATGTAATTATAGAAATGATTCTAGCTAAACCAACCTCTAGGTTTATTTTTACTAAATACATAGGGGTAGTTATATCCTCTAGCAGGGCTACTTTTTTATATATAAAACTAGGGTCCCTAGTGGCTGCCAGCTGCCGGCCGCAGCCTCCCTCCCTTCCCATGACAGGCCCTGCCTTCCGGTCGAACTCCCAGACAACTCCTGGTTGAGGAGACAATTTGCATACTATGCTTTTATTTTATAGGATAACTAATGTTGATATTTAGATATACTTCTAGCAGTTGGCCATTGTTTTTAGTTGTAGAATAAATCTGTGTTTCAAAAATAATGATACATTAAAAAATGAACAGCGCTACACATCACTAGCATGCACACACACAAACACACACATATATGGATGTGTGAGATGATTGGTGTGTGGATATCTATCTACCCACCTAGCTACCTATCTATGAACCCTTCCCATTTAATTCCATTGATCCATATATTTATCCTATGCCAATACTACAGCTATATGGATTACTGTAGCTTTGTAGTAACTTTTGAAATTAGGAAGGGCACGTCCTACAAATTAGTGTTTTTCAAGTTTTGGCTCTTCTGGGTCCATTGCATTTTTAAATGAATTTTAGAGTCAGCTAGTCAGTCTCTGAAAAACAAAAAACAAATAAAAGGCATTTGGGATTTGGATAATCAAGTTGAGTTTTGCCATTTTAACAACATTAAGTCTTCTGATTCATGAAGACAGAATATCTTTCCATTCACTCAAGCCTTCATTACTTTCTTTCAACAACTTTCTTCATTAATTTTTTTTCTTTTTAGTTTTCAGCCTTGCACTTCTCATCTCTTACAGGAATAAATTGATAAATTTATTAAGTATTTTATTATTTCTGATGCTGTTTTAGATAAAGTTACTTTCTTCATTTTTAGATTGTTTACTGCCAGTGTTTAGAAATATAGTTTAGTTTTATATATGCATCTTTTGTCCTTCAACTTGCTAAACTTATTTAGTTTTTTTGCTGGACTCCTTAAGATTTTCTACATGAGAGTTCATGTCATTTGCAAATAGAGATAATTTTTTTCTTTCCAAAATGAATGTCTTTCTTTTTGTTTCTAATTTCCTGACCTGCAGCACAATATTGAATAGATGTAGTGAGAATGGACATCCATCCCTTTCATATTTAAAGGATGTGATGCTTGATATAGATTCCTTGGTTGACAGTCTTATGTTTTTCATGTTTGACTATATCACTTGGTCTCTGTGATTTCTGACATTAAATCATCTGTTTATCTTATTGCCAAGCCCTTGTACTTGAGGAGATGACTCTCTCTTGCTACTTTAAATATTCTTTGTCCTTGAAAATTTGATTATTGTATGTTTAGGTGTATTTATCTTTCAATTTTCCTACTTGGAGTTTGTTGAACTTCTTTGATATGTATATTAATGGTATGCATCAAGTATGGTATATCTTAGCCATTATTTCTTCAAGTGTTTTTCTCATTCGTTTTTTCTCTATGTTCTAGGATTCCTCCAGAATGGATATGTATTGTTTTACTTGATGGTATCTTACAGGTCTCTAAACATCTGTTCATTTTTCTCATCCTTTTCTCTTTCTGTTGTTTGTTTGTTTTTTAAACTGGATAATCTCAATTGGCCTGTGTTTATTTTGCAGACTCTTATTTGTGCATGTTAAAAATATGATACTGAGGGCCCTCTAGTAATGATGTGTGTTTTTTTTTTAATTTCAGGTGGTACATTTTTAAAATCTATAGTTTGTATTTGATTATTTTAAAATAATTTCCATCTACTTTTTAAAATCCTCTATTTGATTAGATGTAATTTTAATGTTTTCTTTTATTTCTTTAGGCATGGTTTTCTTTAGGGATTTCAATTTGTTTAATATACCTGATTTAAAGTGTTTGTCTAGGCCCTGCCCAGTGTGACTCAGTTGGCTGAGCGTCAACCCATTCACAAAAGGTCACTGGTTCAATTTCAGGTTGGGGCACATGACTGATTTGTGGGTAGTAAACTCTATCCCAATTAGAGGGTGTGCAGGAGGCAATATATTAATGTTTTTCTCTCCCCCTTTTCCCTCTTCTCTTTCTTTGAAATCAATAAAAACATATTTTTAAAAATACATAAAGTCTTTGTCTAGAAAAATCCAATCTCTGGGCTTTCTCAGGTTGAGTTTCTACTGCTTGCTTTATTTCTCTCTCTATGGGGCATGTTTTCTTATTCCTTTGCAGGACTTTAATAGTTTGTTGAAAATTTGACATTTTAAATAATACAATGTGACGACTCTAGAAATCAGAGTCTTCCCATTTGTTATTTGTGGTTGTCATTAATTGCTTAGTAAATTTTCTGAATTAATTATGTAAAGTTTGTACTCTTTCTCATTCAAGGCCATGAAAGTCTCTGTTTAGTTAGCTTAGTGATCAGTTGATGATCAGCCAGATATTTTCTTTGATGCCTGGAACCAATAATTCTGCCTGTGTCTGTTGAGGGCTCCGTGTGAGCGTTCGGTGTTTCTAACACTCAGCCGGGCAGTTTAGAACTCTCGAATAACCTCTAATTTCTGCTTCCAACACAGGCTCAAGGTTGATCAGGAGTATGAGGTTAGGACTGTCTCAGGTCTTTCCTGAGCATATGCACTGCCATACACATGTGCATAGCTTTCTACTTTCACAGATAGTTTGGAGCTTTTCAAATCCATTTATGGACACCTCATTTCCCAGTTTTTCCTACGAAGCTTTTGGTTTTGCCCTGTTATACGGCACTTCAGGCTGCCTCAATGTTTAACAATTGCCTCTGGTTTTCAGTGAGCACCTCAGTGCTAAGGCTTTTTGAACCAGATGTGCTGAGTCAGGTTAAATAAAGCAGCCTTGCACATGTGGTCTGTTAGGGAGCCACCAGGCAGGTCAGATAATGAGATTTCCCTGGGAATTTGGCCCTAAAGGAGCTCTAACTACATTCTGCTTCCATCCGTTTTTTTACTGTGACTGTGGACTGTCAGTTTTCAAGGATGATGCAGATGTGAGGAGGGAAACTGGGGGCAAGTGGAAGTTCAAATGCTGTAGATCTTGGAGTTCTTCCAGAGAGTCAGCGGTTTTTCTTAAGTAAGCATTCCCCAGATTGCTGCAAACCTTTGATTAATTTCAAGAGTTACAAAACGTTTTGATTCCATCTTTGCTACTGTTCTTGTTGCTTGTATGAAGGAAATGATTTGGTTTGAATGTGGCTCTGACTCCATCATATTTTTCTGCATCATTGAATGAAGTTCTTTTATATAAGCTTTCACAAACTTAATGTGACTTTTCCACAAATTATATTATATTATTATAGTATATTTTAGAGATGATAAAATGAGAGATTGAAATAGAGAAACGGAGAGGTGTGTAAATGCATATTAGCTTTCACTAAATTCTTGAATGACATTTGCACGCTCTTTATTTTTGGTTCATAGCAATATTGAAACTTCCCTGGGCTGTCTATGTCGCATTGTTGGGCTAAATGATCACTTAGAAAGAGAAGAAACTGCTTACCCAAGAGATTTGAATGGAAAATGGAACCTAACTTGCCATCCTTTTATTTATATACTAAGGAAGATAAAGTGCTAACTACAAAGTGCATCTCGTCTCAGGGAGCGTCATGGTGCAACTGCCTCTACTCCTAAAGCAGGTGCCTTCCACTTCCTCCTGTGGCCCATCTCCCTTATTCATTTGTTAACTGCTTCTTTAAAAACTAGAGGTCTGATGCACGAAATTCATGCAAGGGGCTTGGCCCTCGCAGCCCCGGCTTCATCTGGAAGGTCGTTCGGCTGTCCTCTAACTAACATATTATGCTTTTATTATAAAGGTTATTATAGATTAACCAACCAAATAGCAACACTGTTTCTCATATAGAACACTTTTAAAAATAATTGTTGGCTGAAACTGGTTTGGCTCAGTGGATAGAGCATCGTCCTACAGACTGAAGGGTCCCAGGTTCGATTCCGGTCAAGGGCATGTACCTTGGTGGCGGGCACATCCCCAGTAGGGGGTGTGCAGGAGGCAGCTGATCGATGTTCCTCTCTCATCGGTATTTCTAACTCTCTATCCCTCTCCCTTCCTCTCTGTAAAAAATCAATAAAATATATTTTTAAAAAATAAAAAGAAATAATTGTTGTTGCAGTTAAGTATTTTCAAATTTTTTTAAATATACATGTAAAAACTGATGGGTAGAAGAAATAGAACAATATATGAAAGGGGAAAAATTTAAACTAACTTAGATTCCACCACCAAGATGTAATCACTTCTAAATTTTTGCTATATGTTTCTAGATTTTCCAATGTACATACATATGTAGACCTATTAGGTACATTAACATTTATATAGAATGTACTTATTGAAATATATTACATTATATCTTATTTGTTACTATTTTTTCACTTAAAGTATATTCTCTATATGAGATGTACACTTGAATTTTAATGCTTACTTATTATTAATTTTTGGTGTAAAGGACAATGCGCCAACCAGCTGAGCCACCCAGCCAGGTTTTACTCAAAACTCACTGATTTAAATATTACTTTCATCCAAATATACGAACTATATCACAGAAACATCCAGAATACTGTTTGGCCACATATCTGAGCACCAGGCCCCAGTGAAGTTGACACATAACATTAACCTTCCTTAAACAAAGCTATTTACAAATATTGCTCTCATGATTAACATTTAAATTTTTAATCTGTGTGTAATTTACTGAGGTGGATAATGTGAGGTTAAATATAACTTTATATTTTTAAGTGGTTAGACCAATGATCGGCAAACTGCGGCTTGTGAGCCACACATGCGGCTCTTTGGCCCCTTGAGTGTGGCTCTTCCACAAAATACCGACTTCTGCATATGGGCCATGAGGTTTCAATTGCACCGTACATGCGCGCCCACACAGGGTATTTTGTGGAAGAGCCACACTCAAGGGGTCAAAGAGCCGCATGTGGCTCACGAGCCGCAGTTTGCCAACCACTGGGTTAGACAATTTCTCTAGGATCATGTGGTAAACAGAATAAATACCACCCCAAAGTGTCTATGCATGAATCTCCTGACTGTGTGAATATGTTACCTTATATGCCAAAAGGGATGTTGCAGATATGATTAAGTTAAGGATCTTCACTTAATCCTGGATTATTTAGATGGAACCAATATGATCACAAAATTCCTGACAAAAGGGAGACAAGAGGGTCAGAGTCAGATAAGGTGGTATGATGACAGACACAGAAATTGGAGTCACCCATTCGAATGATGAAAGAAAGGGCCATGAGCCAAGGACTGTGGGAACCTTCTAGAAGCTAGAAAAGACAAGGAAATGGATCCCTAGAGCCTCGGAAGGCATACTGCCCTTGTAGATACTTTGATTTTAGCCTAATGAGGCTGATTGTGTACTTCTGACCTAGAAAACTGTAAGATAATAAATTAGTGTTCTTTTAAGCCACTGAATATATGGTAATTTGTTACAAAGGAAGCAGGAAACTAATACATATCATTTACTGAATGATTCATCTTTTTACTCACTGATTTGATATTTGATATTTATCTAGGTTCTTCTAGGTATAATATTTCACAAAGGACAAACGTGTATTTTAATCTTAAATTATGTTTTTTGTGCTTTCTATCTCAGAAGCATAACTATCAGGTCTCTCCCCAACCCCCACCAAAGAAAAAAAATAGGCATTTTACTTCTTTAAAAAAAGGGTCTGTTGTCTTTAGCAAGACAACCAGAGGGACTTTTATAAAGAACAAGCACAACCAGGCCAGCATGGCTCAGTGGTTGAGTGTTAACCTATGAACACTCATAGGTTACGGTTCAATGCATGGGTTGTGTGCTCGATCCCCAATGAGGAGTGTGCAGGAGGAAGCCGGTAAATGATTCTCTCTCATTCTCTCATCATTGATGTTTCAGTCTCTTTCTTCCTCTCCCTTTCTCTCTCTGAAATCAATAAAAAATATGTTATATATATATATATATAAAGAACAAGCACAGATTCAGATTCCCCTGTTTCTCCTCTCTTAGTGAAAATGATCCCTTTATTTATGATAGCCAGGCAAAGTCCTGCTACTAAACATTAGAATAATATGCCACAAAGGCCATTCAAAAAAGTGAACCATTTTCATCCCAGGAGGGATTAAAAGGAAGGAGGAAAGAATAAAGAAGAAGGAAGAGATATGCTTGTATCCTTGTCTATCTTTCTAGGTAGGGTGGAGAGAAAACGAATAGCACAGGTGCTTTGTCTTGCACTCTGGGCACTATACCCCCTCAATAATATGAGACTCAAGTAGAGCTAAGCACGGACAGAGGACACATAGTGAGAAGAGAATGAATGTTTTTAAAAAAATGAATTGATGCTTAGAGAGAGAGGAAGGAAGAGGGAAAGGAAGAGAGTGAGAGAGAAATATCAATGTGAGATTGATATAACAATTGGCATGCCCTGTACTGGGGATTGAGCCTGCAATTGAGACATGTGCCCTGTCCAAGTGCTACCACCTGACATATTATCTATGTGTTTCATTATTTTTTGTCTCTTCCATTTGAATATGAAAAGAACAATGCCTGGAGCATGACGGGGACTCCATACACATTAGATTATTCTAATGAATTAGACACAGTCAAAAGAACTGTAGTAGAGTAGTGGGAATATGTCTACGCTTTAATATTAAAGAATGAAGTGCAGTCATTTGGGATAACTTTGTATTTGAACTAATTTTTTTCCTGTTAACTTAAAATAAGGGCGACATCTGTGCAATTCCAACTGTGGCCTTGAACTCAATATTTAGGCATTAATCTTCTATTAAACACAAAGGAAAGATCAAATTATAAAATTCTACTTTAACCTCAGAAGTTTTGGTAAAATGTAGATATAAGGTGAAGAGAAAAGAGTTATGTTGCTTTTATAGAGCAGATATGCTTATTCTATCTCATTATCATGAAAAATTTTCCATATCTTTCAGTCTCTAAAGAGTACTGTAAGACTGATTGTATTCTCTCACTTTGTACTTCCTTTGTCCCCAGTAGTATAAGTAAGCATTACATATAATTGATTAGGGATATTAAAGTACATTGTTTTTCTCAAGAATATCACATAGGTCTGTGTGATATATCTGATCCCATTTCACTAACCCCCATCCCCAAATATGCTGACATCCCACAAAGTTTGTGATTATTTATATATATTGGGAAATTGATAATGACCTTTTTTTTCCAATGTATTCATGCTGTAAGTCATATAAGTAAATGGTACTATGAGGAACAATGCTACCTAAAATAAATGATTCCTTCTGAGTCCTCAGAATCCCATTTCACTGACTGGACTCAGAGGATCTTCAAATATTGAATTTCTGAAAATTACTTCTCAACTGTATTTGAATCTAATGGTGATATACATATAAATAATAAACTTTAGGAGAAATACTACCTATGACATTAAGGCAAAGTTACTTAATCCCTTTCTACCTTGAAAATCATTCTAAACATCATAGTTTCTGACAACCAGATCAGATTGCCTGACTGGGCAATGTGCAATGGGAGGCTAAGCATGGCCTGTAGCTCATGCTAGAAAGCATGGGTGCAGGGGTGGGAAGAGTCCTGGTCTAAGAATGAGGGAACCAAGTGGTCCATTCCAATTTGATCACTAACTGTGGGCTTCAGGTTCTTCAGGCACATAACAGTGGGGTTGGATGAATGACATCAAGGGACCATTTGGGACACCAGCTTATCACAAGAATGATTAAATAACCAAAGATTTGCCCTTCTGACTAACTCATATTTTTGAAGAATTGTGTTGTTTGTATTAACTAACTTTCACTTGGAGAGGGAGAGATGAGGACTAAGAAGGAACTCAACCAATTTGGCTTACTATTCTATCCTTACTAAGAGTAAGAAAGTGTGGCAATTTGTCTAAGTGGACACAGTAGAAAAAAACGTTCTGGTTGTATCATCAATGACCTGTAAAGTCCACCTAAAATCCTTTCCTTTTGGGATACCTTTTCTAGATTCAGAAAAGATAAAAACACAGATAGAGAAACATGTCTAATTATTCTATTGTTACATCACATAATTATCCATGGTCGAATTGTAGATTGCAGAAGGAATGATCATTTCCACTGCTCTCTAAGAACCATCATTTTCCTTCATTTGACTTTGGTAGGAATTAGGAAGGGGCACAGCAACACAGCAACACATTTTCATTTCAGGCATTTCACTCTAAAAATTGATAATCATGGTGAGTAAACAAAGTTGCCTATGAGAATCTATCTATCTTGCAAGGGGTTTCAAATAAACTAGCAGAGTGGGTTAGCATTATGGACTTTTCTATCTAATAATTTGTAATAACTTTTCATGCAATTGATAATAGTTCAAAGGTTCCTATGGTGTATCTGAAAAAAAAAAAAACTTGCATGTATTCAAAGCTTTAAACAACTAAATCCCAGCCTTCGAAATATACTCCCTGATTTAAAAAATCTACTTGAGATAGCATTTTAAAATTATTTGCTAATATTTCCTCTTGCTTATTTTATTGAAATAATAACATATGAACAGACTACTTGTTCTTTTTTGTTCCATCAAGGGCCTAGTTTTGAGTTTAAATGAAAAGTTTGGGTATTAAATAACTCATCATATTGTAACAATGAATAATGGACCCTGTAAGATCAGGTTCTTGCTGTTCTTATTCTTGCAAAGAGCAGATTCCTCAAGTTCTATTGCATTACATTCAACTATATTTCTGGGACTAGGATGATAAAATGAAAAAATAATAATCATTGACTGATGAATTTATTATGGGTGCTTTGTTCCACTTTCTTTTAGATGGTTAGCATCTACTCTGTTAAAAGCATTGGATTTCTATTTGTAATATATTAGATTTATATTTAACACAAATGAGCATTGGCGACTATCAGTGTCTTAGGTAAGCTCCTACATACTAACCCTTATGCCATATTTTGCCTACAATTTATTTCTTCTCTGAAATGTTTAAACATCTTTATGAAATCCAGATGATTCAGATCATGACTTTCTTGAGCCATAAAAGTCTTGGCCTAGCACATAATGTAACCTAGAAATCCAAGAGAACCAACCAGGAATGTTCCCCAGTGTTCCATAACTAATTCCCAGAAAGAGTTTTTCCAGTTATCCAGAATGTGATTTGATCAAAGGGAATTCAGTAAAGATTAGTGTATGTGTATACAATATTGATTCAGAACAAGGACAAATGATATATCTGTGTATGAAAGTCAATTTTACAAAGGCACACCTAATTCTAATACTGACTTTAAAATGCTCTCTGAGAACCCCTTGAAACTAGAAAAATATGAACTCAACCCCCAAGTACATGAGGTTTATCTAGTTGTTCTGCAGAAATTTTGCCTGCAAGTTAATAATGATGCTGAAAAAATAGTATTTCAGAAGAAAGCTCTGCAAATCTAGAGAGAAGATAAGTCATCAAAAGACAGGTATGGGACAGGAACTAAGTATGAATAAGCATTATGCATTTTCCTCTTCATATACATTTTAAGATGAGGAGCTTTTGTCTGAGAAAAGAAGTTCTGTATCCTGGCAACTTAAAGATGGCCAAATATCTTAAGAAGGGGCAGAGCAGGGCATTGGTAGAAATGAATAATTTTTCTAGATCTACATTGACATCCATGCCTGGATCCATCACACTCAATGTAAAGAACATTTAACTAGACTGGAAGTCTTATTATAAAAAACATGGGTCATTTGGGACTAGGGTCCATCTGAAAGGTCTCATTTTAACTTAATCACTTCTTCAAAGACCCTATTTCCAAATACAGTCACATTCTGAGGTCCTGTATCAGAAAACCTGACTTAACCACATAACCTGAAGCAAATGAAATTATCTTGCCCTGAGACTTGAAATTATTCTTCATAAAACTTTTAAAAGTCTTTACTTTTCATAGCAGTTTTATGTACAAAGAAAAATTAAGAGGGATGTAGAGAGATTACCATATACAAGTGCTCTTATACATACATAGCCTTTCCCATTATCAACATCTTCCATCAGACTGGTATATTTGTTACAATTGATGAACCTGCATTGACACATTATCATGAGCCAAATACACATGGTTCACTCTTGATGTACATTCTGTGGGTATGGACAAATGTATAATGACATGTAGCCATCATTATAGTATCATACAGAGTAATTTTTAAATATGTTTTTATTGATTTCAGAGAAGAAGGGAGAGGGAGAGAGAGATAGAAACATCAATGATAAAAGAATTATTAATTAAGAGATCCTCTGTATGCCACACACTGGGGATCGAGCCCACAACCGGGGCAGGTGCCCTGACAGGGAATTGAACTGTGACCCCCTGTCCCATAGGTTGATGCTCAACCACTGAGCCACACTGGCTGGGCTCATACAGAGTATTTTCACTGCCTCAAAATTTCTCTGTGCTCTTTCTAATCATTCTTCCCTCACTTTTCTAATCTCTGGCAATATTGATCTTTTTACTGTCTCCAAAGATTTGCCTTTTCCAGAATGTCATTTAGTTGGAATCATACAGTATGTATCATTTTCATATTGACTTCTTTCACTTAAAAATATGCATATAAGGTTCTTCCATGTCTTTTCATGGTTTGATAGCTCATTCATGTACCACTATTTATCCATCCACCTACTGAAGGACATCTTGGTTTCTTCAAGTTTGGAAATGTATAGATATAACATCAGTGTTGAGGTTTTTGTGTGGGCATAAGTTATCTCCTTTGGGTAAATATCAAGAAATATAATTGCTGGGTGATATGGTAAGAGTATATTTACTTTTGTGAGTAACTTCCAAACTGTCTCCCAAAGTGGCTGTACCATTTTGCATCCCCACCAGCAATGAACAAGAGTTTCTGTTGCTCCAAATTCTCACCAGCACTTGGTGTTGTCAGTGTTGCATATTTTGGCTATTCTGATAGGGATCTCATTGTTATTTATATGATGTGGAACATCTGTTCATATGCTTATTTGTAGTCTGGATATCTTTGGCAAGGTGTCTGTTAAGCTCTTTGGTCTGTTTTTGTAATCTGGTTGTTTGTTTTCTTATTGTTGAGTTTTGAGAGTTTTCTGTATATTG
Source organism: Myotis daubentonii (assembly GCF_963259705.1). Lineage (NCBI taxonomy): Eukaryota > Metazoa > Chordata > Mammalia > Chiroptera > Vespertilionidae > Myotis > Myotis daubentonii. Next base: position 50,089,489 of record NC_081852.1, on the reverse strand, counting down.
TAGACAATAATTCTTTATTAGATGGTCTTTTACAAATATTTTTTATCCTGTTCTGTGCCTTATGTTCTCATTCTCTTGACATTGCCTTTTGCAGAGCAGAAGTTTTTCATTTTAATGAAATCCAACTTGTCAATTATTTCTTTCATGGACTGTGCCTTTGGTGTATCTGAAAAGGCATTACCTAAGGTCATCTATTTTTTTCTCTTATGTTATCTCCTAGGAATTTTATAAGTTTGCTTTTTACATTTAGGTCTGTGGTTTTGGGGAGAAAGAACAGAGAGATTAAGGGTATTGGAGTGTATAGAAAAAATAGAAGATATAAGCAATAGAAAGAATTAGAGAAAGAGAAGGAATAAAGAAGAAGAATGAAGGTGATAAAATAAATGTATGCGTATGTAAGAATTGTCTTAAAATTAATGCTATCACAGGCTGATGGGATTTTAAGCCATTTTTCATTGATTTGCTATACTTTACTCTTCCATTGCTATTTTAAAATGAGCAAGCAATGTTTACATAAACAGGAAAACATAATAAATCTGAATTTAATGGACTGTAAAGAGTTTTAGAGGAAATTTTTATGGTTAAAAATTTAAAAATGTTCAAGTCCAAATTGAAACAAAAACCTTGTACCTGAAAAGGCTGTGAAGAATTTCCAAAGGTGACCAGCTTGGAGACAAAAATTCATGTGATTTTTTTTTCTATTGCTGTTTGAACCATAGCCTACCTTGAGGGATATTTATTCTGGAAAGTAACTTGGGGAAGAATATAACCACAAAAGCACTTTTACCTAAAGCTTTCTATTTTGAATATGTGCATTATCTGCCCAAAGCACATCCCTGTATTAAGTACAGGATGCCCTCACTATTTCTCTTCCTCTGCGTAATAAAGTTATTAGAAGCCACAATACAGAATATGCATAATGCCTGGTGAAATGGTGAACTGTGAGTAAAAGAAGAATCATAATTTGTTAATTTTCCTAAAATGCATTTAAAAATTCTTTCACATTAATCTCTGTGATTCATAAAGAAGGGAGGCAGTCTGGCAAAGTTAAATGATTGAAAATGATGCCGGTGGCCTTCTGCAAAATCTGATTACTGCTTCGATGATTGATTGCTTGCCATTAGCACAGAACGGGGGGGAAACACCTAGACAGTGAACCGAGTAGATCAAGCAAAATCTTTCTCGTTTTTAGTGAACACTTATACATGACTCAAAAGTGTTTTAACCAAGATTTTATTTTCTGTAAATATATGTTGCCTTTGCATACAAAGTATTCATTTCAGTGACTTTTCCCTGAACTGCACTTTAATCTTGTTTCAGGAAAGTCTAGCTTGCCCTGCTACCTTCCCCAGGCTTTGAGGCTGGTGTGATTTACTTAAGTGACGGTACACCACTCTATTTGTATCCCTGTTGTTGTTTGACAGCTTCTAAGGAATGCATGTTGTTGTTGCTGAGGAGATGTGAACATTGGAAAAATATGGCAGTGAGCGAGTAGAGTTAGGAATATGCCTTTGCTTGGGAACGTCTTTGTAGTTGCTAAATGCCCCATGTCAATTGGACATATAGGGCAAGCTGTTGAAGTGCATTAGGTTGAGCATTAGTGCATTGATCATACATTCATACCTCTCTGTAACATCATAGACCAGAAAAGACGATTAACGGTATACCACAGCTACAAATCCACCCCTTCCAAAGGGGTGTAAACAGAAAAACTGTCATAGTAGGATTTACCTTCCATTGACACACGATACAGGACCTATTGTGTCAAATTTCCAATACTCTTTCAGATGAGTTATGGAGAAAATATTTACATATCATCCTTGCATGTGTATAAGATATTTAGTACTGTTTATAAGTCCTGAGAGATTGATCAGGTCTTCATTACATTTACTGTGTGCCAACATCATAAGAACTGACATCATTATGAACAGGTGTTATGTATGCTAGCATTGTAGGATCCATATTTACAGAGAACCTGCAGTGTGTAAGACTGAGCATTTTGAAGGTGGGGCCATGTCTTACTGCTTATCTTGAGAGTTGAGAGTTTAATAAAATGCCTAGTACAAAGTAGCTGCATTTCCTGCAAACAGGTGTTGCTTTTTTAATGAATGAATGTATTAAGCTATATAATACTTAAATGTCAGTTCCCCTTAAGTCCTCAGCATATTTCTTTAAAATAGGTGTTTTTATAGACCTTGTTTTAAAGAAATTGAGACCTAGAGAGAATAACTAATTTTCCATGAATCCACACCTCCTTAGCGTCTTAGAGTGTTGTTTTTTAGATGATTTAAAGCTTGAAAACATAGATAGTCACTGAAAAATTTTTCAAGTGAAGTGTCCAGAAAAACGTTATTCTAGGAATTCACTCTAGAAATAGGTCGATGAACCTCTTTGACCTTCAGAATGCTCTCTATTGTTTTCTTTCAAGTTATTTAAATTATTTTGTATTAGTTTCCTGTTGCTGGTCTAACAAATTACCTTCTATATACTGTATATAAAAGCCTAGCGACCATTTGACTGGTCGACCGGTTGCTATGATGAGCACTTACCACCAGGGAGCAGAAGCCCAATGCAGGAGCTGCCCCCTGATGGTCAGTGTGCTCCCACAGTGAACCTCCCGTGACAGCCAACCTCCCCGGTCCCTCCCCACAACCGGCAGGCCCCATCTGCAGGCCCAGTCCAGCAGCCAGCAGGCCCCGCCTGGCCTGGTCCCGATCAGGACTGGGCGAGACTACCCCAATAAGTCCTGATCACCAGCCAGGCCTAGAGACCAAATTTCATGCACTGGCCCTCTAGTAGGGTTAAAACCACAAGCATCTATTATCTCAAAATCCTTACGGTCAGAAGAACAAATGTTTCACTAGGTTGAAAGTGTGTTGTCCAGACTGTGTTCCTCCTGGAGATTCCATAAGAGAATCTGCTGCCTTGTGTTTTCCAGCTTCCAGAGGCCACCCGCATCCTTTGGGACCTTCCTTCCATCCTCAAAAACAGCAACAGCCAGTGGAGTCTTGCTCACTGCATCACGTTGACCGTAGCCTTCATAATCTCGTCTTTTTCTCTGACTCTTCCTCCCTGTTTTACTTAGAAGGACTCTTTTTTTTCTCTATTTATTGAATTTATTAGGGTGACACTGGATAACAAAACTGTACAAGTTTCAAATACACCATTCCATAGCACATTATTTGTACACTGTATTGTGTGCTCACCACCTCAAGCCAAATCTCTTTTCATCACCATTTATCCTCCATACCCTTCTCTACCTCCCCTTACCCCTGGCAAGGCAATCACCACACAGGCAATCACCATGTCCATGAGTTTTCTCTCTTTTTTATTTTTTCCTCAATCCTTCCATACCCCCACCCCACCCTCAACCCCCCACCCCCATCAGCTGTCACCCTGCCCTCTATCTATGAGTCTGTCTCTATTTTGCTTATTAGTTTATTTTTTCCCCATTAAAAAGACTTTTGTAATTGTATTGAGCCAACTTATGTAACCCCAAAATAATCTCCTATCTCAAGATCTTTGGCTTACTCACAACTGAAAAATCCCTTACTAACAGGTTCCAGGGATTAAAAAATGAAAATTTTTGGAGAAAATTATTCTACCTACTAAATGGCCTCCATAGAGAATACAAAGAAGTTGAAAAATGTCTTAGAGGCTTTGACATTACTCAGGAGGTAAATCAATCAGTAATGTTAATCCAAACCAATAGTATATTGAAATTATTTAGTGAGAAACAGTTTGAGTAAAAGCTATTGCTAATTTACTGAGTTTAATTTCGTCTGTGTTTGGGATTCTGGATTATAAGTAAAGATGTAAAGTACTAATATAGATTCACATTGTCATAGAGCTGAGAAATCACTGTGGAAGGATAGTTGCATGCATTTGATTTCATACACAAAATCGTTCACATTTCTAAAAGTGATAGGAAATGGGACTCCATTTCCTTTTCTTTTGAAGGAGACACTCAGAGCTATGTGCAAATTTGCGGTTAGATTTTTATTGCAACTCAGACCATCTTGATTTCGTATAAAATTCTTCGGGCTATATTAAAACTAGACTGCAGTAATAGCCATTTAGTCTTCTTGCAGGTAAGATCTTAGTCTCCTGAATCAAACTGTTAATCTAAGTCAGGTGATTTGTCCTCAACATGGCTTTCATTATATTATTTTCCTATTCAAATTCTTTATTCCTTGTCTGTTATGCACAGGCTGACTCAGACTTGCAATCAAATTCTCCTAGGCTGTTTTCAGATTAATGTTTAAACTTTCAGTACTCCCTTAAGGGAGCTTTTGTTTTTCTTTTGTTAAAATTTTATTCTAAAAAAGCATAAATGGATCGCTGCACATGCCCTGGAGCAAAAGGCATGCTGGGAAGATCTCTGGAGGTCTTTCTCCAGCTTCCATCAGAATCCCTCAGTGTCTGCTTAATGCATTGGGTTTCATTCCAGGTTATTCTTAAGGAAAATTTCCATAGGGCTACTGAGGTAGCTAATATTAATGGCCATTCTCACCTGGCCTGCATATCTCAGTGGTTGAGCATCACCCTATGAACCAGGAGGTCATGGTTGGATTCCTGGTCAGGGCATATGTCCGATTATAGGTTTGATCCCCAATGTTGGGTGTGTAGGAGGCAGATAATCAATGAGTCTCTCTCATCATTGATGTTTTTATCTCTCTATCCCTCTCCCTTCCTCTCTGAAATGTTATATATATATATAATATTAATGGCCATTCTTTATGAATGGTTTATTTAACCCTTAATGATGAGCAAACATCTCACAAATTCTGGCTTCTTATATTTTACTTCTGTTCTTCCCCCTAGATTATTATTCCATCTCCAGATCCTCCATCCTCAAGGGCTAACTAAAGTATCATCTTACGTGCAAGGCTGTCCCCATCACTTCAGTGCAGAGAAGTCTCTGCCTCTGGAACATTAAGCATGGCACTTAATCATACACGTATTGCCTGCTTTTTGTTATAACTCCAGTGTTGTGTATACAGCATGGTATGTTGTATTTATACTGAATATGGTACATAATGGAAGGAAAATAGGAAAGAAAGATGAGCAGAAGGAAGAAAGGAATTTTATATTGCATGCATTATGTTAAGGTGTCACTAAACTTCCTCTTTTTTGGCTTAATGTTTCATTTGTATATAAAAACCTACCCAACTAGTTTAAAGAAAAGAGAGCCAACAGCAGGTTTAATTAACATTGATCAGATCCTCTATGAGTGTATTAGATGAATATCCTCTTTAATTTAATCTTCATAGTAATCCTGTGAAGTTTCACCAAAGAGGAAAATGGAGCTGGTGGAGTTTGGTAGCATCTCCATGTTACATCGCACTAGGAAGGTTAGAATTCAAATCCCAGAGTTGGTGTATTATGTACACACATTTTCCCAGGATCTCTTGAAGCAAGTCACCACTTTCTAAGTTTCACTGAGAATCTGATAGGATTAAAATGCCCATTTCATATTTTATGAATAAATAAACAAAATATTGAATGCCTTATTAAAGAACGATGATATTAATGCCTTTGAATAAACTACTGTTTCTACAAGTCTGCTACCACCAGCATCCCCACAGCCATAGCTGTTAAGAGTCCAGACATTAGAGCCATCTTGCTTTCATTTCAGTTCTAATTCTGCCATATATCAGCTGTATATTCACAGCCAATTTATGTAATCTTCTGTACCTCACTCTTTTCACTTGTAATGAGAGAAAAATAATTACACCCATATCGTCATGAAGTTGTTGGGAAGATTCAATGCATTTAGCCCAGTTCCTAGACCATCATAACAACCAACATTTATTGAGAGCTGACTACTACCACCAATTCCACCAATATTTATAGGGTTGTTAATAAATGCCAGACATTGTGCTCATATTCTCACTATAAACCTTCTAACAGACCCATAAACTAGGTGCTCTTACTGTTCCCTTTATAGATGAGCAACCTGAAGCTTAGAATAGAAATTGCTTGCCCAAGGTTACTCAACTAGTAAATAAAAGAACTGGCCTCTCACCCGGTCTGTCAGACTCTCATGATCTAAATTACTAAGTCTTTGTTGAGAATATGGGCCTCAATTTGTTCTGCTCTTGCCAGGCTTTTTGTGTTATCTCCTCTGTGGATAGCACCTCCCCCAAAACGTATGATTCATTGTAGTCATTATTGTCCAAATTTATTGTTTATGGCTGTACTCAGTGAGTGTCCCTATGATGCCTTCATATTGTCAGATCTGAGGTTCTACCAAATTAGAGATGCATTTGAATGTTGTTTTGGTTATACTTGAATCTTATTCTTTTGGATTGTAACACACACACACACACACACACACACACACACACACACACACACAGAGTCTTTCTTTTCTGGGTTCCCTGGAAAAAAATAATCTGTTATCAAAATGGGATGGCATCAGTCAGTGGCAGCACCATGGGCTAAGTATCCTCATGCCCTCATGGCTCAGGGAATATCCTCATCTAAAATAGTGCTCCCAGGAGAGTCTCATTTAATTTTCCCTCGTAAAAGCTGCTGCACACCATAAACAATGTTAGAGGCTCTTTGCCAAGTATGTTAATCTACCATCGGGAAAATGCTCCAGCCAAATGGGCCAATCTACTCTGGGACACCTCCTCAGGAAACACCCTGTGATATGGTTTTGAAGCAAAATATCTCCCGAAGAGGTTAATACTGAGTAAATATTTTTATTGCCAAGTTTGTGTTAAGGAAATAGAAACTCTACATTGATTTTAATATCAGATACCACAAAAGCACAAATGATTTACTAGAGATTAGCTAAATTCACTTAGGGAAAAATACACTGCAGCTAAGCAAAAGTAACAAAATTGCCAAAATTCTTATAGACTCCTAGTGGACTAAAGAAAAAAAAAAGAAATATAGCTAATGTTGGAATAAAAATTCTCTTTACCTGATACATCTTTTAGAGCTTTTCCATGAGTCTGTCTGGTCTTTTGTTCTTTCTTGAAAAGATGGCATACTGGAAGGAAGGAAGCCTGGTAATGAAGACACTGTGGACCCTTATGCATTCCTCAAGGCATCCACACTGACATCAAAGAACAGGTTTCAATGAATAATAGATCTTCGTGGCCATGATAATTATTTTGTCCTTCTCCCACCCCCATGTTTCTTCCATCCAAGGTGCCAGGGTTAACCATAATATTTAATTGTAGTGCAACTTATAAAGCACCTAGATTTATATAAGTTTGGTTAAAGCAACTATTTTTTTTTTTCAGATACATTGCTATCTTGTTTTACCTTCTCTGACCACAAGGATCATGTCTAAAACAGCCAGGAAGTCTGTATGTCAATTCCATTGAGTTATTTATCATTAATATTGCCTTGGAGGGATCTTAGATTTAGAGGTACATGAAAAGATTAATTGAGACTGAATGAATCTACACTAATGAATAAGTATATGTACTGTGCTATATCATTTATATTCACATGATTAAACATGGCAAGTCTGAATGTTATACAGAGGGATACTACATGTTTATTCCTCTAAATGAAGTAGCTGGTGAAATCTCGCAGCTGGGGATAGCTGAGCTAAGAGTCTCTATTTTCAAAGAACCTGAATTTCTACTTAATTTTCTTCATGTCCTATGATTAAGCACATGGAAGTCCACACTGAGCTTTTGCTTCCTCATGCCATCCTATGATTTTCCGAAGGTTCTTGCCATTGCTCATATTCTTACTCAAATATCTCCTTAAACCATTGGAATCCCTTTGTTTACAAATTACAAACACCCACTCAAAATACTTAGACCAAGAACGGATCTTAGTGTAAGGATATAGGACTTTCTTCTGGACCCTAGCTTAGAGAACAGAATCAAACTCATGGAGGTCTGAAACCCAGGACTGTGGGACTCTCAAGAATCAAAACAACTTTTTAAAAAATTCTCCCTTCCTAGGCACACAGTTTCATCACTGCTTTTGTTTAGCATTTTCTCCTTTGTTCTTCAGCTCTTGGGTTTGCAGATCAAGCTCAAAAGGCCAGCAGAGATGTATTAGCAACAGTTAATGGTGACTCAAATAACCAAGATAAACTGGGTTGACCACCTTGCATGAGATATATATCTATCTTTCTCTGCCTAAATCAGCAATGACCATGGAGAAAAGACCATTAGGGCAAACAGGTTGCAGAAGCCCAACATGCCAACCGTGTTCACATTTCAGCACCTGTCTTGGTCAGTTCTACTACTATAACAAAATACCAAAGACTTGGTAACTCAAACAATAATTATTTCTTACAGTTATGAAGCCTGTAAATTCCAGGATCAAGGTGATAGTAGATGTGGTATCTGGTGAGGGCCTGCTTCCTGGTTTGCAGACAGCTGACTTCCTGTTATACCCTCACATGGTAGAAAGAGAGTTAGCTAGCTTTCTGACCTCTTGCTATAAAGCCACTAATTCCATTCATGAGAACCCCACCCTCATGACCTAATTGTCTTACAAAGGTGGCACCTCCAAATACTGTCACACTGTTGGATAGGGCTTTGACAGGAGAATTTGAGAAAGACACAAATACCCAGATTATAGTTGGTTTTTTGCACTGGGTGTTGTGGAATAATCTTCCCTTTAATTCATGCTTGACTATTTTTCTTGTCATTCAGATTCAACATTATTAGTGCCTTCTGAAAAATGTCTCCTTTGACCATCTAGTCCCCTTTTTAAAACTCTTCACCTGAGGATATTTTTTCCATTGATCTGTACAAAGAGAATGGAAGGGATGGGAAAAGGGGAGAGAGAAAGAGAAACATCAATGTGAGAGAGACATATTCACATGGACTGGTTGCCTCCTGACTGTACGTGACTGGGACCAAGGATAAAACCTGCAACTGAGTTACATGCCTTTGACCAGGATTTGAACCCATGAATCCAGGACCCTTCTGTCTACCGGCTGACACTCTAACCACTGAGAAAAACTGGCCAGTGCCATCTAGTCCCTTTTTAACATGTTTCCTATTGTCATTACCTGCAGAGCACTTATCTTTGGAGACTGAAATGGTATTATTTTATGTTATATGCTCAATAAATACTTGTTGTTGGGTTTTTTGTTTGTTTGTTTTTGTTTTTGTTGTTTGTGTGTGTGTGTGTGTGTGTGTGTGTGTGTGTGTGTGTGTGTGTTTGCACAACACCATGGACATTTTATAGGGCATGGATTAGTTTACTTTGTTTTTTTTAAAGTCATAAAGAGTGACAACTAATTTGATCTGAATTACAGTAATTAAAACAATATAGAAGGGAAACTGAAAATAAAGCAAGGAGAAAACTGAACCTAAATTGAATATTTTCAGAAGCAGCATGTAACTAACCACAGTAGAATAAATGTCTACAGTGGGGGGAGACTTTGTAATGATTAAAGTTCTTATGATTCTATTTCTACATCTTATTGAAAAGAAAAAGTTTATAGTGGAATGTTATCTTTATTTTTTACTTTTCGCGAACTTTTCAAGCTCGGTGGTATATTCTTCCTGGGAAGCATGAAACCAGACTGTCCCTACTAGTAGTCCAGGATGGTGGACTTTGGGAATTCTAGTCACACTGCTGAATGATTTGGGGCGGTCTACAGGCCACTTATTGGGGAACCTAAGACTGTAAACTATGGTATCCAAAAAATTGTTCTGAATTGTCCACAATGTGCTCATGAATATTTCCTTCAGGAATTAAAAAAAAGGTATGAGATGGGATAATTAGATCATTTCCATATCTGTAGATTTAAATATCAACCAGCTAGTCACTTTCCACCTGTAACAGAGACATGTATTGTTTATCTTGCCCAGAAGCTGTTCAGTCTTTTTCTAATAACATTTCAGCTTTCCCTGGGTGAGCCACCTGTTATCCCACCCTCCGATAACAGGTGTTCGGTAGAGTAGGCTATGTTGTGAGCTCGAGAGTGGGTATGTTTCTTAGCCTGACCCATCAGAATATCACACCCTTGGATGTAGTGATTGGTTCAGTGCCAGGAAGATCATCAGAGTTAATAAAATGAAGTGAGATTACTATTAGAATTGCTGAGAGAAAAGCACTCTTTTCTGTTTTTCTTCCCTCTATTAGGACAGAATGGAGGCCTGGATCCGATATGCTGTATGGCTACCCCAAAGCGAGTGAGAGTGCACCTGGACTGGTCCAGTGGACACAGAGAGATCTGGGCATTGTAGCCAGCTGACCCCATTCCTGGTTTTCTTCATGTGGGACCTAGTGAGTTTTCAGTTTGAATCATCTTTTTTGGTATCTGGTATTGATACTGCTTCTCCTGAAATATTCAACTGAGGGTTCTTTTTTTCTGTGCCCTGATATTTTTGTTGTCCTCCTTTCCCTTATAAATTGGACTCAAGGAAAACATTCAATATCCTGTCATTTTGAGGACACAATATACGTTAACTGGTACTGATTTCAAAGTTGAGTTTCTGGTTGCCTTTGTGGTAGTGTGGCCATGTCATGCTATGTTTGTGAGGGCACTGAGCATTGAGAAAATACTAACTAATTATGGTTACATTATAGAGAATTATCTTTTTTACTACTTTGTGAATATCATAGCATTTGGTTTTGGAGGGAGTAACAAAGAGGTTTAAACACCAGGTCTTAGATGAATGGATAAAGAAGATGTATATATATAATAGAATATGAATTAGCCATAAAAATATAGAATCTTGCCATTTTTGATAACCTAAGATGGATCTTGAGGATATTATGCTAAGTGAAATAAATCAGATGGGAAAAGATAAAAACCATATGATTTAAATCACATGTAGAATCTAAAACAAAAATGTATAAACAAGCCAACAAAACAAATAAATATAAACTCATAGATAGTGAAAACAGAACAGTGGTTACCAAAGGGGAAGGGACTTAGGGGCAGTGTGAATTGGATGAAGGCTTTCAAAAACATGGTAATGGAAGAAAACTAGACTGTTGGTGGTGAGCATGTAATAGAATATGCAGATGTCAAGTCATAATGTTGTATATCTGTAATTTACATAATGTTATGAACCAACTAGAGGCCCAGTGCACGGATTCATGCACATTGAAAGGAAATTAATTAGAAGAAATATTTTAGAAGCCAGAGAGGGACCGCGGGAGGGCTCCAGGGCATGTTCAGCCCATCTCACCCAGTCCCTATAGTCCGGACCTCAGCAGCAAGCTAACCTACCAGTCGGAGCTCTGGTGGTCAGTGCACATCATAGCGACTGGTCTAATGAACACTTGGACACTTAGCATATTAGGCTTTTACAATATAGGATGTTACCTCAATAAACTTAATTAAAAACAAAACAAAACAAAAAACAAACCAGGCCTTGTTATCCCAAACTTTCATTTCTATTTGGGAAGCTAGGATGGGTTATGTGAAGCAGTAGACTGGGAGAAACAGCTTTTGTGGTTGTTAGAATGAGAGGTACTTACTAGTCAATGTGATGGTTAGAAAAGGGATAGATGAATAGGGTGTAGGGTGTGCAGAGAAGGCTTACTGGAAAATTGGAGACATGAATTACCTTTTAAAAGTTAAGTAGACTGTGTGTGGTTGGAAAAGATTCAAGAGCCTTTTTTGGTGAGGAGCAAATAGCAATACTTTGGTGTCTTTGGAGAACAAGGAAGCCATTGTGATCGATGCTCAGGATGTCCCTTAATAATGGGTTGTTCTTATAAAGTGCCAAGTTAGTCCTCTGAACAACCTGGTTAGTCAAATCTCAGAGCAAACTGCATCAGAAGGACTTGCTTCCAGGATATGGTCCAGAGAATTGGGTTGTTTTGCAGTTGTATAACTTACCCAGCCTGTAGGTGGCAGAGTGATGAGTAGACTGTACCACGTGTCTCACTGCAGAGCCTGTGCTTTTGAAGGTTGCACTGGCGATGTGACCCCAGTTCATAACCTCCAACACCAGACTGAGGAGTCTGCTGAGAATTCTCTGGGAGGGTCTTTAAGAAATTTTCCAGTTGCCCATATAATGAGGTTTTTAAGTTGAATTAGAATTTTAGTGCTATTTGAAATAACATAAGCAATAAGATATCTTCATTTGGGTCTATGATGCTACTCTAATAAGGGAACACATCTTTTAAGTTGGAAGAAGGCTTTCTTTGCTTCATTTCACCCCATTTTCCCTGGGACACCTCCTGTCCTAATCCCTGGATCTGTTTCCTCTCTTGTGTCCACAGGTAAGAGTAAAATGATACTCAGAATGGGAGGGTTAAAGCCTGTTTTGCCTTAGGTGTATTTAAAGTCTATTTGTAAATTTTCTAACAGCTGCAGAGTAGCTTTTTAACGTGTCTAGTGATTGAAATTATTCCTTAATGCAAGTCTTGTCATACATCATTAAGATTGTCCTCCTACCTCTAGGCCGATTTTGGACTGAATAAATGGAATTTGTTTATACCTATCAGAAATGCAACATTAGGTTTGTTGAGTCCAGAGTGACTGCTACATTCAGATGTTCAAAGTTTTACCAGCTTTTGAGTTGTTTTGCAGAATTTGTCCTGATTACGGGGGTGTGGAATGCCAGTCTCTTGTTATTTATTACTAGAGGCCCAGTGCATGAAATTTGTGCATGGTAGGGTCCCTAGTGGTTGTGGGCCAGGAAACTCCCTCCGTTCCATGCCGCCTCTGGTGGTCAGTGCAAATCATAGCAAGCGATCAAACTCCCAGTCAGTTAAACTCCTGAGGGGACACTTTGCATATTAGGCTTTTATATATAGAGATAGGAAATAATCTTTTCCCCTGAGATCTATGTCTCTGCCTCTCACCATTAAATTTAGAAATGGAGAATGGCCCACAGTGCTGCCCTGTGTTGGCACCAGTGCTTTGGCCATTAAAACTCTTCCAGTCCTGCTTCAACTTTTCTGTTATTTCCGTTACCTGTCGCTTCAACTTTTCTGATATTTCCGTTATCCATCGCTTCTGTAACAACATCACTTTGGCTCTTTTGCACTCACAGTGGTAACAGGGAATCAGTAAGCTGAAAACAGTGTTTTATTTTTATTAGGAAAACTTGTTACATAAGCTCTTATCACTTTAAACTCACAGAATTAGGCAGAGGCAGAATCCAGGGATATAGCACCCATGTCATTAGCCAGAAGCAGGCATCAAAATTCAGGCACACCTGAGACATTGCTGCCTAGGTTCCAGACCACCACAATGAAGCAAGTTGTAACCTTTTTGCCTGGTGGAGGGTCTTATTTGCGTTTTGTATAAAACACAACATCTGTGAGTCACAGTAACATGCAGCACAATAAAACGCGGTGTGCCTGTACTCATTTGAAGAAGTCTAGATCTGGACAGAAGAGCAGAGCAAGGTGATGACCATAACAGGGAAGTAGGACCCAAGCCAAGGAAACATCAGGACTGAAGAGGAAGAGTCATGCGGGGCCATGCAGAAGCCAGAGAGCCGATGTGGGTGAACAGCCAGCACACATTGGATGTCTCATCAACAGCAAAGCAACAGCACTGAGCTGGAACTCTGCTGGGCTGGGCCCTGGTGCAGCTGGATTTTAATTTTAATACTTATTTTCATCCGTTCCACATTCAAGCTTCTCCTTCCACAGATTCTGTAAGACCCCAGGTGATTTCTACCACCTTGATTGAAAACTGATGCATGGTTCTTTGCATATATTACCTCTAATCCTCATAAGAACCCTCAAGGTAAGTATTTTTACTTCACTTTCACTGATGAGGAGTTTATAACTCAAAGTGACTTAGTAAATCTATCCAGGGTTATACAGAGATAGTGTGGCTGAGCCAGAATTCATAGCCAGCTGTGTGTACAACTAAAGCTGGTTTGCTTTGCTCTGAACTCTCTCACCCACTTTCCTTTTATCTATTGGAAGCCCAAGTCAGAATGTCACCTCTCTAGTTGAAATCAAACTATACATGGGTGGATGACAAACAGAAAAAAGAAAATATAAAATTAAAGTAGTTTCATTGTCTTTTCAGATGCGCTCAGAGAACTCCTCACCATCACCTTAATGTTGCCAAAACCATTACTAAAAATCTGACCTGTGAAGTCCTAGGCCAGATCTTAGACCCTTTAGATCACACCACTGAGTGTTGAGGCTACGAGAATTTGAAGTTTTTGCCATTTACATTCTCTACCCAATCTTCCCTGATAGTCTGTACTCTTTGAATCCATACATGCATTCACTTAGTGACCACTCTGACCTTATTAAGGTTCAGAATAGGTTCCATTCAAATGAATATCTCTGTAGGAGTGATTTCACATTGGAGAGGTCATAGGTGAGTGCTTGTGTCAAAACTGATCCATCATACTTGGCAGCATGTGATTACATTTTTGGTTGTTGTTGATGCTAGGTAACTCTAAGTTCCTTTAGCCTCAAGGGATTGGTTGAAGCTTGAGTTCAGCCATAGAAAATTTCGTCAGTCTAGTAGCAATGAAGTACTACTGTGAAAGAGGTGATCAAATGATTTCTGAAATTGAGAAAACAACCCCAGCTTTAGTCATTTGCATTGACTTGAAATGAAGCCCATTGACTTGAAATGAAGCCCACAGATTTTGTGGACCTTTTTTCTAATAGTTTCAGGCTGGTCAAGGGTCAGATGGATCAGCGCAGATGTGGGGCTACATCACTGTTGAGGGAGCCCTTACCAAAGGCTCTGGCAATTTAATGGCCCCTGAGTTGGGGAGTGGGGGGGAGGTGGTGAGGGGGTAGAGCTAGGAGGGAAAAGGTGTTGGCTATTGAGTGGGGACAGTGACTTCAAGGTTTCACTGTCCTCCAAGAGGTCTTGCAGAGGCACCTGAAGATGACCTCTGCCCGAGACCTCAGATTAAGAGATGTAGGAATGAAGGTTCCAGGGCTAGGAATACACATGTGTAAGAGAAAGACCTCCGAAGGGGCCTGAATCATTGCCTGCAGTTCCCTTTAGAGATTGTGATGCACTGGCTGTGCACTAGGTCTAGTGTGGGGAGAGCTGTTTCCCTCCATGAGGCCTGTCAGGTGAAGCCTTTGTCACTGCCTACTGTCAGGCCTGAAAACTCTCACATAGAGTTTTACCTAGGAGCCAGATTCCTCAGATGCCACAAAAGAGGCAAAAGAACAAAACAGTGCAATTTGACTCTCATGCAAATAATTGAGAGGAAACATTGCCACACTTAGAATGACAGGTAGAGAGAGAAAGAGCAAGATGGGAGGAGCAAATCCTCCAACATTCTCTTATTTCTGCCATTTCCCCCAGTCCCATTGTCTAAATCCAGTGGGAAGGCAGAGAGTGCAGTTCTTAGTGGTCAGCCTTGCATAGCACAAATCAGAGAATGGCAGGGAGTGGGGAGGTGAAAAAGCATAATTAGCACTCAGTGCTTTGGAAGAATACCAGTGCTTGGGCTATATCTTTAGATTCTGATATTATTGGTTAAAGGCTTAAGAACTTGTGTGTATTTTTAAAGTTTTATTTTTTTTTCTTTTTCTTTTCTTTTTTTTTTCTTTTTTTTTATTGCTTAAAGTATTACAAAGGGTATTACATATGTATCCAGTTTTAAAATAAAATCTAACCTGCACAAAAAGTTCACAAATTATAAGAGTAAGGCTCAAGGAATTATCACAAAATGAACACACCATGTCACCATCATTCAGGCCAAGAGACAGAACATCATCAGCATTCTGAGATCCTTTCCCCACCACCCCTTTCCACCTCCCCTCAAAGGCAACCACCAAGCATCCTGATTTCTGGCACTGCAGAGCAGAGTAGTTTACTTGTCTTTTTTTTTTTTTTTTTTAACTTTATAAACCTAGAATCATACAGTTTCAGTGGTTCTCAACCTGTGGGTCACTAACACTGAAAATACATCCTGCATATCAGATATTTATATTATGATGCATAACAGTAGCAAAATTACAGTTATGAAGTAGCAACAGTTATGAAGTAGAAGACCCCAAAATAATTTTATGGTTGGGGGTCACCACAACATGAGGAACTGTATTAAAGGGTTGCGGCATTAGGAAGGTTGAGAATCACTGGTTTATGTCCTTTTGTGTCATTCCATTACAGTAAATAGAATCCATTTTATCTAGGTGTCTGAAAGAACACCTAGATCAGTGATGGCGAACCTATGACACACGTGTCAGAGGTGACATGCGAACTCATTTTTTGGGTTGATTTTTCTTTTATTTATTTATTTATTTTTATTGCTTAAAGTATTACAAAGGGTATTACATATGTCTCCTTTTTTCCCCCACCCTTGACAATCCCCTGGCCTCCCCTAGATTTTTCTTTGTTAAATGGCATTTAAATATATAAAATAAATATCAAAAATATAAGTCTTTGTTTTACTATGGTTGCAAATATCAAAAAATTTCTATATGTGACACGGCACCAGAGTTAAGTTAGGGTTTTTCAAAATGCTGACACACCAAGCTCAAAATGTTCGCCACCACTGACCTAGATAAAGGTCTATCCAAGACCTGACAGAACAGAACTTGGAGCAGTACTGTCATGTGACCCACCTATGGTGCCAAAACTGACCAAATAGAGGGCATTCATCTGGACTCTTTCAAGGGAAGAGCCACTTTATGTTTGGGATCTTAACTAAAACAGAGTTCCCATTTTGTAATTTCCCACCAGTTAGACAGCTACTTGTCTAAAGGCATTGCGTAGACAATTCCAGACAGAACTGATGTTGTTTCTTATTCCTTCAAGTCAAATATAGTAGACGCTCTATCAGGGATTCAAAGAATTCTATGCCCATGTTTCTAAGATAAGATGGATTGGAATGATGGATTGGGATGGTGCCTGAGGAACAGCTCATTCTATCAGGCACTATGGATGCATGTGAGAGGAGCAGTACTGAGGGTGGAGGCACTATGCATGCTTAGAAGGACCTTACTTGCAGAGGAGAGGCATTGTTTCTTCATTGCTGGGTCAGAGGTTCCTAGGAATTTTCTGTTCAGTGGTGAGGACAAGTAGTTTCAGTGATTTTAAGACAGTGTGTGGGGTTAATGGTTATGAATTAAGGATGCTAGTGGATTGAATGAAAAAACATGTGATTTTTGAGGGAAACAAAAGGTGCTGCATAAATGCAGAACTGAGATAGCAACTTCAAGACATATAGAGTCTATATTTAGACCTTAACAGCTTCTAGAATCCACTGGTATATTAAAAATGTGGCAAAGGACACAGAAGGTCTATTATAAGGAAATATGGTTCATTAGCACACAGACTGTACGTGGAAAATGAAATTATAGTGTATAATTCAATAAAGTCTTATTTAATTTCAGGTGATGGACAGTAATTTCAAGTTTAAAATCCAAATGAGACTTAGTTGACTCTTTTTTTTTTACCAAGTCAGTGTTGTGTAACGAGGGCCATAATGTCCCGCTCAAGTGGTGAAAATCCAGTTAGTCCCTTTTTGCAGATAGCAAATGTATTTAGAAGGTAGCTTGAAGAGAATGGAGTGTGACAGGGACTTCTCTGTGGAGACTCTCATATTTTTAAGAGAGGAATATTTATGAAATAAGATCTACTCTGTCTACAGAATTCTGCATCAGGACCAGCCTGGAATTGGCATCAAGTTCGGATGAACAGAGGCAATTCCTTCCAGGTAGAGGTTCTTATGTGGCAAAACACCACCAGCCTTTTTGCAAGAGGAGCTTCATAAGCTATCTTGTTTTAATTACACATAAGGTCATGCTAATGAAGTGAAATCCCAACTGATGCTCTCTCTGACTAGAAAACTAATTCAGCTAATATTTTCACTGAAAAATGTGGATCTGGAGATCCTTGCTTTGAATTATGCCATTGCTATAAATATTTTTAAAGCAACTCTTTTTTAAAAAATTAGATTTGTTAAAATTCTATAGCGCTGTGATTTTATATTATAACACAAAACTTACCTTTTCTGACTTTAAAACTACGTTGAGGTTTATGTATCTTGGCAAAAGCCCTGAGTATTGTGTATAGGCATAGCAGGTTCAGAGTTTCCTGTAGCTAATATGACCTTCATCACTCTCTTACTATGGAAAACATTTCAGCATTGACAAAAAGAAAATATCTCTAAAGACTGAAGTGGTCCTCAGGGGCTCTTGAAGGCAGGTGTGCTCTCACAAATCTCCCTTGGACATTCTGTCAATGTCCTTGCCTGCCAACTGGGTCACTCATATTGAGGACTGGGAAGGGAAGGTTTAAAGAGATTTACAAGCTTTTTAAGAAACTAGTTAAATCTATCAATTCAAGAACTGTCTCAAATACATACCATTCGAGTGACAGTTGTGACTTTTAATTAGCAGTTCCCCCTGTCAGAGAAAGAAGAGGGGCTGAGGTCTCCCATGTTTAATATATTAGAATGTGACAGTTTCTAACATTCTGAAGATGCTTGCTCTAGGCAGTATGATTGCGAGTAGGAGAGTGTGATATTTATAGAGAAATTTTCCTAAGGTACCTATTCTCAGTTTATTGCGAATCTATAGTTGTACTTTCACTGATCTACAGTGAAGTGACAATGTTGTTACTTTTTCTTAATATTATTATTAATTATTTCAGGTTGTTCCTTATTATTTTTTTCACTATTTTGTAGGGGTGTTTATTATTGCTATTTTTGTTTGCTAATGCCTTTACTTAAAACTTTTTAAAAGCAGAAGATTTTGTTGGATGCCACTCAAATTTAAAAAAAAAAAAAAGGTCTGTTATACAAATGGCAAAAGGCTAAAATTGGTTGGTACAGGATGTTACTCTAGGACATAATCAGAAATATAAATGTGATTGGAGAATTCTCTATCTTTCTACTCTGTAAACTGTAATATCCAAGTACGTTGTAGGACAAAAGGTTAATGAAGAGAACTTCTATGTCTTATTCTCAATTGACAACCTAGGTAGAGTACCATTCTTCTGTAGGTCAATGTTCCCTTAAGGGAAGGGTCTCCAGGAATACCTCCTTTCATTGCACACTTATGCTCATTCTCACTTAGACTACACAAAGAGGAGTTGCTATGAATTGGTCTGCTATTTGTTATACTGTGATTATTGTGCATAGCCATAGCTGGTTCTGAGTTCCATGTGGCCTGAGATCCAGTCCAGGTGTGGATATGACCTTCATTCAATTGTCTCTTTCCTCCTGTGGTTATCTATTCAAGTGTTTAGCTGGAGTGCAGCCATGTTTAAAATTCATGTTTCAGTTCAATGGGGGAAGGGAAACCTCTTATTTTGGATTAGAGTTAGACTTGGATTTGGGTATTATAATACATTGCTCTTCTACTTTATGATACCACTATTTCTTGATTATATAGCTGACTTGAGAAAATTGGCAGTAGAGATGCATTCTGTGATAGGGCTTGGGCATTTCTAGATTTTCTGGCTATGATTCCACCTAATAGAAATTCAGGTACAATTAAGAATAATACCTAAGGATCATGGGAAGTATCAACTCAGCTCTTTTGTTCTAAGCAGAGATTTCTATAAAACTCAAAAGAAGTTTCTGAGATTATGAATGGCTGGTTTTGTATTGAATTTCCCTTAGTAAATCCTTTCCTTACTCCATTAATCTGATTATCTCTTCTTCTACTAGATCCCCACTTAAGTAATAGATTTAATTCTCATAGGATATATTATGCTTTGTTGCAAACTTCTATTGGAGATTTATGTCTCCTAAAAGACAGTAAATCCTTAGGTGTGAGAATGGAGTTTCATTTTTCTTCATATCTTTAGCACCTGTCACTGTGCCTGACATGTGGTAAATATTCACTGAAATTTGTTGAATGAGGCCAAGAAGAAATAAATGAGTGATTAATTAATTTCATCAACTTTGATACTCATGCAATTATAATAAATATTTAATTATATCAGCACAGATAATCAGTGTTGTTCTTAACATTCAATTTCTTGCAGTCCCAGTTCTATGGGCTGGTCATAGGACCTTTCTTTTCTAACCCTTGTGAGTGCACATATTGAGTTTCCCTAGATGGGCATAACCATCAAAATGTAAGTCATTTCCTTTGAATAAGGCTATCACCAATACTCTCTCTTGTCCTTATGACAATTTTTGGTTTTGCCATTTCAGTGTGACAGATAAGGACTCAAAATAATTTACAGCCTTGTCTGATCTAACTGACTTTGGTAGTAACAGCATGTTCTTATGCAAGTGCATAGGTTTATTGACATTAACCCAGAATTGTACAGTGTATTATTATTTCTACTAGATGCCCGATGCACAAAATTAGTGTAAGAGTAGGCCCTCGCAGCCCCAGTTTTGTCAGAATGGTCATCCTGATGGTCATTCTGCTATTCAGTCTAATTAGCATATTAGCTCTTTATTATATAGGATAATAAGGATTGCTGACAGTAAAGTTTTCTTTGTGTGCGTTCTCTAGCACATTTATTTATATTCTAAAGCAGGGGTGGGCAAACTTTTTGACTCCAGGGCCACAATGGGTTCTTAAACTGGACCGGAGGGCTGGAACAAAAGCATGGATGGAGTGTTTGTGTGAACTAATATAAATTTAAAGTAAACATCATTACATAAAAGGGTACGGTCTTTTTTTTCAATAGTTTTATTCATTTCAAACGGGCCGGATCCCGCGGGCCGTAGTTTGCCCACGGCTGTTCTAAAGGCATTCTTTATGTTTAGTCAGTTCCATGTGGATCATTTTTCTGAGAACAGAACCTCTGCATACACTGAAATGGATTTTTCTTATGGTGCCTGTAAATAGCTATTTTGTGCTTTTTAAATACTAAAAGTAAGAGGAGGAAATCTAGAACTGGTCACCTACTTGTCATCAACAACTACAGTTTTATTCATGAAGAATGGAAAGGCAGTGGGTGTTTATGATTTTGATAATTTGTTTTATTTGTTTTTGCTATATTTGCTCATGCTACAATTTAATGAACTTGAAATAATTGCTTTCAGACAATCAGTCTTTAATGTATCAGCTCTTATATTTATCATTCTGCAAACCCATAGATTTGCTACCTGCCTGTAAACCCATATATGAACTATATAAAGTTACCCTCTTGTGCCCTAGTTTCCTTGCCTAAAAAGTAAAGATTTTGACTACAACTTTCTTCAACTCAACATATAATGAATCTATGAATACTTATGTTTTTTCTATAATCCCAACTAGAAAAATCCTGATTTAAAATCCTGGTTCATTTGTGTCTTATATTTACAATACTCTCAGGTTTATATCCCTGCAAATCCTATAATGATGGCCCCTAATACCTTCAGCAAATTGATTTTGCTGACAAAAATACTGATCAAGATAGTCTGGGACCAAGTCCTATAGGGAATTGATACATTAATTGCTACTCTTTGGAAATGGTACTTCAATCAAATTATGACTCTACCAAATTTTGCTAATATTAAACTCGTTTTTATGTTTTACATATAGATATCAAGAAAGGATTTTCAAATACTTTACTGCAATCTAGCTCTACCATATACAATGATGTCTGGATGTCTGACTTAGCCATCTTCCAACTCCACAAAAACAAAACAAAACAAAACAAAAAAACAGAATGTGATTAGTTTGATATTGCTCATTTTTAAAATTACTCCTGTATTTAACAAGCCCATTTTTGTCTCTTAATACCCACAAGCTACTTCATTATGACATCATTTTAGAAGTGTTCCTGGAAATTACATAAATCTTGCCAGTCAGAAGTTTGTAAAATGTGCCTGGTTCATTTTGAGTGTTGTAAAGACGTTAGTCCATCTCTGGTTTCTTTGTTTCATTCCCATTCTATCTGTTTTTTCCAAAAACCCACATGTGGCTCAGATAAACTTGCTTATTTCCCTCAGCATCCCAGGATGCAGACTTAAAGCTGAGCCTGGAATTGCTTTCCATCTCTTCACATATTGTGGACTTGTAACCATTTACCATACTTACTTGCACATCATTTTTTTTATCAGATTAGGGAAAAAAACCACCAAAAAACAGGAGTTAAATAGTTCAAGTTGACTTTTGTCTACAACCACCATTAATCAATTGATTCTTTCTGGAACTCTCCTTCCCTTAATACTTTCTACGAAGGTTTAGTTTTGCTGACAAAATGATCATCATGGTTTATCATGATATCCTTTGTTCGATCACTCACTGGAGCTCATCACAGATCTTATCACACAACCACCTGTATTTCTCTTTTCTACCTTACAATGACATGGTGAGGATTATATTTCTTAGAACCTTTATTATCCTTCCAGAGTGAAATACCATGAAATCACTCCTATGACCTGGATTTTTAAAAAATGTGCCTATGTAAAAATCCATGTTAGTCATTTGACAGCCAGTCTTCACATCCATATATACTGGAGCTTAATAAGTAAAATTGTTCATTTGATTCACAATTAATTGTCATTTCCAAGCCCATTCACAATTCTCCCACTTTTATTTCACCAACCAATATTCCTTTTTAGGCTGGAGTCACAGTTTCCCTACATTAAAGTTCTTCAACTTCAGTTTTATCAAATTGGGGCTGGATGATTCTTTGTTGTGGGATGACACCCTTTGCATTGTTGTAGAGTGTTTAGCAGCATCCCTGGTTTCCATCCCCATGAGGCCAGTCCTGCTTCCCCCAGTTATGATAATGTCTCCAGACATTGGCAAATGTCCTGTTAGTAGTTAAATTACCCTAGTTGAGAACCACTGGCCTAGCAGATTCCTTTTCTCACTTGGAGATAAAATTTGCAGTCATGATCCTCTCATTGTCTTTACAATTTCCTAAGCAAGTCTTCTAACACCTCCACCCACCACCTTGAGCATAATCTACAGTACTAAGTAGTTTATCATCCCTTTTCTCCTTCTGGTCAAGTAGCTGTAATAAAATACATTTTTCTCTAATTTTTGTATTTTTTAAATGCCTTTTATTTTTATTAAACCTATGCCTTCAGGTGAATGGGTTTTGTAGCAAATGTATATACTTCTAAATACAGAGCTACTCTACATCCTTTCAGGGCATAATTGGGATTTTAAATTGTAATGAAGTAGTATTTGCCTTTTAAAAATGTGTTTTATCGAAGTGTTCTATACTGAAAAATATTAACAAATAAGCTTATAAGTGAAGATGAACTGAATGGTGAATACATTGCTATAAAAGTCTGAATAACATATACACAGTCTTTAGTATGATAGGAACAAGATGAATAAAGAAGGTAGAGCTTTGACTGGATATTGAAGGAAATGTAGGATCAAATGGAGAGTTCAAGAGAGTGGGATGGTCACAAGTGGTAAAATGTGAGAAAAATTATAAAATTCCAGAAAAGCAAAGTAGTAGGGGAAGGTGTGTATAGTTTACTGGTTCAGCTGGAAGAAAAGTTTCAGGGGAGGGGAAATGATGAATACTTTATTGGGTTGTGTATTAGCTTTCTTTAGCTGCTATAACAAATTACCATAAGCTTAGAAGTGCCACAAAATTATGATTTTACAATTCTGTAGGTTACAAGTCCTCCTTGGACTAAAATCAAGCCATTGGTTGATGGGCCTGCATTTTTCCCAGGGGACCTAGGGAAGACTCTGTCTCCTTAACTTTTTCCAGTTTGTAGAGTTCAGTTTCATTGTTTGGCTTGTGATTCCCTCCCTTTGTTTTCAAATCCAACCACAATAATTGAAGTCATTATGTTGCCATCTCCTGGTTCTCTCTTTCCAGGAAAGGTACTCTGGTTTTAAGGACTCCTGTGATTAGTTGGATGTACCTAAATAATCAAGAAAAATCTCTCTAGCCCAAAGTTCTTCATCACATCTATGAAGTCTCTTTTGCCATATTAAGTAAAATACTTAGATGTTCTAGGTTAATGAGGGCACTTTGGGGGAAGGGTATTATTTTATTCATCACAGATAATTTGGCTAAAGGCAGAGAGCCTTGAAAAAGTATTCTTAATTATTTCTTAAGTCTGTAGAGAAGGAGTCATCAAAGAG